>NC_012876.2:61347817-62632704 GCF_000003195.3 Sorghum bicolor | reverse complement strand
TTTAATTGTTAAATAAATTTTTTTCACTTTAAAAGTTATTGAAATTAATTTTCTTTACTGATAAAATTATAGCTTTTAATAGAAAAATTACAATTCCATGATAATGCAGATAATGGCACGCCATTGGATGTACAATGCTGATCGCCGCTCCAACGAGTTCATTGAGGGCGTGAGAGAATTCCGCAGAGTGGCGGAGCAAAATAAGCGGGATGGTTTTATGTGCTGCCCATGTGTCGTTTGTCAGAATTTGAAGGAATTTTCAAACTCAAGAGAAATTCACTTGCACTTGTTCACGAATGGTTTCATGCCAAACTATATTTGTTGGACCAAACACGGAGAGTCTGGGGTTATGATGGAAGAAGGTGAAGAAGAGCAAGCGTACCCTGACGATGTTTTTGCTCAATACTGCGACTTCGCAGTAGAGGACGAAGGTGATGAAGACGGGGATGCAGGAAACAGTATCGTTGATGATGACGATGCTCTTGGTGATGTCATTCGCGACGTACAGAGAGATTGCGAAAGTGCAAAGGAGAAGGCTAAATTTGACCAAATGCTAGAGGATCACAAGAAGCTACTCTACCTGTCGGCCGAAGAGGGACAGAAAAAGCTAGGAACGACACTGGAGTTGTTACAGTGGAAGGCAGAGAATGGTATTTCTGACAAGGCATTTGGAAAATTACTGAAGATCCAAAAAAAGATGCTTCCGAAGCCTAATGAGTTACCCACCACTACATACGAAGCAAAAAAAGATCGTCTGCCCTTTGGGATTACAAATCGAGAAGATACATGCATGCCCTAATGACTGCATCCTGTACCGTGGCGAGCACGAGAAATTAGATGAATGCCCTGTTTGCCATGCGTCACGGTACAAGATCTTGCGAGATGACCCTGGCGATGTTGAGGATGAAGAACGTCCGAGAAAGAGAATCCCTGCCAAGGTTATGTGGTATGCTCCAATAATTCCACGCCTAAAACGTTTGTTCAGAAATAAGGAGCATGCAAAGTTGTTGCGATGGCACAAAGAAGACCGTAAGGTGGACAACATGTTGAGACACCCTGCAGATGGTTCTCACTGGAGAGGAATTGATAGAGAATTCCCGGAATTTGCAGAGGACGCAAGAAACCTAAGGTTCGCATTGAGTACGGATGGATTTAATCCTTTTGGGGACCAGAGCTCTAGTCATAGCACTTGGCCCGTTACTCTATGTATCTACAACCTTCCTCCATGGTTATGCATGAAGCGTAAGTTCATTATGATGCCGGTGCTCATCCAAGGTCCGAAGCAACCTGGCAACGACATCGATGTTTACCTAAGGCCATTGGTTGAGGAACTCCAGCTTCTATGGAGCAAACCAGGTGTGCGTATGTGGGATGAGTACAAACAGGAAGCATTCGACCTACGAGCATTGTTGTTCGTGACAATCAATGATTGGCCAGCTCTAAGCAATCTTTCAGGACAGACAAACAAGGGATATAATGCTTGCACCCATTGCTTTGGTGACCTTCAAGCTATCTATTTGAAAAAATGCCGAAAGGTCGTGTACCATGGCCATCGTCGATTTCTTGCTAAGAACCACCAGTTGAGAAAGAAAGGCAAACATTTTAAAGGTACGGCAGAACACCGGTCCAAGCCAGGCAACCGAGATGGGGCAGAGGTATTCGAGATGGTCAAAGATTTGAAAGTAGTGTTTGGAAAGGGAGAAGGCAGCGAACCTGTTCCGAAAGACGCTTCGGGGCGTGCCCCAATGTGGAAGAAAAAGTCAATATTTTGGGAGCTACCATATTGGAAACACCTTGAGGTCCGCCACTCCATCGACGTGATGCACCTGACCAAGAATCTTTGTGTCAATCTCCTAGGGTTTATGGGTGTGTTTGGAAAGCCTAAGGATACCCTTGAGGCTCGAGAGGACTTAAAGCGCATGAAAGAACGAGACAACCTGCATCCAGAGCAGACAGATGATGGACGCCAGTATTTAAGACCTGCTAGCTACACTCTTAGCAATGAGGAGAAGGAAATCATGTTTGAGTGCCTAAGCAGCATCAAGGTCCCATCTGGGTTCTCCTCCAACATAAAGCGTATAATAAATGTGCCAGAGAAAAAATTTGTCAACTTAAAATCGCACGACTGCCACGTGATTATGACACAACTGCTTCCGGTTGCCTTAAGAGGAATTCTACCTCCACATGTACGTCTGGCCACCGTGAAGTTGTGTGCATTCCTCAATGCAATTTCTCAGAAGGCAATCAATCCTCTTGATCTAGCTACTCTACAGAACGATGTGGTTCAATGTCTTGTCAGCTTTGAGTTGGTGTTTCCTCCATCTTTCTTTGATATCATGACACATCTCCTAGTTCATCTGGTCAAAGAGATTCAAATTCTGGGTCCTGTCTTCCTACACAACATGTTTCCCTTAGAGAGATTTATGGGTGTACTGAAAAAATATGTTCACCAGCGGGGTCGGCCAGAAGGAAGCATCATCAAGGGATACGGGACAGAGGAGGTCATTGAGTTCTGTGTGGACTTTATTCCTGATCTTGACCCGATTGGTCTTCCTGAATCAAGGTATGAGGGGAGACTCGGTGGAAAGGGTACACTAGGAAAGAAAACATATATCAGCCAGGGTGATGATTTATTCAATAAAGCGCACTACACAGTCCTTCGAAACTCCATTGTGGTGGAACCCTATATTGAGGAACACATGGATTTTGTACGATCCGAGAATCCTGGAAAGAATGAGACTTGGGTTACGCATCATCACATGGAAACATTCGGTGACTGGTTGCGAAAAAAATGCCAGGGTGATAAAGATATTGGAGATGAACTTTATTTGTTGGCTAGGCAACCAGCGTGGCACGTCCTCACATACAAAGGGTACGAGATAAATGGAAATACATTTTACACCGTATCACAAGATAAAAAGAGTACCAACCAAAACAGTGGTGTCCGTGTGGATGCCACGGACACGAATGGGAACAGGCACACATATTATGGTCGTATAGAGGAGATTTGGGAACTAGACTATGCACATAATTTTAAAGTCCCTTTATTCCGATGCCAATGGGTGAAGATGAAAGGAGGGGTATCAGTCGATAAGGAGTACGGAATGACAACAGTGGACCTCAACAATATTGGATATACAAACGATCCATTCGTCCTCGGTACTAAGGTGAATCAGGTGTTCTATGTGAAAGACATGTCTACAAAACCTAAGAGAGGGAAACAAGACGAGAAAAACACCAACGAGCCAAAGTGACACATCGTTCTTACAGGGAAAAGAAACATCGTGGGAATTGAAGACAAGTCAGACGTGTCAGAGGATTATGAAAAGGATGAACGGATCCCACCCTTCTGTGTGGCCAAAGACCCAAGCATCATGCTCGCTGCAGAGGACACTCCATGGTTACGGAATGATCATAACTAAGGGCATTATGTTAAGAAAAAGTTTACCACTGTGCTAGCTTGATAATGGTAGTGATTTGTACTTGAAATCTTGTGTAATATAATTGTAACATTATGTGTAATATAATTGTAACATCTTGATGTGGATTTTGAACTATTGGTATTCATGAAATGTATATATGAAATGTAGATCTTGATGAGTGGAGCAATATTGGTATTCATGAGTTTTCCATTTGAGGCCATTCATGGTTCTGAAAATTAGCGTTTTGCTATGAATTCTTTCAAATTTCAAAATTGAGTGGTCTAAACTTTTTCAAATGAAAATGTGACCACTAGAGAAAATGTAGGTCTTGATGAGTGGAACAAACTTTGTATTCATGACTTTTCTATTTGAGGCCATCCAGGGCTCGGTCAAAGTGTGTGTTTGTGAAACCCACTATTTTGACTTTGGTCAAACTTGGTCAAATGACCCACCTGAGTACTTCAAATGGAAAACTATTGAATGCCAAGTTGTTAGGTCTCATCAAGACCTACATTTCATATATGGATCATATTTTCATCCGGATAAATTTGATCGAGTCCGAGGCACGTGTTTTCAAATTCGAAGACGGGCTTCGGTCAAACTTGGTCAAACGACGGAGAAAATGACTTGGAATGGAAATCTTTTGAATACCAAGTTGTTAGAGCTCATCAATATCCAAACTTTTTATATAGACCATTTTCCCATTTGGGAAAGTTTATGTAGACAATACTCACCAAATCTTGAATCTCACACAAACTTTATGAAACTATACGTGGGAAGTGTGGATTTTGAACTACACTTTGCCAACACTTTGTCAAATGCAAAAATGGTCTATATATGAAATGTAGATCTTGATGAGTGGAGCAATATTGGTATTCATGAGTTTTCCATTTGAGGCCATCCATGGTTCTGAAAATTAGCGTTTCGTTATGAATTCATTCAAATTTCAAAATTGAGTGGTCCAAACTTTTTCAAATGAAAATGTGACCACCAGAGAAAATGTAGGTCTCGATGAGTGAAACAAACTTTGTATTCATGAATTTTCCATTTGAGGCCATCCAGGGTTCCCAAATACATCTTACAACTTTTAAAAATTTAAATTTCAAATTTATACAATCAATGTCGCGCATTTGTATAATTATTACTAAAGAAACAAAAGCTTAACGTCCAAATGACCCAAAAACAAAGTATCTGTCTAAAGCTAACAATTTTTTAAAATTTAATTGGTCATTATATTTTTGCATTAACAAAATATTCATTATGAATAACATTTATTTTGATTAATATGAAATATTTAAAAAGCAATTGTGTTAAAAATTTTTATACTCAAGAGTAGAGCAGAATAAAATTAATGTGTATTTTATAAAAATTTTTATCAGATTTATTTAATTTATCATGCATTTAACAATGTAAAGTGAAAATAAAAAAGGGAAAACCAAATTATGGCGCCTGAACTGGCGCCATAATTTGGTGAAAAACCTTTAGTCCCGGGCGGTGCCACAGCCCGGGACTAAAGGTGCCCTGCCCTATAAAGACCAGAGCCCTTTCTTCTTCTTCCCCACCGCGCGCGAGCCCTAACCGCCGCCGTTCTTCTCTTCGTTTACGACGCCGTCGTTGCCGCCGCCGCTCCGAGCGCCCCCTCCGTCGTACGCCGCGCCCCCGCCTCGCCCCCTCCGTCGTACGCCGCGCCCCCGCCGCCACTCTCTCTATTTCTCTCTCGCGCGCGCCCGCCGCCCCGCGATCGAGGAGAGACCGTTCGCCGGCCGGCCTGCGCTGCAGCCACGCGCGGCCGCGCCCTCTGCGCCCTCAGTGGCGCGGGCGGGACGCCGTCGGCCGCGCGGCCACGCGCGCCCACCGGCGGCCGAGCCGAGCTTAGGGCCTTGTTTAGGCCTTTGTTTAGGCCTTGTTTAGTTCCGAAAAATTTTGGGAAATCGACACTATAGCACTTTCGTTTGTATTTGACAAATATTATCCAATTATGGACTAACTAGGCTCAAAAGATTCGTCTCGTCAATTCCGACCAAACTGTGCAATTAGTTTTTATTTTCGTTTATATTTAATACTCCATGCATGTATTTACAAACAAACCGTATAATTAGTTTTTATTTTCGTATATATTTAATGCTTCATACATGTGTCGTAAGATTCGATGTGACGAAGAATCTTGAAAAATTTTTGGATTTTGGGGTGAACTAAACAATGCCTTAGTTTCTCAAAAATTTTGTAAAATTTTTTAGATTCTCCGTCACATCGAATCTTTAGACGTATGCATAGAGTATTAAATATAGATAAAAACTAGGTGAATTCCCCGCGCGTTGCCGCGGGAATTACTATATGATATTGAGTCTATTATGTATGTATACATATGAATTTGACTTGCATATATTTTATTGTATTAGATCTAGTAAAAAATTTCTAAGCTAATAGAACAAAAACTAATATTTGGTTACATTATAGAGGAATTAATTGGTGATGAAACAAATACTGTATGTACATAACTTGTATGTTAATAAATTAAAGATTTAAAGTATTTCACATGATATAGATGTCATGGTCATTTTTTGTAATTAATATAGTATGATCGACATGGACTTAGTGAGTAATGATGTGGACACCTTATATGAAGAGATAAAATATTTAGTGGGTTACTTAGTGGGGAATGATGTAGTGGGGTTTAGCTTTATAAGAGTTATAGATAACAACTAATTGCACAGTTAGTCCATAATTAGGCCTTGTTTAGTTCCAAAATGCTACTATTCCAATAAGTTTAGTTCCAAAAAAAAATAATTAGGCCTTCTTTAGTTCCAAAAAATTTTGTATTTCACACTATAGCATTTTGGTACTGTAGCATTTTCGTTTGTTTCTATATTTAGTGCTTCATGCAAGTGGCACAATATGTAAATGTGATATAATATTTGTTCCCTATTTCTTCCTTCTTTCAGATCGACGTCTCTCTGCCGTCGTCACCAAAGTCCCGGTCGAGTCTCCGCACCGACCGCCGTCTCTCCGCCGTCTCACCGCCGTCAAACTACAGGTATGTCGAAATGGAATTATTAGTGGTACAATTATTAGTGCTATAATTAGTGGTACAATTAGTGGCTAAGCCGTAAACCCCAAACCCTTAGTTGAAACCTAAGTTATAACCCTAGTTTTATATATTGTTTCCTTGTCAGGTATACACAGTAGTGCTAGTAGTCATGTGTCACCAATTTCTTATAAATCTAAAATATTGCCTCTGCTCAAATTCATATATAATTATTTTCATGTATATTATAGTACCAATTTCTTATTTATTTTCACGTAATATATATACGGTGTTCTTTAATGTAATTAGTGATGTTCTATGGTGTATTTAGTTTTTTTCACGTATATATTTGATGTATTTAGTGATGTTCTATAGTGTTCTGTGATGTATTTAGTGATGTTCTAAGCCCTAAGCCCTAAACCCTAAACCCTAGTTTTATATATTGTTTCCTTGTCAAGTATACACAGTAGTGCTAGTAGTGATGTGTCACATATTTCTGTAGAAATGGCCGATCCGAGAGAACACGAAGAGGAAATGATGAACCTGATCTGCGGTCCCACTGAAGAAGTTTATCACGATGATCGCGAAGGCGACCAAAACCCTGAGGGAATCGATGACTGCTCTCAGTATTTGGTCGACCCGAATGAGCAAGACAATGCTGGCCAGCAGGTCTGTAATATGGCAGTCTCCTTTGTTTTTATAGATATAATTCGAAATAATATCTTGTATTAAATTGTCTTTTTTCTTTCTACATAGCCCTCTGGCTCGACGACAACCACGGGGACCAGCCGGAGAGTACGAGGCCCAAAGAAGCCTATGGAGGGCCGGTTAGTAATCTCAGAATTTGAGGAAGCAACAGGCAAGCCACTTGGACCCCATTCAAGGGCCTTCGTGAACCACTTAGGGTACCTTGTCCGGGATAGGATCCCAATCAGTGTCCGTGAATGGAAGGAGAACAAGAAACACCCAGAAATCAGTTATGTCTCTATACGAGACAAGGAGCTACTCTGGGGTGATGTCTTGCAACATTTTACACTGGAGACAAACGATGAACAGTTGAAGGAAAGAGTCCGAGACTGGTCTATGAAGAAGATGGCACCAATGTTCCAGGGCTATAAGAAGCGTCTATATCAAGACTACATCAAGAAAAACATGACTCCAGATTTCAACTCTCCGAACTATGCGAAGCTACGGCCGTTTTGGGACGACTTTGTACGGTTCAAGATGTCCGAAGAGGCTCAGGAACGGGTTAGAAAGAACCAAGAGAATGCCCGACGCAAGACCTACCACCACACGATGGGATCAGGTGGCTACCAAACCGCAGTTCCTAAGTGGGAAAAAGCCGAAAAAGAGTTAATCGACAGGGGGTTGGTGCCCGAATCCCTCGAGTGGCCTGAGCGCGCGAAGCACTGGTTTTTCGCTCACGGAGGCTCACTGGACCTTGAGACCGGAAAGGTCGTGTATGGGGAACGCATCCAAGCTGTTGCGGAAAGATTCCATCAAGCCCGCTCCATCGCTGAAAGTGGAGAATGGCAGCCGAATAGAGATAAAGATGAATTGACATTCGCCCTGGGGAACCCCGAGCACGGTGGACGGACGAGAGGCTATGGCACCGTGTCATGGGAACATGCCTTCCCTGCTGATAGGGAAACTTATAGAAGCCGCCAGAGAAAGAAGGAAGAGGAGAGGGAACAGATACGCAGATTGGAGGAAGGACTCATAAAGACCCAAGAAGTGGCTCAACGGGCCCTTGAGCGGGAGCAAGCGCTGAAGGCCACAATGGATGAGAAAATCCAAAAGGCCGTGGAGGAAGCTGTAACTTCCCGCCTCCAAAGCTTATCACAGCCACCGGCCGACAACATCAGCCCTTGCTCAGCTCATCTAAAGAGCAGTTGTGCTTCTACGGAGGCGCCTGCGAGGCAAGTTGATGACGTAGGGCTGCGATTCCCGGTGGATGACGTCACCGCTCCGTTGACGTCTTGTGAGCTCCATATTCCGGAGGGCGATGGCACAGTAAAGGTGGCTACCGGTGTCGTATCTCCTATCGACCCCACCAAGACACCAACAATCCACTCTGTCCCAATACCAGCCGGATATGCTTGTGTCTCGGTGGATAGAGTGGTCAGAGGCCGTGAAAATGTGCCTCTCGATATCGAAGGCGGTGATGGAGAGAAGACACTTGGTGAAGCGGAGAAGACATTCATATGTTGGAGGAAACGGTACATCATTATTCCTGGGGTGCCGCCGCCACAACCGAACCCTAGCAGGTGCGGATTATTGTGGACGCTACTGCTTTTTCTATAATTATATAATGTATCAAATTACATTTAGTCATGTATACATATACCTTATTTGTTTTCTTCAAATCCAGGGCCTCCCCCCACCGAAGTCCGTCTGTCCATTCACCGCATGACCATAGTGTCGTGGGACACGACGACGACGACGACGTACAAGAGAAGGCCGCATCCCCACCACCGGCCGTCGCATCTCCTCCACGAAGGAATCCAACGCCGCCCGCGGTCGAATCTCCTCCACAACAACAAGCTCCACCTGCGCCACTGCCTCCGCCAATGCCGACGACAACGGCCGCCGCCTCATCGGCACCGGCTGGTGCTGCATCGAGGAGGAAGAGGTCGTCCGCCGAGACACAGAGATCACTCCAACCACCTGCGGCAAAGAGGAAAGCTTTGAACACGAAGATCCCCAAGACGACCAAGCTTCCATATGAGAAGACCGATAAGGAAGTGCTTGCTGCAAGCAAAGCGGAAGTCAAAGCATTCTTTGAAAAATGCAAAGCTGACAGAAAAGCAGAGCAAGAGCCGCCATACCTAATGTATCCTCGTTCAAAGCTACGTCAAGTGGTGCAGAAAATGACAGACGCGAACCGTGCTGCGAGTAAACAACCAGGGTCAACAATATCAGACTACGACCGTACTGTCCTAAAGAAAATCAAGGCAGACAAAAGAAAAGTCCAGCAAAAAGTTACACAGCTCGGCGAACAAGCGCAACAATCAGTTCAGCCACTAGTGGTTGCGAATGAGTACGGTTCAAATGCCAACTTGCTGGCAATGACTATACCTGCAAATGTGGACTTAGATGAGCTCGGGAATTGGATGGAAGAAACTGGGCTGCCCCTAGAAGCACTTCTAGGGCGTACCGATGCGCCAATCCACGGAGGTGTCGATGAATATCAGAGTCGGTACATTTACGGCAGGAGTATGTGCCACCCTGAGAAGGTACGAGGACTTGGTACGCAAATATACAAGCTGCACGAGTACTACTTGAGAGTCAGCTCAGTACATAAACAAGAAGAATTGATTGCCGTCCGAGTCCGCGACCGACACTACTTCCGTGGAGAAGACGTCATATGGATAGATTTTAGTGAAGTACACCAACTTCTCCATATGAATGCTCTTGACAAATCTCTCATGAGCTGCTACTGTCTGTAAGTGATTCTTCCTTTCAATCATTAATCCCATTATAGCATATGTATGTATTCGTAATAACTACGCTCACGATGTGCAGACACATGATGAGAGAACAAATATTGAAAAAAGACAATCGAATTGGTTTCATCGATCCATATGTCGTGTACAAGGACACTAAAACTAAAGATCCATTGAATCTGAAGCCTAAGGAAATGGAGAAGAACCTCCGGAGGTTCTTTTATAACCAAAGACATACGGAGAAGATACTCTTCCCTTACAATATGGGGTAAGTGTTGTGTTATATCATGTCTTAGTTAATCTGGCATTAAGATATACATATATAAGTTGACTCTAAACAAATGCAGAGATTATTGGATACTTATTGAGATTAAGATCACGGAACAAAGAATACATGTGTGGGACTCAATGAAAAAAGACCTGGTACTCTATCAAGACATAATAGACATAATCCAGAGGTAAGTATATACCATACTTTAAATATAGATGCGTGCTCCTTTACTTTATTATGCTAGCTATACCTAATCAACGAGCGTCTTATTGGGCAGGGCTTGGGCTTGGCTACAACAAAAATATCGTACGGATCTTAATGTGTCACTTCCTCCTCCTGTTCTACTCCCTTGGGTGCCCACACAGCCGTTTGGAACGAATCTATGTGGATACTATGTTTGTGAATTTATGCGGTGCACCCTATTTAAACCTGCTGAAAGTGTTCTAAAAGTAAGTAACATGCATGTGTATACAGTAAATTCATATCTTATTTATTTGTTGAAACTAAATAGATTTTATGTATATTAATATCTTTTCTAACTAATGCAAATGGAAGGAGTGGAATATGAAAGATAAAGTGTTCGAGTACACATTACTCCTTGGAGTCCAGGAGACGATCGCCGGATTTATCAACGATCATGTCATTCCGGAAGACGGCGAGTTCCACTTATACCCGCAGGGCTTCAAGCCCATTCCAAACAAGGACGAACACTTGTATGAGCTTTGAGTGGGCGGGCAAACATTATGTAATCATTAACCGGTGGCAGCACACTTGATTATTACTTGTACATAATATTATTATTGTAAATGTAATGTGTATGTACGTATGTGTATAGCTATATAATATATATAGATATATATATATATTATACGGATAATATATATGTAGTTTCATACTTTATTTGAGTGCAATAATAATGACGCTCTCGTATAGGTGCAATGTATACGGATAATTGCGGCGTATACGATTAAATTGGAGAACATATACAATTGAAAACCAAAATCAATAAAGAAATGAAAAGAAAAAAGAAAACAAAAACAAAAACAAAAAACACCTTTAGTCCCGGTTGGTAATATCAACCGGGACTAAAAGGGGTGGCCAGGGGTGGCGCCACGTCACTGCCTTGTGCCCCCTGTCGTCCCGGTTGGTGTTACCAACCGGGACAAAAGGTCCTCATTTAGTTCCGGGTCTGGGAGCCGGGACTAAAGGTTGGACTTTTAGTCCCGATCCCTTAGTCCCGGCTCGCTACCCGGGAATACAAGTGGTTTTCGACCGGGACTAAAGGCCTGTCCTGTTCCAGTGATAGTGGGTATGCATGCAAACCTTTTTTAAATGTGCATTCCAACAAAATTTTGCAAGTTAACAACCAAACTAACTAGCTACTGTAATTAGTAAATATAAGTTAGTCTTTTGTCTGATTTTTTTTATTTAGTATTAAAATTGCTCAAATACCTTGTATTCAAGTGTATACTCCAAGGAGATCAGGTTATTAAGCTATAAAGTTGAAGAAGAAAAAAAAATCAAGCGAACCCAAATAAATATCCAACTTATAGCCCATGGTTAACTTTCCAAACATTTCCCTTATAGAAAGCTATAATTGTTTTAATCCTAGCTTATAGAATGTTTAGCCGATACAAACATGATCTTGAATCCTCAATGTTTAACACCACCTTATAGTAATTAGCGCAAAAAAACTAGCTAGCTCACACATAAACTAATTAAGCAAACATGGTGTGCCGCTGTTGCACAATGAGGCATAGTAAGTACGGTCGATCGATCATGTGCAGCTAGCTGTAGCCGCAGGACCACACGGCACCTAGATTTGCTTGCATTGGTTACATAGTTGTTGCCATAGTTTTTTCACCCTATGTGGTTGTGTTGGATCCATGGACGCAATCTTCTCTTCCGTACCGCGAGCCGTTACCATTGTTGTAGACAGTGAAGTAGCTAGGGGACCCAAGAACTTTGGGCAAAGTACTATATAGGTAGTTTGATAGTAAGCTATTTAAATATATTTTATCTTAAGCCTTGTTTCAGTAAATTATATATTTGTACAATAATAACATGCTATAGTTAAGCCCTGTTTGCGCGCTGGAGCTCCAACCAGCTTTGGCTTCGGCTCCTTCATGCACTAGAGGAAAGCCGTGTTTATTTCTCTTAAAATGAATTACGATCCGGTGAAGCCACTTCTTTCGGTTATGGCGTGTACTATAGCAAGAAGCTGAAGATTTTTGTAGATGTGTCAAACGAGATTTTATATTATAAAAAAGTTATATTGAATATTGGACTACCATAATTTAAAATCGTAGCTACACTGCCGCTGGTTGTAGATAGTAACCAACTAGCTAGCCCTAGACACGGATCTTCCAATCAGATTAATTTTTTGGATAATGGATATATAAAATCTAGCTTCATCACTTGTGTAACAAGGAAACCAGACTAATTGTTACGTACGTTTGACAAAACAGAAAGCACAACTATTTTTTTCCCCTCAAATACACAAAAGGTTTGCATATCGTATTATAAGATCGAGAAGTAATGAAAGTTATAACAATGTGCCACGACACATGGCACATTAGGAGGGGTTTAGTGTTACAATCGGCTCTGCGCTTCCCAGCAGAAAGAGCGAGATCATAGGCTATTAATCGCTAATAATGCTACCTAGCCAGCATCGGCGATTAGACGAGCTTGCTTGCTCGGCGCCTTGTCCGCCGTATTGCCTCAACATGTGAGGAGTTAAGCTAGTCGACGAAGATACTGTCGTTGGCATTTTTTCGCTACCATGGAAGGCTTCGTCTGTCCATCAAGCATTCCCATGTGCTTCATCATCAGTTTATCTTAACACTAAAGGTCATCCAAAAAAATCAAAGAAATATAAAGCCAACGTTTCTAACGTTCGACATACATGGATGATGCCCTCCTTGTTTTCTTCACACCCTAGTTTAATTTATATGATCCCCAGTTTATATGAGTTTTGTAATCAACAGATTCATATAAGTTCAAGTGGTAAACAAACATCCCAACTATGATTCAGCCGGGCTCGAAATGGCTGGCAGATTATATTTGTCTTCAGTCCCACTGCAAGCTAGCTCGATGTGACTGAAAACACCAGGGACTGAATCCCAGATACTCCAGCAGCTAATCACGCTCACAATTCATTGTTCTACACTGTAGTTAGCAGCACTAGCCGTGCTAGCTAGGAGTAGGTGCCTACCCAAACGAGAGAGGCAGAGAACGATGGAGGAGCCAATAACTGCCCTCTTTCCTTCATTCGTCATATCTGAAGGTCTGCCAATTACGGACAAACTCTGCAATTAGTTTTTATTTTCATCTACATTTAATGCTTCGTGCATGTGTATAAAGATTCGATGTGACGGAGAATCTTGAAAATTTTTGGGAACTAAACAAGGCCTAATCAAAACAGTGCGCATGCACTCTCTGATCTCCCTGTGGTTGTGGCGTGGGGTGTCCGAAAGTGACCAAGTGAAGCTGAAGCGTCGTTGTCCCCGGCGCTGCTGTCGCCGCCAGCCAGCCAGATGGAGGCCGGCACGCCACAGGGAATTGAAGGCTTCCCATCCACCATCAGGCCGTGGCTAGCTTCATCATCCGCGCTTCAGCTGTCAACAGTTACCACCATTCACGCGCCCAAGTTTTACTGCCTGATCGACCGACGAAACGTCGATCTGCATCATCATCTCCAGCTTATTCTGTCAAAAATAAAAAATAAAATAAAAATCATCTCCAGCTTATTCAGAAGCCCCGTTGTCGTTGCGCGCATCAGTCTCTGCGTGTCGTGTCTCATTCATCCGATCAATGATCATCATCTCCATTATCCCTCTCCGGGCGAAGCGATCCAACGAATAGTCAGATCGATCGGTCTGTGGATGGCGATACAACAGGCCGGGTGACGTGCCCTATTTGCTGCCATCTCTGTCAGCCGGTAGCTAGCTCAATTTCGGCGGCCACAAGAAACCGATCGATCGGGGGTGCCTATCAAACAGATTTTCGTATTTTAACCCCTGTAGCTAGCTAGTACAATATAGCTTGATGAATGACGATCGAGCTATATTCGATTTCCTTCCGCTTGAGGTTTTGTTTTAACGGGCCAAAACAGTACTGTAATTTTAAGTTTTGTTTTAATATCTACTTCCTCCATTCCAAATTGTAAGTCATTCCAAAAATCTTGGAGAGTCAAACTTTTCTAAGTTTGACCAAATTTATATGATAAAATAATTATTATTATGATACCAACTAAGTATCATTAGATTCTTCTTTAATTATATTTTCATAGTATACTCACGTTACAAATCTTAGTATTTCTCTCTATAATTTTGGTCAAACGTAAAAATGATTTGACTCTACAAGATTCTTGGAATGACTTACAATTTAGAATAGAGGGAATATAAAACTATAGAATGAAACCGCGCTGAGTATTTGTCTGCGCCCTATAAATCCATAGACGACTATTCTTTCAGGATCTACTCCTTCGGATCCTACCATGCATGCTCAATTACTGACGAGCTAGCTAGTACCTAGCAAATTTATTAATAAAAACCAGTCAGATGCATGCAACAGAGCTTAATTGCGCACAAAAAGGGCAATTACATAGGACCACAGAAGGGGCAGAATAGTCGTAGGCAGCTAGGTGACCTAGATAGATGCCGGCCGTTGGATGGATTCACATATATAATGCCCGCAGCTCAGAGTCAGAGAGCTCGATCAGTCAGGACCGGCCGGCGTCGACGTACGACGACACGTAACGCACTAGGCCCGCGGATTCGCATTTCGACCTTGCAAATCTTGGTACGTAGCGCTTCTGCTTCAATTGCTTCTTCATCCCAAAGGCGGCCAAGGCGTATCTACGTACGTTCTTGCATGACAAAGGTGGTGGTGGTCCTTATATATGTTATGGGTGTTCCACAGACTGCCGTCGTCGTCGCCCTTGCCAACATTACGGCGGTGTGCCTTCATTGCAGTACGTGGAGCATAGGGATCGACTCTACCACGGCAGAGATGAGTTAATAGTTGGATATCATGCATGTTCATGGTTGGTCCTCAGTCACAATGAGAGCAAGTTTAATAATACAGTCTACTTGCTGGCTGTAAGGTTCTTTACAGCCTTCTTGCAGCTCACCCATACAATAGTTAGCTATTCACTATTAATACATGGCCCACTTTTCTCTCTCACAAAGTTTCTTGGTTTTTGTGTGGCTGTAAGCTTACAGTCTGCTTCTCCTCTCTCTCCTCCTTTCTCTCCTCCACATCAGCATTTAGCTAGCTTACAGTCCACCATAATACTTGCTCTCATGTACGTAGTACACTTAGCTGTTGTGTCCGGTTTGTAGTAGTAGCGGATCTAAGGCCCTGGATGGATCCCGGCCCGTAAGCTAATAATTAGGTCTACTAGATTCAAACTCCACACAGCCAGTAGCCTAACTAATAGTAGTTTAAAGTAAACTATTTGGTTAATGAAAAATTATTAGCTAACTCTTACAAGCTAAATACTACCTCCTCTATTCTAAATAATAATTCATGTCTTTTCTACGTACATAGATTTTACGTATATATCTAAAAAAAGTTAGAACGACTTATGATTTGAAATGGAGGAGTTACTAACTATTAGCTAGTGGTATTAGCTATTTTCCTTTGGCTAGCAATAAATGATTAACCATCAGATCCAAACGTGCGCCCTAAGATTATATTGCTGGTAAGGGGGCTGCCACTTTCCCTTCCTCCCCTACTTCTCTCTGATTCTCTCTTTCTTTTCTTCTTCAATCATTTTCCTCCTCTTAGGCCTTGTTTAGTTGTGAAATTTTTTTAGATTTCGCTACTGTAACATTTTCGTTTTTGTTTGACAAATATTGTCCAATCATGAAGTAAATAGGCTTAAAAGATTCGTCTCATGATTTACAGTCAAACTGTGTAATTATTTTTTTTATTTTCATCTATATTTAATGCTCAATGCTTATGCCTAAAAATCGATGTGACGGGAAATCTTAAAAAAATTTTGGTTTTTTATGAGAACTAAACAAGGCCTTAGTCCACACATAATATTTTTATAGGCGAAACTTTATGGACACTTCTTCATTGTCCGCGCGAGGACGCCGAGTAAGGGGGAGAGGGGGCCTCTATCCCCCACATTGGATCCGCCCCGTCCGTTTGGATCAGTTAGTGTTAATATTTAGGCTCAATTTGGCGCGGCTCCACTTCACCAATGAAGTTATTTTTTGGGGCTTCAGCTCCATAAACAACTCTATCAGTGGAGCAGGAGCCATTTTGGTAAATCGTTTGGCAAAACAGCTTAAAATGTGCTCTCACAGAACGCCACATAGGATGAGGTGAAGCAAAAAACCCACTATTTTTAGCTCCTTCACACCCCAAAGCATTGTGAGAGCATGTTTTTAGGAGCTTCATTGGTGGAGCCATTCTATTTTACTCCGTTTGGCACATAACGGCTCCAAACGGCTTCAGAAACCGCTGGAGAAGCCATTCTATTTTACTCCGTTTGGCACATAATGGCTCCAAACGGCTTCGGAAGCCGCTGGAGAAGCCATGCGAAATGAGTTATTAGTGATAATGGTTAGTCCTTGGTCGACGTCACAAACACTCAAGTTCAATAACGCAAAAACACTCCTTGGAACACACTGAAAACTACAGTACCCGTTTGGTGAACTTCGGAAACCCCTTTGTTTGCTGCCACAAAAAATTTCAGAATATTGTAGAACTTTCGTTTATATTTAACAAATATTGTTTAATTATAGATTAATTAGGATCAAAAGATTTATGTCGCAAATTACAAGCAAATTGTACAATTAATTTTTATTTTTTTATCTATATTTAATGTTTCATGTATATGTCTAAAGATTGAATGTGAGAAATTTTTTAAAAAGTTTTTAATTTTTAGGAGGGGAGGAAAGTAAAACAAGGCCGTAGGAACTGAATGAAAGAAAGGCACCGAAAGCAATGTCCATTCCAGCAGCAGATCAGTACGGCAGTACCCCAGCTCCCCTCGCAGCTAGCTGCCGACGGCCAGCCTATCTCGTTCTTGTCTCAGACATACAGACACACACACAACACACTAGCATGGCATGGCTACCGACTACCAGCCCTCCCTCCCTCGATCCGCTCCTTGGCGCTCCTAGTAGGTGCGCACAACAAGTTGACTTTTCGCCGTTGACGTCATGCATGGCCGGGGCAGTACCAGTACGGGTACCGGGTACGGCGTCCGGCGGGCAGCGTGTCCTTTTCCCCTTGGACGTGACACAGCCGGCCGGCGTCCACGGCTCACGCTCGCCCGCGGCGTTTGTCCGTGCGGTGCGGTAGGCGGGTCCCTGGCGAGCGAGCGAGCCCTGCCCGGCCGGACGGGCCCCACAGCTCGTCACTGCTGGACCCCATGCATGGCTCGTGACCGTCAGGCCGTGAAGAAGTGGTCACGTCGGCCGGCGGTCGTCCTTGCCGCTACCACCACCTCATCCCACGGGGGGCATTCTTCTTCTTCCCCTCCCCCCCGCCCCCGCCCCCGGACACGGCTTCCTGCGCCGCACGCAAGTTCGCAACAGCCAGCCGGCCAGCGCGGCGGCGCTCTAACGGTCTCCTACACCTGCGGGACCGTCCACTCATGCTACGCTATATACGCACAGCCCTAACGTATTTCGACACTGTTCGGGTTCGGCAGCACACCTGAATGATTGCGAGCTAGCTGAATTGCATGCATGCCGCTGCCGCGCTAGCTGCACGACGCGACGCGAACCCGCCGCCGCGCGCGCGCGGTGACTCCCACAATTCTCGCCGCCGTCGCCGCGCCACTTGCCCCCCTCCCCTTTCATTTCTGGCAAAAAAAGTTGTGGGCGGCCGCTAGCCCTCTCCGGCTCACCGGCCGGCCGCCCTACCTACACGGCGCATGAGATGAGACATGCATGAATGGAATGGAAAGGCCGGCCGGGGGTAGGTGGTAGCTCCACTGCTCCAGGGAAGAAGACGAGACTACGAGCACATGGCCGTCAGTTCGAGCGTGCTCCCATGACGCGCGCGGCGCTACGAACCACCACCACAAAACCTTTTCTTTTTCGCGATTTCGTCGACGAATTATCGCCGGCTCTGAGGAGAAGAAAAAGACTACTACTGCTACTGGGGCCGTGAGCTAGAAACTAGAAAGAGCAAGGCGACAAGGCGCCACGTCACTCAAGTGTCTTGCTTTGTTTCCCAGCTGCCATATTATGGGGCTTCTTTAGTTCCTTATAAATTTTACAAAATTTTCTAAATTCTCCGTCGCATCGAATCTTGTGGCACATTTACGAAGCATTAGATTTTGTTTAGGCCTTATTTAGTTTTTTTTTTAAAAATGTATACCGTAGCAATTTCGTTTGTATTTGATAAATATTGTCTAATCACTGACTATAAGACCAGTCTCGATGTATGTTTTCTGAGAGTGTCATACACATTAAATAGGGTGCAACATAAAATTGCTGACTTGACAGGGTCATTAAATGAAGGACTTTCATCAGATGAGAGAGTAGTTTGATCTCCATAAAACTCATGTGGCTCGGTTACCTAGTTTATAGTCTCGGTAACTGTGTCATGAAACTATGCAATGAGACCGACCTAACTAGGATCAAAAGATCTATCTCGCAAATTATAGGCAAACTGTGTAATTAGTTATTATTTTATTTATATTTAGCGTTCTATGCATGTGCTGCAAGATTCGATGTGACGGAGAATCTGAAAAAATTTGCAAATTTTTTTAACTAAATAAGGCCTTAGTTCCACCAAAAACCCGAAAACTTTTCAAGATTTTCCGTCACATCAAATCTACGGCACATACATAAAATATCAAATAAAAATAAAAATAAAAACTAATTGCAAGGTTTATCTATAATTTGCTAGACGTATCTTTTGAGCATATTTAGTTTATGGTTGGACAATAATTACCAAATAAAAACAAAAGTCTCTACAATACACAAAAACTTTTCACCTCCTCAACTAAACAAGGCCTTAAATATAAATTTAAAATAATTAATTACACAATTTGTCTTTAATTTACGTGACGAATCTTTTAAATCTAATTAGTTTATGATTAAAAATATTTATCAAATACAAACGAAAGTGATACAATATCTATTTTGCATATTATTTTCCAACTAAACAAGGTCATGGTCCCATCCAAACCCCCACCCGTCACCTCACCAAAACCATAACCATTCGTGCCAACTTTTTCTGGTTTCTCTTCCATTTTTTTCTTAAAAAAAAATCCCTGCCGCCACGAAAACTCCCACATGAACTCCGCAGCAGCTACAGTACAGCCTTTTTCTTAAAAAAAATATTTGTACATGTATAAATAATATATATATCCCACTAGTAACAGTAGAGGACTCATCGAGGAAAGTCTGGTCTCTGGTGTACGGATAGGGCATAAACAATGCGTTGCAAGTGCTGTTCGACGATACACAAAAGCCCAAGTATTTTTGTACTGCTAAATATTAAAACGTGTGGTTCAGGCGCTGCCAAACTCGGAAACGTTTCTCCATTCCAACCAGCGAGCTCTGGGTGATGTAGGGATTATTCTAACCTGCCCAAGACCAAAAGTGGGGTTAGTAGGCAACTGATGATGTTGTTGCTGATGTTGATAAACACGTCCTGATCATACGGCACTTGCTTGTAGTAGCAATTTTATTATATGTCACTTTGGACTGTGAGCAACAATCCTTTTCTTCTTTTTGAACTGAAAACAAGAATTCGAGTTGCAATAATAATGTCAAAAGACAAAAGCAATACTAGTAGGAGAGAGAGATGAAAAAAAAGAAAAGAAAAGGAAAATTGTGCTACTGTTTAGGAAGAAGGCAAAGGTCTTGTTTAGTTCTAAAATATTTTACAAAATTGACATTGTAGCTTTTTCGTTTGTATTTGACAAATATTGTCCAATCATAGACTAACTAGACTCAAAAGATTCGTCTCGTCAATTTCGACCAAACTGTGCAATTAGTTTTTATTTTTATCTATATTTAATACTTTATGCATGTGTCTAAAGATTCGATGTGACGGCTGAAAAATTTTGCAAAATTTTTTAGAACTAAACAAGGGCCTTGTTTAGTTCCGAAAAGTGGAGAGTTTTCGGTACTGTAGCACTTTCGTTTGTTTGTGACAAATATTATCTAATTATGGACTAACTAGGATCAAAAGATTCGTCTCGTGATTTACAGCTAAACTGTGTAATTAGTTTTTGTTTTCGTCTATATTTAATGTTTCATGCATGTGCCACAAGATTCGATGTGACGGGAAATCTTGAAAACTTTTTGATTTTCAGGGTGAACTAAACAACGCCAAGGCCAAAGACACCCCGCTACCCCCAATAATTGTTGCACAGCATGCACAGGCACAGCCCTTGCATTGCATGGCAGTGTGAACATGGCAGTGGGCCCCCACTGCCCACTGTTCCTCCTTTAGAATACCTGTCAGGGATGGAAAGGTTGCGGCCCCACCATGGTGCCAAGTAATAATATCGCTGCCCTCCCTCCCCTTCCTCCTCCTCGGCGCGTCGTCGGCCGGCCTCCTCCTCCTCCTCCTCCTCCTCCTCCACCCCTCTTTTTCATGCACACACTCCCTTGCTACAGTCGCAGTTGTCTCTGCAAGTACTGACTGCTCCTTCCTACTCCACCACCCCCGCAGTCCCCAGCTCCTGGCCTCTCGGGCCGGCCGGCCTCGCTTTTGTTGCTGCAAATCTTTGTTGCCTGCTGGCTGCTGCTATCTATACACCCCCACCGCACCGCACCTTCCATTGCTCCTCCGAACACTCAAACACTCCTGCGCTCCTCAGCAGCAGGCAGGCAGCTGTTGCATCACACTTCAGATCGATCCAGCCAGCCGCCGAAGCTCTCCCACATTGCATCCGATTTGGCCTCGCTCGTTTGGCGCGCGGCGGCGAAATTAGCGGCAGATCCGGCACTCACTGTTGCTGCGCTCGCTACCACGCCTCGCCTGTCGCCCGCCGGAAAAAAATGCCGGCGGAATGAGAGGGAAGGAGCTAGAGGAAGCAACAGCCGCCCGAGTGAGCGCGCGCGTGTGCAAGGCAGGGTCCAGCTCCAGCTCCAGCTAGCTAGGCAGGCATCAGGCAGCTGTAGCTAGCTAGGTAGCTAGGACTAGGAGTACCGGCGTCGATCGGCATGGACTGGGATCTCAAGGCGCCGGGCGCGTGGGACCTGGCGGAGCTGGAGCACGAACAACACGCGGCTGCTACAGCGGCGGCGGCGGGGCCGTCGGGTGGCCACGCCAATGCTGGCGTGGCGGGCACGGGGACGGGGTGCCGCCCGCCGCCGGGGGCAGGGGGAGCACCCGCCGAGTGCTCCGTGGACCTGAAGCTGGGCGGGCTGGGCGAGCCTGGCGCGGCGCCGCCGGCGCGCAGGGAGAGGGAGGCCGCGGCGGCGGCGGCTGCTGCTGCGGGAAAGGTGGCGTCGGCGTCGTCCGGCGCCGCGGCGGGGGCGAAGCGGCCGCGCCCTGGGGGGCAGCATCAGCAGGGGCAGGGGCAGCATCAGCAGCAGCAGTGCCCGTCGTGCGCGGTGGAAGGGTGCAAGGCGGACCTGAGCAAGTGCCGCGACTACCACCGGCGGCACAAGGTGTGCGAGGCGCACTCCAAGACCCCCGTCGTCGTCGTCGCCGGCCGCGAGATGCGCTTCTGCCAGCAGTGCAGCAGGTAAATTAAACCTCCTTGTCGCCCGTCGTCGTCGTCAGTTCATCAAGTGACCACACGTTGGTACGCCAATTAATTAGCAAACGGAATGCACTAATGCAGCACGCATCGTGAGTAGCAGTAGCTCGCGCTCGCATCGCATCGAATCGAGGAGCTGCTCTCGTCTCCTCTCAGTCTCAGCTCGTTCATGTGCAGTGCAGTGCAGCCACCGTCGCTCGCTGCGTCCGTGTCCACCCATGGGAGGGGGCATGTAGCTCCCTGTCTCGTTTCAAGGATGCACAACTTTACCTTTTCCGGCATGCCTTTTTTTTTTTTTTCTCATTTCGTTTTTTTTTCTTTTTTTCTTTCTGGAAAACAAAGAAAGGAGGGGGAAAAAAACCTTCATTTCTTCGTTCGTTCGTTTCCTCCTGTAGCGCTGTTTACGCTTTAACTTGGGCCTTATTTAGTTTCAAAACATTTTGCAAAATATTTGACAAATATTGTTCAATTATAGACTAACTAGGCTCAAAAGAATCGTCTTGTTAATTTCGACCAAACTGTGCAATTAGTTTTTATTTTCGTCTATATTTAATACTCCATATATAAGTCTAAAGATTTGATGTGACGGAAAATCTGAAAAATTTTGCAAATTTTTTTGAACTAAACATGGCCTTGGCAACAAGAGCTAGCTACGGTACCTGAATTACGCCTTGTTTAGTTCACCTGAAATCCAAAAAGTTTTCAAGATTCCCCGTCACATCGAATCTTGCGGCACATGCATGAAGCATTAAATATAGATGAAAACAAAAACTAATTACACAGTTTGTCTGTAAATCGCAAGACAAATCTTTTGATCCTGGTTAGTTTATGATTGGATAATATTTATCAAATAAAAACGAAAATACTACATTAGCGAAATCCGAAATTTTTTCGGAACTAAACAAGGCCTTATTGGCAAGCTTTTCCTTTCTCCTCGCTCATCAGTCATCCCCCCTGCGTTCGCTGCTCACTGCACTGCACAGGCTCGCTTCCTTCACTTTCTCTGACGCCCCTGCCCTGATGCGAATTAAGGGCTGCTGGCAAAGTGGGCAGCTGCTCCCCAATCGTCTGCCCAAGATCACCCCCCTGCCTGCGCGACGACCCCGAACATGATTGCCTGGCCACTACTCCCGCTTTGGTGGCTGGAAACGGGGCGGATCGAGATGGACGGACATGTATAGCTCCTGCGCTTTCACGCCCTTTGGCGCTGGCGGCTGCCGCGACGGGATGTTCATTTTTTCGTCCCCGTGTGGGGGCGTTGCCACTCTGCCAGTGCCATTTTTTCTCCCTTGGAGATGGCGCTGAATCTCAACCCTGAATGAGAGAGTCCCAGCTTTGGCTACCATCATTTCAGGCCGCAGCAAAGCTTCTGCTGGCCTACCACATCTGCTACCAGCTGTACTACCTGCGTACTGTGTACTCCAGTATTCTCTGTAGTATCAAAGGCAAAGGCGGCGTACTGGTAATAGTATCTCTGCAGTCAGTGTGCCCATACCCATAACCCTATATATACCCAGAAAGATAGTAGGAGTACCATGAAAGGAAGATGCATCATGGATCTAGACGTGTAGCCTATAGTAGCCCTGTACATATATAAAGCATTTTCTGGGCAATTTCTGCTTGCTTTCAAGGGACCATGTACGAGTATTCACAGTCCTCTTCATCTTTTCACGGCCACACACCGTGTTCACGTGCTCAAGTCATTATCATTTTAGTGGTCGTATAAAAACTGCCTCTAAAAGTAGGATTTTGCTGATTATAGGGTGCTTTAGCGCCGCCTGGGACCGTTTTTCATCTGTGTTGTAACTACTTCTGAGCTAGCAATGGCAATTGGCAGCACAGCATGGTTTTCTCTGGCCGCTGTTATAACCATGAGCCTGCATTAGCCATCACCACAAGAATCCATCCACATTTCTGAACATCCATATGCAGCTTTCAGAGCTCTCATCACAGCACAAGCATTCCGTAGTTCATCTGTCAGTATTGTCTTACTGAATGCCTGCCTGCTTTCATTTCATCCCTGAACGACGATCCATCCATTTCTTTTTCGGTCCGAGGACAGTCAGTATAGCCATTAAATGTTAGCAGTCTTACTATGCGATCTTATTAAGTTTGGTGAAGTTTTACAGTACAGGCTGTGTTGGCGCCCAGTTTTGTCTTGCTCATCGGTAGCAGACGACGGTCCCGCTCTGTTGTGGTGGACCTAAACACTATTTAACTTGATAGGGATCCTAATCTGATGCTCTGGTCATATGCTCTGTTTATGTGGGAATATCTTACTCGGTGGGGACAAATTCTGAATCATTGATTACTTTGTCTTTTGGTGCAAATTGCAGACTTTATAGATTAAGTGACAGTCAGTGTGTGAGCCAACAAAATTTTCAGCTTTCTTATCCGTATGGAGAATAGAACTGTCAGTTGGATGGACCTATGTTACTACTATGTAGTAGTAGTAGTAGTATAAACTGTGGTCCAAGCTCAACAGGTCTTACAATATTTTTCCTGTCTCTAAGCACCGGCAGATTCATTGACAAGGAACATTGGTCCCTGGCCTGCTATGTTTTAACTATTACAAGCATACTGTATGTGCACAGTACATTAAATATTCTGACAATAATTATCTTGGTGTTTCTTTAGTGAGGAGCATCTTATTAGTATACCACTGGATCATGTGCCCACCTACCTAGGACCATCTATTCTTCTCCCCATTGAAAAGTCCGAGTATCTTGTTTGTTTACAATTACAAAAAAAAGGTATGAGTATCCTAATTCAATTCAACAAGGAAGATCCTGTGGTCCTGATCAATGATGCCGTCGTTCATTCGTTCATGGCCATATGATTGTGAGAGTGGCACACTACCCTGCAACAAAATGTGCAAATGACTATGGAATAATAACCACGATGTTATCAAGGTTTTATGTCACAGTTTAGGTACTTATCAGTTGGATCACCTTCATATGTGGTGATGAAAGAACGATCCTTTTTTTTTTCTTTGAAGCAGAGAGAATGATCCTTAATAGGACAAGCACCTTGTCAGCGTATTATACTGCAACTTTCTCATGGGCCTTATTCAAATTCAGTTATCTGATCAAGAGTTTTTGTTTATTTAGGTTTCACTTACTTGCGGAGTTTGACGCCGACAAGCGCAGCTGTAGAAAGCGACTAGATGGGCATAATCGCCGCCGCAGGAAGCCACAACCAGACACCATGGCTTCTGCTAGCTTTATCACAAGCCAACAAGGTCATTTTCGTATTTACCAATTCGCTTTGTTTTTTCCTAGTCTGAACTTGGCTCAAATAGATCTTCATTGTTTCCATATCTTGCTGGATAAAGAAAAGATAAAACACTGAAACAGATTTGTGCACGCACAAACCATGAGAAGTAAAAGTGATGTGGTTCAGTTCTGCCTCCCTGCTTTGTTAAACTTGTAGAGCTTGCGTAGCATTTCAACATATTTCAGAACTAAAACTCGGTTAATAAGATGCTACTCTAGCATTTTGCACAATTTTCGCCCTATTCATCCATTTCCCTGCATACATTAGTTGCGATAAATTAAAATTTACATTATAGATGCATCAAGTTATCATGAACTACCTTCCACACATTTAATTTTTTTTTGGCTCAATTAGGAAGCTCTTCTGTTTCTGTCAATTGTGTCCTTATATTTAATGCAAGGTCCTTCTAATGCCTTTAAGATCATATATAGGTCCCCACAGCCCCAACAAAAGATTATACTGTATATTGCTTTCCCTTTCAGATGTGTTCTACTCTCATTGTTTCAAATTATAAGATAAAATGGTTTGTTTTGGCTTTTCTAGCTTCTGTTATGTATCTAGTCATGTCATAGTGTATATATCTAAGTCTAAGTGCATATCAAAAGCTCTACAAAATCCAAAACGTCTTATAATTTAGAATGGAGGGAGTACAAACTATGCTTCACCACTTTGTGGTGCTTACATAACTGCAACTTAATCGACAACCAATATGAGTCTCAAACTTTCAATACAATTACCAGCAGATTGGCATATAAAACTGCAAGAAAATTCTGATTCACATTGAATGAAACGGGGCAAGGAATCAATTTACTCATTTGTGCTGCTAGATGCATTAGCACGTCATCAGTTATCACCTAATCAACATTTCTTGCCAACTGATCAGGCACACGATTCTCACCATTTGCACCTCCAAGACTGGAGGCAAGCTGGCCGGGGGTGATCAAAACCGAGGAGAGTCCATATTACACTCACCAAATCCCTCTGGGATCCAGCAGCAACAGGCAGCAGCATTTCGTGGGATCCACCACGCCTGCTTACGCCAAAGAAGGCCGTCGCTTCCCTTTCCTGCAGGAGGGCGAGATAAGCTTTGCCACCGGCGTGGTGCTGGAGCCGCCGGCGTGCCAGCCGCTCCTCAAGACGGTAGCAGTAGCACCACCCGAGAGCAGCAGCAGCAGCAGCGCCGGCGGGGGCAACAAGATGTTCTCCGACGGGCTGACTCGCGTGCTCGACTCGGAATGTGCTCTCTCTCTTCTGTCAGCGCCAGCCAACTCCTCCGGCATCGACGTCAGCAGGATGGTCCGGCCGACTGAACACGTCCCCATGGCTCAGCCCGTCGTCTCGGGCCTGCAGTTCGGCAGCTCGTCGTGGTTCTCGCCGCGCCCCCAGGCTTCCACGGGCGTGACGGCAGGTAGCGGGTTCCCCTCCTGCCCCGCCGTGGTGGAGGGCGAGCAGCAGCAGCTCAACACCGTGCTGAGCCCCCACGACAACGAGGTGAACTACGGCGGGATGTTCCACGTCGGCGGCGGCAGCGGTGGTGGCGGCGAGGGCTCCTCGGACGGCGGCACCTCTTCGTCGATGCCCTTCTCGTGGCAGTAGGAGTTGACGAGTTGTCAGCACTCAGCAGCAGCTGCGTTCTTGGATCTTCGCGCTTCCGACGATCTGGTAGAGAGCTATTGGTTTTTAGTGAATCACTGATCAGCATTGATTTCTGTCTTTTCTGCATTCGTTTTCTTGAATCGGTTAGCATTCGTGTGGACATTTTTTGAGCATAATTCTGTGCTCGTTTTCCTAAAATTATCTTTGCTACCGTGGCACCTGCCGACTGCTGATTGTAGCATGTTGCTTCTCTTTGACTTGTCCTTGAGACGAGGGCAACACCTGTGATGGAATCGTAGCGCATGCATTTGATTGATGCATGGCGCTTCTGGAATTTCGGTTAGGCTCCGTTTGGATCTTGGAATTGAATTCATTGTAATAAACTATAGTTGTGGAAGAAGAGTCCTAGAATCCTTTAAGTAAAGTTGTTTAAGTTGTAGAAGAAAGAAAGAAAGGATCCATGGAATCCATTTCCTATCACCCACCCTATAAATTTGAGATAGGTTTACATGTGAACTTTAAAAAGTTGTGGAATCTCAAATTTTAAGCCAAATTCCTCAAAAATGAAGGGGTCCAAACGGCTAACAGATTTCAAGAATCACTTGCGGGCATCAAGAATCACTTGCTAAATCTGCTAAAACAAGAATCGATCAAGAATTCGACTTCATTGTTACCTTAGTAAAAAGGGGACGAAATGACGTGGGTTTTGCGGCATCAGGATTGCTGGAAGCAGCAGAATACATCAGAGTCGAGTTGCTGGAAGGCGTCGTGCGGTCGTTCCGTTGTCCATCCAGCCGGCCCTGCAGCGCCCGCCTCCGGCGCCAGATGGCGACGCGCATCCGATCCCAACCTTGCGCCGCGTGCGGTTGTATAGTCTTGTAGGCCGAAACACCTTGAGGCTGCAGGGATCGCACCTGACTGTTTGCTACGAGAGATTCTTCATGGGCTAAAGCTGAACTGAAAGTGAACCAGATTACCAGACCCATTTTGGAGAGTCTGGGCCCAAACCGTGAACTTCCTTTCCTACGGCCTGCTATTCTCGAGCCCTTGCCCGAATTTTATTCTTACTAGGAAAACATGTCCGTGCGTTGCAACAGGGTATAGAATTTATTATTTGATAATTGTACACTTTTTGTAAAATTTAAATGAGTCTAGTCCAATCTTGAATCAAATAAATATAACCCCACCAAAATAAACAAAACTACCAAACTAATATTGAAAATCACCTTGAGAAGAAATAGAAAAAAAATCATGTCCCATTAAAAAAAATCAGAAATCTTCATGTAAAGTGGAGGAAAAAGAGTAAAAAATGATATAAAAATATGTATAGAAATTAAAAGAGGAAGAATATTACGTAAAGAAAGCATAAAAACATCACATAAGGGAACAATTCCATCAAACAGCACGTCAGATCAGTACACTTTTATTGTCGCTTAGTGCAATCCAAAGCAAAACTAGCGGCACAGTTAGTGACAAAAGCCCACAGCCACAGCCGCCACATAATAATACAATTAATAGGTAACAGTTCTCAACATCCTTTCATCACAGCATTTGTTTGAGATATACATGAACAAAGCACATGTAATTCCGTATGATTAAGAGAAAGTACCTTGTGGCTAGCATTGATGCATCACAAGAGAAGGAACAGCCGATCAGAGGGCGATCATCTCCAATCTCGCTACACTCCAGGACAAACTCCCCAGCCTGCTTCACGACGAGTTCGGCCTCCGCCTCTGGGTTCTCATCGGAATCCTCGTGGCAGCGCTTGGCCATCTCAATCCTGGCCTTGGCACGGGGCAGCGAGTACTGTGCAATGTCGACACGCGCCTTGAGAAGCTCCTACGTGCCCTTGGTGAAGAAGGGGTACTGGATCTGCTCGTCCTTGCCGGTGCGTGCAGCGTGGTCGTCCTCCTGTGCGCGGAGGAGACGGTCGACCTGGCCATCGGCCTCGAGCCGGACCATGAGGGTTCGGAGGTGGTCGTGGCGCTCCATTTCACGCTCGCCAAGGCGGCGGAGGTAGGCCCACACAGCCATGGCGTAGGCGCGGCGCCGCTAGAGGAGCTCCGGCACCGATTGCTCGTGACGCTCCCACGCGGCGCGGTGGTCGTCGGAGACCTCGTAGTCGGCATCGCCTCCGCTCCCGGCGGAGGAAGTGGCGGCGGCGGGACGGGGATGGGAGCGATTGGCGGGTGGATGGGGACGGGGAGCGGAGCCATGGGAGGAGTGGGGGCCGGGGGCCACAAATTTTTTTAAAAAAAATTGCTTTTCCTCAATTTGGTAATATTGCAACGGAAGAAAAACATCGAATAACCCTAGAAAGTGATGACATAATGTTACATATCTATTTATATTTATCCTTTTTATAAAATTTAAAGTCCATAATTTATTTTATTGATAACCATAACATCTATGGTATTAGATAGTTAATATTTACAATAATATGTAGCTTAAAGACATATTTATTTAATAATAATAATAGAAAATAGTTACATCTTATCTCACTCTAATATTATCTCTTAATATGCCTCAGTATTATATTAAAACATGAGAAGTTTGATGCTAGCATTATTTTTTTTTAATTTAGATTAGGATTCCTATGAAATATGAATCAAGCATCACATTAAATAGGGTACCATTAAATTTTTATAATAATTGGAGCAAGATAACTACAATTTTAATTTTACAGTAAAAAGCATAGGTAAGCATTTCTAAAAAAAAAGTGTACTAAAATTTGTGATATTTTTTGTTTACTACATGGATCTATATATGTAGAGCTGAACAAAATTTGTTTTATAATTTTTAGATTTTTCTATGAATTACTATGCATTTATTAATTTTTAGCCGATTTAAAAATTAAAAGAAAAGTAAATTGGAGATTTTATATTGGGAACCCTAGAAAAATTTTTATTCTTTTTTCTTTCCATCAGTATCGATTCCGGTTGGGATTCCGGGCTGATTGGCCGTACAGACGGCAGAGGCGAGCGGTTGGAGCCGAGTAATATGAGATTTTGCATTAGAAACCCTAGATGTTCTTTATTTTGTTTTTGCCTTTTTAGAAACGTTGGGTGGAGGAGATCGGTAAACCGAACACGGACAGAACACGGACAGGAGGGCAGAAGAAAATATTTGGCAAACTGAAATTTTGGCTCTTTATAGATATGTATAGATTATCACCGTTGTCAATCATTGGAGGATTTTTTTTTAAAAAAAAATGGGCAGCACTTCCATTAAACACAGGCTACCAAATCGTTAGCAACCATTACCGCAACACTTTCAGGTAAGGAGGCCGAGATCATCTCCTCTCCCTCAGTGCAAACATAACTTTCCTCTTAATGAAATACAGACTCAAAGTCCGATCGAGAAAAAAGTACAAACATGACCCAGGCCAGCCTGCTCACGTGCGGCTACATTACAAACTCTCTTCACAAAGCAACCCTCAAAACTAGAAAGATTTAACCTAGGCAAGGATTTGATCTCCTCCACAAGATAACCAAACACCGAAGCAGCATCGGCTTCAGACTCTAGAGCCCGGACAACTTCTTGAGCGTCGGTCTCCAGAATCATCCAAGAGATCTCCAAACTGATAGCTTCGTGCAAACCCTGGAGGCAAGCGATCAGTTCCGCTTGAAAAGCATTCAAGAGATTATTGCCAATCTTTCCTCTCCCAACAGCGATGACAACCCTGTCACAGTCACGAATAAGAAAACCCCAGCTACCAGACTTCACCTTCGGAAGGAAAGAGTCGTCACAATTTAACTTCAGCACTCCGTCATGCAGTCCATTTCTCTCTACTCAGCCTGCTCGGCACCAGCTCCTTGACATACAGGTTTGAGTTCTCATTAGCATAGAATTCAATGCTCCAGGCAATAGCTTCAGTACTTCGTCGATGACCCTCCTCCCTAATGAGGTTTCTCTCTATCCAAATAAACCAGAGAATGACCACCATAAGTTCTTTCTTTGGTTCCTTTTGCTTCAGAATCCATTCTACTGCACTGTTGGCACCTCGCAATTCCGGCTAGTACTTCTCCCTCAGCTTCTAGGTTGAGCAAGCGCCAGACATTCTTGGGTCTTGGCTAGATGGCATTTGAAAAACAGGTGCCCACCATCTTCGGCTATGGGCCTGCAGTTCACCTGGCTGATAAGCCATATCTGCAAGTGCTATTCGCTGATTTGTTGTAAAAAAATTATTAAATGACTCGTAGATGCAATAGATAAGCTCAAGCGAATAATTAATTTTCATCCTGCGGCGTGCTAGGTTACATCTGAGTGGGTGATTGTCGACGAAAGCTGGTCGGCAGTCTACCTTCGGGTATGCCCACGGTAGTAGTTTATCGGTAGACGGTGCGCAAGCTACAAACTCGATGGTGACGCAAGACACGGACAAGCTTTTTATCCAGGTTCGGCCGCCGTGTGGGCGTAATACCTACGTCTTGCGTCTGATTGTATTGATTTGTGTTGAGAGAATAATATGTATGATGTGTCCTCTAGGGGACCCCTGCCCCTCCTTATATATCGTGAAGGGACAAAGTTACAAGTAAACTATCCTATTTGGTACAATATCTTGTAGCCTTGCGGTGCACGCTAACCAGCGTCGTGCGCCGCACGTCTTCATCTTGTGGGCCGAGCCACCTCTAATGGTGCGGCCCATATCGGCTCATGAGGGTATAGGGGTTTATACCCCCACAATGACTATTGTGAGAGAGCCGCCACAAGAAATGCTTAACTTTGTTTGGGTATTCGACATAGCAACCACACTCCATTCCTCTTATTCGCACTACCAATCTGATGACTTCCCATACATCTGTCTCTAATAGCATCATCCTGGCCAACTTTGTACGCACTTTTAACATTGAATATACTATGCTTATCAAAGTGCCATGACAACACATTAGATCGTCCTTCGCGGACCTTCATCAGAGGAATCGAAGAAAAGGGACTGTGACCTCATGGTATTTCGAACCTTAGTAGCATTAGAGGCTATGAGTTCGACTCTCCATGAAAAAAGAATATTCTAGAGTTTAAAGATGTTGTGTTTTCAATGGTAGGATGTTCTCGTCGACAGCAAGACGTTGTATTTTATAATTCTAAAAAGAAACAAAAAAAAATTGGAACATGGATCCTCCATCCACCCCTCACCTCTTCTTTTTCTTCACATCTGGCCAGGCGAAGTTCCTATCAATAGCGAGACGTTGGAACATGGATCCTACAACCACCCCAAGACTCTTTTTTCAGATCAGGCTTGGTTTCGATACAAACATGTTTAGCTTAGTTCATGTATGTGAAAGTAGGTTGAGATGAGACTAAATTTTTTTTTCCATCCCTAAATACGAGTAGTATCTGAACAGATAAAACCTTGTTAATTCGGCAGTTTCATCCAAGAAAACAGGCCTCTAACCACCACATATAGCACAAAGTCCCATCTCAAGTATATGTTGCAGTTCCTATTGATGTCATTTGAGGCTCACTTGAGCAATTACAATATACAAAATATTGCTTATATGTTTCGTTAGGTATTTATGGTGTCATTTGTAATACTCTTCAACATTGAGGGCCCTTTATCAAGCTAGGCAAACCAGCCCAAATTAGGAGACGAGCTCCCTTTTCTCAGCAGGTGCTTGTTCTTCCACTTTTAGGGTTGAGAGTGGCAGAGGGGAGATTTGATGGGTGAGGCTTTGACATAATAACTCCATCAATTAAAAAGTGAAATTGATGGGGATTTAGAGTTTCCCCCAACCTTGTTGGTTCCCATCTCTTGTATCTTCATCTTATAGTGGATTGTTTGCTTATTGTCGCCCGTGGTTTTTTTCTGCAACAGGTTTTCATTTAATCTTGGTATCAACTTGTGATTCGACATTTATCTTGTCATACTTATGGATTGATTCATATCTTGCTTTCTATTGGTTCAATTTTGTTCAAGTCCATAGTGTATGGTTAGGCATACATGGGTTCTTTGATATGTTTATGATGGGGATTGATCGATGTGTTAGTGAGCTAATCTTTGCAAGTATATTCCCTATTGTGAAGTTTGGACAACACCATGTTTGAAGAATTCAAACGTACTAGTACTAGGGGGCTATTTTTTAGTATTCATATACGGTGTCCAGTGAAATGTCTGTGAATAATTAGGATGCTAGTCTTGACATTTCTGCTACCCCTTTGCGCTCACACTAACGGTTATCACTTTCCACCCATCGAGGTCACCTTGATTAGTTCTTGTAATCTTGTGAATGTGCCTTCTAGCTTGGTCATGGGTTTGTTATGGCCATTGATGCTGGTTGTCGTCTTTTTATCGATGTTGGCTCATTGCGGTTGGGGCCTCTTTTGAGGATTGAACCCTAGTTCGTTGGTGGTTGTGGTTCAACTGCGTGCCACTTGTCTCCTACCGTCGACACAACCACCCATCCCTAGTTCTCCTTTTGGCAAAGGTGTGGTCCATGGAAGGGGTTGTGTTTTCATTGTGAGGACTAGGTTGACCGCTACACTTCTACATAAAATTCATTTCAATTAGTTCACGGCTTAATTATGAGTGTCTCCTCTAATGATTAGTCGTGTTGCTGTTTGTCTTGTTTTTATTTAGTGCTACTCTTCATTCATATTCACAAATTTGTTTCTATGTAATTAATTGAGTGGGAACTTTGTGTTGATGATCCTTTATATGACTAACCTCGGAAGGATGCAAAAATTCAATGCATGGTGAGATCTCGGTAAGTAAACTTGCTAGGCTTACCAGAATTGTGTTTGAACTTTCTGATCCTTTTAGACGCTATATATACATACGGAGATCTATTGGTCTAGATTAATAAGGCATTAAGAAGCTCCATCGTTCATGTCGTAGGCTTAGGCTCGGAGCCAGCTAGCGGTGCCGCCGGTGCGTGTCTACATACACCTACACGTTCGTATACGTGATGCTCAGCTACAGTACTGGTACTGCTACACTGTGCTGAAGTTACGACACATCATTAAATCATGAGTCATGACACGTACGTACGTACGTACATACATACTGTAAGCGTACGTGTATACGCCACTCTTTACGTAAAAGTACCATGAGTGCTCTACACATTTTTACACTAGGGCCTTGTTTAGTTTCAAAAAAATTTAAAAAACCGACACTGTAGCATTTTTGTTTATATTTGACAAATATTATCTAATCATAGACTAACTAGGCTCAAAAGATTTATCTCGTCAATTTCGACTAAACTGTGCAATTAGTTTTTATTTTCGTTTATATTTAATATACTTTATGCATGCGTTTAAACTTCGATGTGACGGATAATCTGAAAAATTTTGCAAAACCTTTTAGGAACTAAACAAGGCCTAGCTAAACCCTGCAGGCCAACTATTAACAACGCACCGTACCAGCATTATTTGTCTATACTGCCTCTGCTTTACGCCGGTCTCTCGCCGGCTCTCAGCGGTCAGCCAGTCACACACCACGCGATGATTAGGATCGGAAACGGCGAGGCGGCAAGCAGAGAGCGAGAGCGGGCGAGCGAGGACAAGAAACAAAGCAAGCAAAGCAAGGGCAGGCGTCGTCGGCCGGGCTCGGGGCCCCGCCCCGCCACGCCCACGGCTGCAGAGCGTCGCGGGATCTCGCGCGCGACGGTCCATTGGCATGTTGGCTGGCTGCCGCTGGGTGCAGTGTGGTTCGTTTTGCCCGTGCTGACACGCAACGCAGACGTGTACTCCTACGTACGCGCGATCAAATCCGTTGTGTCGCTTCCTGCAGTGTGATCGCACCTCGTACGTCGATGGAAAGCGAGTGCCCCTTTTGTCCGTCGAGCAAAAGCAGGGTGTGTGGCGACCAAACAGAGATGACCGGAGAAGCAAAAAGTGCCGTAGCTAGAGTAGTCGTCGTGCACCAGCAGGGAGCCTCGAGCACAGTTCACGGCTTTTCCATCGCTCGCCCTGCTAACTTTGTGACTTCGGAGACGACCATGCATCTCTGATTTAATTTGGTGTTTCTGGGTTGGAGGGCTGATCCAGCAAGAGTCTGATGTCTGCCGCATACGGACAGATATTATCGATATTATATTTATTTTTATATTTATGGTCGGATTCGGATTCGAATATTGATAATTTCAACTATGTCGGATAAGATATAATTGTATATTGACGTTACAAATATACGATTTAAATATTCGGATATGGATACAATATCAGATGCTTTTTTTGACTGGACCTAGAGGGGTTTGCACCCCTACTGGGTAGGGTAGGGTATCGGATGTTGAATATTCGAATTGTATACGGACAGATCTAAACCTCTTTAAACAAATTCGATTTCAAATATGATCAGAAAATAACCGTACTATTTTCTGATCGTTGCCAAAATTCTTTATCATGTAATCACAAGTGCGTGCTTTTGTGGGTGTTGAGCTGCCTCGGTAACTAAAGATTACCGTGGCCGCTTTAGGTTGTAATAAAAAATTTCTCTATTTCTTAATGAAATGCATACCTCGTCATGATCAAGAGAAAAAAAAAAGATTTGGTATTTCTGGGGATAATAAGTTTTGGATGTCTGTGGAGTCTGGGCTGTGGACTGCTAGCTTGTTTGTACTGTACGAGATCACTTGATAGATTTTTTTTGCCTGCCTGCAGATGAGAAGAAAGATGCATGGTTGTTGCGATCGAGCAGTAGAAGCGATGGGCTATATATTTTAACTAACCATATGCATGTTTACTTTCACTAGGCACGTACACCCTTCCTTTAGTTCCTTTTGCCTGCACTCACACATGTACCGTCGACGCGTACGTACACCAAAACGCAAATAAGGTTACGTACAGTTTGCCGATAATAAGAAAGAATAATCTCGCTTGTTTGCTAGCTATACACTAGCTCGATCTCCACCATGCATTGCCTATTGTTGTGTCGTTGTGCATGGTACAGGGCCGCAGCATGCTTGTGTTAATTCTCGATCGTACATACTACGTCGTAAAGGCACAGTAAAATGACACCCTTTTTCTGTTGTGTCATGACTGCGTACTTGTACGTGACAGAATCTTAGCGATGCGATTGATTCCGCTGCGCCCGCCTCTGCCAACCAGCAGCACGCAGCAGATGGATTCGAGGGAAGACGGCAGCACGCACATCAGTACTGATCACCGGTATCATATCAAAGTGCAGTTAGTTGTCGTCCGCCGGCGACGAGACCGGCGCGCCGGACGGATCGAACAGTGCCCGAGATCCAGCACGCGCGAATCGCCGTAGCAGCGGCCACTCGGCTACTCGTCGTCGGCCCGGTCCCCGGCCGGCCGGGGAGCAACTTGTAATTTCCACAATAGGGTGGACACGCGCACACCTCTTATCCCACCATTCATTGTTCCGTGATTAGTGCAGGTAAAAAAAGCACTCCTACACTGATTCTAAAACACTAGGGCATAGATTTTAGAACACTCTAGCACAAACCTTAATGCAAAATAGACGTTGGGAGATAAGGGGAGGGCGTCCACCCCGTTGTGGTTTTGTATTTAGGCCCTGTTTAGTTCTCCACCTAAAAATTTTTCATCTATCCCATCGAATCTTTGGACACATGCATAAAACATTAAATGCAGATAAAAAAATAAACTAATTACACAGTTTGGTTGAAAATCGCGAGACGAATCTCTGAAGTCTAGTTAGTCCATGATTAGACTTAAGTGTTACAGTAAACCACATGTGCTAATGACAGATTAATTACGCTTAATAGATTTGTCTTGCAGTTTCTGGATGAGCTATATAATTTACTTTTTTATTAGTTTTTAAAAACTTCTCTTGACATTCTTCTGACACATTTGATATGAAAAAAAAATTAATCTCCAATCTAAACAGCGCTTACCGGGCCGGCGAGTCATCACTTCGTTCGTTGGTTCGCGCCAGTCGGCTTGCATGCTTGCTGTTGCTAGCTGTTTGGTCTAGACAGCGACTCGGCCCCGCCCGGCCGGCCGCCGATACCAACAAGCAAGCAAGGGGTGAGGCCGTGAGGGCATGCAGGCGTCGGTCCAGGCGACGGAATGGAGGACACGCCGGGCAGGTCGCTGTGCCTGCCTGCGTGCGCGATTGCTGGCCGGCCATTAAAGCAGGGCACGTGACCGCGCACCAGTGGCGTCGCGCGCCGGCGGGGCCCAGCAGGATAAAAGCCGAGCGCGCGAGCGCAGGACGCGACGGCGACGGGCGGGACGGGGACCCATGGCCGATGGATGGATGGATGGATGAGTGAGCGGTGACTCCGATCCCTCTCCCATCCCTAGCTTTTCCGGAAACGCGCTACCGGGCTGGGGGGCCTAGGGTTTCCCCCCCTACGGATGCTTTGCCGGAAACGGCAACCTGACGCCGAGAGGCGAGAGGCGCACCCGCACCACCGTTGCGCCCACCGGCTCCTTCCCTGAGCTGATGATGATAATTCAGTCCCTCCAGCCCCACCACCACCACCACTAGCGCCCACTAGGCTCGCTTGCTTGCTTCAATTCCTAGCCCCCGGCCGTGCCATCGCTTTCCTCCTCGTTATTTAGTCCTCCGTTCCCGATCGATCCTCCTCCTCCTCCTCCTCAAATCCTTGCGCTCTGCCTTGCTTTCCTGCTGCTGCTGCTTTGGCGCGAGCGAGGAAGTACGGTCGATCTGGCGGCGGAGGCGGAGGGATCGGCCGGGGCCGGCGGCGGCAGGGCGGCGACGAACATGGGGAGGGGGCGGGTCGAGCTCAAGCGGATCGAGAACAAGATCAACCGCCAGGTCACCTTCGCCAAGCGCCGCAACGGCCTGCTCAAGAAGGCGTACGAGCTCTCCGTGCTCTGCGACGCCGAGGTCGCGCTCATCATCTTCTCCAACCGCGGCAAGCTCTACGAGTTCTCCAGCACGCAGAGGTATATATAGTATATACACGCACACACGCACATGTACATGTACTCTGCCGCGTGCGGTTGCCTTGCCGGGTCGTGGTGTAGTCATCATCACCATGCTCAGGTGCCCTGGACTCGCCGGATCTCGCCAGATCTGCCCGTTGTGTTCCTGGATCGACCGTTTCTGTCGCTCCTTCTCCTTCTCAATCGAGGCCGGGGTTCTGCGCGGGACGGCTGCTGCCTAGCTTCGCCGTGCTGGTTTAGAGAGAGAGAGGGAGGAGAGCTGGGTTTTCATGTGGCTTTCCGATCCGGACTCGGGAGCCGGCCGGCTACCACACCTCGATCATCTTGGGTTTGGCTAGGGTTTTGCTTTCTGGTCCCTTGGGTAGATCGACCTCACTTTGCTTTGTCCATCGGCATACGGCGGCATCAGGCCATAAATTGATCCGTTGGTCTTAGCTAAAATTCATGACGACGACCCGAGCAGCATGAATTCCCTGCTGTGTGGATCTGGTTAAGCATGAGGATGGCTCCCGTTTCCAGTTACTAGCTACAAACTTACAATTTCCTGTGGATCTCTCTGGTTTTTTATGCTAAAAATAGTTTTTTTTTCATGTTTTCATGACATCTCGATCCATCTATTCTAAACTCCTGAATACAAGAAGTTTCAGAAGCATTGCCTTTTTTTTGTAAAAAAAGAGAAGCACCGTAAATTGACCTTTTGTGTATTTGAACTGAAAAGTGTGAAGTAGTATGTAGGCTCGTTTATGATCCAAAGAGAAAAGAGAAAAGAGAAAAGCTTTGACATATCTTCATCCATGCGTGTTAAGATGCCTAAACATATCATGTAATGATAAATTAATTCTTGAAATTACAATTCTTCCACATTGCTCTATACAGAGCGTATTCATGTCATGCTACGTTTAATTAATAGTAAGGTCTGTCTAAATATATAAATAAATCAACATTTCTGCTCCTAAACAGTTTCTGTGGGCCTGCATATGAATTGTCAATAAATTATTTCCTAGATTGGCCTGCATATTCATGTCATGATATATAAACCTTTGTATGGAAAGATGATCTAGCTCAATACTTCAAGCTCCATTCATAGCTGATAAGCCAAAATTTGGTTGACATGTATATATCATCTCTACCATGCATATGTATTTATTTAATTATTGTGTATTGTATGAAATGACATAAGACGAATTGCCTGTCATATGTATTCCATTGTCCATAAACAAGACTACAACTCATACTATCCAAGAACTCCTAGAGTTTCTTTTTGGCCAGGAAAAAAATGAATATATTTATTGGATCGCTACTGATATATATATGGTATAGTCCAAGTAAGATGGAGTAAATCATTTTGAGAAGCACAGTCCTTGGCACAAAAGGCAAAAATGAAGATTCCTTGTGGCATGCACCCCGGGCATGCATGCAGGAAGTAAAAATCATGTACTACGTCATGAAACAATTAATAACCTTGATTTTCGTGCTCTCGTATTATATGCCCCAGCCATCGGCACATCGTAATGTTTGCCCGAACTCTTTGTTAACTAAGTTACGTGGCCACCCTTCTGTCGTCTAATACTATCTCCTAGCCAGACAACATCCCTTCAGAGTTCCACAAATATATATGGTATCTCATGTATTAGGAAATTTCTACTGAATTAGTAGCAACTGCCATGCCATTTTGTGAATCCATAGTTATGTGATATTGTTTGTTTTATTCTTGCTTTTTATGATAACTCAACAATTATGGCTTCCGTGATAATTAATGGTAGCAAATTTTAGGAAACATTGCTTGTGTTAAATTCTTCAGAGGAACTATCAAATATTTGTTGGGCCACACATATCACAAGTTGCTAATTAAACCTTAGATTTATCTAAGAAAAGTATAACTCTATTTCTCCAACATCAAGCATAATATAATACGACTAAACAGCAATATAATGTTTTAAGCAGATTCCTTTCAGATTAAGGAGATTTTGCCTTTTTTCCTATATGTAAATTGCACTCACTTTTTAAATGATGTGTGCGACTTTTTTTAGATATTAACTGCTGTATGCCTAAGTTTTCATGCCTTCTTTATGTGCAGCATGCCAAAAACACTTGAAAAGTACCAAAAATGCAGTTTCGCAGGACCTGAAACAGCCGTCCAGAATAGAGAGAATGAGGTAATAAGATGTTCTTTTCCTCTAGTTCAGATTGCGGGCAAGTTTGTTTGAGTTTTTGTGCATACATGTATAGAAAACATTAGTCAACATTAATTACTTTGCTGTGCTAAGAGTTAGTATATGTCATCTAGGGATCCTGTTGTCTAAATAAATGTCATCTTGAAAATATAATATTTTTGATTTTTCATATGTGAAACTTGTACATATAATATTGACTAAAGTATCGGAAGTACTACCTGTGGACAAGGCTATTTAAGAAGATTTTTTAATAAAAGAGACTATAAATACTCTAATTTATTCTCAATAATAGATAGCAATGTCAAAACATGGATGCTATATATTATTCTGTTTTGTAAATGGACCTAAACGAGCAAATGAAGGAACACAATTATGTCTCACTAGTTTTTTTTAGATAATGGATATTGTATACCCGGCTTTTTCTATCAAAAGATAGAATCAGACCAATTATTACACAGTTCTGCTAGTGGACACAAACACTCATGCAGTCCACTATCGTAAAACCAAAAGGAAATAAGGTTTAAGCTAAACATGACCAATATGTCTTGAGGCTCACTAGTTTAGCATATATATATATATCCTTCATTCCTTGTACAAGCTAGGAATCCATTATATTGCTCACACATTTCAAGTGATAAAATATTGTGTCTTATTTGTTTAAAACATATTCTTTGACTTAAGCACTTGTTCCACAGCCATGCATAAACCATCATTAGGTGTATGGTCTTTACATATTCAGAATCGTAGGTCCCTACTAAAATCCACCTTCAAACACTACCAGAAAACTGAGTATCCTTGAGGGCCAGCAATTTCCTTGAGGGGCGGAATTAAACCCCCAAGGATATACAATTACCTTGAGGGTTGTATAAAACACCCAAGAAAATACATATTCTTGAGTGCTAAACCAAACCGCCAAGTTAAATCTGTATTTTCTTGAGTGCTAGTTGAAACCGCCAAGGTAATTCTATGTTTCCTTAAGTGTTATTATAAACCACTAAAGATAATTCACATTCCTTGGGTGTAACTAGAAACCACCAAGGAAGTTCTAGTTTCTTTAGGTGCAAACCCTCAAGTAAATTATTGTAGCTGCCAAGGAAAAAAACAGTTTATAGTCATATTTCTCTTAACCACCGATATAGTGAACTCATTGCATTCTTGTTAGTTAGATATTGCATTTTATAGACATAAATGCTCCATTGACATGTTTGGAAAATGATATATATTTGTTGTTAGTAAATTAATCCAATAAAAGTTATAATTTTGTGTTGTTATGCATTAGAGAATGCATATACTAGCACTTAGCTTGAGATGCCTGCTTATTTTAAAGCTAAAATATAACATACTAATATAGTATGGAGGCAAAGTTTATATCAAAGTTATAGAGCCCGAAGAGATATACAACTTCTTAGTTGAAGAAATTTTCATTTGAAATTATTTGAGGACCATAAAATATGTTTTAAATTATTAGAATTTTGAACTTTAATTTTTTTTGAATCTTTCAAATGACCTCAGATAGAGATACAACCTAAACCAAAGTTATAGTACTCGATGAGATACAAAACTTTATAATTCAAACTTTTTCCATTTGAAATCATTTAGGTTCTCAAATATTTATTACAAGATCCACTAAAGTGAAAACAAAAAGAATGAAACATTCACTTGGTCATAGAAGACTAAGTGGTGTAGTGGTAAGTTAGTTTCACTTGGAATCTCAAGTCATGAGTTCGAATCTCAGCTACAACGAATATGAGATTGTTTTTCTTTTTTTTCATGTATATCCTTGAGGGTTATCGGCACTCAAGAAAATATCTTTCTTTGGGTGTTTTTACATTTTATTGGGTGCCATCGGCACTCATGGAAACCTATATCCTTGGGTGTTGTTACATTTTCTTGAGTGTGATTGGCACTTAAGAAAACCTATATCCTTGGGTGTCGTTACATTTTCTTGACGATGCTAAAAATCTGACCAATAATTTATTTTCTTGACGGTTTAACCCTCAAGGAATTGATTTGTGGCGGCCGGCACTCAAGAAAATAGTATTTGCTTGTCTCTCTACCCTTGGCGGCCATTCCTTGAGTGCTAGCCGCCAATATTAATTTTCTTGACGGTTTTAGGGGTTTCCTTGAGGGTTTTTGACCCTCAAAGGTATTCAGTTTTGTGGTAGTGAAAGTTATTGCGACATAATTTTGGATGTAGTATGTGACAGCAAAATTCAGCCTGTAATGTGTGTAATAGTATAATTTTTGGTGTGGTAATCTTCTACAACGTGTGGTGTTTTGCAATCAAGAAAATCTATATATAGACATTTCTATTCTTCAATTTCACTTTAAATTAGTTTTCTAGTGAAGCGGTGAGGCTCACATAGCATATAGATCATTGTAATCTCAATATTGTTTGTTGAACTAGGCATTCCTGTTTGTGCTAATCTTTCATGACATTTATTTCAGCAATTGAAAAGCAGCCGGAATGAGTACCTCAAACTGAAGGCACGCGTCGATAATTTACAGCGGACTCAGAGGTGAGTTCTGTTTTACAGTTGAGATAAATTTATTATTTCTGTACATGCTAAAAAATAGCAACTTCTGTTCGAAATGTGTTCCTTTTGGAAAACATGCTTAAAACCAAATAGCTAGCATGATTTATTTATTCATCTCGACCAACAAGTTTATGAAGCAAAATTATATTTAAATTCAAATAGTGCATAAAGCTAGGAATAATACTAAAACATTCATGATGTTTTACCAATAACCATTGTTGTGGAACCATATACCTTAGCTTTGCAATACAACAAACAAATGAAATAAGGTGTATTTTGAAACTATCATGCATGCGGGTTAGTGGACTATAATTTGATGCTACCATTTATATACATATAATTAGCCCAAATGAAAATGAAGATTTGTAGTATTCTTTGGACAGATCCTGTATATATAATATTTCAAGTTTGCAGCCTGTATCTTTTTTTAAAGAGATAAGGGTGCGTGACTTAGCTCAATGCATTTTTCAGTGGTAATCAAAGAAAGGTTCATTCACATTTTGATAGCCAATTAAAAGTTTGATTTTTTTTGTCAACAATCCTCAGGAACTTGCTTGGTGAAGATCTTGAGTCATTAGGCATAAAAGAGCTGGAGCACCTCGAGAAGCAACTCGATTCATCCTTGAAGCATATAAGATCCACAAGGGTACTGAAAAGTGCTAACACCATAAACCAATTGTATTTTCTGTTTTGTATTAAGTGGAATATTTCCGCTGTCCCGTTTGTGAAATAGGTACAGCTATATATATGTCACTGCTATCTGATTTCTTAATTAAAATCCTTTTCTGCTAGACCTGCTATGATAATATGAGTTTGTGGGGAGTCAAATTTATAAAAACTGTGCATGTAGCCTGTTTCTAGAGTATATGTGCTGACCAGCAGTTTTTTCCCCTGTAGACACAACACATGGTTGATCAACTGACAGAACTTCAGAAAAGGGTATGCTATTCTTCATGATTCAAGAAAATAATATTGGTGACTTCACTGAATCAATAAATATTTGAATTATTCAATTTGCAGGAACAAATGTTTTGTGAAGCAAATAAGTGTCTTCGAAGAAGAGTAAGTTGTAAACTTCACTTATCATTAAACAAACATTTTTATGATGTTTCTTTTTGCGGTGCATGCATGTTCATTATTGCACTGGTCATACACAATTGCAACAAAGACAATAGCCACATACTCCCTCTATTTCAAAGTATATAAGTCATTCTAAATTTCTTGGAGAGTAAAAGCATCTCAAGTTTGACCAAAATTATAGAGAGATCTACAAAGATTTATGACATCAAATAGATATTAATATAAAGTATACTTAATGGAGAATCTAATTATACTTATCGGTATAAAAAATGTTATTATTTTATTGTATAAATTTGATCAAACTTTGAGATGTTTTGACTCTCTAAAAAAAATTGGAATGACATAATTTGTGATGGAGTATATCCAGTAGTTCCCTAATAAATTTCTGAGTTTTAATAGGGATGCACATTTCTATATACACGGGATCATAAGCGCGCGCGCGTATATATAAAGGTTCAGGCAGTGAGGATAGTTGCCTTTTTCATTGTTTTGAGATGTGCAGCTGGAAGAGAGCAACCAGGTTATATGGCAGCATGCATGGGAGCAACAAGGCGAGCGGCATCCTGAAGTGCAGCCGCAGCAGCTACACGGCAATAACTTCTTCCATCCCCTCGATGCTGCTGGTGAACCCACCCTTCAGATAGGGTATGGTCCTCATGCTTTGGGTGAATCTCTCCCTACTCTAAACAAAGGGAAATAAGGATGCCAATTTTGTGCAATACTATTTCGATGCCCTAGCAGGGCTTGGAAAGATGCATGAACATCCAGGTTTTTTTTATCATATAGAAACAATCTTCAAACTAAAATGGCGTTTTCTTTGATCTAGATTAATTTTACTGTATGCTCGTTTAATCGTCCTACTAACATACAGGATCATGAAAATGACACCTAGTTCCGTTATTTTCTTGATGGCAAAATGCAAATGCCACAAAATCACAGGACATGTCACTGAATATAGAAATCGCTATCACTGTAAATTGTTAAATCTAGTACTGATGACAAGTTCTTATCATAGAGTAGCTCTTTGTAATGAAATTAAAGCTGTGATTCCTCCTGTTGTCAATAAAAGCTGATTCCTCCGTTTGTGCAATTTGTTTGCAGGTACCCTTCAGAGGCACTGACTAGCTCATGCATGACCACCTTCCTGCCCCCATGGTTGCCATGAGATCGAACTACTGTATGATTCTGAATTAAATAACAAGCATTGCCGCAGCTGCCTGCAATAGCTATATGTTGTGCTTCGAGTGATAAATTCTACTTTAAGATTCTTGCATGGCTTGTATGTGTGTAACATTATATTTGTGATGAACATGGAAATTATCCATTTGATTCTCGAATAATTAATGAACTGGGTAAGATCGTGGCCTACTGCTTTGCCCGAAATATTAATTTAGAGTGCGTGTGAATGATGGAAGGCTGTGTGATCCGTGTGCTTCAGTTTTCTTGGTACTAGCAGTTTATGGTTTCAGCGAGTAATAGGCATAGCTGATAGCTGGAGGGGGGCAAGGGAGGGCCAGAGCTTTGTTGAAAATTCAGCTGCCCCTCTTTTTTCTGTATTCAAACTTAATTATTCTCTCTTAATATAAAAACGCCTAAATCTTTGAGGAAAAAAGCAGTGCAGACCTGCAGCTGCCGTACGTTGTCAGTGCCATGTCACATTGTCATGCACCGATCCCGTACTCCCTGTAGATAGCCAGAAGCAGATGGCATGGCCTAGTTTTGCATTGGCCTGGCCTAGAATTTTGGACTGCCAGGCTCTTGGCATCATGTTAGTTTTATTTGATCTTTAGGCTTTGTTTAGTTCCAAAAAATTTTGCAAAATAGGAATAGTAGCACTTTCGTTTTTATTTGACAAATATTGTCCAATCATGAACTAACTAGGCTCAAAAGATTCGTCTCGTCAATTCCGATCAAATTGTGCAATTAGTTTTTATTTTCGTCTATATTTAATACTCCATGCATGCGTCTAAAGATTTAATATGACGGGAAATCTGAAAAATTTTGCAAAATTTTTTGGAAACTAAACAAGACCTAAGCTCATAATCGGCTGAGTCGAGCAATAACAAAAAATGAAGTCACTCAGAAAAAGGCAAAAGTGACATTTTGTGTCTGATGTCTCAATATATATACTCCTCCCTGGCCTGTCATGGACAAGTGGTGTGTTCGCTGTAAGCTGACAGCAGTTTTCGTTCAATGAAATTTAAGTAGGTGGAGCATGCTCCCCTGAATTGATAAAAAAGAAAGAAGTGACAAAATTTGTTTTATGTGATAGTTGGAGACAAAATTGGCAGCAGTTCCACCTATTCAGGCTGTCCCTTTAAACAAGAGTTAGCTGTGCTCCTTATTTGTCTATCTTCATTAATTTATCCATATATAGCTAGTTCTTGTTTCTCCATTGGAGAACTCCATGTATGGGCTCATAGCAACCTTGAAATGTAGTGTACGCATATAGTGGCTCGTCTTATTCTATAGTTCACATTATTAGAATGAACCTAGCTCGTAAAAATGATCCCTCTAAGTAACCTCATGGTATTTTTGGCCCATCAAGTTGTAAGGTCTAAATGGCTAGATGGGGGGTGAATAGCCTATTTAAAAAATTCTATAAACTTAAACTAGACAAGTTGATTAGTAAAACAAGAGGCGAAGCTATTCTAGCACTAGCACAACTAAGCTATGCAAGCCACCTACTCAAGTCTAGTAAGAAAGCTAAGCACTAGTTACAACAAGAAAGCACAACTAGAAGCTTGCTACACTCCTAAACAAGAAAGCTAAGCTAAACAAGCTACACAACTAGCAAGGTATACACAAAGGTAAAGGAGAGGGGAGTGATTGTTATACCGACGTTGTAGAGTAGAAATATATCCAATCAATCACGTGCACAATCACAAGAGAAACCTCGGCAAGAGATGACACAAGATTTTTTACCGAGGTTCACTTGCTTCCCGGCAAGCTACTCCTCGTTGTGGCGATACACCCACTTGATGGATCACGAGCTAATTGGCAATCCAAAGCCAAACCCTCAGCGGGTACCGCACATCCACTCACAAGATGGGGATCCTCCAAGCCACGAGCAATCCACTAGAGTAGCCAATTGCGATCTCCCGCGGAGAAGGCTCAAGAACCCCTCACAAATCACTTGGTGAGGCTCGAAACAATCTCCAATCACGAGCTCAACACCACCGCTGCTCCAAGCCGTCTAGGACGTCGGGAAACACCCAAGAGTAACAAGAAATCCGCAGGAAACTCAAGAATCAAGTGCCACTAAATGCAACTCTCAAAGCAACGCACTTGAATCTCACTCAATCTCACTAGGATTAGCAATCAAGCAAGGAGATGAGTGGAGGGAGTGTTCTCTAGCTCAATGTATATGTCTCAAGTAATCAAATGTGCAAGCGAGAGCCTCCCAAGGCCGGCCACCAACTATTTATAAGCCCCTCAAAGAAACTAGCCGTTGGCCACTTTCACTGGGCTGAAATCGGGGGCACCGGACGCTACTAAGTGATCACCGGACGCTCGGTCCCCAGCGTCCGATGCTCAGTGATAGGCCAAGTGTCCTCTTTGAATCCCGCATATCAGATCCTAACGGTCACCTGCGGATCATCGGACGCTCTGCAGGTCCACACCGGACGCGTCCGGTGCACACCGGACTCATGCGCAGAGAGTTCCGCAAAACGCAGGGTCACTGGACGCTAAGCACCGGTAGCGTCCGGTGCTCACCGGACCCATGCGCAGAGAGGGTCGCAAAACGCCCTCACACCGGACGCTCTCAGAGTGCGTCCGGTGCTCAACCCTAGCAGGGTCAAGCACACCGGACTCTGAGGCCAGCGTCCGGTGCCTCCGCTCTCAGCGTCCGGTGAGTGTTTCTCAGTGAGAAAACACTCCCGCGACTTCTCCAAAATTCCCACCGGCGCAATAGAAAATATACACTTATTTTTCTCAAAAGCGCCGAATCCCGCCTCGAGAGGAACCCACACCCCTCTCAACCTTAGGAACTCCACCTCCTTTGCAAAAGTGCTAACACCAACAAGTGTCCACCACGAAAGTGCATGTGTGTTAGCTTTTCACAAACATTTTCACCAAAGGAGTTAAGTTAGCACTTTACTAGATCCTAATGCATATGCTCAAGATGTAGACCTAGTAGCACTTGATTCGAGAGATGACCGTGATTTCCTCTCTTGATAGTCGGCTATCTATCCTAAACCCGGTCAATCACTTCTCTACTCATCTTAGACCAGCAAAAGTAAAATCCTATGTTTATACCTTTGCCTTGATAACTTTGCTTCTCGTCTATCATCATGATCTCTACTTCATCTTCATCCCTTTGTGATCATGTGGCCACCTTTCCATGTCACCATGCACCTTCATCATGTGTATTCCTATGCCTAACTCAAATCACTTAAACACAAGGCATTAGCAACTTGGTGTCATTAATTACCAAAACCAAACTTGGGCTTTCACAAGTACACGAATTTGCATATGTTGAATCGGATCCTATGTCCCATGTCTATCCATGTGATGATGTGAACATAAAAGGGAAAAATCCACATTAATTACCTCCCTCAACTTTCGCAAAAGTCCGTATTTTCTCTTTGAACTTCAAAACTGGACAAATACCTCCCTCAACTTTAAAACCGTTCATCTTACCTTTTTCTGACTTGTTATAAGCGGTTTTCAAAGACAGTTTTGTCATTTTCTTTTTTATTTATTTTTGCTGAATTTTGAAAAAAAACATAGTAAACCATAGAAAAATTATAAAATAAAAAATATAATTTTATTGGACTCCACATGAGTAGTACACTCTCTCCATCCCAAATTATGAGTCAAGTTATCCTAAGTTTGACCTAATTTGTATGATAAAATAGTAATTATTATGATAGCAACTAAGTATCATTAAATTCACCCTTAATTATATTTTCATAGTATAGTCACTTTATGTTACAAAACTTAGTATTTCTTTCTATAATTTTGGTAAAACTTGAAAATGCTTTGGCTCTCCAAGATTCTTGGAATGAGTTATAATTTGGAATAGAGAGAGTACGTATGCTTTAGTACAAGGTTTTTGTTGTGGCTTTAGATCTATGATTTTCTGTAATTAATTAGAATAAGTCATAGCTGCAGTTTCTATGATCCAATTATGATGATATTTTTATCTTGGGCTAATTATTGTATGATGAAAGTGCATTAAAAATTTTATACGTATTGGATCATGTATAACTTAGTTTGCAAATTTATTTAAGTTTATGCTTGTTAAATATAAATAACTCTATAACTAAGCTATACATGATCCAATTGAGTAATATATTTTATCTAATTTTAAAGTGTAAAAGAAGAAAAACGAATTTTCATGAAAGTTGGAGGAGGTAACGTGGATCTTTTTTTTTTTGATATAAAAAGGCAATGGTCTCTCAACTTCCAATCCTCCCTCGTAGTTTTTGGCCCAGCCCAAAATAACCCTTCCACGGTTCCACCTGCCGGCCCAGAAATAGAATACAAGCTCTCCCCGTCTCCCGTGCGGCGTGCCGCGTGCGGCGTGCGTCTCGCCCTCCCTCAGTCCCTCTCTCTCTCTCTCTCTCTCTCTCTCTCTCTGTCTCTCATCTCACGGTCAATCGCCCGGTCGTGGCCCGCCCCCTTCTAGGCTCTAGCTGACAGCGTAACCCTAACGTCGAATCGTCGGAGCTCGGACGACGGACGGCGCCGAACAGGTGGGCTTCGCTGCGCCTTGGACCCTTGGCCGTTGGCAGCGCAAGACACGAGTCGCGGCGGCGGCACCAGTCATGCCGCCCGCCCTGTTGGTCCCAACCCGGCCCCACCAGTCCAGTCTCTAGTACTCCTATAAGAGAAACGGAACGGAATCACGGAAACCTGTTCTGTTCACCGCAGCGCCGTCTCCCTCGCTATTGACTATCGGATTCCATCCCTCTCCCCCCGTCGGCGACAATCCGCCGCCCCCAATCCGCCTGCTAGGTCCTTGCACCTCCGGCCATGGCTGCCGAAGCTGGCCCAATCTCCAAGGTCCTCGTCGTCGTAGGTAACCCACGATCCCCCCTGCCGCTTCCTCTTTCGTATTGGTTTTGCTATGCTCTGTTTCTCGCTTCGCTTATTCCGCGGGTATTGCGGCTTTGCTTGGGTCTCGTTGCAGCGATGCAGACGGAGGCGATGCCGCTCGTCAACAAGTTCAAGCTCGTCGAGGCGCCCGCCCACGAATCCACGTCAGTGCCCTTTTCCTTTTTCCTTTTTTCTTCTCTTTTATTAGTGCTCTCAGTGCGATTTCAGTGGAATGGATTAGTGCGACTTCTATAGAATGGATTAGGGCGATTTCAATGGATAATACGAGTAGGCAATTTTCCCCCTTGCGCTCCATACTGAACAGGATGGACTTGCTAGTACCTCTGGGTATTTCGGTCTCTGGTTCAGATTTGTGCGAGCGGGCAACATGGATCAATACGCAGTTAGTAGCAACTACTATGTCATTCTGTACAGGAACGCAAACCGTCCCTTGAACTAACACAATTTTATTAGTATGCTGCTCTCTAGCTTTATGCATTCTGTGCTCATAAAGTCTATGATACATGAATAAGTGTCAGCCTTTATCCAGTTCCTGGCTTTACTAAAGGAAGTAACTAAGCCATTCTGTGGTGGGACTTGGGACGCCATCCATTATCATAAATTCATGATACATACTACCTGAATGATATCCTAACCGAACACCATTTTTTGCTATATGTACCTTGCAGTTTTCCTAAAGGTGCCCCATGGGTTAGGTACCATGGCAACTACAAAGACCTCCACATTGACCTTGTATTGCCTGGAAAGGATGCTGCTTTTGGTAAGTTCTGGATGGTTCACATTTCCATTAGTTGGTTCTCAATTTGCATTCTTATCATGTCCCCAAGTAGCTCGTAGAACTTCCAGCAGTAATACTTCAGCATCTTCCTTTCTTTACTCCATGTGACTAAGCTTGCAGGTGGGTTGGAATTGGTTGACCCAAGGCCCGACCCACACTACCCAATTAATTATTTTTGGGCTTTGGTTGACTTGACCCAATACAATCCGCAAGCCAATTGACCCAACAAGTACCCGCTGCTTGCTGCCAGTGGCCTTTCTACTTCAAAACAAACTTATGCACTTGCTGTCACATCACATGGACCATCAAAAAAAATCTGAAGTCTTTAGCAAATAAAATGTGCAACCTAATTTCACAACATTACATCGCACTAGAAAAAAATTCTGTCATATTGCTCTGCCAGAGCCAGAAGTTAGGATAAGTCGGAGCAACTCAATAAGATTCAGTAGAACACTATCTGATGATGACTTGTATGAGTGGAATGGGGAAATTTGCGTGAGCGACAAATACAGTTCTGCCAAAAATATAGATAAGAGGTATAACTTCTGCTTGGTGTGACCTAAGGAGGAACTATAGATGGTGACACTGTTTCCTGATGCTGCTTGCCATGAACCTGAACCTGGAGATCACATGACATAACTATCAAGCCATGAACGTGAACTTGGACATCACATGACATAACTATCAGGCCACAAAACCTGAACCTGAATAAGTGAAGGCCACAGAGCCTGACTGACAAACTGCAAGTTCAGATATCGAAGTAGAGAGATAGCTGCGGTGGGCATTGAAATATTTCAGCATCTTCTCTGAAAATATTGGCTAGAAGCTTCGACAAAAGCTAAAGGTCCATTTCTTGTTTCATTGAACCTGCAACTACAGAAGTAGCACTACAATTCTAGGAGCATATACATCTAAAAAAGAGAGACATCATAGTTAACTTCACCAAAAGTAATTGGGATCTCTATATGTTCAGCAAGAAAGAAAGGAAACATGCTAAGTAATAACATGACAGAATGTTAGAATAATCGGTTGCATGTGTGTCTTGTTTCACTTTCGAGTCCTGATCAGTAGGAGTCATTCAGGATCAGTCATTCATTGTCCGGACTCCTAGTCCCTAGCAGTTATCAAGTCAGTTAGGTGCATGATTAGGCTGTTAGACATCTGCTAGTCATCAGGTTATCTTCTTGGTTATCCAGTCAGTTAAGCTTTTGCAGCACAAAATCTCTGGTGTTTAGAGCTCTGTTTAGAGAAAGTCCAGAACAAGATAGATGAAATGGAGAACAAATTGCATTGTGCACAGTTGCACACACAAAGGCAATCTCACAGTTAGAAACTTCATGGTTAGAAGTGAAAACTAATATAGGTGCTTTAGTGTTTGACCTTTGTTTAGGAAATGAAGCAACAAAGCAGCCAATAAGAAATCAAGGGATCGTTCAATATTATACCCTTTCTCGCTTTGTCAGACAGTTTGGATAAACACCACAAGTAATAATTACACAAATTGCATGTCAAGAAGAAACATGAACCTCACTGACACACCAGATCTAGCTGCTAAACCATCAGGACATGGCACAATATAGACATTATGGGCATATGCAGTAAGATGACAATGTACAGACTACTCCACTGTTAGTTACTTTGACTATTTAATTGAAGTAGGGAAGCGTTGCCCCCTGCCCTTGTTAATCCCACACATGACCTGCTGGTTGTGTTGGTCTTCTGCGCGTGTACAGGAGGAAGGGGGGGGGGGGGGGTGTTCAGGGATGTATCATATGGTCGGTCAGGGATGGATCACACAGAAGTCTCTGCTGTGTCACGTGGAGGCACACAGTTGGAATGCCACGGAGGTCGGCGAAGGTTGGCCTGCTGCTTGTTGAAGAGGATCTGGTTGTGGCAGTCGAGGAAGCAAGCGGTGGTGTGGGGTCACAGAAATGACCTGGTTGTCTCAAGCTTCAGTGACACCACCGCTCTGACTATTTGATTGCTGTGTAAAACAGGTCTAGTGCTGTCGTCAAGGCGTGTCCCAACTATCGAGCATTGATCTTCAGGGGCCACCATCCCTAGCAGTTATCTGCCACTTTGTTAATCCTGTACATGACCTGCTGATTGCGGGGTGGTGTGAATGGATGGGATGAGGCGGCCAGGCCAGGGAACTCCGATTGGGTTACACAGTAACAAAGAGTGCTCAGCACCACTTAGCCCTAAGTTCAGTGGGCAGCCCAGTGGGCATTTACACCAGCCTAAGTATTTTGGGTAGTGGGTCACTGGGTTGACCCACTAGAACCTGCATGCCTACATGTTATGCAATTATCTCCAGGATAATCCTGTGTCAGTCAACTTTGTTTCTTAATTCTTACTAAGAACAGCGTCCTTGCAGGAGTCGACAGTGTTGGTACAGTATCGGTAGCTCTTGTGACTAGTTTTTCCATTCAAACATTGAAGCCAGACCTTATCATTAATGCTGGCACTGCTGGTGGCTTCAAGGTATGCACTAGAACTTTGCTGATGTTTGCCTTCTATGTTCTAGTTTAACACTCTGTTTGAACATTTGCTTTCTTGCGTTTAGGCCAAAGGAGCAAGCATTGGAGATGTATTCCTAGCATCAGATGTTGCATTCCATGACAGGAGGATACCAATACCTGTGAGTATTGTCTCACATTTTTCATATATGTGTTGTTGCTGGGGTTATATATCCATTTTATTGTTAGAGATAGAGATGACAAGTCATCTTTGTGCCAGACAATACATAACTAATTTGATCTAACTAATAATCCTGATCTAATCTGATTAATTGGGGTTCCTTGCCCTGCTGCACCACCATGATTAATAGCTTAAATCTATCATGTATATTACTTGTTCATGGTTATGCCTATAATGATGGATTCCTTTTAAAAAAATTTTTAATATGATGCCTTCTGTAGCTATTATTGCTCTTTTTTCCAGTCTCTTAAAATTTCAGCCATTTTAATATGGACTTGGTGGTGTAATATGCATTAGGTCTTTGACATGTATGGAATTGGAGCACGGAAAACTTTTGCAGCTCCTAATATCTTGAAGGAACTTAATTTGAAGGTGAGCCATAGCTATCTCCTGTTGCCAAACTTCCTGAGTCATTTCTTGCATGTTGTGCTTAGAGAAATATGCCTCTTGCTATTTCCTTTTAGTGGGCATAAATTCTGATATAAATTCGTAGTTCTATGGGCAAACTTCTGAGCTTGTAGTAATCTATGGGCAAACCTGAATAGGACTTGTCTTACCGAGAACTTTCTTCATTTCAGGTTGGCAAATTGTCGACTGGGGATTCTCTGGATATGTCTCCCCATGATGAGGAGGTGATACTGAGCAATGATGCTACAGTAAAGGATATGGAGGTCTGCACTTTTTTTTTCAAGTAATCAGTTTATGAATACAAGCAAACAGCCTGAAAATGGAATTATGGTAGCGGCTAGCCTAACATTTCTTGTTAAAAAGCATCCTTCATTTATTCTAGGACTGTTTTCTACAAACCTTTTACATCTGTGGTAGTTGAAATAGGTAGCCATGTGCAATGGGTTTAGTTGTTAGCTGAGATCATTTGAAGTTAAGTAGTTAACACAAGATGCAAAGTATAATAATCAGCATTGAGCATATGCGTCTTGGTGCTCAGTGTGCAGTTTAGCAGGCAATTATGTTGCCTACTTTGTTTCCTTCTTCTTTACTTGCTAACGGTATATTGTGATCTTGAGTCTTCGAAAGTGGTCTGATTGTCCCTCGTTTACCTTTTGCAGGGAGCTGCTGTAGCATATGTCGCTGACATGTTCTCAACACCAGCAATCTTTCTGAAAGCTGTGACTGATATCGTGGATGGGGAGAAGCCAACGACTGAGGAGTTTCTGCAGAACCTGATTGCTGTGACAGCGGCACTGGATCTGGCAGTCACCAAAGTGGTGGATTTCATCAGCGGGAAACGCATCTCTGATCTTTGAAAGCTCATGGTCATGAAATCCAACACCCCACCCCCCCTGCTCTGATGCCCGATTCTAGACTAGGATACAATACAACATGGGGTCAATGATTTTTTCGATGTGTTCCATATGTGAGGTTTCACCTTCTTAACCCTGTGTACAAAATTCCTGGCAATTGCCATGGGCCAGCCACTGTGGAATTTTGGAGAATAATTTGCAAAAAAAATGTACTTTGCGGTGCAAATATTGATATATAATATGCTGGGGGGATGGGATCTCCCGTGGGATTAGATGAAAGATTGTGTCTCTGTGCCTCATTGAACTGTCATGATATTAACACTTTTTGCAATGGCTGTTGTATCACTCCTGACCGTAACAGAAAGAATGAACAGTGAGCAAAGATGGCGTCGGTGGTTGCGATCAGAATGACAGGTGCCTGCCAATGCAGGGTCGTCTCTACTCTCTACATGGAGCGAGCAAAGAACCTTGTGCCCTCGGCCTCTACCTACCCTGTGACTCAGCATCTCCTGCATCTATTTCTGATAAGCAACGGCTTGCACCAGTTCAAAGGCAAAACTCTCAAGACTTAGGGGGTTGTGAGGTAGGGTGAAAAATGTGAAATACCTCTCTCTACTGATGTAGATCTAGTGTGAATGGTGTGCAGCCTTGAGAAATTATCGAATGCACGAGGGCAGCTTAAACGCGCTTGACTACGGCCCATCTGCAGTTGGTGGCACCACACAGCCCATAAAACTCCTGGTCTGGGTGTCCATGGGCTGTTGGGCTTGTTCCCGATGGCCCTCCTTCTCCTCGCGCCACCGGACCGCCACAACCGCCAAGATCCCACCGGCTCTGGAGCGCACCGCGTCACCGGCGCCATGCCGCCACGGGTGTCCATTTGCTGTGACGTGCGTTGCGGGGCGCCATGCCGCCATCCACTGCTCGCGCGCGTTGCATAGTACTCCGTGGTACATGCTCTACTGCTCTCTGCTGGCTGGTGCTACGCCCGGCCACAGTGCCCCGGTAGTACTACTCCAGAACTCGGCAAAACTGTGGGACGAGTACGACCGGTCCAGAACTCGGCAAAACTGTGGTAATGGATAAGATAGATATCTGCTTATCTGATGTCAATTGTCATGTCATACAGGACATGACTTGTACGGAAGCGTCATCTTGAATGAGAGAGAGCGCGCGCTCCTTGCACGAAATTTTTCAAAATGGCTCTTTTCGAGTGTCGTTTTAGATTTTCGTGCCACAAATTTGACTCGATTTATAAAAAATACGTATAATATTTATATCTCTAAATAAATTTGTTAAAAAACTAGACTTAAAGATCTTCTCAATGATATTAATTATGTATTATAAATATTAATATTTTTTTACTATATATTTAGTTAAAGTTATTTCTCGGAAAACGAAAACGACACTTATTTTGGGACGGAGGGAGTAGGCCTTATTTAATTCATCCTAAACTTTTCAAGATTTCCCGTCCTATCGAATCTTGCAGAACATACGTGTAGCATTAAATATAGATGAAAACAAAAACTAATTGCACAATTTGTCTATAAATCGCGAGACGAATCTTTTAAACCTAGTTGTTTTATGACTGGATAATGTTTGTCAAATAAAAACAAAAATGCTACATTATCAAAATCCAAACATTTTTAAATCTAAACAAAGCCTTATATTTGATAATTATTGTCCAATTATAAAAACTAACTATTTAAGAGAGTGAGCTTCTTGCATGAAATTTTGCAAAATAGCTACAATAACACTTTTATTTATATTTAATAATTATTCAATCATAAAAATTAACTAGGTTTGAAAGATTCATCTTGCAAATTATAAATAAATTATACAATTAGTTACTTTTTATTTATATTTAATATGTCCTAGCGCCTCCGACGAGCAATTGGTTCTTGGCTGGCGGGGAAAACCAGATAAATATACGTGGGGGAAACCATATTTTCAGTGTAATAAACATTAGAAATTAGTAGTACTAGTATCATTCATACAATTAATATACTTCAGCAATTCATCTTTTTAGAAAATTTGGCGCATGTCATCCGTATATGTACTCGCATGTAAATTTTTACAAACTTATTTTAAAAAAAATACAAAAATAATATACTCCCTCACTATAGGTTGTGTGCCGGCAAAACTAATTTGCGCTGACCAAATTCCTAGTGAAATCATTCACATTTATGACTCCAAATTATTAAGGAAATACATTTCGTAATTAATGTAATGATATTTATTTGATATTATAAATATTAATATTTTTTTATCTATAATTAATTAAACTTGAGATACTAACCATGACACTATGTTAGAATTATATGTTTTTCTAGATGGAGAAAGTAATACATATGCACATTGGTTTTTTATATGCTTTTCAAAAAAAGAATTTATTCTCTTTTTTTCTATGAGACACACGGATGCGATGAACCATAGATTTTCCAAGTTTAAAAAAAATCAAATAATGAAAACACATTGCTTTAAAATTTTGGTTTCTACTTTTCCATTAAAGATGTAGTTTTCTCCACAAATTTTTCTAGGAAGACTATAGCTGTTCTTTTGACCGAATCAGCAGGGGAGTCCCCAACCTATTTTTTTATATTTTAATTAAGTGAAAGAATACAAAGTATCAAGTACAAGAAAAAACTAAAAAGGTTACAAGGCACCCAGGCCCAAAGTGAAAGGAAGAAAACATCAAGTATAGCTGACTGAGCTGGGGTTGTCTTGTAGGCTTGGCCTTTGTACACACATGACCAAATTCTTCCCTGAATCGTCTCTTCTAAGGCCTTGTTTAGATGCAAAAATTTTTTTGGATTTTGACACTGTAGCATTTTCGTTTTTATTTGACAAACATTGTCTAATTATAGAGTAACTATGTTTAAAAGATTCGTCTCGTGATTTACAGGTAAACTGTGCAATTAGTTATTATTTTTATCTATATTTAATACTTCATGCATGTGCCGCAAGATTCGATGTGACAGGAAATCTTGTAAAGTTTTGGGTTTTTGGGTGTATCTAAACAAGGCCTAAGTAGTGGTGTTGGCTTGCTCATTATCAAAGATAAAACCATTTCTGGTTAGCTAGATGACCCAACAAGCAGTTATAAAGATCTCCATGAATATCTTGCTTCCAAAAGTTTCCATGGCTTCTAGTACCATTTCAAAAGGTTAAGATTTAGGTTCCAAGTAATGGGAATTGTGTTCCGGCCAGCAAGTCTGACTGAAGGGGCATTTAAAGAAGGGACATAGCTGTGTTGCATAGGACATAGCTGCAGTCTTCAAGTTCCATGTTCTTCCTCCTCAACAAATTTCTAGTATTTGGGCTTTGTTTAGTTGTGATTTTTTTTGGATTTCGCTATTGTAGCACTTTCGTTTTTATTTAACAAACATTGTCCAATCATGGAGTAACTAGGCTTAAAAGATTCGTCTCGTGATTTAAAGGCAAACTATGAAATTAGTTTTTATTTTCATCTATATTTAATGCTTTATGCATATGCCGTAAGATTCGATGTGACGGGAAATCTTGAAAAGTTTTTGGTTTTTGGTGGGAACTAAACAAGACCTTAGTATGTAGCTCTTTGTCTGGCTGTGTAGGATATATGCTATAGCTCCTTTTCAAACCATTGTGCGATTGTGTTTCTCCTAGTGTTGGTGTGCTCCCTGCTATCGTTCCTTCGCTTTGGTGATGCCCTCGACATCGACGGACATGGACGTGTAGCAAAGATATTGGCAGGCCTCAGAGGATTCCGAGGATTTTTCTTGGGCCTTGTTTACTTCACAAAAAATTTTGCAAAATTTTTCAGATTTCCCGTCACATCGAATCTTTAGACACATGTATGAAGTATTAAATATAGACAAAAATAAAAACTAATTGCACAGTTTGGTCGGAATTGACGAGACGAATCTTTTGAGTCTAGTTAGTCTATGATTGGACAATATTTGTCAATACAAACGAAAAAGCTACAGTGTCAATTTTGTAAAATATTTTGGAACTAAACAAGGCCCTCACTGAGTTTTCTGTGAAAGATCTGATTCTTAACTCTTTTCAGCCTCCAAAGAGTGACATTTTCACTTTCCAAGATTTCAAACATTTTAATTTTAATTAAATATATAGAAACTTATTAATAATTATGATGCATAAAAATATTATTAGATTATTACTAAATATATTTTGTAGTAAACTTATTTAGAATTTATAGAGATAAATATTGTTAATATTTATTATAAATTAATCAGATCAAAGAAAATGATACTCTTTCTACGAAGAAATACTCACCAAACTCTATTCCAGACCCTTTGGTCCATTTTTTGGATGCCAAATAAAAGGACTAAAGATGAACTAATAGAGGCTCATGGATGATAGAACTCATTAGAAAAAGGAAAAATCTAATTAGTCCTTGTTTAGTTTATATTATCTTAACGATGAGCTGCAAGCGATTGTTAGATTAGTTGGTCGGGCGGTGCGCTTTACACCTGAAGGTGGATTTGTTAGCTAGAGAAGGCGCAATTTATTTGCGCATTGAAAAAAAAAATCTCGAAATGTATCTCACATCAAAGAATAGGCCCGGAAAGTTTTTTTTCCTTAAAAACAATGCCCGAAGCTGTCCTGCCGAGGGGTGAATTTCTTTTACGTTGAGCTAAACTATAGATGAAAGTAAACTAGGTCTTTTTTAGTTTCCAAAAAATTTCAAGATTTCTCATCACATCGAATCTTTAGATACATGCATAAAACATTAAATATATTTAAAAGAAATAACTAATTGCACAGTTTATCTGTAATTTACGAAACGAATTTTTTGAGCCGAGTTAGTTTATGATTAAATAATAATTACCAAATACAAATGAAAGTGCTATAGTAGTCAAAGTCAAAAAATTTCTCCAACTAAACAAGGTCTATATGAGCGATTATCAAACAACCCAAGAAAAAGAACTCTAGTAGACTTTGTTTAGTTTCCAAAATTTTTTGGTTGGTAATGTAGTATTTTTGTTTTTATTTAATAATTATTGTAACCAGGCTCAAAAAATTCATCTATATAATTAATTTTTATTTCCGACTATATTTAATGCTCTGTGCTGTAAAATTTGATGTGATGGGAAATCTTGATTTTTTTAAAAAATTTTGGAGAGAATTATGGTCTTGTTTAGTTGTGAAAATTTTTTGATTTTCGATATTGTAGCACTTTTATTTTTATTTAGCAATTATTGTCTAATTGTGGACTAACTAGATTTAAAAGATTTATCTCACGATTACAGATAAATTATGTAATTAGTTTTTATTTTCATTTATATTTAGTGTTTGATAGTAATTAGTTTAATCGTGTAATTAGTTTTATTTTCATTTGTCTCCATATTTAAATATTGTTGTGTGGCTGCCATTGCTCCACCTGTATACGTGTGAATCCCTGTACTTCTAAAGAACACTCCAGACAGGATGACTGTTGTTGGGGGATGGCTGCATCCTTCCCCCTGGTAACGTCTAAGGATGCCCTTCACCCGAAGAACCTCCGATCTCTAGGGCATCGGAGGATATCCTCCGCCCAGAGAACCTCCGTGGGGGAGCATGCGGAGGATTCTGGAAAAAGGCTAACGTTGATGACTCGTCTTGTCGTGCTAAGTGTGTGCAGGAACAAACAATCGGCGAAGGCCCTCAAGCGGAGAAAGGTGGAACCTCCGATCCTCCCAAGTCCGAGGATGGCTGAGGACGCGGCGGAGGTAAGAAACCTCCGACGCGCCCAGCCTGGGGGGACCTCCGACGAAGAACCGTCGAAGGATCGGCAACCGAGCGAGCCGAGGAACCTCCAGGACAGCTGAGCTGAGGGACCCCCGACGCGCCTGAGCCAAGGAACCTCCAGCACCTGAAGTGCCGAAGGATACGCGACCGGGCGGAGGATCCAAGCCTCCGACAGGCTGAGACCCTAGACAGGGGACACGTGCAGGGTTTGTAATGCGAAATTACACGAGTGACTTGGAGTCGGTAGACTGTAATTGGAGAATATGCTAGGATATTCCCCCACCGTCACGGGGCGTTTTTGTAAATGTCATTAGGTCGGTTTCTGAGCCCTATATAAAGGGTGATGCCGTTATTAATAAAGAGAGAGAGAGCATTCACTGTATTCACCTACTGTCCGTTGGAGCTCAAACCTCTCACGGCACCGAGTGAGAAGGTTCACGATTCACCGTACTGCTGGGGAGTGCGGAAAGCATCTTCCCAACATTGGCGCCCACCGTGGGGCTCGAAAGTATAACCTGCGATGGCTGGAAAGAGAACAAGCACCACAAGACCTCGGGCAGAGCCCTCCAGGAGAGGAAGGCCGAGGAGGGCCGTGCGGAGCACGTACGCGACCGTGGAGGGAGAAGGTTCTGAGGGCGAGCAGCCAGAGAACGTGCAGCCGGAAACACGCCAGGAACCTCCTCCCGCCGCAGGCCCGGCGCAACCCACGGCCACGCAAGAGCTCCAGCAGCTGCAAACGCAATTGCAGAACCTTCAGCAAGAGCGAGACCGGATCGCTGCCGCCTACGCCGCCAGCCAAGAGGCAGCGGTAGCCGCGACGCAAGCGGCCGAGATCACGCAGCAGCTTTCACTCCTGCAGGCAGAAATCCTTAGCATGCAACCTCCACCTCAGCCGACGATCCAGCCCGCTGTTCTGACCAGCGCCGGCCCGACATTAGATGTGCAACCGGCAAACTACGGTGGCATGCTGCGGGGCACGTTGGACCTTCGTTCCCCTTTGTCCGAAGGATTGCAGACCTCGCCTTGGCCAACAACCTACAAACCTATCACGCTCCCTAAATTCAGCGGAAAGGCAGACCCGCGCCAATTCCTGATGAGTTTCGAGGCAGCCGTGGCCTCAGCTGGAGGGAATGAAACTGTGATGGCAAAATCCTTCGTGATCGCAGCCGAGGGAGATGCCTTGGCATGGTACTCGATGCTCAGACCCGGTTCAATCTATTCATGGGAGAACCTTCGAGACAAGATTTTGGCGAATTTCCAGGGATTCGCAGTTGAATCACTAACCTCCACGGACCTGTTCCAGTGTCGCCAGAGTCAGGGAGAGGCACTACGGGAATACTTCCAAAGGTTCGTGCAGACTAAGGCGAGAGCACCCGGCGTGCCGGAGGAGGTTGCCATTGAAGCGGCCATCAAGGGTCTTCGCATAGGGCCCTTCGCAGCTCATTTGGCCAGAGAAAAGCCAGCATCCATGCACGAGCTGTACCACGAGTTTGAGAAGTATTGCAGGTCAGACAACGACTACCGCAAAAGGTTGGAAGACCAAAACTCTCAGAAGAGGCAGAGCAATGATAGAAACTCACAGAAGAAGAACCTTAACCAAGATGAACGCCGGCCATAGCGAGAGGCTGGTGGACAGATGATGAATATCGAGCAACCGAAAGATGACAGGCCGGAAAATAACCGTCCACCGGCGGAAGCGCGAAGCTCAGAACGCATACCCAATCAAGCCAGAAGAGGGGGTCGAAATGCGGGATGGCAAAAAAATCAAAGTCAGCGACCACGGAAGCAGTATTGTTTCTTCCATGGAGAGGAGAAGGGTCACTCCACCAGAGATTGCCCAGATGCAAAGGAAACTCAGGAGAGGATCAAGAGCAGGTCAGCTCCGCAACCTCCGATACCAGTTGCTCAACCTCGGGAGGTAAATCACACATTCCCTCAGACCTTCTACCATTCATACGTCGGAGGTTCAAGCCAGCAGCACCCAGCTCCAATTCAGCCAAGCGCGCTAGCCTCCGTTTACTATCCCAGCTTCCTACCAGCTTGGCGCCCAGCCCAGCAAACCGCGGACCACAACCTTCCACCAAACTGTGTTCCTCCACGACCTCCACATATTACGTACATCGAAAACCCGCAACCCCGCCAGCAGTCACTACCTCCTCCCCCAAACCAGCTACTCCAAGCCCCACCACCACCAAAAACCGAACCCCACCCCGATAATCAGATCGGCCCTCATACACCCCTGCCCACGATTGGAATGATCTTACCAATAGCTGGAGGGTCTTCAATGGAGTTCCAGACAAAGAAACAGAAGAAGGATCACCTCCGGCTCGTTAACAACGTTGCAGTTCAAGGGCCAGTAAGATGTACCGATTGGTCCCGAACCCCAATAACCTTCACCGAGGAAGATCTAAGATTGGAAAGCTACCCTCACACAGATGCCTTGGTCATAACAACAAATGTTGCGGGTTGGGGAGTAAGCAGGATCTTAGTGGATTCAGGGAGTTCCGCAGACATAATATTTGCTGGAACCTTTGACCAAATGAAGCTCAGTAGAAGCCAACTCCAACCTTCGGAGTCACCTTTGATCGGGTTCGGAGGAAAGCAGATACATGCTCTGGGGAAGGTCGCCTTGCCCGTATCCTTCAGCACAACGGAGAACGCAAGAACAGAGTACGTCACCTTCGATGTGGTAGACTTGCACTACCCATACAATGCCATATTCGGGCGAGGATTCTTGAACAAGTTCAATGCGGCCGCTCATATGGGATACCTGTGCATGAAAATCCCGGCTCTGCACGGAGTGATAACGGTTCACGGAAGTCAAAAGGAGGCAAGGAACATAGAGAAAGCAATCTACAAGTCCTTCCGGAACATAAACTCCGTAGACTCTACGCAGCATGAAGCTTCCCAGCCACCAGACATGCCAAGGGGGAAAACAGACCTGGCTGATCAGGAGGAAACGAAATGTGTCCCTCTGCAGGAAGCTGTTCCAGATAAGAAGGTCACCATCTCCGCCACCCTCGGTAGAGAGGAGGAACTCGAATTGCTAGACGTGTTGCAAAAGAACCAAGATATCTTCGCTTGGAGTGCCGCTGACCTACAAGGAGTCAGTAGAGACATAATAGAGCATTCGCTGGACATTGATCCGAGGATGAGGCCGAAGAAGCAGAGACAAAGGAAAATGTCTGAAGAAAGAACCTTAGCCGCGAAGGCAGAGGTACAATGACTCCTAGATGCAAAGGTCATCAGAGAAGTCATGTACCCGGAATGGTTGGCAAACGTAGTCCTGGTCCCCAAGAAAAATGGCAAAATGAGGATGTGCATAGATTTTACGGATCTCAACAAGGCTTGTGTCAAAGACTCCTTCCCCTTGCCAAGGATAGATATCTCTGTGGACAAAGCAGCTGGTTGTCAGAGATTCTCACTGCTGGACTGTTTCTCCGGTTACCACCAAATTTGGCTCAAAAAAGAAGACGAAGGAAAGGCAAGCTTCACAACCCCATTCGGCACGTATTGCTACACCAGAATGCCAGAAGGTCTCAAAAACGCTGGAGCAACCTTCTCCAGAATGATGGGGAAGGTTCTAGGAAGTCAGCTACAGAGAAACATCATAGCCTACGTCGACGATGTTGTCGTCATGAGCAAGCGCAAGGAAGATCATATCAAGGACCTGCAGGAAACCTTCGTCAACCTTAGATCTGCCGGGCTGAAACTTAACCCGGAGAAGTGTGTGTTCGGGGTCAGCAAGGGAAAAATGCTGGGATATATCATCAGCTCCGAAGGAATTAGAGCTAACCCAGACAAGACAAAAGCAATCATGTCAATGGCAGAACCTTCAAACAAGAAAGAAGTGCAAAGACTGACTGGCCGAATAGCAGCCCTCAACAGATTCATATCAAGATCGGCAGAACGGAGCCTCCCATTCTTCAAAGTGCTGAGAGGAGAAGGTAAAACAGAATGGGGTCCGGAACAATCAGAGGCCTTCAGGCAGCTCAAGAATTACATTGCAACCAACCTGGTGGTAACAGTGCCCGAGCCAGACACTCCACTACTATTGTATGTGGCTGCCTCCGAGCACGCTGTCAGTGGTGTTCTAGTGCACGAGACAAGCGACAGTAAGGGAACGGTGCAAAGACCCGTTTACTACGTATCCGAAGCTCTGTCAGGAGCAAAGTTGAACTACACGGAGATAGAAAAAATCGCGTACGCGGTCTTATGTGCATCGAGGAAGCTCAAGCATTACTTCCAAAGCCATGAGATCAAAGTACCCACTTCACAGCCATTGGGTGATATCCTCAGGAACAAAGAGGCTTCCGGACGCATAGGAAAGTGGGCGGCCGAACTGTCACAATTTGACATCTCCTATGTCCCCAGAACCTCCATCAAATCTCAAGCCCTGGCTGACTTCATGGCAGATTGGACACCTTCGAACAAAGAAGAGGAGAAGGTAGTCGATCAGCCGTGGACGCTGTATACAGATGGCGCCTGGGGTCAAGCGGGAGCAGGAGCAGCAGCCGTTCTAATCGCACCATCTGGACTCAAACTAAAGTTTGCTGTACGACTCGAATTCAAAGCAACAAACAACATAGCTGAGTATGAAGGTCTCATCCTCAGGCTGAACAAAGCTAAGGCTTCGGGAGCAAAAACCCTACTCATCAAAACAGACTCCCAGGTGGTGGCAGGGCAAGTGGAGAAGGAATACCTAGCACACAACCCGGAGCTGGCAAGATATCTGGCCGTCGTAAGAGGCCTGGAGAGAAGGTTCAAGGGATTCACACTACAGTACATTCCAAGAGCCGAAAACTACGAGGCAGACGAGCTAGCGAAAGCAGCAGCCAACAACACCCCCTTGCCAGAAGGAACCTTCCACCAGATTGTTGCAACACCCGCAACCGAATCGTTGCCAAAAGCTTTTCGCTCAGTCCTGCTGACAGAAAGCGAAGATTGGAGGCAGGCAATAGCTGATTGCCTCAAAGGCAAGACAGCTGTAGATGACGAAGCAACAGCCAAGAGGATGGAGGCAAGAGCAAGGAATTACACCTCCATTGATGGGATCCTGTACAAGAAAGGCGTAGTCCAACCTTTGCTGAGATGCATATCACAAAGCGAGGGCAGAGAACTCCTGCAAGAGATACACTCTGGGATGTGCGGGTCTCACATTGGACCTCGCGCGTTGTCTGCTAAAGCATTAAGACAAGGCTTCTACTGGCCAACTCACATCAAAGATGCTGAAGAAATAGTGAAGACATGCAAAGCCTGCCAAACATTCTCACCAATTCAGTCAGGACCTTCAGCACCAACTCAGCTTATATCAGCATCATGGCCGTTGCAGAGATGGGGAATGGACCTGGTAGGACCAATGCCAACTGCACAGGGGGAAACAAGTTTGCCGTCGTGGCCATTGAATACTTCACAAGATGGATCGAAGCTAAGCCACTGGCAACCATAACCTTTGAAACGATCAGGAAATTTTTCTGGCAAAACATAGTCTGTAGATTCGGAGTTCCAAGACTTCTCACAGTTGACAACGGAAAGCAGTTTGATTCAGACAGGTTCAAGGAATTCTGCCATCACATAGGAACCAAAATTGCTTTTGCGTCCGTCTACCACCCAGAGTCAAATGGGGCCGTGGAGAGAGCAAACAGAATAATATTCTCTGCAATCTCCAAGACCTTACTCAACCTGCGAAAGGGAAAATGGGTTGACGAGCTACCCAGAGTTGTGTGGTCTCATAATACAACAGTCTCAAGAACAACCGGGTTCACTCCGTTCAAGCTCTTGTATGGGGAAGAAGCAATGTTGCCCGAAGAAATCAAACACCAAAGCCTACGTTCCATGAAGCAGCAGTTGGCTCAAGACGAAGAGTATTGCAAGGAAACCTTAGAATCAATAAGACTTGAGGCAGTGGAGAACATTACCAGGTATCAACAAGAAACCAAAAAATGGAGAGACCGCAAGATAGTACGAAAAGACATACAAGGTGGGGACCTAGTACTCAGGAAAAAAGGAGATCACCCAAACACTGGCAAATTGCAACCCAAGTGGGAAGGACCTTATACAGCAATACAAGCGGGGAGGTCGGGATCCTTCTACCTGAAAGACTTCGAAGGTAGAACCTCCACCCACACGTGGAACGTCGACAATCTACGAAGGTTTTACATTTGAATGTAAGGATGACCCCTGCAAAATAAGCGGCGGCACCCATGTCTTTAAATACATTTGTTTCCTTTTTCCCTCTACCTTTTTGCAAATCCAAGGTCTGCACTCTTTTCCTCACAGGGGTACTCCTATCAGGAGGTGAGGTTTTTAACGAGGCAGAATCTATGTAAAAACCTCTAAAATATAAAGAGGAACTCACCCCAAAAGCAAAACTCAAAAGTCGAAAAACAGCCAGCAGCGAGGCTGTAGCATTCGACAAAACATCACGTGATTACAAGGACCCTCCGCAGCTTTCAATCAAAGTTTAAAAAAGCTCGGAACGTCCTCAAAGGTGGTAAAACACCAAACTCCTTAGCAGAAGACCTAGCCAAGAGCCGGGCAGCAAGGATAGCATAGCCAAAAAGTGAAAAAGTCCTGTCCTCCTCAGGCATCACAACATGGCCAGAAGGGACAAAACCTTCAAACCTGACAAAGACCTGAAGACAATTAGGCATCAGGAACTATACTATTTCTGCCAAAAGGCAACAAAGGTTTTACATTCAGAAGGAAGACATCAACAAAAGTCACATAACCTTCACCAAGATAAGATCTAAGGTACCCTGCTACTCCAAGCAAAACTCCGGCACACAAAATGTGAAAATAAAATAAACCCTACGATAATAACCAGTCATGTAAAGTAGAACCAACGACCAGAACAACCACAACAACCATCCATAACTAGGAAATAACTTCTAACCTAACAAGGAACGCGCGATAAATGCATGACTCCCTATAAAACCAGGCACAACACGCCCCTCATCCCCCAGTCAGGATCAGTATACACAGACCCAACTAACAAGTGCAAGCCTAGCAATCACAAAAGAAAAATCCTAGGCCACTATGGAAGCAGGAGTTAGCCTCACAGCAGCAACAAAAGTTGGTACTGCACGAAGCTTCGTAATAATAGAACTGCGGCATTGTGATGAACATCGACCACAAAGTCGTGTACATCAACAACAGAAACAATGGAAGTCAGACTCAGAGGTCTCTGAAGGGTATCGCACGAAGTCTCGTAACGTCCCTTCAGAACCTCCGACTCAAATACCCGAAGGTTCCCCTCGATAACACTCCACGGGAGTCGAGCAAAGGAAAAAAGTAGCACAATTCAGCGGAGGCTCCTTCGCACTAATAAAGTCGAAGGTCCTAAGGCTAGGAAACGGCGATCCTGCGCACAAGAAACAATCGCCAATACCTTCGCAATATCAAGCATCAAACTCAAGCAGGCTACAGCAACACAAAGATCCTTAGGATCAACACCACCGTGACGTTGCAATGTATAAACGCTGTAGCGCGAAGGTTGTAATAAAAATAAATCAAAAAAGTGCGGAGGCCATGGCCAAACCAATGGTAAAAATGTCTAATCTTTATTTACTATATACAACGTACAGAACAAAAGTTTACAACCAAAAACGAGTAACATCCTCCGACAATCAAGCGTCGAAGGTTCTAAGACTCGCACAATTCTTACATACGAATCTGGAAAAAGCCTAAGGTCATCACAGTAATCACGAACTACCACGAAGGTTGTAATAAAAATGAGATCGAAGGTTGTAGCAAGCTTAAAAACTTTTGATGAAGAAATCATTACAAAAGAACAGTTACAAGGAAAGAATAAAATTATCCTTCGACCCATAAAAAGTCGAAGTTTCTAGGTAGCTTGTACAAATCCAACATACAAATCCTCCGTCGACTAAACAACCGAAGGATCTATGAGTCACGTACAAATCTCACGCACGAGTCACCAAAAACCATAAAATCACTACAATAATCCCGTGCGAGATAATCAACCAAATCGTCAACATTGAGCGAAGGACGCGCAGCTCTCCACCAGTCTATTAACCAACCACTTGCATACAAGTCGCCACGCTTGAACGTCAATGGAGTCACATAGCTTCCTTCGACAAAACGCGGAGAAAGAACACATCCAGGAGGGGAACGAACAACCTGCGCAGAAAAACCAAGTCAAAAATCACTGAACCAAGCGAAGGACTCAAACTTGTCAAAAAACCAAAGTCTCGAACCTCCACACGCCCAGGCAGATAACGCTCATACACGTCAGGACCCTCCAGCCAAAAAGATTCCTCAATCTCCTCTCCAAATATGCGAAGGATAGGATACTTCAACTGCATAAACACATCAAACCAAGTCATAAAAAAAAGAAAAACACAAATAGCCTACGGCAAAGTAGAACCAAAACAAAAACCACCACCTAAGCCGGAGGCCATGAACCTCGGCGCGCAAGCGACTGGATAAATTCAGATCCTTCGCCATCAATATCATATCCAACAAACTCGAACATATCCACCAATCTCATGTTAGGGAAAGCAATCCGCCAATAATCCCACAACTCACCAGAAACATAAATTCCTTTGTAAAAAATTGAAAGCGGAGCCTCGCAAGAATCCTGCGCAGGTCCTCCGCTAGAGACCTGCGCAGGATAAAAGCGTAAAACAGACATTTATCCAAAAACAACCCGATATATTACATTACCAGCAAAGTATTTACAGTTGAAGTCAAGACCTTCGACTTACAAAAAAAAAGCGTCGCATGCGCAGCAGACGCAAAAAAACTGAAAAACCTACAAACTATATAACCTCACACCTGAGGCGGCGGAGGAGCAGGAGCTTCGGGTTGCTCTGAGGCCTTGGCAACAGATTCCTCAGGAGCTTTAGCACTTGCGTCACGAACCTCCGCCTCAGCCTGAGTCGAAGGACGCGCTTCGCTAGCAGGACGCGAAGGACCGGGCTTATCAACCTTAGCCGCCCTCTTGGCATTCTCCTGCAAATCAACAAGCTTAAAAAACATTGCAAAGAAGCCTAAACCCTAAACATAATACAAAAAGAATACCTCAGCGCGACGAGCCTCCGCCATCTTCTTCGCCTCAGCCCGCCCAAACCTAATCCAGAACGAACTAATGAAGTTCCGGACAGACTTGCGCAGGCTCGAGGTGCCCTCGCCAACATCCTCCGCCGACGCGAACTCTTCCTTAGCAACTCCCTCCGCATGGGAACAACCTCCGCGGCGCAGCAGCCTGGCGAAGGAGCTAACCGCAGCCAAAGCCCCAAAATCAACAGCTCCACCAACAAAGTCAGGGAGCATGCGGATATGGGACTTCAACCATGCAAGGCTAGCACAAACGTCTCCGCCAGGCGGAGGAGCAGAGGTGCTACCTCCGAACTGTGCCAGCGAGCTGGTATAGAGCCCCACGACATCCGCAGCCTCCGCCTCCGCCTTCTGCATACGAGTCTGCATCGCAGCCGCACACTCGCGCTCAGCGTCAAGCTCCTTGCGGAGGCGGTCAGCAATGTCCTCCGCCTTCTCAGCTCGCTGCAAGGCCAAGTCCCTGGCACTCTCCGCTTCAGTGGCACTCGTGCGGAGGACAGCAACCGAAGCCTCGGCATCTTCCTTCTCTCTCTTCAAAACCTCCGACCCAGCCTTGTAATCATCCCTCTCCTTAGTCAGAGACTCAATTTCCTGTCGGGCAGAAGAAAGCTCCTTAACATCCTCCGACAGGCGAGCCTTCTCGGCCTCTAAATTTTCGTTTTCCTTCTTAAGAGCACCAATAGCCTCGTCCCGGCAAATAATCTCCCGGGAGCAGCGCTCCTCCAAGGCTGCAGCCATGTGGTGACTCTGCAAAACGCAAAAAATCAAACCTTCGAACAAAAAACGCGAAGGAAAAACACACAATTGGAAAACTTACAAGGCTATGGTGCTCAAATTGCACGCGAAGGAAGGCGTCAAAGTCCATATGACGGAGCTTCTGGCGGAGACGATCTAGATAGCAAAAGAGGTAAGGAAAAACATAAGTAAATTAAAGAAAAATCATCAACAACGGAGGCCAGAAACGAACCTCCGACCAAAGAATGAACCTCGCGCAGTGCATCGGTCCAACCTGTGATCGAAGGATCAGAAGCACCTGCGCAAAAAGAATAGTAAATCAACACAAACCAAAATAAACCAAATCATTAAAACAAAAGCAATATCATCTAACCAGGACCCATAACATTAGCAGGCGAAGGCCTACTAGCCAGCGCAGACGGCGCAGGAACCCTAGGCGGAGGAACTTCAAGACCTTCCCGTGCTATGCTAGCACCCTTAGCCAGTTCCTCCGCAGTGGCCAACCCTGCGACCACATCCTCTAAAAAACATAAAATGATATAAGACCGCGATAACAGAAGCAAGCATAAAAATCAAAAATAACAACGAGGAAACAAACCTATGTACAGCGAATTTATGCCATCTCCGGCCGGGCGCGGGGAAGCCTCCGCCCTCTTTATCCTCCGAACAGAGGCGGACTCTGCTTCATCACTGGACGACTCCTGCATATCCTTTGGCAGAGATCCACCACCAGCACATACCTCCCGCACAGGGCTCGCCTCCCGTGCAGAACTCGCTCTAGGAGCCTCCGCGTCGGAGGAATCCTCACTAAGAAGCGACGCAAAAGGCGCCCGCACAGACGAGGCCGCACGGGAAGCTTGAACCTCGGGACCTCCGCCATCAGCAATGGCCTCCGCAGGAGCAGAAGCCACCGAGTTCGACTCGGCAGCAGAAGATCGCGCGGAGGAAGACTCCACAGGATTCTCTAGCACAACCTCCGCCTTGCGCTTCTTCGCAAGCTGCTTAACAGCACCACCCCCTTCCTCTTCCTAGCCTCCGCCGCAGCAACGGCCTTGGAGGAATCCTTCTTCTTCTCCAATCCCAACAAAACATCCGGAGGAATAACATAATCCTCATACTCAATCCCCAATTCCTCAAACACTCGGTTGAAGCGAGGCATCGTACCAAGCGCAGACCTCCGCTGGAGATACTCCTTCTCCGAGATCTTCCCGACGATCCTCCGAGCAGAAACCTCCATGCGGTCAAGGAAGGACTCTTTAGTCTCATCCTCAGGCAATCCCGCTCCAAACCGGGGAAACGGCAACCCCTCCGGAGGACCAAAGACCGGCACTTGCACCATCTCAATGGTGAATTCGTCATTTCTACGGCCAAGGGGCCAGTAATCAGCTGCGACCATCTCCTCAACTAAATCCCGACCTCCGGAGTATCGACAGGCTAGAGCAAAGGCCTTGTCGCAGGCCAGTCGCGCCTCCAGCTGCTCCTCCGACACTGGATTCGAAGGATCAACCTTGTGAATAGGCCTAAGCAACTTCATCTCAGAGGCATAAGGATAAACCTTATCAACACTGCCGTCCTCCAGAGTCCTCGACGCGGCGGGGGTCTTCACGTAGAACCAGGCCCTCATCCAATCCTTCTCCCACTTGCCCTTCTGGCAGTAGGAAATCTCGCACCTAGACCCAGGCATTGTGCGGCGCGGCATGAACGCGCAGCTTCCAAACTGCGCTATATGCTCAACTCCATCGGCACCCTTCACCTTTTTTGGCTGGCGCTGGAGTTCAAAATACGAATAGAAAGTATCTACGTGAGGCACAGCTCCGTATGATTCACACGCCCAGGAAAATTTGCTAAGGGTCAGTATCCTATTGGGACTGAAATGCTGTAGCTCCACATTGAAACTCTCCATCACTTCGCGAAGGAAATGATACGGAGGCATCCGAAGTCCGCAGGTGAAGAAATCCCTAAAAACCACCGCATAACCCTCTTCAGGCGCAGGTACCGTCTGACCCGCAGGAGGAGCCTTCGCTCGACCTTCCTTAAAAAACCTAGCCTCGACCATATCGGCAATATCCTCCTCCCTCACAGTAGACTCACCAAATTCAAAGGTAATCGCCGCCATCTCCTCAAACTCCTTCGCACTAATCAAGTCACCAACAGAAGCTTCGACGTCAGATAACGTCTCCTCCAGATCTTTAGCCGCAGCCACCTCAAGCATCCAGTCTTCAAACCTCCGCAACCAACCACCAGACCTCACGCTAAGAAAATTACGCAAAGGACCAGAAAAATCTGACCTTAAAGGGCGCAGCGAAGGAAAATGAGCCACCTTATATCCTCCGCAAACACTTGAGAGCTATACGCAACTAAAGCAAATGCGAGTTGGCGAAGGAAGGAACGCAAACAACAGGCAGCAAGGGTGAGACCCAAGAGCCTCCCCCATGCCCCTTTTATAGGGGGGGTGCCTGCGGCAACGTGACCGTTGCGATTTCCCGCGCCCAATGGCTATAAGCGGAGGAATCGGCCTGACCGTTGCGCTTCGTCAATGCCAACGGCTAACTCCAACGGCTATAATATCCTGCGCATCCTAACACGCGAAGGATATCAGACTATCAGAACAACAATGATCGTAGGATCCTGGCAAAGCAAAATTACAAAAAAAAAGTAAAACAAAAATTTTTCCAATTACGCTAACAAACACATCCTGCGCACCAGGGGGGAAGGCAGCAACCATGCCCGCAGCCTCCGCAGCGTGACATGTTTTTAGCACATGGACCGCAGGAGTGCCATTAGCCCAAAAAGGGGGGAACTGTTGGGGGATGGCTGCATCCTTCCCCCTGGTAACGTCTAAGGATGCCCTTCACCCGAAGAACCTCCGATCTCTAGGGCGTCGGAGGATATCCTCCGCCCAGAGAACCTCCGTGGGGGAGCATGCGGAGGATCCTGGAAAAAGGCTAACGTTGATGACTCGTCTTGTCGTGCTAAGTGTGTGCAGGAACAAACAATCGGCGAAGGCCCTCAAGCGGAGAAAGGTGGAACCTCCGATCCTCCCAAGTCCGAGGATGGCTGAGGACGCGGCGGAGGTAAGAAACCTCCGACGCGCCCAGCCTGGGGGGACCTCCGACGAAGAACCGTCGAAGGATCGGCAACCGAGCGAGCCGAGGAACCTCCAGGACAGCTGAGCTGAGGGACCCCCGACGCGCCTGAGCCAAGGAACCTCCGGCACCTGAAGTGCCGAAGGATACGCGACCGGGCGGAGGATCCAAGCCTCCGACAGGCTGAGACCCTAGACAGGGGACACATGCAGGGTTTGTAATGCGAAATTACACGAGTGACTTGGAGTCGGTAGACTGTAATTGAAGAATATGCTAGGATATTCCCCCACCGTCACGGGGCGTTTTTGTAAATGTCATTAGGTCGGTTTCTGAGCCATATATAAAGGGTGATGCCGTTATTAATAAAGAGAGAGAGAGAGCATTCACTGTATTCACCTACTGTCCGTTGGAGCTCAAACCTCTCACGGCACCGAGCGAGAAGGTTCACGATTCACCGTACTGCTGGGGAGTGCGGAAAGCATCTTCCCAACAACTGTGTTCCTGGTCTGACGCGGGGTCTGAAGGGTGCAGGAGGGGCATAATCGTAAATTCACATGTCTGCTAATCTGACCTTGAAAAGTGAGATTCACATGTTTTTAGGGACGGAGGGAGTACATGTGTCGCAAGAAGTTTTGAAAACTTTGTTGTATTTTTAAACATAAACAACACCGACGTCTCCTCGGGGAGAAGAAAAGTGGGCTCGGTACAACTGTACTACATGTCATGGAGTGATCGACTGACGGTACGGTGTCCAATGCGATCACCGAGACATGGGAGCATTCTGGCACGTGCGTGGGAGCAATGCGGACCAAGGACTCCAAACCTGACCGCTTAAAAGCTGCCGACTTGCTGCCTAGGGCCGCGGACCAAGCACTCGAAACCTGTACTTCTTGCACGTTGTTCACATGCAAGATTTTTTTTTCAAAAAATTGGTAAGCCCGAAAATTGCAGAAATGACCACATGTCGCCTTCTTTTTTTAAAATGACATGTAGTACTCAAGCCCTGTTTAGTTCCCCATCCAAAAATTTTTCATCCATCCCATCGAATCTTTGAAGACATGCATGGAACATTAAATGTAGATAAAAAAATAAACTAATTACACAGTTTAGTTGAGAATCGCGAGACGAATCTTTTAAGCCTAGTTACTCCATGATTAGCCTTAAGTGCTACAGTAACCCACATATACTAATGACAGATTAATTATGCTTAATAAATTTGTCTTGCAGTTTCCTGGCGAGCTATGTAATTTGTTTTTTTATTAGTTTCTAAAAACCTCTCCCGATATCCTTCCGAAACATCCGATGTGACATCCAAAAAATTTTCAGGGCATTGGGGATAAAATTTTTTTGGATGTCACATCGGATATGTCGGAAGGATGTCGGGAAGGGTTTTTAGAAACTAATAAAAAAAACAAATTACATAGCTCGTCAGGAAACTGCAAGACAAATTTATTAAGCATAATTAATCTGGTATTAGCATATGTGGGTTACTGTAGCACTTAAGGCTAATCATGGAGTAACTAGGCTTAAAAGATTCGTCTCGTGATTCTCAACTAAACTGTGTAATTAGTTTATTTTTTTATCTACATTTAATGTTCCATGCATGTGTCCAAAGATTCGATGTGATAGATGAAAAATTTTTGGGTGGGGAACTAAACAGGGCCTCAGTAGAAGACTACGGATCTCTCTAAAGTTTTATTCGGATATAGTGAGATTCGCATCAATCTATCTGTTGTACTGTTCGCTGATTTAGTGTGAGAGAAAAACATTATGAAATGACTTGTAGATTCAGCAGATAAGCTCAAACGATCAGGCTACATGCAAACAAGGTCTAAGGCTTTGTATGGATGCATGTGTATCAACTTCAATCCCCATGTGTTAGACTCCAATCCACTCCAATATATGTACTCCCTCTATACCTATAAAGAAAGTCGTTTTTGAAATGTTTGAGCCAAATATTGGAAATATAAATCATGAATAACTTTTAAATTGTTGAGTTTGAAAATGTGAAAACCATATGAATAGACTTGTCTTGAAAAATACTTCCACAAAAATATACATATATATATGCTATTTTTGATAAATATTTTTATAAAAACAAGGAGTCAAAGTTAGTCTTTAGAGATCGTGTCACTGTCCTAAACGACTTTTTTTATAGACATAGAGGGAGTATATGCGCATCCAAATAAGACCTAAGTTAATGTGGGAATACACATGTAACTCTTTTTTGTCCCAAAATAAATTACTCTATTTATTCTAAATTATAAGTTGTTTTTACTTTTTCTTTGGTACATTAACTTTGTTATATGCATCTAGAAAGAGTCTTCGGTCCAGTGGGACGCTACCCACCCACCAAGGTTCAATCAACCCCTGGGGCCACATTTTTTTTAAAGAAAATCCAAAAAAAGTAGGGTGCACTCATGCATGCGCATTCGGTGATTTTTTAGATAATGAATATTGTATACCCAGCTTCTTCTATCAAAAGATAGAATCAGGCCAATTATTATAAATTTCTGCCAATGACGCAAACACTTATGTAGTCCACCAACAGAAAATCAAAACGAAATAAGGTTTAAACTAAACATAACCAATATATCTTGAGGACAACCACCCGTTGGAACTAAAAAATTACAAAGCCGATGTCTCTAGGAACTGTCCAACTTGGACCAGTTGGTCCCTTTGATCATCATGTCGCTGCAAGCTTGTCCAATGTCGGAGCCAGTACGTTCCCTTGAAGAGTACCTGCAAGAAAGTTTTTGATCTACATTTATCAAAAACCACTTCGTTCCTAGTTAACCAAATTGCCCAACAAAGTGCAGCCGCTGCTGTTAATAACAATAAATTATACTTTTTATATCCATTTTTTGACCAAACTAGAAAAAGATCACTCATATCTGTTGGAGGCGTTAAACCAAAAAATATATGTATAGCATGCCATAAGAATTTAGCATAAACACAATAAAAAAGAGATGGTTTATTGTTTCCGAAAGATGACAAAAACAGTAATGGTTGTCACTCTTCCAATATCTTCTAAGTAAATTATCCTTAGTTAAAACCACTCTTTTTTTCAACTACTAGAAAAATATTTTAATTTTTATTGGTATTTTGATTTGCCAAAGGTCTTGTGATAAATGTGTGTTTCTTGCACATTGGAGGCTAGAGAGCCTCCCAATCTCTCTGTGTGTACGAACACGCATGTGTGTATGGTGTGAGTGTGGAGTGCTTATGTTGTGTGTATCTAAGTTGCACCCGATAAAAAAAATTTGTTATGCATCTAGATATACCGTATATATATCTAGATACATAACAAAATTTGTATACCAAAAAAAGTCAAAGCGGCTTATAATTTGTAATGGAAGGAGTAACATTTTAGGATCTAGCACGACAATTTCATTTCGAAAACATGAGGGGAATTTCATAAAGTTATAAAAGGGAGGGTAAAATCACCAATCCTCTACAAGTAGGAAAAGAACACTAGATTTCAAAGAAGATACTTGAGGGCTTCATAAACTTAAAATAGTCGTAGACACGTCAAACCAACAAGGACAAAGTGTTACTTGAAAGGATAATCATGATTAATATAGTATATATAATTACATTTTGAAAGGATCATGCTAGGGGGTTGAATCGGGCTAATATAAAATTCTTATGAAATTAAAACATATCTCTTAACCTAGTTCACCCCTTGTTTCTAACCTATGCACAAGAGTTTTGCAACCTATTAGTTCCAAACCTAAGCTAACATGATGATTCTAGGAATTTTAAGACATTTAAGTATTTGCACAAATGTAAAAGCTCAAAGTAAAGAGAGGGTTAGGAACATGGTGATGTTTTTCTGAGGTATCAGAGAGTCGATACTCCCCACTAGTCTTTGTTAGAGCACCCCCACAAGGGATAGTTCCTCCTTGATCTGTGCAAAGACCAAGTGCTCTCTACGGGTTGATTCTTCACCACTCTGGCATGGTGAATCACGCACAAACGTTTATACCATGACTTAGACATCTCACAATTTCCTCCGAGATCGAGATCACTAAGATCAACACCACCAAGCCTTGTAATTGATGGCAATCACTAAAGAGTAACAAGAACAAAGTCACATGTGACCTAAACAACCCTAATGAGGAAGGTAGGTAGATGCACACTTGCTACTCCTAAGCACTAAGAGTCCTTAATCTTGCAACTAGCAATTCCTAATCACTCCACTAAGCTTGAACCCCCTTGCTCTCCAATAGGTGTGTGACACTATTCTAAATGGCAAGAGTGGTGCTACGGTAGAGATGGAGGAGTATAAATACTTCCCACTCTAGGAACTAGTTGTTTGAACCCTTCTCAGAGAAGTCGACAACACCGGATGATCTAATGCCCCTTTGAAGCGAGCACCAGACTAATTCGGTGTCCTTCTAATGGCTCTCTGTCAAACTACCATTACTGTACTACAACACACTAACACATAGTCTAGTGCCTAGCACATGACTAATCTGGTGGCCTTTTACCTCTCTAGATAACACCAAACGCTTCGGTTGCTAAGCAGGAGATCAACCCGGTGGTCCTTTTCATCTCTATCTAACTAACCCTAGTTGACCGTATATAGCATATAGTTTGGTGGTCCCCATCCTAAGGCACTAGACTAATCCAATTTTATAAAAACCACTCCATTCTCTTCCTTTTCAACCAACTTCGAGAATGGCTTTGCTTCCCATTTAGGTCAAGCTACTACTCCCTCCGTCCACGTATAGTATGACTAAAGGAAAAACAAAGTCCTAAAAACTACTTTAAGGGAGGCCTTATCCATTCCTCAACTTCCTTCTAGTCCACATATCTATCCCTTTTGCATTTCCGCTCCCATTCTCTCATCCTGGCACATTCACGAGCTCGCTCCTTCCTCCCTATACCTTGATCCCCATCCCGTCGCACACCCCACAAAATTGCGACCTTGCTCCTTCCCTTCACTTTCAAAGCAATCCCTTGCAATGCTACAAGCTTGCTCCTTCCTTTCCTTTCTAGAGCAATCACTAGCGCGTGCATGGCTACAAATGGCGAGATGTGCCACCCGTGCTGCCAGATGTGTCAAGATAACAAGATGGCTGGTGGCGGCAGTGCTATGCTAAAGCCACTAGATGTGTCAAGCTAGGTGCAAAGTTTTAAATAGCGTGCTAAGACTCTTAGCGGCTGCCTCTCCCAAAAGCTAAAAAAAAGCTATAGCGGGCGAAATAGCGGGCTAAGCTATTTAGCGGCTCAGCAAAAAAATATATTTAAACATAAGGTAATTTTACATATAATAGAAATAGAAGACAAAGACATTACAAATACCAATTACCAACCGCCGCCACTGTTGTAGTCTGAAGAAAACCTTGCGTCGAGAGTCTCCGATGCAGCGTATTCACTGGTTTTGGGCTGGCGTGTGATTTGGGCTGGACGGGGCTGAAAGCCCATGCTGAGTTTGCCATCATAGCGGCGCTAAGATGCCTCCGTTTCAGCGCTCATTAGCGCGCTTTGAGCCGCTATTAGCGGCACACACCATTTGGTCGGAATTAGACAAAAATAAAAACTAATTGCACAGTTTGGTCGGAATTGACGAGACGAATCTTTTAAGCCTAGTTAGTCCATGATTAGACAATAATTATCATAAACAAATGAAAATGCTACAGTGTCGTAAAATTTTTTCCAAGAACTAAACAAAGCCTAAGATTTTTGTGCATTGTCTGCCTTGCAGCATTGAAGAAACTTTTGGTCGATATTGGGACCTTGCCAACACATTGAATGATCTCAATATTGAGGCACGAGACTCGAGGGTTGACTGCAATATACAGGTCAAGCATAAATATAGTTGATACTTTCTCCGTCACGAAAGAACCAATTTCTAGAATCTATGTCAGTCAAACTTTTTAAATTTGACTAACTTTATAGAAAAGAGTAGCAACATCTATGATATAAAATGCGCATCTTATGAAAATAGATTCTATGATAAATCTAATGATACTAATTTGATACCGTAAATCTTAGCATTTTTTCTAGAAATTTGGTTAAAGTTTAAAAATTTTGACTTAGGACAACTCTAGAAATTGATTCTTTCATGGACGGAGTAATTTATATTACCGATTATTTCTTATAAGCAATAATAGACAATTGCTATCTGTGATAATGTTGTCGTCATCAGTTAACTGATAAATGCAATCTGTACCAACATTCAAAAGTTGCCATTTCATTTATGCACACACGGCCAATATCAGCACATCACTGTATGATTTATCTTCTTCCTAAATGTAATGTGTATATATGTACGCCACCCAACCTCAAAGGCTCAAATATATAGATTATTACTCTTTTAGCTGCAGGTTTGTCATGGGTAACAACACATTTTCATAGAATTCCAACAAAAGTTGGTTAAAGGAGTAATAATCAAAGAAATAAGTACACCAAAGTTAAAAAAAAGGGGAAAAAAAAGACGGAGGCTTAATAAATATGCCCGGTAGCTTAGGAAAACAATATGGATATAAACTTCTCAACTGCAGAGAAGATCATTAGATGATCATATCTCTAGCTCATATCTGGTTCCAAATACTTATTAATATACTTATATTATAGCCTAGAAATAAACTACATGTACTACACTTCTACTCCATTTGTACTATGATATAGTGCGCTTTCTAACATTCAAAATTGCCCTCAAATATAATACATTCTAGAGAACAAAAACCAATTTTAAATTAAATACTTTCCATTTACCAACCAAACACCATTAATCATATTGATGATAGTGTATGATTAGGAAATAAAATGAGTGTACATGCATCTTTTATGTTCTACCTTAATTTGTCTTAAGATTCCTAGAATGCACTATATTACAGGATAGAGGGAATAGGCAACTTTGTCCTTGGAGTCTTAACCCTCGTTTATTGCATCGCTAAGATCCCAAGACTTGTATAGAGGATATACAAAAAGGTTGAAAATCATCATTTTTAAATAACCAAAAAAGATAATAACATTTCATTCTGTATTTTTATTTCCAGGTTTCAGAACATTTGTTCTGTGATTTTCATTATGTTCTGATTTTTATGGATCTAGATGCCCATTGTGTTTTGATAGAGTTACTGAGGAAGGTTGTAAACTGCCTCCATCTTCAAGAACAAAATATTAAAACATATACAATTTGTATGTACAGTCTACTTTTATGCATTTTTTTTACTAAGAACAAAAATTAAATCTTTTGCATCGAAGGTAGTCAATTGGCTATGCATGTATTAGATAAAATGTAAAAGTTATGTTCAGATGTCCCAATGTGGGTCATCATGATGAAGCAAATTTTAATTGAAAAAGGCATTTGCGAGAGGCGTCGAATTATCAATGGTATGGTAGTACGAAGAAGGGTTAAAGAACAAAATTTTGAGGTTAAGATTCTGATTTAAATTAGCGCTAGCTTTTTCCCATCTGGGCCTTCTCCTTATTAGCTCACCTGCAGGTTAATTTCAAAGAAAAGATTTCATCTAGGTCAGTGTGTGTAGTTCACATTTTCACCATAAAGATAAATTTTCCTTTGTTCACAGAAGCATGAAATTATTAGAATAACATGGATTTACTCTTCAGCGAAGATATTTGTAGCAAGTCTCAAAGTTCACTGCAACTTAAAACATGCAGCATGTACATATATTTGCCTTTCCAAATAAATAAGCAAAAGGAAAGAAATCTGTACATCCAAGTCCTTCGCAGTCTGTGTCAATATTGCCTTTACAGCAAATTGCAACAAAATATGCTACAATGCTGCTATACCTACATACTAGCAAAATTGAGTTTCTAGCCTGTTTTGGATATAGTTTTTTTTTTCACATATAAATTAACTGATGAATTTCTTCCTCCACCTGATCCATATATGATTGTCAAAATGAAACTATCATGTGTTGCTCTCGTTTTACTCCAAGCCTCCCTTTCTATTTAATCAAGACAGCATTTGGACAACTTTGGATACAGTTTTTAAGTGTATATAAGAATTCCTTCTGGATTAGAAATATTATCTGGTTCATATGTGAAATATTATGTAGGCTTGAGGTTTGTAATTTCTTTAAGTTCTCCCAGCATACACTAATATTGCCTGTCTTGCTCAGAAAGGGCAGCCATCTGCTGGACGGTTACCTGACCAGCTAATAAATATCGTTGCCCAATGGTATACATGATGTACTTGAACGTAGAATCTTTGTTAATAATTGGATCATTGAAGATGTAAATGTTATACTTGCTATTTAATTGGTTAAGTAAATTCCAGGGGGATGGAAGCAAATGCAAACGGGATGAGCATGGCTGACATAAGAAGCTTGGAGGAAATAATTACCGACGCTCTGTCAGCTATAAGGGTCATACTGTACTGTTTATATATTTCTTGTACTCTATGTAAAACCGCATGGGGAACTTGACATGAATCACGAATTAAAGATGCAACGACCGTGCTGAACACATGACATTATTTCTGACAGTATCTTAATTTGGCGATTGCAGAACAAACTGATGATGAAGGTGATTGGTTGCCCAAACCTGTCATTTGTGTGAACTAGATTTTGCAGCAGAAAGAAGGTATGTTTCAAAATTATCTACCATATCTAGCTCGTATATATATATTATATAGTACTAATTAAAACTCCTAAGCCCTGGTTGAGTGGTGGTTGTGCTTTATTTTGGAGAGCAGAAAAGCAGAAGGCCTCTGAAGACGAGGGGACTATATGTGGACTCCAAAGAGAAGAGTAGCTCGAAACTGGAAATATATGTGTATGTGTGACTATGTGTATATACATATTTGCCAGCTCCAATCCTGCAGGATTCGGAAACAGGTTTAATTGGGGCCATTCATAGTCATGGTCAGCAACTCTCAGATTAGAAAACTAGTAATTTCCCTTGAACATGGTCCGTGTATATGTTTGTGTCGACACTTTGCACTGTTGCAACCACGTGCACACGTCTCAATTCTCAGCGTGTATGTGTGTTTGCATAAACGTACGTGGAAAAGATGACTCCTTCCGAAATCCCAGATATGTTTTATGTAAATGTAAATTGTAAAATACAATCCTCTGGGGTCGGGGGATATGATAACACAGATCATCTCTGGGCGCGAGTGGATTTGCATATGGTGCTATGTGACGTGAGTTGTGCACTATAGTTTGTGGTACCTTTTCACTGTACCGGAGCAATTTTAAGAGGCTTTATCCTTTTTTTTAGCGGAGACTGCTCTAATTAAAACCCGCTTCTGAAAATAATAGTCCTAGATATGACTTAACTCTAGAAATCAATTTTTTGAGACAGTTCATATTCCTAGTCTTTATCAACTGTCTCTATAGATAGTATAATTTTTAGAGGTGGTTCGAAATTAAATGACATCCCCTTAAAAATATGTGCAGCAAAAAATCTTAACTTTTCTAAATCAAATTGACAAACTTTATATCAAAGCTGCAGAGGTGGAAGACATTTACAACTTTATAATTGATGATTTCTCATTTAAAATCGTTTAGGGTTCTAAAATTATATATAAAGTTTCATTTTTTAAATTCAAATTCTTTAATTTCTTTGAATGGAAAAGCAGATGACAGTGGTGAAAGGCTCATAGACATGACAAAAGGCTGCCTAGCCACTCATTCACTGTTTTCTTCTTTTGTGATTGAAAACAAAAAAAAAGAAACATTCGCTGAGATCTCCACCTACTGTGTATCTACAGTCCCGGCCAACAGGGCCTTGTTTACTTTCAAAAATTTTTGCAAAATATAAATAGTGACAATTTCGTTTGTATTTGACAAATATTGTCCAATCATAGACTAACTAGGGTCAAAAGATTCGTCTCGTCAATTTCGACCAAACTGTGCAATTAGTTTTTATTTTCGTCTATATTTAATACTCCATACATGCGTCTAAAGATTCGATGTGACGGAAAATCTGAAAAATTTTGTAAAATTTTCTGGGAACTAAACAGGGCCAAGGTAGGTAGCCGACCAATGGCGTCGCGAAACGCGTCCTGACGTAAGCCCACGTTATCTTTACGTGGAATGGGTGACTGATAGCGGGCCTCCGAGCCCACCCTCTGGTGCTGTGCTGCTGCCGTCCACAGCACAGGAATCCATCCCCCGTGGGCCGTGGCTCCGCCTCGCCATTTCTCTTTCACCAAAGAATTTGTTCCGATGGAGACGCCTTCCGTCCGCTTCCCCACACATGTACAGCTAGCTGAGCGCGCGCGTGAGCAGCGAAGTGACCACGCAACGCAAGCGAGCTCATCGCCACTTGCGAGGCTCTTCTCTTCTGTTGGCTGCCCACCCACCCAGGGCCTTGGCAAGATCGAAATGGAGGTGGGGGCGGCGGCGAGGAGGCGGGCGCGGGCGGCGCATCAGCAGGAGGAGATCAGGGAGAGCAAGGCGGGGAGGAGGAAGCGCGGCCCGGTGGAGCTGCGGCGGATCGAGGACCGGACGAGCCGGCAGGTGCGCTTCTCCAAGCGCCGGAGCGGGCTGTTCAAGAAGGCCTACGAGCTCTCCGTGCTGTGCGACGCCCAGGTCGCGCTCGTCGTCTTCTCCCCCGCCGGCCGCCTCTACGAGTTCGCCTCCGCCGACTCCAGGTGATTCATTCTCTGAATATTTTTCTTTTCCTTCTTCCCTCGCATAAATAATCATGCAGGCCGGCCGGCTTTCTTGTTTGGTTCCATCTCCTTGCTTTGGCGCTCGCGTCGCGTCGTACGTCTAGCATTCATGGCCAGCTCCTGTTGCTTCGGATAAGCTGGAAACGTGCAGCGGATTTCTGCCTGCGTCGGAGCCTGTGCAAGAGCAAAAATATTGCTCACAATTTAAGGCAAATTTTTTTTTGGATTTTAACACTGTAGTATTTTCGTTTTTATTTGACAAATATTGTCTAATTATTGAGTAACTAGATTTAAAATATTCGTCTTATGATTTACAAGTAAACTGTGTAATTAGTTATTCTTTTTATCTATATTTAATATTTTATGTATGTACCGCAAGATTCGATATGACGGAAAATTTTATAAAGTTTTAGATTTTTTGGTGTATCTAAACAAGGTCTAAGTCAAAAGATTGTACCACTCCATGTAGCAGTAGGAAGACGTAGGATTTCAACAGCCAAATCTGATTCGCTGTGTTTGTCTTGAGACGATGCAAGTAGGGCGTTGGTGTTATTAATCTTTTGGATTTGCATTTTCTGCAACTAAACATTTTGAGATGTCGTCGTGCTGTCCTATTTGGTGCGACAGATGGTAGTAATTTATTGTGTAACGCAGCTCTAAAAAAAATTACTGTAACGCATACTCCTACGTCCTACTATAAAGCATCTGCACGGATGCTGGGTCAATGTTTTTTCTATTCATATAGTAGCATGTATAAAATATTAGCAATTGCATAAAATATAGGTGCAATTGCAATCAAGGCATATTGTAATTGTAGTATACACTCCCTATTGCCCCCTATTTAACCGCCGTTACGGGAAAACATGCTGATCAAATTTTCTTAAGTTTAACTAAATTTATAAAAAATATTAGTAATATTTGTATCTCCAAATAAGTTTATCATAAAAACAGATTTAATTATTTATCTAATAGCACTAATTATATCTTTATAAATATTATTACTCATTTCATACTTATAAAGAAAATCGTTTTGGACGAAGTTTTGATCAAATTGGAAATATAAATCATAAATAACTTTTAAGTTGTTGAGTTTGAAAATGTGAAAATCATATAAATAGATTTGTCTTGAAAAATAGTTTTTATGAAAATATACATATACTATTTTTAATAAATATTTGTATAAAAACAAGGAGTCAATGTAAGGTTTTGGAGACCGTATCGCTGTCCTAAATGACTTTCTTTATAGATATAGAGAGTGTATTTAATTGCATATATAGTTCATTAAAGTTAGGTATGTTTGACTTCTTGGGACACAAGAATGACCGTTGAATAGGGACAGAGAGAGTGTGCCTTGGACTATTGAATAGGACAACTAACAAAAATGCAGGTTCTAAGTTATAAGACCTTTTATTTTTTTTAGATATATAGTTGTTGTTATTTACTTATATATACATTATGTCTAGATACATAATAAAAGTGATATGTAAAAAGCTAAAATGTCTTGTAATTTGGAATAAAGGGAGTGATATATAGAGGAGAGAGCCTTTTCTGTTATGTGTGGCACGATCTTAATCTGAAGTAAATATTTGTAGGTGAAGTCCCTATATCCATCTTGCACTAATATTATAGTGATATACTCAACTCATCCTAAATTATAAATTATAAGACCTTTGATTTTTTTTCTGACACCAAATTTGACCACTTGCCTTATTCAAAAATTTATACAAAATGTCATTTCTTTTGCCATGGCTTAGTTAATTTATTAATGAAAGTTCTTTAAGAATAACTTAAATTTCATGATGTTTGTATAATTTTTTTAATAAGATGAGTTGTTAAACTTGGGGTTAAAAAAGTCAAACGTCTTATAATTTAGAATGGAGGGGGTAAATTGAGAGTGAGATTATATATTTTATCCTCCGTGTCAAGCTAGTTTGTGCATCAGCGTGTTCTTCATTCCGAAACGTGCTTTAATTCAGTCAGCAGCATCTATATACCCACTTTTCCTTTGAGTTAATGACACTTCCTGATTTCCTTGCACTCTTTCTTGCAGCATTGAAAAAGTATTCGGTCGATACTGGGACCTTGCCAACACAGAAATTGATCTCAATATTGAGGCACGAGAGTCAAGGGTCAACTGCAATATACAGGTTAAGCATAAATATTTGATAAAAATAATACAAAAATATATATCACTGCTTTTGTACATAACGCAACTGCACAAAGGGTCATCTCCCATGGTCCGTAAATCCCCATTTTTAAACGTTAGAGATTTACCGTCAACACTTTCTTTCTTTTCAGAATTTTGGTAACAGTTAATTAACCATGAAAGATACAAGTTTCTTCCAAAAAAATGCACATGCATATTGAAAAATTAGACATCTTTTTCCCCAGAGGCCACACTTGGAGCTACATACCCTGCCCTAAGCTTGCTAGTCACGATGAACATATTTTTTTTGCGCGAATATGTATATGCGTGTGATTTTTAGACTTTGGTCCCGTGACCCCTCCACCCCACTTTAGAAAAAAAAACACTGGTACATTTAGTTGGTATAAATGATTTGTACATCGACGGTATAAATAGCCATTTCTTTTTTGAGAGCGTGTTCAACATTTATTTCATTAAGGTCAATAGAGTTTTATTAGAGTTTTATGGACATTAAATATGCTGATGTGGTATTATATTAATGAAAAAAAGATATGATAAGAGTTTTATGGGAGTAGAGAGAGTTTTATGATGATGAAACTCTTTTACACTGTTTCTAATATGGATGTGTTGGAAATTGGGTCATGAAATCTCCAGTGAGAATGGCCTAAGAGGAGTTAGAAAAAAAAGGTACACAATATCATTTCATCTTGAGATGCCATTAGTGATAGGGTAAACACCGACACAAAGCACCGCGAAACGGTGGACTACATTGAATTGTAACTAAGTAAGAAACTAATTGCGCGACCTAAGTAGCGTATGTGCTCACAGCAACGTGTCCATTGCCCTGCATTAACGCGAGGCGTTCTTGGGGAATAGCTCTCACATCGCCACCCTCTTGGAAGATGACAGAGGATTCGTGAATGTCTCATGGAACATGTTGGTGATGGTGTTGCCTAGTGTTTTTGTTGCTTTGGTCTCCGAGCGTTTCATCCATTTGCCAAGGAGCACACATCTCCCCTGCTTCTTAGGAATCGAGTCACGGTAAGTCGACTTGGTGGCAAGGTGGTCACTGCATCGTGGCACCAGATCACGATCGACCTACTTGGATGTAGTAGGACACGGCACGGAAGCCAAGATTGGCTCCATCAGAGGTTTCTTAAGGGATGCGATGAAGGTGGCGACCTCAAATTGAGTAGTTGTCGGCGGCTATGACAAAGTGACCACCATGGCTGAATATGCCTCGTCAGGTTGGTGTTTGAAGGAGTTATGTGGGACTTCTCCACTTGAGACCCAACGAGCATTAGAACCACAAAGTTGAGGGGGCTGAAGTCTAGAGAAGCTTGTGGCCCAGTAGGTAGCGCCACAATGGCCTCCGAAGGCGACAAAATTGAGGTTGCAGTTTCATCCAGGGTGCCCTTCTCCAACTCCTCCCCAGACGAGAAGTTATTGGGGAGCGGTGTGCAGACAGACGGTGCGGATAGCCCCATTTGCCTATTGTTGTTTGGTGGACAGGCACCGTCACCGTGCTGCCACAATTGAGAGGAATGGTCTAGTGCCACGTAGTGTGCAGAGCTCCAAATAGATGACTGTTGTTGGGACACAGCTTGCGACAGCTCAATTCCGACCCTAATGGCCTCGACATTGTCCCCTAGTGGTCGTTGATCCTCTGAGACTAGCAACATTTGATCTAGGCGAGTGGGAGATTTTGAATTGCTGTGAGCGTAGTTTGAAATTGAAAGCAAGGATGGGTTTGGCCTGTAGCGGTAGAGGTCAATTAGCTCCTGCTGATGTCGGATGGACCGATGAAAGGTCCTATAATATGACTAGAGGGGGGTGAATAAATATAATGAAGAAGAAAGGAGTTATTCCTCAAGTAGATTTATGTTTCTACTGAATGAATAAATATGATATGAGATGGAGGGTCACACTTGCGATGGCACACACCACACTTCGAGAGGAAGGGGTCTTTGGTTCGCACCTATTTAAAAACTCTACAAAGTACTAGAGCAAAAGGTTAGTAAATAACAAAGTAAAGCTTTTTGCTCTAGCTCTAATTAAGAGTTTATAAGCTACCTGCCTCAAAAATTCTAGTTAGTAAGATCACTAGGCACACAAGAGCTAAGTCACTATTGTGTATCATAAATGTGAAATATCAATCATACACGTCATCTATGATATACCAAATATGTCAGGCACCATAACTTTCATAAGATAAATAAGGCGCATGCTGATACTTGACATTGTTCAATTTGTTTTTTCATTGAAAAAATCCCCAAATTCTAAAGGAGGTACAATCTAGGAAGGTCACATTCGAGAATTTAAATATGATACGATTTATCTTGACCTAATCATATGAAGTTAAAGATTAAACCTATTTGTTAAGAAGAAAGACAGAGATCAACACCTAAGCCACATTTGGGTTCCTCCAATGCATTGACTTGACATAAGCAAGACATAAAATTAGAGAGGTCACCAAGATTATTAGATTAGATCAAGAACCGTACCTACACTAGGACTCAAAAGAGAGTTGCTATTATGATTCTGAGTTTCATGGACTCCTACTTGCGTGTTGGGGGACTTTAGAGGATACTATATAATCAAAGAGTTGGAGGCCATGAGGGCCATCAAGCCATTAATAATAAACTCATGGAAGTATTGTAAGTTGCAACTAAGAGGGCTCAAAACAATAAGCTATGAAAATTCTAAAGTACAAAACTTTTGTATATTTCAAGATTTTTTTTAGACGAGGGATCTTCCCCCATTTCCATTGAAAAACAATGGAAATACCATTCATACAGAGAGTTTGTAGAGCAGAAAGTAAACTAGAGTAAAGCTTACATGAATGAACACTCAAGACCGCGACAAGTAAAGCAACTATGGCTTACCAACAAACAACTGTGGTAGCACAAAAGAGCCAACAAGGCTAACAAACGATTCAAACTGAGGAAACGTCAGACAACAAAATAGTCACATGACCAGCAGTCTTCAAAAGAAGGATTCCTTGAGAGCTTCTAACACTATTTTATCCATATGACACCTCAATTGCTTTGTTCATCAGGCTTGTCATCTTGATCCTTTGACTTGGCATCTTCTAATGAGTGGTTCCTTTGTACTTTTGCCTCCTTGCCCACCAGCTGCAAGGCAATTTTTAGCATTGTATTTGCCCCAGCAACTAGTTGATCCTTGTCATCATCCAAGAACAAATCCACCCAATATTCCATAAGTGAACAAGCATAACAAATAATAGAAATTAGACTTGTAACAGTCTTTCCCTCAAAACAAACATTGTTGCGTGTTTTCCAAATCGCATAGCAAATAGCCACAATGCCTAAAGCATGAAATTTCTCACAAAAGGTAGCCAATGCTCACACCATATCCAACATTGATCAAAGTTTCTAGGTACATTAGAAGCACCTAAGTAATGTGCCACAATGGCCCACACAGCCTTAGCCAAACTACACTGAAATAAGAGATGTGAGACAGATTCATTACACTCACAAAACAAGCATAATGGATCTCCATTCCATTTCCTCTTACACATATTATCTCTGGTGAGTATTGCATTATTGCAACAAGCCATAAAAATATTTTGAGCTTAGCAGGGATATTTCCTTTCCAATTTTTTTATAATAAGGGCCATCATCATTTGAAGTAAGAGACTTATAAACTGACTTAACAGAGAAGCAACCATTCTTACCAAATTTCTAGAAAACCATATCCTCTTCATCAGTCAAAGTAATCCTCTCAACCTTGCTAAGGATATTATCCCAATCTAATCTCATATTATCTACCAACCATCTAGTGAAACTAGCAGAACTTTGTTTCATTTGTGACACAGAAATATCAGGTTGCAAGCAAATTTTAAACAAATCTAGAAACACACACTCAAGAGGTGTTTATCAAATATCTAACTATCCATCCAGAATAGAGTCTTCTTACCATTTTTTACTTTCAGCTTTCGTCCTTGTAAATATGTGTTTCTTATTTTTAGGAGATCAACCCAAATCGTTGACTCGTTCTGTCCGTGTTTCACAGTACATATAGTGTCTTTCCTCAAATATTTGTATTCTATAATGTCTTGCCAAAGGCCTTTCTCATTATCAAGCTTCCACCACCATTTACAAAGCAGACTAATATTCATTTTCTTGAGATCTTTAATACCTAGTCCTCCTTTCTTTTTGTGCTTATAGATTTTTATCCACTTTATCAAATGATATTTTTTCTTAGTACCCCCACCTTGCCAGAAAAACTTCCTTCTAACTCTGTCTAATCTGTCAATGATAGTTTTGGGTAGCGGATATATAGACATATGATAAATTGGTGAATTACTTAAGCTAGAATTGATTAAGATTGTCCTTCTAGCAATAGACATCATGCCTCCTTTCCAAGAGTCTAGCTTTTTACTATTTTTTTCAACCAAAGGAAGCCAGTCAATAACATGTAATCTACTTGGGCTGACAGGAACACCATGATATTTGATAGAAAAAAATACCAGTTTGACAACTGAAAATATCAGCATAGATACTAGCCCAATTGGCATTATCATTTATAATCGGTACTTCACTTTTATAGAAATTAATCTTGAGTCCAGCCATCAATTCATACATATATAAATGCAACTTCATATTCCTAGCTCCCTCAAGATTATGCTTGAGACAAACTATAGTATCATCAGCATATTGTAACACAGCTACACCCTTATTCACAATATGATCTCCTAAGCCTGTAAAAAGATCGTTTGATTGAGCTTTGCGAATCATTCGAGATAGACCATCAGACACAAAATTGAACAAGATTGGTGATAAAGAATCACCCAATCTCACTCCTTTAAAACTTTTAATATAAGGACTAGATATATTGTTCAATTTCACACTAACAGTCCCCTAGAGACTACTTGTTCAATCCACTTGCACCATTTAGCACAAAAACCTCTAGCAGCTAAACAGCTAAATAAGAAATTCCATTTGACCTTATCATTTTTTCAAAGTCTAATTTAAGAATAACCCTAATTTGGTTCCTCCTCTTGGTCTCATGAAGTATTTTATGTAACACCATAACCCCACTCATAATATTTCTTCCCTTCATAAAAGTTGTTTGATTAAGGTGAATAAGCTTGTCTACCACTTTTTAAAGCCTCAAAGTCAATGTTTTTGTGATGAGCTTGTACAAATAGTTCAAAAGACAAATATGTCTAAATTGTTGAATTTTAGAAGCATGAGTAATTTTGGATAAAAGGGTAATAATACCATAATTGATTCTACTAATATCAATTGTTCCTTCATAAAAATCACTAAATAGCTGAATTATGTCATCTTTAACAATATTCCAACAAGTTTGGTAAAACTCAATAGAATCTTATCAGGACCGGCTGCTTTATTTTTTTTCATGTGAAACAAGGCTTCTTAATTTCTGCCTTGGAGAAGGGTTTAGTAAAAGTTAGATTATCCTCACTAGAAACCTTTTCCAACTCATCCCATAGGCTATTATCAATGTGAATATTATGCTCCTCAATAGGACCAAAAACATCAGCATAGTACTCAGTTGCATGTTTTAATAGATTTTCATCGCCCTCAATTACAATTCCATCACTTTCTAAAAATAAAACTGAATTCTTCCTTTTTCCTGCCATTAGCAATGCTATCAAAGTATTTACTATTACTATCACCTTTAAGCAACCATTTATCATGACGTCTCTTTACCCAATATGTTTCCTCTTGATCTAGCAGCTATAAGGATTCATTAATCAGCCAAACTTTCCTAATCATAAGTTCTTGAGTGAGATCATCAGTCTCTTCAATTACTTCCAACTCAAATAATTCTTCACTAATCTTTTTCCTCTGTTTTCTCAACTCCCCTTGTAAATTGAATCCCCAACCTTTGAAGTATTGTTTCAATAACTTTAATTTCTATTGTATTCTATCCAAAGAAGTTCTAGCATTACACTGTTTTGACCAAATTTTTTCAACTGCCACTAAAAACTTAGGATTATCTAGCCAGTTAAGCTCAAATCTAGACTGTAAAAATTTCAAAGGTTTATGATAATCAGAGGTCATTACTAAAGGATTATGATCAAATATTTCTCTAGGGAGTCTCTTAACCATAACAATTGGAAAAAAATTCCCAATCTTTAGAAACCAAAATCCTATCAAATTTTTCAAGAGTGGGATCCTCGTGGTTATTAGACCAAGGGTAAAGGCCCTCAGTCATAACAATTTTTTAAGCTCATAGAAACCAATCAGAGAATTAAAGAGGTTTGAAAACTTAGTTAAACCATGAGGTTTATTCCTTTCATTAGCATATCTGAAGATGTTATAATCACCACCTATCAAAATAGGATTTGAATTTCGAGAACAAAATGAAGAGGGTTCAGAGAGGAACTCCATCTTTTTATCATCATGTGCTGCTTCATATAATTACTTTTATCCCACAAATTCATTTGAAGCATGAGGTCACCCTTTTGAAAAGATCCAACATCATAAAATTCATTCTCACTCCCACTAGAATACCACTAGATCTCCTTTAGAAGGATTGTATAGCCACAAATAGTCCTTATTTGAATCAAACTTCCTAAGAATCTTTTCATCACAATCTTTAATCATAGTTTCTTGTAATCCAATAAAATGAAAACAATTTTGAAATATCAAGTCTTTGAGAAAGGTAAACACTCCTTTTTTCCTAAGACCCTAACACTTCCAAATTATTCCATTGACAGTCATTTTTAGTTTTTTTGGAATTTTTTAGAACAGTAACCTTACTAGATTTCTGTCTTGTTTTCCTTAGATCACCAGGATTTTCCTATGTGATTTTCTTACTATTTTGTAAGGTAGAAAGCATTAAACTTTTTCTTTGTTCTCTTTTCTCTTCCTTGATTCAACAAGAATAAAATCTTCTGATTCAAAAGATTCCTCATGAATCCACTCAGCTCAAGGAACATTATCCTCATGAATCCCCTCAACCGACTCAGTTTGAGGTTTTTGATTTTTCAACATTTGCTTTTGGTACAGATCATCCCTAGCTTTTTCTAGGTCTCTTACTAGATTAAAAGTATCAAAACTATTATCCTCAACCACAATTCCCATACAAAAGGTAACATGAGCAATATCATCATTTAGTAATGCAGAAAAGGAATTGTAATTATAAGAGTTACCTTCAAGATTTGTTTTATGAGCATTCCTCTCCACCTCTTCCACATTTGTCAGAGTTGCATCTTTCTTAAGCCTTTCACTTCTTCTTTCTTGTATTTGATTTGTTGCAAGAATCAGATTGAGGAGGAGCCTCATCCCTCTGAGTAGTACCATCAATGTCCATATTTTCACTATCTTGAGTGTTTATAATGTTATCATCAGATAGGAAGATTTTAGGAGAGTGTGTGTTGATAGTTATACTCACACCTTTTCTATTACCATTATAGATCTTGTCAGCCAGCTCATCATGTGACATATCTTTGATAACAACATTTGAGGTCTCATTCGTAAACCATATTTGCTTTGAAGTATCCTCTTGATCAATTTTTGAAGACTGACCATCACCACCCATACCAGCCAATAGAGCTAATTTCTGAGCAAATGAGTCACTATCAGAATCAAAATCTTCAAGAGTGTCAGGAATGTGGACTTTTTCCCCATCATCAACATTACACCTCTTCTTATAAGTTTTTTAGCATCGCTCATCAGCTTGGTTGGAGTGGTATGAGTTGTGTCCACTTTAGGAGGAGCTGACCAATATATTTTAGACTGTTTGCCAAAGTTCTTATCATTGTTATGATTATTGTTGATCTCTATGCTATGAGATGCATCCTTTTTCTCCTCTTGCTGACTCTGTTCCGTTTCTATACTAGATTTAGTTCTTTTAGCAGGGGGCTGAAAATCAGGATCACCCACTATAATTCCACTTTTGAGCATCTTGGGTCCACTTTCTATAGCAACTTCCCTTTCAAAACCAAAATCTATCAAATACTCCCTCCGTCCCAAATTATAAGTCATTCCAAGAATTTTGGAGAGTCAAAGTTTTTCAAGTTTGACCAAATTTATATAGCAAAATAATAAGATTTTTTGTAGCAACCAAGTATCATTAGATTCTTTGTTAGTTATATTTTCATAGTGTACCCATTTTATGACATAAATCTTTATATTTCTCTCTATATTTTTGGTCAAACTTGGAAATGCTTTGACTCTCCAAGATTCTTGGAATGACTTATAATTTGGAACGGAGGGAGTACATTCCTAGCAAACTTTCAGCAGTTTTTGGCACTCTAGTGACATCCCTGCAAGCTATCTTCAGTCAAACATAATCATATTTGTATTTGGATCCTTCATCAATTTCCATAACTTTCCCAACCAGGCCACCTATCTTAGCTAGGGTTTTGATAGATCTTCGATCAATAGGGACCCCACTAAATCTGAACCAATTAAGCAGATTGCAAAACACCTTTAGCACCCACAGTAGGAGACCAAGCCTCAATCATAATTTGAGCTTCATTTCTTAGAGTCAGATTTTAATATGACTCCACTCATTCACCATCTTAGCATTAGGAAACCTTAGCAAAAACCTCGTCTCAGCTACTGGGCATACTATCCATCTCTACACATAGGAGTCGCCACATGAGCCATCCCTACCACAGATTATAGGTAATCCCCATTATTGATGGTAATAACTATCAGTCTATCACCTTTGCCAAGGAGCATCGTCAGGTGGGTCAGAGAGTGGTAGCCATTACTGTGGGTAGTGATTATGGCTTATCTTCTTGTCCATGGTGAAGGGGAAACTAGAGTTGATGTTGTTAATTTGGTAGAGCTTTAGATCTACTTTAGATATGATCCACTCTAGATCCATGGATATGGAAATGAAATCTAGATATAGATTTGGAGCCCTACCAAACAAGACCTAAGGGTTGCTTAGTATAGTGGGGTATCACAACAAATCACTAGTATTGAATTTGTCTACATCTATTGGGACAATTGTGATCATAGATCTCCGAGGCCGCCGACACCTTATTGACCCCATGGACGAAGTCATCATCATCAAAGTAGTAGTCAATATCATTGCAATTTTTCATCCTCATGATCCTTGTTAGGATCTCTCTCTCCATAACACCCATCTTCCTTAGATCATGTTCTTCTATCCCATTGTTGTTGCTCAACTCTCATTGCACGTACTCCTCATCCTCCTACGCCTCCTCCTAGGGCTCCAAGTCCTCGAGCCACAAAAAAAGGCTCTAAGTCCTCTTCATAGCTACATGAGGGGTTCATCCTCGACAAGTAGAGACATTGTCGTCCTCTACCTCATGGTCTCTTTGTTATCTTCCTCATTCTATTACTTGACATGGAAAGCCACCCACCAGATAGTAATTAACCTCATAAAGGAGAATAATGGCTACAACAACATAAACCACCCATAAGGTAGCTATAGCAGATACCAATGCAAGGAAAATGGATTTAAAGAATGTATTCATGTCCTATTGACCTTACATATTCCATATAAGTGAACTCGAGCACCCTACGTGATAACAATGCTATCATAGATGGGTTAAAGCAAAAGACCAACTCGTCTAGATCTATACCATAGATGGTTCTCTTTTTATGAGCCATTTGTGAAGTGGGTAGTCATCGGTAATTGGTAGATCGATTTCTATCATATCTCCTTTGACTCATTGTTTTTGTTTTTTCTGTTTGTGATATTGTCTTTATCACAGTCTGGTTTGGTTTTCCTTCTTTGATATGTTAGAGATGTGGCCTTCTATATCATCATGATGTAAAATAAAAGGAAAGAAATGTCCACATCACCATGCAAGTGGCCTCCAAGTTGCAACAATGCTAGCTGAATAAACTTCCTGTATTTGATATAGATCTTGTATCTTGATGGCTCCGATACTTTTCCATTGGACATAATTGAAGAACAATATCTAGTCCGTTTCAAAGGAAGGCAAAAGCTTTGCCACAAGTTTTATTATGAGAAAACAAAAATAAGAGTTGGCCTAGTATTTAAGGAAAATTCTGGCATTAGTGAATTATGTTGTGAAGTCGTATGTACTAAATTTTCTTCAACAACCACGATCATATTATGATGAAAATGTAACTATCATGTGTTGGTCTCGTCTCCCCCGGCGGCAAATAATACCATCAGCCAATAGGTGCAGACCAGTATGTTAGTTTCAATCTCATACGCTAATTCACTTTGGGTGTGTTTGGTTCGTTTTCTTAGACAAGCCTGACTAGCAAAACTAAGACAGGCTAGCTCTGACCAGCTTTAACTAATGCAAGTAGCACGTGTTTGGTTGCCTGTACTAGCTAAGCTTGGCTAAGAATTGGTGTGTTTGGTTGCCTGGTTTACTTTGAGTAGACTCACCTCTTCCTTCACCTGGTAATTTTACCCCCTTACGGAACTTAAGTCGAACATGTTGTGGGCATGGTGGACGCCGGGATGCCCGCACAGCAGCTTCGGGCACATCCCCGCTGCGCGCCGGAGGTCCGCGGGCGGCACGCCGGCCTCCAGCAGCAAGTGGTGTTGGAAAAGAGAGCTGAGGGAGGGGCAGGGCAGCCGCCACTGCGCCACGCGCATGGACTGGTACGCGTGGCTGTCGCGGACGGGGCTGGCACCGTCGCTGACGTACGTGTACGAGCGCCTGTTCAGCCGGAACGAGCTGGAGCCCAGGGACGCGGCGCACTTCGACCACGACCTGCTCGAGATCCTCAAGCTGGCCAAGAAGCAGGCCGCCGCGGCCGGGGATGACGGAGCGGAAGCGGCGGGGGCGGGCGCCGCGTCCACGGCCTCGTGGCTCGTGCGCAGGGCCAAGGTGCCTGTCCCGCTGCATGCGCCGGCTGGCAGAAGGAGGAGACGGAGGCGGGAGGAGACGGAGGGGCGCGTCGTCGATCACCGTCGACCCGAGGATCTACAGTGGCGATGACGACCTGCGGCCTTCTCGCATGGGGGCGCACTTGTCGAGATCTGCCAGACGGGGGACTCCGCCTCCCAGTCCGCGGCGGCCGGCAACGACGACCTGCGGCCTTCTCGCGAGCAATGCGTGGGTGAGGAGGAGGTGAGCGCCGAGGCAGTGAAGAAGGTGAGGGGATGTCGCTGCGGGGCTAGCCAAGCCTGGCTTGCAGAGAACGGCCGAATCGGCCGTTTCCAGCAAGCCACCCAAATCCCCTGATTTGGGCTTGGTGGAGCCTGGCTAGCAGGCCATCCAGCCAACCAAACAAGTCCAGGTTGTATTCCATAAGCCTGGCTAGACCCTTATGCAGGCAACCAAACACACTCTTTATGTTCTACCTCATGGAATGCTTTTGCAAAATTGAACAAATTGATTATTATTGGAAGTCCTTTTAGGACCCCTTATCTAAACATTATGCAGTTTGTTATTGATATGTCAAATATGTATTCTAATCAAAAGGACTAGTGTGATTTTCTCATAGTATGCATGTTTTTTCTTGCTTTCCCTGCAGCTTTCTCAGAATGAGGAGCCAATTGGAGGCTCGTTAGCTGACCTGCTAATTATGATCGCTCAAGGGTAACGAAACAAATGCACTTTATGAAACAGCCACTGATCTATGTTGCCTTAATATCTAATAATTTTCGAAGTAATCAAATTTCAGGGCCATGGAAGAAAATCTAAATGATCTGAACATGGCAGGGATAAGAGGCTTGGAGGAAGCACTAGGCGACGCTCTAGCAGTTATCAGGGTAATCCTATGACTCTAGATATATAACCAATTATTTGATTCCGTAGTGGAGTAGCATGAATTTGTATTATCGATCTGCGTCTCAGTGCAATGTTCTTGCTTGACACATGAGTTTTCTGAGAGCATCTTAGTTCAATTGCAGAACAAACTGACGATGAAGGTGACTGGGTGCCTGGGTGGCCCTGAACCTGAAGTATGCACGTTCTTTCATCAGCAGTAAAAAGGAAGTTTCAGATTGTATGATACTAGCATCTTGCTCTGGGTCTACTACGGTTGCTGATTTCTCTAGCACGGGCACTACATGAACTGATGAACATATATTAACTATGAAACTAGTAACAATCAGTCTGAAAATTCGAAGCCATATGTTCAAAGAGTGGTGACTTCTGAGGAGAAAAACTCTCTGTTCATATGGCTTTTCAATTATGTCTAGCTACTAGAACTGGCTAAGCCTGGATTTGGCTTTCTTCACCAGAAAGAGGTGAAATCTTTCTGAAGAATAAAGGGGGCCGTCGTTGACTAGCAGCATTGTGTAACTCGTCTGTGGTCGGACGTGTTGAAGCTTCTGAGATTCATCAAGAGGGCATGCATATATGGTGCAATAATTTCTCTCAAACATTTGCCCTGTCCAAGTTCAATGTACATGTTCGGTATAAGATGGATTCATACGTGTACATATATTGTGGCCAGGAACTAGTCTTCTCGACAAGAATCCTGATCGTTACCTCGCGCCGTGTGTTCCGGGCTAAATAGCTCTTATCCCCTGGCCTCTGGGCTCCATTTGCTGGGCTTCGTCGCCTACTTTTGGACCATATGCTATCACCACCTTGTTTGTTGATGTATGCTTTTGCAGCAGGATGCTCGAGCTCTGCAGTCCACCTCCTGGCTGGCATTCACGATCTCCTCAGTTCGCCTGGCAACTGGCATCCACCATCTCTCCGGCTTCCGACGGACTCTCTTTTTTTGGAAATTATGGTTTAAGAATTAGACTTTCCTGCGCAGAACAGAAAAAAATCCAAAACTTCTACAAACTAATAACTTAAAGGGAAAGCACCAGAAACTCGAATGCTTGTTATGTAACAAAATTCATATCAACCAGCTAGCATTGGTTTTGTGGAAGGGCAAACCAGATATCCTTCACACCAGCAAATCTGGACCGTTTCAGTTCACATTGCACAAAGAAATGGTGCCCATGCGACCATAGTACATGGTTCAAAACAACTGCAATAGTCCAACGCAGGCATACAAAGTCTAGCAATTTCTTGTAATACAGTGAAGCAGCCAACAAAGGAGATACAAAGGAGACAAGAGTAGCGGCAACATTAAGTATTAATCATTTCAACATGAAACCCTTAACCAATCCATTCATCACAAGAGTTTTCGGCTGTCTTCAGCCATAGTTCAGGCGGAACATGTCATTCTGCACGAAGAATGACCCAGCTGCCGGCAGCAAATGGAATGCCTACAGAGAAAGAGTATCACATCAATTAAATGCAGAATACTAGTGCTGGAGGAACATAAAGAACCAACATAAGGCAAGATGTGCACTCTGCCTAAAAAAACTGCACTACAAGCAATTTACAGTTCTACAAACCATGAATTGGATCAGCAGGGGTTGCTATCAGAATTCAATCATACTTTACACAAACTATACAAGCCTTTGACCAATAATTTCTTTGCCAATCCATGATTTTTGCAATACAGAATTGATGTTACTAGATTCATACTGAAAATTAAAAATGACATACTAATATAGAGTAATTGACGGTCAAACAATTGTCCTAACGAAATGAAAATTATAATTTCAAACAGGATGAAATGCTAATCCAGTGTTCAAAACCACAAGCTGCACACCAGAACCTTACTACCACTGATAAGGTTAATCTTGCAGTAAGTAGGGCAAGTTGATAGTTGTCTATGGCTTCCAACATAGGAGTTTATGATCAAAAGATACATGCAGAAGTACTATCGAACCAAGGCTTTATATACTTTGATTCAAGATAAACTGTACATTTGTAGCCAGAGAATATACAAAAGACATCATGCACATGTTATACAGGCAAACATTAATAAACTAATGGATCGTCTTGTCCATTAAGAGATACATCTAAGTGTCATTACTCATTAGCCTTCTAAGTACTCCAAAGTTTGAAACATAATTTGCAAAATGAATAACATGGAGAAAAATATACAAAACAATGTAGAAGGCAGGCAAATATTAAAATTTCTTAATGTACATGGGCCAATGTTCAGAAGGTTCACACTGTAAATGAAGTTTATTTGTTGCCACAGAGGCAATAAATTCATATCTAACTGCTTCAGGAGATAATAGCAGAACACAGGGTCCACAAATGTTTAAGAAAGACCTCCTGACCGCAGATACAAACACTAGTACTAAAAATTCACTGCATGCTAAAAGGATTACTGAAGTGGGAGTGCAAGACTTCACGGGGAAAAAAAACAGGCAAAAACAAATTTGATCAAGCAGAGTCTATGAATCATAAATAAAATAGAAAAGATGCAGCAGAACATGATGCATGTCTATCTCGAGTACTCAGCAGCACTGCAAAAAATATTGCATGAACCAGTGACTTTGCCATGGAACTAAAAGCCACGGAGATGAAAACGAATTTTGCATAACAGACTAACTGCCATTGGCAAATAGCCAATTCTCTTGTTTGAAACAACCTAACGCAACAAGTAAGGATGAGCATAATCAGGCATAAATTGCGCACCAACACAGTCAATTACAACATCACGAACAATTTCTTGAAGGATCGAAAGGCCAACAGAATGTATAGACAACAAGACACCAGCCTATCCGCTCAATCAAAACAGAACTGAAAAATGGATCGATCCAGGACTAGCATAAACAATTACATATAGATCTAAACGAAACAAGCTGCCTAGTAGGAAAAACAAATGCTCTGAACAGTTAACAAACTCCGCCACAAGGATCATGGACCAGAGATTTATACTAAGCAGATAATCATGAGACCAATCAATCCATCACAACAGTAAGCACGGACGATTGGCACCATTCAATCAAAACAACAAACAGATTTATACTAAGCTGATAATCATGAGACCAATCAATCCATGACAACAGTAAGCACAGACGATTGGCACCATTCAATCAAAACAACAAACAAAGCAAGGGCCTTCTACGGACTACCGCGAGATCAGGGCCAAACCAACCTAGGAATCACAGGAGTGACAACGGATCAGATCAGGTGACAAGTCATCGCGTACCACTACCAGACACAATAAAATAAGCCTTGCTACGAGTGGGAAGGAGGATCGAGGCCAAGCGGAGGTGCATACCTGGGAGAACTTGAGGGGGTGATCCTCGGGGCCGGTGCGGATGGAGCCGGAGACGAAGACGAGCACGCCTCCCTGGGGTCCCGACGGCTGGCAGTCGACGGTGTCGATCTTGTGCTGGCAGGCCTGGAAGGGGAGAGATCCGAGCTTGCCGGCAATGGCGGCGGGGCCCTGGAACTTATGGCCCTCGAAGGTGAGCATGGAGGTCTCCTGGTACAGCCCCACCAGCGCCGGGCGGTTGGTGTCGAACGTCTGGTAGTAGTGATCCACGAAGGCCTTCGCCACCGCGTCCGGGTCCATCGCCAACACCTCGCCGCCGCCGCCGGTCCGCACGCTCCTAGGGTTTCGAGTTGCTCGGAGGGCGAGAGGAGGCGTCGCGGTATGAGGATTGAGGATGGAGAGCTGGATGGACAGCAAGTCAAGAACGCAGGGGAATTGTGGTGGGGCCGCGGGGTAGGGGGTTGGCGTGGAAAGAACGCGACAGTATCTGGATTGGACGGTTGGGCCTAGGCTACAAATGGGGGCCCAGCATCTCCCATGCGACGGGAAGGAAGTGCTTTCATGGGTTGGGCTTTCACGGCATGCGCATCCACGGAGAGGAAACCAACCCGCCATATAGGTCCGGTTTTTTCAAGGCACTTTAGCTTTAGGCTCTCTTTTCGCTCAAAAAAAAAAGAAGCTCTTGAGTTAAAGGAATTATTTTAGAAAAAGTGGGGAAAACAAAATAAAGAAAAAATGAGGGTAGTGTTTGGAATTAAAGAAAACATCATTCTCTTTCCTCTAGAATATTGTACCACTTCAAAGTCTCACAAGAAAACATATATTTGAGTGAGTTGATCTTCTGTGTTTCTTTAGTGCAAAACATATATGTTCGAGAAGTGGAAGTATTATAATGTTCACTAAAGTGTAACTTATGTGTGCATAAATTTTCTACTTTTTTATTATTGACAAGAGCCTCATATGATAATTTTTCTGGTTCTATCCCACCTCAACAAAAAGGTAAAAGGAAAAAATACTAGGCACGAATTGGTATTATTACAAATCTTGTGGGAGCCTTTGGCATAGGCACCCCCAACAAGTGTTGTCACCCAAACTAAATCGATGTCTAGTTGTTAATGGCTTGTTGCAGATTAGCAATGTGAAGCCTCTCTTGCGAAGGAAGTTAAGCCGGCGCCATGCTTAGTTCTCGTACCTCACTGCACACATCATGAGGCATTCATGGCTTGTTTGGTTCCTACCCTCCCAGACAGATGGATGCCCAAGCATCAATCTTCATTTTAGCAGGCAACTGAAATAAGATGACTAGGGATGCACAGGGCACACTTAATCTTGCCTTGCATGGAAGCAAACAAACCTCTCTCCCTCGCTCGCGTCTTCAACCAATGAGATGTCGAGAGTTGGCAATGTGAAGCCTCTCTTGCGAAGGAAGTTAAGCCGGCGCCATGCTTAGTTCTCGTACCTCACTGCACACATCATGAGGCATTCATGGCTTGTTTGGTTCCTACCCTCCCAGACAGATGGATGCCCAAGCATCAATCTTCATTTTAGCAGCCAACTAAAATCAGATGACTAGGGATGCACAGGGCGCACTTAATCTTGCCTTGCATGGAAGCAAACAAACCTCTCTCCCTCGCTCGCGTCTTCAACCAATGAGATGTCGAGAGTTGTGTATGTGTGAGACTGCCCAAATACATGCTCTAAGGAAGTTGAGAGTGGGGGCATTTGGTGATTAGGGGTGTCCGAAGATGAAGGAATGGGAGCACGCACTACGGTTCAGTAGTGTTTGTGCTGATATGAACATCCAGTTAAGGAACACCAAAAGTTATCCAACATGTACCTCTCATAGAACTTAGAGAAAATAATAGAAATGCATGTTTGTATAACTTTGTATGTTTTCATATGAAAACATTATATGGTTCTAGTAAAATTATTGTGCTTGGAAGGTGATAAGTAAGTTTTTCTTTTGCTTTTGATGCATGAGAGCTGTCAGATTTAGAATGAAGATGGGAGATGAAGAGTAAGGCCTTATTTAGATTCAAAAAGTTTTTTTTGGATTTTGACACTATAGCACTTTTGTTTTTTATTTGATAAACATTGTCCAATCATAGAATAGCTAGACTTAAAAGATTCGTCTCGCGATTTACAGACAAACTGTGCAATTAGTTTTTATTTTTATCTATATTTAATGCTCCATGCATGTGCCGTAAAATTCGATGTGACGAGAAACCTTAAAAAATTTAGTTTTGGGGTGATCTAAACAAGGCCTAAGATACACGGTGACTTAAGCTCTATTTGACATGACTCCACGTGCACGTAGATACTAAAACCGTCAAAACAAAGGTAATGGATTCTAACTTAGTTTGGAAAGAGAAAAAACAATTTTTTTCTATAGTGCATAAAAAAATTGGAGCCGGAACCAAAGTCGGCTACAGCTCCACCTACCGAATAGGATTTACCAAAGGTTAGTGGAAGCATCAACCCTCCATTATTCTTACATGTGAACTCTAAAAATAAACAATTGGCTCCATTAACTTAGAAATATGTATGTGCGTTCAGAATAATCCCTCGACGTGCAGTTTTCGAGTTTAGGAAGTTAAATTATTTACTGGAAAAAATTTAAAACTGAAAAATAGAGCTTTTCATATTCTCTCACGTTCTTATATGTGAACTTTCCAATATTTATATGTCCAAACTATAAAAAATAAACAATGACTAAATATCACTACTAACTAACAAGATTTGCATGTGCATTACATATGCTCATTTTTGTTCGATTTTAGGCTCTATTTGGATACCCTATTATTATAATAATCATTTTATAGATAATAAAATCAGGATCCAAACATGATTGATTTTTTTGATATATAATCAAACCTCTCATTATCAAGAGAACCAAATACTATGATTATTATAATTTACAATCTTTATTATAATAATACTACACATAATCCATAATCCATCTTATAATGTGATTGCAAACTGGAGTAGTAATAAAATTTGCAATTTGCAATGAGCTTTCCATACGCTCTCACTGAGTGACTGTCCCCACTCCTCCTGGTAAGCCCCCTGGGCCCTGGCTGCCAACTGATTTCGCGATATACTATTTAAATAAATACAGCAGAAAGCGGCCCACACCCCCTTCGTGCTTGTTTGCTCTAGGGTTTTTGCCACGCCGCCGCCGTCCCTCTGCCCCTCCGACACCACCGATACACCAAGATGACGGCGCAGGCTGCGGAGGAGCTCGCCGCCCAGATCGAGCAGCAGAAGCTCGAGGAGCAGAAGACCGAGGTGAGATTTCGCTCAGAGAATCACTGTATTAGAAATAGCTTTCACGAACACAATTCGAACCGACACCCGCGTCGCCCCCAGCGGCGGATCTGGTGGAACAAGGTCCGCCGCCACTACACACCTTCCACCTCAGCATCGCCGCCGCCGGAAGTCGCCCGCGCGGCCTTAGGGACGGCGGTGGCGGGTGCTTTTCTTCACTCGGGTTTCCCCAAGATCCATCATCCATGGTGGTCAGCATGGAGACGGACTACGACCGTCGTTTCCAAGGCTCAGGGTGCCGGCTACGGCCTGATCCGGTGCCTCCATAGTTGGATCGGGTGCCCCCTTCGGTTGGGAGGTTGGATTAGCGCGGATCCACGCGGGGGCAGGGATCCACCTTTTTCGCAGGCTCAGCTCGGAGACGCTGACTCTTAGCGGCCTCTTGTCTGTGGTATTAGTTTTCATGTAGGTGTGTGCAGTGCCTTGGTTTGGGGTAAAGTGAGGTCCGGTGTAGGAAGTTGGAGCTGTTTGGCCATGGCGACGCCTTGGCAATGAAGACTTGGGTTGGGCTCCGTTGTGTTGGGTTGGTTGTTTCAGACACACTATCATAATGGGGTTTTGCAAGTTTTTGATTAATTAGCCATGCAAATTCTGAGGTTTTTGTTGGGCTTAATTTTTCCCATAAACCAGGTCATTCTTTTCTACCTATAGTGAATTTTAGGAACTCCCTGTCCCTTTCAGAGGTTGAATCAAAAAAGATTTCACACAAAGAAAATCTCAATGTTCATCATTCTGAATTGGAAGCAGAATCAGTGGTGCGTAGACTAGGATACTGTGGTCCAATAGAAACTTGATGTTTTTTTCAGCTAGCTGTGGATTCGTGAACCTGAAGTGGGTTGATTCCATTGATGGATCTAGTTGATCATGTAAAGCTTCATCTTTTAGTGGAAAATTGTGGGTGCTGTTATTCATTTTTAGGCGTTGTGATGTGATCCTTTTAATCTCACTTGTTGTTTTGCTATATGTTTTTGTGATATAATGCTATCCACCGACTATTCTTATCTGACGCCAGCATACTTATCTGGTGAATGACATGTACAGGCAGAGGAGGTTGTGGTGGAGGATGAGGACGATGATGACGAGGACGATGACGATGATGACAAGGATGATGATGAATTGGATGGTGAGTTATTATGATCTGGTACTGTCTGTTTAGCACTATTCAGGTTGATGATTAAGAATGTAAATCTGTGAAAGTAGTGACAAAAGAAATAACTTAATATGTTGAAACTCATAATGCTTATAATTTGTTGTCATTGGCTTGGTTATGTTTGAAGTGTCACTCTTCAGCCCTCGTGAAATGGTTTATCACTAATTGCTTTTGTATTAAGCGCTCCTAGAATCAGTTTGGTGCCACATCAGTGGTGCCACTGTAGGTCCATGAGTCTGCAACTCTGCATGTTTAATTGTTAAATGCTGTACATGTCAGAGCAAGGGGCATGCATAGTTTTTTTAGCTTGCCTTGAATACTTGTAGGTAGTTGATGATTTAGCTGCTATTGTTTTACATATTACATATATGGCTTATACGACATAAGTGTATAGTTTTATATACATGTCCACCACAGTCTTTACTCTTTATAAAAAAAACATGCCAACTATGCCAAATGTCACATACTGTTTATAGACAAGTAAACTGTATTGCTTAATTTGGCAGTCTCATTTGTTGATGACCAAGAAGACTGGGCAAACAAATGTTGTGCCATGAGTTTTCTTGTTCCCCCTGTATATCCCTTCACAGGGAATTTGCTGACTGTTTGGTCCTCTGGTGTGTGGAACAATTACTATACCTGTTCTCTGACACATATTGATCACATTTTCATCTTCAGGACATGAAGGGGATGCCAGTGGCAAGTCCAAGCAAAGCAGGAGTGAGAAGAAGAGCCGCAAGGCCATGCTGAAGCTTGGCATGAAGCCCATCACTGGTGTCAGCCGCGTCACTGTGAAGAAAAGCAAGAATGTAATTCATCATTTACCCACAGTCAGATCACACAAACTGACATATATTATGTATTGTTTGGCTAACAAGCTATTTTTCCAGATGCTTTTTGTCATCTCCAAGCCAGATGTGTTCAAGAGCCCGAATTCAGACACCTACGTCATATTTGGCGAGGCCAAGATCGAGGACCTCAGCTCTCAGCTGCAGACCCAGGCTGCAGAACAGTTCAAGGCTCCTGACTTGAGCCAAATGATCTCGAAGCCTGAGACATCTGGCCTGGGTCAGGAGGACAATGAGGAGGAGGTTGACGAAACTGGTGTTGAGGCCAAGGACATTGAGCTGGTCATGACCCAGGCAACTGTTTCGAGGGCCAAGGCTGTCAAGGCTCTCAAGGCTTCTAATGGGGACATCGTCACTGCCATTATGGAGTTGACTAATTAGTGTTATTTTTGTCAACCCTTTTTTTTAAACCAGATGTATGGTATGGTATGCAGCTTGAGCATTATCTGTGGACCATAATGCTTGCTTAGATAATTTTATCATGCTTGCTTCTTCGGTCAAGGTCATTCAAACATGGTTTCATCTTTGCTGGCTTATGCCTAGCAACAGTTTATGGCACAGGCTGTTTGTCAATGGCTCTGGTATTTGACACTATTTTTTTTTCTTTTGGGCATTTTCTGTACCTCTATTGCTGTTATTACATCATTGGCGAGCTGGGTAAGATCAAGCGCTGGGCTGTGTGGGGTTTGTATGGGGCCATTTTTTTTGGCCCTGCCCACTTGATGGGCATGTTGGGTTGGGTTGGGACAGTATTTCTTTGGGCCTGTTTGGTTCATGATCAAGTTCATGATCATAATTTGTCATGCCGTAGGTTGGTTGTGCCATAGTTTTAGACATGTGTTTGATTCACTGGTGTAATTATGGTACACCACACTTCCTTAGCACCTTGTCTCACACGTTAGACTTATTTTTCTTGCTAAATTTTGCCATAAGCGTGGCTTTGTTTTTGCTCACCACACTTTCTATGACTGCTATAGTTTGCCGAAATGGCAACTTTGGTCATAAATCAAAGAGGCCCTTGGTTTTTGTTTTTCTATGTTGGGCTTGGTCTTTTTAGGTTGGGTTAGGTTATGGGTCATGAATTATGGTTTAACCGTTTTAGTCTATCCAATACATCGGTCAATTTGGCTTGGGTCTTTTCAGGTTAGGTTAAGGGTCTGTTTGGACTGTTTTGTAAACTTTGTTTCACAAATGTTAGCTCCACAAAAACCTAGAGCTTCTAACACCTTTTTTAGGTGTTTTCATAACTTTTTTAGAGCGGAGTCTTTGGGCTACATATATTTGGCTGAAAAAATATGAAGCGGAGCTCAAAAAATATAAAGCAAAGCAGTTCCAAATGGATCCTAAGTCATGGGTTGTCTATAGAGTATGTCTATCCTATACACCAGCTTGGGTTTTGCTTTTTTCTTTTGAATTGGTTGGGTTGGATGGTCCATAATTAAGTGTAGATGAGATGTATGTTTTTTTAGGCACATGTTTATTACTTTTACTATGTACTACTAGTTAAGTGTAGATGAGATGGGTGGTCCATAATTAAGAGTATAAGACATTTTTGTTCTTCTGAATACATTACTTTTACTATGTACCACACTTTTACTATGTATTGGTTATTGGTTTGAGTGTTGCTACGAGCACTACTAAAAATATAAGTGAAATAATGTAACATGGAATACAAAAAAAAGAGAGCAAAAAGGACCATATGTAACACAAAAAGTGTCTTAACTTGAGTTTTAATACATTTTTTTTTGGCAAACCATTAATTTCATATATCTTGAAAAATTAGACCTTATGCTATGAACATAAAATGGAGACCTTTTTTCTGTTCACTTTTGCAGGGTCATAAATTGGAAATCTCTTGCATTATGCTGACAGATGCTTGTATGAACAATAAAAAAATATAGGACAATAATTGTCACTTCATTGTATAATAGTTTTGCTAAGACAAATACAGTAAAGGAAGAAATCTTGAAAAACAATGGAAACAAACCATGGTCTCTCTAGTTCTAGCAGTTTTACCAGTTCTAACAAAATGATAAATCTAATTGTGCTAAATCAACCAAATTCAAATAGTCATCATGAGTGAGCATTGAAGTTCAATTTTCTGCTTTGGTGTACGACCTGATCCAGACACCCTACATACTATTGGTGGGGAAGGAATACAATGGCAGAGCTCTTGATCCAACAAAGGCTAGCATTGTTGTTGGCGAGGGCTTGCTACTTTCTTGCCGCACTACACATACTCGAGAGGCAATACACATCTCTGAACATCAGTGCAAACCAGGATGACTTGACATTGGCAATGTTATCAGCACTTCAGCAGGAATGTATGATCAAGGTTCAATAAGAATTGATATGAACCCTGCCACATATGGTTAGTTGTTGCTTCATAGGTTTCGTTAGAGGAACCCTAGACGAAAGCTGAAGCTTAGAGCTACGTGCACAAGCTCCATGGACCTTGCGCTTGTGGGTGACGTCTAATAGAAAATTTGTTCTTTCCCTTGCCCCTTGGTCATCTAGATGATGATTGCCCTTAGGATTCATGAACATGGTCTATCCGACGCGATTGTAGAGATGTATGTGTTTCTTAAGGATGGAAAATATCTATCTAGTGCAAAGATGTGTGCAATATTCCTCAGGAGCATATGCCAGATTTAGCTATATGCCTCTTGTGGTAGTAATCTTAGGACAACTCAATGAGTCTTGGTGTTCTATATACCATGCACCAACATGAGACATCGTTTTCAATTTTGCAAGAGGATAACACAATTATGTTTTGTTATTATCTAAGAAACTTGTAACATATGTTAATGCATAAAGAACCTTTTTTAAGGAAATCACTTGACTAGTTTTTTTTTCTTTTAAAAGAAATTGCTCTACAAGTGTTGTTCTTGACTTATTGTCCACTGTACTTGTCATCTATATGCTTTTTATAGATTTATAAGAAGAGAAATGTGGGTTATAGCACCCGAAGGACAATATACATAACAAAAACGCTAACATCTAATTAAATGTGCATTATTCGTGACTCCTGCCCCACACCACGTACCTCCACTTGCCCTCACGCCTTTCCATCCCTTCCCCTATCTCTCCCTCTCTAGTGACAACCTCGCCGGCGAGCACCTCCTCGATGACCTTCTCCCCATGCCCGTGTCCCACCGCCTCCCCCGTGCGCTCGTGGCGGCAGTGACGGTAGATCCGTCAGCCTCCTCCTCCTCTTGGATCACTGAGCTAGGGATCCGACAGGCTCTCTGTATCATCTTTTTCAACTCCGGTGGAGAATGACCGGCTAGGGGAGACAAGTAGGCCAGGCAGTGAGGGTGGTTGACGGGCAGCTTAGGGGAGCCGATGGCGATAGGGATTGTCGAGCAAGGTCGGTCCAGTGGGAGGGGAAGAAGGTGGCACCATGGAAGAGCTAAGGTTTCACCGGATCTCTGTGGTCATGGCTAATGAGGTCTTGTTTAGTTCACAAAAAATTTCAAAATTCTCCATCACATCGAATCTTTGGTCGCATGCATGGAGTATTAAATATAGACGAAAATAAAAACTAATTGCACAGTTTACCTGTAATTTGTGAGATGAATCTTTTGAGCCTAGTTACTTCTTAATTGAACAATGTTTGTCAAATAAAAACGAAAGTGCTACAGTAGCTAAAAACCAAAATTTTTAGCAACTAAACAAGGCCTGAATATTAGTGTAAAAAATGTTGAGTACATGGGCCGATCTAAATTTTTACTTAATTTCACGAAGAATATTAGAACGTGGCCTGATCTGATGCCTATCTGGCCTATCCGATACGGCCCAGCTCAACAAGCACTACGGCGGCCTTGTCTCCCTGTGTGACTCTAGGCCTTTAGCCCCCGTTCGAGTCCCGACGCCCGCGCGCCACCACCTCGCGCCGCCTCTGCCGCACACCAGCGCGTCGCATAGAGGGAGCCTCGCCCCCGCTCGCCGGCCGCAGGCCGCCGGCGACGAGCCTCCGACCACGCTCGGCGGCCGCCGGCGACGACCCCCCGCCCCTGCTCGCCGGCCGCCAGGGACGATCCTGCGCCCCCGCGACGTCGATCCGGCGACCACCCGTGAGTTCATCCCGTTCCCCATCCTCGAACTACTGTGTTTCTGCAGTTCTTGACTTCTCGTTGCTTGATTTCGTTGTTCACCAGTTCTCCCTTCCCATTCTCGATCCAGTCTATTTCTGCAGTTGTTGACGACTTCTCGTTGCTTGATTTTTCATGTTCCCCACTCCCTCGTACTGATTAGGGTTTACCATGCTTATTGTATGCAATAGATGGCGTCTCCAAATATGTCTCCAAATATGAGTAGTTCTAGTGCAAGCTGATGTTTGGATGAGAATGAGACAAATGAGCAAGAACAAACTTGATGCGAGCCTGAATGCTATATTTGAGAATCTGAGATCTGCTGTGCTGTAATAGCACTTAAGTAGTTAAGTAGATTGCAAAGTAACGGAACGTTTTGAAATCCTATGTTATTGTTCTATATACGACATGATTGCCATATCATCAGTGTCTCAAATACCAGATTATTGTAATGCTCCCGTTGAGTGTTTTCTCTTCACCACCATGGCTTAATAGATACACAAAACTAGCATTTTTAATATTTACTGAAGTAATAGATCCAAGTGGTGTGGTATATCTGTTATCAGCTGTATAGATATTTATTCATGGTTTCGCAGTCACTGCAGGCCTGTCTCGATGAAGTAAATCCTAAGGATTTGGATTCCAATTCCCTTCCCAATCTGATTCATGGAAGTTGATACACTTTTAAGATTGCAAGTATGGACTAGGAAAATACCCTTTTGTATTATGTTAAAAGTAACGGCTTTGTATGCAGTGTTGATGTTATTGGGACAACGATTGCCTTTGTGACTATAGCTACGCCATAATAATTGAAGTAACTTGCAAGTTGCTCTCCTTTCTATAAGGAAAATGCTATTTTGATAACCAGTATCAATTTTGATATCCTGTATGGCTATGGCTACTGCTCCATCGTATTTGCCTGTACAATTTTTGTTTTGTTCTCGAGTATTTCCTAATGCTCATACTTTCATGGCTTACTGTCAGCATAACCTTGTGATTTTCTTGTTTGCTAACTTTGTTTCTTTCTGCAGTTGCCTTGGTTAATGTTAGCTTATTGACAAAGATGGCTGATAATGGTAATGCCAAAGGGGGATCTGGCGCCTATACAATTAATCTAGAGAACTTCAGTAAGCGGCTGAAGGTATTTTATGACCATTGGAAGGAGCACAAGTCTGATCTTTGGAGTTCGTCTGATGCTATTGCCATTGCTACCCCACCTCCTTCTGATGATCTTCGTTATTTGAAATCATCTGCCCTTGATATTTGGTTACTTGGATATGAATTTCCAGAAACGATAATTGTCTTCATGCACACGCAAATACATGTTTTATGCAGTCAGAAGAAAGCAAATCTTATTGGGACCCTCAAGAAGGCGGCAAACGAGGCTGTTGGTGCTGGCATTGTGTTGCATGTGAAAACCAAGAATGGTGATGGTTCTGACTTGATGGATGACATAGTGCAGGCTGCTCGTAATCAATTGAAATCAGACAAGCCAGTTGTTGGACACATTGCCAAAGAGGTACCTGAGGGTAAGCTTCTTGAAACATGGACAGAAAAGCTATCCGGATCAGGCCTACGACTTGTAGATGTAACAAGCGGCTTCTCTGAGCTCTTTGCTGTGAAGGACACCGCGGAGATCACGTGTGTGAAGAAGGCTGCTTACTTAACTTCATCTGTTCTGAAAAATTTTGTGGTTCCTAAGTTGGAGAAGGTTATCGATGAGGAGAAGAAAGTATCACACTCATCATTGATGGATGACACAGAGAAGGCTATTCTTGATCCGCTCAAGGTTAAGGTTAAATTGAAGCCTGATAATGTTGATATATGCTACCCTCCAGTCTTTCAAAGTGGGGGTAAGTTTGATCTCAAGCCTGGTGCTTCTAGCAATGACGAGTACTTGTATTATGATTCAGCAAGTGTTATCATCTGTGCAATTGGTTCCAAATACAGTAGCTATTGTTCAAATGTTGCTCGGACATATCTTATTGATGCTACCCCTACACAGAGTAAAGCATATGAGACCCTTTTGAAAGCTCATGAAGCTGCTGTTGAACAAGTGAAACCAGGCAATCAGATGAGTGCAGTTTATCAAGCTGCAGTAGCAGTGATTGAGAGGGATGCCCCTGAACTTCTTCCTAATCTAACAAAGTCAGCTGGAACTGGAATAGGCCTTGAATTCCGAGAATCTGGTTTAAATCTGAATGCCAAGAATGATCGTAGGATAAAACAGGGAATGGTTTTTAATGTATCCCTTGGTTTGCATAACGTCCAGGCAGAAACAACCAGTGAGAAGACAAAGCAGTTTTCGCTGTTGTTAGCTGATACAGTTTTAGTCAATGAAAGAGGACACGAGATCTTAACAGCACCTTGCTCCAAGGCAGTCAAAGATGTTGCTTATTCGTTCAACGAAGATGATGATGATGCTGCTGAGGTGAAGATAGAGTCAAAGACCATAGCTGTGCCAACCAAGGCAACTCTCAGGTCGGACAACCAGGAGATGTCGAAGGAAGAGCTCCGGAGACAGCACCAGGCTGAACTTGCTCGCCAAAAGAATGAAGAGACTGCTAGAAGGCTTGCTGGAGTTGGTTCTGGATCTGGTGAGGGACGTGGTCCTGCAAGGGCTTCAAATGAGCTTGTTGCATATAAGAATGTTAATGATGTACCATTTGTAAGAGATTTGGTGATCCAAGTAGATCAGAAGAATGAAGCTGTCCTCTTACCTATTTATGGCAGTATGGTTCCTTTCCATGTTTCTACTGTCAAGAGTGTGACCAGCCATCAGGACAACCGCACCTGCACTATCCGCATCTTCTTCAATGTGCCTGGCATGCCATTCTCAAATGATAGCAAGCTGAATTCTCAAGGTGCTATCTATCTGAAAGAAATTACATTCCGCTCAAAAGATCCACGGCATAGCAGTGAAGTTGTTCAGCAGATCAAAACGTTAAGGAGGCAAGTTGCTTCAAGGGAGTCAGAGAGAGCTGAAAGGGCAACTCTTGTTACCCAGGAGAAACTTCAGATTGGAAACAACAGAATGAAGATGATGAAACTTTCTGATGTGTGGATACGACCTGCATTTGGTGGTCGTGGGAGGAAGCTCACAGGAAATCTTGAGGCTCATTTCAATGGTTTCAGATATTCTACTTCAAGGTCTGATGAGCGCGTGGACATCATGTATGGAAATATAAAGCATGCCTTTTTCCAGCCCGCAGAGAAAGAAATGATTACTCTCCTTCACTTCCATCTGCACAACCATATCATGGTTGGAAACAAAAAGACAAAGGATGTCCAGTTCTATGTTGAAGTTATGGATGTTGTACAGACTGACTTGATCCTGATGAGATTGAAGAAGAGCAGCGTGAGAGGGATAGGAAGAACAGAATAAACATGGATTTCCAGAACTTTGTGAACAAGGTTAATGACCACTGGTCGCAACCACAGTTCAAGGGGCTTGACCTGGAGTTTGATGTCCCACTTAGAGAGCTTGGGTTCCATGGTGTCCCATATAAAGCTTCTGCTTTCATCATTCCAACTTCTACATGTTTGGTTGAGCTGATTGAGACTCCCTTCCTTGTGGTGAGCCTGAGCGAGATAGAGATTGTTAACCTGGAGAGGGTGGGCTTTGGAACGAAGAACTTTGACATGGCTATCGTGTTCAAGGACTTCAAGAAGGACGTTCTCCGCATTGATTCCATCCCTTCAGCATCGCTTGACGCGATAAAGGAATGGCTGGACACAACTGACCTCAAGTACTACGAGAGCAGGCTGAATCTGAACTGGCGTCCTATCCTGAAAACTATAATTGATGATCCTCAGAAGTTCATTGATGATGGCGGCTGGGAGTTCCTGAACATGGAGGCGAGCGACTCAGAGACTGATGACACAGAGGAATCAGACCAAGGGTATGTGCCGTCTGACGCTGAGCCTGAGTCCGAGTCGGAAGATGATGACTCCGACAGCGAGTCCTTGGTGGAATCTGATGCTGCTGCTGATGATGAGTCAGTTGAGGACTCAGAGGAGGAGAAGGGCAAGACCTGGGAGGAATTGGAACGTGAGGCAAGCAATGCGGACCGTGAGAATGGTGCAGAGTCGGACAGCGAGGAGGAGAGGAGGCGCCGCAAGGCGAAGACCTTCAGCAAGTCGCGTGCGCCGGAGCGCAGCAGCTTCAAGGGAGCTCCACCCTCCAAGAAGCCAAAGTTCAGGTGAATGCTATCTTGCTTCAAGGGAGCTCCACCCTCCAAGAAGCCAAAGTTCAGGTGAATGCTATCTTCAGGGAGTTGCGTGTGCCAGAGCGCAGCAGCTTCAAGGGAGCGCCGCCTCCAAGAAGGCAGTTCAGGTTAGTGGTACCTGCCGGTTGCTGTGCGCCGGGGCTGCTACCTGAATCTCCGTCCCCGGAGTAGACATGTCTGCAGGAGAGTCGTTTGTTATATCCAGATTATCTTGGTGTTGTCTGCAGTAGCTTGGTCTATTTAGGTGAAATGTGACAGCTGAACTTTGGTGGATGAAATGGGCGTTGAAGTTCTGATCTCCTATATGATATCCCTATGCTCAGTGTAGTCTAGATCCCTTTAGATCCATGTTACATTACATACGCATTTAAAATCGTGCGTAAGTTGCTACTATATAGTGTGTAGTAAAAACATATGGCATGTCCTGTCAAAGAAGGTTAATACTTAGTGCCTCCTTCCCACGTGTCATGAATTTCTTTTGGCAGAGCATGAATATGTTATTATGTTGATTTATGGTATTTGCTTGGACACCTTGCACATATGCTAACCGAATTTGGGGCCATTACATGTGATTGGTATTTATATTTTATAATATGTCTTCTTAAAATTATAACGAACAAAAGAAGCCATGCCAACAACGATTAGCCTACATCTCAGCTTCAGAGTTAAACGCAAAGCTACTCCCCCTTCGCACGGGTTGCCTCCGTCGCAACTCGCAAGTAGTATCGTTCTAGTCTTTGACGGCGTTAGGGCGCCATGTGTGGCCCGTCTTCAACCTCGTATCAGTCTCCTCCCCTGCATGTGTGGATACTTGCTAAGTCCGTAGGTGAGTTTTTGCCCATGCCCACACCCAGCGGGGTATGAAACCTGCGGATACCTGCACCCACAAGCACGACTGTCATTGCTAGCTCTGCTCCTCTGGATCGAGAACGGTGGTTCCTTGTAACAGAATCGCATACTGTCATTGCTATCCATTCCAAAAATTATAAGATATTTGATTTTTTATTTCAAATTTAACCACTCGTCTTATTTTTAAAAATTATAGTCAAATTTAAATCATTTCTAAAGAACTTTTATTAATAAACCAAGATATGACAAAAGAAATGATATTTTGTATAAATTTTTGAATAGAGTGAGTGGTCAAACTTGGTGTAAAAAAATTAAACGTTTTATAATTTGGGACGGATTGAGTAGCTCTAGTCGTCCAAGGTGCAGCACATTAGCTAAAATGGCAAGATGTGAGCCTATTCGTTTGTCTTATAAGATATATTTTTTATGTTAGTCAATAATATTTTTTTTCTTTTACAATAAATTAGTGAACAATATTTTCAATCATAACTTTTTAGATCAGCGAACGAACAACAGGCGGAGTAGTTTATTATTATGCAGAAGAAATAAAATATAGATTACCAGTTGTGTATATCATCGGCCCACGGCCCACCAACGAGACGCCTGGGAAAATGACAGCAAAGCACGCACGGCAGGTAAGGACACGCCGCCGAAGACGCAGACGACAGAAACAGCCGTTCTCCGGCGTCAAGTGGACTACCGACTGAGAGACCGGCGTTGGAACTTTCCCCTAAGCCTCGCTCACCGTCGCTCAATCGCCGAAGCCGGCAACTGACACCAAACGCATCCGCTTGGTGTCTTCCCCCGGCGGGCAACACCTACTCCGTCTCGGCGCATCGGCGTCGCGACTCGCGCGCGAGCCACACCGTCGAGCGCGGACACCGTACCGCCAGGCGCCAGCCACACGGCACGTTGAGTTGAGTTCAGTCGGTCACCCACCGGCAGGCGGCAGGCATCGCCGCAAAAGCCCGGTCCCCCGCTAGCTACTGCCGCGCAGTCAGGGCGCACTGGGGGGCTTGACTCGTGTCGCGCATGACAGCACCCCCCCGTGGACCGTGCGGCCGTGGCATCTCTGCGCGCACGGCGCACCGGAGAAAAAGGCTTTGGCTTCCCGTCGTGTCAACCCCCCGTGTTTGTCGCCTCGCCCCTGCTCCTCCTCTCGCGGCGGTCTCGCCGAGTTGCCCATCGTTCCATCCACGGAGGAGGGGGCCTACCCCCGCCGCCCGATCCCCGACCCGACCGCGCAAACTGCGACAGCGAAAGCGGAAACGAGCTCGAATCCCACGAATTTCGGCCGGTCCCGTCCGTCATTTTTGTATCCGCGGCGCTGGGACACCAACGCACGCACGCTTATCGGCATTCATTCGGCAACCCGCAAAAGGCCACGGCGACGACCGCTGCCGGAGCCTGCCGTGCCGCACAACGAACCGGGCGCGCCCGTCCGTCCGTCCCTGGCCCAGAAGATCCCAACCCCGTCCGTCCGTCCGTCGCGGACTCCCGGCTCGGCGCCTCGTCCGTTCTGAATCGGCCGCGCGCGCGCGCGGGGTATCGCGGCGTCGGGGGGGTCGGAGCTCCCGGGAACCAGGGCGCAAGCGCAATGGTGGAGGTGGGGAACCGGGTGCGGGGGTTCCTGCACAACCGGTGGCTGGTGTTCGTGGCGGCGATGTGGATGCAGTCCTGCGCGGGCGTCGGGTACCTCTTCGGCAGCCTCTCGCCCGGGATCAAGGCCTCGCTCGGGTACAACCAGCGCCAGGTGGCCGGGCTCGGCGTCGCCAAGGACCTCGGCGACAGCGTCGGCTTCCTCGCCGGCACGCTCTGCGCCGTGCTCCCGCTCTGGGCCGCGCTCCTCGTCGGCGCCGCGCAGAACCTCGTCGGGTACGGATGGGTCTGGCTCGCCGTCACGCGCCGCGTCCCCGTGCCCCCACTCTGGGCGGTGAGATCCCCACGCCACGCCTCTTCATTTTCTTATTACTTTTTTTCACCGCTTCCCTGTTACTGCACGTTCGATGTTCCATACTTCCCCCGTTACCTGCGGTCTGCAGCTGCATTGCTTGGTTGCGTGTCGCGATCGCCTGTGCTCGCTCTACCAACGCCTAAACTTCCTTACATTTTTTTTTGTTGGCGAATTTGCCTTACATTTTCTTGCCCGTGGCTGTTGTTGATTGAATCGTGCACGATGCTTCTGTAGTATGTTGGAATTTTTGGGTTTCCAATTTGCTGTCGTCGTTGAAATTCCAAGCTTTCGGTTTCGTACCGTAGCAGTGTCATCTGTGTTTCGATACAGACATAAGTTCTGCAGATTTTGCTGCGGTTCAACTTTCAGCGGCCTGGATTATGCCCGTGTCAAATATTCTTGCTCACATGCTTACAAAAAATGTGGTTACTAAGGCCTTGTTTAGTTCGAAAAATGGATACTGAGCAATTAGTGCCTAATCGTAGACTAATTAGACTTAAAAGATTCGTCTTCCAAAATATATGTAAACTGTATAATTAGTTATTTTTAATTTATATTTAATGTTTTATGCATGTGTCAAACATTTGATGTGATAGATTAAAAAAAATTTAGGTAAGAACTAAACAAGGCCTAGCTTTCAAATCGTTTCTAACTATACAAAAGAATGCATGCCCTCGGGCCTCGGGTTTATGCAGAGTAGCACTTGGACTCTTTCACTTAGAAAAGGACAGCTGAGCTGATTCCTTTGGTTTTAGGATACTGCTTAAGCTGAACTTCGACGTTTACTGTTATGTGTGCCATTAATGCACAAGTCTATAGTTATTGTGGAAATGGATACTCTTATAATGCTGAACTTCTCGAAGTTGCATTGGACAACTTGACATAGGAAATACTGGAATATGGTCAATTGTTGTCTGAGGTGTGCTTCTCTTTTCAATGTGGTCGCTGTCCTGCTTTCCATGTGCTTCTGGTTGTACCTTATTATCTAAATTTTCCTTTAGATGCTATGACGTCAGGGTAAATCATACAGTGATTTAAGTGCAGTATCTTATTCTGCTCCGTTAATTTGCAATGTAGAAAATCAGCGCTGATCAGTCTTTACTTTATATCAAATATAGTTGCAGGAGGTCACTTGATTTGTTTTAGGGGTACAAAAAGTTAAATGACATCACAGGATGACGACTTTGTTAAGAAAGTATTAGAGATGTATAGCTTATCTCTTTCTACAGAAAGGATGGCATTCCTTAGAGCTCCAAAATGTGTTCCGGCTCATGTTGCCAATACAACTTGCACTATTGAAGTACCTAAGATCGAGATAAGGTTCGAGAAAGAAATTGTTTCAAGATCAGGAACTGAGATTTGTCATGCCAAAATCTCCTTTTATTTCAAACAAGGCTATACTCCTTCCGTAAAAGCACCGGTTTAGTTGATATTATTTCAAGTGTCATTATCGTCCATACCACATGGATAGAGAGTTCATATTTTTTTACATTTTTATTTAAGAAACTGAACTATTTCTTTTCTTAGATTAGATACGTTGACAAGTAGAGGCTAGTGACCAATACTATTTTGTAACATAACACCTCTAGTTGATTCCCAGCTGTAAAGAAATGTTGCACTGTCTTATTTGTCCTTGAGAAGAAACACGATAACATATCGTTTGATTAGTTTTGGTCATTTCTGCTCTTATATAACCTTCATCTAAAATTATGGAAGTTTGATGCTCACCTTTTTGTTTTGTTTTGTTCATGCTCTCAAGAAAGATCCTGAGAGTTCTACTTAGAAACAACTTCTACTGTGTAACATAAGTGATAGCATGTCACCTTTTGATGAGTGTGCATCCCTGTCGTTGCCTCTCGTTATTTGCCATTTCCTTTATGTATTTCACAATACACCTTGAATATGGATTTTACTAGTAAGCTTGGCTACATGGAGTTGCCTAGATTTGTTCAAATAAATCAGTGAAAAGTTAATGTCTATACTGCAAACAGTGTGTTACTAGCATCGCATGCGCGTGCAACTCATCTGCATAATTAGTTAGTAGCAAAGTGATGGCTAGTCTACTTGCCATTGATTTTCAGGCTGGTGTCTAATCCTACAGTACAGTACCTTGTGGCTGGCTCTCATGGTTTTGAGTCTCACTGACTGAATGTTAGGTGCATCTACTGTTAATTTCTGAGATTTTTCCTGTTGTCTCTCACAAATCACAAGACGAACATATAAGGGAAAAAAGCAATATATGAAACCAAGTGTGCTTTTACGGTTTTACCTGAGTCTACGCTGTATTAACATAATACCCAACTGCTATGGTACATTCTGGCCCAGGATCCTAAGTTCCTATTCGCTTTGGCCTCCAAGACTGGGCCTTTTGCTAATAGCCACATGGGCAAAATGAAATTGTTATTGACTTGAATTGCATTTACGTGGGTTGTCATACTAAGAGTTTATCATCCTTCCCCAGATGTGCATTCTAATCTTCATCGGTAACAATGGTGAGACGTACTTCAACACTGCTGCCCTTGTCTCATGTGTTCAGAACTTCCCCAAGAGCCGTGGACCAATTGTTGGTATCCTCAAAGGATTCGCTGGATTAAGTGGTGCAATTCTAACACAGATTTATGCAATTGTACACTCTCCTGATGATGCTGCACTCATCTTCATGGTTGCGGTTGGCCCAACAATGGTTGTTATAGCTTTAATGTTCATTGTAAGACCTGTTGGAGGCCACAGACAAGTGCGGCCTTCTGATGGCACAAGTTTCACATTTGTATACAGTGTCTGCTTGCTTTTGGCGGCTTATCTTATGGGCGTCATGTTATTGGAAGACCTTGTCGACTTAAGCCAGTCAGTGACTGTCGTGTTGACCATTGTTCTAATAATCTTTTTATTAGTTCCAATAGTCATCCCAGTTCTACTCAGCTTCTTTTCGGATGATGATGAGACTTTGTATGCACTATTGTTGCCATCACCTCGGAAAGAAGAACCAAGTGCATCAACGTCTTCTGAGGAGCAACAGGAGGTTATACTCAGCGAGGTGGAGGATGAAAAGCCAAGGGACGTCGATTTACTTCCAGCCTCAGAGAGGCAAAAAAGGATAGCAGAACTGCAGACAAGGTTATTTCAGGCAGCTGCTGTTGGTGCTGTCAGGGTTAAGAGAAGGAAAGGTCCACGGAGAGGAGAGGATTTCACACTGATGCAAGCGCTCATCAAGGCAGATTTCTGGCTTCTATTTTTCTCCCTTCTGCTGGGCTCTGGATCTGGTCTCACTGTGATTGATAATCTTGGGCAAATGAGCCAGTCATTGGGTTACGAGGAAACTCACATTTTTGTGTCAATGATTAGCATCTGGAACTTTCTTGGACGTATTGGTGGAGGGTACTTCTCAGAGATTATTGTCAAGTAAGATTGTTATGCCTCTTTGCTGAATAGGATGTACTTCACATGCCATGTTATGAATATTTTTTTTCAAATGTTTTTTTGGCAGCATAATCACTTTCCATGTTGACCTATGTTTTTACTCCACCTGTTCATGTAGGGTGATTTAATTTTGTCCTAAGTCAGACTTCTCTAAATTTGATAAACTTCATAGAAAAATGCATCACCATCTATAACATCAAATTAGTTTCATTAAAATCCAACACAAAACATTTCTTGATAGGTACTACAACCCCTCTGTTCTCTTAGGTGAGTCAGTGTGTTTGCTTGTAAGGGAACAGTTTCTCTCTAATACAAAGGTATGCAGCTAAAAAGATGTCTTGATAGCTCTTTTATTTAGTACTGTAGATGTTAATTTTCTTTTATAAACTTGGGCAAAATTAGAGGTTTGACTTAGGATAAAACTAAAACACCTTGATTTTGGAACAGAGAGTGTACCAAATTATGCTTACTCTTTGTTGCTGCCATAATGTTGTTTAAGAAAAATTTTCTTGCCTTAATATAGATTTTTGACTGATGCTAGGAGAACTGATTTTGAAGGTTGACAAAATTGGTACACCATCCTGACAAAAGCAAAGTAGAGAAGAGGAAACTGAAACATAGAGATTAATTGCTGGAGCTAACACAGAACAGAAGTAACTATAGAAAAAGCTTACTAAATAGATTAAAACATAAATATTAAGTGCTGGATCTACAAAGAGAACAGAACAAAAGCAACATGTGAACTAAACTTGCAATACTATTATGTTATTCAGTTTGCAATCATGAATTACTTCTCCGTTCCAAATTATAAGTGCATAGCAAAAGCTATGTATCTAGAAAAGCTAAAACATCTTATGATTTGGAACGGAGGGAGAAGTTAAAAATATAACTCTGAGTTAAAAATATAACTCTGAGTTGGTCAACTCTTAATTCCAAATTTTAGGGTGTTTCTTAGTCGCATCAACTCTTTTCTTCTCTGACCCTTTTGCATTCCATCACCTGTTTTCAGAGATTATGCATATCCAAGGGCAATTGCATTAGCAATAGCTCAAGTCCTGATGGCGATTGGGCACTTCAACTTTGCAATGGCTTGGCCTGGGACAATGTACATTGGCACGCTGCTTGTCGGAGTAGGCTATGGTGCCCACTGGGCCATTGTGCCAGCCGCAGCCTCTGAACTGTTTGGGGTGAAAAATTTCGGAGCACTCTATAATTTCCTCACAGTCGCAAATCCAGCAGGCTCCCTGGTATTCTCAGGGGTTATCGCCAGTGGCATCTATGACGCTGAAGCAGCAAAGCAGGCTCAGCAGCGCCACAACTCTATGTTGCTGGCAATGAGTGGCAGAGTGGTTAACATAGTCTCTGAAGCCGCTCCATCATTGAAGTGTGAGGGCGCCATCTGTTTCTTCCTCTCATCCCTGATCATGTCCGGGTTCTGCATCATTGCTTTTGGCTTGAGCTTGATCCTGGTCTATCGGACGAAGATTGTGTACACAAGTCTATATGGGAAACCGCGTACTTGAAAAATGAACCTTCAAGGGCCAGAGGGCGTGAAATGGCTCCAGAATTCTCAAAACATACGTCAATTTTGAATTTAGTCTGGTACCCCCATGCTTGTACAGGTATAGTGTTGGTCTTCTTTCTTTGAGGAGAGTAGAACAGGAGCTTTGCGTTCCATTACAAATGGAACGCTGCTGAGGCACGCGAGTCCCAGAAGGTTAATCTCTCAAGCAGCATTTCAAGTTTGTGGCTGCAGATGGGAGGTTCATTATTGTGAAGTATACGAGAGTAGAAAGTTCGTGGTGGAAATGCTGTTCTTTGCTCAAATTTTGCTGTATTTAGTTTGGAAAAATTGTATACACATGTAATAAGCTGGAGACATTTCGACGTATGTCAGAGTGGAGAACATATTCTTTTATGATTTGCTGAAACTTGAAGTTGAAATATATTAAGTTGAAATATAGTAATAAACATATCTGGAATCTGGAATATTGAATGCACGAAATGCACCGTGGTATATCTGATGATGAGCGCGCGCGTTAGAGAGCAATCGAATTCTAGTTTGCACCAATGGGCCGGTCTAATCATTCTGTTTTAAAGCCTATATTAGCCATGTCTGAACTTCGTAAGAAAAAAATCAATCCTGAAATGTATGGTGTGTTTGGTACATCTCAAAAAATTGTGATCTTGACCCGAAGGTGTCTGTATTTCTCACAATAAAACGCTGTAATATGTCAACTGGCATGTTTGCTCGCTTCTCACTAATTCGTTTCGATAAGATGTTTAGCCTCTCGCCTACGATGATGTTGATTTCTTGGCCATAAGGTTGCGGTCGCGGGCGACGAAGATGATGAACAGAGGTGGAGATAACTCAAAGCACGGAGGGAAAGATTTGAGCAAATTCGTTAAGTTAACATTTAATTATAGTGAAAGGAAACATAACATAGGCCTTGTTTAGTTCTAAAAATGTTTATAAAATGAATACTTTATCATTTTCGTTTCTAATCATAGATTAACTAGGCTCAAAAGATTCATCTCGTAAATTACATGTAAAATTATATAGTTAGTAATTTTTTAAATTATATTTAATGCTTCACGTGCTGTAAGATTTCGATGTGATGAAAAATCTAAAAAAATTACATTTTTTTTAAACTTATATTTACAAAATTTTTGGTGAACTAAACAAGGCCATAACAGATTTTGAATCCCCCGACGGCCCGACCCCGTGTGTTGTTGTACCCAGTCATAAGTCGGTCGACGCGGCCCATATATTAGGCACATAAAATTGGGATCAGATCGCCGCTGCTTCTTCGAATCGAATCCCCACCGGGTTCCTTCCGCCGCAAGCTGCCGCCACCGCTGCGCGTGCTCCGGCCGCCGGCTCCGCGCCGATGGGCTCCACGTGCCTGTCGTGCGGCGAGGGCGCGGTGGTGGCGGATCCGGACTCGGGCGCACTCGTCTGCACCTCCTGCGGCGTCATCCAGGACGCCGGCGGCGCGGAGTTCGTCCACCAGTCCACCTTCAACGACTCGGGGGGCCTCGATCTCCGCGTCTCCTCCCTCGTCCGCAACGCCTCCGACTCCGCCTACCGCGACCAGAAGCTCGCCGTCGCCTCCGCGGGCATCACCTCCATGGCCACCCGCCTCGGCCTGTCGCCGTCCCGCGCTGAGGAGGCGCTCCGCATGGCCAAGTCCGCCACCGACGGCCAGCTCGCCACCCCGGGCAGCGCCTTCCTCCCCGCCCTCGCCGCCGCCTGCACCCTGCTCGTCGCGCGCTCCCACCGCCTCCCGCTCTCCCTCGCCGAGGCCGCCGAGGCCGCCTTCTGCTCCGTGCCCGCCCTCGGCGACCTTGTCTCCCGCGTCGCCGCCCAGCTATCCCTCCCGCCCCTCCCCTGCTTCGACTACTCCGCCGCACTCGACCGCGCTGTGCACCTCTCGCCCTCGCTCAGCGCCGCGGGGGCCTACAAGACGGACGCAATTCTCGCCCAGGCCCGGTTCCTCTTCCGCTGCGCCTCCAAGTGGTCGCTCACCACCGGACGGTTCCCGCTCCCCCTCGTCGCGGCGCTGCTCGCCTTCTCTGCGGAGGTGAACGGGGTCACTTCTCTCTCATTGGAGGACATTGCCCGTGACATCTCGGCGGGATTGAGGACCAGCATCCGCCGATACAAGGAGCTCGTTGACGCTCTGGTGCATGTCGCGCGCCACCTGCTTCCGTGGGGCGCCGATGTCAATGCCAAGAACCTGCTCCTCAACGCTCCGGTCCTGCTCCGGCTGATGGAGATGCGGTCACAGTCGGACCCTTCTGAAGAGTTTCTTGAGAGCTTCGCTCCGAATATTGCTGCAATTGTGCAGGCGTACTCTAAAGTTGACGACGACGAGTCCAAATACCTTCAGATTACTCCCGTCAGTGCTGACGACTTTGATTTCGATAATCTTGAGCCAGAGGACAAAGAATTTGAAAACCAGAATATCTCAGAGAAGGGCCTATCAGATGCTTACCAAAATGTCTTAAATAGGCTTGCCCAGCTACAGAAACTTGGGAAGGTTGGTAAAGGTGCTGACAGGAGGAAGCGATTGAAAGGAGGACTGGAGCTGGAGCCATGTATGGACGCTGTGAATGTTGGTTGGAAAAAGAACATGCTGCTTGAGGATGTGGTGGATATTGACATTGGCTATGATGCACCTCCACCATCGTTTACTGCTGGTATGGAGTTGCAGAAGGAGAGGAGAGCACGTATTGAAGCTGCCAAGCAGCGAATTGATGCAATTAGGAAGGCTCCTGCTGCTCCAGCTGCAAAAGCAAATAATTCAGAAGATGTTGTAAGTAATGAATATGCCCCTCCCCCGCAAAAACTGACCAGGAAGAGTCGAGGGGGAAAGAAGCTGGATGATACAGATCATATCCTTCTCAGTGACAATATGGCAGATAGTTCAGGTGTCAGGAAAAAGAGACGAAGAAGAGGTTCCTGTGACGGTATTGATTGGGAAGATTGCATTATTGAGCTCCTGCTACTGCATGGTGCGAATGAAGATGAGATCGAACAAGGCCAGTACAGAAGATTGTTGGAGTTGCATGTATTCAGTGCAGTAAGTGGGGGGAAATTGAATAATGGCAATGCTGTGTCTCAAGTCTTCAGTATATGATCCTAATCATTCTGAATGAACATAGCCTCATACTGTTCTAAATTTTTGCATTCTTTTATTGACATAGAAAGCTCATGCTGATTGCTGAGTGCAATTTTGTTAAGTTAGATCAAGCTAATTGTGAGAAAACAATATTATGATAGAGAATAGATAATGATGACATGCAAAATATTCTTTGTGCTGCCCTATTAATGAAGGCAAAAATTGAAGTTGGAATGATACGGACAGTTCCATGTGCTTATTTAACTGGAGGTGTAGTTTTGTACATTGCTATACATCTCATGAACGACATGCACTTATAGACTCACATTCAAAATGTTTTGTTCTACTAATATGAGTGTATCACAGCTGAACCCACTAAGTGAAAAGTAGGTTCGTGCAATGCACATTTCTGAAGTGGCTTGTGTTCAAAATTCAAATGCCATGTTAATTGAAACTTTGAAAGTAGTGATGTGCCTTTTATTGGAGATAATTGGTGAGCACTTGAGTTTCTCTTGAACATGAACAATGCTATTCACGCGACCTGCGTCCAACCCATTTCATCTACCCAATCACAATTCACAGTGCTCAGGAATAATCCACAAGGGCCCACTCAAGAAGCAAGTTTATACAAGTCATACCTAGGTTGGACTTATAGTCATTTCAGTTTCTCTTCTTGTCTTTTACCTTCTCCTGTATCTTATATCTTACTGAATTTTTTTGAGGAAACGGGTGTGGTAGCCCCATACTGTTTAATATATGTTAATAATAGAAGAAAAAAGATGTGTCCCAAGCAACAGATTTCAAGAAATAAAAAGGACAAAAAGAATATAAAGAAGATCTTTCTGAAGGTTTAACTCAAAGAACAGACTCCCAGGTTATTCATGCTATGTGCTCCCTGGTACTCAAATGTTTTCTTTATCAATTAATGTTCTAGGTATTAAATTTCGTAGCTGGAGTTCCTACAGTGAGGAGCTCTGGTACTCAAATGTTTTCTTTATCAATTAATGTTCTAGGGGTTAAATTTCGTAGCTGGAGTTCCTATAGTGAGGAGCTCATACATACTGTACAAGCAAATCTTTCTCCAGATTTGGATAATTGTAGATATAATACACATGCTCAGTCAGGTATGAGCTTAGTGTTCAGTGTTTTCCCCTGCAATGTATAAGTTCCTGAGATATTTTGTTTGTCCTTATTTTTTTGGTCTGATGAAAGACAACTCATGTATTTTCGTGGGCTTTCAACTTCAAGAAACTCCTGTGAATGAATTAGTTGGGGGATTCTTTCCCTCCCAGTGACCATTAGAAAAAGTATATGCAGAGTTAGGAAGTGGTATTCTGTTTGTGTATTGGTGTACTTCTTTTCCCTGCATCTAACCTTGGCGGTTTTAAAAGGATGCTATTATACTGTTTTGCTACTAAAAATGAAAATATATGGCATCATTTTACCTTAATAATATTTATCACTTGTCAGTTAATTTTATAAATCCTATCCAGCATTATGTTTGAAAAAGGTAAATCAGAGAGGGAGAAGAGAACCAGTGAAGGGAAGAGGTTCATTAGTTAAGTATTGTCCACTTAAATGTAATGCTTAGTGCACGGCGCACCTGATATTTTGGAATAAGTGGTGATGCACATGCAGAAATAACAATGACTGGATAATTGATTATTCAGTTGTTTCTTCAAGCTCTTGGAGAATCAGTTCTGCTGGGTGCAGTTTATAATCACACATGAAGGTTACTATATCTTGACAGCGTGGAATCATCAATCAGGAAGCGTAGGCAACAGCTAATTAAAACGGTGAGCACTCTCAGGCTTCTGCTCCTTAAACCATGTGTAGTGTAATAACTTCTTTGGAACTTCTAGAAGTCAGCTGGATGAATAAATATACTCTGTAGTCTATATACTACTCAGGAGCTTCTCTCATGTCAGTGATTAGTTAACTTTTTCAAAGGCTTGCTGTTCAGTTTTAATGCTGGACTTTGTACCTCAGCCTTCATCATATGGTTTACTTGATATATAAACATGCTCTGATATCTTTTTTCCTTCTCCTCTTTCTGACATTTCAAAGTTCTTCAAATTGGCCAATCAAAAATAACCAACACCCAATTTTCTTTTTGAATCACGCCTCTTCTTTATTATATGAGCTGTATAATATATGGTCAGATTAACCTTTTCAATTAAAAATCATCAAGTTGTTCATGGTATTACACTCTTTAGTCTGTACAAAAATGCACCAAAAAAATCAATAAGCACAAAAAAAAGTTTAAAAAGAAAAGAAAAAGGAAGAAACAAACAGAGAAAATGAACACCTTCAAACTTTGGCAACTGTATGCAAAAGAAGAGAAAAAAGAATCAATCTCAGTATACGCATCTCGATCAACTCCAAACAGCATTGAGATAATCTGAATTACAAACGCTGCTGCATGCATGCCCTCCCTCTAATGGTTGAAGGCAGTGCAGACTCTTCTGATCTCTCCATCCTTCCCTGTCTTCACCCCTAACCTCCCCAGCTTGATCATGGCGGCGACGAAAGCATCAAAGAACTCCTTCTGGCTGGCGGCGAACTTGTCGACGATGGGTCTCGTCGTCTCGTCGGTGTAGAGCACCTGGTCGGAGGTGAAGAGCCCCAGCCCGTACTGCAAGTTGATGAAGTAGATGTTGTCGAATTTGATGGGGCTGACAGGGTCCATGTTGACGGCGATGGTCGGGCCGACATTGACAGGGCACGCCCCCTTGAGCTGACCGGCGTAGTCGGGGTTGAACGTCGGGTCCGTCCGCGAGCTGGTGCCGCCGTAGCTGTAGAGCCTGTTGGTGAAGCGGGAGCAGTGCGCGAAGCCGACGGTGTGCGCGCCGGAGAGGGCGACCAAGTCCACCTTGGTGAAGCCGTTCCTCTGGAACACCGGCATGAGCTCCTTGACGTGCATGTCCGGGTCCGGCAGCTTCCCCTTGACGTCGCTGGCCCTGGAGGCGAGGGCGTCGAGCCGGCCGAGCTCCACGCGCCAGTAGGGGCCATCCGCCTGCATGCCATTGCATTGCCACCACCAATATGTCATCAAGTAGTTGATGGAGGGCCAGGACTGGCTCCATCGGAGCTCGGAAGCTGATCGCCGGCGGGGAGATGAAGGCGGTGGTTAATTACCAGGTACACGACGTCTCTGGTGGCGAGTGCGATGATGTCGGCGCAGGAGACCACACCGGGGCACTTCTTCTCGACGGCGGCCTTGACCCGGTTGATGGTGTCGAAGCCGTCGCCGGCGAGTGACTCGTTGTCTGGCGCGTCCTTCTCGGCGTCGTTCTTCTTGGACGCAATCAGGACGGCGGCGTTGCAACCCTGTGATTGAGGTGAGGAACGGCAGGGTTACTTCAGAATTACTACTAGAAATGTAATGTAACTGCGATGATAAACGAAAATTATATAGAGCTTATAATTTGGCAGTTGAAATTGTGTTCTGAAACGTTGGTGGCCGGAAAATGTTTTTTTTATTTTTCTCATAAAGAAAGGTTTATAAAAGATTGAGCCTGAAATAAGAAAGGTTTATAAAAGATTGAATCTGAAATACGCCTGGCTATCCGTAGACGTGGGTCCTATACAAATACAACTGGTGCTCGACGTGAACTCACGCGGCACCCGATGTATTCGGTCAACCCAGAGAAGAAAAGGTTGAGAGAAAAAAGACTGGAATAAGATGCCAGCTACTTGCTTGCCAGGATGCCACTAAACAACACCACTAGCATCTTCATCATATTCTTGGCAACATGCAATGGAACCAGGCAACCAGCTGTTGAGCTTCAGCATCCAGCAGGTATGATTAGTCTGAGTATATCCTTCCAAAAAAACCGAAACCAAACCGGCTGCAAGTGAAGAGTTGGTGAAAGTGTGAAACATGATTAAAATCGTTTCCAAAGCAGCCAGCTATGCCTGAATGAACCTGAAGAATTCTCTTCCATAAAAAGTTTTCGCGAGGATTTTCAGACAGAACCCAGAAACAGATGATGAGTTGGCCGTCCTCATTTCCGGCAGGTCGACGACGCGCTCGGGATTCGGGGTGCCGGTTTCTGACCAGACGCCACGCCGCTGCCCGCTGCCTCCGACACGGCTGGCATTTTGATAATCCGGAGGGGCTGATGAAAAGCCGCGTCGTCACATGCGCGCCTCTCTGCCGCAACCGACGACCACGCGGGGCTCTCGAGTTGTTCCCCCTCCCTTCCCTTCCCTTCCCCCGGCCAGCTAAACAATCCATTCCACCCAGCATCCAGCTGCCCGCTGCTAGTGGCCCGTACAGTACAGTAGCTTTTGGTGGCCAAAACGAATCCGGTTTTCTATTGGCAACATCTCAAGGCACCCTCCTTTGTTCTTTTTCACCACGATCTTGCGATGAGCCAATTGAAGGACGAACTGGGGAGCACGATGATGCACAGTACAGTGGTGATGGTGAGCAGAGACTAGAGAGGCAGACGGACGGCAGACAGCCCATGTTATCTGACTGGAAAAGCAGTACGCAACTTGCAACTTTGTGGTTCCAAAGACGGCTTCTACCTTCTTGGACCGAACACAGCAAAGGAGATGAGAAAGAAAATGATTCTGATTCCTCCACAACACAGGGGGAGAGCAAGTTGAGAGAGAGGAGGGTGAGAGTGAGGGATTGGGAACTAAACTCTGCTGCACGAATCACAATTCACAGCTCAACTGAGAACCAGACCACCACCACCAAAAAAAAACAGATTAAAATCAAAATGCAGTAGATCAGTAATTCCAGCACCCAGTGCTGCAGTCCCCTAGTAGAGGCGCTAAATTCTGCATCTCGGAGCAAGCAAAGGATGGGGAGCACGCACGCGTGAACGAATCAATGAACCATGGACGGACTAGTGTGTGAAAGCAGAGGAGGCGAGGGGGATTTGGGGAGGGCAAAGCGTGCGACGTGTGCTACTACTACTCACCCCGACCATGCAGTCGTGGAAGGCGAGGCGGAGCGTCGCCGGGATGGTGACCACCGTCTCGTTCTTCTTCCTCGTCACCTCGTACCGCACGATCGACTCCAGGTCCGGGCAGCTGTCCTTGTAGTAGTCCGGCGACAGCGCGGCCGCCACGCGGGGCGGCGGCGGCATTGCGGCCACCGTCAACAACGCCGCCGCCAGCACCATCAGGGACGACACGCCGCCTCGTCGTCGCTTCTCCATGGTTGGCTGGCCGACCGGCCCCGCAATGGATGTCAGGGCCTGGCTGGGTGCGGTGGCTTGGGGTAGTGTGTGGGGCTGCTAGCTGGTCGGAGCGGCGGGGTAGGGGAGGAGCAGGCCGCGGCGGCGGCGGCGGAGCGGGGACGAAGCGGTGGAGCCGAACGGCTATGGTCGCGTGCAGCGGGGATGCCGGGGGACGGGGGTGAATGGAATGGAAAAGCAAATGTTTTATAGCAATGACCAATGAGCCAATGTCTCGATGACAGAAATGATTGGCCGTTGCCGTTAGGCCTTTTTATAAATATATATATATATATACTAATCCATACCTGTAAATAAAGTTATATAAATTATGAATAAGTTTTAGGTTGTGGAATTTAAAAATGTGAAAACCATATGAATAGATTTATCTAAAAAATAATTTCATAAAAATATATGTATATCACTTTTTAATAATTATTTTTATAAAAAAAATAAGAAGTCAAAGTTAGGTATTAGAGACTGTGTACATATATGGAGAGAGTATATAATTTCTCTATTCCAAAATAAATATCTTCTCAATTCTGAAAAGTCAAGTGCATTTAACTATATATCTAGACATACTTTATTTCTATAGAGTCCACATACACAACAGATTGAATGTAAAAAAAATCAAAGCGAATTATAATTTAAAATAAAGAGAGTAGTATTTATAGTACATTAATATTATTAGATAGGTCATTGAATCTTTTTTATATTAAATTTATTTGGAGATACAAAGTTGACCGGCACGATTATCATAGCATTACTTATTTTAGGACTGAATGAGTATAACATAATAAACTTAATAATAAAACTTTTCAATCTAAATTAGACTTGTTCTATTTTTTTTAAAAAAAAGAGCTCCCTAACGATTTATATGTTCTATATACAATCTCTACAGTCGTCCTTATCTACATTTTTCTCTCCCCCCCCCCCCCCGCCCTCTGTCTGTCTTATAAAAAAAAAGGCTAGCTATGTAGCAAAAGATGAAGGGGAGCATCTCATTTTGTGATGTCGGGAAAAAGTGTTTGCTTTAACGGTTTGTGGAGGCCCAAAGTAAGGCCTCTCGAAACTACGATTAGATCATCCTTTATGGTTAATTTTTTGTCGACTTTTTAGTTAAAAGATATAATTCCAATTAGTCATTTTTAACACATTGAGTAGGAAAAGGGGTGTTACCCTTCCAAGTTTAAATAACAATTTTGCTTGAGATCCCATGGTTTTGTACATTTCTATTAGGAACTTCCCTTGAGGCTACTACGATTTCTCATTCTCGTAACGTAAATATATTTCATTTGGATACAGTATCACTTTTATGTCATTAAACTAAACATAAAAGATTTTGCGTCATAAAATGCTTGATTAGGATATTTAAAAGCTCCATTAGCATTTTGGTTAAGGCTCTGTTGTTTTGTATAAATTCCTCCTAGGGGCACGGCATTCTTTAAAGAAAATAAATCAATGGATGGTTTTTTGAGCTACTACTTCGTCCGATCATCTATATCTATATTTATATCTATATCTATTTATTCTATCTTGACATACAAATAGTCCACCTCAGCAGTCCACTATCACATGCATTTAACTATCAGTAGTATACCAAGCCATCCACTACAATTAATTTATAATAGTTTATTCCTTTATATAAGTCACTCAGTTTAATTTATCCTAATTGATCCATAATTTCTAAGGTAATGTGTGGGGTACACTTCTAATACAGTGAATCCATGAGAACATCCACACTGCCTTTTCTTAGTAGATTATTTCGTTGTGGTCTGTGTGTAATGTTGTTTAATTTAAAAAAAAAAAGAAACTGTGATTGTCCAACTCGCCGGAGAGAAACAGGAAACCGTGTGGGCGTGGCGTGTGGAAGCACACAAGTGCTTCGTGAGGCGCATTCAGGGGAAGCAGCTTGTATATTGCACCATTGCTGTACTAGGATAGGTCTAGCCGACTACAGTATAGTATAGTAGTAGGCTGGTAGCGTCGCATCTGGGTACTTGGGAGCAGCAAGTTTAATAATACAGTCTATCTGCTGGCTGTAAGGTTTCTTACAGCCTTTTCCCAGCCCACTCATACAATAGTTAGCTATTCACTGGTCCACCTATCTCTCTCACAAAGTTTCTTGGTTCCTGTGCCTAAGCTGGCTGTAAGCTTACAGCCTGCTTCTCTTCTCTCTCATCCCTTCTCTCCTCCACCTCAGCATTTAGCCAGCTTGCACGACCCCGGTTTCAGCCTCGGATCCCGGGATGACCCGACGGACGTGGACGCCAACGCCAACGGGGTCCACCTGTCGTCGTCTCGTCTTCACCTGCATCATCATCCTGCTTCACGCTGCAATCTACTACTGCTCGGCTGCGGTCTTCACCTGCATCATCATCCCAGCAGCTAGGAATCCTCGCACAATTCAGCTCGATCACACGTGTTTGCTCGGATTTTACGTTGGTCTTGGATGAGAAAATCCCCCAAAGCAATGCTCTCTGGCCCGCCGATACACCGTGCCGTATCGTCGTCATCCCCAGGCAAAAAACAAGGAAACCGAGATGCGGATCATTGGATGGGCGTCGTCGATTGCTAAAACTAAAATGTAATGCCACGTCCACGGATCATCATATCATGCCTGCCACCGTGACATTGATACGACGTGGTGGACCACACAGTCCACAGGCGCCCGCGCAACGACTCATCGCCGGCCGTCTATCCCGGACGGGCTGCAGGCTGCAGGTACGGTGTGCGAGTGCAGAAACCCCAGAAGACCCTACGCCAACGGGGCTCGAGAATGACACGGTGGGCCTGACTTCACCTAATCAGCGTTAGCTCTCTAGTTCTTGGATTGGATCCCAGGCCGTTCTCGCGGTCGCGGAGCTGCCAGTTTGACATGGAGAGGTACAAACAATATGTAACGAACTATGGTCTCGATCGTTTCAATTTATTCAGTAGTATTTTTCTCTCACAATATAAATCGATAAAAAGAACTTTCAGCTATGGCTTTCTAGACAAGTGAATGAGCTCGCATGCGCCTTCTAAGCATAGTGATCAGCTATGGAATGCGAGCACCGGGTGAGGTGGGGGTGATCCTATTCGCTCGACTTTTCAGATAAGTGAACGGGCTCTCGTGACGCGACGGGATCAGGAGCCGTTATGCACTTATGCTCCGCTCCTGTAATCATCGTTATCGGTGGTTCGGTCTGATGTGATGAGCAGCATTAGCAGTTATGCTCATCATTGCGGACCACAGCCATGTGGTGGTACCCAAAAGGTCAATCCATCCCATGATCTTAGCGGCAAGTGACAATAAACTAAGCCATGATTCTAGGCAGGCAGCTACTGATCTTGTTTCTCCAAGACAGAGAGAAAAAAAAAAACAAGGAAGAAATACCTAATACCTTAGCGCAGATTGTGTAAAGAATTGTACGCGAATTATAGGGCCAGCACAACCGTTCCCCCGGCCAGCTGCCGATTCATTTCATTATTATCGTCGTCTGAGCGGGCGACCAGAGCAGACTAGAGGGCACAATCTCGAGGATTAGGGTCAAGTAACAACCACTAGCCCTGATGAAGCTCTCTAATCTACTAATCTATACTACTACTACTACTACTATTAGCGGGCGATCCACGGAGTTCATTAAGGCGACGATGATCCGGGATTACGCGACGGGAAAAAAAAAAGAAAAGAAAAGCCTCGCCGATCGTCGTGATCCACTGATCGTGATCCAGGCAGGCCGAGACGTGCGCGCATCAGCTGCTGCCAGCCGTGGAGAAAAAACAAAACAAAGAGAAAGGAATTTTAATGCAGCGCACGACACGACATGGGTAAAAACGCCCGCGTCGCGCGCACGACCTCCCTCCTCCTGTTTCGTCGCCGGCGTCGTCTGGTGGTGGTCTCGTGGCGTGTGTCGGCCGCGTCGGCGACCCCGCGCCGTCGTGCCAGCGAGTCACCAGCAGTGGCCTCGCTCCAAATTCTGGCGGCCACGTCGGTCGTTCAGGCAGGGTGCGACGCAGACGTAGGAGAACAGCCAGTTCTCCCTTTTTTTTAAAAAAAAACTGCCTCTGTGGGACTCTCGGATTTGATCGAAATCTTGGTCTGATTAGCTCTGATGAGTACTGTAATACTAGTTGGAACCTGTAGTGCAGTCACCACCAATCATGCGCGGCGCAGCTACTAGAGACCAGCCAATAGCTGGATGCAGACGCTGACAGCGACAGGGGCAACCAACGCGAGACACACTAGCAGCATGGAAAGGCATATCCTGAGCAAGCCGATGCAAAAGCAAGCAAACAATTTGATTGGGGCTGATAATTATGTTGATTTGTTTCGCTGAAAAGTACCGCCGATAAACAATCAGCGAGGAAGAACAGACAGGCCTCACGCGGCCACGCCCCCACCCCCACCCCCACCCTCACACAAAGAAGAGCGACTGCAAATGCGAGGAGCCTTGCCTCCTCCTTCAATCCTTGCATCCAATTTGCTTTCCGTTTCCTGGGGACAAGACAAATCAAAGCTTCCAGGTGAATGGTAATTGTGATTCTTCCTCCTGGAGTCTGTGGACAAGACAAATCAAACCTTGCATGCCAGAGCTGCTGCTTCTGTGGTCTGTGCAACTGAAAAAGAATCTGATTGTTCTTTCCTTAAGAAAAAAAGAATCTGATTGTTCTTTCATCGTATACCGGAAACCATTGATTTGTTTGTGGCAGTGACAGTTTTGTCGGGAACTGCAAGCAGCCGAGCTGAATCCAGCAGGCGCCGCACCTGTTCAGATTTCAGAATATAGTTGTGGACTAGGGGCGAAAAATGAAAAGTTTTCGGTACTATAACACTTTCGTTTGTTTGTGACAAATATTATCCAATCATGGCTAGGATCAAAAGATTCCTCTCGTGATTTACAGCTAAACTGTGTAATTAGTTTTTGTTTTCGTCTATATTTAATGTTTCATGCATGTGACACAAGATTCGATGTGATGGGAAATCTTGAAAACTTTTTAGTTTTCAGGGTGAACTAAATAAGGCCTAGACCAATAAGGGCTTAGCAGACGGGGTACGGGAACATGGGCACATTTCCCGTTTCGTGAACTTCGTTCCGAAACGTGGAACGGGAACATCATGGAACATCGTTCCCAAATACGGTGGAACACGAATCAAGCAATCATAGGAACGTCAGTCCCAAGCGACTATGGAACTTCGTGGTGTGTGTGCATACTGCGCCGTGCCCGTCCGTGAGCGGTCGGCAAAAAATCTAGATGGTGATTGACTCATTGGCCTAGACCTGCAATGAGCCTTAAGGTTGGAGTTGGACAGCCCTAAATAAAACAAAAATACAATAGTAAACTATATCACGCTAGGAATCGAACTCATTTGGTTCAAAACAACACTTAAAACTACCTGAGCCAACCACTACGTCCCAAACACGTTCCTTTAGAAAGTGAAACGCGTTCCGTAATTTAAAGAAACGAGACGAAGCTATATAGCCCCCTATGTTCCATAGTTTATGAAAATATCGTACCGCGTACCACGTTCCCGTACCACGTACCCATGTTCTTGGAACTTGCTGCTAACGACCAACCAACGAGTTCCATATTTTTTCATGGAAGTGATCATTCTGATGAGCTGGTGAGCATATGGTCAGCCAGAAACACTTCAAACCTCCTACAGAAAGTCTGAATACGCAACAGCTGTCCATAGAGGGAGAAGCAAAAATACAATTTCCCTTTCATTGTTACCTGTCTGCATTTCCTGATGCAAATACTTTCTGCTTTCTTTAATATAATATAATTTCAGTAAGGGCTTCTCCCCTCCTGTTTCATCAATCATCAAAAAAGGTAGGAGACCAACGGTCATCAACTCATGGATGGAAACAGCAGGAAAACAACTAAATTATTTGAAATTGTTTCCTGCACTGCCACTCTGTTTCTCCAGAACAGAGGGTTGTGAACTTGTGAATTGCGATGCACAATCACAAATCCATCCATTCTCATCAGTGATCATGAAACACGGTACAGGGAGGGGAAAAAACAGGTCTCAGCTGGATCTTCTTTTTTTATGTGGATACAAAATAAACATCGACTAGTGGAACAAGAGAACGAATCCACAGGGTAAAAAAAACTGCCGCTTCTCCTTTGACGAGACCGATCAGAAGAGTGACGAGACGATCGCAGAGATCACGGCGAGCACGACGCTGCCATGGATGCCGGCCTGAAGCTTGAAGCCGCTTCCGGCGGTGCTGTCGCTCGCCGGGTTAGTTGATGGCGTGACTGCAGGAGAAGAGTGACGAGTAGCTGAGTACCAGTGGGTTATTGGTATTGGGTGAGACGAAGGGCTCAGAGTTGAGAGCACTCACTCTTGGAGGCGTTGGCGAAGAGGGCGTAGTCCGGGGAGCCCGGTTTCAGGTTCAGCAGGTCTATAGCAGACAGGGGAGGGCATCATCAGCCATCAGGAATTACGAACGAAAAATATCAAACTTCTAGAGATATTTTAAGTTAGACTATTTTAAATTTAACTAAATTTATAGGAAAAAAACATAAATATTTATAACACGAAAATAGTATAGATAGATACACCATGTCATAGATGTTATTACCTTTTTTATAAAGTTAGTTAAACTTAGATAGTTTAACTTAAAGTGATTCTGGAAATTAATTTACTCTGTTTGATTCTCCTTGCTAAATTTTAGCCAACTATTTAGTAGCTAAACTTTCAAACACCCTGACTAAAAAGAAGCTAAATAGCTAAAATTTAGGGGGAGAACCAAATAGGGCCTTATATTGGGACCAAAGTAAGAGTACAAAACATCTGAAACTTTTAAATACTTAACTATACTAGCAAAAATATCATTTTTTTTCTTTTTAACAAAAAAAAAAGACACTGAACAAAGGTCTAGTCTTACTTAGACAGTAGGAAGTATGGAGCATGGGCTGTTTAGCTGGCACATGGAGATCAGATCCACCCAAAGCCGGCCCAACCAAAGCACGCAGCCCACTTGGACACTATCATGTCAAGGCTAAAACCGTGGATGAACAGGGCTAGATGATCTCCCAAATTAGTACTGTGGAAGTACTATCCCGTTTGCATTAGCATGTTACTGTTTGCAACTCATCAGCCCCTTTGGAGCTAGCAAATACATATATTGTAATAATGATGAAAGAAATCACTGATGCAGAAATCAGAGCTAGCAAATCACGAATTTGGAGCAGCAGCTAAGTAAATACGTATATTATAATGATAAAAGGAAGAGGACTTTGAAATTGAGGACATGCCATGGTCAGTACTCAGTTCTACTATTCAGTAAGTAAGAAGGAGAGGCGCTGGTGCTCACTGATGCAGAGGGAGACGTTGGAGTTGGGGAGGTTGCAGGCAGCGGGGAGCGCGATGAGTCGGTCGAAGCGCAGGCCGAGCGACTGCACCTGGTTGCGCCCCGTGTGCACCTGCTGGATGATGTAGCAGAGGCACTCGGGCCGCGCCTTCTCCGTGTCGCCGGCGTCGCCGCAGCAGGTGGAGGACGGCGACGCCGCGTGGCCCGTCGCGTAGTCCATGCAGTCCGTCAGCTTCCCGAAGTCCCCCTGGCACTTGCTCTGCAGCGGGTCCGCCGCCGGCGGCGACGACTGCGCCGCCGCCACCGCGCAGCACCACGCCGCCAGCAGCAGCAGGCACCACCACCACTGCCTCCTGCTGGCCATGGCTGCTAGCTGCTGCTCTGACGAGCGGCTACGCTACGCCGAGGGCAGTGCGAAGGATACGGTGGCCGGCCGGGTCGTCGGTCGCCGCTGGCTTTATTTGCTTGGCAGTTCGATCGTGGCAGATGAGGATGAAGAAGAGGAGGAGGCAGGGAAATGGAAATGAGGGCGGCGTGTGCGGGCGGCGTTTATAGGCTGGCCGGGGCGGCGGGCGCGCATTGAAGCCGGGGCGGTGAGAGTTGGATGACGCATTGAATTGAAGCGCGGGAAAGAGGAGTAAATTCCTTCCAGGTACGTGTCGCCGTCACGTACGCACTCCACGTTGTAGGTGTCAGCCGCAGCGAGCGACGGGCAGTACAAGTGTACTTACGCCTGCTACCAGCGTCCAGCGTCCAGCGGCGACGTGTTCCCCATCTGCCGCTGCTCCGGCTCCGGTCGTTGCTCATGCGAACCGCGTTGCTCCTCCCTTTCCCAGCGCCACCCGTTGCTCGCCTGCTTGCTTCTGGGATGGATGGATGGATGGATGGCTTGGGCGGCGGCAGCGGCGGGCCCGTCGTGTCTGCGGCGCTGCGCTGCGCTGCGCTGACCGCTGACGAGGCGAAGCTTCAAGCCTGCCGGCGCCTTGAATGCGATGGAGATGGGGGGCGGTCGCGTCACCGGGCGCGGGAAGTGGGCGGCGGTGCTCGGTGCATGGCTATCCATCATCCTCGTTGGGCAGCCGCAGGCAGCGGCGTGCGCGGGTGGCGTCGCCCCGCACGGCACACGGCGCCGTTGCGTCGGCCCGGATGTTTTCCCTGGGACCGAGCCGCTGCTCGTTCCGTTGAGAGCCAGACTGGTGGTGGGCACTGGGGTGGGGGGCAGTGGGCACGGCCAAGCCACCGCCGAATCGCCAAGGTGACTTGCTCAGCCACGTTCCATCGTCTTCCTGATCCTGCCTGCCTTCATGCCACGGTCCTACTGCATGCCCAGGGATGACGACGCCGCCTGCTACCGGCGCTCGAGCTCCACGCGGTGCCTGCATGCCCTGCCGGTACATGCTCCAAGTATGCACGGGGCACGCTGCAAGTCCCACTGGTTCACACGCTGCTGTCCACCAATTCATTCCCTCCGTGTTGTTACAGGCTTCTCCTCGTTTCGCTCAAATTTAGCTTATGTTAATGATGATTTGTTGTAAGAAAAAAAAAACATTATTCCGGAGAGTAAGCTCTCACTCTCTCTCTCTCTCTCTCCCACACACACGTACGCACTGCACCAAACAGCGGCACAGCACTTAAACCGGTCCACGGTACAGGCCGCCGTTGCTTTCGTCCCCAGATGGACGCGCTCCATCTCCATCGCTTCATCATGCATGCCAATGGCTCCTCAAATCTTTGCTTTACACTTGCACAGCGAAGTGATGCTTCTGTCCTGTGAACACCTGCAGTCTGACCTGACAACGAATGTTACCAGAACGAACCAGAACCATGAGACCCAGGAGGGCACGGAGATGCATGCAGCCTTCCACACGCGGTACACAGAAACAGCTGACGAACGCTGCTGGCAACCTGAATTCAGGCACGGTGGTTGGGCGCTGATGGATTGGGATTGGGTGGTTGGGCAGGGCCAGCCCTCGCCTGAAAGCGCATCGACACGACACATGTGGTGTGATTGTGTCCACAGTCCAGACTTTCCTTCTAGAGAGCCGGCAGCTGAGGCTGGCGATTCTCCTCGCCGTCTTCAATTCTTGCCGTGTTCGGTTGGAGGCCCAGCCATTTAAGATCCTTGGCAAAAACGGGGGCCCGGGGGCCGTTCCATCTACGGCAACTCATTCCAGTTGTGTGTTACTACTACAGTATACACCGGCACAGAAATTCTCTATCTTGTACAGACAGCCTTGTTACTGGGTGTGAGGCAAAACGAAGGCTAAATTGACGGTTTAAACTCGAAGAGTTGTCATCTGTGGAATCACAAAAGATTACATGTAACTAAAGTCCACAAACAAGCAGTATTAGCTGATCTAGCAACCATTCGATTACAGGTGTATCGGTTATGATCATGGTGGCCACAAGGGGGAGTTGGCTTCTAGCAGAGTCTTAAACCCTAGACGTTCCCAGCTTGCGCTCGAAGAGCCGGCGCAGGAGATAGACTTGGATAACGCTGGCTGCGATCAGTGCCGCTGATTCGAAGAGTGCCTTGTGTACTGCCCTCCTGCTCATGTTTTCGTTCACTGCGACACACAAGGAGAGATGATTAGCTCTAACAGCTTCCCAAAGTTTAATAGCAGCTTAGATAAACCCAACGGAAAATGTAAAAGGCAATTTACTGTGGAAGAAGGAAGCAAGAGAACAGTTACTGAAGCTAGGGGCACACCGTTAAAAAAATTACAAGCAAAATAGAACACAGGAGAAAAAATAATAATGCCCTTACCACCAGGTCCGACAAAGCATGAAACTTGTATAGCTCACCACAACAGAAATTCAGTACAGCGTTGCCTTAATTCCTATATAAAATCGATCTAGATATTTTCAAAATTATTACTCCTGTTAAGCTATTATTTCATGATATTAATGTCATTTGTTCATCACACCTGCCCTGAACCACCAAGAACTATTGTGCATATGACTCCTCATGATATTAAGTTACAAAATCAAACAAGACAGAGGGAGTAAGGTGAAAAACACTCAAAATAGTAGTTTTAAGGAGAAGGTAAAAGGGGATACTTACATATTGCTTGACGGTCAGTTTGGGCCTCTAGCCAGTGCTGTTCGAACTGAATATTGTAAAGTGCCTCGTCTAACTTGGCTATTTGCTCGAAAAGTGGTGCAAAATGCTCTGCACGACATCCAGAAAACAAGAATTGAGTGCTATGCTTTTTGGTAACCAAAGTTAATAGAACTTTAGAAATCTTATATTCTTACCATCTTTGGCATGCTGCTCGAAATATGAAAAATGGCCAACATGCACATCAAAGTCTATAGTTTCGTGATACGGGGATTTATTCGTGAAGCAGAAGCGATGGACACCTCTCTTCTGAACTATGAACTCAAACTTATCACTAGTCTTATCTCGAGAATCACGGACTTGACCGCCATTAGGATCCTTAACCTGTCATTAGGTAAGATGGTGTCACAGTTGGAATATTAGGTTAAAAAAAATCTATATTCAGAAAAAGCTTCAACAATGCTTGTGTTAATGAGCCCAACAGGCCCCAAACAAGACTAGTTCACAAGCTTTAAGTCAAACTAACTGATCCATCAAACCTTTGTTGTGCCAAAAGAAAGTAAGGATAGGAGTTGAAAATTCAGTTCGATTAACAGAGCAACAGAAGTCAAAGTTGAAACTGTCACCAGCCAACTAATTTCTTGACGATAGGTCCACAATGATGTTCTTAAGGACCCATTAGTTATCAAAGATTAACAGTAAAAAGGAACAAATACAATTAGAGGATTTCTTTTTTTACATTGTACAAATTGAGTACCATACGTCTACATAATTCAAACCCTTAAATTTCAGACTCTGCTATCTATCAATCAGAAAAGATGCAACAAACAGCTTTAGTTAAGGCTATTAAGTTCCACAGATCATGGCATTTGCTTAAATCCCCACACCACATTGCTTCCATCAGATAACCAGAATGTAGCGATCTAATGCCCATCCGATCAATGGGGCATTCCAATGCTTATTTCTTTCACATCCATAATCTATGATGTAACCCCTTTAAATAGTAGCATAGGTGCATATGTAATTTTACTGGAATTATTACTGCACATGGCTTCAACGTTGTACCCTAGTAGTTGTTTAGTGCTGGAGAAAGGTGAATTAGGCTTTAGATTCCCCAGTAATAATAAACTAATAATACTATTATTGGTGGTATTTTATATGGCTTTACCAAATTTATATTGATTTTTTCGTTTTGTTGGAGGCTCATGTTGGATTTCATCTTTAAACTACCCCAACTTGCTTGGGACTAGATGGTTTTGTTGTCGCTGTTGTACAAGTGACTGCAAGCATGCATGGCAACTTCCAACAAATCCTATAAACCATAAGTTGTCATACACACATACTGAAATAAACAACAGACGGCGAAAAACTTAAAGGGGGGTAGCACATAATTTGAACTGCTAAAGTAACTTGGTTGTGAACGACAATGCAGTATATTTTGACACACTACAAGCATCATGTCATCATGAGTTCATAACAGTTATAATAACTATATTATAGCTTCAGAGATACTGCAGCAGACAAAATAGCAGAACAACTAGCAAACAAGGGGCAATAAGGCTTCCCAGATACGGCCCAAGAATGCATCAATCAAACAGTTACATGTATACTGGTTAATTTGCCGATTACTGTTAGACGCACATAGGCTCAGACGGATTCAAGTAGTCCCTTACCACAAGATCAACGCCTTCCTCGCTGTAATGCCACGGGGTGTCAGCCTTGATGACGACGAAGGAGACATGGACAGTGTCCCCCTCGTACTCCACGTTATGCGAGAAGCACTCTTCCCTGTCGATCACGAAGCGGATGCCCTCGGCCGGGCGCAAGAGCAGCAGCACGGCGCAGAGCACCGATAAACAGCACGCCGTTCTCCAGCTCATCCCCTCCATGGTGCGCCCTGCTGCCACTGCCAGAAACGGCTACTGATTCCACGAGCCTCCCTGCAGAGACGAAACCCCAAGTTGTCAACAGGAGCATAGGAACAGATCAGGTGGATCAGGGGCGTAAACACGGTTCGGAACGGCTGAATCGGGAGAAGAACGGGGTAGGCTGGGCTGGGTAGAGTGGGGGCACACGGCTTGCCCGGTAAAGCAGCCGCAGCCGCAGCCGTTGACTCTGTTCGATGGAGTTCGTTCCCCACCCTGCGACTCCAGGAGGCTCCGTAAGATCGGGCGGGCAGCGAGTACCGGAGCAAGATCTGACCGGGGCCGCATGCCCTATGGAAGAAATCGCCAATCGGGGTGAGACGGAGAGGAAGTGGGAGTGGAGACTCGTTACCTGCTGCGGCTTCTCGGAGCTGGAGAGAGGTCGCCGCTCGCCTCCGGCGATCTGGGCTGCGCTTCCCCTCCGCGTCGGTGGAGGGAGGAAGCAATCGATCGGGAGACGAGGAGGGGAAGAGAAGTCACGAGGTGAGCTGATCAGAACCCGTCTGCGTGGAAGAAAGGAAACTCTTTCCCATGGTTCGACGCGAGATCGTGCCGTCACTATCGGGATGGGCCGCTCGAGGCGGAAATTGGAATGGGCCGAGGCGATGAGATATGGGCCCCCTCTACGCTTCTAGCTTTGGTAACCAGGCCAGCGGCCCAAATGTTGGGCCTACCCACCTCATACAGGCCCAAATGTAGAAGGCGTTCAGCAACGTGGCGTGTTTTTACAGGCGTCAACATGGGCTTTTACTGACCGCTGCACGCACGGTTCAAAATGGACAGCAAGCACAGCACGTCATTGACGCCTTATTTAGTTCCAAAAAAAATTCAAGATTTTTTGTCAAATAAAATTTTTAGACATATATATGAATATTAAATATATATGAAAAATAACTAATTATATAGTTTATTTAAAATTTGTGAGACGAAGTTTTTTAGTCTAGTTAATCTATGTTTAGACAATAATTAGAAAATTTTACAGTAGTCAAACTCAAAAAAAAAATTGACAAAAACCAGGCCTAAACGAGGCCTCCGTGCCTCACCGGTTGCATGTTGTGTGTATCGTGGGAGAAAATGTTACTGTGCGTCGCATCAGCCGCAACGCGATTGGCCCGTTGCGACCGCGACAGAGATTCCGAGGCCGTTAGTTCATCGTCCCCGCAAGTACACACGCGGCAGTCAGTCAATCGCTGATGATACACTCGCAATAATAAAAATTACCATTTTACCATTGCTAGTGCTTTAGGAGCAGGAGAGGGAGTAGTAGCGTCGTCGTCGTGTCGTCCTTGCTATCCTTGTTAAATTCCGGCACATGCCCGTGTTTGTCTAGGTCTGGGACTGGGAGCGAGACATGCATGCAGAGAGCCCGCGTCGCTGCGTGCATGTGCGCGTCTCATATAGTTCTTCAGTGACCCATCTGTTTTCTTTTGCACCTTTTTTTTTTTGTTTTTTTGCTGAAGGAGAGACACCAAAGTTTGTTGCCGTAGGCCGTAGGCAGCTAGCATCTCACAGGTTTTCAGTTTTTGACCGTGTCAGCCAGTCGCGACGAGGCTCGGTGACTCGATCGGTTATACGTCCCACTCTCACGTGACGAGCCGTACGGATGGAGGCGTTAATCTAGCTAGTTATTCAGCGATTACCATGCATATGCCACTGCCCTATAGCTGAGCGTGGCGTAGCCCACTTGATCCTACCAGGATCGGAGGAGACTGGAGCGACAGCACATGGCAAGCCAGTATATACTACAGTTACTTAGCACGCTAAGTTATCCGCTAGTGGAACACGCACGCACGCACGCATGTATATATGCTGTCACTACCAGGCCACGCGATATGCCGATATGTATCTCCGTCGCGCAAAGCTAAAAGGAGCACTAGAGGATAACAATAATTATAGTAAATTAATAATAGTAGCAATGAGTAAAAATAAATTAAAACATATATGTGGGATAGAGATAGAGGCCCCCGGCAGCAGATGCGGTGCGGTGGAGCGGAGTGCGCGGGTGGTGGTGGCGTGGTGCGTGCAAGCGCATGCATGCATGCACGCAAGCAGGCAGCCCACGCCGCTGCACGCAGCGGGGCACCGCACGTCCCCTAGCAGCAGGGCCGCACATGCATTAGCTAAGGCCCTGTTTTTAGGCCTGTTTAGTTCAAAAAAAATTTGCAAAATTTTTCAGATTGTTCGTCACATCGAATCTTTAGACGTATGCATGAAGTATTAAATATAGACGAAAATAAAAACTAATTGTACAATTTGGTCGGAATTGATAAGACGAATCTTTTGAGCCTAGCTACGCCATGATTGAACAATATTTGTAAAATACAAACGAAAGTGCTACAGTGTCGATTTTCCAAAAAAAATTTGGAACTAAACAAGGCCCTACCCAAAAAAAATCAAAAACTTTTCAAGATTCTCTATCACATCGAATCTTACGGCTCATACATGGAGTATTAAATACAAAGAAAAACAAAAATTAATTGCACAATTTATCTATAAATTACGGGATAAATATTTTAAATCTAGTTAGTCAATAGTTGAATAATGTTTATCAAATAAAAATAAAAATACTGCAGTAGTAAAATCTAAAAAAGTTTCGAAACTAAACAAAGTCTAAATCTAAAAAAAAATTCGAAACTAAACAAGGCCTAAGCTACCCATGCATGCGTCTGCTGTCCCCAGTGTCGTCCGGCCACCGTATACTGCGCGCGCGCCCGGCCGTAAAATAATGAGAGGCGCGCCCGGCCGCCTTGCCGGAGACTGCTGACCAAGGCCGTCGTCGTCGTCGCCGCCGCCGCCGTTTCGAGCAGTCTCATCTCATCGGTCGGTCGATCTGATCGACCGTTTCGTCTCATCCCTCAACCAGCCGGGTGGCTGACCGTGGATGCCGCAGCGATTTGCGCTGCGGCGGCCTGCGGGGCGCACATGGCCGGGGCTACCACTACGCCTACGCGCGCGCCGGCGTGCCGGGTACATACTGTGGTGGCGGACAAGCTAGGACTTGTTTAGATACATCCAAAAACACAAAACTTTACAACATTTTATATCACATCGAATCTTACGCCACATGTATGGAGTATTAAATATAGACAAAAATAAAAACTAATTACACAGTTTACCTATAAATCACAAGATGAATCTTTTAAGACTAGTTACTCTATGATTGGATAATGTTTTTCAAATAAAAACGAAAATGTTACAGTTCCGAAAACTTTTCAGTTTACGAAACTAAACAAGGCCCTAGGTGCGCCGGAACAAGACAAGACAAAGGCCTTGTTTAGATATAAAAATCTTTTGAATATTAACATTGTAGTATTTTTATTTTTTAAATTATTATCTAACTATAGATTAATTAGATTTAAAAGATTAATTTCATTAATTACAGATAAAATATATATAAATACTACTTATTTTTTTATCTGTAGTAAATGCTACGTGTATATATCGCAAGATTTCAAACGCACAAGGCAAGGCCCGAGTCAATTGGAGCCGGCCGGGCAGCCGGCGGAGTTGCAGCAGATTCTCCCAGACCAGGGGAATCTCGTTCTCATCCCATCCCCATGGCCCGGCCATTCAAAGCCTACGCAGCCCCTAGGGAACAGGCGCCTAGGCCTTGTTTAGTTGCGAAAAATTTTGAGAAATCGATACTGTAGCAATTTCATTTGTATTTGACAAATATTGTCTAATCATAGACTAACTAGGCTTAAAAGATTCGTCTCGTCAATTCGGACTAAACTGTGCAATTAGTTTTTATTTTCGTCTATATTTAATACCTCATGCATATGTCTAAAGATTCGATGTGACGGGGAATGTGAAAAATTTTGCAAGGCCCTAGTGATCGACCACCGGTACAGTACAGTATATCTTGGCGTCGTTGGCGGTGGCGGGTGCTGTGTTGTTTCTAATAACGGCGTCGATCGTGTGGCCGTGGCCAATCGCCAACCGGGGATCTTCGTACTGCCAAGCCCATTTTGTTAATCCGATCGGCGGTTGATCCGTAATTTGGCAGTAACTGTCAGAGAATATTACCCTGTCACTAGGGCACAGTTTATTGGTAATTATTACTGCAGAAAAGAGATGCGTGCACGTACAAGCACGATGCTATAGCTAGTAGGGCGTCCTCCATGCACATGCACCATGGTGTGCATGGCTCTGGATTACCGGTTTTTAGCAGCTAGTGGCGGCGGCCTATATATATACATGGATACACCACTGTATCATAATCATGATGCATGTACTACTGCATGTGCTTAACTAGTGTTGATTGGTTAATGTTTCAAGTGTCCTTTGCTCCTTGATCTCCGATCCCTCTCTCGTTTGTATCCTGTTTGTTTGACTGCTCCTTAAACAACGTATGGGCGCGTTTGTTTGGGAGTGGCGCGTGACGTGCCGATGCAGTGTATCGTTCGTGCAGCAGCTACATGACAATGTGTGTGTGGCTTTACTGCAAGTTAATCTAGGTCTTGTTTAGTTTCTATCTAAAATTTTTCTCCTATCACATCAAATATTTAGATACATATATAGATAAATTAAATATAGATTAAAAAATAACTAATTATATAGTTTGCATGTATTTTGCGGTATAAATCTTCTAAGTCTAATTAGTTAATAATTAGACACTAATTGCTATAATTATAAATATACTAGAGTATGTAAAAACTTTTTTTCCATGAACTAAATAAGGCCCTATTATTCCCACTGTTTCAAAAGAGTGGGAGTCGTTATTTTATAACTGTTCCTATATGACTTTTTTACTATTTTACCATCAATGTATAGTATATGCAGTCGTTGTTGTATATATAATCATTGTAAAAATCCATATAACAAATTTATCTTTAAAAGTAATTTTACAGGAGGCTAGGTTTTTTTCATCAAAAGAGAACTTTATTGACTACGTAGTCAGCTGCATCACGCCAGACCTGAGAACTTGCATGCGCCAAGAGCCCAAGAGTGTGGAAAACTGGAAATACGTGCCAGTTACACTAGGGCCTTGTTTAGTTCACTCCGAAATTCAAAAAGTTTTCAAGATTTCTTATCACATCGAATCTTACGGTACATGCATGAAACATTAAATATAGGCGAAAACAAAAACTAATCACACAGTTTGGCTGTAAATCGCGAGACGAATCTTTTAAAGTCTATGATTGGATAATATTTACCACAAACAAACGAAAATGCTGTAGTAGTGAAATCCAAAAAATTTTCACGTCTAAACAAGGCCTAGCTCACGAGCGGATCACATTTTTCGTCATCGATCACCTTGCAATCTGGAATTCAACTTCTCTGGCAGCGCTCCCGCTCCACCACCTACCTCATGACGACACGTACTCCTTCAAAAGGTACATATACGACGAGATTCCTACAATAGATTATTTCGTTTTAATATTCTAGGGCCATCGGAGAAATTATTCATCACCGTAACCCAAATAAAATTACAAGCCATGTCATGAGATGACATTATTCCTCACGGTGTGACGGTGACGGTGAGGAACAATTTTACTAACATTTTGTCCTCCAAGCAAATGGGATAAAATTATTCCTCACCCACCGTGTCCAAAATACTCCAAGCCTGAGGGAAATTATACTTCCGTAAAAGCAACACTATATTCTAGGGCCCAGGCAGTGACACCTAAATTTGCATTTTAATAAATCGCCATTCTGCGAAATTATTTAAATAACACAAAATAACCCTGTAATCTGCATATTACCTGCATCAGTAAAAAAAATATTCAAAAAACTTTTATATATTCTTATAACTTACCCACCCTGCTATTGTTAAAATAGAAAAGAAACTAATACAGTTATACATGATTGATGTGTGGCACACCATTAAACACCACATATGTATGCATGCATTAAGCGATGATCAAACAAAATGGAAGTGTGATGCATGACTGAAGCTAAAACTTCAAGTCTTCAACTAATTAAACACATGCATGACAAACAAATGGAGGTGATGCAAAAGGGTGTGAATTGGGATGAAAGGTATTCATAGGACTAAAATTTGTTATTATAACCAAACAAAAACAAGGAAAGTATATACCTTGGAGTATTTGTGTGCGTGGATGTATGTACTCCGATATCTTCAAATTGTAAGTCGTTTTGAGTTTTCTAGATATATATTTTAATACTAGAAGCTAGAAAGATTGTAGTTTGGAATGAAGGACTTACAAGCTAGAGACACAAAAAACAATTTTGATTATTTATTGTGCGGGAAATCTATTGGTCACCCACTCACCCATGTGATTCTTTGTCTTTTGTCACACGTTTTTTGAGTCGTTGGATCTGGCTCTGGATTGATCTCGTGCGTCAACATCTTATTAGTTTTTGGTTTTGTGTTGATTTGTTCTTTAGATGGAATGTTGTTTTCCATTCGACTCGGTAGCTATTTTCAGATTTTGAATCAACCATCACATTCATTTGATGATCACATTGGTAAGGCTATTTCACTGTTGTGTGCTTGTTAATTGATACACATTGATAAATCATTGGATACTTTTGGCAAGTAGGATATACAATTTTCTAATCTACTTACCGTGTATGTATAATTTTTTTACACTGCTGTATTCAGTGTAATTTATTTGTTATTGTGGTGTAAGCTTATTTGAATAAATCTGTTACATTTGTTTTTGTTTTATTTTTTTCATTTTATAATTTTTTGTATTTGCATTCCATAGAATAAATCTGTTACATTTGTTTTTGTTTTATTTGTTTGCACTTTATCATTTTTTGTATTTGCATTCCATAGAAGAAATCTGTTACATTTGTTTTTGTTTTATTTGTTTTGTTCATGTTTTATTTTGGTTCGTTGGTTTTCGATTCAGTGGTTTTGGATTTTGTGTGACAGAAGTCTTATAATCACTCAAATTTTGTTGTTTATGATTTTGGGTGACAATTGTTGTTTGGTCACACGGGTGACACAAGGATGAGAATCACTCAAGTTTTGAGTAGACAAACCCTTATTGTGTGCTCTAAATTTATTCATCAATTTCTAACACACTTGTCTGCCTCAAAACTACTTATCCATGATGTTGTGGCTATAATATGTTGTTGACGAATTAATCATTACTAGCAATGTGCATGTACATTGCAACAAAATCCAATACATATAGGAACTAGACTTCATATCATCTCTAGATGCGAGTTGTTTTAACTTGTATGAGTATGAGTTATGAGTCCGGGCTACATACAAAATACGTGGGACGCAAGCCAATAGATATTGAAATCAGACTTTGTATTCATCATTGCTAGGTGCAAGTTGTTTTAACTCATAAAGGGTATATAACTAACAAAACCGTGAACTAATGAAGAACTGCCGGTGCTCATCGTCCTTGGTAGCCAGGGGCTGTTTAGTTCCAATTTTAAAGATTTCTCGTCACATTAAATCTTATGCCACGTACATGTAGTATTAAATATTGATAAAAATAACCAATTGTACAATTTATCTGTGATTTATGATATGAATTTTTTAAATCTACTCCATAATTAAATAATAATTATTATCAAATATAAACAAAAGTGCTATATATATATAGTAATTATTTTTTTAAAAAAAATCTCCAACTCAACTAAACGGGGCCTCAATCGGGCCGGCAATCCGGCGGAGATTGGAGGCACTGGATCGGAGCGCGCCTGTATTATAGATTTCCATCTGGCACTAACACGATGGGCCGGCCCGAGCACGACACTAAAAAGCACTGTCCAGGCACGGCACGGCCCGGTGGTAGTGCCGTGCCTGGGCCGCAACTTCGGCCCGCAGTGCCGGCACGGGCACGGCACGATTAATAGGCTGGCACGACGCTGACACGATTATTTCCATCATCGGATGCTTTGAGGATAGATCATGACCATTGAATATATTCTAAGTCATGTATATAAACATCACACAACCCTTTCAAACCTTAACTCCCTAGTCGGCGACGCAGACACATCTTTGTTGCGGCCACTCTTTCTCCCGCCTGACTATACGACAGCGGTAGCGCTCATCTTCTCCTTGAGGCAGGGCGCAATGAGCTTCTCGACTTCTCCCGAAGCCACGGGCCGGCACGGGCACGATGGGCCACAGTGCCTATCGGCACAACACGACACGGTTAAGGAGCCATAGTGCCGTGACTGGACCGAGAGTTTGGCACGATGGCCCGAGACGGCACGGCACGATAGACATAGTGCCGCATAGTGCCGTATAGTGCCAGGGCCGGGCCGTCCGTTTGGGCAACTATAGCCTGCATGCAGCTGGGAGAGGAAGCCAGCAGAGCTGCGCGTGCTGCATCGTTGTGCCGGGACTTGTTTGCTCTCGGTACTTGCTCGTGAGCCAGCCGCTGGTGCTGCTGGTACTGCCACTGGCAGCGAGCGCGCGGTGGTGCAGTTTTGAGCTGCATGCATGGCGTGCCTCGATCGGCACCGTACCGGTGAGTGTGATGACTCGCTGCTGACGATGCTGCCGTACATATGGCCGTCCCTGGCGCTGGTGCCGACTCGGGATGTTCGACCTTCGACGTTGTGGCCAGGGTCAGCACTCAGCAGCCAGCCACATTTATGCACGCACGCCACGGCGATCGGCGATCGGCGACGTACGCTCTCCATCTGGCAACGAGCTCCAGGGAGCAACGGCGCACCTGGCGTTTCCTTGCTGCTGCGTTTGTAGTAGATATAGACAGCAGACAGGTGTGCGGAGAGGAGGACCGGCCGGAAGAAATACTCAGCCACCTGGCACGGGGGTACGTGCATGTAAATGTTGTGTCAAGGCCTTGTTTAGTTACTTCCAAAAGCTAAAATTTTTTCAACATTTCATGAATCTTGTTACACATGCATAGAGCATTAAATATAGACTAAAAAATAACTAATTACACAGTTTACCTATAATTTGCGAGACGAATTTTGTGAGCCTAGCTAGTCTATAATTGAACAATAATTGCCACACATACAAACAGTTTACCTGTAATTTGCGACACGAATTTTGTGAACCTAGTTAGTCTATAATTAAACAATAATTGCCACATACAAATAAAAGTGATACAGGAACTAAACAAGGTCCAAATCTACTGAGATTCTAACCAGCTTACAAATCTGAGAGGGCACTTGGTACTACCAAATGAGGAAGTTGCAAGCTGGAAAGGCAGAGAAACGGTTGACGCCGCTTGGTAAAAAGAGAGGTTCGGGGACCAAAGATGGGCACACATAGATTGCAAAGAGAAGATATCGTTCTATCTTCTGGGAGTATCGGTCCAAGCTGTCCGGTGCACACAAATCTCAGCTCACATGCTGATACTGTTGTCGAAATCGGGCCAGCCAGGGACCACTCATTGTTCTCCAATTGCGGGTATTATTCATATCATGGAGGTAAATAGTTGTGCGCCATGCAGGTTGGCAATTTTTTTAGAACTACGATTGGTAATTATCGGTTAAGAAATCAACTGAGCCATCAAGTTTTAGTCATTGTATTTTTATTAATTTCTAAATTGTTAATCGCCCAGTAAATTAAAGCCATTCTCAATGTCTTTTTCTTTATCACATCTCCTAGATTTCAGTGAGGGACGACAGTCCCATGCGCCCGCGCCCCACTCGCCCAAGCACATGCATCCGATATGTCATCTTCTCAAACTCCGGCAGACTTCACTCTCTCTTTCTCTCTCTTAACTCTGGCGGGCTTAGAAAGGGCTCGGAGAGATAGGTCAGTCAGACGGTGGAGACGACAGGGTTAATATTCTAGCAATAGAGGAGGCAGCCGGGCCATATCAAGGGCTAGGGTGACAATGGCCATGGCGGCGCAAGAGAGGAGAAGGGAAGTAGGTGGAAGAAGAAAGGGTGATGACCATTGGTGCTTGTTAATTAACAACACCCTTTTTATATGTCATGGTGCGAGCTAACAAGTTCTTATATATCTTCTTAATTGTTAAGGTTCAAGTCCAAGTCATACGATGCAAGTTTCTAGTTGACCTTTGTTACTTCCTAATAAATAAATGGAAAAGGGAAAAAGAGAAGAGAAAGGTGAAGGTTGACCTTTTGCATTCCAAACGTACGGTCCTCTGTATCGTGCCACATGATCCAGGCTATGCAAATCTTCCGTCAGTACTTAATCTGACCAATGCGATCATGCCAAAGCAGCCAATGCAATGTTTGCCACCCTAATCAGCTCATTCCAGTTTATTATTATCGTCCAAATGTAAGACCCGTGCAAGCATATTTGCCTTTGAAGATTTCTACCGTTATTCCCTCAAAGAGACGGTAGGTTTATGTTCTTTAGAGGGAAACGGTAGGTCTATGTTGCTCAAAAAGGAAAAACGAGTTCTATATATATTGTGCGACCATGGGCGTACCGGCCGACCGATCTTCCATCGACCCAAATGTCAGAGCAGTTTCCACGTTTTGGACACGTGGGAGAACCACTCAGAGCTTTCATCTGAATTTCCCCGCACATTCAAAGCATCTCTTCTATAGGCTCAAGATTTAAATGTTATATAATTTAATCACTTAGTACTAGATCACATCTCAAAGATATCTTCTGCCTGCAGCCACTGGGAAAATTGGGAAGTACTACATTACATGATTAAATATCCCAAGGAAAAGCCATGTTGATCTACGGATGTAGACAGTTTAGTTTATATATATATGTATAAAATTCTTGCTAAACAATGAAGAATGAACTATGAAGCAAAAATGGACATAGGTCCCACAGTTGCATCGCTGCATAGCAAGAGGGGAACAAAACCAGGCATGTCCACTATGGGCAGGCAGAGAAACAAGCTCCCTATTGGGATGGTCTTTTTCCCCCAAACATCTCCCTTTAAACCTGTGAAGGGACACCAACCAAACACCACTGCCTGCCCACAAACCCACACACACACACATACACAGTCACTCACACACAGCACCCACCCAAGAGATGCATACTCAAATCCACGAGTTGGCATGCTGCTGCTGTCCTCCCTCCTCCCAACCCCATGAGGCCATGGCCAAGATATATATAACTAGGACTAGCTGAGAGCTTTGCTTCTTCAGAGTTCAGAGAACTCACTCACAGGGGAACGGAGAGGGTATCCCTGTTGCCTCCCCATCTCCTCTCTTGTGCAAGCAAGCAAGCAAGGCAAGGCAAGCTAGGCGTGGACAATGATGGCGTGTGGGTCTCGCACTCGGAGTCGAACCAATAACGAGATAGTCGATGAGTACCAGAAGCTGGTTCTCAGAATGAACCCTCCAAGGTTGGTTGTTTTCCCTTAACACCAACACAGCACCCATGGATGTTTCTTTCTGCCGGTTTTCAACTGTGCTGTGCGCCGTCCTCTGCTAACTGTGCCTGCTTCTTGGCCGTTTGCCACTCGCAGGGTTACCGTGGACAACGACTCCGACATGACTGCCACCTTGGTGAAGGCAAGCGCCGCAGCGCAGCTCCCCCTCTGTGTTCTTGCCTCCTGCGAGCTCCCTCCTGCAGAGCTCTCTCTGTCTCTGTCTCTGTCTCTCAGAGGTTGCTCGGTTTCTGGCTGCAGGTGGACAGCGTCAACAAGTATGGGACCTTGCTGGAGGTGGTTCAGGTGCTGACCGATCTCAAGCTCACCATCAATCGGGCCTACATTTCCTCCGACGGCGAGTGGTTCATGGACGGTGAGTCCCCCTGCTGCCTTTGGAAAGTTTAAGAAGATAGAGTAGAGAATCTAGCTGCCTTTCTGGGCTGGGGTGATGCAAAGCCTGGCTTTTGCTTGGATTGTGTAATCTTTCTAGCCTCCTTTTTTTTTCCCCTCCAATCCTGATGTGTGATCTGTGGTGGTGCTGTTGTGTGCCTTTGCTTCGCCTTTCTGCAGTGTTCCATGTCGTGGATCAGGATGGGAATAAACTTTATGATGGCCAAGTCATCGACAGAATTGAACAGGTAAAGTGCATGCAGAGCTCCCTGTCGCTTGGTATACTGGACTGGCTGTTCAATGCCAGCCAAGAACAGAACGAGTCAATCTGCAGTTTTGACGATTTGGTTCCATGTGTTCAGTCTCTGGGAGCGGGATCGCTGAGCTTCCGGGGTCCGCCGGAGCGGCTGGTGGCCGTGGAGGCGGAGGCGGAGGAGGCGCAGACCACCATCGAGCTGGTCGGCCGTGACCGCCCGGGCCTGCTGTCGGAGGTGTTCGCGGTGCTGACGGACCTCAAGTGCAACATCGTGGCGTCGGAGGTGTGGACGCACGACGGCCGCGTGGCGGCGCTGGTGTACGTGACGGACGCCGACACGCTGGGCGCCATCGAGGACCCGGCGCGCCTGGACACGGTGAAGCGCCTGCTCCGCCACGTCCTGCGAGGGAGCAGCCGCGACAAGAAGGCCTCCCGCGCCGCCATCTCGCCGGGCGTCGAGCACGCGCCGCGCCGGCTCCACCAGATGATGCAGGCGGACCGGACCGCCCGCCGCGAGGTCGGCGATGGCGAGGGCGTCGGCGAGCGCGGCGAGGCGTCGGGCGCAGGCGGCGGCATGCCGGTGGTCGCGGTGGAGGACTGCGCCGAGCGCGGGTACACGCTCGTCAACGTGCGGTGCCGCGACCGGCCCAAGCTGCTGTTCGACACGGTGTGCACCCTCACCGACATGCAGTACGTGGTGTTCCACGGCACCGTCATCGCCGAGGGATCGGAGGCGTACCAGGTACGGAGTCACTGTTGGTTGCCACCATCGAACCGCGTCGCTAGCGCTTGTACTGTGTCCGGTCTTGACGCCGGTAGGCCCTCGCGTTTTGACCAGTGCCAGAGATGCCTGGTGGTCAGGCAGTGGTTGGATGCTGGCAGAGTCGCAGAGAGCTTGGCATGTGAGAGTTGAGAGATCCGGTGCTGGTTTGTGTGTGACCTGTCCTGGGCAACAGGAAGCGAGAAAGCTTGTTTTTTTCGGCAGGCTGAAAAGGACACATGCTCGTTTTTGCTCCTTGTGGGTGACCAACCTTGCAACTTGCATGGCATTGCAGGAGTACTACATCCGGCACCTCGACGACAGCACCGGCGGCTCCGGCGAGGACCGCGACCGCCTCTGCCGCTGCCTCGAAGCCGCCATCCAACGCCGCTACACCGAGGTACGTACTTGCTGTCTCCGTGCACTTGTGTACTCCTAGTTCTCAGCCCTGACAACGGCTGCTGCTGCGTGCGTTCCAATCCAATCCAGGGGCTTCGTCTGGAGCTGTGCTGCGAGGACCGCGTGGGGCTGCTGTCCGACGTGACGCGGATCTTCCGGGAGCACGGGCTGTCGGTGACGCACGCGGAGGTGGACACGCGCGGGGCGCAGGCGGCCAACGTGTTCTACGTGGTGGACGCGTCGGGGGAGCCCGTGCAGGGCCACGCCGTCGACGCCGTGCGCGCCGAGATCGGCGAGCAGTTCCTCTTCGTCAGGGAGCAGCACGACGCCGCCGCCGGGGCCGGGGCCGGGCCCAAGTCGCCGGTGGGCGGCGGCGGCAGGCGCTCGCTCGGGAACATGATCAGGTCCCGCTCCGAGAAGTTCCTCTACAACCTGGGGCTCATCCGGTCGTGCTCGTAGCCGGCCACCGACGACGCTAGCTGGCGCCGTCGCTCGCTGCCGGTCGACCGTCGGCCAACTAGCTAGGCTACTACTACCTCTAGTTAAGCTAGCATTAGTCGTCACTACGCTACTAGTAGTAGTAGTTAAGCTAGCATTAGCATCTGCTAGAAAAAAGGTCTTGGCTCCCATCAACGCCCCGTTGATCGATCCATGTCAAAAGCTCATGGACGAACGTATGCAGGAACCTTGATCGAAATCTGATGCTGCTGTGTGTAAATACGCTGATCTTCGAATCGTCTCGCTCCTTCAGTCCTTCCTTCTCTCTCGTCAAATGACTCGTATCTACTATCTGTGGCAGCTTGCAGCTTCCAATCCATTTGAATAAAAAAATTCATTTGTGGAAATGCAAACTAAACGATGATGAACATCGAAGCTAACTCACCGGTGCACATGCCCATCAATTTGAATAAAAAAAGAATGCGTTTTTGAAATGCAAACTGACGACGATGAACATTGAACACACCGGCCCGTGCAAACTGCCAACGTACGCAGCCATCAGACTCGCTCGCCACGAGTTCGCCTCTTACTTTTTCTTTTTCTTTCTCTCGTAATAAATTAGCTAATAGTAATTTCATCTTTGAATTTTTATACCAGCGAACACACGTACTCCTAGTAGAGAGAGAAGAAGAGGGGGCGGCGCTAGTGAGAGAGAGAGATCAGTGGCTGTTGTGCCGAGCCGGTCACGGTCAAAGCAAGAGACGAGTACTAGACGACGATGATACCATATGGCAGAGGCACAGTACAATGATAAGCAAGCAGTCTACTAGGCCTTGTTTATTTCAAAAAATTTTGCAAAATAAAAATAATAACATTTTCGTTTGTATTGAAAAATATTGTTCAATTATGAACTAACTAGGCTCAAAAGATTCGTCTCACCAATTCCAACCAAACTGTACAATTAGTATATATATATATATACGTCTAAAGATTTGAGGTGACGGAGAATCTGAAAAATTTTGCAAAATTTTTAGAAACTAAGGCCCTAGTAGAGGCTAGCTGCAGCCTACAGGAGATGCAGCAGCCACCGGCCAGTGAGGAGCGGACAAGCGAGAGGGGCGGTCTTGGCCTCGGCCTCGGCCGCCGCGGCATCTCCGGCCGGCCGCGCGGCACAGCGTTACGGCAGCACATGGCGCGGCCCATGTGATTCGTGCTCAGAAATCCCTCCGGAACAGTGCGCCCCTGTACCGGGCGTCCGGGCCACCTCCATGGCGGTCAGCGGCGACGACGCGACAAAAGTCCTCGTCCCGTCCTCCCCTGCTCGGCTGCTGTGTTCCCCCCACCCCCGGATGTCCTGATGACTGCGAGGGCGAGGCACCGCTAACAGCTTTCCGATCCCATGGCGTCGTCTAGGACGCCGAGGCCACGACTTGCCTGCTGCAACTTCCCGGTTTCGCGTCGATCGCCATTAGCGATGCCCGTGCCGCCATCATCGTGGTCTAGTATCCCTCACTCACTCATCACTTCATCAGTCATCCCTCACTCCAAGGTTAGCCTGATTGGCTGATGGAGCCTTTTCACGAGGAGACCGGCAGCTACCTGCACGGATTTCTTGCGCAGACAAACACAAGCATTAGCACAACCACAACGTGGTGTCTCTGTTCACTCTGTCAGAGCCTCTCTCTCTCGCTCGCGTCGTGGTAAAGACAAAGCCTACCCACATGCACGTAAAACAAATGTTGCAGGAGGAGGGGGTCGAGGGACGTAACTTTTCCTCAAGGCACCCAAACGTGGTGGTAACACGTCGTCACAGGACCTTTTGTTCTTTTTTCTCCCTTTTTTTTCAAAATCATAGTCTCTGGTTGGTTCCCCTAATAAAATGTAGTCACTTTAGCTACTAACATGCCAAATAAAAGACAAAAAAAATAGACTAAAACAAAAAAAAAATATAATGAGCCTGCCAACAAGCCTATTCCTCTCATCCCACCGGTGAGTCCGGATCCGCCACTCGCAGGTTCCTCCTTGTTGATCCGCTACCGCAGCATGCCAGATCCTCCGCGAGGGAGTTCCTCCTTGCCGGATCCATCGCCGGCAGCTTGCTCCACGTCGGTCCGCCACCAGAGCTCGCTGAAACCACCGCTAGGGAGGTTGTCCTTGTTGGATCCGCGACTAGGGAGGCCGTTCTCGTTGGATTTTCACGGCAGGTGGGCTTCTCCTCGTCGATCCTTGCCAGATCCACCAAGCTTTGAGTGGATCCAGCGCACCACCATCGTCCTGTAAAACAACTATATATTGTTGTACTCTTTTCGTCCTATAAAAAATTATCTTAGAAAGAAAGATAGTTTAGCACCGAATTGATACTGTACTTTTAAGGGATAATGTTCAGAACATTTATTTCATCAGAAGTATATATTTTATAATATAAAAGATCCTATAGGTTCTTCTTACTCGAGGGCTAAACGGTTTTGCACAAAACATATTTGCCACGTAGTACAGATCGACGTGTGGCAAATGCATACGAAAGAGTACAAGGTCCAATGCACACGCTGTTTCTTTTTTCTGGCCCAATGACTCCTTGTCGGCGACTACTGATGATGAGCAGGGTTTGCACGTACAACATACGAGACTATCCTCTTCCAGTGATCGCCATAACGATCGCGCGACAAAGACAAGCATCAGAGGAGGCGGCGAGCCGTTGTTAGGGCTTCCCCAATGCACGCTAATACGAACATAGGCCTCAGACTAAAGTAATAGGCCATACAAATTGAGCTACCAAAACTTCCAATGCCGACTACAAGTCACTATGTGCCCTGGCTTGGCCTAGAAAGTTGCGTCACTTTTTCCTTTCTCTGTGTTAGTTTTCTCTCCACTTCCGTTCAGAGAAAGTTGCGTCCTCAAAGATGGAGGCTTCAGCTCCGCAACGCATTCTCGGATTATGGCTTGCCGATTTTGTCAGATGAAGCCATCGACTCCTCTCGAAGTCTCTCTGACACCCTGCGGGGATACCGAAGCCGGTGATCTGTACGCTCGGTGCTTACTTGAAGGGCAGTACCTCACGGTGGAGCGAGGGGAAGCCCTTATTGGCCGGTTCTTCCGGCAGAGGCAATGGTTATAGAACACGGTTGCACGGCAGGCAATGATTCTGCATCTGCCTGATTTCTGACCGGTTCCTGTCTCCTCCCCTGTTCCCCGCACTCCCATTGGCCGCCACCACCACCGGCCGGCGCGCGCACGCAAAGATCTATGCCGTGCGCCGTGCGCGCGCGACACGGACGGGGAAATCTCTAGCCCAAAAGGGAAAGCCATGCGCGCGCGCGCGACACGACACGACACGACACGAGCGGGGCGCGCGTCCACGACCACCCGTTTCCATATATCCATAAAAGCGGCGGCAGGCAAGTGAAGACCGCAAGAGGCAAAGGCAACCCCAGCGGCCAGCGCTGTGGACAGCAGGATAAGAGAGGGACCGGGGCGCGCGCACAGGTAAAAGTGACGGTAAATTCCCGGCGATGGCATGTGTGCGGTCACCACGCACAACGGGCCACAGTAGATTGTGTAACCCGACAACCGGCATACGGCCGGTCCAAGACGATGGAAATTTCTGGGCGAGAAGGTGTCGTGTACGAGTAAGTGCGTTACATGGTCCACCGTGACATTCTGGCCACGTCACAGCAGAGCCCCTATCAGCGCCTCCCTCCTCTGCACTGGTACGTAGAGGGGACCGAACGAATGAACGCCGGCCATATATACGCAATACGCCAATGAATACCGGTGTGTCAGTGTGTGTGTGGGGCAGTGTGGGTGCGGCACGGCACTGTAGAAAAATCCCGTGGAATGGAACCCACGCGTGCGTACACACACGTACGTACGTACGTACGTATAGAGACCGGGACAAAGAGCATGCGCTGGTACGCGCGCACAACTTGCATGCGGCGTGGCTCCAAAACGCCGGATCGCGCCCCTGTACCGTATCCCGGGGGGGCCGCTGTTACAATCCGGCCGTCGATCCCTGCCGTGCAGGTACGACCATACCATACGCACACGGCAGCTCACCCCAGCTGCTGCTGCAGCAGCATGCAGGAGTCGCGTGCGGGCACGCCCATACCTGAGGTGGTACCACCCCTACCCTACCCGGACAAGCCGCGCGGCGCCGGCGTATTCGCAGTGGACGCCGTTGTAGCCGAGCCGGCGGCCGGCGCCATGCACGGCACCGGCGTATTCGCAGTGGCAGGCGGTGGTCACCCATCGAATCCCGCCGCGGATCTTCCTGGAGATTGGCGCCGGGCCCCCCATGCATCCGATCCGGCAGGGCGCCCGCCGCTTGGGGACCGGATCGGCGCCGTCGTCGCCTCGCGGTGGCCGGCGTGGTCCTGGTCTGGTGTGCGCTGTATCGTGGCGCCGGCGCGGCCAAAGTGTCTCCCCCGGACGGAACGGTAGATTCAATTCAATACGGTACGGCGTGCATGGAGAGGACCACGGGCGAGTGGCCTTGATGTTGGCTATTACTGTATATACTACGCAGGAGCCCGACTCGATGGACGTACGGAGCACGCAGGAACAGCGGATCCGTAGACCAGCTCGCACAATCCTGCCCGTGCTGTGCAGTGCAGCCGCGCAGGCGCAGGCGCAGGCGCATGGGGCACGTACGTACGGAGTAGCAAGGAACGGGAACGGAGGCCATGTGGCCGTCACGTGACCGCACGCGCCAACGGCCTTTACATGCTGCCGCCTGCCGCCCGCCCGTCCGGCTACCTGCCGTACCCTCCATGCACTCCACCGGTTTAGGCTAAAAACCCAAAAGATTCTCCATCACATCGAATCTTACGGTACATGCATGGAACATTAAATATAAATAAAAAAATAACTAATTACACGGTTTATCTGTAAATCACGAGATGAATCTTTTAAGCCTAGTTGCTCTATAATTGGATAATGTTTGTCAAATAAAAACGAAAGTGCTACAGTGTCAAAATTCAAAAAGTTTTTGGATGCCTTATTCCGTCGTCGTGGTCGTGATCTGCCGGTTCTCGACCGATCTACCACTACCACTGCCAGTTTTTTTTTGTTTTTTTATAAAAAAAAATGAGGTGAGGTGACTCTGACCTGACTCGTTAAAAAAACGCCCGGCGGATCCGTCGGTCACGTTCGTCCAATCCCTCTCCCGCCCCTGGCGACGCAGAGCACCAGGCTTCGCGTCGTCTCGTCGGTGTGCTGCCGTGCGTCCGGTCCGACGACCCACCCTGGTTCTGGGCACTCGGGCAACGAGGTGCCGAGGAGAGCCGTACCGGGTCCGGGGTCGTTGGTCCAACCTGCAAGCATGGACAGGACAGGACAGGACAGGACACGCCCGAGCGCCGATTCTCCGGTCACGGACCGTATCCGTTTCTCCAGAGTCGAAACGCAACGACCACGCATCGTGTGTCGTCGCCTCCAAGGCTCCATTCCATCGCAAAAGTCACGCGGCAGGGAGGCATCAGGCGCCGGAGCCGGCCGTAAAAAAAAGCTCTTGTGAATTTTGTCCAGACCATGCGATGACTCCATCTCCGTCATCTCTCTCCAATCGGCCGGCCGGATTCCGATGGAACAAGCTTTGGTTTTGAAATTCGTAACCAGATGCGTACTGCGTAGGTCTTGTTTAGTTCACCACGAAATTCAAAAAGTTTTCAAAATTCTCCGTCATATCGAATCTTGTGGTACATGCATGAAGCATTAAATATAGAAGGAAACAAAAACTAATTACACAGTTTGTCTGTAAATCACGAGACGAATTTTTTGATCCTAGTTAGTTCATGATTGGATAATATTTATCAAATAAAAACGAAAGTGTGAAATCTGAAATTTTTTCGGAACTAAACAAGGCCTTAGTTGAAGAAAAATTTTAGCTTTAGTTATTATAGTACTTGTATTTAATAATTATTATCTAATTATAAATTAATGAGATTTAGTAAATTTATATTGTAAATTATATATAAACTATATTGTTAGTTTTTTTATTTATATTTAATATTTAATGTTGTATGTATGTGTCAATGATTTCGTGGAGAATACTCAATCACTGTGCACTCGTTTCTTTATCAGAGCTGCACATGGCTGACTGACTGTTCCTATCCTGCTGGCTCTGCCGCCGCTGCGTGCACGCCGGCCGGTGCGGGTGCGCCCAGGGAGAGCTCCGGCCACGTACCAATCAAAGGCTGCCGCCAGACATGAGACCCAAAAGAAACTGATCTCGAGGCAACGGCAACGGCAACGGCCAGCGCCAGGTTGCAACCCAGCCGCGGCAGCCGGGGCCGGTTTCCGACGACGACCGACAACAGGTACAAACAAGCAATGCAAGACGACCGCGCACAAACGCACACACATACACAACGCTCTAGGAATCAAAAGCACGCAATGCAATAGGCTGCGTGCCAGACGACGCAGGTAGTGTAGTAGTGCGCGCCGATTGGCTCTAGGAAATTCCTCCTCCCTCGTCGTCCCCGGACCCCTCTCTCTCTCTCTCTCTCTCTCTCTCTCTCTCTCTCTCTCTCTCTCTCTCTCTCTCTCTCTCTTGGGACGGACGACGACGGCGCTGCCATGCATGCAATGCAATGCCATGGCGCCATCACCTGTCGTCCGTTTGCACGGCCGGGACCGTTCCGCCGACCGAGATGCGATGCGGCCGCGTTGGTCCCTTCCTCCTCGATCCGTCGAGTGCCGGCCGCCCGGCATGCATGTGATTTGCTATGAGCCGCCGACGACAGCCACCGAAAGGTGCGTGTCCGGCAGGTGGTTATCATGCAAGTTGATGCGTGACTTTTCACTTTGTTGCTCACTTAAGCTTAGCAGACAAATCTACCAAGCAATCAACAATAATTTTCCCTCATAAAAAAACACCTAACCAGTGGAACGAACAAGGCGGCGTCAATCGTCCAACCACTGACTGTTACTACTACGAACCGGGCACTGTGTGTCATCAACTCATCATCACCGAGACATCTGCCGGGGTAAAAATGCCCAAGGACTCAATTAGACCAGTTTCAATGAAAAGTTTCGTATCCTAGTTTTTCAACCTATATGATTTTAGAAATAATACATAAGAGTGATGAAACTCTCTCTCCTCCTATAAAACTTTTATCATCTCTCATTTCATTAATACGATACCACATTAGTATATTTAATATCGATGAAACTCTGACGAACTGGCCTTAGGGCCTCTCAATTAGTCCATTTATTGTGCCTTGAAATTGTCGATGCGGCATGAATATACTATGGTCCTGTTTGGTTTTTCTTGCTAAGTTTTAGTTAGCTAAAATTATTTTACTCTTTGGGTAACTAATGGAACTAAACTATTTTAGCTTCTTTTAGTTAATATGTTTAGAACTTTAGCTACTAAAGTGACTAAAGTTTAGCTAGCTAAAATTCAGTCAGGGGACTAAACAGGGCCTATAGGGCCTATATAGTAGTATAATCACTCGGTGTTCTGCGTGCAGATTTCCCTACAGTGAATCAGTGACGTCCCTGCAGGTGACTCGATCGGGCTCTTGCATGGCAGATCGAGCTTTATTGTCGCTGCTGTTTTCAGCAGCTTCAAGGCCGGTGTAGCGGTAAGGGACCAAACCAGACAATTGTGGTACAGACGTGTACAGTACATGTACACTGTTGCTAAAACAACGGAACAAGAACGATCCCCGGCCGACAATGCAGGGTAAATGAGCGATCGGGGGAAATACTACGAATTAAGCACGTGCGTGGGTTATCGACCGGCCGGGCCTGTCCTATGATGCACACTGGCATATCGCTTCAGTAGCACACAAAGATCAGACAGCTGGGTTGCCTAGATTATTAGGGCAGCCAAATTCAATAATCCTCTCCCAAAGGCTTACTCTCCCTATATAGGCATCAGGTGTGGGTGATGCTTCACCACGAAGCTTAGCTACTACTGCATGCTGCTCTGTTGTTGTTGGGGGAAAGAAAAGGGACGGTCGTGAGCGAAGGCTCTTCACGCTTTTGGGCCAACACCAACACGGGCCACACTGTGGAGGAGACAGACAGGTCACGTCGAGTCGGGTCGGGTGCGTGGTTTGGGGTGACCCGCTTGGCCCATCGATCGGACCAAACTGGTGGGCTCCATCCCACATCTCCATGGGCCTACCCTGCGCAGCCGCGCTGTCCGGATCCCGTCCCAATTCGCCGGCACTACCAACTGCGCTGGCGCTGCTCCAAGATCCCAGCAACCAAAATGCCGGCCTTTTTTTTAAAAAAAAAAATGCTACTACTACCACCTTCCAAAAAACACAATTCTAGATCTGATCAAAATCAAATTATTTTAAATCTGACTAAATCTATTGTGAGTAGTATCAACAACTGTGATTTCAAATAGATATGCTAAGGAAATAAATTCAAGTGGTACATATTATAGTATGGTAGATGTCAGCATCTTTTTAGATAAATTTGGCTAAATTTGATACACTTCTTCAACATAGCACTACTAGAAAATTACATTCTTTGCAGGACTGAGGGAAAAAACTGCTTAATAGATATGTCAATTTAAAAATGCCCGCCCAAAAATATAAGTACCACTGGCCTACTATTTCAACGGCATTTTTTAGGCCTGCACTGGTACGAAATGTGAAGTTTTAAGTAGCAACAGAATATGCAATGTGTTGACCCTTTTGATTGATGCATGGTGAAAATTTCCCTATAGGTCCTATCTCAGTTTATGTATTTTTTTTCTATGAGATTAAAATGGTTCTCTCTTTTTTTTTACACATACTACAGCCGCAGACATTCGCATTCATGCATATGTATATAAACACATGCACAAACTATCTCTATGAGCATCATCGAAAAGACTGAGTCGATAGATCTTAAGATTAATAATTAATATAGGTGTCTTGTTGTCAATGGACATGCCATTTGTTCTAAATAGTAGCACCGTTCAATCGAAAAAAATACAAGCATTCACGTCAAGTCAAAGACTTATATATAATCGCTTAAAAATCCATGTGTTCCAAAGTGGACTATTGTTTTTTTCCTATCATTTTCTTGCTGCCACTAGGAGTAAGTCTCAAGAGTGATTGATTGGAACAGACGACAATGTACTGCCAAGTTGGATGAGAGAAGTTTCAAAAAAAAAGTTGGATGAGAGAAAAAGCCTTTTGTGTAGCGAGGAAGGGACAGAGCGGTCCAACTCTAGCAAGCCCTATGTGGCTATGCATGCGCAAAAGCCGAAACCCCTTTGATTAGCTAGGTGACAGTCGACGAGAGATCTTGGTCACGGAAGGCATTGCCAAGATCTTTGCCAATTATAGCCACGGGATTCGGCTGCTGCTTTCGTTCTTATTCGACGCCACATGCAGGCGCTCCTGCATATATCAGTGTTATATTTGCTGGTTTTGGACTTTTATTTTTGAGAAAAGGTTTTGGACATTTTGGTGGTAGACTCCACTTCTTCATGGGCTTTGATTCTGGCCTTTATCGCGCTAGACCATCCACATTTCTTTTGGGTGATTATACGGAAGTTGGGCCTTGGCCACTTTTTTTTTTTTCCCGCTCTGCTTACTTGCAAGTTCCTTTTGCTTTCCGAAACAATAATAAGGAGCCAGTTGCCGTAGAGTGCTGCTGCACCTACAATAAACAAGTACTCGTAGTGGCTAGGATCGAATATAGTGCCATGCATATTAAGTGACATTTTGAAGTTGACTACTAACTATTATTATTACTACATATCTATAAACTATATACAAGATATATACTTCTATGAAACTATTGTCAAGATAGATTTCGTAGCTCACTCGCCAAAAAAAAAAGAAGAGACAGATTTACTCGTATGACTTCCAAACATGCAATCTTGAAGGGAATAGCATGTTTGGTTGATATAACTACACGTACTTGTCATTTATTTTTTTGCCTATAACAAGCAAATTAAGTAAGGTGAAAAAGATTTAGTCTTGCCACTTTTATGGCAAGAAAATTAGCCACTTCCCTAGGCAAAGTAAGGTGAAAAAGATTTAGTCTATGACAGGTTGGAGAAATGACTATAAGAAGTTAGGCTAACTAAGTTGCGGCAATAAACTAGCACTCCCTCCATCCTGAAATATAAGATATTCTAGGAAGTTTAGGACAAGTAATATGAGATAATGCAAATAACACATGTAACTCTCCCTTAACTTTAGAGAGACAATTTACTTACCATATTTTGAACATGGTTGTAGACATAATAGTAGGTACACATGCAAATGGAATTGGACGGGAGTTAATTCACCTAGAATACCTTATCAGCATTTCTTAGAACATCTCTAACATATTACTTACCCTTCATCTCCTAAAAATCTATGTAGATGATCTCCTATATTTGGTATTGTAGCTTTTTCTTCATCTCTTATATAAGGGAGAAGAGCGGATCCCCTACATTTGAGAGAGAGGGTGGGTGAGCTTTGAGTAAGAGAGTTGCTATATATTTCAGGTGCACAACGCACAATCAATTAGTACCATCAAAAAGATAATTTACAATCATTTCTGTAATCAAACAATGACAAAATTACATGTTACCTCAACAGCAACAAAAAAGTCATATCTGAAACACTGGAGAAGTGTACTTGAAACTTTTAGGTATTGAAGAATGAAGATAGGACAAGTAGTCTGTTTTTGGTGGAACCACTAGCCTTTATATGACAGTCTTCTGGTATTAGAGATGGGATGCTCTTAATTAGTCCCATGCGGTCATGCATCTTATCGTCCTCGATTGTGGTTTGTGTCAGAGACTTGGTTTGTAACGAGTGGCTTCTTAATCTTAATCTCAATCTTTGATAAAGCTCTCTCTTTAATGTACTTATATACAAAAAAAAAGTAAAAGAACTCACGCACGTTCCTGAAAAATCTTACGATGAGAAAGTAGCCGGCCGGCGACCAATACAATGCAGCTACGACATGAAACAATCCAGAAAAGAACATCTCAGTTGCATGCCTGATTGATGACAGACACCCACAGTAGTGGAGCGGCATGACGGAATCTCAGTGGATGGATATTTTAGCGCTGCGATTAATTAGCAGGCTTGATAATGACTAGACACCAGACCAAATGTTGGATCTCGATTCGACGCTCAGTGATGAAGATGGGACGCAACGGAGCACGCAGAGCACTGTTGTTGCTCTCGGTTGCGACGACGACGACGAGCCGGTCGGCGAGGGACACTGGCGCTCTTCAAGGAACGCTCGACAACCGTTGCCATGCTGCCACTGCCACTACATAGATGATAGATTCCGTGACCTCAGTTCGTGACGACGACGACGACGACGACAACGATGACGACCCGACCCGGCCGGGTGGTAGCTGACGACAACTTTTTCTAGTTGACTCGACAAAACAGCCGGAATCGAGACCTTGGCACGGCAGGAGATGGCAAGCGACGACTCCGATCCGTCCATTGCGAATTCCGGCTGCAGTACAGATGCAGAGAAGAACAGTGCAACAGAATCGATGATCTCTGCGGACTTTTGAAACGAATCTCTGCGGACTTTGGGAGCCCCGGCGGCGGGCCGATGCAAAAATATCGCCGGTCGTCTAATTAATGCCAGTGCCACTCCCACTCGAGCACTCAACTCGACCTGCATGCACTGAAAAAAGTCGTCGTCTTATCATCTGCTAGATATATATGGAAGATTCTAATTCCCGGGCAGGATAACAGGCGATTGTTCCAATTCGGGTTCGCCTTCGCGTCGTCAGTGTGAATGTGGTTCGGCGTGCATTTGCTTTCCCAGGAATCGGAATCGATCGCCCGTCGTCCGTCGAGCTGGCGGAATCGCGCCTGCCTTGCCGTTGGCGGAAACCCTGCCTGTAAGAAGGATCGATTCTGTTATATTTACAATAATATCATAGTAAATCACTGAATCCCATATACTATGAAATGAGATGAGAAAAAGAAACAAGCAAACCCAAACAACACAGCGCGCGGCGTGTAACACGCGGTGAGGTGACATGATGATTATCATGGGAATCGGAGCACTCGAGCCACTCGCTCGCTCGCAGTGGATGATAGCCTGACACACGTGTTCTATCCTACTAGATTTGTAGCAGCAAGCAACCAAACGGAGAGCCGGCAACTAGGAGCCAAATGCGTTGTGCGTGCCTGCTTCTCCACACGCTTCGCACTAAGGCGGTTTCAAAAAAATTTCAAGATTCCCCGTCACATCAAATCTTACGGTATATGTATAAAATATTAAATACAAATAAAAACAAAAACTAATTGCACTGTAAATCGTGAAATTAATCTTTCAAACTTTATTAATCCATAATTGGATAATATTTATCAAATAAAAACAAAAGTGCTACGTTGTTAAAAAACAAAAAAAAATTTGGGAACTGAACAAGTCCTGAGTCGCCGTCAAGAGTCTCTGCCCCGTGCTGTACTGTACGTTCTTGTGCGGTTGCAGTTGCAGGCTTGCAGCTCCATCGATGGTGCGGTGGTGCCACCATCAACAAAGATCTTTGATTGGGTTGCGTTCAGTTCAGACTTGAGACTTGAGAGCAGAGGATTTTACCACTGCGGGCAGCAGCAGCACAGATTCTCAGGCGGACGATATATCTGATCCGATATTTTGCAGCTACCCTCCAAATCGAAAGGCACGAGCTTGCACTTTCCCTTCGCTTTTCTCTCCCATTCTCTCTCGAGCGGCCAAGTGCACGCTATCACAGACAAACAGCGCTGCAAATTCCTCTCCATATATCCAAAATGAGGGGTGGATATTCCACCGTGCCCAAGCTCGTACTCCTATTTCATCATTAACAAAAAAGATGAGCAGCTTTCGTCCGCATGCATGACATCTCTCCATGGATCGTGCCCTGAAGTTCTATCGAAATGTACGTTTTTGAACTTATCTACTGAATCTGCCAACTATTTAGCTATGTTTTTCTCTCCTAACAATTCAATAAATTTAGTCATAATTTATCGGTCAAACAAACGAGGCTGCATGCATCGGACATCGGTAGCTAGTATGAACCGAACCATACGTCAGTCGAATGAATCCAAGGCATGGATGGACGTGGATTCAGAATTCGGCACTGTCCCGATTTCCTGAATGTGATGAATAAGAAAGTAACTGAAAGTTCCTTTCCGTCGCCCAACTGATGAAACGGATAAACCACCACTACTACAACGATGACCCTACAGTCGTGACGTGGCCCAACCCCGTACGCTCGCGCCACTCGCGGATGAACCGCCGCGTGACGTGGCACGCCTCGCGCCGATATGTGACCTGTCCCCGCCCCTCCCCTTATCCATCCTCCAACGCACGGCGGGAGCCTCCGTCCGCCACGTCACAGGACATGCAACATGTCACCTACTGGTCGCTGTGAGGTCTGAGGTGCCAACTGCCATGCCATGTGGGAAAGGCTGGTGTTGAGCCTAGTCTCAATAAATTTTATGTGAGTTTCATTTACATTAAATAAATTGTTATATAGATATTTTTGATGATATGACAGTGTATTTAAGAAGAGAGACAAAAATCAGTTTCATCTAGATAAAATTCTCTTGGCACAACTACCAACTCTCTATGAGTCTTGGAATTAAATGTCTACAAAACCATAGAATAAAACTCTCCATTAAAAGTGTATGTTTCATCTAAGTTTTATTTTATTTCACATGACATGACAGTCTTGAAAACAACACTACGAGACTTTTCATTAAGACTGACGTGAGTGTCGTGAACATAGACTCCACGAGCTCGGGAGCTCTTTTTTTTTTTGTTTGATACCTAACATACCGTGGTTACCTTACTGCTCCCTAATGTAAGAGATCTAGTCTAGATGTTAAAACTAATACGAAAATACAAGATATTCTGAGTCCTCGATCCCCTCTTTCCTCTGTTGGTTTTTGGCAAAAAAAAATATTGAAATTCATTTTAAACTTAGCATCATTCAAACAAGCAATGTTAATTAAGGAAAAACAATAATTGAATACTCTCTTCATCTTAATTAGTGAGGCAATGTGGTCTTTTGCTAGACACCTAATTCTTCCTATAATTTGGTATGGATCTCTTATATTACAGGACAAAAGGGAGTACCATTCTAAATTTCATCAGGGTTAAGCTAAATTAATTGTATTTCACTAGGTGTATAAAAATGGATATCGACATTTATAACTCCAAATAAATATATATTATGAAAATATATTTAATTATTATAAAAACATATCCAATAACAAAACTAATGATACTTATTTAAGTTAAAGTAAATATTTTTTTGTTAAATTCAGATAAAATACTTTGACCCAGTATCATTCTTGAATTGTACTTTTTTTATGGAAGTGGTGTTCTTCCTCTCTACTTTATGTTACAATTCCCTCCCTATTACATTAAAAGACTTTTATAAATATAAAGTATTTACTGTGTCTAGATACAGGCTAATGTCTAAATAGTAAATACATATTAAAATTTTGCTAAAAACATATTAAAAATTATTTTTTGGAAACGACAAAATGAGTTAGAAGCTGGAGCTAAGGAAGTACTAGTTAAATGGAAATTCAAGTAGGTCACTAATTTGGAGATTCCAATTCCTCCAATATCCGAGACTTTTTAATGGGTGGGTAATCCATGGGATATCGTTTTAATTATCATCTTTGTTCTTAGTGGGGGAGGTTTCCTTCCCTGAGTTTTGTTCCTCATTGCTTCCAAAGGAGCCTTGAGATGCTAATAACTTTTACCTTTCCCCGTAAGAATTAGGTCTACTTGTCTAACTATACTATTTTTAATTTTTTTTCTCCCGATAACTAAGAATCCATCTTCTAACATCATTTCAAGTTCTCGAACTATGGTAGCACTCCGTTTGTCTCAAATATATACTTCATCTCTACCCATAAAGGAAGTCGTTTGAATAAGGTTTGGGTCATACATTAGGAATATAAATCATGTATAACTTTTAAGTTGTTAAGTTTGAAAATGTGAAAATCATATGAATAGATTTACCTTGAAAAAAATTCTTTCATAAAAGAAATACATATACCACTTTTTGATAATTTTTTTTATAAAACAAGGAATCAAAGTTAAGCTTTGGAGATCGTGTCGTTGTCATAAAGGACTTTCTTTATGGGTATGAAGAGAGTATAGTGAAATGTAGGGTGTGTTTTGTTTTATTAAAACAATTCTTTAACCGACAACTACTATATTAGTAGATACTTTTATATGATATAAATTTAAATTGTTTGTTTTGTCAAGTACTTATTAGGCCTTGTTTAGTTCGCAAAAAGTGCCAAAAATTTTCAAGATTCCCCATCACATCGAATCTTACGACCTATGCATGGAGCATCAAATATAAACAAAAATAAAAACTAATTGCACAGTTTATCTGTAATTTACGAGACGAATCTTATGATGCTAGTTAATCCATGATTGAACAATATTTGTTAAATACAAACGAAAATGCTACAGCAGTGTTTGCCAAAAAATTTTGGCAACTAAACAAGGCCTTAATCCCCTTGAAAATTTTCTACTTTTTAAAATGTATTTCTTTTTGAAAAGGTAAAAGAATTTGGAGAGGAAACCTGCTGCACCCAAAACTACCCAGCCGTGCCCGTTCATAGGTAGCCTAATAATTATGAAATTATCTATTTATTTATGTATGCATAATATAAGTATGGCAAAGAAATTTAATTCAATTTTTAGTAAAAAGGAATCCCAGATTATATGTTTGTTGGCATTGTGTAATGGTTAAGTCAAATGCAGAGAAATAATATTTTGGTTTTAATTTATATGGTTGAATGTCACCGTAGCGTTAGCACGGGCATTATGCTAGTTAGGAAAGATAGAGAAAAACAAAGAAAACAAGAGTAAAAGTAGTCGTGGAGGAATCTGCATCCGAAAAGATCCCGCAACATCCGTTTATAGACCGCGGCCTGCCGCCTGCCTCACTGCCTGCGTAGCGCTGCACGACCAAAGGCAACTGGGGGCAGACTGCCTTTACTCCCGCCCGTGTCCCGTGCTGCGCTGCGCCCTCTTGTCTTTCGCCGGCCTCCCCGCGCCGCTGTTAATGGAAACGGCGCGGCGTTTCCTTCCCACTGCCCCCCTCCCCTCCTCCTCCTCCTCCTCCTCCTCCTCCTCCTCTCGCCTGGTCGCTTCTTTCCTACGACTCGCAGCTTCGCCGTCGCCGCTCTTCTTCTCCTTCCCCTACAGATAAAGCGGGTGGCTGGCTTGGAAGCCTTGCGGTGGAGACGGCGGTCTCGGATCCAACGGAGGCACCCAGATTTGCTGCCATGGCGAGGTGGGCGGAGATGGTGGAGGACGACGACGACGACGAGTACGCTAAGCTGGTCAGAAGGATGAACCCACCAAGGTATACATATACACACTGCTCTTGTATGTATACTATTGCTCATGCCGTTTGAATTGCTTTACTGTTCTTTATTATTTTTTTTAAAAAAACTTTGGTTTGTATTTGTATGATTGTGACTTTGTGAGGATGGTATTCTTATCTTCGTCTACGGTTTGGTCTGCAATTCTGCGTGTTGTTGATCTTCCTCTTTCGTCTGTTCCAACCGATATCTGACTGAAGCAATTTATTTATTTATTTTTTAATAATTATAGCAGATTAGAATATTTTTTTTTGTTTGGAACATATCAATTTCATTTACATCTGTTTTCTCAATCTCTCCTAGGATTCCATTTTATTATTGACAATCAGTCATAGGATTCCACTGGATTATTCTGTGTCACTTAGGAGTTATTAGGATTGAGTATATTGTGTGTTGCTAGCTAACTTGTGGATCCAACGAGTTCATGTATGTATTTGTTAACTTAAATTACTTAGTACTACAAATCCTTTCTAACACCTCGATCCATACTTTTCAGTTTTCACTTCGAGAATGAATTCTTAGTTCATGTTGTTCTGTACATGGCCGCCTTGATCTCCTTTATTCTTTGCCCTTATTCCTACCACAACCTCTTTGATGATGTTGTCTAAGGAAGACCAAGGAGTAGTCCTTTCAGATTCCTCTTTCCTTTTGTCAAAAGCTATTTGGAATCCTTGATTCCTTACATGCTGCCTCTTCATGAAGCTTTACTTATTACTATATAAACTGCGCCTCTAATCAACTTCCAAACTTAGAACTTTTACGACTAATAATCCGTTCTAGAATGTTGCTTGTTGCCAAATGCTCATCGCCTACTGTGCTGATTCTTGCAGAGTGGTCATCGACAATGACGCGTGTGACAACGCAACTGTCATCCGGGTGAGATTGGACTTCACTTTCATTTGGGACCATACTGCTAACTACATTTGAGTATTTTAGCTAATCACACTACCTTTGTACTAGATATTAATTGATAAAGGGTGGACCTTTTCTTTCTTTCTTTCCAGGTTGATAGGGTCAAGAAGCATGGCATTTTACTGGAAGCAGTTCAAGTCCTTGTCGATCTCAACCTCGTCATCACCAAGGCATACATTTCTTCGGACGGCAATTGGTTCATGGATGGTTGGTTATAAAGCCTTTTAGTTTTTTTATATGAAATTTGACTTGCAACTGGCAGTATTATGTTTGATTGTTTGACCTGTCATGATGAATTTCTTTATTTTCTGGTTCACGTCATGTTCAGTGTTCAATGTGACCGATCAGGACGGGAGTAAGCTTCAGAACAGGGAGGTCATTGACCATATTCAGAAAGTAAGCATGCTGCATTTACTGCTAACCTCTGATGTTTCTACAAGACGCCTTACCCCTTGTGCCCTTCAACAGTGCCTGGAATCAGACGGCTACCTGCCTCCTCCGGCAAACGGCGGCTTTGTGCCACCGGAAGACCAGTTCACCTCCATTGAGCTGACCGGCGCGGACCGCCCGGGCCTCCTCTCGGAGGTGTGTGCAGTGCTCGCCGCCCTGAGCTGCAACATCGTGAAGGCCGAGGTGTGGACGCATGACAGGCGCGCCGCCGCCGTGATCCAGATCACCGACGAGGCCACAGGGCTCGCCATCCACGACGTGGGCCGGCTGTCCAGGGCGCAGGAGCTTCTCAGCAACTTGATGCAGAGCGACGGCAGGTGCAACCGCGGCGCCACGGGCGTGTCCGTGGGCACCGCACGCACGGAGAGGCGCCTGCACAAGATGATGCTGGATGACCGCGTCGGCGGTGGCGAGGAGGCTGTTGGTGGTGGCGAGGAGAGGGGCGGCTGTGGCAAGGCTAGGCACAAGGCTGCCAAGGTGGTGGTGATGGACTGCACGGAGAGGCAGTACACGGTGGTGATCCTGCGGTGCAGGGACCGGCCGAAGCTGCTCTTCGACACGCTGTGCGCGCTCAACGACCTGCAGTACGTCGTGTTCCACGGCACGGTCGACGCCGAGGGTGCCAGCAAGGAGGCCTACCAAGTATGCTGGCTGTCTGGCGCCTCACGAAAATCACATTCAGATATTTTCTTTTGACCGGCAGCTCATGCTCATCGTCTCCCGGCGTGGTTTGCAGGAGTACTACATCCGGCACGTCGACGGCCACCCGGTGCGCGCCGACGCCGAGCGGACCCGCCTCGTCCGGTGCCTGGAGGCCGCCGTCGAGAGGCGCGCGTCCAACGTATGAACTGGCTCCCTCCCTCGTCGACCCATCAGCATCCCCTTGCATGCCAGTGACACCATTGTTCACGACTGAGCAGGGGCTGGAGCTTGAGCTGGAGGTGAGGACGGAGGACAGGGTGGGCCTGCTGTCGGAGATCACGCGCGTGTTCCGGGAGAACAGCCTCTCCATCATCCGGGCGGCGATCACGACCAAGGACGGCAAGGCGGAGGACACGTTCTACGTGTCGGACACGTACGGCAACCCCGTCGACGGCAGGACCATAGACGCGGTGGGCGAGCAGCTCGGGCACGCCGTGCTGAGGGTGAAGCGCCGCGGCCACGACGCGTCGGTCAAGCACGAGGCCGAGGGCGGCGCAGTGTCCGTCCTGGGCAGCCTGCTCAAGGGCTCCTTCCAGGGTCTCAGGCTCATCAGATCCTACTCATAAACCGTAATCCAAGAAGTCTGACTAGTTACACAAGATCTGGGCATTGTACATAGCTTTGATTAGTTACACAAGACCTGGGCATGGGCATTGTACATAATAACTCTGATTAGTTACACAAGACCTGGCCATTGTACATATATAAATCTGATGTAGGTTAGGAAATAGTGCAGCAGCAGAACATGGTTCCTGCTTTGTGCATTTGCAGTCAATCACATACCATTACAAGTGCAACAGTGAATCTAGCAATACAAGCACAGGGTAGCAGAAATCAAAATCAAGCCATTTCATCTCGCTTGGGAGGAAAACCTTCGGCTACATTCTTGCGTATTATGGAGGTCAAATCGTGCAAACCAATGCCAATTTCCAGCAGCAACACAGGATAACATGGCAGAACCTTTTGTAATTCTAAAATTGTTACGGTCATAAACATAAACAGGAGATTCATAACCATTATAGAAGTTGTCACATGAACTAGGTGGTGAAGAACAAAAACTTGGAATTCTTACATGATGTCTTTCTAGCAAGGTCGGTCTCAGGAGCAAAACTCTCAAAACTAGATCTGACAACCACTAAGATTGCACACGATCGCAATTCGCAAGGAGTACAAGATAAATTTAACAGGGCGTGACTTAGGTCATCCGCTGCGCAGCTTTTCCCTGGCCTTGGTTTGTCCTGTGATTTGGAGCCCATGATACCACCACCCCACTTCTTCCTGACCTCATCAAACTTGTCGTTGAAGTTGGCCTAGGCATAACCAGATATTTCAATTTCTCCTAGTAGTATGAGATTCTCCAAGTGTTTTAGCATTCAAAATTTAGTATAAACTTTCCCTAGTAAATACCTTCTAGTGAGGATTCCCTAGTGTTTTGACTAGTGATAGTGTTTTATTACTAACTAAAAACACTAGGAGAACTCCACCATTTTGGTAGTGAGGAGTGAGTCAAGTTCCAGTCAGTACAAAAGTCAATAGCACACAAATTGGATGCTGAGAAAAATATACTAATTACATCCAACCTTGATAGCCTCCAGGATCTAGCTGAACTCAAGCTTGTCCTCATTCTTGACTGTGGTCAGGCAAAGAACAGACGCGGTCTTCTTGTGAACAATCTACACGAAGTTAATTATTAGGACACACTTTTGACAAGCCCTTCAACACTTTATAACTAGCAAAAGAAAGTTGGATGGGTTAATACCGATCCAAGGCGTGCTTTTCCCTTGACAATGCAGTATGGAACCTCCATTTTCCTGCAAAGGGCTGGGAGCCAAACGACCAGCTCAATCGGATCAACATCATGGGCTATGACAACTAGTTGGGCCTTGCTCTGCAAAAAGAACAAATATGTAAATAAAGCATATAGTTTTATTGCCAGGGGCACCACTCTGCTAACAATCTATCACTGATCACTATATGAAGAAAACTGAATTGGCGCACACACCTGCTCAATGAGATAAGTCACATGGTTAAGGCCATACTTCAGACTATCTCCAACAATCGTCACCTAAAATACAAGACCTATTTGTCCTTTGGGTAGCGCTACAGGTGAAGAGTCGAGATGGCGGACTAGAGGGGGGGTGAATAGTCCTTTCTAAAACTTATTACGCCAGCTAACCGAAACAAATGCGGAATTTAAAACTATCGTTCTAGCCAAGACTACACCCCTCTATCTAAGTTATCTAGCACCTTGAAAAGATCCTACAAGCAAGCAAGGTGCTACCTTAGCAAGAGCTCACCTAAACAATTCTAGGAGCAAGGTCACACAAACCTATGCAACTAGTACTTTGCAAACCGAGGGAGCTCCTACACAAACTAGTGAGCAAAAGCACAAAGCTCCTAAGCTCACTAGCAAGCTCAATAACAAGGCAACTAATGCCAAATTAGAGAGCGAAAAATACTTAGCTACACAAACTAAGCAATGTGACTAACAAGGTTACACAAACCAAATTAGTCACGCAAGGGAACTACTTCTAGCTACACAAGCAAGAAGATAACTAGCAAGCTACACAAGCTAACTAATTACAAGAGCAACTACACAAGCACAAGTATATGAATGTAAGAACAAGCTTGTGTTAGGGATTTGCAAACCAACGGGAAGAACAATGTTGACACGATGATTTTCTCCCGAGGTTCACTTGGTTGCCACTAAGCTACGTCCCCGTTGAGACAAGCTCCAAGGTTGCCGCCGGTCCTCTTGCTAGTGGTGACCCGCAAGTCACACTCTCCCACGTGGAGTGCTTACCACAAGCTCTAGCACTTGACCCGGCCGGACCACTTGTCGCTCTTCACGTCTCGCTCAACTAGAGTTGCTCTTCGCGATCCCCGCGGGGTGAGCACCGTACCCCTCACAATCTCTTCTCCGGAGCACCGCACAATCTCCTTGCGTGCTTCGACGGAGTCACAAGCCACCAAGCCGTCTAGGAGGTGGCAACCTCCAAGAGTAACAAGCACCACCGGCTTGCAACACGAACACCTAGTGCCACTCGATGCAATCTCTCAATGCAACGCACTAGAATCACTCACTCGCTATTGATTCGCACTCTTGCAAGCACAAGTGAGTTAGAGGCTTTCCTAGCACTCCCCAAGCATGAACACTAAGTCCCAAGGGTGCTCAGCGCCAGCCAAGGCCGGCCACCACTTCTATTTATAGCCCCAAGGGCTAAACTAGCTGTTGCCCCTTCACTGGGCAAAACACGTGGGCACCGGACGCTCTCAGGGAGCCACCGGACGCTCAATACCTAGCGTCCGGTGCTCAGGCGTCGGCCACGTGTCACTAGCCGTTTGAACTCGACCGTTGCCGCCAACGGCTACTGCGCACGCGCGCCTGCACAGCACCACCGGACGCTCTACTGCGTCACACCGGACGCGTCCGGTGCACACCGGACCCGTGCGCAGAGAGCTCCGCAAACTCGCAGGGTCACGGACGCTAGCCACCGGACGCACCCTGAGCGTCCGGTGCTCACCGGACTCATGCACAGAGAAGGTAGCAAAACGCCCTCACACCGGACGCTGGGCACCGGACTCACTCCGGTGCGTCCGGTGCACTCTGCTACACCCGACAGCACACCGGACGCTAAAGGCCAGCGTCCGTGCCTCCGCGCAGAGCGTCCGGTGAGTGCCCGTGACTTCTCCAAATTTCCCACCGGCGCAATAGAAAATATGCACTTAATTTTCTCAAAAGCGCCGAATCTCGCCTCGTAAGCTCGGCGGAAGGGAGAGAGAAACCCACACCTCTCTCAACCCTAGGAACACCACCTCCTTTGTAAAGTGTGCCAACACCAACAAGTGTACACCACCATGTGCATGTGTGTTAGCTTTTCACAAATATTTTCCCAAAGGAGTTAGCCTCTCAACTTGCCACGCCACTCGCCAAACATGTATGCAAAGTTAGATCGCTCAAGTGGCACTAGATGACCGATATGCAAACAAGTTTACCCCTCTTGATAGTACGGCCATCTATCCTAAATCCGGTCATAAACTTCTCTACACACCTATGACCGGTGAAATGGAAATGCCCTAGGTTATACCTTTGCCTTGCGCTTTCCATTCCATCTCCTCCAATGTCGATGCAACACATGCACCAACCAATCACCAAATGATATGATCCACTTCATATCATCACGTGACCGTATTGGTTCATCGATCTTGACCTCACTTGCTCTTTACCATTGCCTTTGTCCATCGGCGCCAAGATCTTGCTCAAGCTTCACCGTCACACGCGGTCCCTCGCTTCAAAGCCTCCGACTTGCCCTTCACTCTTGCAACCGGTCCATCAAGCCAAGCCTCATCTTGATCTTCTCCACCTTGGTCACATGACTCCATGTCATGTCTCATATGTAATGAGCTCCTCCATTATCACATCATCACCTGTGGACTAATCTCCTGTGTATCTCACATAAACACTATTAGTCCACCTAAGTTGTCACTCAATTACCAAAACCAAACAAGAACCTTTCAACAGGTAAAAGGTTCAATACCTATTTCTAGTCTTCTCCAACAACAAGACTTAAAAGACAACACTCTCTGCAAATGGGTCTCGAGGAGAGAGGATACTCAAATTTGGGTTATGCCTCTCATGATACCCAAAGTGGGTCTTCTGTATGGGTACTCTGTTGGAGGCTATAGGTATTGTGTTGGTGACCCATTTTAGATTTGGGTTGCCAAATGGGTCTCCTATTGGAGACAACCTCACAACAATTGGTTTCTTTGCCTCAATAGTTCAGTTTTAGCCTGGGCCCTCTTCAAAAGCCTCTCCTTCTTGGCAGCTTTGTCCTCAGGGCAGTACTTAAGAAGCATCTTGAACAAGTTTGTTGCTGAAAAGGAAGGATCAGGCAGAAGACAAGTTATAACAAGAACAAATGAATTAATAAAAGTACCATATAGCTTGAAATTTTATTTCTGGCAAACAGATGATAAGAACCAAAGGACTATCATATACCCATATTTTAAAAGCATGTATTTCCAATACTATACCAAGCACATTGCCAAGTGAGCCTCTATTAGAACAAATGGCACCAAGTCAGGTGAGCATACATAATTTGAAGCAAGGTTAATTTGTGGGTGGATAGTGTCAAGTTCACCTAGGCCTTGTTTAGTTCCCTCAAAATTTTGCAAAATTTTTCACATTCCCCGTCACATCGAATCTTTAGACGCATGCATGGAGTATTAAATATAGACGAAAATAAAAACTAATTGCACAGTTTGGTCGGAATTGACGAGACGAATCTTTTGAGTCTAATTAGTCCATAATTGGATAATATTTGTCAAATACAAACGAAAGTGCTACAGTGTCCATTTCCCAAAATTTTTCACAACTAAACAAGGCCCTACACATTTGTGGACTATAAACTTCTCTTATTGGGAATAAGCTATGGCCAAGTTCAAAATTGCCTGCACTAGATATTTCAGTATTTTATAAATATTCACTAAACCTACAAGAAAAAAATATGCTGCAATCAGCACTTTGAATATCTGCTAAAATAAATAGTAACAAACCAGCCTACTTACACGGCAAAAAGAAAAAATGATGATAATTGATAATTTAAGTTTAAGAAAATTTCTTTCCAATGCTACACAAGATAATTAAACACTTTTAAAACCTAACATCCATATCACATGTAGCCTATTCTCTATCCACTTCATCTTAATCTATGATACAAATACGCATATCCCAAATGATTGCTCGATGCATCACTCCCAAACAATTACCCAATCACCTATCAAATTGCAATCTTAAACCAAACAATTCCATGCCAGTATCCAAAACTTTAGCAGTGCTATTCCAAGGTTCATGCTATTAACATCTCGACATGTTAAAGTGGTAAACCTTCTTCAAGCGTTGCCCCTACTACCTACTACCCTAATTACTACAACAATTCAACAATGAACGGAATGAGGATCGTACCAAGGTTCTTGTCGAGGGTACGGGTGAACTGGTTAAGCGCCGGGGGCACCTTGAGGCGCTACTTGAGGATGCGGCACTAGCGCTGGATGCCCACGACCTTGGGCCACTTGACGAAGTGGTGGAGGTCCTTCTTGGGCGGAAGCGCGCCGCCGAGCTCGAATTGCTTCGGCCTCTTCTCGAACAGCGGATTCGATACCACCTGCGCCAAACAAACAAACAAATCAAACCATACACGAAATAACAAGCCAAGAAACAACAAGTACAGTAGATTGCACGGATCAAGACCATACTGCCTTCTTCTTGGCGGGGACCGGCGCCTTGCCGCCTCTCTTCGGGCCTGCAAGATTAGACGATTCGAGTGAAATTAGAACATATTGTCGTAGCTAGATCATCAAACAGTAGCCGAACCTAACCGTGTGTTTGGTTGGGGGTTGGCTGGGTTGGGTTGGATCCAACCCGGTTTTGGGGGACGTAGCCAACCCGTCTAGTGTTTGGTTGCAGTTTTGATTTTGGAGATGGAGCCAATTCGTCCAGTGTTTGGTTGAAGGAATTGGAAATATGAGAAGTGATGTCGTTTGTGGTCCCCGCACGGGACCCACTCAACCCGGCTGGAGCGGCTCCGTCCGCCAGATTTTGACGGACGAGTCTAACCCGCATTTGAGAGAAATATTCTACCCTGGAGTCAACCCAACCCTCCCATCCCCCAACCAAACAGCCACGGGAACGGGTTCACTCCGACCCGGCTCGCCCCGCTCTCCAACCAAACACACGGTAAGATAAGATTGGTCGCTCAAGATCCATGGCAGCAGAGCTTAGAAGTTTCGTAAGATCCCTTGGAATTCCACTGGCGAACACAGCGAGGAGGCAGAGCAGGCGAGAGGAAGCAAGAGAGAGAGGCGTGTACCATTTTGCCGGTGGCTATTTCGGGCGAGCGAGCGGGGTGACGACGGGGGTGGGAGAGGCTGGGCGAGTGGTGGCGGCGGCGACACGAGCTTTGAAGCCGAGCGGCGGATTTATAGGAGCGTCTTCCGGGCCACGTGGTCGCGTCTGGAACGTCGGATCCGACGTGATGAAGGTCTTGGTGGGCTCTTACCTGTCCGTCCTGCGGATTAGGGTTTTGGCGGTCACATCTGGGCCAGCCTCGCGTTGGATTAGAAAACCCAGGCTGGAAGTGCTACTGGGCTGGGCTGAATTACAAGTCCCTCCGCCAAGCAATCAGCGTCACCGATGTGACGTGACACGCCGCCGGCGTCCAAGCGGCCGGCCGGCTGGCAGGCAGACGGCACCTCATTACCTCCGCCGGGGACGTGGAGGTAGTGTGAGCTCACCGAAAGGTGGGTCCGCGCTGTAGCCAGTCTACTTCGGTTGCCACGTGGCCGGTGTCTCGCGAGAAGGGGGGGGCGCTCTCCGGGTGGACTCGTACCACCAACTCGCAACCGCCGCGCCCCCGTTAATCACTCCTCCCCGAGTTCTCCTATTTTTTTCAAACTCCCCCCAACTGACGGCCACCGCAAATGGTAGGGGATCGATCCCCTTAATTATTGCTGAAACCTGCCGGAATCCAATGAGGTAGTATTTGCGTTGAGGCCCTATACATAGCCGCCATTTGCATCTGCAGTTCAGAGCGCAGCCCCGTTCAGTCCCAGTCCCGCAGACACGGCAGGAGGCGACGCCGCCCGACGACGGCGAGAGCGAACCACCGCCGCCGCCGCCGCGCCGTCGTGTTAGGTAACCTTGTCTCTCCCCTCCCCTCGCATCCGCTTCAGTTCCCCCAATTGCGTCATCGCGATCTCGCGCTTCACTTGCACGCGGCGGCATTTACCGCCACGCGGATCTGGGCTGGTAGTCCGTGTTAAATCGTTAGCGATTATGGCGGGCGTTGGAATTCTGTTGTTCTGCGGCGGTGGATCTAGGGGTGGTAGTGGAGAGCTGCGGGAGTGAGGGGCTTGTCTCGTCGCCGTCGACGGGGTCACAGCAAGCTGTGCTTCCTCTCCGTAGGAGTCGCGTCGCGTTTTGGCTGAGTCGAGACGCGTCTCACTTTGCCCAATCAGTTACTTCTGGCTTTAGTGCTTTATATGCTGCATTAGGTACTATCCGCGGCGCGCGTTGTTGATAAGTTGCCAAACATTTGTGCCTGTCTCTTGAGTGTGCTGGCCACTGTAATCGAAGTCGTCCTGGCCTAAGCCTTGGGTAGATCCAATGCTTGTGGAATTTTGTGTAGGAAGAGCTCACAGATATCCACACTGTAGTGGATTGGATTATCATTTGTCAGATTGTGCTGTTGTGACTTGACTAGCTGTGGATGATCATTGATCTCATGGAACCATCAGAATTTCAGCTTCCATTAATTATGTTTTTGCACTGTAGTTTTATTACTTGATCATTGTTCCATGGACTGGTTGAAACACTCTGTGCCATCTATTTGTTATGGAAAATGCTCCAAACAATCACCAGAGATACCTTTTTAACTATTTTAATCTCCAGCTGTTAGGAATGGACTGAAATTTGTCCCTTTTTTTGTTCTTAAGCGCCTTTTTTCTGCCCATAATCAGTGCAGGTTACAAAGTGTGAAAATGTCAGAAAGGGCTTTGAAAGATCTCAATATTGCTCAATCAGCAGATCTGGAGAAAGGAAAAGACAATTCTGTGAAATCCTGCATCACCAAGCCTGTGTTAAATGGCAACAAATGTGCCAACAAGGAAGAAAAAGCTCTGTCAGCTTGCCAAGATGCTGTTGCTAATGGAAATGAGGCTGTAATTGCAGATGTGGAGTACATTGATTCTGAAAATCTAGTAGATCTCCCAGATGTCAATGGAGCTCTAAGTGTATGGCACTGGTTTGCATATTTTATTGGACCGATGGGTTCCTCTTTGTTTGTTGGTTGTAGTCAGAGCTGAGTTTTATTGTTTCTATTTGTTTTTCAACAGACCTTAGCTAAAAGGTTGGATTCAAAGGACTGGGTTATGACATGTGAAGCTCTAAACAATGTTCGCCAGTTGGCAATGTATCACAAGGAGCGACTGCAGGAGCTTCTGTAAGTTTTTCCCCAGCATATATGCAGAAAAAAAAGTGTTCCCGTTTAAACAATCCTTCTGATATCTTTTGGAACCACTTATCCATGCCTGTGGTACAGAATCGCATATCTCCTTTATTAATTGTTCAATACAAACTGTTTGAATTGCAGGGAGCCTCTAGTTCCTCTTATTGTTAAATCTGTGAAGAATCCAAGAAGTGCTGTATGCAAAACAGCACTGATGACTTGTGCTGACATCTTTAAGGCCTATGGTGACTTAATGGTTGACTCAATTGATCCACTGGTGAGTATTCCTATCCATTTAAAATTTCTTCTATTAAGTACAAGGTTGTATAAGGTTTCTGAAAACATCCTTTTTTTTGTCAAATACATTCACAGCTAGTACAGCTGTTTTTAAAGGCTTCACAAGATAAGCGATTTGTTTGTGAAGTTGCTGAGGCAGCTCTTATATCAATGACAAGTTGGATCTCCCCTTTGCTACTGTTGCCAAGAATGCAGCCTTACCTCAAGAACAAGAATCCACGGATTCGAGCAAAAGCATCAGTGTGTTTCAGCAAAAGTGTACCTCGCCTTGTAAGTGAAATTTCTTGCCTGAAAATTTTGTACAGTTGCAGCTTCTCTAGTCCCAATTCTTACTATAAAAGAAACATAATATAGGATTTTTTTTAATTTAATTCAGATTATAGTTGTTAATATTTTCGTTTCGTTGAATACTAGCCTTCTCCATCTCCATCCAATATATTCTAGATCTTTTTAGTTTATTTTTTTGAATACTTTGATGTATATTTTAACATTGAATCTCCTGCATCATAAAGTGGAGCTGGGTGGTATCCAAATACGCTAGTTGACATGTTAGGGGTTTGATGGTTTATTGGGATGGTTGATGCATAGTTAGCTGTAGGTTGTATGTCTTCAACACTTAACTCATGCTTTGCTGTCATGTTCAATAGCACAACAGTGATTGGATTTTACATATCAATTTTCTGTACAGTAGATCTACATGCATTAGTTGTGTCTTTAATTTGAGGTTGTATGTTACTCTTGTTGTATAACAACAATAATGTTTTTCTTTTTGTCCAGGATGTGGTGGGAATCAAAGAATATGGTATGGATAAACTCATCCAGATTGCAGCAACCCAACTTAGTGACCAGCTTCCGGAATCAAGGGAGGCTGCTCGCAACCTGGCACTGGAACTACAAGTATTCTATGAGAAGTCTCAGGCCTCAACTTCTGACGAACACGAGGGCGAGCCTTCTGCCTCACCAGATGCTGAATCATGGGAGGCCTTCTGCCAGTCCAAGCTCTCTGCGTTAAGCGCCCAAGCCATTCTTCGTGTGACCCCTACTACAAAAGAGGGTGTGACCTCTACCACTACAAAAGAGGGTGTCACCTCTGCCCCAAAAGAAGGCTTGGCCGTGGGTTGCTAGCATAAGCCACAAGGAGAGATTGCGATTTTTCAACCCCTTCACTTTCTTGCTGTATATGCCTTTGGTTGGTCCTTCGTTACATCCAGTCGTTGAAAAAAAAAATCACCGGTTCAGGAATTCAGGTGTGACCACGGTGTTAATATTGGTGTGAGATATATCCATTATAGTTGACTGTACAATCATTGCGTTCCACTACTTGCTATTGATTGGTCAAGTGAATGTAGATCCATGGTTCAGTGCTATATAACAGTCTTTTTTTTCCTTTCCCTTCCAGTGCTGGTTCTGTTATTTTGAAGGAAATGACATTTTTTTGTGTTTCAGAACTCGATGTTGATTACTGTCTCTGGCAAGAGTAATCACCTACAGCATGTCCCTGCACTTTGCTTTCTCTGTGATATATCAAAGTGAGAGCCACTGGTGTTGATTTGACGCGAAGATACTTACTTGACATGGTTATGGTTCTGCTGTCAAAACTAGCCTCACCTCTCTCAGCACCGAAACACAAAAACATGTTTTGGACTCTTTGCCCAGGTGCTTGAAGATTAGCTTCGCCTGGCTAAGCAGGGTTAGGCAAAACTTGCCCAGCATCCAAACGTGCCCACGTCTCTTGTCGTGTCTGTACAGGCATGCGTATTTTGCTAACTTGTTTTTAATCAAACTGTCTAAAACCTAACGGCCTGTTCGGATCATGGGGACGGATGGCGGGATTAATTCTAACCTGAAATCTTGTGATAAATTGTACTATATTTGATCTCCTGGAATGAATCTAGGTGGAATGGAGGCATTAGTGTTTTTTATAAACTTGATCTAATATATATATACTTATTTTATACATTTGTGATTTTTTATAAACTCGATCTAACTTAACATGGTTTGATTCATTTTTTATTTGGACGTTAGTTTGTTTATGGGCTTGATTGGCTTGCGGCCAAAATTTGCCATTTCAAGGATTTAGCAAGTCAAAATATGAGAGGTTAGCAAGTTTTAGTAGCAAACCAAACAATAACCAAAATATGGCTTACAAAATCTTTAGCTTGGCATATTTTAGAAGCTAAGAGCATCTCCAACAACTTGGTAAAATTCACTTGTCAAATCTTGAGTTATAGCAAGTTGCTAATTTGTTTAGCAAAAGAAAAAAGGATGTGTCTCCAATAAGTTGCTATTCTCACTTGGTAAAAATAGAGGATGACAGATGGGACCCGCTCACTTGGTAAAAGAATATGTGTCTCCAACAAGTTGCGCCCGGGATAGCAACTTGGGATAGCAACTTGACAAATCTCGGCAGTAGAAACCTCTGGATAGCAACTTGGGAAATTTAGCAAGTTGAGATAAGGAGTTGTCGGAGGAGGATTTTTATGCTTTTAGCAAATTTGGTAGGACAGCATGTTGAAATACCAAGTTGTTGGGGATGCTCTAAGAGCAACTCCAACAGTTTTGCAATTTTTATTTGGCAAATGTTGTTATTTGCCAACTCCCAAAACGATATGGGGAGGGAACAAAAAGAACATCTCCAAGTGTTTGACAATTTTGACTTGGCAAAAACAAAATTCTACTGGTTCTGAAGATCAACGAAGAAGCATCAAGTTGTCAGCTTGCTATAAAAGTATGCACATACAAAATGCCAAGCCTATTCTAGGTGTGCATAAATGCCAAGAAAGGAGAAGAATTTGCCAACTTGCTATAAATGACAAACCCAATTGCCAAACTGTTGGATAGAAGATTTTGAGAGTTTTGGTAAAAAACAAGAATGTCAAACGTATTTGCAAAACTGTTGGAGCTGCTCAATAAGGCCCTATATCAAAGCTAGGAACTCATGTGATGCTCACAAGAAAATTCAGAAAAAATGCTGTGATTTTGGAGCCTGAAAAAAAAAATGAAATTTTTACTTTTATCATAATAATTACGTAAATAAAACTTTTGATCCGAGCTGACTCGACTAGTTCATTAAATAGGGTTAGGCTATTTTTTTGAACCCACAATAACCATTAGGTCAAATAAGGGCTTCAAGTTTTGACCCAAAATAAAAAAAATTCACTTTAACACAGTAGGCGCGGGCAAAAAATTGACTCAACGTTATGTTGGATTGAGATCAAATTGAAGTCAAGCATAAGCAAAAACTGGGTTTTTCTGGTCCACTCACACTTGTGTATCAGCTTTGCTTCCTTTGAAATGCAGGAATTTTAAGCTTTTTCTTATGAAAATACTAATTCATATGTTTTTTATAAAAATCATGGGGTTTCAAATGGCTGCTACTCCGTACGAGACTTCAGGGCTATTTGGTAGGGCTTCGGATTCACTGCTCTAGCTTTGGATCTTGTGGAGTTGCAACTTCAGAAGTGGAGTTGCTGCTGTTTTGATAAAGTGTTGGGTAAAATAACTTCACCTAGTAGATAAGAAGTCTAAAATGCTCTTCATTGTTTATTTTTCTTCCTTTTCTTTTTCTTTATTTCTTAGAGCAGATCCAAAAGCTTGGCTAAAATTTGTAGCAAAATTCTATTGTTTAGCAATTTTGTAAAATGGAAAACTTTTTAAAAAAGAAGAAGTCCACAACAGATTTGCTATTTTATAAAATTAGATAGCCAGTGTCAGTAGTTGTCTATATATAACCATCGAAAATCAAGAGATAGCCAATTTTTCTACTTTACAAAATCAGATAGCACATATGTTAAAGCCTATTTTTTACTATACAATTCTAAAATAACCTCCCAACAAGACCAACAAAGTCTGGCTGATTCACCGCCAGAACCCCCGCCACGTCGCCCCAATTTTTTTTTGGCCATCGGATCCTCCAGATGGTTCTGATTTGCTGGGTCGGATTTTACCAGAATCTGGTTCTCCTACTTCACCTTACCTTCTTTGGCTTCTTCTTAGACCTTGTTTAGTTCCGAAAAATTTTAGAAAATCGACACTGTAGCACTTTCGTTTGTATTTGATAAATATTATTCAATTATAGACTAACTAGGGCCAAAAGATTCGTCTCGTCAATTTCGACCAAACTGTGCAATTAGTTTTTATTTTCATCTATATTTAATACTTCATGCATGCGTCTAAAGATTCGATGTGACGCGGAATGTAAAAAATTTTGCAAAATTTTCTGGGAACTAAACAAGGCCTTAGCTTCTTTCTTGCTTCTCCAAAGAAAATCCGACCAAATTGGGGCGAACCTGATTTTATCAAATTGATCAACAACTGAACCAATAGAACGAACGCATCAGAACACACCTGCGCGCGCACATCGGTAGGAGCCGGGTGAAGCTCTTTTCACCGTGACCCCCTGCGAGGCCGAGGCCGCGACTCCCCGTACCCCCCCGCCCGACGCGCGACTCCGCTCCCTGCGAGCCGCGACGCAGGAGCACCAGCAGGCACCGTTCTCCCCTGCCGGCGGCCGCCGACCCCTCCCAAGGCGAGCCCACCTCGGCGGGCGGCCTTGCCCCCACTCTCCCTCTCACTACTAGCCTCCATCTCCCAACCCTACCCTGAAGAAGAAGGAGAAGAAGGGCGCCCCAAGATCTGCATCCCCCAACCCTAGCTCTAGAGGAGTGCTTCCTCAACGACGGCCGGCGCCCCAAGCTCTGCTCCGGCGAAGTGAAGGCCCCTCCAGCAAGCTCCCCCAACTGTGCAAGGTATTCCATCCCCATCTCTATGCTGTGATTTGTGAAATGCAGTGATTTGGTACACATGCTCTGTACTAGTGTAATTATGGGGATGAATTGGTACAAATGCTTTGTGATTTGGTGATTTGGTACACATGGTTTCTTACTCATGTTAGTGATTTGTGCATGTTCTGAATTTTTTATGAGTTGGGGGATGGAGCTCAGAGTACCATTTTAGCCAAACACCCCTAATAGACAGCTCCAACTCCACTCAGAGCCAGCTCCATTTGGATTTCTGGAGTGGAGCTACTCTGTCTGGAGTTGGAGCCATGCCAAACAGGCCCGTAATTTCCGGCTCCGGTTGTGCGTCGAACCTTCAGTCATCGGGTTTTCCGTGGCTCCTCCTCTGGAGCAGTTTTCTCTGAGGCGTTTGGTTGGAGAAGCACAAAAAACGGCTCCTGGGGCTGTCCAGGGAGCTGTACCAAACGGCCCCTTCGTACTGGTTCGTCCTGGGCTCCTGGCGTACTCTCTCTCTCTCTCTCTCTGACCTCGGTTCTCCCGTGGCCCTCTCGCGCGCTCTGTCGGTCTCTGGCGACCGACAGCGCCAGTCGGGAATCGGCGTCGGCGCGTCGCCCCATCCTGGCCGGCAGTCCCTAGGCGGCTAGGCCCCAGCTCTCCACCTCCGCACCCCCAGTCTCTGCACCACCTGCCCCAGCCACGCCGGCGCATCCCCAGTCCCCGCGCCCCCAGCCCCCATGTCGTCTGCTCTCCGGACAGGCCGGCGGCAAGCCTGGTGAGAACCGAGAACCCTCTTTCCCTCCATTCTCTTCGTCCTTGCAAAATCTCTAACCCTACCTTTCTCTGATCTAATTTGATATTTTGATCTAGCTTCTTCTAGATGCAGATAGTAGAATTGTTGAAATTGGTTGACTACTTATGCTTATTTAATTTAAGAAAGACTTGTTATGCTATTTAGCATTTTTATATGAATCGTGGGTCTTAATTCTTATGCTACTTTACCGAACTGCTAAATAGTTTTGACCGATTTGGGTATGAATTGGTCCAGCATACCCCATGCAAAAATCCTAGATCTGACACTGCCTTTACTGGGTCCGCTCCTGCCCGAACCAGTTAAGTTGTTTGGCTATTCGTATCCGGACCTGATCTAATTACTATGTATACATGTGTTTTTCCAACTAACTTAGATTTTTATTCCCAAACATTATTGGTTATATACATTTGTACCCCGATGTACTAACTTTACTTAGTCTGCCTGTGAACCTGCAATGCTCCTTGTCAAGCTCGCTACGTCAACATGAGGCTCAACAAGGTGGAAGTGAACCTTATAAGGCTGCTGGAGGCTGCTCCCCGCCAGCAAAATCAGGCTAAACTTGTCTATGTATGTAAGAGTAGCTAATATGAATTTCTTAGATACTTTGATTTCCACCTGCGTAATTGATTTGAAGGAAACGAAGAAGTAGCTGTAGCCTCATTCAGTTTCTTTTTATTAGCGATAAAGGACAATCTCAGGTTGTTTTGTTCAGTATCAGCACATGGTGTCTGAATCTTCTGTCACTTTGAATTTGAGTTAACTGTATTACTAATTACTTACAGCCTCTGTTCCAGTGCAGTATGTAACCACAGCCCGGGAGCTGTTGGAGCAGCTAGGAGCTGAGACTACACCAGAAGGGATATCAAGGTGCATTCTCAGCAATAGCATAGCATCGATGTTTTTCTGTTATTTTCTTTTTCTGGAATGCTGATATACAGATATAGTGATGTGGTGGTTATTTGTGCGCCATCTAATGTTTCTCAAGGTTCCATTGTTTTAATGAAGAAGGAAAATAATCTAACTTCTGACAGCAGCAAACAAAAACAGGAAACTGTGATACATAAATCTCAACACTGATCTTGCCCATGCAGCAGTATAACTCTCTACCTTTTGCATTTTGCATCAATGTAAATTCCTGAAACCTGTACAGGGAGTGCTGGCTGGTAATTAAGAATACATTCTGATAAGCCTTTGCATTTTGCTGCTATTTCGATTTGGCTGACACTGACAGTGTGTTTCAATATTTTGTTAAGTCTTTATGACTTCACATTCTGAGGAGTGACAAAAAGACAAGGGATTGAGGGCCTTGTTATCTTATCAGAATTGCCTTTTCTTTATACATAAGTGCTCCATTAACCTGGCTTCCAGAAAAATCATTCTTGCGCCATGGGTCGCCACTTGATAAATGCCTGGTTTCTCTTTCAGGTTTAATAAAATTCTGTTCCTGAAGTCAGTGTACTCTTTCTGTACTGCATCTCAAACAAGTATATAAAAGATCCATACTTCTAAGTTACTGTAATATTTTCTTGTGGCCTTCATTTTGATGATCACGGTTTCTGGGCTATTGCTTGGCCTTGTTTTATGAACAATCCTATGCCTGGTTCAGTGGTCTTAGTAATTGGTGTAGCAAAGCAAGCATTTACCTCAGTTAAACTTTCCAACTGCTGCTTACATTTTTTTGTGTGATCAGAAGAACATGTTTCTGATGAATTTGTCCCCTTTTCAGCATTTCAAAAGCTAAGCTTTCTGAGTATTCAGAAAAGATTGAAGCACTAGCTTCCAGGCTTGCTGCTTCAGTGGTATGTTTCTATTGTATCGATTCATTTGTTTGAATTGTTTTCATAGAATTTAAAGCAATCACACCATATGATGTTAATTTTTTATCTGAACCTTTATCTCTTATACCTTTTAGATTGGATACATTTCTTATTAGTCATTATTATATTCTTGTTGTTGCAGCCTGAAAATGAAAAGCCAATTATTGAAAGCAGAGATGAAATCTCTTATGAAGAAGCAAAGCCAGAAAGTCCAATATCTTTATCATCAGGACTGCGAAGGAGATCGACGTAAGTTAAATTTGGCCATTTTGCCTGTTTTCCTTTCTTATGGTTACAACTACGGAACCAACAGATGAAATTAAATAGAGCCCATGCCGAAGTTGGACCAAGCCATCAGGAAGGAAAAGGAGATATTGGAGCACCTATAAAATTGGATGCAGAAGCTCAGGCTCACATTGAGAAGCATAGGTATGCTATTTTTGTCTTAATCTGTGAGGAGATATCTCAGGCTTCAGCTCAATGCCCACGTTATTCTTATCCACAGTTTCTTCATTGCACACGAGCAACCTATTTACTGTGTCCATTTGTTGTCTGGTGTCATTACTCACTAAAATTGTTGTGTTGGAAGCTATAACTTGTAAATTGCTGTGTTGGAAGCTATAATTTGTGCGCGCCTATTAGCTTCATTCTTGTTCTATTTATTTGAAGATATGTGCATCAAAATTGTCTGAGTCATCATTCATCAAATGAAGATTGTGCTCTTACTGTTACTTTCTTACCACACAGGAAGCTCCAAGAAGATTTGACTGATGAAATGGTCGAGTTAGCACGGCAACTGAAGGAAAGTAGCCTAGCGATGAACCAATCCGTGCAGGAGACAGAGAAGGTTTTTCTTTTCATCTAATCCTCAGATTTCTACTGTATTGACACAATGGTTTATGTGGATAAAGTTGTATTGATATTGCAATGATGAACTCCTTCAGTTGCGTGCTTGTTGAGAATGTTACCTTACCTGCTGATGCAGATCCTTGATTCTACCGAGAGGGCTGTCGAGCAGAGCTTGGCAAGCACGGGCCACGCAACCTCGCGAGCTGCAGAGGTCTACTCACTGGCTTCCAAGACTACGTGCTTCCAGTGGCTTCTAATGTTTGTGATGACCTGCATGTTTGTAATGGTGGTTCTGCTCATAAGGATCACCTGAAGGACGAGGCTGTAGCAGGCACTCAAACTTCTATTCACCCTTGACTTTGTTTCATGGTAACTCTTTGTGGTCATGGTGTTTTCTCGACCAAGTGTCCCCAGCCAAACAAGCCTGTATGTGAAACTGGAAGACAGCTGCCTGTACAGAGGCTTGATGAAGTACTATTTTATTGGTCAGTCAGACCCGAGTGACTCCCTGAACTAATAATATGAAAATTGCTATATTTCAGGTGCTTGAATTTTTAAAATTTTGAGGCAACAATCTCACACAATTAACTACAGTATATTAAAAGGTAACTCACATAACCCAATTTACATTTGTTTTATTATAGCCAAACAATAAGAAAATATTATGTTGCCTGAACGACAAAAAAAAAACACATGAGATGTACTCCCTTGATTTTAAATTATAAGTTATTTTAAGAATCTTTGGAGAGTCAAAATATCTTATATTGATCAAATTTATATAATAAAATAATAATAATTATGATGTCAACTAAGTATTATTATATTTTTCTTTAATTATATTTTCATAGTATGTCCATTTTATGTTACAAATATTAGTATTTCTCTCTATAATTTTGGTTAAATTTGAAAAATACTTTGATTTTCTAATATTTTTGGAATGACTTATAATTTAGAGTGCAGGGAATAGAAGTGTAATAATATTAGGGAAATGAGCTGTGTCTTACTATTTTCGGTTTAGTTTTACATTAGCAACTGTGACCCGAAGCCGTTTTGGGGGGAATTTGGATAAGCTCGCCACTTTCCATGACCCAATTTTTCTCATGAATTTTGGATGTTCCTAGGAAAATAAGGCATGTTAATTCATGTCATACATGAAATAGCCTTGCAAAATTGGTAAAGTAAAAAAAAAAGAGAAGCGATCTGGGCATATTAGTTCTTACAAAACGAGTGTTTTTATGGCACATCACCTTCGAGAGGAACTGACCATCAAAGTAGCTACAGTATGTTAGTCTGCGTGGCTACATGCAGCGTGTCGCACATACGTAGTCCTAATGACACCGTAAGATAGAGTATGATTTAGAAAATATCAAAACTATTTTTTGAGGTAAAATAAATTTTCTAAAATTAAACTAGATTTAGGATTTTATTTCATTATTTTCCCTGTGAAAATATTTGAATAAAATTTTGAAATATTTTCTATGATTTTTACATATATTTTAAATTTCTTTAGTCCGATTTACCTCCTCAACTTTTAGCTTAGTCTGATTTACTCTGACTCGACACCACGTCAGCAAAACCACCACTAAAATCACTCAACATGTAAAAACAAACAGTTTTAACAATTGAGAAAGCTTAAAAGAGGGAGGCAAATTGAACTTTTTTCTTAAAATTTTGGGTCAAGCTCGGGCCAGGCTTTTGATCCGTGGGCTGGCCCCGTTAACCCGAAATGAACAGCTCTCGCAACAAATCTGGTGACCTTCCAGCAAAGAAGAAGAAGAAGAAGGCCCAATAGGCCACTCGTCCGTCAGTTGGGGCGCCAAAACATTGACCTAATTTTGTATCCGGCTCCGGCCTCGTCTCGACTCCGTGGGGGCGCAGCGTGCAAGGCGTACCGCGTAGACCGCACTCTCCCACAAGCTTGGCAGCCAGCGGCCACCGCCAGACGTAAGATGGCGGCGGAGGCCAAACCGGCTGCGGCCAGCGGGGTTGCCGGCGAGATGGAGGTGGAAGCGTACCGCCGCCTATTCCCGGTGGCCTTCCTGGAGCGCCACCTCGGCGAGTCCGTCCGCATCGATGCCCGCCGCCTCAGAGAGGCCCGCCCCACCACCATCGCCCTCGGCGCCGTCTCCTCCGCGCATGGTTCTGCTCTCGTCCGCCTTGGCGACACCGTAATACGCCCCACTTTCCTCACCTTCTCTCTCCTATGTTTCCCGTCTTGCTTGTCTCGCGCTCTTCAACTGTTCGACGGATTGTCTTTGCAGGCCATGCTCGCGTCGGTCAAGCTCGAGGTGATGTCGCCCCCGGCTGAGCACCCAGACGAAGGATCCGTCGGTTCGTTTTCCCCCCTTTCCCTGCTGCTGCCTATCGCCTTTGGTTTTTATTCTTTTTGTTGATGTTGACGTATTTGTGTTTTGCGTAGCTGTTGAGTTCCACATGCCACCCATCTGCTCCCCGCTGGTTAGGCCAGGCCGATCCGCTGAGGTTGCACCAGTCATCTCCAAGGCCCTTGAGGACGTTTTGATGAGGTTTTTTGTTTTTCCGTTAACTTCAGCTCTATAATTAAATGGATAGATAAATGAATGCAGAATCGAATCCTTTAGAAGAGGACAGAGTTCATCGGGGTCAAATTTAATCGATCTCTTCCAAAAATCGTGATTGTTCACTATTACTCTGGACTAGATGACTAGTTGTAGTTAGTGTGGAGAGGAGAGGACAGAAACTAATTACGTGGAAGGCACTATGAAGGCACTATGAATGGCCTTAATTACAGATTATGTAGTGATACACAGCGGAACATTGCTACTTCAGATCTATTCTCCATGGATCACAAACAGCGCCTGAATGGCCTTAATTGTCTGATTATTTGATAGCATGGTGGAAATACTGCAATGATTTTGTCTTCAATAACACTGCTCCAAGTGTGTCATTGGTATTTCAGACAGTTGAGGAGAGAGCCATTTGGTGTTCAGCCATGGTTCGGGGCCTCCAGGACCTCATATACTTTCAGTTTTTCTGGTTTAGTGGTCGCTTGGTAGTCATGTTCTTGGTACTTTTTGTGGCGTGTTTTCTGTTGTATAGTAGTGGGGGCATGGATTTTTGTTTGTGTATGTGTGGATTTTACATATGGTATACTTATTCTTCTTAATGAAATGCCACAGCTCCCTGCGTCGTTTTTTTACCATTCCTGCAAATCAAAGTAATAGCAGGGTTACTTGAAATTTGCCTTCCGTTTACGCTTAATTTTCTCTTTTGAGTATGAAGTGACACATGCTCCACTCTTTGTACTAGTAGACATAACTACGAATATAAAAATTAACATTCATAGTTCAAGTGGAGGCTGAAGTTAAGAATGTCCAGTGGAAAAGTATAGTGGGTGCAGAAGGCACTGGTTTGCTTTTTTCAGGCGTGCATGCAAATCCTGTACATTCTGTTTGTCGGCTTTTGTCTGTTGGATTTTTCTCACTAGGTCGGCGAACTGAGGGTCCTTCCGGTGCCAGTGCTGGGGCATGATTTCAATACTTTGGCCATTTCTTTTTCTGTATCACTCCCACAACCTAATGAATGACACATAGTGACACTGAGGTAACATTGTTCTGTCCTCTTATGCAGTTCTGGAATGCTAAATTTGAAGGACCTCTGTTTGATCACTGGGAAGGCTTCTTGGCTAGCGTACCTGGTAATATATCTTGGTTCACTCATTGATAGCTTCAGTGTGTGGACAAAAGGAACAGTACCTTTGACAAGAAATCACTGTTAGTTACTACAAGGACTCCACTTTTTACTTCTACTGACAAAACATAAGTTAAATAATATGAAGAAGGGAACCAAGGCTCCAAGCACCCAGGGGTTTTCATTGAGTCAAAACTCAAAACTAGTGTACCTTGAAAGATGAGGTGACTTTGAATAGCATGATTTGTAGTTGAGAATGACACCCTTACAACACCGTACACTGTCAATGCTAGGATCCCAATATGCTTTTTGATGTTTTGAAAATTTACGTAACACAGTGAAACTCATGCTTGTGACTTTCCTCAAGCCACTCTTGTTTAGTTAGCTTAGTTGTGATTGATTTGTGACTATTTTCTTTATGTAGAAGTTAGTCCACCTTCATTTGATAAGTCTTTCCTCCACTCTTAGCATTTCATGATTATCTTCGTAAACCTTCTTTTTGAACTTTTATTAGTTAAGTGCTGATGCTGTAATTTATGATTTATGAATAGCCCCCCCCTCCCCCCCCGAAATTTAAAATGATCCAAGCATTGGTTTTCAGAAGCACGTTTGAAACCTATGCTCGTTAAGTTGTACGCCTTTATGCCTTAGGGATTGAACAGGAACTAGACAAAGTGACAAACTGTGTAACTTCTTATGATAACCAGGCAATGTTAAGCCTGAAATAACTGAATAAACCCCCAGCCCCATCAATATAAGTTGAGTTTAACAATTTCCTTCTTAAGCCCTTGTCCTCTTTCTGTAGGTTCACATGATAATACCAAATAGGACATTTTCTCAGCAGTACATTTGCATATGTGATATGGGTACAGTTTTACACAGTTGCATTCGAATCATGCAACGTTGAATCTGTGATGCCTCAAAATTTTACCACCTGGAAAATACCATCCTAATAAGTCAAATAAGAGAGATGCCAATCCAAAGTAGGTTCTTTAGTCTAGCACTCCAGAACTTTACAATTTGTTGCCATCTTTATTTTTCTCAAATCGTCAGGAGAACAGCCCATCATTTAAAAAAAAGGGAAAAGGAAGATAAATCTGACCAACATGGTCAAAGAGAATGTAGTGTGGTTGTCCCAAAACCCTGAACGCTTCCTGCAACCGCAAAAGACCCAGAAATTAACAAAGGGGCACCTAAGTGCTGCCAGCTTTAGTAAGGGGAGCAAAGTCTCAGGTTTACTTAAAGCTTTGTACCTTGCTATTACTTTAGAATTTCAAGTGGTCTTTCTAATTGGCAGCAGCAGAGGGCAAAAAGGGGAAAGGATGCACATTAGTGGAGTGGAAAACAGTCAATGATGTTCAAGAGTGGCGAGTGATTAAATAACCCTGTTTTGGCATGTCCTTTCCATTTTGAGAAAATGGCTATTATAGGACTCAAATCGTTGTGGCTTCTCTCAAAGTCTCAATTCTAATATTCTGAAAATAGGTGTATTTTTTCTTTATAAACAAGTTGAGATGTTGTGGATCCTGAATAAGTTTTCACAAGAGCTTTGTATTTTGATCTTTTCTGGATTTTGAACTTTTGCAGGATATCTATTGCTTGAATGCTGACGGGTCTCTGTTTGACGCTGCACTTATTTCAGCAGTAGCTGCCTTCACACATTGTACGTTCATTTATTTTCACTGTACATATGGACATATGGTCATGATATCCTCCCACTATCTCATTTTGTGCAATATGGAAATATCACTATCATACAATTCTGCTGTTATTTCCATCATGAAGTATGCAGTCACATTATTACTATGTTTTTCTTGTGTGAGACTTTTTAATGGAACCAACCAAAACGAACAAACCTCTAAAGCTGATTCAGCCTACAGGAATATCAAACACAGAAATTATTGAGAAAAGAGTTACCCATAAAATCTGAGACGAAAATGATGCATATCGTTCTTTGGTTCTAACATATTTGCTGTGTTAGTTTTCAATGCAGAAAAGCTGCTATTCTGAGATAGTTGCTTCCTATTATGTTTCTAGTCATTTGTCAAGTTTATGCTTGAAAGTTTTGAATATAGGATATTTAATTATTTATTTTGAAGCTCTTGATAACTGTTGTTGAATGCAAATTGCTCATTTAGGAGGAAATATGTCTGTGTTTTTGTGTTCTAGCTAGTGCTTGGTGTTTGACGATATTGGACTAATTTCGAATATGACGATATCTTGCTTTTTTAAGAATGTCTGGGTTCTTTATCTGCTACATGATAAATTGATCATTATATCTTTTTGTTGTCATGTTGAAATCGAATATTGCTTAGCCCACTTGTGCATGAAAACTACAAGGCCTAACACCCTGACTGTCATTGAAAGTGCGAAAATATATGGTTTAAGTTTTATTTGCTTGAGGGCCTGGATTTTCATGTGAATTGACGAGTTCTCACGCATAACCTGATCTGGTTTCCTGGAGTATGAATGTATGATCATCAAGAACATTACGTTTTATTTTAGAGAGTACTCTCTTTTCCCTGGCTAGCTAAGCCTCTCCTAGTGGCTGAAGCTGGTCTTGACTCTTGATCTCTGAATTGAATTGATGCCTAGCTGCCACCATCTCTGCTTCAGCACTTCCTTTTGGTACCACCATGCACTTGGCTCGTTCTTTTAGGACTAAGCACTAAAACACTTTTGTGTTATGCTTTTGGTCAAAACATCCACCACTTGAGCAATCTGTGTTTTGTTATTTTTGAAGTATTTAGGTTGGTAGTCAAATTATCAGTTCTGCTACGCTCACCTCTATTGCTCCTCAAATAAGTTCAGTTGATACATGTCCATTTTTGTATTCCTTTTCAGTGGCTCAGTGGTCCTATCTTGTAGTACCTTGCTTATCTCTCTAATCACTACAAACTTTATGTAATTTTTGCAGTGGAGATTCCTTTAGTTTCTGTTGGTGATGATGGTAGGTTATTTACTGTTGGAGGCAATGATGGAAAAAACAAATTTGAATTGGTCAACAGAGAAAAGAGGAAGCTGACACTTTGCGATATTCCATTGTCCCTTACATGCGCGCTTCATAAAGATAGTATACTAGCGGACCCAACTTCTGAAGAAGAATCGATAATAGAGACCTATGTGACTGTTGTTGTAGATTCTTCAGATCGCCTAGTGTCATTACAGAAAGTTGGAGGAGCAGTGACATCCATGGCGACTATTAAGGTTAGTTAATCTGAGCTTAGTAGAATGTTTCATTATGGAAATATTTCATTTATACTGTTCTGTCTTTAGTCAATGCAGCACTTTTGATTATTGCTGCAGTGTGTCATAGCAGAGAATAGGCTTCTTACTCCCGTTCGGAATTGTAAGTTTAGGGTTTACTATGTATTGGGACATAGTTTATATCTAGGGACATAGCAAATGCTACATACCTATAAAAACCAAAACGACTTACACTTTGGAACGGATGGAGTATGTATTTGATAGTAAGATATTATCCATTGTATACAAACTCTCGTCAATGGACTGCGAAGACTACAAATTTTCAAAGTCTAAGTATTAACATTTGATTTTGTTTCATGAGAAATTTACTCCTTTTTTTATATTATATTTGATATTTGAATCGCCACGTGAATATATTTCTCCAAATCTAATGCATATTTAAACTAATAGTTGAGGCTAATTGTATGCCATATTTGTCATGCAGGAGTGCATTAGCTTGGCGAAAGAAAGAAGACAGAGCCTAAGAGAAATTCTGATAGACTCTGTCAAAGCCATGGAAGTCGACCAAACTGAATAATTCTGCAAATAGATTCAGTTAATCTAACCGCATTATTTCTTGATGGCTTCTCTCTGTCTCGGCTGCACTGGTTGTAACGGCAGTTTTGTTGACTTAGTCCAAGTATGTAGCTATTTGTACTCTACAGTCTTCACAGAATTCTTCACTTAAGCAGCCTGACAATTTTGTTTGATGAGCATGTCTGCAATGCACCTTTTCTCGCAAGTTGCCATCTTGTAATGCCCTAATTCACATTTTGCAATATTTTATTTTTTTTCAAGATTAATTAGAACTAATACATACTCTCTGTCTTAGAATAAACGCACGTCTAGAACTTAGGGAGCAGAATAGTGTATATATATTTTTTTTTTTGAAGAAACAGCACACTCTTTATTGATTGATCAGTTGCTCATATGAAATACAGACGCCCTCGTGGAGCTAGACTTGGCTGCCTGTTACAAAAGAGATCATGCTCCTAGCTAGTAATTTGTAAGCATCAACATTTGAACTACTCTCATGAGCAAAATCAACGTAAAAGAAACCATGAGCTCTAGTCTTAACTTCCTTCACAACTTGGCTATATGGACCCATTTCTCCTTTGAGGATGCCTTATGACATTAGTGCTATACTGCTATGTGAAACTAACCGGAAAGCGTTAGAATGTTAGATTGACTCAGCGTTAGATTCAACATTAATGCAGATCGATCGACACGAGAGCACGAGATGGCATGCGCGCGCCCATGCCCTTCTGTTCTTCAACCAGTATATATATATCTAGCTAGCGAACACGTAGGGGCTGATTCATCAGTCGTCGTTAAATGAGAGGCAACACCTAGCTCTCGGTTGCTCGGCTCGCGGTTATGCCTATAAAATGGAGCAAGTTTCAGTGACATCTCGCACTCGCACCTCGCACTTCTTCGCACATATACTTGCTCGACGACACAGCAAATAGTCTTGCCAAAGCTAGCTAGGTATAGACCATGGCTACTGCTCTCACTCTCAAGATGGCTGCCGTCTGCATGCTGGTCCTGACCATGGGCCAGCTGATGGCAGCTGTTGGTGCATCGGCGCCGCTGGTGCAGGCGGACGCCGCCGCGCCGACGGCTCGCCGGCTGCTCTCGGCGGAGGACCATGAGCGTCGTCCAGCCTCTGACGACGACCCCGAGTCCGATAAGGCCATGGAGGCCATGATGCTGCTCCGGCTCTTGCAGAAGACGAAGGGCGCAGCTGCACCTGCACCCACGGTAAAGTTTTCTTTGCCCATATGCCCTCACTCTCCTATCCATTGGATTCGCTTTGAGAAGTGTGCAAACACAAATCTCAATGCGAAACTGTTTTGAGATGTATGTTTGCACACTTCTCAAAGCGAATCCAATAGGTAAGAGAGTGAGGGCATATGCCCAAGGTGCTGCGACGACTCGCAGAAGACCATGATGATAATGTTGCTCCAGTTCTTGCAGAAGACGGGCGGCAGCTGCCCCTGCATCAGCCCCCTCGTGAATCCGTGGTGTTGCTTTGGTAGTGCTGGCAGCGCTGCCACAAACTGAAATCTTCATGAGATAGAAGAGACCATGTATAGATGGTTGCGGCCTCTAATTAAATGTGTGCGGTATGGTGCTTTCGTATCATTTCTGCCGTCCAAGTCCAACAATAAATATACGTAAGATCGAAGGTAGTTAATTAGCCTTCGATCGGGGTACTACTTGCGTATAGAGGGATATGATGCATGCATCATGCTGCTACATGCATGCATGCACGTACGTAGCTAGGTTTGTTTGCTGTTGCAGCCTTGCAGGCTTGCAACCACAGTGTTTGTGTCCAAGTGTGTCCAAGTACATGCTGTTTTGCTTTCAATAAATAAGAGGCCGCGCATGCAATCGATCTTTAATTTCCTTTCCGCCCGCTGGCATTTAAAAATCGGAATCTGTCACAAAGAAAATTGACCCATAAGAGCTGATTTGCCATTGGATTTAATTTTATTGGGAGTGTTGTGTGTTCAGTTTGTTGGTAAAATGGTAGCTCTAGCCTTTTGTTATGAGAGATAAAGTGGCCCCAATGCAAAAAGACAAGAATGAGGAATTGAGGATTGAGCGCTTATTATCATTATCAAAATAACCTTAATTTTGTTTACACGCAAGGTGCTCCACTAACTTGACTTCAAGAAAAAAAAATTCATTCTTTTGCCATGAAAGGCACCATGCTTTGCCATTTGACAAATGCATGGTTTTGCTTTCAGGTTTAGTAGTCAAACTTGGTTCCTAAAGTCAGAGTACTCGTTCTGTATGCTACTGTCCATCCTGCATTCAAATTAAACCCTTGTATGCTACAGAAACATAATCATCGACGTCGCGAAAACTTCCATCACTGCTGGTTTTCATGCTTTGGCAGTGAAAGTGGGTTGTGATGCACTGATGCTCATCTTCATCACAACTAGTTTAATTTCAATTCGTTAGTAAAATTCGATTGAAAGATAAAATAAGTCACTACTACAAAACGAGTTTGTAAGGGCGGCTCCAGCTGATCTATAGGAGTGGTTTGTCCAGCCAATCTTATAGCCGTACAAATCGGTTTTGTAGGGATGGAGCCGCCCCTACAAAATCATAAAGATCAATGAAAAAAAATAGCAATTGTTTTAATCCCGGGAGGCCCCACCGGGCAGCCCCATGGTCATCACACGTATCTTGAGTTGGACCATTTTGCCTCTAGGTTAAGTGCTTCAGCGAAAATATGCAAAGGAATTGTTTAGAATATGTAATAGCTCTATAAATAAGAGGATGACTGCTCCTAACCAGCCCATCTCTCCTGTTATCATTTCCTTAGGTTTCCTAGTCTCTATAGTTTTCGTTTTCCTAAGCACTGGTAGGAGATCTACAATGTAGAAAGTGATTTCTCTGCTATGTAACCTAACCTCTGCAACAACCAGATCTCATTGGTGCTTGAAATAAAAGCAAGTGGACCTCTAAAATTTGTGGCTAAGGTCTGGGTTTTTGTTGTTTCGGTTTTCCCTCTCTGAAACCCCCTTCTCTTGCGTTTTGGGTGATTTCGTCTTTTGGGAAACTTGGGACTGATTGGGATGGTTGGATACATGCTATGACACATGAGGAAGATATTTGCAAGTCAATTTGACTAGATTCTTCACAAGCATAAGTTTGGGGGATTTTGAGGAAAGTTTGGAAACCATAATCTAGTCCGGAGATTTCTCGATCTACAAAGTTTTCTTGATCTTTTAGAGTTGATCTTTTGGGGATTGTTTCTAAACATCCCAGGGAACATCTCTGCAAAATCTGAGCCCAATCAAACTTTGTTTCAATGGATTTCACCTTTTTGGGTTTGTTACTCTTCCTATAAAATTAGTCAAACTTAAAATAGTTTAACTGATACAGATTCTAATAATTGATTTATTTGAGGATAGAGGGAGTATACGTATATTGTGTCTAGACCTAGAAATCTACCCTTTTTAAAACTTTTGTTAAGGTCTGGTTAAGCCAAAAAATCTAAGTTAGCAGAGCCCAATGTCCAAATGCAACTCAAGTGGATCCCTTCATAAACCATCAATGAGGATCATCTATAAGGGCATTCCCAATAGCTAGCTATTTGGCTAACTATTGTTACGTAGATCATGAAAAAGTAAGAGAGAAAGAGAGTAGTCACTAGCGACGAATAAATAGCTGATCTATTTTACGCAGTCTAAAAATCTGTGAGATGAATATGTGGGTCTAATAGTACGTAGAAAAATAAAGATATATAAAATAGTCTTTGTTTTTGTCTCTCACCTTTACGCCAACTAGTTACATAGCTAGCACCATTGCACAGACGTCCTAACAGAAGATGAAGAAACAAGAGCATACGCGATGACAGAGTCATCCAACATGTTGGAGTTCATGTGAATGCCAAGATATAGTCCTTAGACCATCCTCAAACTAATCATGTTTATACTATCTCCGTTTTAAAAAGAGTGTTGCTTTTTATTTTTAGACATCTTATTTGACCATCCGCCTTATTCAAATTTTTTATCTAAATATCATCTTTTTTGTTATGACTTATTTTATCACTAAAAATACTTCAATATTTATTTTATAATTTATAGAAACTTTTTAAATAAGACGAATGGACAGCTCTGTCTAGATCCTATTTCGAGAGATAGACCTCTCAAAAATAGTCTCGATCAATCAATGTTTAGAGATTTTATCAAAAAAATCAATTTTTAGAGATGCCTCTGTTAGAATACACGCCTCTACTAACAGAGACAGCTGACACTCATCTCTTTATTAGTTGATTAATACGATCATCTTAGAATATCTGTTTCTAAAAATAATTAATAGGGATGGACGTGCCTTGAGCCCACGCCTGTTTGACTATTTATAGAGGCGGCTCCGGACTAATCTGTTTAATTAATTAATTTTTTAGCAGTGCAAGAATCAGAACTACAAGAATGCAGCAGCTACAATGGTATCAAACTTAGCATATACTGTACACAGATCTGGATATGCCACACACCAGGTAACCATGATTCATGCATGCGTAAACTAGCTTACATATCATCACTTTCATCAGTATACTTTATGAAGAGGCGACGGTCATCTGCTTGCCGCCGGCTATCACTCTCACCACGCTGCCGCCGTCCGGTGCGCTGCCGAGTGCGTTGCCCTCACGATACCCCCGCCACCGCACCCGACCGTGGTCCTCTCCTCGGCCATCTCCCGCTCGATCGCCTCCACGGCGCGCGCGAACGCGGCGGCGTCGCAGGGCAGCTCGAGCGGCCCGTCCGCCGCGTAGCAGTAGGGCCCGCGCGCCTCCTCGGCCTCCTCCAGCAGCGCCCTGAACAGGCGGTGGTTGACGCACTCGGTGCGGACCACGAACCGCTCCCTCGCCGCGCCCACGTACACCGCCAGGCAGCCCTCCGGCGGCTCGCGGCCGCGGGCCTTCTTGGACGACGGCGACAGGCGGCACCGGTCCAGCAGGGCCCTCATGGCTCTCATCTCTTTCATTCGCACAAGATTGAAGCTTCAGCTAGCTGGGCTAGCTAGGAGCACACAGCTAGCAGAATGAGTAAGTGGCAGCACTGGTCGATGTAGGCCGGTGAAGGTTGCTGAAGTGCGTGCAGCAGCAGGGAGATGAGAAACATGCAGGTTCTTTCAGGGCTCCATGCATATATGAATATGCTCTCCAAGCAAGGCCTAGGTTTTATCCTTTTGTGTCTTTGAGAAGGTGTTTAATTTCTTTGGTGCAGCGGCTCTGTTTGTTGATGTCGTCAAGAGAGTAATAAGCTAATAGTAATAATGTATTGGAGAGAGAGGGTTAGTGACCAATTCAAGTTTTGCTGTATTTGAGTTGGATATGAGAGGGCCTGAGAAGATCAGTGCCTGCACTGCACTGCAACGTATATATGCACGATGGGATACTTTTGGTCGTCCTGCTCGAGCTAGCAGTCATTAAAAATGTGAGGATTATTAGCTAGGTTCTCTTCACTTGGCCAGTTGGACCTGAAGTCCTTTGCAATGTCCTCATATATTGCACGAGCTAGCTATGTATATAATTAACTTCTATATATGTATATACAATATGTATACTGCATATATGTGTAGTACTCAATCCATCCCAAATTGTAAGTCGTTTGACTTTTTTAATATCAAGTTTGACCACTCGTCTTATTCAAAGTTTTGTACAAAATATCACTTTTTTGTTGTGTATTGGTTTATTAATAAAAGTTCTTCAAGAATGACTTAAATTTGACTATATTTGCACAAATTTTTTGAATAAGACGAGTGGTCAAACTTGGAGTAAAAAAAAGTCAAACGACTTATAATTTGGAATGGAGGGAGTATTTGTCAACAGAAGGTACGTCGTCCATAATGTCCTTGAGGCCTTGTTTGGATGTTGTCGGATTCACTTCAATCCATGTGTGTTGGTGTGGGTTGGGGTGGAATTTAGTTTAAATTCTACTCCAATCCACCTCAACACATGTGGATTGATGTAAATCCGACTATATCCAAACAAGGCCTGATTGGAATAATATGGCTGAAACGAGGTGCGTACTCAACTGGAAAGAAACTTGTTTATCTACTGCGAAACCAGAGAGGTGAGAGGTCTGCTGGGGCAGGACCGCAGTAGTCCATCGCCCAACGTCAACTCATGCGCACCAATGGATTCATGGCAATAATGCAGTTGATCGTCTACACACTAGCTAATGCCGCATGATTATTGGCTGCGAGTTGACTCTTAAGGGAGCTATCAGCTATACTCTCGGTATCTGGACAGCAGGTTTAAGACATCAACTTCGAGATGATCAAGATTTGCATGCTTTGCCAGTTTTGTCAGCTTGCGTCTAAAGATTTGTCTGCCAAATTCTGAGGCCCTGCACAATCGACATCCAGTGCCCGAGGGTTTAACACCTGGAATTGTGCTTGTCCCGATCATGTGGATTACTTTACGTTTGTTGTCTTTGACATTTTGGTGCTCTCAGGGCACATGAAACGACAGCTGAGAATATAATACAAGAGGGAGGGAGGGGGGTCGAGAGAAGACACCAGGAAATTAAGCGAATTTGGAAGTTCGAGTTGAGGATTGCCCACACGACATTATTGTTGTCTGTAATTATACAATGTAATTTACTGCGACACTAGCTCGGTGCGTCTGTCCGCTCTGCTCTCAATTATATTCAGAGAAAGTTGTGCCATGGTTGAAACTTTACCGTGGTATAAAGCGGTTGTTTTGGAAGTCCATTGCTTTGCCCTTTGACTTTGTTGAACACTGGGAAGGGATGTTGTGGTAGAGTTGTTGCAGGATATGTGTTTACTCGATTGGGCGTAGTTGATACACCAGTGAAATATTTGATTTGCTTGGCCGCATGAGGAATGAAAAGTGAGAAATCGATTAATATCCTTTTTTAAGGAAAAAATCGATTAATCTTGAGTGCTCATATCGTAAATAATGCTGAAATTTGGTTGATGTGCTGATATATTATGGAGAAAAACATTATTGCTTTGCTGAGAAAGTATTGCTGATAAGTTCAAGCGAAAAGAGCGAAAATCTTTCCACACAAATGAATGAACCAAATAAGGGGTAAAAATTTTTCTCGTAGATTACATTTCAAAACTAGAGATGCCCTACACAATAGTGCAGCACACTGCAAGATTTAACCATTCAAAGTCATGTTGTTGACCTTAACAATTAACACAACTACATAAAATGATTTTTATATGAATTTAAAATCTATTTCAAGAATGGTTTTCAAAACCACCTCTATGCCGCAGAGTGTAGAAATGAGGCTTACATGGCGGTTTTGCAACGTTCCTCAAAACTGATTTATGGTAGTTGATATAATTAACAAGATGGCATAATTAATAAGCAACCACACTTGAAACGTTGATTTCTATAGGCGGTTAGCTAGTCAATCTTTTAGGGAAATTGACATAAGCAGCTGACCTAAAAATCTATTTCTAGGAGAAATTGATTAATTCAATCGTCCCTAGATTTTTTTTGGAAAAGAACATAAAATTATAAATATGTACCAAAAAACAACAAAATAAATCTCATCCTGGGTTGGGGCTGCATGGTCAAATGTTGCAAATTCGAGTCTCAGCAAGCTTTTGCACGAAATACATAGGTATGATTTCAAAAGGGATTCAAACTCATGACTTGAGCCTCATGGCGAGCTTCTCTTACTACCAAACCTGATAATCACTTTTAAATATCAGATGCTACTCTTTTGTATTAACTTCTTCAAATAGTTTTTAAAATATTTGGGCACACAAACAATGTTAAACAAAGAAAATATAAACTACTAAATTTTAGATCTCATCGAGTACTACGATGTTTGCATAGAGCATGTATTCATCCAAGGTTACCTAAATTATTAAAAAATTGAATTTAAAAACTTGAGAGCTTATAAGGAATATTCAAGCCCTGAATGAAGTCAAACGTAAAGTGGCCAAATACAAAATTTAGTCATCTTTAATATCTATGTTTATGATATAAAATTTATCTTCAATTGGTCTCATTTCATTTGAAAAAGACATAAATTTATAATGGTGACAAGTATTGACGAGAATTTTTGGAGGGTCATGAAAAAACACAAATACCTTAGCAAATATGGCCCAAAGTAGATCATCATCTAATTACCATACTTCTTTGAAGTTAGGAGACCATCTTAGTATCCTTCTCATGGCATGAAATGTCCCCAAGAGTTAGATCGGCTGGACATACCAAATGCCAACTCATCAAGAGTGAGAAAGAGAGCACAAGACATCAAGTGAAACCACAACAACAAACACGAGACACAAAGAATTTAACTTGAGATTCAGACACACCACAAAAGCATGCCTACATCCTTGGGGTAAGGAAAATGGACCCTATGGGCCATTAAGTTTGATTTTGGTGTTTGATGAACAACATGATCATTTGGACTAATGATGTTTTCTAGCATACAAGGTATAGTTCAAATGATTGCAAGATGGACATGACTTGGGCAAAATAGTGATCTGAATTATAATAAACACCTCAAGCAAGATATTGAAAAGTTGTGTTGAAGACCCACAAGACATGAAAGAAGCTGAAGACACAAGGTGGCATTAAACCGGATGCAAAGATATGAAGAAACGAAGTCTAGTGCATGCATGTTGTTTGCATGCACTTGATTGATTTGGTGGGTAGGGGTGCAAACCCTAACTGCAAGCATCCCCAGAAGGAACCTAATTGGTCTAGTGGTGGTGGCAATACAAGCACCTAACTATATGTTGAAACTGTTCACTAGAGGGTCTCATTCACCACAGAGGAGCACCAAACTATATAACGATGACCACTAAAGAATATTTGAGAATACCCTTCACTCCTTCTTAGGCGTCACGGTTCCTTCACTCGTCATTGATGCAACCACAAAGGTCTAAAGTATGTATGAACTCCAATCCTCTTCTCAAGTAACCATAGGGGTCAAATACTAAATCGGTTGATCAAAAGTCAAACTTCAATATTCAACCTAAAATAAAAGGTTAAATAACTCTATACAACATATTATCTTCACCTCAAAATAAGCACATATCTTTTTTTTAGCAGTCATTTTTTAAGTTTGACTAGTTATTAAAATAATAGTGTTTATAAAATAAGTTTATTATAAAAGTATATTTTATGATAATATAATGATACTTATCACTAGACATTATACAGTTTGGTATTTTATGTATATATTTGGTAAAATTTAATAAATATTGTCTCAAAAATATAATATGTGTATTTTTTGGGAGAGATGTGTATTTATTTTTGGAACCAAGGGAGAAGGGAGAAAGAAAGTCTCTGACCTAACAAAAAGGATCGACTCAACACACTCATCCACGAAGTAGGCTCGGGCCTATTTTTCTGGGCAAAATATTTAGTGTAGACCACATCTTCGACGCAATACATGAAAACCCCATTAAAACTATACTTAGGAGTTCTCAATAAATTTAAAACTATGCACACTAACAGTGCACCTACAGATGTGCATTGTCATAAAATTTAAGATTCAAACTCATTTTGAAAAAATTCATATAGAAATAATAAAGTTCATCTGAATATGCACTAGAGGAAACTGTTGAAAATTTTTCCTCTAGTGCATATTCAGATGAAGTTTGTTATTTTTATATGAATTTTTTCAAAACGAGATTGAATCTTAAATTTTGTAACAAATGCACATATATAAATGCACTATTGGTGTGCATAGTTTCAATCAAAACTTTTGAAAACTCATAAATATGGTTTTTGTAAAGCATTTTCATGATTGCACCAAAGATATAATTTGTACTGAATATTTTGTCATTTTTATAACCCTAATAGGCTCGACTTAGGCTTGGGCATGAAGAGAGAAAAAAGTCCAATCCTGACTCTTGATTGGGCCTAGGCTCGGCTCGGGCCTGGCGGGCCTGGAGACATGGCTGCCTCTTTTCCTTTTATTTTTTTCTGGAATTCTTCTCTGCCCTTCCGCCCAGCCAAACGGCCAAACCTGTGCCTGCGCCCTGAACAGTGAACACGCATAGGCATACTCTCTGGCTCCCGCTCGCCCCTCTCAAGCCCCCGTTCTCGGTCAAATTACAGCGGGGAGAACGAGTTCCTTGTTCTGAGGTTTTCCCCGGATCTTCCAGCTTTTGGATCTGTACCAGAAGTTTTTTTTTTGCTCGATTTGGCTGATCTTCTTGGGTTCTTTTGTTTCTCTCTCCAGGAGACAGGATGAAGAGGCTACGCGGATGGTTCAATCCGAAAGATTTAGGCACGGGTAAAACGGACAGTCCGCTCGACCCTCCAGGCTTGGTCTTTCATTGAGTAGCATTTTGAGGGGTTGTGGGGGTTTGTATCCGAGTTCTTGTGTTCTTTTTTTTTCATTGTTTTTTTTTTCCTGTGATGTTGTCTCCTATTTTCTCTAGCTTCAATTTCGATTGGTTTCCGATAGTTTCTGTTCTTGCGGCCCTCGAATTCCTTTCTGCAATGTTTAGCCTCGAGCTGTTTGCAGGAATGACCAATTAGTACATGCACCCTCGCAAGAAGGAAATGACAGATTGATTTACTAATCCTGATTCGTTCCTAGAAATGCAGCATTGGGTAGGATTCTTGATGTTAGCGTGCATGACTTGTTTATTCAGAAGCACAGCGATATGGTTCTTGTGAATTATTTACTTCAATTCCTCCCTGCATATATCTGTGCGATTTGATTTTTAGGAGAGCATTGAAGCATATATCTGTGCGATTTGATTTTTGGGGGGAGCATTGAAGCAATACTCAGTTCTATATCTTTTGGACTTAGTCAGGATCCTTTACTCTTGTAGAATCTGCAATTCTGCATATCTCTTATAGATCATAGATTTGCTGCATTTGAAGTTAACTCATGTTTTCTTGAGGCAGGGCCAACAGGATCCGATGACGATGATACAAGTTTCACACTGACCGTGGAAACGTTTAGCTTCAAAGAGCTCTCTGCTGCAACTAATAATTTCAGCTGGACCTGCGAGATAGGCTCTGGGGGCCAAAGCACGGTCTATGAAGGTGACTTGCCTGGCATTGGACAGGTCCATTTCTGCTATGTGCCACAGAAATACATACACATCTTAAAACGTTGTCACTGTGTCACCATTGAGCTGATTGAGGATACTTTTCTTCTTTGTATTTTCTGCAGTCATCTTATATCCAATGATGTGCTGAACTTGACCGACTACACATATTGTGACAGATAAAAGAAACCTCAATCCATCAGATTGGAACAAGAAAACCTTATGTTCAAACTGCCAAATTTGATTCTGTACCCGGAGTTTTCTACCAGTTTTGGATATTTGCTACTATAACTTCCATATCATAACAGTTCAATATTTGTTTGAACCAGGTTGCTGTCAAGTGATTGAAATACGGTAATTTTGCCTCTATTGAAAAGGGGTTTCTTATGGAGGTCTATGTGCTCAATTCAATGGACCACCCTTACATTGTGAAGCTACTCGGTTGTTGTTCCGAGTGAAGAGAACGACTTCTTGTGTATGAATATGCATACGGGACTTTGCGTGGACATTTGAGTGGCGAGTTCTCCCATCCTGCCGTCTTATAAAACTGCATTTATAAAATTTAGCCTCCTATGTTCTTGATTATAATTAATCAGGAAATGAATCAAGAAAGGCTTTGGCGATTTGTCAATAACACATTTGTTCCAAATTAGCAATTGGTGTGATTTGACGGAAGCGAGCAGGCTACCCATAAACAGTGCCAATATAGTGATAACCACTCTCAGACACATGTGTAGTAAGTTAGTGATTTGAGTATAGAATAACACAAGAGAATACACATACTGATAAATCCATCTTTTAGGAAGCTCCAGAGATCTCCTTCCATTGTGCAGCTTTGTTTATGAAAAGTAAACAGTTCCTTCATTTTCTGGGCTGCTCTGTTTGCCGCATGAACTCGATGGCAATATATAGAGATAATGCATAATTTTAAACCACTTGAATTTTTGTCATCTGTAGTTCTATATTAGTATATTTTGCAGAGTGCACTTGTCAAGCAAATTTGGATCTTTTGGATATAGTGGCTAAATGCAGTCCAGGCTCCTTAAAATTAAACTTTATTTGTTTGCTTAGGAATAATGTAGCTTCAGAAATAAAACTGCAACCCTATTGGTGTTATGTATGTGTGAACATATGCACGTAGTATATCTAGTCTAGAGAAGAAAGGAAAAGGAATTTAGCATCTTTGACATAAGAGTGTGCTGCTGACTGTGTGGAAAGCATTCTTTTCTCATTTTGATCATGGTTGCTTTTGAACGTTTTTAATATATGCCACCTTCATATGTTCTGCTTCTGTTATTTACTAAGTTCTAATGATGCTCAGGTTTTTTTAATAACTGAACTGAAACTGAACTGTTGCAGTGTTGGAGTGGTATACATGAATGAAAATTGCCCATGGTGCAGCTATGGCTCTGAAGAAACTCCATCTCGAAGCTGATCCACCAATCATCCACAGGGACTTTAAATCAGACAACATTTTATTAAGCAGGGACCTACCTTAGTCCAAAGATTTCTGATTTTGGGACCTCTAAAATTGCCCCAGCTGGCGATGAGCTTATTGCAGTAGCATCAGGAATGGTGGGAATGTTTGGATATATTTCACCAGAGATTTCTAATCAAACAAACGTGACAGTCATGACAGATATCTACAGTTTTGGGGTTGTGCTCTTGGAGCTCATTACTGGAAAGACTGCAATTGATGATAGTAATGAAGGAGAGGAACGGAATCTAGTTTACTGGGTATGCTTGTTTTCAGCAATATATTTACCTTTTTCCCCTGTTCAATTGTTTACTCATGTACCTAACCTGCTAACCTTTTTATGATGGGATTAAAAGACAAGTTTTGGAGCTGATTATGTTATTAAAGAGCAAGTTTTGGAGTAGTGGCTCATTTGACCGTGTTTGGAGATCCAACAAATATATGGACAGACTAAGGCTGAAAAATTGTTTCTGAAACTAATGAAGTCTATATAGACTGATGGGCATGTTAGGCATACATGTGGTTTATCTGTTACTTGTCTGAAGACAAATAATACTGGAGAGAGTTGTTGGTACATGTACTGTTCATATTATCATTGGCTTGGGAGGGTGCTGCAGCTGGTTGTGTATATTACTCCACTTCATAGCAAGTATCTTGTCTTCTCACTTGTATCTAGATTATCATTCTGGAAACGAAACCTTTGCATCAAACAGGCAAATTTGTAAGAACTGTGTTTGGTACCATATACTGCAGATTGTTTGGAATAGGGACTCACTTCAGATCGTTTGGAAGCATCACAGATATATGGATAGTCCAAAATAAGATCTTTTCTGGAACTAATGGATATATAAGCTGATGGGCATATATATGTCAGAAGATAAATAATACCCGAGAAAGTGTTTGGTACCATATACTGCTTATTCTTCATCATCTTGGAGATCTGCAGCAGCCAGTTGTAAACTACTTACTGCAATTTGTAGTTTGTATCAAGTACCTGATCTCATTTCTCCCTATATTATCATTTCACAAATAACACCTTTGCAGGCATAAACGCAAAGTTACAGGATGGGAAATTTGAGGAACTACTTGATCCAATGTTACGAGGCTCTGTATCCAAAAAGGTGCTCACCAAGGCTCCTATCGCATATAAGTGCACTATGAAAGAAGATGTTGATCGGCCTAAGATTCAGAATGTCATTGACGACCTTGACCGTGTGATCTATGTATCTCTATCTTGTGATGATACTCCTGGTGCATCCTCATCAGCAGCGAGGTAAATACGTGCATGGTTCTGTCACTCCATCTTCAACCTCACAATGAAGCATATGAGGCAAATTCCGAGAAGAAAGCAGAACCTCTCAACTGATGCACATCTGTTGTTCACTGATTAGAGACCTCATGAGCTTATCTGCGAAGACTTGTCTGTCAGAACTTGTAACGGAATGAGAAAAACACACAATTCGTATGCTGTGGTAAAACAGAGATAATTCATGCATGTTAAACATACATGTTTTGCAAGGATTATTGCTGATCATAAGAAAAAAAATTTGATTCCTTCTGCCAAAGCAACCCTGGAACTGGAAGCATGGAGAAATGGGGGTGGTCCTTTGTAAATTCTTTTGGAGAACAGAAGCATGTTGGTTGTGAACTTATGATCCGCATATACTGCTCTTGTGATGGCTAGCTACGTGGGCATTATCTGTTCCTTAGTGTATATATGAATTCTAAATTCAGGAGTTTTGGCCCATGCATCTCATTGGAAACAAATAAATGGATGGATATGGGTGCTTTCGCTTAGTGTACCTTGTCTTATACTACTAGCTCCTATGATTTACTTGATGATGTGTAGTGTACGTAATGATGCGGCATGCATCCCTGCATTTGTGAACAGTTGAACTATTACATCAAGATGTAATAGTTCCTCTGGGTCGAGAAAGCCTTCTTTTCGCGGGCCGCTCGGGTGGCCTTTCGGCGCCGCGCCGCGCCGTAGTCGTTCCGCGTGGCGGCCCGAGCTAGGGAGCAGCGGAACGACGGTCGGTCGGTCGTCGTCGACACCGGAGACGGAGAGGCTGGCTGGCCGTGGATTGGATCGTTGTGGCACGCAGCGCACTGGGGCACGGTGGGGATTATCCGAGCAGAGAATCCGGCCGGCCGTGCATCCATCCGATCGACACCGAGAGATGAGGCCACTACCCGTAGCTGCTACTGCTGCTGCTACAGATGATCGGATCGGAGGCCAATCACCGACTGAAACGACTGACCGTGCCATCGTGCTCTGCCCATTCCATTATATTTGCGCGCCTGGCCCCGGCACGTCCGTCCATTCTCCTTCCTTTTATCTTGTTGCCACGACCACGACCACAACCACGACGAGCCCGCCTGATCACCCCGACCCCGAGAGACGCACACTGTCTACTACTGTGACAGTACTAGATATACTAGACAGGGGCCGCATCCATCGCATCAGATCACTGGACGATCGATATGAAAAAAAATTTCACTGTTTGATTAGATTTATAAAAAAAATATCAGTAATATTTATATCTCTAAATAAATTTCTTGCGAAGATATATTTAATGATTTATCTAATGATACTAATTAATTATATACCATAAATTCTTCTTATATATGTTTGGTTAAATTTAAAAATGTTTGACTTTTTGAAACTCGAGTTGGATTATTGACTTATATAAAAAAGGTACAACTGCACTCTTTTAATTAGTTTGGGTATCCAAGACAAGCAAAGATTAACCACACAAAGAATATGTTAAGTATAAATAGATGCCCTGAATGTTACAGTCTTATCATCTTTTCCATATATATGTACGACGTTGACACGGCGTACGTAGACGACTACGTACCGCGTACGTACGTACACCAGATCGACCAAGACAGATGTATGTGAAGACTGCAACGCACTAGAGCTCACCACCATAATTATTGGAATGCATTGCATTGTCAGATCCAATGCAAACAACTACTACTACTTGATTCACTCACTCACTCACACTGAACTGAACTGAGCCAAGGGTAGTAACTAATAATTAATCACACACACGAGACACGCAATTAATAATCCAACAATTAACCAACTAAACGACCAACTAAAGATTAACTGACTGATTATCGTGGAGATACGATCGGTGGCGACGACGATGATGCCTGCATGCAACAGTAGTCTGCTATATATGCAGCTCGCCGCTGCCAGCCACCTACCACCACAGTCGTACGTCGCCGGCCGTCATCCGAGCTAGCTAGCAGGGTACGGTGCATGGTGGTGGCTGGCGATTGGCGTCGGGTCACACCGTGGCGACGGCGGGGACGATCTCGATGACCTCCGGCATGGCGCCGTCCGGGTTGGCGGCGGCCATCCTGCGGGTCTCGGCGGCCACGGCGGCCTCCTTGTGCTGCTGCTCCACCACCTCGATCTTGTGCACGCCCACGATGGGGATGGGGCTCACCGACAGGATGGCCACCGTGTTGGGTGCCAGCTCGATCACCTGCCCCTGCATCTGCACCGCGCTCGCGCCGTCGGTGGTCGTCGGCAGCACGGCGTTGTTCTTGGCCGGCCGGGGCTTGCGGTACCAGAAGTAGAGGCCCATCTGGACGCAGCTGAAGAAGAAGCCGCCCACGTTGGGGTACTGAATTGAAAATTAAAAACATCGATCATTCAGTTAATTAATTCACATCGATCATCATCTGGTGTTTTCAGACTTTCAGTAGTAATAAGGAAACTCCAATTATATATATATTTTTTGATGATCCTTAATTATTACCATGACGAAGGGGTCCTTGGTGAAGAGGCCATAGCAGAACCAAGCGACGGCGCTGAGGGTGAGGCAGAAGGAGAGGCTGATGGGCAGGAACTCGACGCTCTTGGTCTTGACCACCTTGACGATGATGCTGAGCGGCGCGACGAAGACGGCCATGGAGAAGGCGAGGCAGACGCTGCCGAGGAACTTGACGCGGTGGGGCTCGCGGACGACGAAGAGGGTGACGACGACGACGAGCGCGAACGCCGCCACGTCGAGCAGGAAGAAGTAGGCCAGCGTCCTGAGCCTCGCCTTCCGGGGCGCGTACGCCAGGTAGAAGACGATGTAGGCCGCCTCCACGCCGCAGCCGAAGGCGTTGATGGTCAGCAGCGGCCTCGAGTTGGTCTTCACCAGCGCGTAGAAGATCCACAGCACCGAGCTGAAGAGCGCCACCACGTAGGGCACCGAGCTGAACCCGCCCGTCGACTTCTTGCGGTACACCTGCAGGAACGTCGCCCTGTGTTTTGTTGGTGCGTTCGTGAGTACCACATCATGCATGTCAGGCTTAATTGGATCGATTATTCACTCAAAGTCAAATTAAGATCTATCTCGCTCATCATGAGATGAGATGAAATCAAGTCTGAATAATTGAAACGACGACGACCCATCAAGAAAGAGGGAAAAGGTGCTACGACTTACACTGGTGCGAGGAACACCAGGAAGGAGATGATGTTTCCTGCACAAAGTAAGGAACAAGAGAAGGATAGCTACGCGTCAGTACGTATGTCATTTTCAGTAAAAGTAGTAGGAGTATGTATATTCTTCATCCACGGCGATCGATTATGCATATATGCACACATTTGTATAACAATGCGTCCACGCCAACAGGGAAGCGTGATGATTAGGTTAAGGAAAGGCTAATATGGCAAAGGCTGCAGGAACACGCCTTCCTCGCTGCTCAACCAATCATAACCATTAATTCCAAACAAGGATAGATAGAGCACATGTAGTACTGATTCTTGGATAGTGCGTCGTTACATTGTGAGCTGTTTTGCTATTACATTTCGTGATCTAATACCCAATAATATATGGATCTAGTATTACATTCATACCCTCAAGAAAGATGTATGTATATGTGTATATGCATCCTGATGCATTCCGCCTACCATTCTTCAGTGGAAAAGTTGCTATATGCATGTATACACCTAGGCGATGCATGTGTGTTATAGCAACAAATTAACACAAGGCTACAATACTACTAGTGATGCAGATCTGTGCCATGATCAGAGCAAACGAATCGAACAAAAAGTAGATCAATGGGGAGCATCATCAGAAAGTTAAAGAAGATGTAATAGTATAACAACAACAAAAAGATGAAACTGCTAAAGCTACATATATTCAAGTATTATTGATAGATGGTGCACAAGACTGTTGGTTGCCCTGTGTGAGCTGCATATATGCATGCCAACAACACGGACAATGAAAGGCGTGTGTGCTCTACAGTGCAATGGCACAAACGACGAAAAGGAAGGATTTTCAGAAGCATGGAGAAGGCAGTCGTCATGTCGGAATACAGGTGCACAAAATCTAGCAGAACGTACTACCACACCAGAATGAATTAAAAACCACAAAAAGGTGATGCATGTCAAGATCCCATAAGAATTTAAAAAGCAGCAAGAAAAGGCCACACGAAGCAGCATATGCACATGTCCCCTCTCCATATCCATATCCCCCGGCGACCGGCGTCATCGATCGATGCATGATAGAGACGTTGTTTACCTGCGATGCCAGAGAGGGTGATGGCCGGGTGAGCCATGGAGAAGAGGCCTCCTGCCATTGCTGACGACGGCCGGCCGGGGAACAGGAACTGGAGAGATCGAGTTAGCTAGCTAGCGTTGCTAGAGAAGAGATATCAGATCAGTCTATGTGTATTTTCCTACTGCGGCTTCCTTCCACGATGGAGAGAGGAGCTAGCTAGCTACTGAAGGTGATGCTCGATTAGCTATTGCTAGATGTGTGTGTGTGGTTTGGACCCGAGGATGGGCATGGATTTATATAGCCGGGCGCGCTGCACCTTTTGCCGTTTTGGGAGGCTGGCCTGGCCGCCTGTTGATTGGTGCTGTCCAGTTCGACATTGTTGGCGAGAAGAGAGAATAATGGTGTGGTACATGCATACAGGCAATGGGTGTATCTAATCTGCACTTTCTTTGCAGCTGATCTTTTTTTTCCCTTTTGCATTTCTAGGGAAGTAAGTAATTTGTGCCTTCTAATAATAAAGCTATAGCTGTTTTTATTAGAGTTAAAGTGAAGGATTTTTTTTTTCCACCAGCCAATCACACCGATTTATTCAGCAACTTCAGACCCTTTTGGAACTTTGACCTCTTTCAAGAATCAACTGCACAGGTTCCTTTTTTTATGGAGATTATTGTGACAATGAGCTGGTCAATCTGGACTGTTAGAAATGACACCATTTTCAGATAAGTGCAACTGACAGTTCAGCACTGCCAGTCTATCTTCAAATGAGAATTTGCTCAAGTGTTATTCCTCGAGCAAAGAGCAGCTTAGCACCTTGTTTACCCAATGGCTAGATATATGCATGTGTAATTTTACTGAACCTCCTTTGTAATAACAACTTCTGTTTATCTGATTTTCAATAAAAACACAGTAGGAGGCACCCCCTCCTATTTCCCTTAAAAAAACAAGTAGACAGCGATTACTTCAACTTTTTTGTATGATTTATTTGTAGAAATATACATATAGACCTGTGGAGCATATGTAATGCGCTTAATGTAACAAAATGTAGGGAGAAAAGCCTATAGGGGGACTTGTCACGCCGAAGAAGGAGCTACAACTTGGAGGATTAACAACGTGTGCATGTCGTGTGCTGGGGAGGATGAAATAATCAGGCAGAGGATTCTGCCATATCATGTTACCAAAACAAAGGAGTATGTTTGTGTTGACACATAGATGTGCCAAACACCAAGCACTGATGTCGCCTGGTTGCTCTAGGTCAACTCGCAAGCCTACAGAGCCACTTCTCATCTTTGAATCAAGATATAAATAGCAATACAGTACTACTACAAATTAAGACTATTTGTAGGGCTGTTCATATTCGGTGTGTAGAGGCGGTTTGTCGGTTTCATGTCACTGACTAGTGAATTTAGCATCGTGCGTGTGAAGTTAAATAGCTTAATTAGCACTCAAAAACTCAAAGTTTAAAATGGTTCATGTAGGGTTCCCTATTTTGAATGAGGTGTTTGATCATGTTAGGAACACCAAGGGAGGTTCAGATAGAAGAACTAGGGTTCTTGAGATTGAAGAAGAGTTTGAGGGGGTGAAAGTACACAGAGTGCGAACTCCACCAAGAGACCCACCTACTTTACATTATACTCCATCTGTCTGTGAAAGCTTCAATTCTTAGATTTGTTAAGTCAAACTTTTTAAAATTTGACCAAATTTCTAGAAAAAAGCGCTAATATTTATAATATCAAATTAGTACCATTAGATTTATCATAGAATATATTTGTATAAGATACTTATTTTATGTCATAGATATTGATGTTCTTTTCTATAAAATTGGTCAAACTTAAATTTTTTTTGCCTAACATGGATTCTAGGAATTGAAGTTTTAGGACAGATGGAGTATAACCCTACCGAGAGCCAAGGGTTTGCATAATGGCATAATCTAAAAGAAAAATATAATTAATATGTGTATCCACATTTAATACCTATATGTCCTAATAAGATTTTAGCCCATGCAGGCTTTAGATATTTCGTGGCCCATATCTAGATTGCAACACACATGATATATACATAGATTTCTTTTCACATAAATTTGATATTATTGAAATTTTAATCTAAAAATATTTAGAATATACTGTCCACTCATTAAAGCAAAGAAATTGAAATACATCAAATTCCATAATTCGTGTTAGGCCTACACATAGACTGCAATCACGTAATATACCTTCATCTGGCTCCACTTCCCCTACAATGAGCTGCTTTCACCCGAAAACTCGATCGCAAATAATAGATTATGTTCACGAGAAGTACTAGTCAGTATACGTTGACGATCATCAAATGGACAGGCACTGAAAGACGTACTGGACTCCCATGCACACGTAGATGGATTTGTACGAAATTGGTTAGATAGTCATCAGCGTTCTTAGTATTTTTTTTATCTAATATCTGAGGTGTTTGGGTTTTCCAAAACTCCATGAAGAAATATAAAATTCTGAAGTTTATCCACGAGTATTTTGTATCTAATCAATATAAAACCCTGCCTTCAGTATAAAATCAACATGCATAGTACGTCGATCTATATGGTATAGTTATATTTGGTAGGCGTCATCATCAGATATATGCATCACCCGTTGTTAGTATATATATTTTTTTGACTGAAACCGTTGTTAGTATAATTACAATGCTTCAATTGTGAAAATGGTTGATGAGACCCGTTGTTACTATATATATATGTATTCAAGTTTTCAGTTTGACACGTATTGTTAATTAGTTGTATATATATGTAGCACGTGGTGCAGCTGCGACGTTACACGTGTTGCTCCTTTGCATCCTACCAACCCAGCGCCGCCGGGCGGTCAATGTAAAATCCTAGCGGGCTTTCGTTGAGTTCGTATAGAAAACGCAAAAAAAAAAAAAAAAAAAGACGACGACTACGGCTGAGACGAAGGTTCAGAGATGTTCGACCGTCACCCGTAGAGAACAGATTTTCGGTTTGTGGCGTGGTTCGGTTTAGGATTGACCTAGTACTAATAGAAGAATTAATCTTGGTAGAAGTTATCAACCAAAACTAGAATCCTGTAGTAGGCGTTAGGTTCGGTTTAGGATTGACCTAGTACTAATAGAAGAATTAATCTTGGTTGAAGTTATCAACCCGTAGAAGAATTAATCTTGTATAATATTTTTTTTCAGGAGAGACATTTTAGTCTCGGTCTATGATTCAAACTAGGAATAAAGAACATCTTTTAACCCCGGTTGAAATCATTAATCGGAGACCAAAGGAAGTGGCAGGCACAATTGTGTTCATTGGTATTCAGTTGAATACCTAAAATTTTTGGCAAAAAAGATTATATATATATAGTATTTATATATGTGTGTATTAGTGTATAAAAAAACAAAAAATATTGCCTCCTCTCACACTCATGCAAAGGTGAATTACGTAAAAATATTCCCAGATTCCTAGCCTACCGGCCCAATTAGTCCAAAGTTACAAAACAAAAACTTTTGTATCCCCATCTCTCCAGTATCCTCATCTCCCCATATCGGCGTATCCTAGCGGCAGGCGGCGTCTGCGGCTAATCGTGATCTGCGAGCGGCGGCATCGGCTGATCGGCGGACGACGACCAGGTGGCGGCACACGCATAGGCGCACACGACGCACAACGGTGACTACGGTTTGCGGGTCGAGTGGGCAACCTGGCAACACTGCGACGACTGATTGGTGATCAAGTTTCTTGTAAGTCTAGTGTTCCCAATCCCTCCCAATTCTTTGGAATAGCAATTTATCACCATTCCTCAGATTAGTCTCTTGATTTAATTTTAGGTCTCAATATGAAGAGAAAAAAGAGTAACACTACGGATTTGAGGAGTTTCTTGTAGCGGGCTGCTACAAAGAATCGAAGAAGGAATCACCCGCTACTGATGAAAGTTGTATGCATCTGGTTGTTTATCAAGGGCAGCAGAATGATAATGTTACTGGTACAAGCACAATTCCACCAGATCCTGAAGCAGTGACAGCTGAGCCTAATGTAATAGAAGATGATGAAGTTGTACTCCTAAATAAATCAAATTCTAGTGATGAAGGCGTTGGTGATATGTATCAAATTCAGCATGATCCTAGATTGAGGGTTTCTATATCAAGCTATGATGTCAATGATCAAGATTCAGTTAGAAGGGCATACATTGTATTGGGGCCATGTCGGCCCAAAATGAAGAAAAATAATTTTCCGCAACATGAAACTGGAGGTATGCGTCGTTTCAACCGTAAATGGTTTAATGAATTCAATTGGTTGGAGTATAGTGTTGAGAAACATGCGGCATATTGCTTTGTTTGCTACATGTATATTATCATATATGGCACTATACATGTCGAATATGAGCCATTTGGTTGTCAAAAAAAATTTGAAGCCATTTAATTGTCAAGTCTTTTTGAATATCCAGCCGTCAAATCCTACGCCCGCCACTGACCAAAGGTCCTGCTGCCTCCAATCGGGAATAAAGGATGGCCCACCTTGTCCTATGTAGGCACATCTACACAGCCTAAGGCGGCGTGACCTAAGACTGGCGGCCATGCTCGAGCGATGATGGAACCGAGTCCACTACCAACTAAGCGGGGTGGGGGACCATCATCAAAGTGGGCATAGGCGCACACACAGGTGGCTGCGAACGAGGCTGCAACCTCCTTCAGTATCGGGTCCTCTAAGACTTCGCGTGTGGCATGTGTGGTGTTCGGGTATGGTGAGAGCAAAAGCTTGGAGAGGCCCCAATTATGGCACGTCTCACTGGTCGGCTCGTCGTGACCTTTTCCGGATATTGGAATATAAGTGAATTACACACCTCTCCCTATCACTTTAAGTTTTTGGCTTGAACTGGTTGATGCATCCAGGGTGGGCCTAGGCCTAGGGCCATGCCCTAGCCGTGGCCCAAAAAATTTAGGAATAACTCGTTAGTTTTGGCCCAAGAAAGAAGCCCGCTAAGGAGAAGACTAGGGTAGACACAGACTGAGAAGCCTCGGGCGCTAGGCACCTCGGCCACCCACCCACGCTGTCACGCGCCTCCAGGCCAGGTGACGCGCCTCTACGGCTTCTCGCCCGAGAAGGCTCGCGGCACTCGACCACTCCCAGGCTCCTGCCTCCGGGTTCTAGCGTCCGACACCCATCTCTCTGCTCCTCCGGTCGCTCGGCGCCCGCCTTCCTGCTCCACCGGTCCTCCCACTCGGCGCGCAGCAGCGCAGGCACTACAGGCACGGCGCTCGACCGGCGACCCGCAACCGCAACGGACGGCGCCTGGCACCCCTCGCCCCGCCTCTCTGCTCCTCCGGCCCTCCCGCTCGGCGCGCAGCGGCGCAAGCACTACAGGTAGGGTGCTCGACCGGCGACCCACGACCGCACCCGTCTAGATGCCTGCTCACCTCTCTACTGCCGCCTGCCAGAGCGGGCAAGCGGCAGAGCTCAGAGCCTCGGAGGCCACTAGGGCCTTGTTTAGTTTCCACCGAAATCCAAAAAGTTTTCAAGATTTCACGTCACATCGAATTTTGTGGCACATGCATGAAGCACTAAATATAGATGAAAATAAAAACTAATTATATAGTTTGCCTATAAATCACGAGATGAATCTTTTGAGCCTAGTTAGTCTATGATTGGATAATATTTATCAAATAAAAATAAAAATGCTACAGTACCGAAATCCGAAATCTTTTTGAAACTAAATAAGGCCTAGGCCGGAGCCGAGCTGGCGAGCCAGGAGCCTTGGCCGCTGCTAGAAGGCTTGAAGACGTGAAGTGAAGGTATTCCTTCAATTCTTTAGTTATCCAGTTTTTTTCTATTGATTTTAATGTTCATTGATATTTCATAGCTACTAGCAAAATATGCCCGTGCGTTGCTATAGGAGCAAATAGATGTTTGTAGAAAATGAGCACTTTATTATATTTATTTGTGTTTTATTCTTTTTATTAAATTTGATAATTTTTAAGCTTTTAAAACTGACTTTGAAGGAGACTGTCCATATATAGTTTATATACATGCTCTTAGACTTTTTAGGATTTTTATTTCATGCGCAATCGCCCCTTATACTCTCTAGTTGAAAGGAGCCTAATATTGAATTATAATTTCTAGATTTGATTTTGATTTTATATAGATTGTATAAGTTTCTGTCAATATGCGCATTGTTCGTGAAAAGGCAAGAAGCTAACAATACACTTTTTATTGGTAAGCCGAAGTCTATGTAAATATTGAGATTGATTTTTATTGTGCGCTGCAACAGGAGAAAAGCATTAAATGACCATAGAAAGTTATGACATAATGTTACATTCTATTTATAGTTATGTTTTTTATAAAATTTAAAGTCCATAATTTATTTTATTGATAACCATGATATCTATAGTATTAGATAGTTAATATTTTAAATAATATGTAGCTTGGAGAGATATTTATTTAATAATAAAAATAGAAATTAGTCAAACCTTCTCTTACTTTAATATTACCTCTTAATATACCTTAGTATTATATTAAAACATGAGAAGTTTGTTGGTAGCTTTATTTTTTTATTTAGATTAGGATTTCTATAAAATAAGATATATCAGTTAAATGTATGTAGATTATAAACATATGGGTTAAATGTTGTAGATTATAAATATATGGACTTATAAAGTGTTCATATGATATAACAACATACCATGCAAAGGTAGTGGAAGCATCCTCAAGCATAAGTTTAGTTAAATTAGTAAATCAGTGAGATATACAGGAATTGTGGTAAAACTTTTACCACAAATCAAGCATCACATTAAATAGGCTATTATAAAATTTTTATAATAATTGAAACAAGATAACTACAATTTTAGTTTTACACTAAAAAGCATAGGCAAGCATCTACCAGCAAAAAAAATATACTAAAATTTGTCATATTTTTTGTTTACTATATGGATGTAAATATGTGGAGCTGAACTTAGATTTTTCTATGAATTATTATATATTTATTAATTTTTATAGGAGATTTTGCATTAGAACCTAAAACAGTAGTATATGTACGGGCTGATTGTGGATGCGGTCGGTCGGTTAGATTGGCTGACAAATTTGCACTTAGGTCCCTGTATTTTTTTTATTCTTAACATACTTTAATGTGTATAGGAGATTTTGTATTGAGAACCCTAGAAAAGCTTCTATTCTTTTTTTCCTGCTACAGCGTACCAGCGCTGATTCTACGGCCGATTCTACCAAAGGAGACATGCCGGATAGGCAGGCAGGCAGACTGAAATTTTCTCCTTTTATAAATAGATATAGATTGTATCATACTATTAATTATATAGTTCAAGAATTTTTCTGAATTTGCAAATTTTACTTGAGAATTTTTATTATATATATATATATATATATATATATATATATATATATATATATATATATATATATATATATATATATATATACTGCTGTAACTTTTGGATTTTAGCATTTGGCCCTAGTCTTAGCCAATCCTGGGTCTGCGGGATGCATCCAACTCAAAACCGGACAGCACTGTCGATGACGGCAGTGAAGGCCGTTGCGGCGTCTCCGACGTTGACAGCCTCCACCGCCGCCCCCCACAGCACCATGTACGGTCCCGAGGCAATAAGCAGAGTGGAAATAGAAGTCTTAAACACACAGTGCACGAAGCCCTGCTAGCGAGAAATATCCTCCCGTAGAATATCTTCAAGTCACAAAAGGGAGAGATACAGTGAAAAGGGAAAGAGAAGGCACTCCTAGGTCATATAGGTCATATCTAAGTCATAAGCTAGAATGAACAGCTTAACCTATAGCCAAGAACAAGGTTTTCGTACCAGCTTTTTGAACCAGGCCGACAAGACGAATGGTTCCCTATATGCATTGACTGGTGGGGTATAGCCATACGAAAACATCTGTCGAGTGTCGATGAGTTCTCTCATGAACGCTGTAAAGTGACTTGATCAATAACAGTACTGACCACACTGTCCTCTCCACTGAGTGATGAGCTAGTCGCTATGGCCTACATATACGGGCATGATCAGGCTTACGATTGGAGGAAACATGTAGTGGAATAGCACGCGCGCGTACAGGTTACCAGCCTGAACAACCGTGTGAATTTTCTAGCTTCAGCACATGTAGTGTTACTAGTTAGTACTTTGTTGTGTTCTAGAATGTGATGGCAATGACTATGAGCTTAATGCTCCTAATAATTGCTTGCTTTTAAGAGCATTATATTGATCTTCCAAGTTTCCCTGTACTATTTTGTAGGACATTGATACACTAAAAGTCATCCTATGCTATGCTGGATCGGAATTCTCATTTTCAAGGAAAGCTATCTAATACTCCAATGTTTTATGAAGATTATTACGGTCTCGTATTATCTTATCGTCTTATATATGCGTGTTGCAATCCACCGGCGTATTCCTGAATTCTAGCAACAATGGCTCCGGCTTCCTTCTCACAAAAGAGAAGATGGGTCAAGGACCCAAACAGATCTATTAACCAATATGAACGTGAAAGCATAACCATAGAAGAAAATACACAACAAAAAACGACACCGGGGCATAATGTTTATTTAACAAGGTTCAGTAATGTGCCTAATTCTCGGGGCAATGACTACGGACGCTCCTCCCCATAAACAACAGCTATACTGGCATCCGAGCGACCTCGCGGTCTCGCCGACACACCTAAACCTGCTGCCAAGTCGTCTCCTAATTACAACTTGTTGCCTCAAAACAAAAGCTTGCTTCAAAAGAAAACAAATAAATTTATCGAGACAATACGTATTGGAGAAACAAAAATGGCATGTAGTTCTCTTATATACCATGAAAGTGCTGAAGGTTTTAGTGATTAATGGACTGTATTTTTAGTAACTAGTTTTCTTCATCTAGGGAAGTTTATTCCAATGGAAATGTGTAGAACTACTAAAAATATCATGTCTCCGAAACAGCTTTGGAAGAAAGAAGAATTGGTGAATATATTTAGTCTCATTTCCTATATGCATACATATATTCCATATATACTAAGTCAATAAATGCATGGACACCAAAATGTTTTATAATTAACGAGTGGAAGGGCGCCTCACCGTTTTTAAGAAATTATGGTAGTAGCTTGCAAGCCAAAGCCAAGACGAACTAATTTAACTCATGCTCATGCTTTCAGGTGTTATATTCATATTCGGATCGCTATTATTATTTGTTGCAATGCCGTGTTATAGTAAGCTTGAATATCTTAGTGATAGCTAGCTTCTATTTCTCTCTCTTGAAGCTTTCTTGTTCGTAGCAATAACGTCCAATTGCAGAAAAATGGTGTGAAAATTTGATGTTTTCTTGTGCCAAGATGGTTTATCAGGTGTTGCATGCTCTCCCTTCCAAAATTAGGCAATCGGGTGGCTAGTGACTTAGTTCTCATCATGATGACATTATTATCAGCAACCTCCATTTATTCAGAAGATATTTGCAAAAATATACAGCCATTCTAAGTTCGTTATGGAAGATGTAAATCTGTTCTCCTATCTTGTCTAAAGATGCACAAAGATAATTAGCTTTAGGGATCATATATACTCCCTCTGTCTCTATTTAATTGTCGTCGTTGGTGTACGTGCTACAAGTTTAACTCGATTTGTAGAAAATACGTGCGATATTTATATCTTTAAATAAATTTATTTAAAAACTAGATTCAAAGATCTTTCTAATGATACTAATTATATATCATAAATATTAATATTTTTTAATATGTATGTAATTAAAGTTGTTTCTCGGGAAGTGTAAACGACAGTTATTTAGGGGCGGATGAAGTATATATATAGACACAACACCAAATTTGACCTCATTGCAAATGTGTAAAATGTAACAACTATTAGGCAGCTCCTACTTTATTTTTGTAAAACTGGCAAAGAAATATGTGGCGGATCCGGTGAGCTTTATCTTTGTACTCCAGATGGTTATATGAATTTTGTTAATTTGACATTAAAAAATTACTAATGTTCTAGTTTCACTTCCACCTACTTAATATGACATGTCACCTTTGGGGAGTTGGGATTTTTATGTGACAATTCATTTCTGGCAGTTCGAAGCATGGCTAAACAAAACTTGCACCCTTGATATGCCCTTTATACGAATCATGCAAGCCATGAATTAGAATATCAACTGAGATGGATCTTTTTTTTTATTCTGTGGATCTTTTGATTTGCTCACTTTCACTAACTTTTTCCTTCTGCATCTATATATCTCTGCAGTTACCTCCCCATGATGAACTTGGAGACCGAAAGGTGTGGTGCCTAGTTACGCCGTACTGAAATTTACCAATGGTTGGGATATGGAAAAAGCAGGCGCACACAACACAAAAAGGAGCAGCTCGCAGCAGCACTAGCACTGTGGTCGATGGTGCATGCAGCTTATTAGCTGGGATTCAGGCTTTGTTGCTTGTTCAAGAAGAACACAAGAGATCCTATACCTGATAGATCTAGTATATATCTGGGGCTGGGCGTAGAAACAATGCCGGTTTCATCTGTTGAATTTACCCATACAGCCCGTCCCCGTGAGAAAGGCATATATGATATATCCTTGAAGACCAAATGGAGATTCAGTGATGCTTTACATAAAGAAACTAAAACTTCTGTCTATAAGAAATGAAACATCTGCACTGTCTGTCAGCATATAGTACTCAAAGCCTCAAAGGCATGCAATGCATTGACAAAGTGTCCAAAAGGACTTTTGTGAAGGGAAAAAAAGGGAGTAAAAAAGGCTACCATGGGTTGACCGAGTGCTCCCCCGTGATAGGGACCTCTGTATTGAAAGGCATAAGGCCTTTTCAAAAAAAAAAAAGGCATAAGGCAAGCACGTACAACAAGGTGATGTGGAAGTTCACTCCACGGTGGCATGCATGGGCGCCACGTCAGACCCTGTATGTGTGCTTCTTCGATGACGAGGAGCCGGGGTAAAGGGCGGTGCAGAGTGCAGACTGCAGAGGGAATGAGGGATGATCATTCCAGTTGCTTTTTGGCACTTGCGTTGGTGATATGGAGAAGATCTCATACATGCTGACATGCATGCATGCAAGCCCCATAGCCATGATCCAACAAGAGAGATCCTATATACACAGGCACACAGCATGCATGTTGCAATATGGACTATGTACATCTCGCACTAGCTTGTGATTAATACAATAATGATATATATACGTACAAGAACATCAGATCAGTGTAGTGTAAAATTCAGTATGCACATACAGCATGTAACTGTATGTTGTACTGCACAAACGTTCCAATGTACTACATTCAGTTTACGCACTGGGTTTATTTTCTTTGAGGCTATATAGCTTTTTGTCTTTTGTTTTTGTGGATCCTGCGCGCTGCAGTCGCAGTGGAGATTGGTACGTTGGTGGAGGCGCACCATTTGAAAGAGATAGACGATATTGTGCATGCATGATTAACTCTGCAGGGACGCTTTACACATGCATATATATCGTGATGATTCAGTTGGGCACATTGCGTGCATGCTTATTATTAGTTGACCAGAAAAGTAAGCTGTTCCACTATTCCATGATCAGATCGAAGTACTACACACACGTATTAGTAAGCTGCAGGGGAGGAGGATTCTAATGCTACTCCAGAACACACATATCACTCCCCCAGTTACTACTTCATGCATGTCAAAGACAGACAGTGACAAGCACCACTTAGCTTGCTGGAATCTACACAGGATTCAAAAGGACCATATATATATAAAACTAACTGAATGTCGATTTATCTTTGCGAGAATGAGATAGATGGCCCAACAAATGTGGCCTGCATTGCCTGATGAAATAGGGTTATTATTAATTGGCCTGCATTAACCATGAATACATAGAACGCACGATCGTCTTCAGCTTGCTGAAAGGTACTAATAAGCCGTAGTAGATACTCCCTCCATCTCAAATTGTAAGTCATTTCAAGAATCTTGGAGAGTCAAAGCATTTTTACGTTTGACCAAAATTATAGAGAGAAATACTAAGAATTGTAACATAAAGTGAGTATACTATGAAAATATAATTAAGAAAGAATCTAATGATACTTAGTTGGTATTATAATAATTATTATTTTATCATATAAATTCAGTCAAAATTAGAAAAATTTAACTCTCCAAGATTCTTGGAACGACTTACAATTTGGGATGGAGGGAGTAGATGGGTAGTGGGGGGGGGGGGGGGGGGTTTATAATGCTGTGCCCATTTGCTGGAGGCGTGGGAAGGATAAGAGAGCAGATGCTCCATCGAGCGGGCAACTTGGGTGGTCGGGCCAAAATCTGCAACAGATCGATAATTTTACTAGTGGTGCTCCGTGCTCGCGCGCGATCGCAGTGCAGATGCATCCGCGCGCGCGCGGTAGTAGTAGTAGCTGATCGATCTGGGACGACGACATTGGAGGGAGGCGATTAGGGTCCCCTTTTCCGATCGATCCGCTTTACCCTTTCTATCATCGCATCTCATCTTCAATCCCAGCCGGTCCTCGTGACCCCTATAATGCATGGCTAGCTGCTGGCCTGCTGAGTGTCATCGCCATTGCCCAATATTAATGCCATTGGAAGCACCGACCATAGCATTGCTCGCTGCCTGCCTGTTGCCTGTTGGGGATGCAGCACTGCACGGTTAGTTCATTCTCTTGTCCCAGCGAGAGCTGAGTGAGAGAAACGACGGCCGGCCGGACCGTATCCTGCAGAAAAGAGGCGTCGATGATACCTGTCAGTATCTCATCACGTACAGTGCAGATGCTATCATCATCATCGGAGATATTCGCCCCTGCAGCAACGGACAGCAAGTTGACCAAAAGTTACGGCCGTGCAGGCTGCAGTGCAGCACTAGCACACAGCATTAGGGCATTAACGAGCGAGTCTACAAGGCCAGCAAGTCCAAGTGAAAGTTGTGTTGGAACGTTGCGTGCCGCGTGCACCGTCCGTCGAATCTGATCGGATCCATGCATGAGCTAGCGGCCTTTGGTTTTGCATTGGAGCTAGGCGGGAAGCTAGGGAATCATGGCAGGCATATGCTTGGAAGAACGCATGCATGGTTTTTCCCGGGAATCTTGCTGAGACGCACAACCACACTCACACTCTGATCAGGAAATAAAGAAGCTGTACTTTACAGACCATCATAAGGGCGCTTAAGCTACTGTATATGTGCACCGACGACGTACAGGTTTAGGCACCGAAAACGCAGAGAGCAGTCTGATCATATCATCATATACGCAACAGTGGACGCCACACACACACACACACACATTGGACCTCATCACCTTTCTACGTCCTTAAGCTCAGTGGCACACTAACTGGAAAACGCCATGAATGCATTATTATACCTTGTTTTGGGTGTTTCCTTGTTGCATGGTGGTTCCTCTATAGCTATCATCTGCTACGCGGGATTCAGTTCAGACAAGATGATGCATCCACCTATACACAGTCGAGTACGTCCGTCCTCTGAACTTTACAGCCCCCAGCTTGCATTGCAGTTTGCAGGCATGGATCCAGACGACAGGAGGACGAGGAGCCGGCCACCTTCTGGCCACCACACCCAAACAGTCGAAGCAAGCCGGCCAGCTGCCACTGTGCCATGCCATCCCTCCCGGAACTGGATCGGAGCCGCGCGCCCTAACGGATCGGATCGGATCGGAAACAACGAGACGACCAAACGGCCCAAGGCGCTAGCTTTCGCGGTGCACATCTCTGGAGTCTCCCCGATCGATCCAGCTGCTAGCTGGTGGCTGGTGCTTGCCGACGCGCGGCTGATGTGGCCATTGATCCCTCGCCCAGAGGTGGTGGTGGTGTGGTGGTGGTGCGCATGCATGAAGCTAGCTGCTACTAGCAGCTGTGATGCGTGCGTCCACGCCGGCTAGCTATAGCTCTGGATTGAGGGTAGATGAACCAGCAGGGGCTCCATTATATGCAGTGCAGTGCAGGCTTCCTGGCACTGCCATATATCCTTGCTCGTGATCTTATCCTGCCTGCAACGACAACGCCGACGACGACGTGCTGCCGCCGATGTGGCCACTTATATAGAATATATACAGATGCATGCTCTGGTTTTGTTTATATATATGTATGGATCCATGTGTGTGCATTATTAAAGAGCGCAGCAATACGGCTGAGCAATACGCATGCAAGCAACACTGTCGTCCGTCGCGTGTACGAGGTTTCAGAGGTAGTGGCTAGTAGCTGTGGGTTGTGGTTTGTGGACGACAGCGTAGTTGCGTCGGCTAGTCGTCTAGACAACAGCTGCTACGCGAGCTACCAATCGTGGAGAGCCCAATCATGCGGGAACAGGATTCCACTTCCACCACAGTTCCACTAACAAAGTTTGAAAGAAATTCACACCCGGAATCACAGAGGGTATGCATGTGAGATCGAGTAGGTAGAGTAGGTGCATATACTAGTAGATGATAGATGCCAATAATATATAATACTCACTTCGTCAAACAATTAATCGATCCAAGTTTGTGTTCATTAAGGCCTTGTTTAGTCCACCCTAAAAATCAAAAAATTTTCAAGATTCCTCGTTACATCGAATCTTGCGACACATACATAGAGCACTAAATATAGACGAAAATAAAAACTAATTGCACAGCTTACTTGTAAATCGCGAGATTAATCTTTTAAGTCTAATTACTCTAGGATTGGACAATATTTGTCAAATAAAAACGAAAGTGCTACAGTTCCGAAAACCAAAAAAATTTCGTAACTAAACAAGGCCTAAGTCAAAACAATATACTAACTTTGACTAAATTTATAGAAAAAAAATAATATTAATTTATGACATCAAATTAGCATCACTGATACATTATAAACTATACTTTTATAGTTTTCCCACTTTGATGTGACAGATGTTATCATTCTTCTCTATAAATTTGATCAAACTCAGTATAATTTGACTTAGAACAAACTAGGACCCTATATAAATTTGGTCAAACTTCAGTACAGTTGACTTAGCACACACTATAGCTCTTTGATTCGATTTGCTTCAATTTTTTCTAGAATGTGTGAGGTGTATTATTCTATCTTATTTAGAGTTAAAGAGATGAATCTATGTCTTAGGGAAAACCAAGACTGAACTTTCACAACATTCCCCGATCGACTCCCACCATAGTTGCGGATATTTTTCATCAATTTGCTCATGGAGGCTCCCAAAATTTGAAGGATGCACTTCACTCACTTGTTTTAATGTTGGTAACTAGCAACCCATTAAATTTATTGCTTGTTCCTTTGGCTAGATGTTGCATTTTGGGAAGAATGTGATGGAAAGCATCTTCCTTTTAGAGGACCTTTTCACCCTGTTTTAATTTCATATGGAGTATAAAGAATTTCTAAGGCATTATGTATCCCCTTGTTTTTTTTTTTCAATTCATAAATGAAATACATAAGGTGTAAAGCCTTGAGTTCGCCTCACAGTCATTGGATACAAAAGGAGTTTTCTCACTCGGATTGGCGATTTCTAGCTACTTGTAATAAGGTAACATAAAAGTGGAAAAAAATAGCTAGACCACTTGTAACATAATGTCATCGAATCAAATCAAAGGTAAAATAATAAAAAAAAGAGAGAAAGGATTTAAAATCTTAACCGAATCCTGGCCACATAGTGCTTAATTTCGATGTCAAACTAATAGTAACTTTGTGCGCGGCAGATATCAAGATTAATAAATTCGCATCGATTCCAGGTAGCTAGTTTCGGTTACTTCCATGGCGCGCCTCCGGAGTCCAAACCCCAAATGTACATATATAGGCACATGCAAATGCAATGGAAATATGCTATATATTGTTGTCAGTGCTCTGTCGTCTGTGTTCTCTGCCCCGTCAACGAGGAGCGGAAAACGGAATGTTTGTTGCTTGGCCGTCGAAGGCAGCAGTCGACAAAAGTGCGCGCATGTATCGTGTAAAATCTCATGCAATTTTATTACACATGGTGTGGACACTAATTATAAGTGATTAAAGCGAGCGAGGATAAAGTGCACTCTGGTCTGGTAGGCATGAAGAAACAGTGTGGTGCATGCGTGAACGAATATATACGGACATCCACCTCAAATGTACATGCAGTAGTAGGAATAGTAGAAAACAGTGTGCAGGGTGTAGCGGTATCGCGGTATGGTATCGGGTCCGGTATACGCGATATCGATACGATACGGTCGAGTCACGAGTCACGAGGAGGAGACGCTGTCACGCTGGTCACCACCAGCTGGAAAATGCACGCACCCACGCACGCATGCATGCAAAGGGAGGCCCTAAACATACGGAGGACGACCACCAGATCCATCGACATGCATGCACTACAAGGATTGGTGCTTTACATGACGATAGATTTGGTCACAGATTGTTAAAAATACGTCACAGTCAACTATCCATGACGAACGAGAAATCTGTCATGTATCTCACGTCATACATTTGTTGCACCGAATTGAGCCGTCACGGATTCGTATTTATTTTCGTCATGGATTGCATGGTTGTGATGATCTAAAACGTTATGGTCTAGAAGCATAGGAAAAGCCATTTTTTACGGTTGTCGATCAATGGCCTGTAAATGTATTTTTTACAATTGCATTCACCAGACCAGAAAAGGATTTTATTCACAATTCCATACTATTCAGCTAGAACACAAATATACATAGAACACAAATATATTGCATCAATTTGTCATCATCTGCATGACATAGAGATTAGAAGCCCACAGCTAGCATCAATAGCCACAATTAAGATGCTCATAATTTTTGCATCCACAGCTACATAATAAGATGTCCTAGGGCTTGCATCTAATATTTTTACAAAAGCCGTAGTTGATCTCTTCCCAAAAACTAGCATCAACTACTTGACTGCACCTAAAGGTTAGAAATGACAAGTACCAACAGCTTCCCCGGTGGATCATCTATCGTCGGTTGAGTTGAGTCACTTGTTGTTGCTGGCCGGCCGGCCGAAGTAGGGGCAGAGACGCTGTCGCGTAGCCTATTTGTTTGATTGAAAAGCCTGAATAACTAATAGATTCAGTACATCATAAGCTTAAGCGAGACTCGTGGTCAGGTGGAATTGGAACGGCGGTCAGTGGCCAATGTAACAGTGCAACTTGGGCCGGCGGCCGCACCGCGCGCGCAAGTTGGAGCGGCGCCGGCGCTCGCCTAGCTATCCCCCAGCTTAAGCTAGCTGTTGGTCACTCCGGTCCGGTCCCGGCGGCCGCGCGCCTTGGTTCGTTCTGGTATGGATCGGCGCAGGATCGCTTGTGCTGGAACGCGTCGGCCCTGACTAGGCTGCCTCCCCTTTTAATTTCCCCCGTACGCACGCACACGCCTCGCCTTCCCACTACCACTACGTACTACTCTGCTGCTGCAATTTGCATTCGCGCCTCAGGCGTTTAGTTCACCCTGAAAACCAAAAAGTTTTCAAGATTCCCCGTCACATCGAATCTTGTGGCACATGCATGAAACATTAAATATAGACGAAAACAAAAACTAATTACACAGTTTAGCTGAAAATCACGAGACGAATCTTTTAATCCTAGTTAGTTCATAATTGGATAATATTTGTCATAAACAAACGAAAGTGCTACAGTTCCGAAAAGTTTTCACTTTTCGGAACTAAACAAGGCCTCAGGCACACTGACAGTGACGTCTCGGAAACACACGTACTCCTGCTCGATCGATCTGTACGTTGTGAGAACAACTGAAGAAAGAAGGAGCTTCTTCAAAACTGAAGAAAGAAGGTAATCGATCCTAGGCCTTTTGCTATGCTCGATTCTGGTTGCATTGGTTCTCGACCGCCACACACAACGTGTACTGGATCCAGAGAAGAATATTCCCACGGTTCGGTTTTGGCATGGCGTACAACGCTGGAGCCCTGGAGGTTGTTGCTCTAAGCTGGGACGACGACAATGCACGGCGCATCAGGGTGGCCGCCAGAATATTCCCGTGTCTTTGCAGTCCTGCAGGGGAACAAACAACAGGAAACGCTACGCTAGGGCCGGCGCCGTACACGGCAGGCAACGAGCAAAAGCGGGCCGGGTGGTGGATGCATGGATGGGCCGTCGGCGTGGGCCCAATTAGATACGTGCCGAGTAGTACTAGTAGCTTTGCTATAGTAGTTGCTGTCGCGATCTGAAGCGCCGCCAAGGCCAAACACACCTCTGGTGTTACATACGGATCGGAGTATATTGCATCGCAAGCTGGAGGGCACCGATATGTGTATAGGAGTGACCCACATGATGATTATCTATGCTTGCATACTGCCACTGGCACTACCAGCCGGCCGATAAATCGACGACGACGACGACGGGCATTTCCCATTTGCGTGCGATCCCATCGCCCCCGCAACGTACTCCGTACGTACGAAGCATATGCGATCGACTTGCACTCCATATATGCACGAGGCGTTGTTTAGATCAAAAAGATATTCTGATACTGTAATTTTTTTATTTTTATTTTAACAAATATTATCTAATTATAAAGTACCTAGACTGGGAAAAAAAGATTCAGCACGCAGCTGCAGTGCTGTACAGTATTAGGCGAGGTTCGATCGGTCCCACCCATAGGCCATACCCACCTACACCTACCCGATGGGATGATCCATGCATCCATCAGAGATCGTGACCGACTGCACCTGCACGTACTGCCCGGCCGGGTCACGCTAGCTAGCTCACCCCACCCAGCAACTCTCTATACTCATCTCTTTACGGCTGCATGCTGATCCTATCTACTATCACTAGTAGGAACCACCCCCACTTTGAGTCGGTGTTGGTGCCGCCCCCCGCCCCCTCGTCTCGTCTCGTCTCGTCTCCAAGCAGCTTCCAGTGTCGTTCGACTATACCTGATCCTGATCGAGCTGCGGTGCGGTGCGGTGCAACTGTGCAAGTGCAATGCAACGACACAGGAAATATCTACGTACTGTGGGGGATGATGGCATGCACGCGCCACGCGGTGCATGGTTAGTTTGCTAGTAGGGCGATGACGAGCTGCTTGCTGCAGCTCCCATCCTCCGTCGACGGCCGCGGTCTTGCTGGACGTACCGCAAGGCCTGCACTGGCTCTGTTTGGTTGCATGTGTTAAACTTTATCGACAGTCATATCGAATAACTGTATGTATGAAATACTAAATATAGAGTATTTATAAAACTAAAAACATAGCTAAAGAGTAATTTGCGAGATGAATCTTTTGAGTCTAATTAGTATATATAGATTGGATACTAATTGTCAAATAAAACGAAAATTCTACTGTAACCTATTAAACTTTAACACCTCAAACCAAACACCTCCCGAGTCTCACACACACAGCACACAGCAGGCTACCCCGGTACAATTATTGCCTATCTCAATGCAAGTGGGGCGACGGCCGGAAGCTCGATGTATCAACAATTCATCATCGACCGCATGCATTTCCTCTTTCCAGTAGCAGCAAACCAGAGCAATGCTTGCAGTGTCCGTGCCAGGCTGCCAGAGACCCAGCCACGCCACCCTGCAGGGCGCATGCTCATGTTGCTACTGCCACTCCGACTGCGACTTGAGGATGCCTAGGTCTCGGCCTCACAACGATCCGCCATGGCGCATGCACGCATACATGCCCTACCCTCAGCATATTCAACAACGTGCCGTGCCAGTGCTAGTGCCACTTCGGTTTCAGCAGCTCCATCTCCCCCATTGCAACAATTTCTTCTAGTCGGGGGCCAGCAAGCCCGCATGGCTTGATCAGGCGATTCGTGCGATGTGCCGTCATTTGCATTCGTGATCTTGATCGAAGAGGCCCATGGACGCCGGCTGGCATTGCATCCGTTGTCTTGCAGAGACCACCGGTTACCGTGACCGTACCACGCCTGCTGCCTGCTACTCCCCGGAGGCGCTCAGCCGCTCCTGCAACAAGATCAACCTCTATCTACATGTCCTGCAAAAAGTTCCAAACCAATTTCTGAGCAGAGTATGACTCTTCTACGTACACTAGTAAGCATCATGTCCACCTCTGCAATACAACAATGACAACCATACAGACCATCCGCATAATATAATACAACAGTGCCAGATTTCCAGGTGCTTCCACCGTGGTTACACCAAGAGTAATCTTACATGGGGGCACCCAGATGCCGCCACTCCGAGTAACCAAAGCACAAGCAGCGGTGTGGCAAACCAAACACAGCATCCGTTGCAACCTGATAATAATTTAGTTATTATATATATACAGATACATCAGCCAGACCGGGCAGGAGCCTAAGCTCGCGGCTACCTTAATTTGTGAAAACACCCAAACAAACAAACAAACAGGGATCAGATGCGCTACCAGGGATGAAACAACAACAGAAAGCTTGTGTTTAGGATTACAATGATCCAGGGCCTTGCGGGCCCTGGCACACGTGGCAATAAACACATGGCAGTTCACCTCGAGACATCACCACCACCAACACCCACCTTGAGACACAACTGAAACACACCGTAGTTCCACTCTTTCCCACCCCCTTTTTCAGGCTAACGTGTGCCGCTCCGGGCAACATTGTTGCTAGCTTCGGCTGTGCGGGCATTAGCCATTTGCACCATCGATGCTTCGAATGCATCACCTGCTCTCTGAACCCAACTTGACTGCCTCGAGTGCATGCCAGATCGCCCTTCCACAAACTCTGCCGGAAGATCTCTGCTCAGATCTGGGGACGCATGGGCCACTCTGCCCTCTTTCTCATCAAACATGCCCCCGAGCCCTGTTTCCAAGTCCCTGATATCAGCTGCCGTCCTTGGCTCGTCCCAGGGTGCTACTGGCTTCCTACCCATTTCAAGATCTCCAATGGGCTTGCCCATGCTAGGGCTCATGAAACCTCTAGACTGTGAGCGCGTTTGGTGTAGCCCTTGCTCTACTGTCACCCTTGCCCGGAAATTGTTCTTCGAAGGGGGAATAGCAGTGCAGAATATCTCTAGGAAATTGTTTAGAATACCTCTGTTATATGGGTTATCGCGCCGATCATAGCGATACCTGAAATTCTCATATGTTGTCTACAAGGAAAAATGGGTAAAAGATTAGCTACTGAACTGCAGTTGAGCATCAATGAGATGAGAGTTGGAATGAAAGTTGGACCTACCTGGTTAGTGCTCATCAGGTATAAATGGAAGACAGATAAACCACCCACAAACCATACACAAAGAAAGCAGTAGATAATCAGAACAATTGAAGCTGGTGTCTTCAACAAGGCCTTCCAAAGTGACAATTGCTCAGCATCTCTAATCTTGATCACATACACCCAACAGAAGGCAAATACATACAGGCAGAGCAATGTCGTCGAGAAGACAAACATATAGAAGAACCGATAATTACGCTGCACAGATACGTTGATGATCAGGCTTAACAAAATACATAGAAAGTTAGTCAACAAAATTAAAAGAAAATAAAAATGTACCCAGAAAGAGTAGCTCTGAATATCAATTCAAGTGTACATGCACAGCACGCTTGTTCTAATATAAACAGCTACTAATCTTGAGTAACTTACCAGTCCTATGCACTGGCCAACCCATGGACAGTGATGATCAAACCGTTCCACACAGTTATTACAAATGGAACAGTGTGAGCATCGAGGTGGTCGGTACAGCATGCAAGTATCGCAGTATTTCACCCGTACACTGATCCCATTTACAACAACTTCCTTTGTGCGCGGCAAACGAAATTGTTGTGGAGTCTGAACACCCATATCATTGATCCCATCAATGGATTCAGGTTCAGGAGGATGAGTATTCCGAGGTATTATACCAGGATCTCTACCAGAGGTACAAAGAAGCAGCACCAAATCCTGGTAAAAGAAAATATGTTCAGTTATACGTACACTTACAACGTGCAGATTTCCTTGAAAATAACAAGTACAAGATCATCAACAAGTCAAGTGAGATTAATGAAAGATGCAGACACGCAAGCACAAGAAAAGTGTTCTTCTAGGGGAGAATCAATGGCTATTGATCAGTTCATTCAGTTGCTTATGGTAAGTAGTAATTATGTAGCTTAGGAATGCAGTAGTATGCTTACATAAACTGTGAAGACAACCGCTACTACCATCACTGAGATTCCCCAGCTATCGGGGAAATCATTTATGAGATGCCTTGCGACAAACACACAGAAGACAACCACTGGTGCAATGATGAGGAACATAGTGAGAAAAACAGATCTCACATCAGGCCCAAATATGAATCTTCCCTGCAAGAAGAATTCCTGCAAATGGCAAAGACAAAAATGTGAAAAGCCATCAACAAAGCCCAAAATACCCATTTGCAAGAAACCACAGTAAATATGAAATATTGGTTTCCACATAATTCAGATTTTCTTCATAAAAGCCTATGCGCACTTTGTTAGCTAAGTACAGAGTGGACTACTAGACAGGCAATGGGATGAACATCTGGCAACGGTTGAGAACTCAAACTAAATAAAAAACATATTCTCTTCGCAGTTAAACTTGATAGGTTGCAAAATGCAACTATGGAAGATACAGAAGTATATTTTCAAACTTGTGAAAACACATACTTCCAAGCCAAAAGTACATGGAATCAAACAATTATAAATATATCATGATGTCACCGCCATAGTTATTAAGGCAGCAAGGCGACTTATGGCGAGTCAACCCCTTCCAATTGCCTTAGGCGGTGATAAGGCGAGGAAAGGCAATGTCATACCAATCTAGAAAATTGCAACAGGGTGGCTGAGAAAAAAAAAAGAAAGAGAAGAGGAAGGGGTAAGATGGGGCTGGCCCAGCCCACCAGCCAGACCACGTTACCCTCCGTCCCTCCCTAGCGTGACCTACATGGATACATCAGATGGAAACCCCGATTCCTAGTGTCACCGCTCGCCCTCTGCCTTGTGTAAGTCCCTCCCTCCCTCCCTCCCTCCCTTTGCTTCTCTCTCTCGTCCTCCAGATGCGCCGCAGCCCAAAACTTCTCCCTCCTGCTTCTTCCTCACTGCTCCACACCCTCAAATCAACAATTGTTGCAGTCCCCTTCCAGATCAGCTGTGATGCAGCTGACAGCAGCAAGTGCTGCGCCAGCCACCGGCACTGGAGACAGCGGGGATAGCAGCAGCTGCATGTTCTTGGCCTTGCTTGCCCTCTCTCTCTTCTCGTTCTTCCTCTGTTCTCCCTTCCTCCCTCTCTTTTCGCTGACTTTGGGTAGTGGCGATGGGGACACCCGGATTTCCAGTACACCTTAGCGCCTAGGCGACGCCTTAATAACCACGGGCACCGCTCATGAAAATATTAGCAATAGCCAGAAAACGATTGATTCCCCGGTAGACACATGGATCAGTTTCGAACAATGCCAAATGAAATGATCAAGGAAAAGGTATCAAACTGTAACAGAAGATTTGAAGCATATAAAACAAAACATGTATGCATCCATAAAATTCCAATTCTGATGGACCGTGCTCCAATCCAGTGAGCTCATGTGTCTCCTACCTGCCTGGTGGTGCAGCCTGCTACCTGCTTATTTTTCTGGTTTCTAATTGCTGACACTGGCAATATGCTGATGAAGGGATCAGGCTACAACAAAGGTTGACTATAGTTCACATGATGAATAAGAAACAATGACCCGAATCTACCTTTTCACGTTGCAGGCTTTATCCTATGGCTTAGAATTTTGTATAGATGCCCCACCCAAAAACCCTCACAAACCATTTCAAATCCCTACTAGTTAGGCAGTATAACGAAGATCCACTATACATTACAGGCTAACGCCATCGTTAAATCACAGATGGTGTACCAGCACAAAACAATTCCAACTGAATTCTACTGAACGTCCTGCTCAAAGAATTATTCCTCACATATATAACTAAAAATGATGCGTACATCATGACACTAAAAGTTATCACAACAGTAGGGTATTACTATATGAGTGAATGGGTATAATCATAGTCACAGAGTTCCCAAGTCAATGGGGTCGTGGATCGTGGTACATTATTTGTGAGAGGTTTTAAAGGCAAGGTTGAAAATAACCTGTGTATCCGGGTCAGGGACAACGTTCCCAAGTCAAGGGTCTCCCTGCCTTAACTCTGTTTTCTGTGACTGGGTATAACTCTGTGTGTGTTTTTGTAACAAGGACCTACATTTCAAATGAAGTTTTAGAGCTCATAGAATCGTCCATGGCCTAAGCTACTAATTGTTCTCCTGATCATCATGCTCATGCAATATACGCCAAAAGACTATATGAAGCATAAGCACGCAAAAAATCCCCCCTGTTCCAGCCTGCATACCGGGACTTGCACAACACGAGCTACTACTACAACATGGACCAGGCCCGTAAATAAATTCTCTAACCAAGCAATCGCCCGCGCAATCCGGCCAGTCCCAGCAGGTACGGGGGCAAAATCGACTGTTACAATTCCATCAACGTCTCGCGGATCACTGCAGACGGGGAGCAGGGAGAGGTGATGATGGCAGGTAGAGATTTCTTACGTTGCTTCCCCGCCAGACCTGGTAAACCCTAGGCTGCTCGCCGGCGCCGCCGGTGGGCAGCGGCGGCACGTACATCTCGACGGCGCCCGGGTTCAGGTGCCCCAGATCAAGCTCCTCCGCCGCTCCTCCTCCTCCTCTACGGCCGACTGCCACCCGAAGCCCTCCCGCGCGAGCGAGGCCTCCCCGACGTCCGCACGGCGAGGAGGAGCGCTGCCGCGGAGGCGTGGGGGTGCGGCGGCGTGGGAGGCGACGCGGGACGGGGAGGAAGGAGGGAGAGAGAGAGAGGGGAAAGGTGGGTGGGAGAGCCTGGCTGGGAGGGAGGGGAGGTCTCCTCTCCGGTCCGGGTTAGGTCGCGGGTGGTGGGCTCTCTCCTCTCCTCTCCTCCTCCGGTCCGGGTCCTCTCCTCCACCTCGCTCTCGAGTTGGCTTGGGGACGTGCGCGCGTGTCGTCTCCCGTCTCGTCTGCGTCCGCGCCTGCGCCTGCGCGCGCGCAGTGGGTGGGCGGGGGTGGACGTCTCGGGGTGCGCGTAGCAGCAGTTGCCGTGGGCAGAGCGCGGCTGGCCGGAGTGGTGGGCCCGGATGTTCTTCTGGGGTAGTGGACCCACCTCCGCTCCGCTGCAGTTGGGCCTGGGCCGAGAAACCACTGATTGGCCGCTTGCGACTAGGCGAGAAACTGCAAAGATGTGATTGGTTTTCCATTTCCTGTACTGGATGGAACGGGTAATGGGTCACCAATCACAAAACATCAGCACACAGGTGAACGGGTAATGGGTGTACTTGATTGAATGAAATCATCAATCACCAAATATTTAGCATACAGGTGACTGCTTTTCCTGTAGTATTATGATGGAATGGATCACCAAACATCACGTAATTTGAGCAGAATGGCCTGTAACAAGCTGGTGGTTAACCAACCATTCAGTTATCCGACCAAACATCCCAATCGTGCACTTCAGCGACAAACGAACAGGACAGACGAAGCTTACTATGGCATCTGCGAACTATCTAGTTCTGCAAGCACATACAAGAGCAGATACCATCATCAACATCTACAGTTCAGACTATCAGGAACATCGCTCAGACCACAAGCCCAGGTTCTTCGAGCATTATATTATATAAAACACAATCATTAGGTGAATACAGCGACAATCCATGAAAATCAGATGGCAACAAGGGTTCCATTTGTACTACTGCTGCGCACCATCTCTTCCAGAAGGCTACTCTGGAACAGGGATGCCTACTTATACAGTTATACCCCTGGTCGACCTCACTCGTCGCTCAGTTGCCTCCTTGGCCTTGGTACCCCGGACATGACCGTGCTTTGCTTCTCAGCCACTCCTCATGGTATGTAGGATCATAAGGAACAGCTTCACCATTTATGAAGGGTTCTCCTGAAACAGGAAGTAGAAGGTATAAAAAACTCGTGGAATGGTGAGTCCATTCACAGAAATGTACTTTCAACAATACAAGTATGATGATACATTCAAAAAAAAAGTTAGGATGTGTGGTCATAAACTATGGCCACCCACAATTTCATCACAAGACATAAGAAAAGTCTGAAATATTTTCTTAAGGCATACATACGAGATGATGCAAGAAGAACACAAGAAGGGTGTGTGGACTTGTGGTGAACTGCTATCCCAAGTTACAGGTTCTTATATCTGTAAGATGTTTTTCAAGATGACGCAAGAAACATACATGATGCAATCCATGTTATATCGCCTAAGATGATTTAACAAAACCCTTAATTATGTTATACCCTAAGGACCGATATGTTTTGCATCACAGGCCTATAGAAAAGAAAATTAGTGGGCAGAAAAACAGGCTTGTTCGTAGAACAGTTTGTTGTTTGCTCACATCTTCTGATATAAATAATGAAGATTCCAATTACTTTTTTTTTTTGAAAAGGATCACCGGGGGGGTGAGTGCCCCACCTGAATAATTCCATTGATGCCGGCAAGCCGGTGTACGGAATGGTTTACAAAGTAGCCTTACAATTAGGATTACATGAGAAAGTTACAGAAGAGTTAAGGCGGGAAAACGGAGCTCCAGTGATTTGGGATCGTGCTGTCCTCGTTTTTTAGCCTGCAGGCCCAGAGGTGGCACGTCTGTCGGCAAGCCGTGCTAAGGCGTTGAAGGCAGGGTCTCATTTGTCGGAAAACCACATCATGTCGGTGATTCCAGATGCACCAGCAGCAGAGGAGAACGAAGGTGTTGTAGTGTTTTGGCGGCAATGAGGGAGGTCTTGAAAGGTTCCACAGCTCATTGATGGGCGGGAAGCTCATAGGGGACCCCAGAACTAGGGTCCAGAGTTGGTTCGCGACCGGGCAGTGGAAGATTAGGTGCTCAGATGTTTCTGGCGCCACTTTGCAAAGCTCACAGGTGGAATTGTCGACAATGTGTTTCTTGAGCAAGTTGCAGCGGTTTTGGATTCGGTCCTGAAGAAGCAGCCAGGCAAAGAATTTAACTCGCTGAGGTGCCTTGCTTTTCCACACAAAGCTGAAGACCGGGCTTGTGTGCTGCGTGTGTACTGCCGCCTTGTATACCGCAGCGGTGCTTAGTCTTCCATCAGCTGAGATAAGATTGGAGGTGCGCTTGTCCATTTGATCCGTTAACATTACCTGATCCATTAGTTGGTTTAGGCATAGCAGTTCGGAGACAGCCCCAGCAGAAAGCCTGGAGCTCAGAAGGTGATTGATCCCCAGTTGGACAACTTGTTGGACGGAGCAGTGAGGCTGGGAGCAGTGGCTGTATAGAATTTGGAATTTTGCAGCCAAGAAGAAATCCCCTAACCAAGCATCCCACCAGAAGGAGGTGTCCTGTCCATTGCCCACTGACACTCTGGTGATGGAGCGGTAGACCGGCATTAGAGCTTTTAGCCCGTGCCAGTGGTTGGCAGACCCGGACCAGTCGGTGTGATAAGGTTGTTGTTTTGCCTAGCCCAGGACGCCCAGGCCGATTGCTCCGGGTTGAAGAGGCGGTGCACGAGTTTCAGCAAGAGTGCAGCATTCTGGGCAGCGAGGTTTCTCACACCAAGTCCTCCTTCTTGCAGGGGCTTCATTACTGTCTCCCAGCTAACCAGGCACTTAGATCCTGAGGTTTTGCCTTTCCCTGCCCAGAGGAAAGCTCGCCGTTTGCAGTCAATTGCCTCAATCACTCCTGGCGGTAGCGGGAGCGCCTGCATGATGTAGTTGATTAGCCCATCGATCACCGAGTTTACAAGAGTTAGGCGCCCCTGATGATTGAGTAGAGCTGCTTCCCAGGTTGCTAGCCGGCGGTCAACCTTGGAAATCAGCGGGGCAAAAGCGGATAGTTTTAATTTTGAGTTGGACAGAGGTAAGCCAAGGTAGGACTGCGGGAAGGCTCCTTGGGTGCATTGCAGGGTTTGGAGTATGACACTGATGGTCTCCTGTTGAACGTGCATCGGAATTAGGGTGCTCTTGCTGAAGTTTATTTGTAGACCGGTTGCCATTGCGAAACTGTCCAAAACAGCCTTTAATCTAGTAACATCAGCAACATCAGCTCTTATGAGGAGTAAGGTGTCATCAGCGTACTGAAGCACTGGGCAAGGTCCATCACACCCAGGGTGCCTAATTCCATTGTCAGCCTTGATCAGCCGTTGCAGGACATCTGCTACTAGCAAAAACAGATAGGGGGATAGAGCATCCCCTTGCCGGAGGCCTCTCTTACAACTAATCCAATTTCCAGGGCAGCCATTGACCAACACCGCAGAGTGCGATGTTTGAAGAAGTTGCAGGATCCATTGGTTCCATTTGTGAGGAAAACCCCTAGCCGAAAGAACTCTCAGGAGGCTATCCCAGCAAACAGAGTCAAAAGCTTTGGCGAAGTCGAGCTTCAGGACAATTGTTGGCTTCTTGTTCTTGTGGCAGAATTGGACTAGCTCAGTAGCATAGACGAAGTTCTCGGATATGGACCGTCCTCTAATGAACCCGGTCTGATCAATGTCTATAAGCTGTTGGATATGCTTCTGCAGTCTTGTCGTCAGAATCTTGGAGATGATCTTTACCGGGCAGTTCTGAAGCGAGACTGGCCTGAAATCAGAGGGAGAAGAGGCTCCTTCACGTTTGGGGATCAGGACTATATGAGCTCTGTTAATTCTGTCAAGTTCAACGGAGCAGTTGTGGAAGGCGTGAAGCAGTCGCATGATGTCCCCCTTGACCGATGTCCAAACTGCATTATACCAGGCTGGGCCTAGACCATCAGGGCCTGGAGCGCTGTTCACATTCATTGATTTGATAGCCTCCAACGCTTCACTTTCTGAAAACTGGGATATCAAGCTGTCAAGAGGTGGATTCTGGTTCTGGTATAGGTCTTCCACCTGAAAGTTCCAACTTGCCTGGACAGCAGACCCGAGGATCCGATGGAAGTATTGAGTGATTTCCTTGGATTTGTCCTCGTGGCTTGTGACAGTTGATCCATTTACTGTGATTGAAGCGATGAAGTTCCTTCGTTTCCTGCAGGACGCCTTTGCATGGAAATACTTTGTGTTTGAGTCCCCTTCTCTTAGGCTCTTTACTTTTGCTCGCTGCTTCCAGTAGGCTGCTTTCTGCCTCAGAAAGAGGTCAAGTTGTTTGTAGCAAATGTCTCTAAGGCACCGTTCACCTGCATTTAAGTCTCTGAACTCTTCGAAATGGTCAAACAGGGAGATGATAAAGTTGTAATTGTGGTATAAGTATGGTGGGGAGCGGTGCTTGCGAGCCCAAACCTTGGAAGCCTGCCTAGTTGCCTTGGCTTGTGCTACCAGGGACCCCGCGGGGTCCAGCTGACGAGGAGCAGAGAGCCAAGCTTGAAGAGCTAAGGGGACGAAGGAGGGGTTAAGAAGCCAGGAGCGCTCAAGCCTGAAATAGGTGGCTTTTGGGATGTTGGTTTGGACAGTAGCAATCAGGGGTGAGTGGTCGGAGGTTGGCCTATTACCAGTAGATAGGAGGGAGCCAGGGAAAAGGGAGGCAAAATCAAGGTTTAGGAAAGCCCGGTCAATTCTAGCCAAGGTCGGAGAGGCCCGTTTATTAGTCCACGTGAAACGTCGATCCGAAAGAGGTAGCTCTAGGAGCTCCAAGGTGTTGAGCGTGCTGTTGAAACGGGAAGCCAGCGATCTGCTAAAGTTGCCGTTGCTTTTGTCGTTCGGATGGCGGGTTAAGTTAAAATCGCCGATGAGGAGCCACGGTGACTGGATACTAGCAGCAACAAGAAGAAGATCGCTAAGGAAGGAGTCAGTGAGCTGGTGGTCAGAGGGGCCGTAGACGTTGGTGACTGCGAAATGGAAGTCAGAGACGTTAGAACGAAGGGAGACCGTAGAGGAGAACGCAGACGTCGCGGTAGCGGTTGCCGAAAAGAGGGAGTCACACCAAGCAGTGAGGAGTCCCCCAGAGGAGCCAACAGCCGGCGCGGCAAAGAAGGCGTTTAGGTTGCTCGGGAGGAAAGATCGATAGACCCAATCAGGTTGGGAGGCAAGCTTAGTTTCCTGCAAGCAAACAACATTTGGAAAATACCTAGAAATATTGTCACGAACAACAGCACATTTATCCGAACGGCCAAGGCCACGAACATTCCAGGAGAGGATTACAAAGTTTCTGCGCCCAGGATTCATGGAGCAGAGATTAGACAACGACCCAAAGACCAGGCGAAACATAAAGGAGTAAGGAAAAAACGCAGAAGGAACATATAGGGGGCGATAGGAAAGGAAGCAGTCCTGAAACTAGTTAACATTAAGGGAAGACGCCCGACGCCGCGGCCCTTGCCACCGCGCGGGTACTCGGTTCATCCAGACCCGCCGCTTTGCCCAGGCGGGTCAAGTCTAGGATCTTGAGAGCATTCTTCTTCTTCAGCACCCTGGAGTGGCGCACTTGATTCTTGAGCTCGGCTGAGCATGAGCTGAGGCTGTCCCTCAGAGCTTTGCGGGCAACTGCTTTGGCGGTGCTATCCAGGAAGGTACCTGGATCCAGGCGCGCGAGTCTGGCGCTGGTGCGCTTAGGAGGGGAGGCCCGCTGGGAAGCAGCTAGAACAGGCAGCTTAGCAGCATGATCTGGCAAAATTGTCGTGGTCTTCGGACGCCGCTGATAGCAGATTAGTGGAGTAGTATTCGGAGAGCGCTCTTTAGCATCTTTAGCATCGCTGAGCTGCGCGCTAGGTTCCGGCGCCAACACCAGCAAACATGGATCAAGGCGGCGGATGACGAGCGGTAGGCGAGGCAGCGGAGGAAGGGGGAAGCACCTAGGAGGGGTAGACAGGAGACGGCGCAAGAGGTGAGCCACGGGGTGGCCTAGGAGGGTGGAGCTGTCGCTCCCCGCAGCACTGCCGTTCGCCTCGCGTCCACCGTTCCGAGGGGCACCATTTCCAGCCCCGTTAGGGAAGCCAGGGGGGCCAATGCCCCGCTGGCCATCTCCTACGGGAGGCCCCCGGTTGCTGCGGTAGAAGGGCCGGTATCTGCCAACTGCATCAAGTTGGAGCGCCCTAGGCCAGCAGCGATAGATGCTGACGCGAGGCACTGCGCCAAGGCCATCGGGGTTGACAAGGGGGATCTCATTTGGCACCCCATTGAGACTGTGCCTGGCCACCACCGCCCTTACAGAGGAGAAGTCTCCGTCTAGGCAGTCACTGTCGATCTCCAGAACGTCCCCAATGGACCTCAGGGCTTCACGAATCTCGTCTGCGTTCCAGTGCTCCGGCGGGAACCTGGTAACGGAGATTGCGATGTGCCACTCCGGGTCGCGGCGGAAGCGGTAGGGGGCGAGCTCGGACCGGACGAGGAAGACGCGGCCTCCATTGAGATGAAACGGAGAGGCCATCGCCGCCATTTCCCGATCAAGGGGGCTGTCGAAGACGAGCATGTAGTCCCCCACCGAGGAGGGGAACAGACGGAAGGTGGAGTCCGGAGCTCCCTCGGACAGCGCCTCCCGAATGAACGGCGCAAGGGCCTCATCGGAGTCCAGGTTCTCCGTGAAGGCGTAGGCAACACGGCGGGTCAGCGCCATGTTCCCCGGAGAGGACATGAAGTGGACCCCAGGCAAGTCCGCCTCAGATCCATCCCTCGAGGGAGCACCTCGAGGAGAGCCTCCTGGGCTCCCTGGCTGGGACGCCGGAGTGGACCCCAGAAAGCCAGGCTCCGTGTCCGGGAGAGAGATGTTGTCGTTGAAGGCTCTCACCCTGGGAGGGGGCGGGGCATTGTCCTCCAGATCCCGCACCGCCATGGGGGCAGGAGCCGTAGGCGGGGGGCTCGAGGGGGCAGAGCGCGAAGCAGAGTTCCCCGGGGAGACTAGGCTCCACGAGGCAGCAGTGGGAGACGAGGAGGAGTGGAGGTCACGCACCCATAGACAAAGGTCAGGGGTGGCAAGTCTTGGGGGCTTGAAGCGCAGAGGGGGGAGAGCGGCTGCTTCCTTAGAAGAGGAGGGGTCTTGAATCCGGGGCCGCACGGAGGCAGGGCTATCGAGGGCGCTGCAGATGTCTGGCTCGGCCTCGTCCCCAGAGAAGTAATAGAAGGGGAGCGGAGGTACCGGTGCGGGCGAGGAGGGGGCCCTAGAGCTGGTTGACGGCGACCCAAGAGCCGACCCAGCGGGGGTCGGGCGCTGGCCGCGTGGCGAGGCGGACGCCGAGCCTGGAGCAGGAGAGACTGTAGCTGGCGCTGTAGTTGCCGGGGCAGGAGCGGCACCAGGGTGGGGGACCGAGGTAGTGTCCGCGTCCACGTGAGTCGTGGACCGCGACGTCGTGGCGCGGGTGCGCCCACCACGCTGTCCGAAAGTGCTTCCAAAAGCACCTCCAGAAGAAGACGACCGGGTCACGCGGCCATGCCTGGCCGCGACGCCCCACCGCGAGGACAGCTTGCAGTAGCGCTTCATGTGTCCAAAGACACCGCAGACGCGGCACCGGACGGGATCGCGGCAGTCTTTTACACGGTGGTCGGCGGCAAGGCACCGGAAGCAGGCAGAGGGAGCGTAGGAGAAGGGAGTAGATTTGGGAGGAGGTGAAGGTTTCGGAGGAGAGAGAGCGGCAGTAAGATAGGACTTTCCAGGAACCGAGCCGTCCAGTTCCTTACAAGGTAAGGCGGACGCCCGCCCGAAACAGTAACTGGCGCACTTGTCAACTAGTTCGGCGCGGGAGCCCACTGCCCTGTCGGAGGCGTTAAAGACTTGGGGCCCGTTGGTCAGAGGTGCAGCCGGATCAGAGGGCAGAGGTAGGAGCGGAGGTAAGGTCGCGTTGTCAGAGCTGCGGAGACAGAGGACGAAAGGGCGGCGCGTGCGGCCACTTTCTGCCGTCCGAGCAGCAACAGTGAGGGTCTGGTGGTTGGGAGCGTTGGCCGCATTGAAACCACGTTGGAGTTCCTCGGCCTCAGCAATGGCGGCAGCAGCAATGGCGGAGGCCTCGTCGCAATGCACGTTCAACACGAAGGAGCCCAACCGAAGCGGGGAATGCAAGGCGATTAAGCGAGCTACACTATCGGAAGCGACAGTCACGGAGAACAAAAACGGACCTCTAGACCGGGCTTTCAAGAACACGGGGGGGGGGGGGGGGGCAGTAAGACAATAGGAGAGGGAATTGGAGACCTGAGCGGGAGAGAGACGAATGGGGTTGGAGGAGGGGGAGGCAGAAAGCCAGAGGGTACCTGGTTTGGGCAGGGCAATGCCGAGGAAGGTGGGAGCAGCTGTGGAGTGGTGATCAAGTAGGAGGCGCTCCTGGAAAGCCAAGCCTGGCCTACGAGAGGGGACGTCTGCGGAGATGATCTGCTTCTTCTTCGTCGACGGCGCAAGGGTCCCTGGTAGCACAAAGGCAGGCAACGGAGGAGGCTTCCACGGTGAAGACGCAAGGACCGGCTGGTGGGACTGGGAAGGTGGGTGGCTGGGCCGCAGAGGGGGGGGCGGGGGTGGAGGTGGCGGCGGGGGGGGAGGCGGAGGCGTTGGTGGCGGCGGGGGCGGCGGCGGCGGTGGAGGAGGTGGAGGGGGAAGGGGGAGCGGCTGGAGAGCCATCACTAAAGAGGAAATATCTCCATGATGTTTACAATTTCCAGATTCCAATTACTCAATTTTAAAATTCAGCTGCTGCATATTATGTACAACAAGCAAGTGACATAATAGTGTCAACAAGCAACAAAGAGAATGTGAAAAAGACTACAATTCAAGAATAATGAGCAAGATCTTGTACATGACCAAGAAAATGCAAATAATCCATAGTCTGTACTTGGATAGGTTATCAGTACCTCCATAGCACTTATTTTCACATCCATGTATCAATCAGGAATAACCCAATGGACCTCGGGCAACTCTGCAAATGATTAAGAGGCATAAAATTCCAAAGACAAACATTTTATGGTATTCAAAAATCAATTACTTCCTACTCCTATATTAATTAATGGGGTCACAATACCTTTCAGTTTGTAAGAAAGTTCCTCAGATACAAGGGCACCAAAGGCGAAGTAATGACGAGTCAACACTGAATATATCTTTTGCCTAGCTTGTTCACCACTGAAATAAGGAATTGGTTTTAGATGCAGGCCTTGTAGAGACAATGAGCAAAAAGAACTGCATTCTATGAACTAAAAATTGCACAAATATTTAACACTCTAAAACTCTAATGTCCTAGTCACAGAAAAGAACTACAACTGGACCAAATGAAAGAACAAATCTGAAAAGATCACAATAGCAGATCAGTTAGGCCCTGCTTTTTAGGAGCAGGGCTATTAGCTAACTTATTAGTTGAGTGTTGTTGGATCCCTCATCTAATAGTTAGTAGCACTTAGCTTAGGGAAGCCAGTTAATAACTTTTTATCAGCTAGGTACTTCATTTTGAGCAGCAGATCAGTTATGCACTACTCCCTCCGTTCCAAATTATAAGTCATTCCAAGAATCTTCGAGAGTCAAAGCATTTTCAAGTTTGACCAAAAATATAGAGAGAAATATAAAGATTTATGTCATAAAATAGGTACACTATGAAAATAACTAACAAAGAATCTAATGATACTTGGTTGGTACCAAAAATGTTATTATTTTGCTATATAAATTTGGTCAAACTTGAAAAACTTTGACTCTCCAAGATTCTTGGAATGACTTATAATTTGAGACGGATAGAGTACTTTTTATGAGCGGGGCTATTAGCTAACCTATTAGGACATGTTTGGATCCACTAGCACTAATAATTAGCTAGCCGATAGCTACTAACTATACGCTAGCTAATTATTAGCAGGTGGTGGCCATTTGGATCCACCTATTAGCTACCTCAAACCTACTAATGAAACTAATAGTCAGCAACTTCCTAGTTAATAGCTAGTTGTTCTATTAGCAGATCTGTTTGGATCTACTAGTACTAATAATTTTAGCTACTAACTAAGCACTAGTGGATCCAAACCCTTAGTTGAGTCCCGTTTGGATCCTCTATCTAATAGCTAGCAGTACTCCTTCCGTTCCAAACCATATATCATTTTAGCTATGTCCTTAGTCAAACTTCTCTACCTTTGAAGTTTAAAGAATCAAACCAGATTCATTAGATACACAAGTCATATATTGATTGTGTATTTATTTGATATAGTAAAATGCTAATATATTTTTCTATAAATTTGATCAAAATTAGTTTTCTATAAAATGCTACAACATAGCTCTTCTATCAGTCCTAGCAGAAACACCTACAACAACTTAAAAAAAGATTCAGCGACATATACCTATCGACGACTTGGGGCGAGGGTGTTAATATAGCTATGGATGATCTCGTTTCTCGTCACGCGTGATGTCGGGGTTGGAGGCATCACCAGGCGGCCGCTCCATTGACGACGAGCCAGTGCTCAAAGTCGCACCCGTCGTCGAGGATCGTATCCTTGTGCGGGCATCTGCTCCCGTTCTGCGACGAGTCCAGCAGCGAGGATTGTCGCCGGCTGGGTCGCAAAGCCCCGGCCCACCGCACCCCCGCGCCGGGCACGGCCATCGCAGCCATCGCCGAGAAGAGGCCCGCGGCCGCAGGAGGGTGGGGACGCTGCGGGATCCGGCGCCGGCTTGGAGCGCACGGGAAAGGAGGAGCGCGCGCGACGCCGACGCCATACCATAAGGGAGACGAGACGGCGGAAATGAGGGACAACGCGGCGGTGGCGATCAAGGGAAGCGGCGAAGGAGGCTGGTTAATTGCTTCGGGGCCGAAATATCTGGAGGTGTCGAGGCCGCACATGGGCTTGTTGGGCCGTGAAATCTCGAATGGCAAATGTTGCTGAAACCTGGCCCATAAACAAATGGGACTGTAGGATCGTGTGCGAAACAATATAATTTCAGAGTCTCATAATCCTGCTTCGCCTGTCATGCGAGCTTACCAAACTGATGAAATCGAAGTACCTCGGATTGTACAGGTATATGCTGAGAGATTTTGCTTAAATATAAGCTTATTAACAGTAGTTATTAAGAACTAGAATTGCATGACCAAAACGTTCGGTTAAACTCAGAGCAGGAGGTGTACAAATCCAATTTCAATCGGCTCAATCACACTTTAACAAGTTGCACAACGAGGCAGTAGATAGTAAGATATAGAAAGTACATTAAACTCTCTGTTGAATCGTTCCAAGTGCTCAATGGAACCTCAAATCAAAGGAAAAACTTAAGGCGATTGACTAGGCAACAGTTTTTGTGCGACGACGCCTCACTGCATCTCAAAGCGTTTGGCAATCAGCACGCTCATGTCGAGAAACCTCTGGGCGCAGTTGGTCAGGCAGGTTGATTCCCCAGAGCTGAACTTGCTTCCGGGAGCGCTGGTGATGCATTTGTCCCAGCACACGCTCGTTAGCTTGCCAACCATCTCGTTCATCATCGCCTTTTGCTGCTCTTGCTGCAGTGTTGCAGAAACTGAGGTAAGAATTTTTCACATACAGACACAAATGATAACGAGCATGTGCATGCTAGCTCAAAATAAATCAAATGGGAGACCAAGATTAGGTTGAAGGAATGCATGCAACAGGAGATAGCATCATCCAGCAATGGGGGATTATGTGCCATGAAAAAATTAAGGTTCAAATGTGAAATATGAACAGCTTGATGTCTCTTGGTATAAATGCAATGCAATCCAACATGACAATGTTGGGGTGCTACTACGGATACAATAAGCATGCATTGACACAGAGTAACAATCTTGCATATCTAAACATACTTGGAGAAGCGGTAATATGATTCAATGTATCTATTATCATCAAGTAACGGTATGAATTCACAATCTGGAGCAACAAATGAAACAAATCATATATCCTGCCGGTAAATGCTGAATACAATACACATCAATAACAAGATTTCATTCCCATATGCAAAAATAGGAAATGATATATCATGCTGTAGTATTGCTATTACAGCTATATCCAATATCATGCAATATCTAAAATAAGCAACATGGTTGCTTGTGAAGGAAAAATAACAGAAGAGAGGATCAAGGAAAGACTGAAATTGCAATACATGGCTAGCGAGGAGGAGGTCCAAATGTCAAGTAGATGAAAGCTTAATATAGCATATGTTTTATGATCTGAGACAGTAGCTCAACAGATCGGTGAGCATGACCTAAATTTAAGGTCTAAGATTATTCTCTAAGAGCTGAAGTGACTAATTATGACATCTCCTACTTAGGTAACACCTGATAGACATTTGCTTTAGTTATTTACACATTTCATCACTATAAACCAAACTATGCAAACCTACATGGAGAACAGCTAACAAATTTCACAGTTGGCATCTAAACTTTGCATGATAGCCAGAGCTAAGCCCCCATAAACTTGAAAAACTAGGTTCTCAGCTCCTTAATTTGCTTATATGTGCAAAGTATAATATTACTCAGCTAACAAAACTACAGCAAGTGGTCCAATCAGAATTAGCTAATGATCCGATAATCAAGAAGATCTGGCTTAATAAGAGTTAACAGAAAACTGAATCTAACTTTCAAGTTCTTATAGGTCGCAGGGTAGGACAACAGTCAAAGCTAAGGGAGCAGGTTCTCTGCCAGATACGTTCAGAGTGTGTTTGCAAATTTCAAAATCACTCACACTAAGTGCCTCTGCCTAAAGTATATATAATATTACAGCAATATGATTTACGGACATAAACCCTATGGATGATGAACACCTTATAGATAACACAGTAACCAATAAAGCATTTTACCACTAGTTCAATGGATACAAACACTAAGAATCTAATTCACTGAACTAACAACAAATTTTGTGCAACTAGTTCACCTCTGATCAAAAAGTAAAATTTGAAATCTACCTCCAGTCATCATCTAGCAGGCTAGCACACAAAGCTGAACAAACCAAGACCACAATATTCAGAACCTAGCGCAGCTAAGCTGGAAAAAATAAAATCTTAATCGGCCATCGCTAACCAAAACGAGAATGCTCAGAACCAAGTCAAAACACCTCGCCCTGCTCAGAACCTAGTCAATCACCCCGCTCCCTTAACGATGCCTCCTGAGTGGCTTCAGATACAACAAACACTGATTGCATAACGAGACAGTGCTACAGGTACAAACAAATTGACCATCCCCTACACTGCACATGAAGCTATAACACAGAAAATTACAGCAGCACATCAGACCGCCATGAATCCATGTCCGACCACTGCAACGAATCGGTGCCCGCGAAATCAACAGCCGCATGCCCAGATAAAAGCAGAACTCGGGCCTTAGATGACGACGACGACGACGACGACGACGCACGCCCGCCGATAACGCATCACGATTCAGAGCGGGAGGAACAGGTTCTCACCTGAAGGAATCGCTGCATCTCGGGGTTGTCCATGTCGCCTCCGTCTGCTTCTCTCTCCCCCCCTAAAACCCTAGCTCGGTTTGGTTTTTGCTTGCAGAAGGGGATGGGGGACGCCGCCCGGCGGCGGCTAGTACAAGTATACTACTCCTTCCGTCCCAAAATAAGTGTCGTTTGCGCTTCCTGAAAAATAACTTTAACTAAATATATAGTAAAAAATATTAATATTTATATTATATAATTAGTATTATTGGAAAGATCTTTAAGTCTAGTTTTTTAACAAATTTATTTAGAGATATAAATATTGCACACATTTTCTATAAATTGAGTCAAAGTTGTAGCACGAAAACCTAAAACGACACTCTTTTTGGGACGGAGGGAGTACTTGTGATGCTGACGTCACGATGGGATGAAAGATGAACTCTCTCCGTTCTCCCTCACTGGGCCTGAAAATCTTTTCGACCCACCCAGCAGTACGGCCCAATTAGATTTGGTTCTGGGCCGTCCTCAAACGCTACTAGGCCTTTACGGGGCCACAACCCACCCAGCTGGAGTTCAGACTCCACAGACGCCAGGAAGAATATTCTGTCAGTTGAAACGGAATATGCCTTCCGAATAAACCCGCGCCGCGGCGGAACATTCCGCGAGCCGTCTCTCTCGTCGCTCCGCCCGCCCCCGGCGGCGGCGGTTGCGGGTCACGGTCAACCCGGTCTAAAAATATTCAAACAAAAGTATTCGGACACCAGCGTTGCCAAATCTGGAAACGTGCGCGACGCGTCGGGGCGGGGCGGGGACGCCCGAGCCAAAATGGCGCTCCCGGGCTCGGCGGGAACCCGCGCGGCGGTCGGCCTCTGCCGGATCGCGGCGAGCGCGTCCTCGTCAGCGGCGGCCGGACTCTGCCGGATCGCGGCGAGCGCGTCGTCGCCTTCGCCGTCTGCGGCGGCCGGCGGGAGGAGGGAATGGGAGCTGCCGTTCGCGCTGGTGGCGGAGCGGGGGATGGTGGTGGGCGGCCACCGCGGGATGGGGATGAACGCGGTGGGGGCGCCGCCAGGGGCGCGCGTCGGGGCCGCCAGGGAGCGGGAGAACACGCTGCTCTCCTTCGGCCGCGCCGCCGCGCACGCCGCCGTCGCCTTCGTCGAGTTCGACGTGCAGGTGCGCCTCGCTGTCTCGTTTGGGACCTTGTTCGGGTTTGGATTGGAATTCGCAGTTACACCACAGCATTGCGATGCGACAATGGTACAGTAATTGCTAGGTAGTGGCCTAGTGCGGTCGATAAAAAATGTTGGCGGCTGGGCCCTCCCCGTTCCGTCGAAATAATGGAAACGCGTGCTCTAGTGGATGCAACTTGCCACCGCCACCTAAAATTGGTTGCGACCTTCATGACTATTCTCCATTTGGGATTTGGGACTTGGATGTTGTGTATATGTAGCATATAGTTGCAGTGCATTACTCATATAAAAGCAAAATAAAAGCAAGCAAATAAGTAAACATGTGATAGAGTATATTTTTTTCAAACCGGAGGTATCCCCATTTCCATTAGAGCTAACGGAAAATACAGAAGTTGCCAGAGTGTTTCAGAAGATACAGAGAATGTGCTGGAGTATATACAAAGATTTCTGGCTAGTCAAATAAAACCAAGCAATAAGCAAACATGTGCTGGACTGGATTGTGAAACTGATTAGTTTGTGTTGCAATCTGGCAATGTGTGAGCAAATTGCGACTTCTGTTCGAGTCAATGATGATGATGATGGACTGACCTGTAAATGTTCTCTTGTGCTGAAGTTCTGCATCGGGCAAGTGTCAAGATTTGAAGCTGTTGATTGTCAAATACACATATACTAGAGGTGTTTCTGTTTAAATACTTGTAGTACTTACCACTAATCTGGTGGTCAAAGCCTCAAATGTATGATTAGTTAGAGCATTCTCAACGGCAAGCACCTGCCAAAATAAGTATGGGCAGTTGATAGAAGCATATGTGTTTTGGCTGCGTGTTATTTGCCTTTTTCCATTTTAAGATTTTATATGAGTGCAGTTCACCTGATTGATTCCTCTTGAACAGTTTGCAATCCGTGACGTTGTCCATGTTATCTCTGAAGTCTGAGTTTGTGAGACCAGACTGATCTGTTGAAGAAACCATTAATCTCGCCACCTCGTTTACAGGTCACTAAAGATGGCTGCCCAATAATCTTCCATGATGACTTCATCCTAACACAGGGGATTGTATGTTTTTTTACCCATCCTTTGTTTCTGTACTATCTTGTTCATCTATTGTAGGGGGAAAACTCTTTAGTTAAAGCTGATTGTTGTTGCATATAGGGAGCTGTATATGAAAGGCGTGTTACTGATCTTCTCTTGGAAGATTTCCTCTCTTATGGTACACAAAAAGAATCTCGCAAGGTGTCATACCTTCTTGCTATTTATTTTCATGCAAAGTCCATGCATGCATGCTCAGGGCACTCATATATTCACTGTCCTTTGCATTGGCCTTTCAGGTTTCCAAGCCTTTACTTAGACGGGCAGGAGATGGTAGAGTCCTTAATTGGAGTACAGAAGAAGATGATTCTCTTTGCACATTGCAAGAGGTCTTTCAACGTGTCAGTCCTCGCCTGGGATTTAACATTGAGCTGAAGTTTGATGACAGCATTGCGTATCACAGGAAAGACCTTGACTGTGCTCTTAAAGCTGTATTGCAAGTACAGTCTTTTCCCCTACTTCATATAGTGCTTAGTACAGTATCAATTGATCAGTCTATTCACATCCATTTCAGCACTAAGAGGTGATGATTGATGTCAATAAGGGTGTCGAATCATTTTGGCAGGTTGTTTTCCAGTATGCTAGGAACAGACCAGTCTTTTTCTCATCTTTCCATCCTGATGCGGCACAGATGATGCGGGAACTCCAGAGCTTATATCCTGTAATCTTTGAAACTTCTGTTTTGTGCCTGAAACTTTGAATTGCTTGTCAGGTTTCATCAATCTGTACTCTAGCTAGTATTGCAATGGTTATGAAATTCATTCATAGGCAAACTTCCAGTCAGTATTTAGCACATGCACATCAACTTTTCAAGACACAATCTGATTGTGAACACGCTTGCATTATAGTATTCTGAATGCACCAGCTAGTTACCTTATCTTTAGGTAGTTGCAAATCGATAATACTATATGTAAAATCTGAACAAATCTCTGCTGATATTTGATTGTATGTAATTTAGATCCACTGTTGTGTATGATGGAATTACTCTTCAATAAAATTTTGCTATGCATTTTTTTAAGTATGAGTGAATATGCCATCTTTCCCCCATTAACATAAGCTTTTAGGTTGTATCTAGTTCGAGTCTTGGCAGGCTCAATTAAATAAATAATTGCAGTCGAGTCCTATTTCCACGTTTGAGTAAATGAGGTTTTGGGCTGAACTGGACAACATCATACTAGATACATCTCAATCTCAACATTCAGAGTCATCTCCATCCTTTTCCTATTTTGCATTAGGTACTTTTTTTTAACATGAGGTTTTGTGCTGAATTGGAGAACATCAATACTAGATACATCTCGACATTCAGAATAACCATCTCCACCCTTTTCCATATTTTGCATTAGGTACTTTTCTTAACTTTGAGAATAATCATCTACATCTTTTTCTCTATTTTGCATTAGGTACTTTTCCTAACAGAAGGAGGGACATACAAACACCATGATTCAAGAAGGAACTCACTTGACGATGCCATCCGGGTATGCCTAGAGTATGATCTGCATGGGATCGTGTCAGACGTGAGAGGCGTTCTCAAGAACCCATCTGCAGTTATCAGAGCACAAGAATCTAACCTTGCACTTCTCACATATGGGGAGCTAAAGTAAGCAGCATATCGTTATCGCGTCTCTTGTGTCAGTCAACCATTGCATGTTCGTCAATCATCTTACAGCCTTCCTATGAATCTTGCTTGCATAAATTCTCAGTAACGTGTCGGAGGCAGTCTATGTCCAATACCTGATGGGTGTACATGGCGTCATTGTTGATCGGGTGGAGGAGATCTCAAACGCTGTGGCGGGTTTCGGTAAACCAGACCTCGGCCAGAGTGGTGCTGGTGTGGACGGAGGCGGAGCAAAGCATCAGGCCTTCTCACAACAGCAGCTGGGGTTCTTGCTCCGGCTTATCCCTGAACTGATTGAACAGCAACATTGAAGGTACACCATATATACCCAAGTGGCATCCCAGTTTTGGCCCTCGAAGAGGGTCAGTTGTTGTCCTGACTGATAGGTCCAGTTTGACAGTTTTAGGAGGTATACTTGTGCTGAGTGCATGCATACACGATTCTGTACAGTCCAAAACTCGGTTCGTGTTGGTACCGTGGTCGATCTTGTTGCAAGTAGGTTCACCAAAAGGTTGAGCAATGTACTGTTGGAAATTTACAAGATTGTAATTCGGATATCCCGTTCTTGCCGGGGTATCTGTCTTGGTTTTCATGTTGGTAGTTTAGCACAGCAATGTTGCCCATGAGGCCGTGACCACATCCATTTCGGGCAACGGCCTTATTATATCAGGCTTCGGAATGCAAAGAAAACAAGAACAAGAACATGCATATCTGCAGTCGCTTTCTCTTGAGTCCTAAGGAACTGGAGTCCTGGAGCTCTGCACGAGCTCTGCTCGACCACATGTCCAGCGATCAGAGTCATACACTGCCTCTGCAAAGGCAAAGCATTATGGGTATATATATATATATATATATATATATATATATATATATATATATATATACACACACACTAGCAGTTAGGCTCTGTTTAGATTGGAGATGAAAATTTTTTGGATGTATGTCGGGAGGGGTTTTTAGAAACTAATAAAAAAACAAATTACATAATTCGTTAGGAAACTGCAAGACAAATCTATTAAGCATAATTAATCTGTTATTAGCACATGTGGGTTACTGTAGCACCTAAGGCTAATCATAGAGTAACTAGGCTTAAAAAATTCGTCTCGCGATTTTCAACTAAACTGTATAATTAGTTTATTTTTTTATCTACATTTAATATTTCATGCATGTGTCCAAAGATTCGATGGGATGGATGAAAAATTTTTGGGTGGCGAACTAAACAGGGCCTTAAGCACATGTAAGCACTGCACGCTCAGGATTCAGGATTCATGAAGTCCCTTGCTTCCGACCTGACCTGAATCATTGGTGCGCCACCAATTCAGTGCTCCACCCGACCTGACCTCCATCCATGTGGCCCATCCGGAGCATCCCCACGTGCAAAAGTTGTCTGCAGATGACTCATCGAGCATGCATGCTCTGTCAGCACAAGGGAAAGCGAGCACTGCACTTGCGCTCTGATGATGAGAAGCTGCCTCTCATGTCTTCCTCTTCTCCTGGACTAGTCCTGGCCATTGGAGGACCGAAAGATCTCGAGAACAGACAGGCCTAATAACACCTGAAAAGGATCAAACAGCCCATCGCTATCTGACTGCCCCTTCCCCTACCTGATCTTCCCCGATCCGTGATGGGCAGATTGGCAGAGGGCAAGGGGAGAGGATCAGATCGTTGGCAGATCCATGGGATGGCAGGGTCCGCCGGCTGCACCTGACCCGAGACAAAGGCACCACACCACAGCCTAATTCTGGCATCCCTGCTTTGCCTAATCTGTCTTCCCATTAGACATGAAGGCTGTTGGGTGGTCATTGCTTGCATGGCGTGTTCTTTGCCTTCTTGAAAAGGCAATTAGCTTTTGAATGATTGGAGTTGCTTTTACCTCACAACGATTTACCAGTGGTTAAGATGAGCATTTCTCTTGGCTGATCCTGTCACTGTGGATGGATTGATGGATGGATCAGGCGGGCCTCAGGACCGGGTGGCCAAGAGTCGTAGAGTTGCTTCATGGCCAAGATCGGCCATACAGGTTTGGTCACCGGAGGCATGCAGCCCCACTCCAAAGGCATCCACAGTGTGGGCCGCACTGCAGTATGCAGGGACTGAGAAAGCAACATGAAAAGGGGAAGGGTCAGAAGGTGCAAATGTGATGCATCATGCTTTGAAGAAAAAGGGCATTTTGCAGGGCTTTAGCTTTCACTAATGGGTGCTGCTCAATTCTGACGTTCACATTGTCGTGGTGATTGTGGGTTTCAACTCTTGCAGACTTGTGAATTGTGATGCTGGATTGCCGAAGCCGCTACGTCACGATGCGGAGCGAGGGTTTGGTAACTGGAGGTGGCTTCTCCATGGAGGAAACGCCCGGTATTTTTCCCCCAGCTCTTCTCCACAAGACTGGTCCTCATTCACCTAACTGCTGATAGGTAGTAGTTTGCTTGCCCGCCTATTTTCTGCGAGATTTGAAAGTTTTGCTTTCTGTTCAAGGAACAACAAGCTAGTGACATCACTTCACACTGAGTGTATGATAGACTTTGTGAACTGAAACGACTCCCTCCTGATTTCAGTAGCCCCACAAGATTCGCGAGTTAATCCAAAACATGCTTACCTCCAAAAAAAAAAATCTAAAACATGCTGAATGGGAATCAGCCTGGCCATCCATGAGGTCGCGTGTTGTTGAGCCGATATCGGGGAAAGCAAATCGACGAAAAGAAATGCCGTTGTGGGTTTTTTTTTCTTCTTCTCCTGCGCCTGCCTTGGTGCTGTCAACCATGGTCAATTTGTGGGTTCTGTCAACAATATTTGCCTAGTGCTCGCCTCAAGTGCTGAAGGTGACATGTTGCTTGAGCAGTCCAACTTCTGCCTAACCCTGTCCTTATTTCTGATCTGAGATATGATAACATGTACACATCATACTATTCAAACTGTTCTCCTGTACAATTGATAAGTTTATTTCTGAAATTGGTTTTCAGGTTTCTCTTGTATACCTACTTGATTGATAAATGTTCAATTCTGAGATTTCAAAGATGAGCAATTGGTAGAGATGGTATAATATATTCTCTAGTTGACCACTAGAAGATCGTTGTTGACATATTCCAAGCAAAAGCACTTCAGATGAGGTGGGTAAGAAGGCTACCTTATAATAAACATATGTTAAGAAGTGTAACTTGAATACAAAGTATCTTTTTAGGTATAGAAGCTGAAAGAACATATTAAAACATTTGACCCATGTTTTTCAACTATGCGCTGAAATCAAAATGCGACGTATTTGGCAGGGACAGGTTCAGGAGCTCGTCTCCTGCGTCAAGGAAAAGGCTCCCTTACCCAACTTTGCCCCCAAAGAACTAAAAGCTCTGTGTTGAGTGTTGACCCTGCATGTCAACTTAAAAAGTATATCTTGTCATGAATAAACATCAATTTATACTTTCAAGAAGAAGGAATAATTTTGTTTACCCTAGGTACTAACTCCTAACAATTAAGTTACTCTGCTAGGCACTAGATTGCAGCTTTGCCTGTTGCACACTGATGAAAATGGAATATAGTGCTACTTTATGATGCATCAAGCTAAGTAATAGCTTCTGGCGTTGCACAATTGACTCTGTCATACAAGTTTAAGACTGTGAGAGCCTAATAATTCAACAATGGTGATTGGTTAGTTAGACAAGATCTCCAATCTTCTACTGAAACCGTGTTAGCAGAAGAAAACCTAGTCACCTTGGTCCATTTTTTAAGGCCAGCGAGAATCACAAGCTGCCAGGAGAGAATCCCTCTGCACAATGCTTGACAACTGCCTCAGAAACTTCAGCCTGAACTGACACAAACTATTATAGTATAGTAGGCAAAACAAGATTGGCAAGCCACTCCCTAGCATCTCTAGGACACAGCTTGCATATAATTATAAAAAGTTTGCCTCTTTGTAGGCTTGTAGCTGCATGCTTCTCTAATCGTTTGACAACATGATCAAAAGTGTAATGAGAGATAATAAGGAGATTTAACATGTTTTAGAGTTTAGACTCTAGAGCAAGGAAAAGAATGTGGCAACTGGCACCAGAGATATTGAGAAAGGGCTTCAGAAAGGATTGCTGAAAAGATAACTGAACTTTCTCCCGCTCTACTTGTCACCACCGCATATTCTACTCCCAACCGGAAGCAATCCCTTTGACCAATCCAATCAAACTGTGTGTTGGACTGCACTTCCCTCTCTAGATCAGATAGCCAAACTTTTTATATGTAAAAAAAATGATGGGAAAAACTTTATTTCCCCTGTCGTTTCCTTGCCTCCATGTCTGAACATTGGATGAGCAAAAGGTAGCCGCAATTTCAGTTATGGGGAATGGCCAGAGTTTGTAATCTGTACTCCTGGAATCGTGTACGTTCGTACTTGCCATGGTACTTTCCTTGCGTTGCTTGCATTGCTTCATGGTTCTAGAGTGTTGGATCTAGAAACTCATGGGGGGGGTTTCTATCTTGGCTGTCCAATTCAAATCCAACAACTCAGATAATCTTGCGGCGCTTGTATCACCATTTCCTAGAATACACAGACGAACAGCGTATGATCTGTCAATATACTACAAACTCTTGCATAAATCAAGCTCTTATTACAAAAGGGTTCTAGTCATGTTCATGCTATGCTATGAGCCAATGATGTACTAATATATAATGGTCTAGAGAGGGGACTCAACTGTAATTATATACGTTGCTTGTCCTGGAATTCAACCTGTTTCATTTCATGTACTCAGAATCAAATGTCCTGTTGATATGACATTTGATTTGAATTAAGTTAAAATAAAATATAAACGTCATTGTCGTGTGGAGCTATCAGCTTCCACGCAGGACAGCATGCATGAGGTTCAGATAAATGGGGATCCATGAAGCATTTAGGTGATGCGAAAGAGTACTCCTAGCTGAAGAAGAAACCTTTGCAGCACGGCAACTTCCCTAAAAAGGTGAGTGATCTTTTGAAAGGCTGTGGAACTGAACCATCGCTAGATCGAGCAAATCATATATATATGATAAATAATTTTGTCTTCTCAACTTTTCAGTGGATTCGTCCTGGTGCTGGGTGATGCTATATTATAACTGATCTCTGTTTCGTCATTTGCGTGGTGAAATGTGTTTGGAACCGGCCTGGGGATGAGAATTCAGTTCTGGGAAGCGTAAGGTTCAGACTAACTGAAATCGATGTGAACAGAATGTTTGAATTGCTTTTGTCCTTGCATTCATTTCAGAAAACCTATCTTTTTTTTTCCTGACGCGAGCATCTTTAGAATTACTTTTTCAGCTCCTATTGTGCTATTATAAAAACATCAAAAAAAAAGGATTCAAAAACAGCATTACAAGTTGTAATACAATGAAAAGGAAAAAAAAATTGTGACAAGAATTTGTGATGGTTCCTAAACTTGGCTAACTGTACCAATTGACTGAGGACCTAGCTTGTAGAAGGAAATTCCGTAAATTCGATGGGGACACTATTGCAGCTTCAGTTGATTATTTGAAGCAAGGTTAATCCACAAAACTTCATTGTCTCTGTTTAAGTTTTTTAACCATCAATTGTTTATATGATTTAATTGGAAGTAATCGGAAGTCTTTTTCATTGTACAATTGGAACGGACCAGAAAAGGGGCAAGGTCCAATTGAGCGTGTTTTGTGGAAAAGTAACGCAAAGGGGAAAGAGGAGGCATGAAAAAGACTTTATTTTTGCCTTTGCTTTTTTCCCAGTCCCGGCCCTGAAATTTTCAGGAAAAGTTCCAACCACGCAAACTACTGTTTAATGATGACAGCACGTCTGTTTTTTCGTCAATCTGTCTTTGATCTGTCTAATACCTGTCTGAGCATTTGGTGTAATCACTTTTAGCAACAGGTGGATTATGCTGATACACAACTGTGTGCTCTTTGTTACTTTGTTGCTCTCAGTCACTCATTTCAGTCATTTGGCCTGTAGAGTTTCGTAAGATCAATATAGAGGGACCCGCTTGCTGAAATATCCGTGTATGGTGACTGAAAAACACATATAATGCCTTAGAGAAACACATATGCCCACATTTTCCATCATTAAACACAAACTACAGTATACCCTAAAATTTACTTCTAAATTACCAACATCCACTCAAAAAATGAAATAGCCATAATGTACACCCATGAATGTTTCTAAATTTATATACTCATATTATTATTGAAGTACATATTGACAGTGGTCATGCAAAACAAGTATACGTGCATGCGCGAGCAATACATATAAATTTCTATAGAAATTATAACAATTAGTTACAAATTGTGTTGATAATGTATGAAAATAAATTATGTAAGTTGCTACTACCTCAGTACCAAGTTATAGGTCACTTTAGCTTTGTCATAAATCAACTTTTCCTTTATCTTCGACAAAAATATCATGAAAATATGTTTAAAAAATCTATGGGTTTAAATAAAAATACACTACCGAGACATGTTTCATGGAAATTTAAAGAAACTAATTTCAAGTTGTTGTATATGCTAGTGTAATTTTCTATGAACTTGGTCAAAGTTAGATATTTTAACATAAAACAAAGTTAAAATGATCAATAATTGGATTAGACCACGTACCGAGTAGTTTAGACAAATTTATATATTTTGTCTCAAAATATTGTGCCATGTCTTAATTGATAGTTTAGTCATAACTCGTTAATAAGCACCTAAACTTTTAAGAAACAATAATACATACAACATTCTCTAACAGAAGAAATTTTAAAAAACTTGACCTGCGGGGCTAAGACAATGCTGGAAATTGCATTAAAAAGAAAATCTTCTCACATAGATTGAGAAAATTCTCGAACTCTTTTTCATTAATATACAGTGGCACCGTAGCCGACATGAGGACAACCACGAGTGGGGTTAGGCCTTAGCCTGTGCTGTAGTGTGGAATGGACGAGGTGATTTTTTTTTAACACAACCTAAAATTTGGTCCCGCAGGGAGTAACAAAGAGTAAAATATAAAAGGAGATTTTTAATAAAAGGTAAAATAAGCACCAGAATTTAACTTTACTGATAAAAATTACAACAATTAATAAGGACAAAATGTAGAAGTCAAAATCTAGATTCATGACGTGATGACACATGGGCTAACAAGAGTTGATACAATATAACTTAAGCTAAGATTTTTAACTAAAACATGTCGAAGACACAAAGGTGTCAAATAAAGGAGGGGAAACTATGTATATGAATGAAAACATATAGAGTATTTGGTAAGTCTATCGTAATAGGTAGCTGGGATTGCAGAGTATCTATGTTAGAAAATGAATAGAGTGGAAATTATGAAAGTTTGATTAGTTGTAGCCTAGCCATAGATACTAAATTTATGGACCATGCTTTATATTTTTATGCCCCATATATAAGAGAATCTCCAATAATTGCCAAATCCAATGGACAAATCTATGGGTTTTCCAAGTGACTAAAAAGGGTTGGGAGCATTCTTGTGTTCTCTAACCTTTTCAAAAATCTAGCTCCTAAAAGATAGAAGACAAATTTACATTAGAAATCTCAGATGTTTTTCAAATCATCCCAACCATTTTTAAACTTTCTCTCTCTTATACATTTGCATTAGGAATCATGTCCTTACTCCTTATTTTCTTTTTCCAATATCCTTCCACCTCCAATTTTTTTTTGAAAGATTTGATTGTCCGGTGTTGCATCAATAGTGAAGAGTTTAGACATAAGTTGTACATGCACGAGTGGCGTAGTCTAGTGCAGAGACTCCATGCTAGCTGAAGAAACAAAAGAGGGGGTTAATTACTCCCAACATTTTGAGCAACCCAAAAGGGGATAAGACTTTCCCGCCCACAAAGTACGTATCACGTGTAGCTATTGTCTTTTATTACTCCCAACATTTTTCCCATATGCTTCCACCTCCAAATTGCAGAATGGATATGTGCTTATATTTTGTTATGCGATTGGATCGTCATTCTATGTGTGGAAAGATTTGAGGTTAAGATAACAGTTGTTGCAGAATCTTTTTTTAATCTTGCCAAGAAAAATTCAAGATTAGAAATGGGCTTTGAAAACTCTTCGAGATGCTCTAACTTGTCTGTGCATGAGTATAGATTGATGAACTACTTCGTATATAGTAGTATTGAAAAAAAAAACTCAGCAAAATGTTATAAACCTGTAGGGTTTTAAAAGTAATCTAGAAGGAATTAGTGATCAAAGATATAACTCGAGGGTGCTCTTAGAGCATCTCCAAGAGATTAGCCAAAAAGACTAGTCAAATTTACTAATTTAGCTACTCTCTAAAATAGATTTCACAAAAAGATATTAGAGTACTCCAACAGACTCTGTAAAAGAATGGCTAGTGAGGTAGACTATCCAAAAGTAGAGAGCAAATAAGGTGGGACGGAGAGCTGCTAAATTTGAAGAGTCATTTACAGAGTCTGTTGAAGACGTTTTTTTTTTCAACAATAGCTAAATTTATCTTTAGAAAATGATTTGGCTAATCTCTTGGAGACGCTCTTATCCATTGGATTTGGCGAGTCTTCTATGGCAATGATCCGGTGATCGAGGGAGTGGCAACACAATGATCCGGTTTTCCAGTGAGCCGGGCCAAAGGGGATAAGCGACCAATGATTGGCCCTCCTTTTCTTCCAATCAGGGGCACAATAAAAACCTCTTTGCACGAATTAAATAAAGCACAGCCAAAAAAAATTAAAAGGTTTCATCCAAAAAAATAAAAGGGTATAGTAGAGGCGGTGGGGCCCACAGAGCACTATCTAGTGTGCCACTGGCTACTAGTACTAGGCTAGCTGTTTTGTTTGGCGTCGCTGTCCGGCCATTGCTGCCCTGGGCACCTCCGGCCAGCGTACAGACATTTCGCGTCAGAGTGCAACAAAACTAAACGCTATGGATTTTCTTTTTTTAATGTTGTAGGGCAGGGGTGGCGTTGAGGTGGATCTGGTGTAAGCATGCCATCACTGATGCACTCTTTATTCGTACTCTTATTTTCTACCTCTCACATTAATTATTAGCTTGTTTCTTTATATATTTTGGTCCAATATATGAGGAGGCTTCTATAAAAAAATATTTGACGAGGCAAGAAAATATTTGTAGGCCAACATTGCCGGTGTTAATTTGTTGTGAAAATAATAGATGAGAGTAGCTGTTCGTTGTAGTCCTAAATTTTAAATCAAGTTTAGTTTGGAATATAAGGAATTGAAAAAGAAGCTAGTTCAATTCTACGTAGGTAGAAAAGGTACCACTAATCATTGATTATACTACTCTCTACGTTGTAAATTGATTAACCTTGGGACGAGTTGGCAGAGCTTCTCTTCGTGATCTTTGCTTCTTGATTCTCCGGTGGAGTGATTAGGGGGAAGGGAGGTGAGGATCGATTCTGATGTGATTCCACTAGTGATTGAATGGGAGCAACAAGGAGCCGTGAAGAGCAGGATTTTTTTAGCTCCCAACTTGTAATGTAAATGGAGAAGTGACCCTCATCTGCTGCCCACCAGGATTTAATTGCATTTTAAGAGTTTTGGTAGAAATCCACATAATACACTCTATTTTTTCTCGAATACGCAAAAGATTTGTGTATCATTATAATTAAGAAGAACAGTTAAGTCATACAAGCGACGTGCTTCTAAGGAGCGCACTCGGAGGTCTTATAGCTGTAAACTGGACCATCCTAGCAAACCACTCGAAGCTTTAATATTACATAAATATATACAACCTACGAGGCCAGGCACCTCGACTGTTGGCTGCGCGGTCCTTCTCCGGCGTCTGAGAAGAGCTTTCTACTTGTCCTGGTGTTAGCCGCTGGAAACAACTTATCTAGGGCTTTACCTGGCTCGGTGTCAGGTTCCCATTGAAAATGGCGCCGTATGCTCCCTTGGACACGAAAGGAACTGTGGAGCCTCTGATGATGCGATGCCCATCCTCTGCATGAGCAGTACTTCGCCCCGCTTAGAGGTTGGTATGTGCGACAACGGTTGGGTGGCAATCTGCTTGTTGCTCTTGATTGACAGGGGGCACTTTGTTACCGCCTTCTGCCCTTTGCAGTGAAGCTCTAATTGAGCTGGGAGTAAAGCTCTGGCATTCAAATTATAAGTTGTTCTGTTTTTCTAAGTCTATAGATTTTGCTACGTAGCTAGATATACTTTATTTCAGCATAATAAAATCTACGTATCTAAAGAAGCAACAACTAAAATGACTTACAGTTTAGAACGGCTGGAGTATTTAAGAGGATATTTGGTTGAGGGTGTTAAAGTTTAACAGATACTGTAGCATTTTATTTTATTTGACAACTAGTGTCCAATCATAGACTAATTAGGCTTAAACAATCATCTCACAAATTATTCTCTAATAATTTTATAAATAATCTACATTTAATACTTCATGCATGTGTTTTAACATTTGATGTAATAGACGGTAAAATTTACGGTCTCGAACCGAACAGGACCTAACTATTAGACTTGGGTTTTTATTTTCTAGATTTGTTATTGGGGCGTTGTCCCCTCTGCCGAGGCAACTTTGAAAGGTACAGCTTGGATACATTTCTCCGGCACTTGAGATAACGTGCTTTCAGTGAATTCTTTGAAAAATCATTGTCGCTTTATACGCATATACATATAAAAAAAAGCCAAAAGGCGCAAATTGTTCGTATTTATCGTGGCGCTCGTCAACAGAGGATAATTCGTTGACAAATGGGAGGAGATTTTGTGGTTGTTTCCACGACAAGTTGGTTAAAGTAAGCCGCCGTGAAAACCATGCGACGGAAAAAAGAACTCCTAGTATATCTCAAAGAAGTCACATGGAACAAGTTACCCGTGTCAAGAAGGAAAAAAAAACAGATTTTGACAGCACCAATTAAAGATGTGTCACTTTATTTGTTGTGAATACACTTCGCGTACAAAGGAAGCCATATATATTTGTCACGAAATCCTTGCGAACAATTCCTTTCAACAATCTATCTATCACTGCCAGATGACACCAGCTAAGCTGAATTTACATATGGCATGCGGGCCCACATGTCAGCCTACATTACAACGGCGATTGCTTGTGCGCAGCGACTAAGTGCGTGTGGACCTGGATTGTGTACGTGTAGCGTTTCTGCTTTGATGTCGTAATAATGCATGCATCGCCGTTCTAATCCAGAACGGCTACAAAACATGTGCATGAGTCGGCTTTGTTGGAGTTACTCCAAGATTAGCATTAACCTGTCACGTTAATGGCGACGTTTGGACGACCAATGTGACCATTTTGCTTGTTTGCATGCTTCCCTCTTTTGTGACATATGGTTGATGTCATTGTTCATGTGTATAGCAAACATGCACTAGCCCCTTTTGCAATTGCCAAATAAATAAAGGTTATTATCAAGAGCCTGTGGTACGGTCTGAAATGTGTGACCGCCAGATTTCTGATCTGCACACGTTTCATCATTTTGGTGTTAGGGACACACATGAGCAAATTGCGCCACTATATTTGTTGACCTTGTTTATGAGAGATATCGTGCGTGGTTTGTAGCTCTATGATGATGAATAGTTCCATGTGTGGTTTGTTGTTGCTTCTCTCTTGTGGGGATGTTGTTCTGTCCGATATGAGCTTCTTCTTTTACTATTGTATTCAGCAGTTCTCCTCCTTTATTAATATAATCGGCAGCTCTCTATTCGGTTCGTTTTACCAAAAAAAAAAGGAACCACAACCTGGCATCATACACTAAGTATGATATTCTCTAATAGGCGGTATTGCTGAATGTACGTATGGTTTTCTAAAATAAGCGGTATTGCTGAATGTAGCACATGGTGATAATGCACAGTTGATGAACCTCTTAATTAATTGATGACATCTACTACATGCATAAACTAGTGGATAGATTAATGTGAAGTTAGTACAGGTAATCAGTGACAAAGCTGAGGGTTTACTAGCCAAGGTGGCAATGTTTCTTGACCGTTCCTTGGATGTTGTGACATGTGCATGCATGTTTGACGCGCCACCACCCAAACAAAACACCACAAGGATGGATTTTCTTATTTCCTACGTGTGTGTGTATATATATATATATATATATATATATATATATATATATATATATATATATATATATATATATATATATATATATATATATATATATAAAAGTAACCCCTTGAGAACAGCAACCAACGACAACAACTTGCTGTCGAGCCTACTAGACGTACGGCTAGCTACTTGCAGTGCGGGCAGACGACAGGTAGGCTTGTTTTGTACAGCAACCCAAAGAAAAGAATCAGATGCCATATACTCCTAGCAAGCTAAGGCCAGTCTCAATGCATGTTTTATGAGAGTGTCATGCACATTAATTAGGATGCCACATAAGCAAAATTGCTGACTTGGCAGGGTCATTAAATAAAGGAGTTTCATCAGATGAGAGAGGAGTTTCATCTCTATGAAACTCATCTGGCTCGGTTACCTAGTTTATAGTCTTGGTAACTGTGTCATGAAACTATGCATTGAGACTAGCCTAAGGTACTAGGCCTATAGCCGTGCACCGTGCAGTGCACTGGCACTGTTCTGCGTCAGGGCCCACCTCAACGCCGGTGTGGGCCCCACGTCCTCCCTAAAGGAATTTTGGCGGCGGTGCAAAGGCATGCACGCATGCAGGTGCTCAAAAGAGGGAAGGAAGAGGAGGACGGCGAAGAGAGAAAAAAAAAGAGAGAAGGAAGCAAGCATGCATGCATGCTCCTAATTAAGCAAAGCGCGAAGAAAGGAGGGGATGAGCAATGGCAATGCAATGCAGCCAAGAAAAAGAGGAACTCAAGGAAAGGCAGGGCAAGGGCATATGCAAACATGCAACCAACAACCGATTGAGATGCCCTGCAAGCAAATCCGATACTGTCATCACTGCACACACACACGCACACACACACACACGCCCCACTGACAGTAGCTTGCACGGCTTCGATTAGACATATAGTAATGGTGGGATCGACACCCGGCAGCACAGGTTAATTATTCAGAGCATGCAGAGGAGATATGCTAGCCAGCCAGCTGCTGCCTTTTGTTATATATGTATATATATTTAATTTGCATCGCATGCATGTGTGTCCAGTGGGGTGGTAGTGGTAATGGAGGGCAGTTGTGTGTGTTGCGTTGGTTCGTGGCTGAGGGCAGCAACAAGTACAGACACTAGCCATAGCTAGCGCCAAATCTGCCGGACGGGCAGACTGATTAATTTTGGAGAAAACCATGCCTGTTAAGCAACGTCGGATTCGGTGTAGAGGAGGGTATCTCATTCGCTGTGGTTTCAGCTGTTACACGGCTTCACGTTTCCCGCGCCTCATTGGAAGTACGTAGGGTCGTCTAGCAATTTTTTTTTTAGGTTCATGGACAAAAGTACCAAAAAGATAATAAAAAGTCAGAGATACATCCATTGGGCATATGTTAACACCGGTGTTCAAAGCAGGCAATACCCTCTACTTTGTATTGTATGGTTTATTTATATGTTTTTTGGACCCAGATTCTCTAGTAAATTGGTTCGATTCTCCTCTTGTAATAACTAAAGAAAGTGCCTTTATTTGCTCATTGCATGATAGCATACAATTTGACCCAATATGATTTAGCGTATATATATAACACCCCCCCTAACCCCACCCAAACAGGACCCACATACCCAACCCCAAAAAATGTTTTAGGCTATATTTGGCAGGGCTTTCCATCAAAAAAAATGTTGCCAGGGCTTTATCTAGCTCCTAGCTTATTTCACTGATGAGAGAGAAAAAATAACTTTTGTGAACAGTGTCTCTATCTATATATATAGTTGTTGTTATAAGAGGAGCCAGAGCCTTAAGGAGTTGTGCCAAACATGCTCTTGCTCTCCCGCGTCTATATTTGCTTCATACCCATGTGTTGTCGTTCTTCTACCATTATCGATTTTACTTACCTTGGGACTACATCTTATTAGCTTGCCTTGCTGCTTGGCTTACAACATATGACCTCGCTCAAGCTACAGGATAGATCCAAGCTTCTTGTAGTATCTTGTATGCTTCAAATGTTGTTCACTTATGTGTCTTACTACTAAGATTCATGGCTGGACACGGGACTTTATCAATGGCAAATTTTGTTTCATCTGTTTAGGACATTCACTACTATTGGTTATGTAGTTTTAGTTTCTAGCAAACAAAGTTGGTGTTTGCCATCCTAGGTTTTCACTATACCTTTACTATTGGAGAAATGTTATGAACCCCATGTGTGATGTGTCATTAACTTCAACAAAGAAGGGGCAGATTGTCCTTTCATTTGTCACATCTCTTAGTGTCTGCAATGCGAATCACAGTGCAGTTCATCAAGGCCTGCATTGCCCGCCCTAAACCAACTCCTAGCTCTACTCCGGCACTACAACCGTCATCCATTCAATTCAAACTCACCTTATCCGAAGCTCTTGCTGTAGTCAAAGAGCTCGACCTTGGCATATTGAACTAGCCTCTCCCCGCGTCGCTTCTCCAAAGCCACCCAATTTTTGGCCTACAACGGTTTGACTTTGATTTAACTGAGGGAGACAGAGGGTAATGGAAGGATGGGGATAGTATGACGGTGAGCCAAACAAGGAGAGGGCCAAGTAGGGACGTTATTATGATTGGTTAGCTTAGCCATTAGAATCTTAGATGTCTCGACACACGATGGGTCAAGAAGGGTTGCTTGTGTGGCATGATGAGGTGAGGGGAGTTTGGGTGAATGAAAAAGTGGAGGGAGAGGGTGTGTGAACTATCACTAGGAAGCAAGAGCTTAAAATCTATTGGCACCCTGGTTTTGTTGAACTTGGTTTGGCAATACAAATTTAAAAGCCTTGTTTTTTCAAGCTAGATGAGAAGCTAGTAGTTTTAGTTAAAATAAAACTAGAAGCTGTGTCAGCTTTTGCTAGTTCCCTAGCTTTAAAAGTCATTTTGCAGTTTGAAATCAAATGGACTTATAACAGTAGCTACTCATCACTCGAATGGAGCCCGAAAGAAACTTAGGGCACTCACAATGCAGACTCTATCACAGAGTCTAAAGTTATTTATTACCTCGAACAATGTGGACTTAGAGTCTAAATAAGACTTGGAGTCTTATTTTTTCTACCTCTTTCTTCAATAAATATGCTGCCACATCAGCAAAATACCATAAATAATATGCAGTTAATTGTCTTAGACTCTATGATAGAGTCTTGCATTGTGAGTGCCCTTAAGGTGACTGATGAAGTCATATTTTGAAGCTTTAGACAAAGGGTGCTGCGATTAAGGCCCAAACATGCGTCGTCGTTGGATCCCGTGCAAGCGCCTAGGGTCGCCAAGCTCTAGTTCCGCCACTAGCGCACAACAAAACATGCCAGACGATGTAATAAGAGAGTGTTTGGTTAAAGTTGTTAAAGTTTAACAGGTATTGTAGCATATGGTTCAAGACCTATTTCGATTATTAGAGTCTCTCAATTAACTTCTGTTTTAAGCAACCATTATACAGCCCCATGCATCCAAAATCGAACAACTGGGATTACTACTGGCGCCAGACAGCAGAGAAGGAAAACAATGCAAATAGTAGGGCCCTTAAACCACGAAACAAATCGGTGGATGAATTATTATCGGCCGGTAGCTACAGGTAAAATAAAAATTAAAAAAAAGGAGCAAGCAACAGTGTTAGTTTGCACGATTCACATATCGCTGTAGTGTGAGCGGCCAAGTAACTTCGTGGGAGATTCTGGAAGGAGTTCACGAAACCGGCCGGCGCGCGAGAACGATCGAGGCTGACGACAGTGGACTTCGCCGGCCGGGATGCCGGTGCAGAGTGGGCGGACGGGCTAGCTTGTCAGATCAGAGAAGGCACCGATGGCGTACATACGTTCATCTGAGGCGCCGAGCGAGGAGGGATCGATCGGAGGAGGATATAATAGATGGAGTAAGCTTGACGCAACAGGGCGCCCTTATAAAGCCTCCCTTTCCCCCTCCTCTCTCCTCCCCAGAGCCTCAGGCACACCCGCACACCCCCCCCCCCCCCCCCCCCCAGCTCTCTCCCTCCCTCCCTCTCTGTCCAATCTCTCGCTCGCCATGGACGCTCCGAGGTCCGAGCATCCGCACGCGTCCTGCGCGCGCGCTAAGTAATCAGAGAAGCTGCGAGAGCTCAGCTTGCCCCCCTGAACAGGAGGTAGCTAAGCTAGCAGCTAAGCTGTGGTGCGTGTAGCGGCGCAGCTAGGTAGCGAGCAGTGCACGCGCAGGTGTGTGCTATAGCTAGCTAGCTAGCTGCTTACTAGAGCTAGCGGTAGCGGTGTAGAGCAGCACAGTAGGACAGGAGCTAGCAGCTGAAGTAAAGCGCCGGTGGTAAATTAAAAGGAACCTTTTTTGGACATGGCGGCGGAGAGAGCACCGGTGCTGGTGAGGCATGCCGGCGGCGGCGTGGAGGCGCTGCGGCAGCTCCCGCCGGGGTTCCGGTTCCGCCCCACGGACGAGGAGCTCGTGGTGCAGTACCTCCGGCGCAAGGCCTTCGGCGTGCCGCTCCCCGCCGCCGTCATCCCCGTCGTCCGCGACCTCTACAGCCTCGACCCCTGGGACGTCGTCGTCGTCCCTGGCCCTGGTACTGCACCACGCCAAGCCACGACGCTTCCAACGAACATCGTCGTGTCACTAAGATCGAGAAAGAACTAAAGTTGCAATCTTTTTTTGCTCCAGATGCGAGCAGCGAGGGGGAGAAGTACTTCTTCGCTGTGCGGCCAGCGGGCGCCGGCAAGAGCGGCGGTGCTAGGGCGACGGCGAGCGGGCGGTGGAAGCCGTCGGGGAAGGAGAAGCCGGTGGTCCTGCCCCGCCCGTGCGGCGGAGGGAGCCTCCTGGTGGGCGTGAAGAGGGCGATGACGTTCGTGCCCCGGCGGAAGAAGAAGGCGGCGTCGTCGGCGGCGGCGGCCCTGACGACCGGCTGGGTCATGCACGAGTACCGCCTCGCCGCGCCGCTGCACAAGAACGTGAGTGATTCTTCTCCATAATTCCATATACGCAGCGCGTGCATGCTTCTGCCTCTCTCTCTCTCTCTCTCTCTCTCTCTCTCTCTCTCTCTCTCTCTCTCATAATAAATCATCGATGATCGATCTTCTAACTGATCTGATTGCAGTGGCAAAGCTGCATGCAATCAGTAACAGCGTATAATTAACCGCTCAAAGTTATGCTAATTAGGTCACAGTAACTGTAACATCTGAGGAGCTAGATCGATCGACTGTGAGCTGAGATTACGATTAGGGATTTTTTTGAGGGATGATTACGAACATGTAGCTAGCAGAGAGATGCTCAGATGCATGTAGAGTGAGGGAGGATGAACTAGCTAGCACTATAGCAGGTGAGTTTAGCCATGGGGAAGAAATAGAATAGCTAGCTAGGCCGGCCGGCGAGTAGATAGATGGTGGAGCATGCACCCAGTGGCCAGTGTAAAGTTGTTCATCTTGGCACATCCATCTCTTGGAGGTTTCCTACCTAATCAGACCTGCTGTCAGTCTGGCATGATCACGTTATGTGCATATAATAACAAAATCATGCATCCATGTTCGTCTTCTCTTCTCTCTCTCTCTCTCTCTCTCTCTCTCTCTCTCTCTCTCTCCATTATATTAATTTAATCAACCCTAATTAACTTGATCGACTACTAATGAACTAGCAATCCTGCTAATGTTAAGCTATGAATGTACTCTTGTAGCAGGAGACTTTTTTTTGTTAAATAAAAAAGAAGAAAAATCATGCTTGGTTAATTAATTGTTTTATTTGAACACCACAAGAAAAACTCGATCGTTTTCAGTGTCCAGCAAAAAAAAGAAAAAGAAAAGGAGTAAAATTGTTTTGGGTGATGAAATATTAATTATGGATCATCCATCGTCGTTAATTATAGTTATGGGCTGTCGAGATCAGCCATAAACCGGCCGCTGTGTTTAATCGCCTGCTGGGTGCTGGCTGCTATCATATATATACCCTGGTGGTTGCAAATTTATGCCGACACCGAGTGGTAGCTGTACTTAATCAGTACTGCTGCTAGATGCTGCTGCTTGTGTAGTAGTAGCTGCTCTGCTCAGATCGATCGGATTATTCCGTTCCGGCGTGTGATCTCTCTGCTTGTCCCTCAACCCCCACCATAAACCAGCCAACCAATCAACCAAACCAGCAGCGCCTGAACTACTGGCACTTTAATTCCCACGACGACGACGCCTTCATTAGCCTGCAAATACACTACTGCATCTATCCCACACCACCACACCCGCCGATCAATTTGGTGAGGATGAATATTACCGGTCGGTCGTACATGTGAAAGAATGATACAGTAATTGACTCATTGTAAGAGTTAGTCTCACATCAAAAGATAACAGTATTTTTCTCTCATAACAAATCAACATCAACGGTCGCTGCTGAAAATCTGCGAGCCTAATAAGATGGATGGGAGTGCAGAGCGGCCGCTCCGGCACGGCACTCGGTGTTGGTTCATCAGTAGCCATACACGCCCGTGCAGAGGTACTAGAAGGCACCTGCACGAGCAGTAATCGGCGGTCATCGATCGTGCGTCCGTCTTGATGACAGACATGATCCTGTCCTGTGCTGTGGTGTGGCCTGTCGTCTCGAGTACTCGATCCGGAGTTAAACACATCGATGATCGATTATTGGTTCGCACAGTACTGAATCTGTATGTGCAGTAGCAGCAATGTGCTTCATCACTCACTGCCTGGCCTGTAGTAGTAGCTGCTCTGTCTGATTGGCAACGCCTGCTCCTACATACACACTACAGTAGTCTCCTTTCAGTTTGCAGCATCGATCGGTCGTTTCAGCAGCTATCGTACTGCTCCTTGCAGCTATCTTTATTACGAGAGAAAAATACCGTTGGATGGCCGATAGATTCGGCACATAAGCCGAAGTAAAAAGTGTCGCTGGTTTTGCTTGTTTGATGTTGACGCTGACAGTTCGTTTTGGGTCATCCACACGCAGGGCTGCAGCCTGGCTCAAGCTCAAGGAGAGTGGGTCGTCTGCCGCGTCTTCCAGAAGGGCAGCAGCAGCAGCAGGCCGAGCAGGAGGCGAGCGGTGCCGGCCGCCCACCCCGCCGCCGTCGCCGCGTCGCCGTCGTCCGCTAGCAGCTGCGTCACGGACGGGTCGAGCTCGGACCTGGACGAGGTCAACAGCTAGCTAGGGGCGGGAGCCACCGACCGTCCCAGCCGGCCGGACAGCCACACAAACAAGTCAAGAAAAGAACGTATCACCAGCTCGCAGCTGCCGCGTGCTAGCTGCTAGCTGCCGGCGGCCGGCTTGCCTCTCAAAGAGAGGCTCAGCTCAAGCTGAGTTAGCCTAGCCTTAATTAAGCGGCCGGAAAACGGAAACGGAAACCAAAACGAAAACAAAAACCATCCACCGGCACTACCTTAATTAGTTCCCTCTTGCATTGCTTGCTCCGACATTTGTTGTCACTTCAATTAGTTTTTCTCTTTTCTTTTCTTCTTTCTTTATTTATTTCTTTTTTTTTCACTCTCTATGTAATGTAATGCAGTGTAATTTAATTAGTGAGAGAAGCAAGCACTACTACCGGCCGGATTAGTAGTTAACAGAAAATTACTACGTACTCAGGTTCAGCAAGCTTCTTGTTGAGGTTTCAGTTTCAGAAGTCATATATACGCCGTATTGCAACTAAAAGCGTACGGGGTATGTGTATGTAATATGTACGTACCAGCTGCAGAAATCAGCTCTGCATATCTATGGTCAATCTGTAACTTGCACGCAGGTTGCCCGTAAAGTCTTTGTGATATTAATTCTTCAAGGAGGAGGAATCTGATTATCTGAATCTATAACAGCAGTTGTTACTGCCGAATCTGGATTTGATCTGTCGATTTTACATTTTTTTTTCAGTCACAATCCATCTTCAGGAAAACGGGAAGGGCTCGCACCGTACCCCTGCTGGTTATAAATTAGTAACAGAAAAACGTTAATTGCAAAGTAAAAAAGTAGCAAGGGAAGAACACAACATAGGAACGACGTCATGCAATGCAACACCATCTAGCCAATCGCTACGCTAAGGGCTTCCCCAACGCGCTTACCTGGATAGCTGCCGGTGCCCCAACCTCCACATTTGCTCTTTTAAGTCCACATCATCATGAGTAGTAGTCCCGCGGCATGGTGCTCACTCCGTCCACGAAAGAATCAATTTCTAGGATCCGTGTTAGTCAAACTTTTTAAAGTTTGACTAACTTTATAGAAAATAATAACAACATCTATAATATAAAATGCACATTATATGAAAATATGTTCTATGATGAATCTAATGATACTAATTTGATAGCATAAATCTTAGTATTTTTTTCTAGAAATTTGATTAAAGTTTAAAAAGTTTGACTTAAGATAACTCTAGAAATTGGCTCTTTCGTGGATGGAGGAAGTATAACATCTTGCGGAGGAGACAATAGCTCCATCTGACAAAAAAGTAGAGCTAATTTTGGAGCGCGCGTTGTAGCAAGGGAAGCAGCTGCCTCCAATGGTCCCCAGCAAATAAAGCTGGTCACTCACGTCAGGGAAACAGGTAAAGGTGTTTGCTTGCATCAGAGCAATGAAGTTGTCTCCATTGTGAGTTTTGGCATTTTTATCTACATGTACTCCTGCTTTAGTTGAGGCCAATAAACTTGTTAGCCTTCATTGATGAAGCCCTAATCGAGAGGGGAAGTGTACCTCTTTTTGGCCAATGGAAAAGCGAAGTACACGTAAATGATTCGACGAGTAAAATTTACATTTTCCAGGGATAGTAGTTCCTATCCTCTCTCATTATCGTTAAGAAGAAGCCTATTTTTTTTACCATCAACTATAGTTAGAGTTTAGTTTTGACCCTAATATTCTAAAATCAAATTTTATTTTGACCATGTAACTATAAAAAATGTTCACATCAGGCCATTATGCTGATGACATGTGGCAATGGGCCCCACATGCCACTCCTCTCCACACACATTCTCTCCCTCGGGCCAAATCCACATGGCCTATTAAAAAGGTGGATATGAAAGAAACACTAATAATATATAGTTACATATGAGGGAGAGGCTTGCAACACTTGATTCCTCTATGATCCACTTGATCTTCAGTCCCTGAGTGCTTCACTTGACTTCTTGATTCCTTCTCCAATCTTAAGTTCTTTGATCATCTTGCCATCAACCATTGCAGATGTCTTCATTCTTTAAGCATTGTGAGGCCTAGCATTAGCAATTGATCTCCGATCCATACACTACCACACATGCCAAAATGTCCTAGATATTTGAATATGATTATATATTGTAGAGCAATAGTTTCCCACTGACCGCTATGTCTACATGTAACAGTAACACCCCATGCTATATAAGGCATGGTGAGGAGCCCCTATATGGGGAGGGTCGCCTGCAATCAATCGTACACATTCAACAACACAACATTGAACCAAGAACTTGGTGCACAAGCAATACAATTTATCTCCTTCATTGGACATAGGGCACCGCACCAGAACCAATATAAACTTTTGTGTTCCATGTATTATCCCTTTGACTCTCTATGTGTGACACCAAAATTACTTGCTGGTGGTATCAAACATTGACGCATACATGATCCATAGAGGTACTTAGAACAACTCCAAGTTACTTTTTTATATCCTTCTGTATTGATAGGAATAGAAATTTTGGTGAGAAAAGTCCTTTGACACCTTAAATTAGATCTCCAAATATTGTCATTCTCTATTTCTATTTTATCGCTAGACAAAGATCAAGAGTAGGGTTGACTCTATAGTGCATACAAGAGATGGAGAAGTTGTTGGAAGGTGTAGAGATAGGTTGAGAGAGGGGGGGGGGTTTATTCATGTCTCTCCAAATAAAGATTTAGAGAGTGAATTTAAGAAAGACAGTTGGAAATGTTATAACAAAAACAAATCTACAAACTTATAACTTGTCTCTAAATCAAATATTTTAGAAACAGTTGACGATCACAATTTTAAACAAAAATTATGAATATATTTTTTCCTAAAGTCTGAATCGTTTGTGCCGGATATGTAGGATATATGAAGTATAAAAATAGTAAAAATTAAGATTTTGTTTGGTAGAGCTCCAGCCGGCTGTGGCTGCGGCTCCTTTATATATTCTAGCTACACTATACTACTATAGTAATGAATCGTTCTTGCTCCCTCTGTCACAAATAAATTGTTATTTTTGGTTTCCATGCCACAAGTTTAACTTGATTTGTAGAAAATACATGCAATATTTGTGCCCCCAAATAAATTTGTTAAAAAAATAGCCTCAAAGATCTTTCTAATGATATTAATTATGTACCATAAAAATTAATATATTTAATATATATTTAGTCAAAGTTGTTTATCAAAAAGCGCAAATGACAGTTATTAGGACAGAGAGAGTACGTATTAAAATGAGCTAGAGGTGGTAAAGTGACTATTCTTTTGGTTCCTGGGCTCTTAACTCTTTGGCGTACAGTGTAGGATTAAAACCAGAGTCAGAGCCTAATGAAGTCATACTAAACAAGGGTCTAAACCTAGCGTGGTTCCTCTATGCTAGCTATTTGCTTACTACCCAGCTCCTCCTGTCGTTACAAGGTGAGGTTTTAGGTTTCGTCGATTTCCAACGAGTGATGTACTGAAGGTACATACTCCTACAAGAATACCTTTGTTGATGTATGGTGAACTAGGGCTATTAAAACAGCTCAGCCATGACGTTGATCCAAACTATAAATTAATCAAAGACCGGCAGGCCGCCGGCTGCTTTTGTATTATCATCTAAAGCACACACACACAAAGAACAAGAAAAGGAAACGCACACACAAGACCTAATTCTAGACGTACGTGTCATATGTGGTTCTAGTGCAATAGCGTAAATCGATCAGCAGACCAACTGCTGATTCTGGTTTATATAATGGTCTAGCATATCTAACGGACTCCATTGACAAATTGATTATTATGGCTGTTCCAAGTAGAAAACCCCCTATTTTTTTTCGAGAAATAACCTTCTGTTTTTGGACATTGCGCGGAACTACGAGTCACACATACATCAGATCGATGAAACTGGTAAATAACTAAACATGTTCTCATGAAACAAATTGATAGATTTGGCTACTCTGTTTGCACACATATGACATGCAGTTTATTTGATTTAAAACAAATTTAACTGGTATGCCCTTGCCAGATGATATATTAGAGTTAAAATAAATGCATTGGCCCCTGAACTTGTAATAGCCTAATAGGGTGCCACTTACACCCACAAACTTTGAGAAGTATTTTAAGATCCTCAAGCTTATTAAGTGGTGCACCGCACATCTCTAAACTTATAATAAAGTGGTGCAACGTAGGTCCATTTCTAGACCATACAAACCACTGCTATGCACCACTTGACAAGTTTAGGGACCTATAAATATGTTTTCAAAGTTTATAGATCTAAATGGCACCTCTTAATATGTACATACCATCTATATAATAATTATTAGAACGGAGGGAGCAACAAACTGCCCTGCAAATTGTTATATATATAGCTAATTCAAGTCGTTATCTCTTTTTCTGACATGCGCCCAGTGCCCCTTCCTGTCACTGCCTCGACCACCACGCCATCATTGGTTCGACGGTCTTTTGAAGATCGACATCCTCGCCCACCTTTGACGCTAATCTGAACCGTCATCTCCTTCTCTAAGCAACACACTCGCCTCCTCGTTGCCTCAAGTACCACCACCGCTAGTTTGGCAGCTTTCCCCTAAAACTGACACCCTTGCACACTGCCAATGCTAATCCTAGTTGTCATCTTTTTCTTTGATTGTTGTCACGTCCTGACATTTGTCTTGACTACTATCACCTTCGGTTCAGCGGCCTCTTATGAAAACTGCCACCCTCGCCCATCGCAGACGTGAATCTAAGCCATCATCTCCTTCTCTAACCAACGCCCACGCCGCCTCGCCTTGTCATCATCTCGACCATCCCATCACTTACCAGCCTATTCGCTTAATGAGCTTATCAGCCGAATCCGCCAGTCACTCAACAGTATTTTTTCTCTCATAACAAATTAGCGAACAATATATTCTGCCGTGACTTATCAGCCAAAGAATCAGGCCTCCCCTAAAAACCACCACCCTCACCTAACGTCGACATTAATCCCAATTGTCATCTCCTTCTCCGGGTGATGTCCCTGCCTTTCCACCGTCTTGACTACCACCATCATCGGTTTAACGGCCTACCCCTAAAAACCACCACCCTCACCCACCATCAACGCTAATTCGAGCCATCATCCCCTTGTCGAACGAAAGTCTCTATTGTCGTGTCCTGCTGCCATCTTGACCACCACTGTCGCCAGTTTTTTTTAAAAAAACTTGGTCAGGGGGGGGAGCTTCCCCACCTTTTGAATTTAAAAAGCTCCACCAGTCGGTGATCCGTGGCGTGCAAAAGAGTTGGTGATACAATCATTGATGAGAGCGTGCCAGCCTAGAAGGCTGTTTACATGATTAGGAGGCAGGCGTTTTCGCCATACTACAATGTCGTTGCGAACGTTGCACAGCACACTGCGTATACTAAACTGTTCGTTGCGAAAAACGTAGTCGTTCCAAGCATCCTAGATCCTCCAAAGTGTGGTGAGGAACACAAAGGGCCAGAGCGCAGCTTACAGGCCTGATGGTGTAGGTGGTGCCCAAACTTCTTCATCGGTCATGGACGAGAGGTGTGGCATCTTGATGATCCCCCATATTCCAGAAGTTGTGTCGCAGTTGAAGAAGACATGAGCTCGGTTCTTGTCCCCCATGAAGCATCTTTCGCAGGTTGTCCCATCAACTATGTGTTTTGGAGTAGAGGTTAACTCTAGTACTCAGCCGATCCTTGAAATATAACCACGCAAAGACCTTGACCTTGTTGGGCAGTCTGGTGCGCTATATGAGCCTGCCATGAACATCACCATAGTCTCCTGAGGAGTCTAGCGAAGTCTAGGCGTCCTTGATAGTGTATAGGTGATCAGTGAGCTTAAGAAGCCGATCATTTGGGCCGTCCCTGACACAAGCAAGTTAAAAAAAATCGGTAGCCTCTCTTAGAAACCGCTTATAAGGCTTTAAACCATGTAAATCTAAGACGTAACTCCACGTCCAGAACCCAAACACCGATGAAGTCTTTTTCTTAGAGCAAGTTTAATAATACAGTCCATTTGCTGGCTGTAAGGTTCATTATAGCCTTCTCTCAGCCCACACATACAATAGTTAGCTATTCTCACTATTAATACGTGGCCCACTTATCTCTCTCACAAAGTTTATTGGTTCCTGTGCCTAAGTTGGTTGTAAGCTTACAGCCTGCTTCTCCTCTCTCTCCTCTCTTCTCTCCTCCACCTCAGCATTTAGCCTGCTTACAACCCACTATAATACTTGCTCTTAGAGCACTATCTCCACCATTTTCTCCATGTGAGTTTTTTTTTCCGTCCTCTAGTGTGCACGTGACAAAGCACACTAGTCACGACGTGTGCTCGTGTGGAAAAAAGCATTTACGCCAAATCTGTTTACATGTCATAATCTAGGAGCTAATAAAACAAAAGGAGTCTGTCACACCCATATTTTAAGAACAAAATAGGATGCATAAAAGACTCATATGTGCCCCAGGAATAGTCGCACACATAAGTAGACAAATCTTAAATGTACCATTGCAGTGTTTATTACATAGCGGAACATAATAAATCACATAGTCTTACACCAAAAGTAATATGAGATAAACAACGCTCTCGACGGAAGCTTCACACAGGGACACTGTTGACTGGTTGACTCCAAACCTAGTACTCATAACGGTAATCCTCATTCCAGTCATCTTCATTGTCATATCCTGAGGTGTTAGGAAATTGCAAGAGTGAACACATATCGTACTCAACAAGTATAACCAGGGGTTCATGAGGCTCAAATAGCTGACACTGGTTTGACTGCATTTAGCTTTTATATGTAGATAGCATATTTAATCATTGGATAGCAAATATCAAGGTAGCATATTAAATCTCATAACCACATGATCAATTGTATACAGGAATTATGAATAACACATATAAACAACATAATAAACCATCATTTATTATCATTAATCATGTTCATCAGTGTCCATCTATTCCGTCAGTTTTCCGGGCCGCCCGTATCCGTGGGCACGGCTAGTATACCAGATTTAACACTCTGCAGAGGTTGTACATCTTTACCCATGAGTCGTGATTTACCCTTTCGCCCGAGGTGATCAGCCTCTTAACCCACTTCCAAGGAAGGTTGGCAGGGATCACTATGAAGCCTTTCAAAGGTTTCGTCTAACAAGTTAGGGCCATTAGATTCACTCGGCAGGCAGATATAGAGCCCCCCTTCCATGGCACATAACCCGCAGCCTATACACACGGACAGAGGCCACACTATACCCAACGTGTCTAACCATTCTTACGCCATTTAAGGTAACCGCTAACAAGCTAGAAAAAGGTCCTCATACTGAGCTAAAGCCAGAGCCATTATAGCCCTCATGGTTGTACGAGTTGTCCCAGCTTTTGCCAAGGGATAAGTCCTTATGGAGGGTCAAGATCAATCTAGCAAAAGCTAGAGTTCTTTCCACCCTTTATGTTCAAGTTGCTGAAAAGCTTATTTTATTGTTTATTGCATATTCAATATTCATGTTACAAGATCATGGATTAATAATCAAGCACTAGCAAGAACTACCCAAATGCATATCCAAATAGGTAACAAGGAATTCAGGATAACAATCATCTATGATTTTGCTAAGGTCATCAAGGTGGACACATGCATATGATAAATATTGTATTAATTGTGTATAGGTAACAAGGATAATCCCCAGTTATACTTGCCTTGCTCAAAGCTCTCCTGAGCTTGCTGGTCCTCAAAAGCTTGGTCTTGGTCACCAACGTACGGCTCACCGTCTAATCCCAATCATCAATCAACAACACGCAATCCAATGTAGACAATCATACACGAAGCAAACAAGATATAATTAGAACAATACACCAAACAGTGGTAAAACAAATATAAAAGTTTATGAAAATATTCTACGCAGCGCTACGATCACACAAACGTAAAGTTCACGAAAATCGGAATTAAAACGAGTAAGATATGAATTTTCTAAGATTTCCTATAGAGTAATAATTAATTAAATGCTACTGCAGAAATAAAAAGTTTCAAAACAGAGAAAATAGTACTACTAACATGTAGAGCTCGTAAATACGAATCTAACGCAATTTGAATGGATCAATTTGGAGTTAAAACGATCATTATATGGCTAAAACAAACTAGTGTATTTCCTTTGTATTTCTAGATTTGTTTTTTTAAAGAAAAACGGCAACAAAATCCATCTGCGTCATCATGACGTCATCCAGCTAGCACATCACGCTTGCTCACCTCGACGAGTCGGACGACATGAGCACCAAGAAACGTCACGGGGCTAGCCAGTGTGGCTCGGATTTGACGAGCTCACCAAGAACGATCTCAATGATGGGGAGCGGACTGGCTTGGACTCGATGGGACGACGACAAGTTCCTTTGCGAGACGCAGGTTGACGGAGGCTTTCCTCGACGTGAAGCTCGCGAGGCAGCGGCGGCGGCGCGGCAGCCGGACAAGAGCTAGGGCAGCAATGCAACATCCAGGAGCCAAGGGTTCTCGGTTTGCAAAGGGATATATATGGCCAACAGAGATACTCCGTATCTTACGAGAATTAGGGAGATACGAGAATTAGGGAGAGATCAGGTTCTACACGAAGCAGGAGAAAAAGAAAAGACCTCCGGACCCAAAAAAAAAAACAAAGAGATGGTGCCATTTTTTTTATTATCCAAAAGCTATTTTCAAATCCAATTTGAAAACAATTTAAAATTCAGTTCTAAGCTCTGGTCAAAAACCACTCATCTCAAAAATCAAATGCACAGGCATGCATGCTCAAACTCATTGCTAACTCCTATGATAATTTTTAATTTAAGGAAAAATTTCATTTTACTATATTTTTATGAGCACAGAAATACAAAATAAATTATTTTAGCTCTATTTTCAAAGAAGCAAAATTTAGGGTGTTACAGAGTCGAATAAGCACAGTGAAGCGGATAAGGGCTGGCAGCAGCAGCAGCCGACGAGTGGTTGGAGGAGGAGGAGGAGGATGCTCGCGGGTCGAGCTTTCGAATGCCAAAAATGCGGGTGCCTTGAGCTCCGTCACTCCGTCGCTGTGGCAGAGCCGGGGACGACGGGGAGGACGTGCGTGGAGCCCGCGACAGGCACGGCCTTACCCGAGCGTATCTATGCTAGATCTCGCTTTGAATAAACAAAAACGTCATCCGTCGCATCACAACAGTGACAGCATGCGATTAGCAGCATGCCAGACACCATTAGCCTTACTGATGATCTATAGTATGCGATAACAACCTAGCTATGCTTCGACCAATTTTCTAACTCATGTTTTATTTGCATCGTCAGGGTTTCCGGATTGTTGCGGGTTGATCACTGTCGTCAGTACGGACAAGCTGGACATGCATGAGGTGCCGTACTAGACAAGGGTTCTTTGATTGATTGAAAACTGTTTTTTTAGCTATGACTCGAAGTGTTTGTTTGGGTGTTAAAGTTTAGCAGGGACTATAATATTTTCATTTTATTTGATAATTAATGTTTAATTATAGATTAATTAAGCTTAAAAGGTTTGTCTCGTAAATTATTTTCTAGTTGTGTTTTTAGTTTCGTAAATAGTCTTATTTAGTACTCCATACGAGGCCTCGGTCTCGTCTTGGGACAATTTCTTTAGTAGCTGTTTAGAACTTCTTTATCAAATAGATTAAAAGAAAACATCTCCTCAAGAAGTGGAGCTTTTTAAAACCGACTCTTGAGTGGAGTTGAAAATACAGTTTCTTCTAGCTCTCTCACGCTCTCCTATCTACTATAAGGCTTTGCGTGGATGTTATCGGATTAACAATAGCAAGAGCTGTGTTGCAGCACCTATCCTCCTTGTTTGTGATTGAGCGTATACAAGCCTGTTTGTTTAGCCCCCTATACAAGCCTGTTTGTTTAGCCCCCCTAGCTAGTTTAAACTATGAGACAACAAAATTCAAAGAAGGTGATCGTGCTTGTGGTTTGTGCACGCACGCGTGGCTGCCAAGTTGCTGCTCGATCGTTTGGTCGTAAGACAGTGACTGATTTATTATAAGAGAAAAATATTATTAAATAACTGATAAATTTAACTAATAATTTTTTAATTAAAGGTCTACTTCTACTGCTTAGTTCTATTAGGTTCTCTGCTTTATTTCATTTCGAGTCCTGTTTTACTATAAACTTGTTGGGTTTATTTTATTTATTTATAGTAGGAGACATGGGCTCCTACTGATTTCTAAAAAAATAATTTCAATAATAAGTGCCTGTTTGGTACAGCTCACAACAGCTTCATGAGCTGTTGTGAGCTGTTTTTTTTACCAAACACTTATTTCCAAAACAGCTTCATAGGTGAAGCTGTTTTTCCCCTCCTCTCACAAAAACATAAGTTGGATGAAGCTGAAAAAAAGTAGCTTATTGCAGCTTCTCTCTCATTTCTCTCTCTCAACTATGCATGAAGTAGTTGGTGAAGCTATCTTGCCAAACACTTTTTCCAAAACAGCTTAGCTTCATCTAGAAAGTCACTCATGAAGCTATTTTCTAAAAAAACAGCTTGACTAGTGAAGTTGAGCTGTGCCAAACGAGCCTAAGTTTAAGCGAAGAGACTTTAGTTCCTCAGATCATTGAAAATCAGAAATGCTATATGACACACATGTGTTTTTTGGTTTGTTGACACATGAATTTCTACTCCATTGATCCCACGATGGAGGGCTGGGAACGTTCTGTTCAGTGGACAGGGAGGCGCCCTTTCATTGTCTCGCTGACGCATAGGTCCCACAAATGTGTCCACAGTATTCATATTTTGGGAGTCGCGCCAGAAGTCGAGTAGTCATTTCTCTCCTCTTTTCCCCTTCCTCTCCGTCGGTGGCGACTCGTCGGTGACTCCAGGCGATTCGTGGCCTGCTTTCTGGCGGTCGCACGGTCGAGGGCTCGAGGCGATTCATCGGCGACAACAGCAGTTGGTGCGGGGGAACTCGTGGTTCTTCGTCTCGGACTCGCGCTGTAGGTTTGTATTCGATCCTGTTTCTGTGTTGGTGTAGGGTTCGTGGATGTCTACTTTGCTTAGGGCAGAGGCATAGAGTGCTCTGATTTGTGGGATTTTGGGTTCCACTAGTTGTGTGGATGGAGATTTGGGTGGGGGATTTAGGGTTTGTAGCCTGGAATTGATGTGTAGGTTTGATTTCCTTCGGATTTTAGGGGATTTGGGGGTTGCAGGTGGGTAGATTGTGAGGCATGGTCGTGAGCAGTCTTGGATTGCATTGGATCTGAGGGATTTTGTGGTGGATTTTGTTGGGTTGGGTATGATTTTGGTGGTCCTTGAGCCCGGCGAGGCGGAGGCGAAGCAGTCTGTCCACGAATCCACGAACCTCCTTCACCAACACGAGCTCGCTGTAACACCCTAAAGTTTGCAAGTATTTAAAAATAGGAGAAATTAATTTAATTTGTATTTTTGTGCTCATGAAATATAGGAAAATAATATTTTTTATTAAAATAAATTTATCATAGAGCTTAGCAACTTGTTTGTGCATTCATGCAGGAGAATTAATTTTATTGTGCTGAGTGATTTGACTAAAGTTCAAAAGTATTTTAAAGTGATTTTAAAATGGATTTGAAAATGGTTTGGAAATAAAAGGAAAGAATTAAAAAAAAACCCCTCCCTCTCTCTGTTTGGCGCCACCCTTCTCCCCTCTCTTTTCGGCCCACTCAGCTTGGCCCAGTGCGCGCGCAACCGACCCAGCAGCCGGCCCACATCTTTCCCTTCCCCTCTTCTCTCACTGCCACCCTGGGCCCGCACGTCAGCGTCACCAGCTCCCTTTCTTCTTCTTCCTGGGACGTGACCGAGCAGGACTCCAGCCATCGCCGCCCAAAATCACTTGATTTCCTTCCTATCTTGCTAATCCAGCGCCTATAAAGCCTCAGGCTCTTCTCTGCGCCCCCCTTTTTCCCCTGCACACGATGCAAAGCCTTTTATAACGCTTGTGTTCTTGATCTGGATCTCGCCGTCGGACTCAACTCAACCGTGGCTGGGGAAATCGCGTTTTGCAGCCGTGCGGGCGAGTCCGAGCCCTTGCCGAGCTTCGTTCAAGGTCTGCGAAGCCGAAGGACCACTCCCTACGTTTTCTAGTGCTTCCAGTGTCTCTCTAATCAACGCCGAAATCTGTACAGGAAGGGCCGTCCGCGGTTTGCGTCGCGCGCCTCTCCCGAGACCTCCCTGGGCTTCGATAACCCCCCAGGTGAGTTCGCGAGGGTCTTCTCTTGCTCCTGGAACTTTTCCCATCGAAAACCGAGCTTCCTAATGTTTTCTTTCCGAACTCCGGCGAGTCTCTCCTCTTTGCGGCAATGGAGCCACCGTGTCTGGCTTCTGTGCACCACCGGCAGCCACCTGTTTATTCCAGTTTGAGTCTCAGTCGTCCGATTCAAGATCAACGATCTAGATTAGAACGTACCCCTTCATTCGCACTTTTGTTAAAGAGCCCCTGAGCTTTTGCCAAATAAACCCGCAGTCCAAAGCGCCCCTGAGGAATACGTCAACGGATTTTGAAAACGTATTTCACCTCGGTATGATTTCAAGTACGCTTTCTGGTATTTACAAAATTGCCACTGAGTTTGTTTTGCTCATAAAATATTCGTTTTAACTCCGTTTTGACCCATTCAAATTTCGTTAGATTCGTATTTACGAGCTCTACATGTTAGAAGTATTATTTCACTGTTTTGAAACTTTTTAATTTCGTGATCCTATTTAATTAATTACTTTTCTATATAAAATCTTAGAAAATTCATAACTTCTCCGTTTTAGCTCCGATTTTCGCGATCTTTACGTCTATGAAATCGTAGCGATGCGTAGAATCTTTTTATAAACTTTTCATACTGTTTTTATATGATTGGTGTACTGTTCTAATTGTAGCCTTGTTTGCTTCGTGTATGTTATCTCCGTTTGTTGTGTGATCGATGATCGAGTTTAGTCGATGAGCAATTCGTGGTGATCAAGAGTGCTCCAGTGATCAAGATCAGAGCCTTGGACAACTAGCAAGATCAGCAAGAGCAATTGGATTAAGGCAAGTATAGCATTTGGATTTTATTTCTGTGACCATGATCGTGTGACTAGATTGATGTTAAGTAATAAATGATAAAAATGACTTTTTAGCCACTTGATGATTTATCTGTAAGTGATAACCGGGACAACAGTGCAACCATGAGGGCTATAATGGCTCTGGCTTTAGCTCAGTATGAAGACCTTTTCTAGCTTGTTAGAGGTTACCCGAAAGGGCGGAGGGGCTGAACCGTTTTGGGTATAGTGCGAGCCCCTGTCCTTATGTGTATAGGCTGCGCGTCATTGTGCCATTTGGAAGGGGGGTATCTATATCTGCGCGCAAAGGAAACCTTGCGGCCCTAACATGTTAGACGAACTTTTGAAAGGCTTCATAGTGATCCCTGCCGACCTTCCTTGGAAGTGGGTTAAGAGGCTGATCACCTCGGGCGAAAGGGTAAATCATGACTCATGGGTAAAGATGTACAACCTCTGCAGAGGGTTAAAAACTAGTATACTAGCCGAGCTCACGGTCAGGAGCGGCCTTGGGGATTCTTGCGTCGACGATGATGATTCTTGTGTGTTATATATGTTCATTATTTATTATTTAATGCTTTACATTATTTATGTCACATTGATCATGAGATTGTGAGAGCTATACAATCTAGTTGCTATACTTGTGGAGTTCGACATGGACTCACTCTTGCTATTTCCTCCATACTTCAGGAGGAGTGTTAGGCTTGTGATCAACCAGTCAGTTGGATCCTGTAGAGTGAAGTTAATACCCCGAAGTTGGAGTTATTTATCCGCTGTTTGCTATCAAAGGTTATCTCTTTCATACTAAGTACGTTATATATTTATGCATTGTCCTTTGATATTACCCCTTATTTGTAGCTATATGTGAGATTTTACTTCTAAGACTCACATATGGTGCATATCTGGTTTTGTTCTTAAAATCGGGTATTACAAAGTGGTATCAGAGCAATGCTGACTGTAGGACGCAAGCCTAGTTAGAAATTGGTCATATTAAGGTTTTGGAATTGTCATAAAATCCTTGCTCTATAAACCTTGGTATTTTCATCCATACTATATCTCTATCCTTGCTATCTGTATCTACCTTGTTGCTTATTTTAAAAAGTACTCGTTCTCACCTTCACTCCTTGATTTGGTATGCTTTTAGAACCTTTTCTTACCACCTTCTTGCGTCTTTGAAATATAAGTTCTAGGACTTTGCCCTTTATATGAAGAGAACGATAGTATCGCAAGTTGAGTGACGTGTGAACCTTCAATGCTTAATTGGTTTGTTATTATGTTTATGCTTGATTTGGATCTTTGTAATGATTGCAATGATCTTGTGGAATTACTTCACAATTTCATTTAGTTTATAGGTCTAAGGCATAAGGAGTAATGAAATAAGTAGTTGGGTTTGGTTATATCCTGTTTCCCTCCCTTGTTGATTTCTGGAGCAGTTTGCAATAATACTGGTGTATCTCAAGTTCTGATCATGCAAAGTTTATCAAATTTTTCTGGGACCAAATAGACTTCAAGATCTTTCCCTGACCGCAAGAATCACCCTTATAGCTATTATGGTTTTGAAGTTACAAAAATCACAAGTTGATGCAGCTGCGCTGTCCAGAATCTGGACCAGTTTCGGGAACTTGCTGTTTGAGACAAATACAACTATAAAATTTGGAAAAGTGTTCTATAGAAAAGTTATAGACGATTTTCTAAGCTTTCCAACGGTATAAGCTGGAACTTATTTGGTTAAGTAGAACCTGAGATATGATATTTACAAGTGGATGTTTCTGTTCTGTATCAAAGTCTGGACAGTTTTGGTATTCCCTATTTTCAGCCAAGTTAAATTCAGAAACTGGGAAAAAGTTGTATACGAAAGTTGTAGAGGATTTCCTAAGCTTTCCAAAAATGTAAGGATCATCTCCAGATGAGTTACGTAGCTCGAGGTATAACTTCTGGAAGTTACTGCACCTTTGCTGAGACATTGTCAGGAGGGATATTATATTTGGCTGTTTTACCTAAACTTAAAGATAGAATCTAAGAAGGTCTTATACATGAAAGTTGTAGAGAATTCCATAAGTTTTCTAACGGTATAAGTTACAACTCTATTGGATTTACAGAATAAGAGTTATATGTGTTTTACTACGCTGATGTTTTTCATATCGCGAGGAAAATTTCAGGATACCTGTTTGCTCTCTGGCACATAAGATCTTTGGGATGTCAGAAGTTCTTAATGTTAGTTAACTTGTCTGGAAAACATGCAAGCTACCTTTCTTGTGCCCCTAATTGACTTTTCATAAGGAGGGTAGCCTAGTTAAAGGAGTTACAAGGAGAAGAATTGGTTAATGTTGGATCATAGGTAAGGATCACAAGTTCTTGGTAAATTGGATTTTGATTCAAGATATCATCCCATTTAGAGAATATTAATGGAGATATATGTCATTGCTGATACTCATGGATTGAGAGTTGTGAGGATCAGATGACACCAAAGTTTATGAAGTTATATATACAATATGAGAGTGAAGCAACTTAACCGTGACTAAGGTACCGATAATTGGACTTAGTGATGAAACTAACCTTGGATCAAGATACTCGGTACAACGAATGTAAAAGACTATGATGTGTAGCATCCAAAAAAAAGGATAGGAGAACCAGTCCCTGTCCCCCCAATCAATCTCATTTTAAGAGGGGTAGCATCTTGATATCACGAGATGATGCATTTTAAAACTACCTTGAAGTGATAATTGCCTTCTGAGATATTTTATGGTTATGATCATCTATCCTTGCTCGTGTTACTGACGTTGGTCACTTGATGACGGGGAGTGTAGTGTCCCATGGATCAGGAGCCCAATATGACACCTCTCATGGATATGTGGGAAGAGTATGATCATCTTGCCCTTGAAGAAAGATGTTATGAGTATGACAATGCTGAGTACTATCAAAATAACAATACAGAAGAGCAAGTTGACATCGAATCAAATCAGAATCCACAATGACAGAAGTGTAAAAGGAAAACTTTACTGTAAACCTCATTGGGCTAGAGTCACTCGACATTCCTTTGGTTCTTGGCAATGGATGGTTATGTGCACATAAGGCAATGATCTATGCTACCCAGTGGAAAATTTTCTTAACCACACCATCAGGGAAAAGAATTGAGTATCAAGGTGGTCCACTTCTACCTGAGGAGGCATATCCATGCTAAGTTATCATATCTTTGAGTTGTATAAGTCAAAAAAAAGTGAGTAGTCAAGATGGACTTTGATCAATTATGAATAATATACATTCCATGGAATATTTGAGTTTGCCTTGGTATACAAGTTGTGAAGTTGAAAGAGTTATCAAGATCTTTATCCTCTGTTCTCTCAAAGGATCCGTGCCTCTTCCGAATCTCGAGGACGAGATTCATTTTAAGGGGGGTAGATTTGTAACACCCTAAAGTTTGCAAGTATTTAAAAATAGGAGAAATTAATTTAATTTGTATTTTTGTGCTCATGAAATATAGGAAAATAATATTTTTTATTAAAATAAATTTATCATAGAGCTTAGCAACTTGTTTGTGCATTCATGCAGGAGAATTAATTTTATTGTGCTGAGTGATTTGACTAAAGTTCAAAAGTATTTTAAAGTGATTTTAAAATGGATTTGAAAATGGTTTGGAAATAAAAGGAAAGAATTAAAAAAAACCCCTCCCTCTCTCTGTTTGGCGCCACCCTTCTCCCCTCTCTTTTCGGCCCACTCAGCTTGGCCCAGCGTGCGCGCAACCGACCCAGCAGCCGGCCCACATCTTTCCCTTCCCCTCTTCTCTCACTGCCACCCTGGGCCCGCACGTCAGCGTCACCAGCTCCCTTTCTTCTTCTTCCTGGGACGTGACCGAGCAGGACTCCAGCCATCGCCGCCCAAAATCACTTGATTTCCTTCCTATCTTGCTAATCCAGCGCCTATAAAGCCTCAGGCTCTTCTCTGCGCCCCCCCTTTTCCCCTGCACACGATGCAAAGCCTTTTATAACGCTTGTGTTCTTGATCTGGATCTCGCCGTCGGACTCAACTCAACCGTGGCTGGGGAAATCGCGTTTTGCAGCCGTGCGGGCGAGTCCGAGCCCTTGCCGAGCTTCGTTCAAGGTCTGCGAAGCCGAAGGACCACTCCCTACGTTTTCTAGTGCTTCCAGTGTCTCTCTAATCAACGCCGAAATCTGTACAGGAAGGGCCGTCCGCGGTTTGCGTCGCGCGCCTCTCCCGAGACCTCCCTGGGCTTCGATAACCCCCCAGGTGAGTTCGCGAGGGTCTTCTCTTGCTCCTGGAACTTTTCCCATCGAAAACCGAGCTTCCTAATGTTTTCTTTCCGAACTCCGGCGAGTCTCTCCTCTTTGCGGCAATGGAGCCACCGTGTCTGGCTTCTGTGCACCACCGGCAGCCACCTGTTTATTCCAGTTTGAGTCTCAGTCGTCCGATTCAAGATCAACGATCTAGATTAGAACGTACCCCTTCATTCGCACTTTTGTTAAAGAGCCCCTGAGCTTTTGCCAAATAAACCCGCAGTCCAAAGCGCCCCTGAGGAATACGTCAACGGATTTTGAAAACGTATTTCACCTCGGTATGATTTCAAGTACGCTTTCTGGTATTTACAAAATTGCCACTGAGTTTGTTTTGCTCATAAAATATTCGTTTTAACTCCGTTTTGACCCATTCAAATTTCGTTAGATTCGTATTTACGAGCTCTACATGTTAGAAGTATTATTTCACTGTTTTGAAACTTTTTAATTTCGTGATCCTATTTAATTAATTACTTTTCTATATAAAATCTTAGAAAATTCATAACTTCTCCGTTTTAGCTCCGATTTTCGCGATCTTTACGTCTATGAAATCGTAGCGATGCGTAGAATCTTTTTATAAACTTTTCATACTGTTTTTATATGATTGGTGTACTGTTCTAATTGTAGCCTTGTTTGCTTCGTGTATGTTATCTCCGTTTGTTGTGTGATCGATGATCGAGTTTAGTCGATGAGCAATTCGTGGTGATCAAGAGTGCTCCAGTGATCAAGATCAGAGCCTTGGACAACTAGCAAGATCAGCAAGAGCAATTGGATTAAGGCAAGTATAGCATTTGAATTTTATTTCTGTGACCATGATCGTGTGACTAGATTGATGTTAAGTAATAAATGATAAAAATGACTTTTTAGCCACTTGATGATTTATCTGTAAGTGATAACCGGGACAACAGTGCAACCATGAGGGCTATAATGGCTCTGGCTTTAGCTCAGTATGAAGACCTTTTCTAGCTTGTTAGAGGTTACCCGAAAGGGCGGAGGGGCTGAACCGTTTTGGGTATAGTGCGAGCCCCTGTCCTTATGTGTATAGGCTGCGCGTCATTGTGCCATTTGGAAGGGGGGTATCTATATCTGCGCGCAAAGGAAACCTTGCGGCCCTAACATGTTAGACGAACTTTTGAAAGGCTTCATAGTGATCCCTGCCGACCTTCCTTGGAAGTGGGTTAAGAGGCTGATCACCTCGGGCGAAAGGGTAAATCATGACTCATGGGTAAAGATGTACAACCTCTGCAGAGGGTTAAAAACTAGTATACTAGCCGAGCTCACGGTCAGGAGCGGCCTTGGGGATTCTTGCGTCGACGATGATGATTCTTGTGTGTTATATATGTTCATTATTTATTATTTAATGCTTTATATTATTTATGTCACATTGATCATGAGATTGTGAGAGCTATACAATCTAGTTGCTATACTTGTGGAGTTCGACATGGACTCACTCTTGCTATTTCCTCCATACTTCAGGAGGAGTGTTAGGCTTGTGATCAACCAGTCAGTTGGATCCTGTAGAGTGAAGTTAATACCCCGAAGTTGGAGTTATTTATCCGCTGTTTGCTATCAAAGGTTATCTCTTTCATACTAAGTACGTTATATATTTATGCATTGTCCTTTGATATTACCCCTTATTTGTAGCTATATGTGAGATTTTACTTCTAAGACTCACATATGGTGCATATCTGGTTTTGTTCTTAAAATCGGGTATTACACTCGCGGGCCGTGATGAGCAGCTGTCTCGTCAGCTTCCAACCTCGCGGTCGCGCCATGTCCGTGCGTAGTCCGTGCGAGGACGCACATACGCAATCCAAGACTATCGGTAATGTTTCTTTTGTTTGGCTGACAACATCTCTGTTTCGCACTAGCCTGAAGGCATAAATGCAGTCGGTTGTTGATGACCTCTAGTTATGAGTCGTATGGTGGACATTCAGGGGCTTTTAAGTGATCCTGTAGCGTCAGAGATATATGGTGGCTGCCGTTTTTACAATTATTGTATCAGTTCAGTGTTTCTGACTACTGATTAGGCGAGTGAACTGGTATGACGTATGAGTACGGGAGCAAAGCCCATTCTGATTTTTAAAGAAGAGGGATGGTGATATAGTTCGAGTGAATAAAGAAATAAAATGGATGTTGTATTATTTTGCTGAAAACTCAACAGATCCATGATATCAGTACTTACATTTTTTGTGTTTTATACAGTATTTTCTACAATTCTACTGTATTGCAAAGGTGAAGTCAGTTATGAAATCAGATTGCAACATACATAGTAGGAAAATTTTGCTCTATCTGCATTCTGTTGTGCAAAATTGCATCTGTCTGGATTCTGGAGTCCTTTCGTCATTGGGTCTAGGTAAAATTGAACCAGTCTTAATGGAAATGCAATGCCCATTCTGTTTTGGGAAGAAGAGTGGCTATTATAGAAACCCCTATCCCATTTTCTAGTAACGCTTCATGATTATAGCTTTGCCTGATGGTTAGATAAGTGTATATACTTGCTTTACTGGTTGACAAACTAAAGTAACAGTTTCTACTTGTAGTCAATCATGTATATATTTTTTTCTGATGGCAAATGGCACTGTCACATACATGTGTTATGTCTCTTGCTGTAAGTAAAACTATATTGTTTGAGACGACACTATGAATTAGTATCATTATTTTTGTTTCTTACTCACACAAAGCTAGATATAATTCATTTTCCCTAATTGTTCTGTTAGTTCTAGGAGGGGGGAAACTTCTAAATTTCTTAGAAGGGACTGAGGGAGTATCTGTATTGCTGATTTGTCTTTTCTCTCTTAGCTAGTAAAAAGATGGAATCTGAATCTTATGCTACATATGGTTTCTTCTATGCTGTATGGATAAAGTAGATATGTTCCATAATCTTAGTTTGACACTTAAATTTGTTGTCTCATCTTTTTTTGGCTCTTCTAGTGTTTTCCTCTTCTGGTGTGTCCTTCTAAAGTCACATAGTTAGTTCTGCAAATCCCTGACTTTTTTAAGACTAAGCATTATATATTGGATGCTTAATTGATATTATGATTATATTTTGAGTCACCATGGTAAAAGTTGTTGGAAATGACGTCTTTGCACTGCTTCTATTTGTCCTGTTTCCATAAAAGTGCATAGTTAGTATGCTAACCTGCTGTTAGGTTACTATGCAATGGCCTTGCTAGTTTCAGATAGAGTTTTTGACCGTTAGGTTCAGAAAAAATTCTACTGAACTCCATTGTCTGTATCCTAGCTATTGTTATCTGAATTTTCATTCAAGTTTGAATAAGATTGGAGTTACTATATACTGAACCTAACTTTTGCATGTGTTTTTTCACTGGTTTCATGCTGCCTAGGGATCTTGCAGCCTGCTCGAAGGTAAGCAAGTGGGCAGGGAGGGAGGGAAGGAAGGAAGGAGAGAGAGGAACCAGCTTGCTTGAAGGTAAGCACACCTGTTGCTTGCACAGTTGCAACCTGCATGCTTGCAACTACAAGCTCTGATCTACATACATGCTTTCAGCCCCTCCTGCATTGTTACTAGTTAGTGAGTTCCCACAGTTGAGGGAGAGAGACAATAGCTCAGTCTATATTGCAGAGACAATAGCTCAGTCTAGCTTATAGGTTTCCATTGTCACTCATAGCGAGTCAATGTGTGTTGAGTTTGTGAGCCATGTGAATGTGATATTGCAGAGTTATTTTGTTCTTTGATTGGCTGCAGCTAGCAGTGAGGTCATTAACAATTTTTTTGGTTATGTAGGCATGGATGATGATGATTTTCTTTCTGATGCTGAGTCTGCAAATGGTGAGAGTGAGGATGAGTTTACTATGAACTCTCAACAAGACAACAATTCTGATTCTATGAATGTTGATGAGGTACTAAGTTCATGACAAACTTGAAAACTTTCAAGCATTTTTAGGATAATATGATTTTTCTTGTTGCCTTTTTTAGGATCCAAATCCTGCAGATGATGTTATTGATACTGCTGAGATGCTGAAGACTTTCAAGCATCTGCAAGAAGCTTTTTCTGGGGTATGTTCTAAAACTTTGTTTGACTGAACTGTGTATATTTCTTTATCACTTTGGACTATTACCTTCAGTATGCCATAGTTACAGTAGTAGGATATCAGTATGTTTTTGTTCTGTGCATATGAAATGTAACTGATTTTGACATTTAAATAATTTTGTAAGATGAAAGTAGGCTGTTGTAGATGCATGCCATTTATTTGGTTTTCTTTTTTTCGTTCAGTTTGCTAAGTTTGTTGACAAGAAAGGGAAATCAAGACGATCTGGCATCTAGACCCGTTCTGAAAAGGTAAATTGAGTACCTAAGTAATCTTCTATTTTGTTTGTTACCATGTTTATTTAATTCAGTGGATTAATTGGAATTTTGTTTGCACTGTTTTTCGGAGTAACAGACCTGTGAGACGCAAGAGTAGAGGGAAATCAAGTGGTGCTGCAAATATAACAGAGAGAGCATCCTCTAGGTTTAACAGTAGGTACTTTGGAGAGATAGTTGCTAAATTGGATGATCGTAAAAAGAAGATTATTCAGGATCATAGCTTTGGTATATTGCTAGAATATGATGGCTGTTCTGCACCTAGAGGCTTTGTACAGTGGATAGCAGATCAAGTAGATTTAAACTGCTGTGACATAGTTGTTGGGGGGAAAGTGATTCCATTTTCAGCAGAGGCAATTCGTCTTTTCTTAGGACTTCCAATAGGTGGTGATGATATTAGAGAGAAGCATAATGACTCTATGAAGAACAAATTTCTCTCTGAAATCAATGAAACTTCTCTACCTCTTGTCAAGACTTTTGGTGAGAAGTTGTTAGGTGACAGTTTGTCCGATGATGATGTGTTTCGCTTCTTTATGGTTGTTGCATTGTCTACATTTTTATGTGCAAATTCCAGTACTCTGCCCAGCCCACAGTACCTTGGCGCTTTGATTGATGTATCTAAGGTGAAAGAATGGGACTGGTCCAAGTTTGTGTTTGATTGGCTGTTTGCTTCAATTTCAAACTATAGAAAGAAGAACAGAAGCACTATTGGTGGCTGCAGATACTTTCTTGCTGTAAGTGTTTTTGTGTTTCTCCTTTCTTCTCTCTATTTAGTCCTTTCTGTTGGATATGTACCTTATTTTAGTGATGTTTTTGAAATGTTTTGTAGGCTTATTATCTTGATTTTGTCAACTTTGGAAAACGGCATGAACTCCCCCCAAGTCTGCCAAGGATCCTTTGTTGGAAGGGCTCGATGATTAAGATATTTGCTTCTTATGATCATGTGTCTGGTGATAAGTATGGAAAGCGCCCGGTAAGTGTTGTATGTTATCTTTGATCATTTGAATGTTTTTAAGATCTCTTGTTGTGTTCAAGATAGAGACATGTCTTTTTTTGAGATTATTGGCTAAGTTCAATACATTTTGTGTAGGTGAAATGTATTGAGGATACTTGCTATGCTGAAGCATCCCTACCGGCAGATGCCTGTGATTCTTTTAGGAGTTCTCTGGATAAACATTGCAACTTCATCCATAAAAAGGTAGGTGCATTGTCCATTATTTTTTATTTGAGTATTCTAGTATATTGAAAAATACATAATTAATATGGTATTATGAACTTCTACAGCACAAAGACAATATGTGTCAGCTTTTCAAAGAGCACCATTCAAGACTAGGCTATAGGAGTCCCGGCACACTTGTTGCCAAAATGTTCAAGTACCTGTATGAGTCTTATCGAGATCGTGATGCTGCTGACCCATCTTTTGAGGCTGAGAATTCTAGTGATAGAGTGTCTTCTCGAGCACATGATAATGTTGTTCATGAAGGTGTTGGTGCTGTCCCTGCAGAAGTTGAAAGCCCACTGCATTCTCCTGCACATGGTATTGTTCCTGAAGTTGTGTTGGATGAGGAAATGGATGTTGTGAAAGAAGTTGATGCTGCTGGTTGTATAGATGGCATTGTGAAAGATGTCCATCCCAATATTCCTTCTCCTGCTATGATCCCTGAAGTTGTTCCTAAAGATGTCTTGGATCAGAAAATGGATGCGGTGAAAGAAGCTGATGCTGCTGGTTGTATAGATGGCATTGTGAAAGATGTGCATTCCAAGATTCCTTCTCCTACTGTGATCCATGAAGACGAAGCTTCTGTGACTGAGAAAATCGAATCAGATGGCTTATATGATGCTTTTGGTAGTGACTATTGTGCTGATTCTCAGTCAACTGAGATTCTTCCATCAAATAACTCATCTGCCCATGGTACATCAAGTGTTCTATTTTATTTGTTCCATTCTTTATCTTGTTTTGTACCTCTTGTTCATACTCTTATGAATTTTTTCCAGTTGTAGATTCAGGTAGAAGGAAGAGGAAGAGGAAACACAATGCATCATCACAAACTTCCAGTCATGATAGTGTGGCTTCTAGGACTAGACATGGACTATCTCAACGTCTTGGAAAATCGCCTCTCAGTTGCATAAAGGTTTATGATGCTAGATTCAATATTGCTACAACTTAATTTATTCTATTTTGTATTGTTGATTATGTTGTTGTGTTTAGAATAGTGCTTTTAATATTAAATTATTTCCCTAAACAATGAATCTGTTAATTTTAGGCAAGTGTGCTTGATCATAATGGAATTGGAGGTACAAAGGAAAATCCTGTAGTTATTGAGGAAGCCCCAATCATAATTTCTAATGATGCAAGTAAACATCAGAATCTTGAACTAAAAGTGAGCTTATGTGCTTTCCTCATTCCTTTTTTTTATTTCAGTCCTCTCTCTATGAAACAGTGTATGCTATTTTAGTGTACTATGCTCCATGAGTATTACAATTGTTAACTTAATCTTCCCCTTTTAGGCAAATGTGCTGCATGATACTGGTAATGGAGGTTCAAATGATAGTCCTATACTTGTTGAAGAAGCCCCGGAGTTAGCTTCAAAAGCTGCAACCAAACGTCAGAAGCTCGAACTTGTGAGTTTTTTTTGTTGAGAAGCTGCTTCACATGTATTCAGCTATGTAGTCTTCTATGATTGGGCATTTGACCTTTAGTTGAATAGTTGCTGTAGGTTCATGAATTGAGCTGAATGAATAGCCATAATTGATTTGTATTTATTGTCATATATTTCTACCACTAGTATACTATGTTGTTCTGATCATGTGATATTTGATATTTATTTTGCCCATCTGTTTGTTTTCTGTCCCAGGACAATGCATAATTAGATGCTTCCAAGAATGTCCAAAATCTTTCTACTCCCTACCATTCAAAAGAAGCTGAACTAGTTGAGAATGCACCGCATGCTTTGGATCGTACTGGTTAGTATATTTTTCTAGATTGCACTTTTATTTGCAGCAAATTGCACAGTTGAATTATTGCAGTTATGGTGTTTTTGATGTGCAATATCCATAAATTCAGCAGGGAAAGCACCTGTTAAGAAACCTTGTATGAAGACGAAGCTTCCCTACTTCAATAGTCCTAGCATGCCATCTTTTAGAATCTTTGATGATGAGGATGATATGGGAAACTTTGTTGAAGATCCTAAACTAAGACGTCCTATTGGTCCAGTATCTAGTACAGCTTGTACTTCAAATGAGAATCAACAGAAAGGAGTTGCTACGACTACACGTCTTCAGCCCCAAGTTGAAGTGAGTTGTTGTACTCCAACATAAAGCTTCAACATAAACTGCAACTACTACTTTTTGAGCTGCAACATAAATGTTTGACTTATTTTGATTTTCTGTTACTTTTTGATAGGTTCAATCTGAGAGTAGCTTCTACTTCCAATTTTGCCCTGCACAAGAAAATTGGACTTTTATTGACCGGATGAGTTCTAATCCTTTTGGTGGAGGTAGTAACTTGAGCAATGAGGAAGCTGTTGAGACTGAAATTAGAAATGACAATACTAAAACTGTAAGCTTGTTTATAAACTACTTCAATTTTGTTTCTTCACAATTCTTATGATCTCTTTTCTTTAACTAATATGGTAGTATTTTTTTTATTAGGACCCTGTCCGTATGGAGTCTTTGCCTTTTACTGATTATTCTGAGACTGCCGAAGATACAAATGAACCTGTTCCACTAGCTGCAATCAGTCCTTCTGGAGAAGTCTTAGACATTGTAACTTGGGCTACCTAGTTTTATCAATGAGTTTAGAATAATTGTTTTTTGTGAGATAAACTACTGAGTTGCTTTTGCTCTAGCCATAGTAGTGGAAGGACAACTGTTAGTAGTTGGGGCTGTCCTCTATATTGTAATAGCTAGTGCAAGTAGTTGTAGTTCCATCCAATACTCTATTGTACCTTAATGGTACTAGTGTTGTATATATTTGTAATAAACACAATAGAAGTTTTTTTGCTGTCCTCTTCTTGTACCTCTAGTCTATTGTGTTTTTTGTTTGTTAGGTAGTTAGAGAATAGAATGAAATAGTATGAGCCCTGTTATTTCAATTTTACTTTATGATTTTCGAACAATTTTATGTTTTTTTTCTGATTTTGCAGGAACCTATTGCTAGACCTCTTTCATCCCATCAAGGTGGGAGTTTTGTATCTGCAAAAAGTATGGGAAGCAATGGTTTATCAAACGACTCTGAGTCATTGTCAAATCCAAGTCCTTGGTACTCTTCTAGTGCAAAGCTAGCTCTCCATCGTCCTAAAAGGTTTGTGATCCCAAGCAAATTCAAGATGAGCCCTTATATGACGCCTCATTCGAAGGTAACAGTATCCAGACTTGAAGCTGATGTGTATGGCGTTGTTTTGAATATGGCAGAAAGTGAACATTCTGAGTAAGTTGTAAATGTTGACTATAGCCTTGTTAGTGTTTTCAAGACTTGTGACGGTACTTGAATGAAGTAATTTTGAATTGTTTCCATTTATTTCAGTCTTACAGTAATCAATTATGGGCAAGTTGTTGTCAAATTAAGTGCACTAGCAAGTTCTCTTAAGCCTCAAGGGAAGGTTCATTACTTTGTAGTGAATGCTTTGTGCAGACTGTTATTCCATAGGAAACACCCCAAGAATTCATATAAGCATTATTTCTTCTCTAAAGTTGGCGTAAGTATAATTTCTCTCTTTCTTTTTATCACAGTTATATGTGATAAAATAATATTGATCAATCTGTTTTTGTAGGACTATTTAATTGGAAATCACGGTCCTAATGATAGCAAGGAGAAGGAGCTATATGAGAATGCTGTTAAATGCTTTAAGGGTGCTTCTCGTGCAAGGTCATTAGCACACACTCAATATGTGAGTAACATATCCTTTTAATTTTTTTTAAGGTTTAGCACATATGTTGTGTGCATTGCAGTTGTAATAATAATAATCCCTTTTTCAATCTGCATTACATGTCAGCTTTATTTTCCAATCCTCTTTCATGATCGATGGTATGTGGTGGTTGTGTATATAAATCGAAGACAGGTTATCATCTTGGATTCATGTACTCTACGTTTTGGAGCAGACTCACGTTTCCATAAAGATGTCCGTGATGAATTTGTAAGTTGTAGCAGCACATTTATTCACATCATTTTGTTTGACTGCAATGTGGTTCAAATAAGAAAAAAACATATATCTGCACTCTAATTATTCCCTCTTCCTGGTTTTAGATACCAAACTTGACCGCAATCTGGAGTGAAGTTGTTAAAATTGATTTTGGGTTCCCTGGATATAATGTTATCTTTGGAAATGTACCTCAGCAGTCTGAGAAGTAGGTTAAATATGGTCTTTCTTGATTTTTGTAAATCATATCATTTTGTGTGTTTCTTATAGTAATATTTTTGTGTCTTGTTTTGTATATCTTGTTTCAGCTTTAGCAATGATAGTGGTATCTTTGCAATGAAGAATCTTGAGCTTTGGGACCTAAATGTCAATTTGGTGGACAAGTTTTGTGAAGATGATGTTGACCATCTTCGTATCAAGTACGTCAATGACATGATTTTCAATGAATTCAATTGTTCTGATGTTGGTCGATCAAAAGTCATGGAATATGATGCCGAGGTAATACTAGTTGCAATGTCACTTTTTTGTGTATTGTTCCATCATGTACTCAATTGATAGTTGATTCTAATATTTTTTTCCTCAGGTCTATGCAAAGTACTACAAGAGAGAATGACCTGCATGTTTGTGTCCAGATCTTGTGTTTTAGGTTCCTGTTATATAGGGTGTAGGTTCATGCTATCAGTGTATGGTACTTTGTAAAGAAGCAACTATGTTGATGAGAATATTTGGAGCTACAGTGGTTGTAAATACTAATCTATAGTCAGTCAAGAGGATACAGTAAAGTTGATGACAATATTTGGTACTATTTGCATCTACAACAAGATGCATTTTTTGTTTTAATGCTTGATCTGAACTGTTTGTTTTATATGCATTTTTTAGACTTGCTTTCTCTGTTAGTGTGTCTTTTTTGTCCTCTATGTGTTAGTGTAGTAACCTTTGATAGCAAAAGACAAGGACAAGTTTGAGGGGTTGTGGAGGTCCCTCTTCTTCTTTACATTACCATCAGGATGATGGTTGGGATCGGATGATGGAAGCTGCTGCACTAAAATCCAGGGTGGTGTATGTAAGTGCCTTTTTATTTTAGTTCTAATTTTTGAAGCATGTGTTAGGGTTGTATATTGCCTTTGTACATGCTCAGTTCAGTGTACTGCTGATTTTAGACTAACTCCACTACTCTAGAAAGATTCAAAGGACTAGGTAGTGAAAGAAAACATAGAAACCTCACATTTTGATTTGTGTTAATTTTGCTTTGTGTTTACACCATCTTGAAATCTATTTATTTTGATTTGTGTTAAGAAACACCTCCTATTTGTCCTTGTCCATTCACAGAAAAAAATTGTTTCTTGTGATTTGTGCTAAAACATCTTCAAATCTGTTTATTGTGCTTTGTGTTTACACCATCTTGAATTCTGTTTATTTTGATTTGTGTTAAGAAACACCTCGTATTTGTCCCTTGTCCTTTCATAGAAAAAAATTGTCTCTTGTGATTTGTGCTAAAACATCTTCAAATCTGTTTATTGTGCTTTGTTATTTGTGAAATTTTTTATTTGTCATTTTCAGGCAAAGTACCATCTCATCAGGTTGAAGGAGCAGAGAGGAAGGATTTGAGAGCACCACGAATGCTTACAACCCACCCCATTAGCCATGGGCTTGCTTATGCCACAAAGAGCACTCATATGTGTAAGTATATCAAGCGCTATGTTTCAGCTTAGGAAACCTTAATGGTTGCAAAATATGTTGTAACACAATCTCATACACAAAAACATCTAAATGAAAAGCATAGCTTGTGCATATTTGTTCTGGTATTGGTGGAACCACAGAAAAATAAAACATCCGGTTACACAATTGCAATCGCCATCAATGTAAATTGCAGGTATCAGACACTGCAATTGTAGTATTCATCAAATGCGATTGTAGTTCTGGGTATATAATAACTTAAGCTTCCTATTCATCTAACAAATTACATAAATTAATAGGCCACACAAATTCAATGCATGCTTCCTTCTGCATGATTAATTTCACTTGCATCTGTTGACCATCTTTGATTTTCATGTCTTCACTGTAATGTTGCTTTTGGATGCATGCCACCATTTGTTGTTTCCTTTCTCTTCTTTCTTTTTGGCTTCACTGGGGACCCTACAAAACATTATTAGTTGTCATATTTAAGAATATTTGCATTTGGACTGAAACTGTATGTGTATGTACTGAAATTATATTTATTTGGACTAGAATTTTTACCTGCAGTGTCTGTGTCATTAGTTTTCTTCTTCTTCTTCTTTTCTGCTGCCACCATCTTCTTCTTTATTTCTTCTATATGTGTCTTCATTCTGACTGCTTTAGGTGGCCTTCCCTTTCTCTAAATTGTTTCTGGCTCATCTATTTCAGTGCGTGTATCTCTAGTTCCTCCTGGTATAGTTTCTCCTCCTTCATTGCTGCCTTGCTGGTCATTTTGTGCCTCGCCTGATTGCTGAGCAGATAACATTCTATCTAAATTGATTTCCATCTTGTCGAATTCTGCCATTAGATATTCCATTGCTTGCTCAGTTTTTGATCCTTTTGAATTCAGTATTGTTGACTTCCTGGATAATATGTTGAATCTCAACAATGGGCTTGTTTCAACTGTTTCTTCTTCTCTTCTTTCAACATGAACCATCATATTCTTTTTTCTCCACCTTTCTATGAAGTATTTCTCTGGAATTGTGCTGATTTCTTTTTCAATGACTATTTTCAGGATATGAGAGCACAATATTCCATCTTTACTGAATTTTGCACATATGCAGGTAAATTCTTCTTGACCTTGTGTTAGTTCAGTGTTTACTGTATACCTTCTGAACCTATGAACCTCATGAATCTCGTTACTTTTCTGCCAAACCTCAAATGTCTTTCCATATTCAGTCTCCCTGTAGTTCAGCCTTGATGTTTCCTTCAGTTGTAGCTGGAACTTTTTGAATATGTTTCTATTGTATAGTTGTTGTGCCTGCTGCTCTATTCTGTAGCCAAATATAAATTCTTTTGGCCTTTTCTGGTTGCTATAGTTGTCCTCCAGCCTTTCTGCCTGATTTATGTTGTCAACAATCCGATTGTACTCTTTCAAAAAGCTAAGGATACTATAGGTAGGCCCAACATTATCTTTGAACCTCGCATTTGTTGCCTCACTTCTGGATGTGGTCTGTATGAATGGGAAAAAATCATTTTTGTAGTAGACCGGGATAAACCTTTTCCTCATCTCCCACATTCTGTTGAAGTATTGATTCCCTTGTAGGTTTCTTTCCTCAATCATTCTCTTCCAAAGTCGCTCAAACTCTTCCTCTGTTAGACAATTGTTGACTACATCTTCAAATTCTTCATACAGTCCTTCGTTTGCTGCAAATACCTTGATGTTCTTATTGTAGCATTTGGTCTTTATGTGGAACAAGCAGTTTCTGTGCTTTGTGTTAATGAAGACTTGCTCTATTGCTGATTTCATAGCCATGTCTTGGTCTGTAATGATGGTTTGAGGGTGTTTTCCTCCCATTGCCTCAAGGAAAGTTTGGAATACCCACTTAAAAGTATCTACTGTCTCATCATGCAGGAAAGCACATGCGAAGAGGCAACTTTGCCCATGTCCCGTGATTCCAACAAACGGTGCAAAAGGTAAGTTGTATCGATTGGTCATATAAGTCGTGTCGAAACTCACACATTCTCCGTAATCTGCATAATATTTCATACAAGAGCAGTCTGTTCAAAACAAGTTTCTCACTCTGTTTTCCTCATCTAAATCAAACCTGAAAAAGAAAGAAGTATCCTTTGTTTGTTTTTTTTGAAATAGTCAAGTACTTTTGTCATGTCAGAACCTTTAATTTCTCTGTTGAGCTTTGTCCTAAAGTTGCTGATGTCTTTTTTTTTCATTGGTAGAGCTGTTAGACCACCTCTCAGATATGATAGAATAGAAACCATTTTCCTAGTTGGGATATTATTATCGTTCAGAGTCTTGATAAGACCTTTTTCCAACTCAGTCATGTACTTGTGGCCTGAAAATAATTGATCCCTCTGTCCAGGGCATAGCTCATGATTATGTTCCAAATCTAGAGTTTTAATCTTCCATATACCTCCTTCTTCTTTCACCATCATAACACAAGGACATTCTGATTTTTGTTGAACATTTGTTTTCCTTCTCCTAACTGGTTTGTTTCCAACATACTTTCTAAATCTGCCTCTTGTTGCTCTAAAGACTTTGGTTCCTTTTCTTTTCATTGACGATTGCATCTCATTGTCACTTTCACTACCTCATTATTTCTTCTTACTTTGAGTTCTTGTCGTATGTGTTATGACAACTTGAAATCCAGCTAGGAATGCATAAAAGTTGAAGAAATGGTGAGCATCATTCCTAGTCTTAAATTCCATTGATAGTTGTGGGGTGTACTTGCTGCTGATTGGTGCATTGTTGCCTGCAGATGCAGCAACCTGCTCACTTTTAATGAATTCTTCAATCTCCTCCTCCGTGAGTTCCTGACTGCCATTTACATGCTCATTATCATCTGTTACAGCTGATGTAATATCTGAATTTGTTGGTTCTGCTGCTATGATCCTCAAGTCATTTTCTTCCATTGTTGGTTGATCATCTTCATCTTCATGTTGCACCTGAAAATATATTAGCAGCAGTCTTAGTTTGTTATAATTGGTACTTTTAATACTATTTTCTTTACTGTAGACTAAAGTAGTTGAAGAGATCATTTTTATGTACCTCATCAATTTCCATGTTGTTGAATACATCAGTTTGCCAATGATATTGTCCATTTTCAGATCTGTCTTCATCAGCCATGCTTGCCATTTGTTCGCCCTGTTTTTGCAAAGGTAAGTTTACTTTTGATGCTAGTACATATTTGGTGTTGCTTATAAATGTAATCAACCATTGCTTTATCTTTATATCTACCTCATATGATGTTCTTGACTCTGATATTGACCAGTCAGTTTGCGGTCCAAAGATTCCATCTAGATTCTCAAGGCTCCTATTCTGTGTATTTTGTTTGTCAATGAAAGTGGTGGTTATTTACCAGAAAAAAAAACACAACTAGATTGACAAGCATATACAACTTTACCTCATTCATATCATTTCCAATGATCATCTGGGTTAATGTTCCTTGCATCCTTTCAAGCTGCTGCACAGTTTTTAATAAGCCTTATAAATTACACTTCGATTGTGCTAAATTTACACTACCATATATAGCTGTAATTTGCTCTTTTGTGCACTGTAATTTCTATATACTTGCAGCATTGTTTTTACCTGCCTATTACTGTCACATTGATCATCTTCCTGTGAATTCCTGATTTGTTCCAGCATAAGTTCAGTGAAGCCTCCCTGCATTGAAATACAATTTAGTTTAAAAACAACCTTTTGTTATCTTCAGATTTTTGAATATAAGCAATGATTTCCTCACCTTTTTGTATCTGTAGGTATTTGAAGAGCCTGCAGCAGATCCTTTAAGCATTTCTGCATCATAATTGGTGATCCTTGATGTTCCATGTGAGCTCATTGATGTTGGATAATCATCAACTCTACTTGTTGTCATATACATACTATTCTGCTCAATGTAACTGATGTCTGATAGATTTGTCGACATAGAATGTGAAAATGTGTTTTGTCCACCTCCACCCTGCATCTATTTCAACATATATACTTGTTGACATATGTCTAGTTGCACTAGGTAAATGATTTTTTAGCAATATTTTAATCTAGTACCTGGTTAGTCTGGTACATGAGTTGTAGTGTTTCTTGCCACTTCTTTATCCCATCTGCTGTTGTGAGATCAAAGTCTGTTTGTGTGTTTTCGTATCCATGTGTATATGGTACCTGCAGTAGATGATATATATCATTTAGTAATGTTAAATTTAGCAAGATTCACCTGTATTTGTAGCAAGTACATGGAAAATAGATTTATCATAAACCAAAACTTAAGTACTGAAATTTACATTACCTGAAATTTAAATGGGTCTTTTTTCTTTTATTATGGGCTGTACAGAAATTACAATGAGTTTTCTCTACATGGGCCTCTATGGGTTGATGCTGTTAAATGGGTCTTTTTCCTTTTATTGTGGGCTGTACAGAAATTACAATGGGTTTTCTGTTAAATGGGTCTTTTTTCTTTTATTATGGGCTGTACAGAAATTATAATGGATTTTCTCTGCACGGGCCTCGTGGGCCTCTTTTAGAATGTAGGCAACCAACAATCATGTGCTAACTTGTTATAAAACACACAGATTCTTGTTCTATTGTAAATCATGTGTTTTACATACAACCAACAACCATGTGTTTTCTTATCCTAAAACACATGGTTTTTGTCTGTTACAATTTGTATGTTTTGCAGCCAACAAACAACCATGTGCTAGCTTTTGCTAAAACACATGGTTGTTGAGTAGACAGACTCTTGAAAATTGCATCTTTGTCCGCCACCGCGCGGCGCCGGATGTGGCCGTCGTCAGGTCTCATGCGATCGATCGCGACAGCGCGCGGACGACGGCGGCCTCGTCGCACCGCTGTCGTCTTCGTCTCGCCGCTTGCTTGGGCTCCCCGAACTCGTGCACAGTGACACACACTGATGGACTGACAGAGTAGTGACAGACACCCACACACGGACACGGACACGGACACGGACACGGTGGTCGTGGTCGACGAGCTAGCGCCGCACGCAACGAGCGAGAGAGCTGCTGCGCGCGCGCGCGCGGTGTAGGCCTAGGCCTAGGCGGCGTGCTGCTCCAGTCCACCCCGCTGCGCCACAGTTTCCCGGCAGCCGTCCCCGTCCGACGACGACCCGCAATCTTGCCGCGCGATCCGCTGCAAGAAAAAAAGACCAGCTAGCCAGTCGCCACGGCCGAGATCGACACGTACGTTCTCCACGGCCCCGGCCCGGCCTTTGCGTCCGCGGAGGAGCTGCCTGCCGCCTGTCGATCGGGGTCGGGGAGCAAGCAGCTAGCAGGACGGCTGTTTGGGTTGAATTCCGGCCGGCCGGAGAGCGAGGATGCCTATTCCGAGTTGAATTCCGCCGACGGCGACTGCCTATTCTGAGGAAAGAAAGACGGGGCCGGAAGCAAAGCCAGCCATGCGGACCGACCCGGGGACGGGGAGCAGATTGCACTGTGGCGGATGGGCACTGTCACTGACATGACATGACCAGGCGCGCAGCACGATGGCGATGGATGCACGGATCTATCGATCTGCAGGTGCGGGCACTGCGTGCAGATCGCTCTCCTGCTGCCGCCCTGGAGGTCTGGAGGTAGCCCGGCCGGAGCCCCGGACCGGACGTACTACGCCGTCGTCTCTAGCTCTTGAAAGGCATCGATCCGTCCGTCCCGGCCGGGTCCAGGTCCAGCGTGCGGCGGCTCATGCACACAGCAATGCATGGTCCATACCACACATGGACACGTAGTACATGGACGGCGATTATTCATCGCAGATGGCCATGGCCAGTGTGCAGTGCAGTACTACTGCAGTGCGTACGACTCCGATCCGCCTAGCTTCTTCGATCTCCATCGGTCGACACATCATCCATCCATCCAATCCAATATTATCCAACAGTGATGATTAATTGGCGGACTCATGACATGTGTGATTAATTATTACTACTGTACTTAGCACTTTACTGTAGCAGCGATGAGATGGCCATTACTACAGTGCACCGGTTGCTGTCGTCGTCGATCGGCTGCCAGATGCATCATGCTGCCGAATGGCGAACGATGCTGCAAGCCTGCAACAGCTTCGTTCCCAGTCCAGCCTCTGGGGCTCGATCAACCCGCCTGTGTGTGCATGCAAATGCAATGGCCCAACTCAATGAACAATCACATCACATCGCTCTGAATCCGTTACTGCTGATGATGATGTTGCAAGAACATCATCGATCGGTTGCGGCGCCGCACTGACGAGCAAGTTCGTCACAGTAGAAAACGGAGACGCGAGCACAGTCCACAAGCAAGCTGCTGCTGCTGCTGCTGGCTATTATCGACGATCGATGATGTATACAATACAGCTCTCGAACGGACGAAAGAAGGTGTTTCAGTCTCCCACGCACTCTCTCATATCTCATCACTGTCTCACTCTGCTGATCATTCATTCCACCCCCACCACGGGTTACATTACATGCATGCGGCGTTGCTTTCAGATGGACGACGAGCTAGGGTAAAGCCGATCGATTCACACTGCTGGGTGGTGATGTGTGGCTGCATCCACCGGCCGGTACGTACGACGTCTCTGTAGGCTGTAGGCTGTAGCCAGGACAGCCGCCGTCGACCTGTCGTCGTCGTCGTCGTCGTCCACCTGCGGCAAGCTAGCTAGCTGCTGGTTGCCGGGAGTTTCGGTAACTCGCTGGGCCACGACGGGCATGCATTGCATTGCGTTGCAGGCAGACAGGCAGGCTTGTAAATCTGAAACTCTCTTTCTCGCGTAGCGTACGGTGCTTGGGCGCCTTGCTGCTGATCGACGTCCGTACATGACCTCTTCTCTTGCCTGATTCAGGCTCAAGTTGGCTGATTTATTACGGCCTTGTTTAGTTGGCAAAATGAAAAGTTTTCGGACACGGTAGCACTTTCGTTTCTTTGTGGCAAATATTATCTAATAATTATAGATTAACTGGGCTTAAAAGATTCATCTCGCGATTTACATGCAAACTGTGTAATTAGTTTTTGTTTTTGACTATATTTAATGCTCCATGCATGTATCGCAAAATTTGATATGACTGAGAATCTTAAAAAAATTTTAGTTTTTTTGGGTGAACTAAACAAGGCCGACGAGAGAAAAACACTGTTGACCGTGTATTTTTTTCTATCAGCCAGCAAGGTTTTTCTCTCGTAATAAATCAGCGAACAGTATTTTTGACATTGCTTATATTAATTACTAGCTAGCTCCATCAGTCACAACTCCAGCACACGATTAATTAATTATCTTAGTTTAGCAACTTAGCATTATTCATGCATGCATGGGCTGTCTCCGGGCGAAGCCGACGACGGCGATGAGCCGATGAGCGGCATATATGCATGCGGTTTATTGGGGTTTCGTGCGTCTGTCCGACAGCGCCGGTGAGACGTCGTCTTTTCAGGGCAGCTAGCAACGATGAATACATACATATAAAGTCATGAGAGCTAGCAGCGCAGGCCGGGACCACGTACGTGCAATGCAATATATAGGACACGGAGCGAGGGCGATGCATGGATGCATGGAACGAGATGATTAGCAGTGGTTTCACTCTATTATTAAGACTTGATATAGTACTGAGTGTCGTCGTCAGAGTCCTTATGATTACGCCTACCTGTCGTCGGTCCTACACCCGCGAATGCATATCTGAATGTCGATCCTATTAAGGCATTTTGTTTGACAAGATCGTCCTAACTGTTAAGGCATTGAACAGTAGTCTCCAGTAGGCAGCACTAGACCCCAGCAACCAACCAATGCTCGTACACACAGGCTTTATAAAATTAACATGATGTATTAGAAGTTCTGGATGAACTAGAGACCAGAGAGAGAAAAAAACACACGTTGTGGTGAGATTTTCAAGTGATTTAATTTAAGGCTAATGCTGAAAACACATATGCTCGGTCATTCCGAAATTTGTAGAATGATTGATTATTTACATTGTTAGGATTAGAGTGATTCTTAAATACTCCCTCCGTCTCTGAAAGCTGCAATTTCTAGAGTTGTCCTAAGTCAAACTTTTACAACTGGGGGTAGCCTTCCTTCGTCTCCCTCCGAGCGCCCCCAACGGGCGACTCGGGAGGCCTGCGCCGCTGCCTAACAACCCCCCCCCTCTCCCCGGCCCCCTCCGGCCGCCATCGCTGCCTTTCCGCGGTGGCGGCGGCTCCCAAAAAGGAGCCTCGTCCGCACCTCCGCACCCCTTGCCTCCCTCCACCCCCGCTCTTCCTCCTCCCTCCACCATGGCTAACCCGGCGTCCACAGCGGCAGACGGCGGCGGACGGCCGGATTGAGGCTTCTGCGGGTTAGATCCGCCGCCCGCCAACCCCCCCCCCCCCCCCGGCCTCGACGGTCGGCCGGTCCTTGGCGCCCGAGGTGGATGGCGTCTGGCCGGACCTAGGCTCTCGGGCCCCGGATCTGGCGTCGGCCCGACCCCCCCCCCCCCGGCCCCTCGTCCTCTCTCCGCGGTGGTGGATTCTCCGGCGGCAGGTAGGATGCTGTCCGACCAGATCTGGACTCTCAGGTCTCCAGTCCCCACCCTCCCCCCTCTCATCGCGGCGGAGGCCGGCGCGGGGGTGCCTCCTGGGCGGCCCTCACTTCTGCTGGAGAGGTCGGCGGCGGTGAGGAACTCTCCGGAATCTCCGCGAGCTCCTCCGTGCGGGGAAGAGCCTCGTCGGTGTCCTGGTGGCACCGCTGCTCTGGGAGCTGATCCAGTGCTCCACCACCGGCGTGCGAACGACATCTACAACAATGGCGCTCTTCCTCCCCTTCGTCTCCGACGGGCCAAGGGCCGCGGCTGGTCCATCGTGCGGTCCTGGCCAGCAGTCGTGGCAGGCTGGGACCGGACATTGGGCTGGTTATGGTGCGCGCCTCCCACTAGTGCGGGCGAGTCCGGCAACGGCTCCGCGTAGTGTGGCGGCGACCGGCGACCCTCTCTGTCTCGTCTGTTATCTTGCCGGTGCGCGCCTCCCACTTTCGCGGGCGAGTCTGCTGTCGGCTCCATGAGGTGTGGCGGCGGCCGGCAAGCTTCCTATCCCCACTTGCCGGTGCGCGCCTCCCACTTTCGTGGGCGAGTCCGGTAACGGCTCCGCGAGGTGTGGCGGCGGCTGGCAAACGCTCCGGCCCCCTGCCGTTGCGTGCCTACTGCTGTCGCGGGCGAGTCCGGCTTCGGCTCCGCGCGGTTTGGCGGCAACCAGTCTTCCCTCACCTTCCCCCGTCCGCGCTTCATTGCTTGTCTGTGTTAGTGTCGACGCCGTTTTGGGCGTGTCAATGGGGAGTACTTGCAATGGTTCTGGGCGAAAGCTTAGCTCAGATGTTTCTGGGCCAGCGATGAGATCTCCTTCCTAAAGGCGTCACTGAAGAACCTCAGCTTTGGCTGCAGTCTCCTCGTTTCGACCCGCTCATCACCTCTGGCACATGGCTTGGGCGAAAGCCCTGCCAATGCGCATGTGGAGCTCCTCTTCATGCTTGGCTGACGATGACTACGTTGCGACGTCGTTTACCTCCCTGGAGGCATCGTCATTGAGTTCATGTGTCTTGGTGTTTGTGGTAGTGCGGTTGTGCTTCTTGCTCTTCTTCTTTTCTCTCTTCTCTTCTCTTCTCTACTTTGATTGCTGGCACTTTTCACCCTTGTGCTTGGGCGTGTGCCGTTGTAAATAAATGTGTAACTTTACCAGGCCATTTTGGGCCACTATATATAAAATTCAGGTGGGGAACGCCTCCCCTCCGGTGACCTTCAAAAAAAACTTTTACAACTTTGACCAAATTTATAGAAAAAAAGATAAGATTTATAGTACCAAATTAATACCATTAAATTTATTATAGAATATATTTTTGAAATATACTTATTTTATGTCATAGATATTGATACTCATTTCTATAAAGTTGGTCAAAGTTAAAAAAAAGTTTGACTGGCACGGATTCTAGGAGTTGAAGCTTTCGGGGACGGAGGGAGTAAAGAAGAAGAGCATCATCTATAGGTTTCTCCCAAACCCATGGTCAGTATTCTTAGTTCTATATAAATAAAACATATTTAAACATAAACATATATAGTCTTGGATACGAATATATCATAACTGAATTTTTCTGCTTCTCTTAGTGACGTGGACTTCTCCTAATGTCTAACTATTTAAAAATTAGTATAATTTTTTTCTACTAAATGTCTCCTAGTTAGAATCTCATGTGTTATGACTAGTGGTAATGTTCTACTACTACTTAAAAACACTAGGAAAACTCCACCTTTTTGGTAGTGTATACGCACCATAGAAATAAGGGATTTGCTAAATTTTAGGTGCCTAAATTTTAGTTTCCTTATAGACAACAGTTATTGCATATATTTATATCAAAATTGTGGTTTTAGTTTATTGCAATTTCTATAGACACAATATATAACTTTTTATTCCAGGAATAAAAAAATATTAGACAAAACCACAAACTTGACAAAATCTCAAAGACAACTTAACAATTTACAATTATTTTCTATAGTCATACAAGGACAATAATTTGATATGGTATGACACAAAGACAAATCACAAATCACAAAAGTGATAATTTTACTTGTACTAATTGGTAGTACACAATCTTAAAAAATTAGGCACTTGAAATATAGGAAAAGTGTAGAAATAAACATATCTGGATGATTAAAAAGTGAAAGGCAAGCTACACACCCACAGAAGTATACCACGAGACGTGCATGCGCTCAGGCTGCCAGACCACACCACATGAGTGGCGCGGCATGAATATAGATTTTTGTAGCTCTAAACACCTGCAGTGGGTCTATATTTACCATCCATAAAAGCAAGAAAAAACGAATGTGAGGAATGATAGACGAAAAGAGGAGTGATGGAAACATTTTGGAGATTATCGCCTTAGACATTTAAAGGATGAAAACATTTATACATTTTATTTTAGTATCCTGGTCATTGTTAAAGGCCATGGCTTGCTCTTTACTTTTGTATCCAAAACTTGTAATAATTGGCTGTGTACATCGCTGGATATAGAGGCCGAATTTTTATATTCATTATCTAAAAAAAAATGGGACTAAGGAGAGAAGAAATTGCCGTATTTAAAATTACATATATAGGTAGTAGTAAATGAATACGTTGAAGCCGACTTATTTTAGGATAATATTATTGGACATAAATTGTTCTAACTCGTATGATCTCTTATACGTGGACAAAGGTATCATCCATCTAGATCGATTATACCGTACTCGTGCATTTAAAAGTTTATACGAGTTAGAACAACTTACGTATGATCTCTCATACCTGCTTGTATGTTGCTTGCTCAGCTCGACAGCCTCTCTCGGATGCACCGGTCATCACGTAGACAGATGCACCTGTGTGCACCGGCCGTCGGCCGACGACCACCGACACACATAGGCGAATGCATGCATGCAAGGGCGGCGACACAGCTCCTGCGCGAGCGCGGGAATGCATATTGATTGGTGCATCTGCGCTGTTCCCCAAATTTAGGCCTTGTTTAGTTGGGTGGGGAAAAAAGTTTAGGTATTGTAGCACTTTTCTTTATATTTGATAATTATTATCTAATAACCATAGACTAATTAGGTTTAAAAAAATCATCTAGTAATTTACAAACAAACTGTATAATTAGTTTTTTGTTTTCGTCTATATTTAATGCTCTATGCATGTGCCGCAAAATTTGATGTGACGGAGAATCTTAAAAGGTTTTTTAGTTTTAGAGGAAACTAAACAAGGCCTTTATTTCGTGTTGTTCATCTTGGTAGTATAGCTAGTGGACACGCAAAATTATAAAATTATAAATTAACATACTATTACATAATACTATTTTAAAATTATATAAATTAACATATTATGACATAATACTATTTTAGAATTATATGTTTTAAACGAAGAGTGCCATAAAGTGGCATGGAATTAAATCTAAAATAATGTCTTTTACACATGGGGATTGAAAGCGAGTTAGTCCATTGTTAGTGGGAGTTCCATTAGAAGTTTATTCATATTTAATAGGTTCATGTGATCATTGACATTGATTATGGCTTGACGACGTTTAAAAACTGTGAATTTCATGTAAATAAATTATGTTGGTTTGATTTTCAACTCTAGATAAGCCATAGAATTAAACGATTATGTAAAAAAATAAGAAAATTATGCATCAAGAGCAAATGTTATATATATATATATATATATCATTATTGTTTCTATTTCTAGAAACTACACTGTAAAATTCGCCACGGAAAATGGACTTGTACCAGCCGCGGAGAGGCAGTGACCACTGACCAGTGAGCGTGCGTTTCTCGAGAGCATGAGCATGGGCCAGTGGAGCCGATCGATGACGATCGGGTAGGGTCGGGCCGGGAAAGCCCAACAGGCCATCATTCTTGGCAAATGCGTACGGCGTATCGACCGGGCCTCCACCCGGCCCGAAGTTTTGGATCCGGGACGCGAAGAGATGCGGGACCAATGATGGCACGTGCAGTGGACCAGGCCCAGCAATCTACTCCGGCCCAAGCAGAAGGCGGTGCTGGGCCATGTTCAGCGACCAAACGTATGCCTTGAACAGAGTCCTTCTGACACTAAGACTTTTGTCAATGTTCAATTTTACATCCCCGATCGGAAAACCATTATGTTTAACCTCCTCTAACTTTTGAAATCAGTCGCAATTGCTCCTTTCATCCGGTTTCAAAAATTAGCGAAAATAAGAAAATGGTTTTCCAACCGGGAAAGGGGAATTAAATTAGATTTTAATAAAAGTTAGCCAAAACAACTTCTCGCGTGTCCAATCCACTAGTGCGAGTGCGATGCAAAGAAACTCCACTCAAGCCATGTTTAGTTACCACCTAAAAAAATTTTATTCCCCGTCTCATTGAATGTTTGGATACACGTATGAAGCACTAAATATAGATAAATTTGTTTGAAAAACCATAGTTTGTTCCCCGCATTACTAAATATAGATAAATTTGTTTGAAAAACCATAGTTTGTCATGGTTTTTCATACAAACTATGGTAGAAAAAGTGTCTTCATTTGACAACATACAAAAAAATATTAGTTTTGTAATGCGGTAAGCAGAAGTACGTGATTATTATGGTGCTGAACTTTTATATAATTTTTTATATACTTTAACGTCGTCAAATAAAAAAACTCAAAACTAGAAAGTTGTAGATCTCATCAAGCTCTACAATTTTCATATAAAAATTATCTTCATCCGATGTCGTGTCAAAGAGTTATGATTTTTTAAAAGTTTGGTCTTGTCATGTCATTACCGGTGGCGCGACAAGACTATACTGTCACGCCAACGCATGTATTGCGATAAACCTTTTCACATCAGAAACGCCATTCAATGTGTCGTATCTTGCCGTGCCAATGCATGTGGCGTGACTAACCCAAAAGGCTATGAAATGTAATATATTTTTTTTGAGAGGATTAATATTGAAACATTTTTTTTAAAAAGGGTTAGAATATAAAAAAAAGGCCGTAGCCTGCAGGGTTCAGGGTCGGACATTACGTCGCAAGTTGATACTATGATGCTTGCTACCGTGCTAGTTGGACAATATGTTGTTACCAAAAAGTTGATTTGTAATCAGAACCACCACGTGAGCTCCACTGGTTCTAGCTAGCTTGGAAGATGTTTGGATGATTTACATTATCATTTTTTTTTATTTAGATAGAGTTTAGGCATCAATATAGTTACAGTGTGCCTTCACAGAGCACATTATTATACTAAGTGGTTGACACATTTTATTTGGACGACCAAGCCAAAACTAGTAGTGTCATAACAATGGCTTTATCAGGTGGCGAGCGTTGTCGGGAAGCAGCTGTCGTGCACGCACCGGAGCACGTCGCGGTAGTCCCTGTGGATGGTGAAGGAGTCGTAGACCTTGCCGTCGCTGCTCTTCATGTACTCGAACAGCAGCGACGAGTGGTTGAACGCCGTGAGCTTCGTGAAGCCGAAGTCATGGTCGCGGTAGATGCTCCACTTGGGGATCGCCGTCGTGTAGCTCGACAGGTGGCAGCCGCCGCCGCCGGCCACCACGAAGATGGTCCCGTTCATCGTCCCGGAGTAGTGGCTCTTCTCGCTGGTCATGCACTGGCTCTGCTCCATCGTTAATTCGCCGTTGCATGCAACACAGGGTAAAGTTCGGCTTAATAATTATCGCAGAATCTCCTGGGTTAATTAGTAGTACTAGGTTATTAACTACTACCTACCTGGTACATAGGGCAGGTCCTCTCGTAGTTATGGACGTGGCCAAAGTAGGCGATGTCGACGCGGTACTTCTGCCACAGCCTCTGCAGGTTCTCGCGGCCCTCAGGCTCCTCGAAGGACCCTTCGCCGGCGTACCAGGCGTTGGAGGAGTATCCCAGCACGCGGTGCGTCGCGAAGATGAGCCACGGCTGGTGCTTCCGGTCCACCGTCGACAGGCAGTGCTCGATGAACTCGTACTGCGGCGTGCCGATCCGCCAGTCGTGCTCCGAGTCGGCGACGCAGAACCGGAACATGCCGTAGTCCACCTTGTACCAGAAGTTCGCCCTGTTCTCGGCGGGGTAGTAGTAGTAGGTCTCGGCCGGCACGCCGCACTCGCCGCCGGAGTCCTCCACGTCCCAGAACGCCGCCGTGTCGGGCCAGTCGCGCTCGTGGTTGCCGCTGGCCACCATGTAGGGCTTCCGGGCGGTGATGGGCGCCACCTGGGCGGTGAACTGGTCCCACTGCGAGATGTACCCGTTGGCGTACGGCATGTCGCCGATGTGGAACACGATGTCGTAGTTGTCCAGGTCGCTGATCAGCGCGTCCGTCGTGTTCAGCGACCCCGGCTGGTACGCCGCGTACTCGTTCGACCCGTCCCTCTCCGCCTTCCCCATGTCGCCGAACACGATGATCCGCTGCAGCGACTTCTGCCCCGGCGACGGCGGCGCGCGGAACGAGTAGGGCTTCCCCCACACCACGGACCCGTCGTGGAGCTCGTGCCCGATCCTGTAGTAGTACCTGAATCCATCGCGAGTCCAAAAACAGAGTACGTTAGCTCACAATTCTGTCACATTTTGACACCAGCATCATCAGCAGGTGAAGAAATGCAATGGGAGTGTGTAGTGTACTCACTCCTTGTTGGGCCAGAGGTCCCTGAGGAAGGCGGTGTGGATGAAGCCGGGGTCTCTCCAGCCGACGGTGCGCGCCGGCTCGCCGCACATGCTGCCTTGGTTGAAGGTGAGCGTCCCGGCGGGCGCGCGCGTGGTCTGCTGGGGCGGGGCGGCGGCGCCGGCGGCGGCGACCAACAAGGCGCCCCACTCCACGAACGGGTAGGCCTCGCTGATGTCGTAGCCGCTGGTCCACGTCACGGTCATCTCGTCGTGGGACTTGCCCTGCGCCAGGCGTGGGAACACCGGCGCCTTGGGGTTCTTGAAGGCGATCGGCTCCGACACCGCGATCAGCTTCGGCTGCATGCATTCATGGATGGATGCAACGATGAGACATACAGACGGCCGCCATTGATTGGCAGTTGTAATCAGCAGAGGTCATCACGTACGTTGTCGAGGCCGCCGGTGAAGAGGGCGAAGGAGAAGTCGGAGCGCTGGTTGATGAGCTGCAGCCGGATGCTGCCCTTGCCCCAGAAGATGTAGTTTTCAGAGTAGTTGGCGAATTGATACTGCGTGCACCCATATGCAGCAACAAATGCACAATCTTTTTAGTGGTTGTCTACAGATTAAGTTCAGACATTGGATATATTTCTCTTCAATTCAAACTTCAAGCACCAAGCTTGTTATTAGAGCCTGATACGGTTGCAAATTACTACTAGCTAGCTATATAGTTACCTTGATGGGTGCTGTGCAGAGATAGGGTTCTTCTGCTGGCCATGGGTTAGGACACGTAGCCGACGAGCTGCATACATACACACCCACACATGATGGCGAAGATGCGTCGTCGATCGTCAGCCCATTTGATGGGGTTGCATTTCTGAACTACAAAGTAGGGTACCCAAGTCTGAAACTTACTTGAATTCAGATGGAGAGAAGACGCCGATCCAGTCGTCGTCGGAAGGGTCTGTCCAGCCGTACTTCACCGTCACCCACTCCGTGTCTTCTCCCTGCCGGCCGGCCACATTCAGAAACTTTGAGAACCAAGCTTGTATACAATATATACATGGTGTGCAAGTGCAACTCAAAGCGTTCGAGAAGAACAAGCCATTCAGAGCGCTGATAAATCCTAGCTATTACGAGCCTGTTTTGTTGTCTGAAAAACGATGACTGAAAGTAGCGTTCGTTGATTCATTGTGAAATAAAAACGCTACTCTAAGCTGCCGGCGTAGCGTGGCTAGGGGATAGGGGCACGGATACGTGCCTGCTCGCCGAGCAGCGACGGGGTCGCCTCCACGAACGCCGACGACTGAATTTCGACGGTGGCCTTGTGGACGGCGATCTTGGACAGCGGCTGGATGCCCTCCGCCGGGGACGCGCTTGCTCTCCCCGCCAACGCAACCAGCGCCGCCACCAGAGCGGCCGCCATCGTCGCCGCCACGCCTCCCGACGACCACGCCATGGAAGCTAGTCAACTACTCCAACTCAACAGCTAGCGCTATACATCACGGGCTGCCGGAGCTGCGTCGATTTTAAAACGACAGTAGACAGTTTTCTACTGGCGACGGCGTGTCGGGCTGACGTGGCCGACCGGCGACGGCGAGTTAAAATAGTCCCCGCGTGTTTCACGCATGGCGTGGCCAATTGCGCATCACCTCTTTTTGGCCTTGTTTAATCCAATTTTTTTTTAAGATTTCATATCGATTCTTAAAATTTTTTAAGATTATTCATCATATCGAATCTTACGGCATATATATGAAGTATTAAATATAATTAAAAAATACCTAATTGTATAGTTTATCAATAATTTGTGAATCAAAATTTTTTGAGTCTAGTTAATCTATAGTTTGGACATTAATTACTAAATACAATGAAAGTGTTATAATATCAAAATCTAAACAAATTTCGGATGTAAACAACGGCTACTGTGAGGAGCTTGATCCTGCACTGACGACGGCCAAGCCTTTTGGTAGGCGGCACTTTTTATCCCGGATGCCGGCCGGATCGAGCCCGTACCCATCGACCTGTCAGCCGTCTCTGTCGTCTCTGGCGGTGCTCTAGCCATTATTGAGGCTTTTTTGAACCGCGCACGTGCCTTTAGGGCCTGTTTAGATTGAGAACGAAAATTTTTTGGGTGTCACATCGGATGTGTCGGAAGGATGTCGGGAGGGGTTTTTAGAAACTAATAAAAAAACAAATTACATAGCTCGTCAGATTCGATGCATGTGTAATTAAACTGTGTAATTAGTTTATTTTTTTATCTACATTTAATGTTCCATGCATGTGTCCAAAGATTCGATGGGATGGATGAAAAAATTTTGGGTAGGGAACTAAACAGGGCCTTAGGAGCAAGGCCAATAAAATAGAGGCCGTTTAGTTGGTGTCATAAACACCTTCCGCAAACTATGGCCTTGTAGTTGAACCAAAAACAAAAAACTTTTCAAGATTTTTTATCACATCAAATCTTACAGCACATGTACAGAGCATTAAATATAGATGAAAATAAAAACTAATTACACAGTTTGTCTGTAAATCGCGTAAGCCTAGTTGCTCTATAATTAGACAATGTTTGTCAAATAAAAACAAAAGTGCTACAGTGTTAAAATCTAAAAACTTTTTTGATCTAAACAAGGCCTATATAGTGTGCTACAGAGAGTTTGACGAGCAAAAAGTTAGAGCCATATTTATGGTAAAATTTTGATAAAAAATAAGTTTATGACATGTGAGATATGGTGCTAAAAAAAGAGTGACATGTTGTAGTTGTGGCAGCAAACCAAATAGCTGCAAAAAAACCTATGGCATAACTAACCTATGGCATAACACATTGTGGATACGAGCCAAACAAGCCCCAAACTACTCTATTATTTGTCTATAAATTTTTTTATTGTTACTTCACATTTTTCTTTACTAATCCTCCTCATATTCACTTGATGTCTGACTGCATAATCTTTTGTGCTTAGCTTGTTGATTGCATAAGATCCAAGATCTCTCTCTCTCTCTCTCTCTCTCTCACACACACACACACACACACATCTACATCTGCATTTGTTTGGCTATAAGACCATTATAGTACTTGCTCTAATCGATCGGATTGACCTAAGCATAATTAGCTAGCTAATCGCACAGTGGTAACCACTTTCTGATTTCATTTATCCAGAAGAAAATAAGAGCATTGTCCATTTTTTATTATCTCATGTTGAGTTATTTTGATCGGCAGGGCTCAGGGCCCTCGTCGGCATGCGCTTGATCAGATCAGTCGTCTATGCCCACAAATAGTAAACCAGCATAGAACATGACACTATTATTCTTAGACCATGTTTGGCATGGTTCTAAATGGCTCGGGCTTCTTACTACTGTGAGCGGAAAAGATGGAGTTGGTCAAACCAAAAAAAAATAATGGCTTCAACTGCTCCTAAAATGACTTCAACCATCACTATGTGGATGTCGAAGCTCTCCCAAACACTCACTGTAATAACACATCTAGGGGATTAGGCCGCGTAATCATCACTATGTGGATGTCGACAGGGCACGCAGGCTTCCCAAACGAGGCTAAAGCATGGATACTGGATAGGCCTTATTTCAAGCACCACATGATGGAGATCGCTACAATGGTGTGGAGCCAATGGCTCTTGTCCCTTCTATCCCATGGTGGTACCACCGAGAACAAGTCCACATGAAGATGGTACATCAAACAAAATACCAACAACGGTACTTTGTTAAAAAAACACACAACAACGACATGTGGATCCCGCATTTTTTTTAAGAAATGTTAACAGCGTATTATTAGAGTCGTAGTCTGTTACAGTGGCTAGAAGTGGTTAAAATTATAGCTAGCAAGTTAGTTGTCTTCCTAAAAATGCCCTAAAAAGACGGATAAATGGATTAGTCTGTGCCCTAAGACTCCTTTAGGTTGTGGACCAACTTGGTCTGAATTCAATCATGGTATGTTATTTCTTCAATATTTTCAATAACCTCGGAACTATTCTTGCCTGTTCCTAGCCGGGAATGGCCTAAACGAATGGAGCCTAAAGGGTGCGGGGGTATAAACCTTTATACCCTCATGGATCGACATGGGCCGCACCATCAGAGGTAGCCCGACCTACAAGATGAAGACGTGCGGCGCACGACGTTGATCGACGTACACCGCAAGGCTACAAGATATTGTACCAAATAGGATACTTTGCTTGTAACTCTGTCCCTTCACAGTATATAAGGTGGTCCCCTAGAGGACAAGTCATACAGAACTCAACACAATTCAACTCATCCCAGATCAATATACGCAGGACGTAGGTATTACGCCCACACGGCGGTCGAACCTAGATAAAATCTTTGTTTGTGTCTTGCGTCACCATCGAGTTCGTAGCTTGCGCACCTGTCTGCCGATAAACTACTACCGTGGGTATACCCAAGGTAGACTGCCGACTAGCTTTCGTCGACAAAGGGTAACAACATAGGGTAACAAAGAATGACAGGTTTCACATCTTACTATCCTAGTACTGATTATTTCACGTGAAGTGAATGAGATTCGTTCTTGTGTCCCATCCAAAACGGAATCATGTCATAATGCGTCATTACCGTGTTGCACCTTCTGATAATTACGTCAAACTAATATAAATTTGACTAAATTAGAAATGATGAAAATCACAGATGTGTTCGGTATGATTCAATTCTTATAAAAATGTTCCGATTTTGATTAACATTTTGGATGATGAATCATCGATCCTCACTTTATAAGACCGATTGGCTAGTACTTCAGATTTTGATTCGTATAAGGAAATATATAATTTTTAAATCATATAAATAAAAATATACTTAAAAATCTACTATTATATACTTCCTCCATCCCTTTTTAATTGTCGTTTGCGCTTTCCGAAAAACAAATACCGGTAATTATATATTAAAAAATATTAATATTTATAATATATAATTAGTATCATTAGAAAGATCTTTGAATCTTTTTTTTAAACAAATTTATTTGGAGATACAAATGTTGCACGTATTTTCTACAAATCGAGTCAAACTTGTGGCACGCACACCAACGACGACAATTAAAAAGGGACAGAGGGGGTATATGGGTGAAGAACAACTTAAATACAATCTATTTTAACTTGTTGCACCAAAAAAGAATTATAATTGAAAATACGATTGCTAACACAGAAGTGATTGACCTGCGAAACTTGTCTTTTGCAGATTTAATCGACCAGTGCAAAAATGAGAATAATTTCGGTGCCAGTCTGATCGAAACATCTCGGGTTTGGCTCTTTTTAGCCGTGATTTTTTCAGTTTTCAGAGCTATTCTGATTGAAATGTATCGGGTTTGGCTCTTTACGGTGATTTTTCGGTTTTCAGTAAGAATTGGAGCCATTTCTAGCTGCGCCAAACTGCCTCCGAATGTTCGTCTGTTTCCCTCTCCCGTTTAGAGATCTTGACAACTAAGGACGTATTTAGGGAATGTTTGAACTCTGAGGGCGTGTTTAGATCCAAAAAATTTTTAGATTTGGATACTGTAGTATTTTTATTTGTATTTGATAATTAGTGTCCAATCATGGACTAATTAGACTCAAAAGATTCGTCTCGTGATTTCTGTGCAATTCGTTAGTTTTTAGGCCCTGTTTAAATTGGAGATGAAAAATTTTTAGATGACACATCGGATATGTCGGAAGAATGTCGGAAGAGGTTTTTAAAAACTAAAAAAAAACAAATTGCATAGCTCATCTGGAAACTGCAAGACAAATCTATTAAGCATAATTAATATAACATTAGCACATGTGGGTTAATGTAGCACTTAAGGCTAATCATGGACTAACTAGACTTAAAAGATTCGTCTCGCGATTTTCTACCAAACTGTGTAATTAATTTATTTTTTTATCTACATTTAATGTTCTATACATGTGTCCAAAGATCCGATGGGATGGATAAAAATTTTTAATAGAAAACTAAACAGGGCCTTAATCTATATTTAATGTTTCATGCACGCGTCTAAAGATTCAATGTGATGAAAAATCTTATAAACTTTAGGAATTTTGAAAGCATCTAAACATCATGGCCTTGCGTAATTTGGCTAGATACATGCCTAACCGGCCATGAAAGCTGCCATGGGCCCATGGTCCCTCAGTAGTTTGGCTACTGATGTACCGGAGTCTGTACCAGCGGTTTTTCTTGGACGACCTATGCTTATGTTGTTTTATTTTATATACCTTATGCCGGTAGGGGGGATTCTGCCTCTCGTTATAGTATAAGGCCTTGTTTAGTACCTTCGGTTGATCTATAACACTTTCGTTTATATTTAATAATTAGTGCGCAACTGTGAACTAACTAGATTCAAAAAATTATATCACAAATTACAATTAAGTTGTACAATAAGTTATTTTTATCTATATTTAATACTCCATATATGAACCGTAAAGTTCGATGTGATAGAGAATCTTGATTTTTTTTAAAAAAAAATTGGAGCCTCAACCTTCTACCTTCTACTTTACTACGCAAAGACACACAAGTCTTTTGTGTATTCTAGAAAAAAAAATCGAAAGAACACAAATAAACAGCTTAGTTGCTCTAGCTTATACATGGGCGAAGCTACGTAGAAGATTGTGGGTGCCCAGGCACCCACAAAATTTTGAAAAACAACTGTTAGAAGTAAATTTTTATCCTGGTTATTCATCAAATTTTCAAACCTATAAGAGAAAGGCACCCCATCTAGTTTGCTTTAGCTTCGCCACTGAGCTTATATATGGATCGAGAGCGCCGGCGCGTGGTGTGTACGTGCGTACGCCACGGGCACCGCGTATTACCTGCTCGCCGAGCAGCGACGGGGTCGCCCGCACGTACGCCGACGGCTGCATTTCGACGGTGGCCTTGTGGACGGCGATCTTGGAAAGCGGCTGGACCCCTTCCGCCGGGGACGCGCTCGCCGTCCCCGGCAACGTGGCCGCCGCCGCGACCAGCGCCGCCAGCAGTGCTACCGCCATCGCCGCCGCTCTTCCCATAGCTGCGCGCTGCGTTGCTGGGCTGGCGATTATTGGTGGTCTGCGCCATGGCCTCATCTTTCTTATAGTAGTACTAACAGTCGCCATATGCACCAACAGAGAATAGCAGCACGTGGTGCACCCGCGCGTCTCCATCTTCTTTTATTCGGGCAATCGGGCATCAATTTCTTTGATGCTGACGACCGACCGACCGACCGTGACTGGATGCAGAACTCGACGATGCACCGAGGCTGACATTTTTGTAGGCAGGCGTGGCAGCAGTTTTTTTTGTTTTGGTGCGGTACGATGATGTAGCTGTACCTGTACTAGCCGTCTCCATTTGACGGTGAGGCCTTGTTTAGTTTTCATCTAAATCTTTTTTGCCGCATCACATCAAATATTTAGATATATGTATGAAACAATAATTAAAAATTAAAAAATAATTAATTGTATAATTTGTATGTATTTTGCGAGATGAATCTTTTAAGTTTAATTAGTTCATAATTGGACACCAATTTCTATATTATAATGTGCTACGGTATCCAAAAATATTTTTCCCGCGAACTAAAAAGGTCGGCTTGCATGCGGCACGAAATAGGAGATTCTTGGGCCTCCACACATCAAAAATATCATGAGATTCTTATGCCTCCACACATCGAAAATATCAGGAGATTCTAAAAAAATAAAAAATATCAGGAGATTCTCCCAAACAAAATGAAGATAAATTCAAGCTCCGAAATATACATAATAAATCTGGCCACCAGCTCAGTAAATTCTAGTTATTATTTACACTAGCAAAAATACCCGTACACTGCAAAGGGAGGGAAAAAATTATCAAATCTATATCTATATCTCTACTACCTAATTATATATTTATATATATATATATATATATATACATATATATATATACACACACACCTAATAATAAAAAGGTAAAATTTTAGGCTCTTTTTTTCGTCCATCCATTTTTTTTCCGTCTTCCTCTAACTACCGAACGATGGAGAGTTTCTTTTATCTGGACTTATATATAACCCGTGCTCATATGAGTTAGAATAACTTGTGTCTAAACCAATATAAAGTAGGAGTCCTAATATATATAGATTTCTCATATCCTAAGTATTCTAATTAGAACTCTTAATATTCAAATAGAAAAGGATAAGAATTATGTTCTTTATTTTGCTCCACTTTCTTTATTTAGTTAGATGTCAATCGAAGGCAAAAGAAAAATCAAAGTCCTAATATGTAGTTCTTTGTTCGTTGCTATGGGGACACACAGTTTATTGACTTGTCACTTATACGACTTTTGACTAATGTGAAATGTAGGACCACACACTTCCTTCAAATTCCTCTACAATCACAATCAGAACCATTCTAGAAACCACTCACCCGCTGACACTCTGGGTCAGAGGGTAGTTCTAAAGATAGAAACGGGGACCTGATGCCCGATTCCTTGCGGGGAATTCCCCTATTAAAGGATGAAAATGGGAAGATTCTAGCCCCACGGGGAAGAAAACGGGAAGAAATCAATCCCCGTCGGGTCTGGCGGGGACGGGGATGGTTATGTGTCCCCCGTACCTGTTCCTTGCATCTCCGCCCCGCTAAGGAATACAAGCTATGGCACACCAGAAATTAGCCCAAGTCAACCCATCTTAGCCCATCAGCGTATAGAGTATATATTGAAATTCCTAACCCTAATTTACATCATCCTCATTCGGCCACCTCTCCCACAGCCGCCATCACGTATGAAACTTTCTGCAGTTGCAGAGCACCCCACCTAATAGCGCAGCTTGCGTTCAATATCTTATTGCTTTTTATATACTTCTTTCGTCAAAAAGCACAAAGATTTATATTTATTTGTAGGACGGAAGGAGTAGTTGTTATTATTATTTTTCCTTCCACAAAAATCTATATCTGTGGCAGCACTGTAATTTATCAGTAACCTCTGCACCAAACTTTCACATGAACCAATAGTGACCTAGAGCAAAAAAAAAAAAAACAAAGCAGCAGCATATCCAGCAACAAAAAAACAAAGAGAGAATAGTAGCCGGTAGTTGCCGTGGAGCCGCGTAAGGCCTTGTTTATGGACAGAAGGAGTACACAGATACTTGCATGGAACCATAAGGCCTCGTTTAGTTTTTAAAATTTTTCAAAATTCTTTATCACATTAAATTTTGGTCGTATACATGGATTATTAAATATAAATAAAAACAAAAACTAATTGGCTCCATTCACTTATAAGTCATATATTTTCTGTTAGCTAGTATTTTTTTTCTCTCACGATAAATTAACAACTGCCCGCTGTTGATTTCAGCTGCTTCCGTTCAGCTCTCGCCGTCTCCTGCGCGCGTTGCCGGCTTGCCGTCGATCACACGGCCGCTCATTGAACCACCGGTAACAAGGATGCCACCCACAGTGGTGGACGCCGCCGTGGCCACGCCCAGCTGCCGTCGCCACCCCGCGGCGCTCCCAAACGCCAACGCCAGCTTGTCGTCGGCACCGCGGCGTGCAGGCCTAAGGCCAAGGCCGTCGACTCCCGTTACCTCATCCCTGCTTTAAAACCCAACTCCACCTCCATATGCTAAAGTCACCGGCGCCGAGGACGCCCTCCTCCACCGACCGGCCGTCGCATCTGGTGCTCCCCAACGTTGCCGCCGCCGCCACAGACGCCGGCGGGGAGCGCCACCACGATGAGACGCACGCTCGCGGTCGCGTTCCAGAGCCCGACGTACTCCTTGGAAACCAGCAGGCGAGCTCTGCCTCTGCGTCGCCCGCCGCGGAGCCTGCGGCGGCCACGCCGGAACCGAACCGCGCACGCCAAGGTGTCCGATGTGAGCCAGAACACTTACAGGTGACCGCCAGCGTCGGTGCCGTGCTTTGATTGGCCGATTCCGGCGCGCGGGATTGGAGGCTGGCGGTCTTGTGACCTGGCGTGAATTTGTTTGACCGCGTGTTTTGGGCCGGGTAAACCATCACACTGTGGATGGTTTTCGTCTGCCGTGAACGATTGCTCGATGATTGTAGAGATAAGATTACAGGTATGCCGTCCCTTGCTGTACGCACTCCCTCCCTATCTGAAAGCTGCAATTTTAGAGTTATTCTAAGTCAAATTTTTACAACTTTGACCAAATTTATAGAAAAAATACTAAGATTTATAGTACCAAATTAATACCATTAAATTTATTATAGAATATATTTTCGTAAGATACTTATTTTATGTTATAGATATTGATACTCTTTTCTATAAAGTTGGTCAAAGTTAGAAAAATTTGACTGGCACGGATTCTAGAAGTTGAAGCTTTCGGGGATGGAAGGCTGTCTTCTGATTTCGTTGGCAACAATTTTGTCGGAGTAATAAATTGCATGCTGCCGCTTGATCGACATGATTAATTAGGATTGCTTGGGAACATGTACATGTCGCGTACCAGTACAGTATATATCTAATGCTGTCACTTGCTATCGCTGTCTGATTGACAACAATTCGGACAGATTTGGGGCTACTTGCTAGCATATACGTACGTCCAAACCACGATATGGTACCACCAAATGATATATGATGACTGATGAGCATATCCACGATACGGCCGGCCTTCGCGCGCTAGGTGGTTGGAGGACGAAGCGCGCGCTCGTCGTCGTCGTCGTCGTCTCATCATATTCATATCCATGATTGGTGCTGTTCCAACGTGCCAAAAATGTAGGGGTGCAAACCCCTCCAGCTTTTCTAAAAAAAAACGTGCTAAAAATATATGCATAAGAAAATTCTAACTGCAAATAATCTTCTCATAAGAGGGTGGACTAAAGACACAAAATGCAAGTTATGTGACAATGATCTAGAAACACCAACCCACCTTTGCAAAGATTGCCTATTCACCAAGGAGGTTTTGGGAAAGCATCGGTTCAATTTATCGGTGCTGCAAACAGTGAGCGAAGGTGGTTCCATTTATTCCTTTTGGTTGAGATGCAGGCGTAAATTTGATAAGAACCAAAGAAAGGAAGTGGATGGAATCCTAATCTACTTATGGTGGAACATATGAAAAGAACGCAATAGAAAAATCTTCCAACAGCACAGTCTATATAACCAATACGAGTGGCTTCCTTATGTAAGGATGATATCACACAGTATGGTTTTGCGATAGCATCACAAGACCAGAGGACTCAATCGGATTGACTGGAGGTTTCAATCGGATTAGGAGTTCTAGCAGCGAGTGTGTACTGTTGTTATTTCTTTGTTTCAGGGAGTTGTTTTTGGTTTCTTTGTAGTTGTGGAGGGGTACTTTTTTGCCGGGTAAATCTTCAGACTATTTTTTCATTATATAAATTTTGTTTTTCTTTTTATCGTTTAATAAAATCCGCGACAAAGCTTTTACCATTCTTTAAAAACAAGCATTGCGTACCGTGAGCGTATCTATACTAGAGCTCGCTTTGAATATGACCTGTTTGGACTCGATGAGAGATTGTTAAAAGTGGCTTTGCGGTTTATTAATTTCTAGACCTTAGAGCAACTCTAAGGGGGCTGCGCCTTGAGGGCGTGTCTCAGCGCTGCTGCTGAGACACGTCTATCATCGTTGATCCCAGTAATAATCATCGGTGGCCGAAGGAAGTGGAGATCTATTATTTTTAATAAGTTTTTTCACTAAATTGAGTCTTTAGGATTAGAATCTCTTCATATCAAGTTTTTTAGTTTTGGGGAATTTATTTTCTCTCCATCTTTTCCGACGACGGTGAGATAGTAGGATGGAACTGTTTTCTCCTCCGCTAAAGATGCGACAATTATGGCGTCGACATCCTCATCATTTGACGACATGACGGCTTTTATTTCCGGATGACGACATCAAGACGAAGATGGTGTCGCCGCCATGAAATATTTTTCTTCGGTCTCTTCTCCATTTTATCGTGGTTAGATCTGGCCACGATGAAGGACCATGGAGAATATGTTTCAGATTAGTCTTTCTCATTCTTTGTGACAGAAAGAAAAAAAGATACTAAAAAAAAGAAGTTTCTCAACTCCGCCTATATGAATGTTGGTCGTTATTCTTTGGGCAACGATTCTCAGGTCTTTTGCCGAGTGTTTGTCTGTGCAGTCATCCATACTACAAAGCGTCATACAGGTTTGGTTTTGAGATCTAGAGCTACCATAGCTTAGGTATAATTTAGATGTTTTTCTGAATATTTGTGTAATTTAGAGTGCTTGTAATGTATTTATGTACCTAGCTATTATGTGCTATTGTCTACCCTAAATCATTCTAGCTCCCGAGACTTATTGTTGGGCTTTGTGGGAAAAATCCCACTTCCAATACAATAGTAGGCAAAAACAAGACCGTATGCCCGCCAAAACCATCACATGCTCCACTCAAATATACACTGATGTATGGATCGCACATCCCATGTTTGCACAAATAAAACAACACTAATGTAAGAACCGATCTTCACGCACATAAAAACAATCTATGTAATAAGGAGGGTCTCATAAACTGTGAGGCCAAGATCTGTTGTGTATGAGATCTGATCCTCTTAAGGACCCCACTTCAAGGTAAGAAAAAAAAAATCCGACACGCCCCTTTCATCTCCCTCGCCCCGACGTTCCTCGACCTCTTTTTTTCTCCAAGTGCCCTATGCTGGTGGAGCTTGCTGTAGAGCGTGCTATACTGCTATGATCAAGTGATGTGAGCAGGAAATAATAGAGGCCATGACGACATCTATGTGTAGGCTCATCTTAGCCTTGTGATTCCTTTTTTATTCGGTAAGGTTAGGTCTCAAGTCTAAGATCCCTCGTCCATAAGGATTTTCTTAAAACTTGTGTTATAATGCATAAGGTGGCCCCCAAGATATCCACATCAGCTTTAAGATTCATGAATAGACACACTTTGGATGCCCTATTTAGGAGCCTGCGCTCTAAATAATATCCAGCACGTCGGTGGAGCGCCGCCCGACTCCAGTATGACCCCTTCTGTAGTCCCAGCCATGCAAACCAGAACTTGCTGGCCCGCGAGAGTAAATATTACTACAAGCCTGTTCGCGCTTCCCCAAGCACGTATGGTAGTAAGTGTTTATTTTCATATGGCGTCAATGGTGATAAACTATTACAGCCCCAGGAATTTCTCCTCAAACTGCGGCACATATTCAATTGCTTGTGGTTCTCGCAATTGGAAATGGACAGGAGAGATGTTGCACTTAGTAGGGGCCTTCAGTAATGCGTATAGTAGGTTAGATGCTTATGAAGCAAGAGGGAAGCTCGATCACCGATGCGAAGCAACAGAGGAAGAAGGTTCGCCTTTAGACGAGGTATTGTCGTAACTATATAGGAAACACAACACTAGGGAGGGCAACCTACTATGATTAGCGAGTAATAGCCTATATGATCTTCTTACGTTGGGGAGAACAGAGCCGATTGTATAACACTAAGACCCCCCACCCTAGTGTGTCATGTTTGTGGCACGTCGTTGTAACTTTCACTATTTCTCGATTTTAATACAAAGATGCACAAACCTTTTGCATATTTGAGAAAAAAAATGCATCTGGAAACACAACTGTAATTTTTTTTAGTCTAAAACTCGACTATTAGTTAGATGAGAGATGCACAAATCGTACCATTGTTGAGCATGAACGAAGACAATACAATAGCAATATGGACATTCAACCCTATAGGACTTTTGAATCATGGCTCTATGTTGCAGAATGAGTTTCTAATGGACTTGTTAAGTGGACGAAAAGCCTGTTGGATTGGATCAATCAAATAGATCGAACTCTTCAGCTAACATGGTTTTCACAGCTGCCTCTACAGTTGAAATTTGTAGCAGTCTTGCACTCTTTCGGACAGGCACAGCCCGGCCCATATAGAATGTTTACCTGCCTGTGGGCTGGGAGCTATGACTGCATGGCCTGCTGGGCCATGTTCAGCGACCAACATATGTCCAACCCACAAGAACAATGCAATAAGGAGTTTTTTTTATTTTTTGAGCGCAGTGCAATAAGTTGGCGCGAGGAGAGGACAACTGTTGACTTTATTTATTGATAACAAAAGTACATAACATGCTGTTGACTTTATTGATGCAGACTTGCAGAGTGGCCGTGTCCATCGAGGCAAACGCGGCCATGCCATCCAATTTCCTTGGTTTTTTTTCAAAATGATCATATAGCAATTTCGTTTGTATTTGATAAATATTGTTCAATTATAGACTAACTAGGTTCAAAAAATTCCTCTCGCAAATTACAAATGGAACGTAATTAGTTTTTATTTTTATTCATATTTAATACTCTATGCATAGAGTCTAAAAATTCGATGCGATGAAAAATTTTACAATTTTTTTAAAACAAAATAAGGCCTTGGCAGATGAGGGGAAAAAGGAGGGAAAGGAAGCAGAGGGTAATGATCGCCGATTTTGACTACGAAAAGCAGATTGAAAGGCTTGAGTACAGTCGAGTTGAGTTGATGACATGCAAGAAATATGAGGCATTGGGGCCAGCATATATTTATTTATTTATCAAATTTACTATATGTACATGCATACTAAAAAAAGTTGATTTGTACGATCCCCTCCGTCTTAAGAATTTTAAGTTGATCAAAATTATAGAGGGAACTACGAATATTTATGACCTCAGATAACTATAATATAAAAATATAATTAATAAAGAACCAAGTGATAATTATTTTATTATATAAATTTAATCAAATTTCAGATGCTTTTACTCTCAAAAAAGTTAAAAAGACTTATAATTTGGAATGAAGTAAATATTATATCATAGCTAAGAAGACAAAGAAGAGCTAGATTCTTCGTCCCATTCATCATGTTATAAAAGCTAGACCCAGCATCTCTGACTTAATTAATAATACTCACAAAATTAGGTGGCGAGTACTCCTACATATATAATTAGATTAAACAAACAACGACCGTGGTAGGCCTAATTAAAGGTAGCTAATTCTCCTAACTAACTCTAGTTTCAAACAAAAAAAATCCTCCTTTGTTTAGTTCCGAAAAGTTTTTGAATTTTAATACTGTAACACTTTCATCTGTATTTGACAATTAGTATCCAATTATAGACTAAATAATTTTAAAAGATTCGTCTCTTAAATTAAAGACAAACCGTGTAATTAGTTTTATTTTTACCTATATTTAATGCTCCATACATGTACCGCAAGATTTGATGCTACAATAAATTTTGAATTTTTTTTTAGATTTTAGAGTGATCTAAACAAAGCCTAACTAATCGAGAGGAAGCAATTGGCCGGAAGCATCGTGAGAGCTGAACACGCTGCTGCTGGTCACTGGTGGGTCAGCTGCGGCGGCCGGCGAGCAACTTGTAGACCAGACGAAGTCCAGAGCACGCGTGCCCGTTTGTTTCGTGCTGGTGGCGGGAGCTTCAGCTGTCCGCCGGACGGCACGACAGCAATGCAAAGCGCCGCCACGACCCACGGCCACGGCGGCACCCCACCCCACCTGACCGCTCCCAGTCCCAGGCGCCAAGTGCCGGCCATGCATCTCCGAACGGTTCGCCGACGTGGCCTGGCCACTCCGAACGGTAGGTAAACGATGGACCAGCGGATCGGGCGCGAACGCTCCGTCGCTCTCGCTCCGGCGGCGGCCCCTGCACGCCCCCAACGGGCGGGGCCGCGGGGGACGGCTTCGCTGGCCCTCGGCCGCGGTAGCGGACAGATACCCGGCCCCCATCATCAGCGTTCCTGTCTCCCCGATTTCCGCACCCACGCCCCAGGAGACGTCATGTCATCTCGTCTCGGTCTCGCCCAAAATCTGTTCAAAAAAGTTTGCAAAATTTTTTAAATTCTACATCACATTGAATTTTTCAGTACACGTATAAAATATAGATAAAAAAATAAGTGATTACACAGTTTGCCTGAAATTTGCGAGACAAATTTATTAAATCTAGTTAGTCTATGATTAAATAATATTTGACAAATACAAATAAAAGTGCTACCAAGGCCTGTGTTTTCTTTCTCGTATCAACAATAAATCTATTCGTCCCACTAGACACTTGCGTGCGCAGCAGTGACACCTAAAAAAGATATTGGCAGTTTAGAAAAAAATAGATTTCATAATTTTTTCCTTTTTTATTTTGTTTTATTTAAGCTTTTTTTACTTTATTTTATACTAGAGTTCATATATTGGCAGTTTTAAAAAATATTGATAGTACGGATCAGGCCAGGTCGACGACCAGCTGCCCAAATTCGCCTGCGCATCCTGGTCTCCCGTCCCCGCACGCACACGCACCTACCATTCCCGGCTCCCGGCACGGCCGCGCCCGAGAGCGACGCCCGCCACCCACCCACCCCGCCGCCGCCGCCGCCGCCTCGATTCATCTGGCAATCGAGGGGACTCCCAGATACAGATACACCACGCCACGCCAAATCGAACAACACCTATCATAATCACATATTCGTCCATCTCCCAGTCCCACCCTCCTCCTCCTCCCTCGTCGCCAACCTCCAACCCCCCCGCGCCGATCGCGTCGGAGATGCTGGGCGTCGCGCGGAGGCGGCTCGGATCCGGATGCGTCAGTGCTTCTCCCGCCACCGGGTTCCTCCCCCTCCCCTGTTCCACTCCCCGCCCTCGCCTCGCGCTCACCGTGATCCGTTTCCCTCCCCGCAGGTGCTCTCCCAGCTGGCGCAGGCCCTCCGCCCCGCCGCCGCCGCTCCCGCCAGGACCTACTCCGCCGCCGCCAAGGAGGTGAGTGCCACGCTACTCTCTCCTCGCGATCCCCGTGCGTCCCGTCGTGTCGCCGAATCTACCCCCGTTTTTCGCCCAGCTTGGGAAGGGAATGGGAACCATTGTTTGTTTGTCTGTCAGCGCTCCGGTAGATTGGTTCGTCGCTGTGATCCGTGTCGCGCCTCGCCTCGCCTCGCCGATTGTCTTATCATATGCATACTTTTCCTGCGGCTGCGAAACTCTCCTCGCGACTAGATTTTCGGAACCTTTTTTTTTCCCACTTTCCTGAGACGTAAATGGTGGTGGATACTGCGTGATGGCGACTGTTGTTTGTTGTCGACTTTGATCGAAAACGGATGGCAGTAGCTGTACAGGGAAACGGGTAGGTGGGGGTGGGTGGAATCTAAGTGGTTGGGTCATGGGGCAGTTGTGTATGAGACCGATGATGATTAAAATTTGCTTGGGTTCGAAAACAAACTGCATTTGTGTAGATTATTGATTGTTCACCAGTGATACTGGTTACATGTGTGAAGAGGAAGAGCACCTGGCATCAGGCGGGAACTGTGTTACGGTACTCTGCCTATGCTGGGGGAGTGAACAGTGTACTGACTAGATGCCAGGTTCTCGCCCAGGTGGTGGATGCTTCATACCTGAAAAAAAGTTAACGATCTTTGAATAGCTGAACTAACAGCAGCGCAATGAGTTGGTTTTGACGATTGAATGGTTTTCTGTAGATAGCGAACCTTAGTATCCAGTGTGATCTCTCATTCTCTGAACTACTATACCTTGAGGTCTCAGGGACAGTTGGTACAGTTATACGTCCTCTTAGGTTATTAATTCAAGAAGGTGGCTTGGCATGAAGTTTTACACAACCTCTTTTTTGCTTATTTAGATAACTGTACGGGAAGCATTGAATACCGCATTAGATGAAGAAATGTCGGCAGACCCTTCTGTTTTCTTGATGGGAGAAGAGGTACCACCAGTGCCTGTAGTTGTTTATTTTCTGTGTCCCATTCTTGTTTCTTTTGGTTTATTAATAATTGTTGTGTCTGGTAGGTTGGTGAGTACCAAGGCGCATACAAGGTCAGTAAGATTTCTAAAGATTTATATGGAATATAAGAATGTTACTGGTATTGACCTTCTCTTCATTGTTGCAGATATCTAAGGGTTTGCTTGACAAGTATGGCCCTGATAGGGTTCTCGATACTCCGATCACTGAGGTTATAAACCCGAAATTGATCACCATTGTCCATTCATAGTCTGTCAGGTTGACCCAATCACATTCTCATACTGATCTTATGTGTTTTGGTTCAGGCTGGCTTCACTGGCATTGGTGTTGGCGCCGCCTACCATGGTCTTCGACCTATAGTAGAGTTCATGACATTTAACTTTTCGATGCAGGTCAGTTGTTAATCATTTCTGCAAATGAGCATACTGATTCAATTATTAAATTAATCTTGTTTGCTTTGATATGTTGTTTACTCTGTGTCATATCTTTTGGTTTGTGTACTCATTTTCTCTACATGCTTTGCAATCCAAGAAAATTCCTGTTTCTTGCAGCATCTTATTTCATATCTGTTTTTCTCCTTCCCTGTTTGCTTACTATTTCTAAGAAGCATTTGTGGCATAAATTAGAATGGCTCCTAATGGTTGAAGATGCATTTTTGTTAAGTAGCACCTCATCTGGCTCCTAATGGTTGACGATGCATTTTCGTTAAATAGCGCGCGCGCGCGCACACACACACACGCACACACGTAATCAGCATGTTAACATGTCCGTACACATTCTTCTCTTGACAAAAAGTAATATGAACTCCCTCACTCCAGTTTATTGTCACATGGTAGAATATCTGGTAAAATCTGTCAGATCCACTATACACTATGATCCATTCTAATTTGATTACTGAATCAGAGGGGTTATAATCTGATATGGTGTCGCTGATGAATGTTTGGTGATTACAATTCCTTACACAGCAATTTGTCTTTACAATCTTCTGCAACAATAATGTTTGTTGTTCTGGTACTGTTCTCCATCTTTGAGAATATGAATACTGCAGACTCCATATGCTGAAAAACAAATCTCTTAATTACATCCTGTTGTATATTCAGGCAATTGATCACATAATTAATTCAGCTGCCAAGTCGAACTACATGTCAGCTGGCCAGATATCTGTACCTATTGTCTTCAGGGGTCCAAATGGTGCTGCTGCTGGAGTCGGTGCCCAACACTCGCAGGTTATTGGCACAAACTTACCTATATATGCTTGTTCCGTTGCTGTTCTTATTCTTTAGAAGACAAATAGTTATGCCATATGATTTAATGTTCTGAAAGTCTTGTGCTGGGACATACATTGACAGGACAGATTAATTGTAGGACTAAATAGTTCATTGCAAGAATTATTTAACTCCATAATGTAATAGTTTATAGAATTGTTCTCGAAATGGAAATAAAATGTAAATGTGTTTACTGTTTACTGAGAAAGGTGTAAGCTTTAGGTCACTTTAAAATGCTGCATATCATCTCATGGACATTATAGTCCTGTAAATATTTACAGGTAGGTATGTTGCTGTACTTTGATGGAGTTACTAACTGTCTTAGTATGCAGTGCTATGCAGCTTGGTATGCACATGTTCCCGGATTGAAAGTTCTAGCTCCATATTCTGCAGAAGATGCTCGAGGTTTGCTAAAAGCGGCAATCAGGGATCCAGATCCTGTTGTGTTCCTTGAAAATGAACTTCTGTATGCAATATTTTTCTCTCTTCAATTATATTCTCTGTGTTGTTTGTTTGAGTTGACGTCTCATTATATAATGCATTTTTCTGCAGTTATGGTGAATCGTTTCCTGTTTCTGCTGAGGTACTTGATTCTAGCTTCTGCCTTCCGATTGGCAAGGCTAAGGTATGTTCTTATATTTATTAGTGGAAGTGAAGAGTTCAATCTGATCAGGCTTCCCTTGATGGATTTTCTGTTTTTTTTAATGAATGTAGATAGAGCGACAGGGTAAAGATGTCACTATCACTGCATTCTCCAAGATGGTCGGATATGCTCTTCAGGTGTGTGAATGTAGATTTCTTAAGTAGATGGAAGAATTGTTTGCTTAATGCTTATACATGTGTTGACTTACATTCTTGCCCATGTATTTCATAGTCATTGGAATTCGACATGCTATTGGCTAATAATGTGATTCTGAATTGTATATGTTATTCTGTTTATGAAGGATGATTTTGCACACAAATATTTCCAACTAGATCAATGTATACTATATAATGCATGTTGTGGATTATTTACCTAATCTTGCTTAGCTGCATGGGATGGTAACTGTCTAGTTGCCTTGCATTTGAGAATGGTGAGCAATGATTTCCATTCCCTTGCTTCTGAGATAGGCTTTCCCTTATTAGTATGGTTTTCCTTGCCCAAGTGCCCAACCTTGTCTATCATGGACAAAGTTGAGCAAAGAAACCAACATGCACATGATGCCAGCTTGAATGTACGGGTTGGCTCTGCCTGAACATGAGCCATTCCCTTTTTAAAATTATAGCTTTATTCTATTGCAATTTTCACAAAAAAGAAGATCCAGTAAACCAAGTTCTCTAGTTGGTGGTTCTGGTTGCATTTCTCATGTTCTGTCATTTTCAGGCTGCCGATATACTGGCCAAGGAAGGTATCAGTGCTGAGGTAATTTGTTTTTGCATTTCTTCTACACTACAGTCTTGTGCTACCAGATCTCTTTTCCCGTGGAGTCCATCATTGTTGTCTTATTCTTTAGTAATTCTCTGTTCAGGTAATCAATCTTCGCTCGATTAGACCGCTGGATAGAGCTGCTATTAATGCATCTGTGAGGAAAACCAATAGATTGGTAACCGTAGAAGAAGGTTTCCCTCAACATGGGATTGGTGCTGAAATATGGTCAGTGGCTGTCTGTCTCTATTACCCCCTCCCCCTTCCCAATGTATGGTGTAAGTATCTTGTAATGGGTTGAAATGTGTCTTCTTTGCAGCATGTCTGTTGTAGAGGACAGCTTTGAGTATCTTGATGCACCAGTTGAGAGGATTGCTGGAGCTGATGTCCCCATGCCGTACGCTGCCAACCTTGAGAGGATGGCTGTTCCACAGGTCCATACTGGTCCTTTCGCTTCATTTATAGTTTGCATACGGATCTGTGGTTACGCAACTCTTGTTATCCGACAAAGCTAATGGCATAGCCATTTCACTATTAGCACCTTAAACAATACTACTGCTGCGCTGAAATTTCAGTCTTCTTGATGCATGAATTTAGTTTGACCTGCATTCTGTACAATTGATGTTTGATTTGCAATCCTCAACATGGTAGGGTGCAAACGCTAATTTAGGTGATGAAACAATAGCTGTTTTGCTAATAGCCGAAAAAACAGACAAGGTCTTAGGTGGGTCAAACACACACACACACACACACACACACACACACGGTTGAATGTGTGGTGCGTGAGAGTTGTAGCAGACAGTTAACAGGTCCTTTAGAAAATACGTATACTACTGCCTCCGTTTTTTTAATAAAAAAATATGACTTTTAGGAACAAGCTAACTAGTGGAATAATGAACTAATTACCTTGTTTCGAATATCATTTATTTAGAGACAGGGAGTAGTAGGCTACTGTTGCACTCTGATAGGTGCACTGCATCTCCACCATGTTAGAATTTTGGAGCCTTGGCTGGGAAAAGGTGAACGTGGTAGCTTTGATATTAGTCTGTGGCATTGAAAGTAGGCTCACGTGATTGATTATTTGTAGGTGGTCCTCTTTTGACTCGGTTGTTATTGCGACACTTGCAGGTGGATGACATCGTCCGGGCAGCCAAGCGTGCTTGCTACAGAGCTGCAGTACCGATGGCAGCAACAGCCTAATTCACACAGAACCCTGCCTGTTGCATTTCTTTGTCTAATGTCCATACTCCAGAAAGACAAATGTTCCATAATGGTATGACGAGTACCCACTGCCGCTGCAACTCAACTAGCATGAGCTGATTTTGTAGAGCCACCAAGAGGTGTCCAGTACTCCAGTCCCGTTGTCTTCGCCGCCGCAGCCGGATGGCTGCGCATTACTCTGCGTCTGTTTATGGTTCACGAATGATTGCAGCCTCTGGAGATGAAGTTTTTTACATGAGGCGAGGTGGTGTGTCAATAACATGTAGTATTCGGAAGTGGGACTCTCAAGAGGTCCCCAAATAGTGGTTCTGGTTGCGCCTTTTCTTGATAACGTCTTTTCTATGCTAGTGCTAGAAACTCCTTTGTCTATCTATCCATGGTCCTGCCAGCCAGCCAAACTCTGGGAGATGATGTTCTGAGAGTGGAAGCGAGCATGGTTCGGGCAAATCCTTGAAGGTGAGACATCAAATAATGCGGTGTCCGAGAGTGACACGTCCACTCCTCACTTGAAGACGCGTCCAGCCGTCATGTATGGTCAGGCGGAAGATTCTATGTACGATGCGCACAGGTGTGGGTGTGGTATGGTATACTTCTATCCCAGACCCAGAGCGAGAGAGGTCAAGAGCAATGGATGGAGACGTCGGAGAGCAATACATGTGCGGTGCAAGTTGCGGGCTGTGGGGCTGGGGCTGGTCTGGTCGAGGCTGATCTCCCCCATGACCCATGGATGGGCCAATTCCTCGCCTTGAGGTCACGGCTCACGATTGGATTGGAGTACGCGAGACCCCTGGTGCCGCTTGCCATCAACCACCGCCGGACTGGCGGATGGCGTTGTGGATCAGGCAGCACAGCGCTTGGGAACCCGTTTCTCTCCAATGTCTGCACGCCTCTACTCTTGGTCTACAATGTTGGATAGCTTGATGCCTCCGTCCATCCTTTTGGCTTTTGGCCGCCACTTGCAATAGTGGACGGTCCTATGCCACCGGTCAAATCAAACAAACCGTCAGGAAGGGAAAGCGGCTTGGTGCAGAAAACAGAGACAATTCCCGAATCAGATACCAATTTTTTTGAATAAAATAAAACCAGCGGTTTATTTAGTTCATCAAAAAACCAAAAACTTTTTAAAATTCTGTCACATCGAATCTTGTGGCATGTGCATGGAGCATTAAATATAGATGAAAATAAAAACGAATTGTATAGTTTGCCTGTAAATCGCGAGACAAATCTTTTAGACCTAGTTACTCTATGTTTAGATAATGTTTGTCAAATAAAAACAAAAGTGCTATAGTGTCAAAATCTAAACTTTTTGGAACAGAATCCAATACATCTTAGAAAGTCTAATGTCATTATTTGATAAGAGTTATTCTAACTCGTATAAGCATAGTAACTAAAAGATTGAGTCAGAACGAGATTATTAGTCACCGCAAATGTTTTCTATGAGCATATCTAAAAGACGGAGTCACTGCATATGTCCTGTTATGGACTGACACACCACTTATCACTCAAAAAACAATATTGCGAAATCTTAAAACAAATGCTAGAACAAAACAAAGAAAAGTGCTAGTGCTCACGTCAGTATGCACTTACTCAAATATATCTATAGATATGTTTACTATAAAAATACATTCGTAGAGATACTTGCTCAATGTAATAAATATTAATACCTTTTCTATATATTTGATTAAATTCAATATCATTCTACTTTTTAAAAAGATGAAAGTCGAACTCTTTTTTAAAAAACGGAGAGTACTAGCTCAGAATTTCAAAGAAAGAACTACTGTAGACACTGCAGCTCGCAGTCCGAGAGAGATAAAACGAAAGAGAAGGTCATGAGGCTATCTCCAACAGGAAGACCTATTTGGAAACCCAAACTTAAAATGGGTCTCCAACACAATACCTATACAGAAGATCTATTTTGGGTATTAGGAGAGGCATAACCCAAATTTGGGTATCCTCTCTCCTCGAGACCCATTTGCAGAAAGTGTTGTCTTTTAGGTCTTGTTGTTGGAGAAGACTAAAAATAGGTATGGAACCTTTTACCTGTAGCGCTACCCAAAGGACAAATGGGTCTTGTATTTTGGGTGACGATTGAGCGAGGGGATATGAGGAAAGCTCAAGCGAGCAAAGGTCGCAATTATTATCGTCCTAAATGCAAAAGGAGAAAGTACGGATCCGAGACGCACCTGGTCCCCACGCGCTTCATTTTCTTTTTTTTTTCTCACGTTGCTTTCACAGATAAGCCCCTGTGCAAACTAGTGTTTTTCTTTTATAAATTTTCATCTGGCACTAACACGGTGGGTCGGTCCGAGCACGACACTAAAAAGCACGGTTCTAGCACGGCCCGGTGGTAGTACTGTGTCTGGACCGCAACTTCGGCCCGCGGTGCCGGCACGGACACGACACGTTAATAGGCTGGCACGACGCTGACACGATTATTTCAATCGTCTGATGCTTTGAGGATAGATCGTGATCATTAAATGTATCTCAGCCATGTATATAAACATCATACAACCCTTCCAAACTCTAACTCTCTAGTCGGCGGCGCAGACACATCCTTGTTGTGGCTACTCTTTCTCCCGCCTAACTATACGACAGCGGTGGCACTCGTCTTCTCCTTGAGGCAAGAGCGCAGTGAGCTTCTCGTCTTCTCCTGAAGCCATGAGCCGACACGGGCACGATGGGCCACCATGCCTATCGGCACGACACGACACAGTTAAGGAGTCATAGTGCCGTGCTTGAACCGAGAGTTAGGCACGATGGCCCGAAACGGCAAGGCACGATAGATATAGTCCTGCATAGTGTCGTATAGTGTCAGGACCTAGCCGCCCGTTTGGCCAAGTATATTTTCTTTTGTGCATGCTGCTCTCATACATACTGGCAACTTCGCAAGCAAGAGAAACTTACGATAATAAAACCATAAAAGCATACAAATTCGTGTAGTGAGACGTACATTTTTTCCAGAGCACGAGTTTAAAAAAGTTCGCGTTGCATCACAATATATTCGATCTCTCATTTATGTACTTGGCTGTAGCGGAAAAGGATACCGTTAAAAAAAATGAGACAATGTTCCTAAAGCTTGCTTCCACGGCAGCCATAATGACAATTCATTCTATTTTATGAATATGTTTGGTTTCCTCTTACTAAATTTTAGTCAGTTAGCTAAAATTATTTTAGCTACTATTAAGTGATTAGTGAGACTAAACTACTTTAGTTCATTTTTAGCTAGTGTGTTTAGAAATTTATCTACTAAATAACTAAAGTTTAACTGCTAAAATTTAGTAAGGAAACCAAGTCCTATGTATACGCACATACTTATAGTAAGTCACATGGAACAGTTTAGGTCCTATGTATACGCACATACGTATATTCGATCTCTTATTAGGCCTTGTTTAGTTTGCAAAAATTTTAGTTTTTGACTACTGTAGTACTTTTGTTTTTATTTGACAAACATTGTCCAATCATAGAGTAATTAGGCTCAAAAGATTCATCTCACAAATTACAGATAAACTGTGCAATTAGTTTTAATTTTCATCTATATTTACCGCTCCATGCATGCAATCAAAGATTCGATGTGATGAGGAATTTTGAAAATTTTTGCGAACTAAACAAGGCCTTAATGCGAGCAAAATTCATTTTGACTTTAGAATCACGAAAACTTTGCGTGTATAGCAAACAATTGGCCTATAGATATGGTTATTACAAGTAATAGTTGGATAACAAGATATGTTTTATCTGCTTTAGATTTAGATTTTTTGCAGCTGCAACTATCAGCGGTACAAGCCCACAGTTTTTTGGTTGCTTGTTGTAGCATGTTTGGATCGGCATGTTGAGCTGTAAAATGTATGGTATTCAAACTAGAAGCTTATCAAGCACTTGTAGAAGTACAACGCGAAACGTGTCAAGATTGAAGCAAAAAGAAGGAGGTTTTTTTCTACCTTTCTCTATTTTCCGTCTTCTTCCTCTCCATGCATTTGCCCACCCTTAGCTAAGCTTGGTACTCTAGAAGTTTCTTTGCATCATCGACAGCTCCAAACACCCCTCCATCGCCCTGAGCTCTCTGCATGTAAATCCCCTCCACCACTCGAGTGCTCCTTTAGCTAGTGACACTTTGTAAGAACAACATCGATTTCCTCATCAAATGCTATTACGCAAAGTCGGCATCAATTTATTCCGTGAAAACCACATCCTCCCTCTTTGGGCATGGTCGCGAGCTACTACAACCCTTCTGTATAGTTGAATCTATCACCGGCCGCGAGCTAGATTCAACAGAGATAAGCATGGCGACAAGCTCCTGCAATGGTAAGTGATTGCTTTCCTCTTTCTCCTCAACACAAATCCCAGGTTAATTTTTACTTATCATTTCAAATTATAGATCGTTTTTTTGGCTTTTCTAAATACATATTTTTAATATATCTTGATATATAACAAAACTATGTAGACCGAGGGAGTTGAAAAAAGAACTAAAAAGCGAGGGAACCACCTGTAGCTTGTCCAATAACCTTCAGAATTTCAGATATGCCAAGCAGGGTAGGATAACAATGCCACCCTACCACACCTCTTTTTTTCTAAATCGGAGGACATCAAGGACCAAAATGCAAGATGCGAGTCCTCGGGAAACATTTTTATCCATGGGCGTCGTCGCGTCGAACAGAATACCAACTAAACACAAGCCAAACCGAAACAGCCTTCCGCCGGATTGGAAACTACCAGATGCTACCGGCGCTACTAATCCAGCGTTTCCCACCGTAGGAATCTCTGATTAGCGCCTCAATTAACGATCCGTGTCTTGTTGCACAATTATATAGCCACCATTTGACAAGATAGGGGAGGTGGAGCAGCCAAGAACGCAAGGAGGGGGAAGGGAAGGGAGAGAGAGGAAAAGATTAGGAAAGGGAGGGGATAAACTGAGGGAAGCCAAGAAGAACACAAGAAGAATCAATCGGCCGGATTGCACCCGACTTCCTGGGCGATTTTTTTTCTTCTAGCGATCCGATCGAAGCAGTCCAATCGCTGTGAAGACCCGATTCCGTTCGGCGGCAGCCATGAGGTTGATTTCTCTGTTTGGTCTGTCAGGTAGGCTGGCGTGTGGCGTCATGATTTATATATCCAAGTAATTTTGGTTTGGATTTCCGCAGTTTCTCTTGTCATCGTCTTGGGCTCTGTCATTTATTTGCGGATTTGTGGTAACTTGGTTTGGTTGTCCCGATCGATAACAAAGCTGTTCTTGTGTTCGCCCAAAATCTGTGCTTCTTCCTTTCTTGCGCTTGTAGCTGCTGCGAAGTCCCTCCTTCAATCGAACTGGGGTTCGCCAGTCTGAATGCGATTTTTGGTTCATCTTCAATTTTGTTTGTTTCCAGAGTGCTCACATATGTATGCGGTGAACCTCTACTGTCTTGATTTATGTGTACTAGCAGTAATAGTCTCTGTATTTCACGACCTATTGTTTAGTTGTATTGATGCAACCGTAGTTGGCTGTTCACTTACTATTTTTGAGGCAGCAAGTAGAAGTTCCACAAGCTAGTTTCCTTTTATGAACTGAATGAAGTAATACTAGCTCATGGCATTAATGAGCTCAGCTGTATGGTGGTGAAGTATGTAATGCTCTTTGATTTTCTTTCCTTTCTGCAGGACAGTGATGGGCATGGTTCATCCCAGGTTCCTGGTTGCTTGCTCAGGGTCGAAGCTGTGCTTCATCTCCAGTTGCTGCAGTAGCCGCGCAAAGATGATGATATCTTTTCTTCGGAGGCGGCCAGAGTGTAGTTGTACCCTTCCTATATTGATTGAGTTCAGTAGATAATTCTTGGACATCAGTTGGTATTCTGGGGGACTGAAATACGGATTCTGCAGGACATCAAAAGGACTTGAATAACTAAATTTTAGGTGGTATTCCAAACTAGGTTGCGATGGGTTTACCCCAACCTTCAACAGTCAAGGATGATGCGCCAACAACATTGCGCACCTCTATTTCTTGCCCTCCACATTTTGGAGGTGTTAGTGCCTGTGATTTGGATGGGCTTCCTTCAGGAAGCTCTAGCAGCAGGGTGCTTTCGTACCCATTGATAGGTGATTTTAATAGAAAGACCACATTAGATGGTCCGAATGAATCAAATGGGTATTCTAAAGACAGTCATGAATCTGAACATGCAGGCCTCTGTGGACTAAGTATTGATTCAAGAGATGGAAATTCTAGATCTTTTCCTAAATTGGTGCCTTCTTTCCATATGCCAGCAAGGAGGGTTGTGGGCTTTGATTCTGGTTGTATTGGAGGTTCTGATGGAACAGAAACAGATATGGTCAATTCATCTTTGGTTGACAGCAATTGCCATTTGCCATTTGATCAACATGAACTTCAGGCAAGGAAAAGACTGCTCTCTCCGTTGAAAAATGTGCTCCCTAAACAGTTCAATGGTGATATGCTCAATCTTTCTTCTGGCGATTCTAGATTAAGGCATTCTGATTCAGGCGATAAACTATACAGTACTGGCTTCCAAGATAATAAAAAAGCCAACACAGGATGCCTCAATTCTTTTGAAACACGGGATACTCCAACCTCTAGGTGCACTCGCTGGAGCCCAGAATGGGATGTTACTAGGAGCAATTCTAATTCATTAACTGATGGTCCTTTACTTGGGAGCAAGGATTCTATATCCTATTATGATCATCTAGCAGCTAGTGCAAAATTAGCACATTCTCCGCTTTCTCTGTCTCCTCTCAGCCCTAAATATATGAACAAAATTAAGGTGTCAGGATCCCAAAGATATATAATGAATGATCTTGAGAATGACTTCCTAGATTTAAAGGAAACTGGAGGTTCTGACGGAGCTAGGACGCAGGAGGTATCAAAAGGAACTAACTTGTTACATGATGAACTTGAAGTTATGACACCTAAATGGAGTTCATTGAGAAGATACAAAAATTGGGGCCCTGAATCTTCCCCTACATCTCCCCGACCAACATCTCCTCGAATTGGTTATGGTCGCAGTTCGTCTTTGCATGTAAGGAGGTCACTCGTTGGCTCCTTTGAGGAGTCCCTTTTATCTGGTCGATACTCATATGGAAAAGACAGTCAGGTCTCTAATTTCTTGTCCACTTACTAAAATGTACAGGGCCCCTGATTGTTGAATTTGATTCCATTTCCTCTCTAAATGCAGACACTTGATGGTTTCTTAGCTGTTCTAAATGTCACTGGTGGTAGTTTCTTCCCCACAACTCAGAAACTTCCATTCTCAGTAACAAGCATCGATGACGATAGCTCCTTATTGTACTATTCTTCTATTGATCTTGCTGGGAGGTTGTCTTCGAATAACAGCAAAAGCCCGAAGCTCCAGAGAAGCTACAGTAATAATGATTCACGATCAGCAAAGAGTCGTTTACGCATCCCTGTTAAGGGTCGCATACAACTGGTACTAAACTTTCAGATCCCTAACATTAATATCGTGCTGATCAGTCACCAAAAAAAATCGTTCTGACCTTTAACCAGTTCAATTTTGGTGAAATCATTTTTCTTTATTGTGCACTGGTTTATGCTTTTTTCCTCTATTTGAACTCATTCGTAATCAAATATCTATACAAGTTACCTGGATTGACAAGGCCTGTTGACATGAAATTCCGTAACGATGGAGTTGTCTGCATTTGCTTTGATAGAATTGTTAACAGCCGAGATAAAGCACAATTAAAACCTCCCTTGCTGCATGAAATTTATACAGACAAGACTGCTGAGTTCTTGCATAATACTGAGCATTTTTTTTAAAAAAAATCCTCCCCTTAGTGTTATGTCTATAGGCATTAGGCAATTTCTCAAAAGTGTCAATTAGTTTTCTTTGTACCTTACTGCATTACACAAATGACATTTTAATTTCACCCTTTCCATTCTTTGCAACTTTACTTCAAATAATTTGGTCATATGATCTGTTACATATATCTGCCTACTGCTGGGATCTCTAGGCAACTTGGACAACTGATTCTTTGTTGTTGTTTGTTGTGGGGGAGTTCCTCACAGCAGTCAATAAAGCCAGAGATTTACAGGATCTGATTTACACTTCTGCAGCTGCCCATTTTTGGGAGTTGTATACTTGTGTCTCTGTACAATTGAATTAAAAAATATGACTTTGACAGGTGGTGAGCAACCCTGAGAAGACTCCACTTCATACTTTCTTGTGCAACTATGATTTGAGTGACATGCCTTCTGGAACCAAGGTACAAGAATTACTATTATTTTTCATTATGTTTTATGACCTTGGACTGATATTTTTCATTGTATACTAAAAAGAACTGAATGTTCATGGTATGATATGACCACCTATTTACCAAATTTCCTGCTGATACATGTGAAATATGTATGCACATCCTTTTTTACTGGCTGAGCAAATTTCATTTATTGGGTTGTTTGCTAGCCTCAACCTTTTTTGTATGGGCATTAGTCAGGTGTTTATCGTGTGTATAAGAGATTATATATGTTACAAAGTATTACACTATATTAGTTCTGCCAAGTGATTTTCCCTCAACCAAGTAGTAGAAAAATAAACCAATTTGGAAATTGGCAGTGCAGGTAATCTATTGTTTAATGCGTACCTGAAAGTATTTGAGAGTTTGAGGCCAGGAAGGGACATTCTTTGACCTTCTCAGAGGGATCAAATGCTAGTTTTTTCGAGAGCTGCTTTATAAATTACAACGACGAGTTTTGTTTTTGTTTTCTATCATCCATTCTCATCTTGTTTCTCTTTATTGTGTAACGAGACAGACTTTCATGCGGCAAAAGGTCACACTCTCCCCCTCTGTCTTACCCTCTAATCCAGTGGAAGAAGGAAGCAAGACTTGCGATGTTAATGTTGGGCCCAAATCTTCTCAGTCAGTTTCATGTGGAAGTGAACCTAGTGAACGGGGAACTCTATGTTCAGAATGTAATTAGCTGATGGCCTGATACCAAATAATGGTTGAATCCAAACTGTTGATTTTGAATCAGTGCTAATTTTCCTGTTTGCCTTTGTAGGCTGCGGCGGTGGACAGAACTGCAACTCAAATGACGAATCAGAAAAAGGAGATCTGAAAACAAGATTTAGATCATTGGATAGTGATTCTGATGAATCAAATAAGGCTATTTCTCCTGGAAATAAGAAAGACCGTTCTGATTCTGATGGTTGCTGCTGTCAAATGAATAAGGTTGGCATAGGAGAGAAGAAATCATGCTGCTTACCTTCTAAGATCAATGATAGTTCAGGTGGAGCTGTGCTTCGCTATGCTTTGCACCTGCGGTTTCTGTGCCCCTCCAAGAAATCCTCGAAATCAATGCTTCGGTGCAAATCTGATCCATCATCGGCACCATACAGCAATAATACAGTACCCGAGGAAGAGCGGAGGTTCTATCTCTACAATGATCTTAGAGTTGTATTTCCTCAAAGGCACTCAGATGCAGATGAAGGCGAGGTACACAAAACTTTTGATGTTGTTCCTACCTTTTCATTTGTTCCTTCCATTATCAGTCAGAAATCGGGACAGTTTGCTTTAGTTGATTGGACAAAGTGCAGATGTGCTTAATATGATTTTTTTTTTTTTGAAAATTCAGCGAGCTTTATTGGTTAATAGAGATTGCATCGTTCATCATAAACTGAATAATAAAGCTAGGGGGCTCATCGTCCCAAGTATAATGATATTTCATTTGCATGCCTCGCCTAGCTAGCTCATGTGCCATCTGGTTTGCTTCCGTGCTACAATGCTCGATTGAGACCGTCTGAAACCCAATAAAAAAGAAAAAACTCGACCTGCAGGGGTCTGAAACCCACTAGTTTAATATGATATTCTGTTATTTAGCTTAATATGATATTCTGTTATTTACTATAGCTGACGTTAGACCATCTTTTAGTCTTCCTTAGAATCATTTCGATATGATTATTCAAGCTTGCTTGAATAGCCTATCCGTGGCAATTGGAGTGTTCCTTGGTTGTTTCTTGTTCTGTTAAATCCGTAGTGACAGGTTTCATTTTTGTTGCAGCTGCGAGTGGAGCATGACTTCCCCGCCGATCCCAAGTACTTTGACATAAGCAACTGATGGTCCCTCTGCTCCCATCCCATCTCATGTACTATAGCTTGCGCTGCTGCTGCTGCTGCTGCGCACAAAAAGAATCTGTAAATATTTTACCATGACTAACTTGGTCATCAGCCATTTCATCTTTTCGCCAGCAAAAATGTACAGGTTAATGTTCCAATAAAATGCATAATTTGGTTCTCCTTGATGTTCTGACTATATGTTCTTTCCTCCTGATTTCGACACTTCTTTCTGAACGCTGCTGTCATTTGGCAAAAACTGAAATGCTGAACTGATCAGAAGTCATGTCTTCCAACTGAATTCGGGCCTGAACTCCGTTTTGGCAACTGAAATGTTTAGGTGTTCGTAAATTATGTAATCCAACTCTGAATTCGGTATGCGATCTAGCTGTCAGAATTTGGGCCTCAACCTCCTGCTCTGGATGAATGCTGGAGTGGTGAAACTTAGAAAGGCACGAATGTTGAGATAGCCTGAATTGTGGCATTCAATTTTTTTAGGACAGGAGGAATTACAAAATCTTCCGAAGCTCTGAAAGTTACCATAAAACAAATTACTGTGAAAAGGGAACTAAAATATCTGAAAAGGGAACTAAAATACTCATCTAGAAGTTTTAAACATCAGAACATATTATAGTGCATTTTATGGTGGGGACGCAATGGGCCAAGAAGGATTCGTGGGGTTTCTAAGTTGTCCCTCAACTTTCGCAAAAGTCTGTTTTTTATCTCTAAACTTCAAAACTAGATAAAATATATCCCTCAATTTTTGAAACCATGCATATTACGTCCCTGACATGGTTATGAGCGGTTTTGAAGGCAGTTTTGTCTTTTTCATTTTTATTTATTTTGGCTGAATATTTGTAAAATTATAGTAAATCACATAAAATTCATAAAATAGTAATTCTGATTTTGTTGGACTCCAGATAAGTAGATCTACATAGTGAACATATAATATAGTATGCTTTAGTACAAAATTTTTATTGTAGCTTTAGATCTGTGTTTTTCTATAATTAATTAGAATAATTCATAGCTATAGTTTGTATGGTGCAATTGGGGTGAATTTTTTATGTTAGAATAATTATTATATGTTTAAACTATGGTAAAAATTTCATACTCATTAGATCATTTATAACTTAGTTATAGATTTATTATAATTTAACAAGCATAAACCTAAATAAATCTATAACTAAGTAATACATGATTCAATGAGTATAAAATTTTTACTATAACTCAAACATAGAATAATTAGCTCACCATATAAATTTCATCACAATTAGACCATAGAAAATGTAGCTATAATTAGTCTAATTAATTATAGAAAAACATAGATCTAAATATACATCAAAAATATTTGTACTAGAACATACTATATTATATATTCAATGTGTAGATCTACTGATCTAAAGTCCAACAAAATTGAGTTTTCTATTTTATGGTTTTTATGTGATTTACTGTGATTTTTCAAAAAATTCAGCCAAAATAAATAAAAATAAAAAGGTAAAACTGCTTTCAAAACCAGGTCAAGGATGTAATGTGCACGGTTTTAAAAGTTGAGAGATGTATTTTGTCTAGTTTTAGAGTTCAGGATGAAAATCAGACTTTCGCGAAAGTTGAGGGACCTAAAGTAGATTTTTTCCTTTCTGAAAGGAGTGCAGGCCCATGTGTTACGGAAAGGAATGCAGCAGAAGCCCATGTTGTGCACCGCCTAGCGGTAATGGTCTGCGGGCTTGGTCCGGGCCGCACCGCAACTTGGGCTGGTGGGCTCTGACACACTCCAAATGCAACCAAATTACGTTACGGCATGTTTTTTTTTCTTTCTATAGCAGAAACATTTGCATTGCATTGCAGGAAAAAAAATTGCAACATTTGCTGAGACAGTCCCAAGATTCTCAAACATAATCTTGTGTTTAACTAAACCTACATACAGGATCCTACGTGGACACATATTTATCCTTTCACCTGGAGATGGAGATGGGAGAACATACGAGTACGTGAGAGAGAGAGAGTCCAACGTTCTCAAACGCATTCCGACAGGTAGACTAGACACGTCTCTCTGTTGTGTATATATATCTCGTGTGTATGCAGGCTCCGACATTAGCTGGCGCTGTTGGCGAGATCACGTACGTACGTACTATAATCGTGTGGGTTCGATCGATCGGTAGAAGAGGATCGATCGAACGGCGACGCGCCGGCGACGATGACGATGGAGCTGGAGTCGCAGGAGGTGGTGGTGGAGACGACGACGGCGGCGGCGGCGGCGAGGGCCGCCTCTGCCGCGCACGTCAGGACCACGGTGGCGCTCCGGCTGCTGGCGTTCGCGGCGTCGCTCGCCGCCGCCGTGGTCGTGGCCACCAACAGGCAGGAACGCTGGGGCATCACCGTCACCTTCAAGATGTTTGCCGTCTGGGAGTACGTATACATAGATTACTTGTTCATCGCTTAGATATCGTTGGAATCTGCTAGCTTCTCTTGCTATCGATCGAAGTATCGATGCATGGCATTGTGGTACACTTGACCGACCGGCGATATAATTATCCATCGCGATCGAACTGCATGAAAACTTGTTCATCGATATCGCAGGGCGTTTGTGGCGATCAACTTCGCCTGCGCCGCCTACGCGCTGCTCACGGCGGTCTTCGTGAAGAAGCTCGTCAGCAAGCACTGGCTGCACCACATGGATCAGGTACGTACACGTATACGTATACGGTCACGATAGTCTTCTGTTCGTTCGTTCATGGCTGCCATGTGCCATCTAATATATCTAACTGTACTCTTTATCATCGTCTCCTCCATCTCGATCGATCGCAAGCTGACGTAGCTGTGTGTGTGCTTGTTGTTGATTGGATGCGCATGCAGTTCACGGTGAACCTGCAGGCGGCGTCGACGGCCGGCGCCGGGGCGGTGGGATCGGTGGCCATGTGGGGGAACGAGCCCAGCGGGTGGTACGCCGTCTGCCGCCTCTACCGCCTCTACTGCGACAGGGGCGCCGTCTCCCTCGCGCTCGCCTTCGTCGCGTTCGTCGCCTTCGGCGTCGCCTCCAGCCTCTCCCGCTACCCCAGGGCACCACCCCCGCCGGCACCCAGATAATCCAGCTTGATCAATTAATTTCCCACAACTACTGCTATACGGAGACATAATGATACAGTACTACATGTATATATATACATACATAAATGTTTGGTAGCCCAAGTAGTTTGTTAGAACTAGTGCAAGTGTGTACATATTCGTCTCCAGACAGCATTGACATGTGTCCTAAAACATGCATGGCTAACACAATCAGGGATTCAAGATGGTAGTAAGTAGTAACAAAACGGCCGGATATATATAACAAAACAAGTTACTTCACTGCAAAGACCACATGCATCATATGGTAAATCAGTACTGTATGTAAGCTACATACTGATGAGATGGCAGGGGGTCGTCTCTTACAAGCAATACCGTGCAATCTCTGGAGTTGACTACTGCCCAATGACCACAATTGCTTCAACGCAAAAACTTGGCTCTCTAACACTGCTTATCGATTCCGCCATAGCATCCGTACCACCAACATTGCTACTGCACGTAACGCAGGCACACAGCAAACCACAGTTTACAGGCCATATGGCTCATCCGCCATAGCCGGCGTTCAGGGCTTCGGTCGACTTGACGAACCGCCCTTTCACCCGCTTCCTTGTGTCCGCCCTCAGCTTCCTCGACTCGTACCGTATGTGCTTCTCATACCTAGACAAGAGTGATGGAGAGGCATGTGATGAGTAAACTGTAACACTCTTTTAATACTGCGGAAGATCGAAGTTGCTGTCGGCAGCAGCAGACAGGTAAGGGTCATAGATCCATGCCTGCGGTTCTTCTTCTTTTCCCTGTACCGCTGCATAGCGCTGTCCCTATTCTGCGCGAGCGTCTCGCTGTCGATCCTCACAGCAGGCCTCTCAGCTGCAGGGGTGGAGACCGTTTGATCCCCGAAGGAGATCTCCCTGGTGAGTGCTGGTCCTGATGTGGGTACATGGTTTCCAGAGGTTGTTGGTCCATCGATCGTCGAGGCACAGGAGCTCAGCTTCCGTTTGTTGCTCGCGGTGCTCACCTAATGAGGAGCAAAATTTCAGCTAATATTAGAAGTCAGCCATGCTGAAATTCTACTGATTCATGTCCCAGAGAGAGAAATTATCTTTGAAAGGACTCAGATAGAGACTTGTGGTACAGACTTGAGCTAAAATGATGCAAAAACCAAGAACATGTGGTGGGGCGTTGTGTAGCGATTTTTAGGTGACAAAATCGGCCTTTAATGTTTCATAAACAGACAAGATGCCTCCATGACTTGGTGGACCAGAGGATATGTATGGTGGCCCATAACAATCCTGGTGAACGAAAACAGCTCGACGGGTTCATACCATATGGGAGTATGGGACCATATCGAGTCCACTTCTATATGAATAGGCCTTTAGAAGATAAGATCTATATCCAATTATGAGCATGACTGCTTGAACGCATTCAACAGTAAGTATGGCATCAACATCAGCAAAAGCTGGGTTATGGACCAGCAAGTGGTGCATCAAGCTATCAAACATGTGGAGCATCTATATGTCCTGTAAACATACATGTGGCTTTTGGAAGTTTTGCGAACTATTCAGGCACCTGATTTTCAGTATTTTGTTGATCTCAAAGCTTTGATCAACAAGTTTTTTACCCAAGCAAATATTTATGTTCAAAATACTGTCTTAGATTTCTTAGCTCAGGCCAGAGGACTTCATCATGGAAGCTAGCTAGCTAAATTTTTTCTTGATGGGCCAAAGTTGTGGTACAAACTAGAGGATGATGCTCATCTATACGAATGGCATCTTTAATCAGAAAAGTATTTGGTCCCTTTGACTTTGCTCCTCTGCATTTAGTGCTATAGTGATATGATTTTTTTTCTTAAAGTGAAGAAAATAAGAAACTACGATACATGTGAGATAAGTAATGCCTTCACATACATGGCCATTAATCTTATTTTCTATCACATCACATGGGCTACAGGTTAACAACACATAGCTGACGCTGTTACTACAGTGAACTCGCCACATGTTCTGGATAGACACAGCTGCACACCAAGCAAGCATCCTTAGGGTACGGAAAAAGGGGATAGAAGACTTACATTTTTCGATGACAACTGACAGATATTAGAGGACATGATATCTTCGGCAGTTGAGCAGTATCTTGAGTCATAAATATCTTCCAGATCTTTCGTTGTCCCCGAAGAAATTTCCTTAAGCATGTCACTATAACTCTTAATCATAAAGCCTCCATGGTTAGAACCATATCCAACTTCAAGAGCAGACTTCTCATCGTGATCCCTTGACCTTCCCAAATTGAAGTCCCAAATCTGCCATACAAATAACAAGCAAGCAATCAACTACCTCATTCTCTGACAATAATAAGCAGACTCGAACATGAAAATTAGAATACAAGTTGATGAATCTGGAGGATCCGTAGTAGTATGAAGTACATGATTTTTTTGACAATAAAACATGCAATCAGAAGTTCAAATAATTAAGATTGCAATTGATGCATGATTGTTGAGCAGACTTATGTGAAAATATGATCCATTTCGCATCTGAAAAGTCAAGTACGATAAGAAATCCTGAATAATAGTTATTAGTAGTGTGAAGTCATGTGCAACACACTTTTCCACATCAAGATAGCAACGCTTCTTTAGAAAGGTACGTATATTTGCATCCTTTCTAAAGCAAACACATTTCTTCACCAGCTCAATTTGTGCATTCAATGACTCTAAAACAACAGGTCCGTGTAATTTTATCCCAACTACAAGCTCTCTGTGAAAAAAACTGAACCATGAATGCAGAGAGCAGGAAGATCAATTTTATCTCGTTCTCTACTGAAAGCTACTGTGAGTGTGATCATACTGTTCTCCTGGCTGAAAAAAACCTAGGAAAGGAAGAGCCATGACAAGTTCAGAACCACGGATTTCTCTCTCCAGTCATCTGAAAAAAGCACAGGCTTGTAAAAATCGATGGCCTTGGAACCAGCACCATAAATCAATATGGAGCGAACCAATCATTTTGATCTACCCACTCAGCCACCCGAGATCTTGACTACATTTCTCGGTCTGGTTGATATGCAGAATGGCTAGGAAGCGCTGCCAATTTGTTTTTGTATACTGTTAGCTTTGTTTAACGAAGGGCATAATATTTCACCACCATGTGATTATTAAATCATGTGTAAGGCCACCGAACTGAATAAATGAGAAAGATTTAGCAGGACAGTTAGAATTCAAACTGACTGCAAATAGATTGATTTATATAAGAAGTATTGATAAAAACGGGGTTATTTTATCTCTCTTTTTAATTTAACAACACAACGGGTGTTCGTCTTGAAATTTACCTGGGTGGGCGGCACTGAGGGCGCAGCGCAGTCCCAGAGCAGTTGTTCGTCGTCATCACCCACCCTGTCGGCACCTCCAATGAGGTCGGCGCAGTTGGCGGACGCCATCATGAGCAGGGACGTGTACGGCAGAGGCACCTCCTGGACCGCGGCGGGCGGAGGATGATGAGTCGGCATCGCCGCGGGGGGCGACATCTTGCCCGGCGGCAAGCGTCCACCGGATGCCGCAGAGGTGCGGCGAGGCGTGCGCGGGCTCAGATCCGAGTGCGGGTGCGCGTGGGCTGTGTCCGTCTCGCGTCGCGCCATCTCGGCGAGCTGGTCGCACAGCGCCTGCCCCCTGAGCGGGCGCGCCCCGGCGGCGTCGGGGGCGGGAACCCGCGGCGGGTCGCACGGCACGTAGAGGTCGCGCAGGTCCGGGTCGACCGCCACCCCGAGCACGGAGTAGTCGAGCACCGAGAGGAAGGGGTCGCCGTCGTCGATGTCGCCGCCGGCGCCGTCCTTGCCCTCCTCCGCGCGGCGGAGGTCGAGCCCCCATGACGCGGCGAGCTCGGCCGCCGAGGGGCAGCCCGAGAAGCCCTCGACCGGCACGCGCACCGCCGCCGAGGCGGCGTCGTCGCAGCAGCCGGCGCAGAGGAACGCCGGGTCGGCGCCCGGGACTGGGGAGACCCGCGCGGCGGCCGGGCGCGCGGCGCACCCCGCGCAGAGCGGCACGCGCACGTGCTTCCTCGACAGCGCGTTGGCGGCGTGCACGTGGCGGTCGCACGCCACGCAGAGCCGCGCGGCGTCCGCGCGGCAGTGCAGCGCCGCCGCCGCCTCCCCGCAGTAGTCGCACGGCCACTGCTGCCCGCCCCCGCCTCCTCCTCCTCCTCCTCCCCCGCCGCTCTTCATCTCCCACGCCGCCACCAACCTACCCGACGAACTCACACACACACACACACACACACACACACAGAGAGAGAGAGAGAGAGAGAGAGAGAGAGAGCAGAGAGCCCGCGCGCACGTGGACCACGAGGCGCAGGAAATCACGAATTGCTGGGGCCGGAGCAGCCGACGCCGACGAATAAAAATGACGAGACGAGAGGCGGAGAAGGCCAACGGGGAGGGTTTGCTTTGCTCGCGAGCCTTCGCAATATGCAGCAGCAGCGGAGATGGAGGCGGGGGGCTTTTTTTTTTTTTTTGCGATAGAGATGGAGGCGGGGGGGCGGGCTGATCCGCCACGCGCCGCGGAACAGCGGACACCTCCCGCTGGACACGTGTCAGCCGGAAGCGGAGGTGAGGTGGCGGGCCGGCCCCGGGCGGCAGCGGCGGTGGGGGCTGTCGGAAAATATCTTGGCTCGTCGCTGAGCTGGCGCGGGCGGGAGTGGGAGTGGGAGTGGGAGTGGGGCCCATGTCTGGTTCGTACGGCAAGGCTTCGTGGTGGGGGCCCACTAGGTTATGGGCGATTGGGGCCGGGCGGTGCGGTGGATGAATCGGTGGTGACCTTGACCCGAACCCGATCGAGCTGCCGAACATGATCAAAGGCGACCCAAGGTTAACTTTAGGCCCTGTTTAGTTTCCCACCTAAAAATTTTTCATCCATCCTATTTAATCTTTGAACACATGCATGGAACATTAAATGTAGATAAAAAATAAACTAATTACACAGTTTGGTTGAAAATCACGAGACGAATCTTTTAAACCTAGTTACTTCATGATTAGCCTTAAGTGCTACAGTAACCCACATGTGCTAATGATAGATTAATTATACTTAATAGATTTGTCTTGCAGTTTCCTGACAAGCTATATAATTTGTTTTTTTATTAGTTTCTAAAAATCCCTCCCGACATCCTTCCGACACATCTGATATGACACCTAAAAAATTTTCATCACCAATTTAAACAGGGCCTTAAACCTCAGTCCTCTCAGATAGGATCATAGGAGTAGTCACAGCTGAGCTGACAAGTGACAACAGAGACACTACTGTAGTACTGTACACGTAGTATGAGTGATGAGCAGCTGCAATTTGACACAAGATAAGGAAGGCGTTGCTCATTTGTCACGACTCAAGTGAAGTGATTTCACTTGTTTGTAATAATAAAAAAAAAGGTGGTGTGATTTCCATCTCAAACACATGCATGACAATGACTCTAACAACACTTCTTGTAGGAATAGGAATAGTGTAGCCTTGGATGGATTAGACAAAGCTAAGCTAGCTAGCTAACTATGAGTAGGGTGAAAAATCGATGCATAATAATAATATCTTCCCAGCACGGATGGATCGGCCATTGGATGGAGGGAAGAGAGACATGGATCAGAGCACTCTTGCCTAAACCCACTGATGACCGGGACACAAAATTTCCAAGCTATTGTCTACTAGCTAATCGCGACTTTGACGCATTCCTGTCAACTTTAATTAATCTCTTTTTTTTCCATCCGTGTCTCACCTTTCAACTGTCGATTAAATTAACTTCACTAACCAGGCGCTCTATCTGCTGTCTTAATTTCACCTGCTGCAACGGAAAACTACATAGACATCTTCAATCGTATAAGTTCCAATATTAGAAATTATATATAATTTCTATACCTATTAATTTTTATAGAAATTATAATTTTAATGGATAGTTCTTACGGAATAGTTTTTTATTCAATCACATATATATATTTTCTTCATTCTCGTATAGACATAGTTTCTAACTTAGATTTGGTTTCTATGTTTTTTTGCTCTCTCGCTTCAATAACTATCTTAACACATCAGCAAAAAACTTAGTTGGTAGTACAATTAATGTCGTGATTTCTGTATTGGGAGTGCTCCAAAACTTTTGCATTACTGGCGCGTTTTGTAAGGTTCTAGATTCTCATATGCTTTGGTTCTAGATTTTTTTAGAAACATCTCTATCATAAATCAAAAAATCACTTCATGGAAGCTATTTAGTTATCTTGTTAGAATTTTGAAAGTAGAATCAAAGTTAGGAGAAAAATAGATTTAGGTGTTTCTCTAGACTAGTACAAAACCATGAACCAGTTAATTTTTCTTAAAACGTTCTCATTTTATGGTGTTTGGCAACAAATATAGTAAAATGTTTCTCTCTGACAAATGCACCTTACATCCCATCCTATATGTTCCACATGTAAAACTTTTTTTTATCACATATTCCTTTTCTTGTCATCAGTGTAAAGGACACTACATAAAATTTAATAGAGGTGGGCAAAAGACATTAAACGAGACGAATAGACCCACCGCCTTGGACCAAAGGTCACGGTTAATCATGGTCTTTTTTTGAGGCGTTTTGATGTCTATCTTAGTTAATAAAATAAAAACAACCAAAAAAAAGAAAAAATGTGGATGAGGCCAGTGAGCCCATACCTAGGCCCACTAAGCCCATCCACACGCTGTTGTCGCCGCTCACTGGATCCGCCGCCAGGGCACGTCCTCCACCAACGAGCTCGCCAGATCCGTGAACCCCAAGGCCGGAAGAGATTGTAGAGGTATATTATGTCTTTTATGCATCAAGCACGCAAGAGAAACTAGCTCTTCTTCCCACACTTGTTCAAAAAGTATCTGACCTCTCTCCTTCACGTGACACCTCTAACTTATAACTTTATTCTAATCCAAAATACTTTAAGTTTTACTATTTTTTTCTAAAAATATTCATAACTATGATATTAAAATAAATATATCATTAGATCCATTACACATAATCTCTTTGTTCTAAATTATAAGATATTTTAGTTTTTCTAGATACATAACTTTTGTTATACACTGAGATATACACTATGCCTAGATACATAGCAAAATTATTGTATTTAGAAAAACCAAAACATCTTATAATTTAGAACACAGAGGGTACCTATTAGCATGGTGTCACAAAAGTTAATAATCTTATCCATAAATTTGGTGTAACCTAATTAATTTAGATACTTTAACTTTGGATGAAGCTAGAATGGTGATCTTTAGGGATGGAGGGGGTAAGTGGAAATAAACGAGATGGTAAGACAACTATAGAGATGTTTGTACTCTGTTTCAGCTTCTTCATCATGCAGTGCCAGCAAGAAATTCATGTGGCATGATAGTGTCTTATATAGATCACTGTCAGCACCATCAGTATCATCCACCCCATGAGGTGTTCCGTCCTAGTATACTACTCTTGATATTCATGATTTTCATGACAAAACCTCGCTTTAAATAAGATAGCGGAGTCTGTTTCTTTTTTAATACCAAAAATCTAAAGGGGGATGCATGATTCAGAGTTTATGAAATAAAAATATATATAAAAAAGAATCTTCCTAGTGAAAGATATTTAAAAATACGACATGCGAAGACCATACAACTGAATAAATTTAGGTGAGCGCACGTGTTTTGGCCTTTGTTGCTTCGTTAAAATGTAATAAAAAATAAAACAAAAATTCTAGGGCTATGTTTTTATTATTGGTGCAATGCAAAATCCTTTGAACTATTCACCATGCGCAAAGAATAAGGTAAGCTTATACTCCCTTTGTGCCAATTATCTATCATTCACACTTTCTGAGAAATAACTTCAACTATGATATTTTAATCTAATTTTTAATTAATTAATTTAGAAATATAAATAGTATTACATATTTTAAAAAAAATGAGTTAAGTTTATGGTATAGAGTATCTCCCTTAGGAGTTAGGACAGCACAGCTTCATCGTACGGTGGCGTACCTTTCTGAAACCATGTGCTCTTGACTATAACTTTGGATATCTCACTCCAATTCGAACTAATCGTGCTTGTCAAATTTAGGAGGTTGGCGATTAGACGCTTTCGATATCACAAATATGACATTTGCACCGTCCATATGGTACTGGTTCAGTACATAGATATCGATCTTATCACACACCCAAGAGCATTGGCCATTGGACCATAATAATAATAATAGCATGACCCATTGGTTTCACGCATCTGTCTCAATGCATGGTCATTAGGGCACACATCCCATTTGTGTTTGCTTGCAATCTCTCTCTCAATGGACTTTTTGGTTACACATCTCTCTCATACGATACGCATAAAAAACAATTCATTACCACTTGCTACCTCATCCTAAATATAAGTAGTCCCATTAGAATTTGTTGTTGCTCAAACATTTTAGATTTTAGATATACATGGTTATTTTTTACTTCTTTAGAATTTATTGCACATTTTTTCATACCCACTATATTTAGGTACATAGTAGTTAAATCAATGTCTTAAGAGTCTGCTTGGCTGACTCTCAGTTTGTACCCAACTAAAATTATGGTAAACCAAAACATAGGCTTGCCAAAGTTTAATGTGAATTTGGTTAAATGTGCCACAACAATAGTAGAAAATATATTTTCTCTCTTATGTAACTTATATTATATAAGAAGTTTCTCGTGACTTGCTAAAACTTGGACATAAACATTGGTGTGCCAATCTTTTTTATAATGAATTATTTGATTACTAAAATTTGTGATTTACCGTAATTTTAGTTGGGCGAAAATTAGTTTTTCCTTTTTGCGACGAGGGCAAAAATTAGTCATTCAACTCCTAAGGCTAAAACAGTCTTCTAGTACGTATACCAAACTATAGCATACACCAAATAAGTTTAAACATGCATCATGGAGTATTGTACGTGTGCTAGATACAGAGATACTCCACCTTTTTGTAAAATAAAAAAAAGTTACAGAGATCCTACGATAGGTAGGGTACATCATCATGCCATCGCACGTTGCAGCAGCCTGGAGTAAAGCTGTCACTGCATTGAATCTGAAAGGTGACCGCGCACGCTGATACAGAACCTACATAGTATACGTGGACCGTGCCGAGCTGGCACACGTGGCCTACCTCGATCTCTCTCGAAGCCTCTGGGCTCGAGTCCGTACACCAGCTTTTGTAACCACATTATTACTAGTATTTGTTTAATCAATTATTGTCATTATATTATGGTGCACAGGGAGACAGCGACACAATGCAAACACTACACATCCATATCTTTTGAAGATTGATAGAATCACGCTGCTTAATTTAAACTAATCCCTCCAGCCCCCACCCACACACACAAGCTGAATTACTAGTCATTTGCATCGTTGTGGCATAGAGACAGCTGAATTAGGCCTTGTTTAGTTAAAAAAAACTAAAAACTTTCAAGATTCCCGTCATATCTTGCAGCACATCTATAGAATAATTAATATAGATAAAAAACAATTAATTGTACAATTTATTTATAATTTGCAAAATAAATCTTTTAAACTTAGTTAATCTATAGTTAAACGAAAGTATTATGATATCTAAAATGTTTTCACCTACTCAATTAGGCAATAGATCTAATACAAACTCATTTCTATGCAAACTATATAAATTTTAATCTGGACCACAAAATGTTCATCCACATTCAAGGTGTGGTGACATTTTCGACGGTACAGGAGTGGTAACAGGACTTTGCTTGTCTATAAACTAAAGCTGAAAAGTACCTATAGTACTAGTACGAGCTGTTATCCTCCCTACTTTTAGTTACTCCTAATTGCATCGTAATCGATTAGAACAAAAATACGGTGTCCAAAACCTAACATTGACTCATTTTTTTTATAAAAATATGAGTAAACTTCATCACCTGTCCTTAAACTTATTTGGTGTATCATCCTAGTTTCTAAATTTACAAAACAATCGTTTAGATATCTAAACTTGTTTGATTATATTATCCTAGTCCCTAAACTTAGAAATCTCACATATAGGTCCTCAAACTTGTTGTTACGTCATCCCAATCACTAAACTTGTTTATAAGTCTCATCTGATCGAAACCGGGCAAATCTAAAAACTCTATATAGGAAAATAACTCATAACTTTTTCATATAAACTTAAATAAAGATAAACTTTATATCAAAATTATAGTCACCAACACGATCTACAACTTTGTAGTTGAAAAGTTTTTAAATTGAAATCTTTTGGGGTCCCAATATTTTTTGAAAGTTTATAAATTTAAAAATTTAAAAATTAAAATTAAATTTTGTGACACAAAAGGACTTTAAATAAAACTTTTCAACTACAAAGTTGTAGATCGTATTAGGGGCTACAACTTTGATATAAAGTTTATCTTCATTCGAGTTCATATGTGTCGCGTATCATAAACCGAGATACCCAAGCTAATAGCATAAAAAACCCAAGGCTCTTTTTTTAGACAAAGGTTTGAAGACCAAATCACATAAAGGGCACTGCCGGATTGGGCCGGAACCACTCTCTTTTAGCCCAAAGTGACAGGAGCCACTCTTCGACTCGCCCAAGGTTGTGACTCAGGCCTCATATGGTTTCTCCAATTTGTCCGAGCCTAAGCCTTGGGCGGATTCACTGCTCCGCCCGAGCCCAAGCCTCGCGCGGTTTCTCCACCTTGCCCGAGCCCCGGCTCGGATCCCCTGTTCCCGAACTTCCTGCGCACGGTAATCGTACCACGGATGGGACGTGGGGCATGTCCTAGTGTCCATGTTGCGCAGGAAGGAAATAGTGCTCGTTGTGCTGCCTACTCCCATCACTACGACATCTGACTCCCATCACTGTGCGTATGAGTTGAGTCAGGAGGAGTAAGCCACGTCAAATCCCAAGTACTATCGCCACAAAGCCCATCAATATTTCTGTACACAGGTTAGAAGAAGAGGCCTTAGGAGCTAGCCTTGGCACGAAACAGGCCTCGGCTTGACAGGAATAGGGCTCGAGACGGTAAGGACAGGGCCAGGTGTCATGTATACAACATAAGGAATGGCTCGCCACAACAATTGAAGCAACCATGCTGTGTCTTCGATCACTACAACTCCAGAAATGGAGCACCTCACCGTCACCGCACAACACCATACCACATCCCATACCCCCGGACAGAATCATGGCAACACATGTACTCCTCCACTCCTCTTGAACTATAAAGGGGAGAAAGGGCCTCATTTGAGGGCACACATCTACAACACAACCACACACGCCAACATACAATCACGCCCTAAGACGAGACTCGGGTCGTATTCCCTCTCTCGCGACTCGCTTGAAACCCCTACTACGAGCACTCCGGTGTAGGATAATACAAACTCTCCTCTCACACTGGACGTAGGTCACGCTTGGCCTAAACTAGTATAAACTCTCGTGTTCTTTCTACATCGCCATCTGGGTTTGAGGACATGCAAACTCGTATTACTCGTTAGTGCCTAGACAGCAAGTCCATACACCAACAATATGAAAAAAATTATGAATTATTTTTTGATATATAGTTTTTAGATCGCTTTGTTTTGACCGAGATGAGACTAAAAATCAAGTTTAAGGACTGGGATAACACAATTGAGCAAATTTGAGGACTTAAATAGGCGATCTCTAAGTTTAGGGACCAGGATGACATAACTGAATAAGTTTAGGAACCGAGATGACATAGACGAATAAGTTCAAGGATCTAAATGGTCGATTTACGAGTTTAGAGACCACAATGACACGATAGTACAAGTTTAGGGACCGGTGGTGAACTTTAGTCTAAATTTTTTTTATTAAAGAGTGGTATATACATTTTTATGAAAATATTTTTCAAGGCAAATCTATTTATATCGTTTTCATGTTTCCAAACTCATCAACTTAAAAGTTATCCATAATTTATATTTTCATTTAACCTAAACCTTGTCCAAAACTATCATGGAGGAGTGCAAGCATTTCCACTTGCATGCTGCAGACATGGATCAGTTTCGATGAAGGCTCCATGTAATTTTATTTGCATTAAATAGATTATTATATAGATATTTTTATGATATGATAATGTTTTTTAAAAGAAAGATAGAATGAGTTTTATCTAAATGAAACTCACTTGATACGGCTACCAAATCTTTATGAGACATGGCATGCTTTTTAAAATTATATTAACTGTGAGTGTTTAATTTCATCTCTATTTTATTTTATTTTATTTTTTATTTTATTTTATTTTTTTATTTTATTTTATTTTATTTTTTTATTTTTTTATTTTTTTATTTTTTTATTTTTTTATTTTATTTTATTTTATTTTATTTTATTTTATTTTATTTTATTTTATTTATTTTATATGAGGTGTGATAGTACTTGAAAACAACATAAGGAAACTCCTCGTTAAGACGCGTCTCATGCGTCCAACAATAAGTACATATGCAACATACTTAAGTTGCTAATTAAACAACATATTTAGGTAGTATGTGACCTTGTTTAGATTTCTCTAGTTTTGGCCACTTTTAATGAATCTAGCTTTTAAAATGTTAAGTGGGATCCAAGCAGACTACTTTTTGCTATCAGATTCTTGACAACTAAGAAGTTATTGATACCTAACTTTTGATAGTTTCTTGTGATCTATAGAGTAATAAATGAAGTCAAATTCTTAGAAATAGGAGGATCCAAACATTCATACTAGTTAAGAATCTAGATTTTAGAAATTAGAGGGGAAAACCGTTTTTTAACGGTAGTAAGCAAATAGGAGATGCAGACTGCATACACCTGCCTGCCTTCTTCGCGGGAGTGGGGAGCCGCATGCGTTGGGCCCACTAGCTAGGCATGCGCACCGAGCATCCCCAAGAGCTTGGCTAAAATTAGTAGCCAAATTCTAATGTTTAGCCATTTTGTAAAATAGACAACTTTTTAAAAAAGAAGAGGTCCACAACAGCCTTGCTATCCGATAACTAGTGTCGGTGGTTGGCTATAAATGGCCAACGAAAATCAAGGAATAGCAAACTTTCTATTTTACAAAACCAAATAGCACATCTGTTGGAGCCTATTTTTCTGCTATACAAGTTCTAAAAAGCCTTCATAATAAGAATAGCAAAGCTGTTGGAGTTGCTCTTATATATATATACTTCTAAATTACGTTTTGACTTTTTCACTCACGCCCTACTTGTTTGGGCTTGGCTGAAAAACTATGACAAAATAAATATTATTTATCGATTTATTAAGAGAGAAAAAAACATTATTAAATAATTGATAATTTAGATGATAAACTTAAATGAACATATTTACTCTCTGTCCTTTTTAATTGTCGTTGTTGCGCGTGCCACAAGTTTGTCTCGATTTATAGAAAATACATGCAACATTTGTATCTCTAAATAAATTTGTTAAAAAACTAGATTAAAAAATCCTTCTAATGATACTAATTATGTATTATAAATATTAATATTTTTTAATATATAATTGGCGGCAGTTGTTTTTTGGAAGCGCAAATGACAATTAAAAAGGAACGGAGGGAGCAGATACATAGTAAAAAAATATTTGTAAAATGTAAAACATCTTATATAACTAGATATAGTTAAACAAATCTATTTAGAAAATAACTTATAACATAGAAGTACTTACCATACATTTTCTTTAAAATCCAATACCAGCGTAGACGCTTATACTGTTAGACACATTCACCTAGGGTACATCTTTACGCTTATACTGTTAGTACTTACCATACATTTTCTTTAATCTGAGCTTATACTGTAGAATATATATATATGATCATGTTCCACCGTAAGAAAACCAACTAGTTGAGCAGTTGACTTCTCCATTATCATTCCTTAGCAAATTAAAGAAAACTTATAGATTCTTTTTTTAAGAAAAAAAAAATAAAAAATGGTATGGTGGCATGAATTGAGGTCACGCATGACGTAAACAGGGGATGCATGCATGAAGCCGGATTAATAATTCGACCCGGGCGCTGACACACATACGGCGTTTTAGCTGGATCTAGCAAGTGGCGGCCAGATTAGACTAAAATAAACAATTAAGCTTAGGCTGTCCTTGGCTTGGCTAGGCCACCGGGGGACCATGCATGCATGATTGCATTATTTCATTATGCTATAGGAGTAGTTTATTACTATTATACACAAGTAGGTAGCTGCCTCTTTTAGTAGGATGGGATGGGATGGGTGCTGCTGGGTTAGGGTTAATATGCTCAGATTAGTTAGTGATATGATATATAAAGATGCGCCCGAGTCCAGAAGCGTCGTCTATATATAGTATTTATACATATATTAGTGCCTCAATCTTGCCAGAAATTAATTAAATAAAGTCCTCCTGTCGGCCGTTCTACCATGATAATGATACATCACTTTTTTAAGCAGCTGTGATTCTCCTAGCTGACAGGACAGGATTAGTGTTAGTGGTGCTTCTGAGAAAGAGACAGCACTGACGGCCTTGATGACAGGCTGAAGCAAGCATCATCAGCTTGCGTGAGACTGTGCGATGCATGCACGAATGGGCCACTAGTTTGGCTTGGGCCAGCTTCGGATATGGGCCAGCTACTGGAGAAGATCGGTACCCGCCGGCCCATGTGGATTGTATATACGCTAGGCCCAACATGGACTCTGCCTTTCGTTACCGATACACCGGCCAGCCTGAACTTTTTCTTTGGGGGAAAAAGTCCTTTGGGTTGATCCCCCTTATTCATAAAAATGGATTTTTAACCCCCTATATAACTTTATTTGAAACCATTTGTCTCTTTTTACACTAGGTGGTTTAGTTGGTGGTTTTGTCTAACTTGGCACCACGTTAACTATGAGGGATCAATTTGAATTTTTAGATAGTTTAGGGAGGATAATCGAACAATAACTATTATTTTCTAGATTTTTTTTGCAATTAAAAATCCTAAAATCTAATTTTATCTTATAAAATTCATAGGAAAATGTTTTAGCTTAGAAAATCATGAAACTTGCTTCATAGTTTCCTTTAAGATCATGCTTTTATTGTATGATGCCTAAATTGGAACTATTTAACTCTTCTATGGATTCATTTTGATTTGTATAGTATAAGCTGTCATATCTATTATGATTCGTCTACGTTAATGAGTAATGACCTGATGAACTATATATGTAAAAGTTCAAGTGACATTGATGACAACACAATATGGAACTATTTGAGTCTTCTATGGACTCATTTTGCTTTTTATTGGTAGTAGAAGAAACCATATATATTATAATTGGTATACACTGATGACTAGTACTATGTAAAAGTTCAAGTGACTTTCATGACAACACAATTGTCATGTAACCATATCATACTTGATCCTATTTAGACCTTGTTTCGTACAAGTGGGGAGAATGAAAAGCGCTTCCCTGAGAAGTTGTACAAATGGAGAAAAAATAACAACCAAAATAAGCTAGGTAGTTTTATCTATTTTCTGCACTTTAGTACAAATGAGGTCTAGGGGGGAGAAGCGTGGCAAAAAAAAAGAGGCTACATAAATACATGTCATTTGGCTTTGGGTTTCAACATTTTTGACCATATATACAAGTAGCTTATAAACTGCACCAAAAAGGAGAGGCTAAATAAATATAAGGTAGTCTCACTTGATTCTATCTATGACTGTATTAGGCCTTGTTCAGTTCACCCAAAAAAACCAAAAAGTTTTCAAGATTCTTCGTCACATCGAATCTTGCGGCACATGCATGGAGCATTAATATAGACAAAAACAAAAACTAATTGCACAGTTTGCGTGTAAATCGCGAGATGAATCTTTTGAGCCTAGTTAGTCTATGATTGGACAATAATTACTAAATAAAAACGAAAGTGCTACAATACCTCAAACCAAAAATTAATTTTTGGAAACTAAACAAGGCCTTAGTATAGAAAGCATAGAGTCTTGTTGTCGTCTTGTCGAAGTGTGGATGGCATAACTCGTATCACTCCACAAACACTTGCAATACAAAACAAAATTTAGAAAAAAACCAAAAAGCTAACAGCTAACAAGATATGATCTACAAGCGAGAATTTCAATCTAGACACCATAAGATAGAGTATGATTTTAGAAAAAAAATTAAAATGGTTTTATAATTTTCTGAGCTGAAACAAATGTTCTGCGGTTTTTCTAAGCCTAAGCTAGATTCTAGATTTTTAGTTGCATTAAAAAATTGATATACTTTAAAAAAATATATACTTTTTAGTCCAATTTTACCCCCATAAACTATCAACAAAAGTTCGGTTTACCCCTTGATGACAGTCGATTTGGGGTGCCACATCAAACGAAACTACCGTCCAACAAACCGTCCAAGGTGCAGGATCAATAGATGATTTCAAAAGTTGAAAAGTTTTTTTAAAAAATCTGGTTTTACAAATAAGAAGAAAAATCGAACAATAATCAAAAGAAGTTTTCCCTTTTTGTTTGATCCTTGTTGCATTGGGTAAGCTTAATTAAGCATGCATATCCCGACCTGATTTGATGCAGCATGTCCGGGTTGACGTTATCTTGGATATGTTCTCCACGAAAAGGCGACGAGATGAAAGATTCTATATGCATGGATACAGACGATGCATGCATGGCCAGTTGATGCATTCGTCGTTCGACGGGTTCTATTTTGCAACCTGCTGCTTGCCTAGCTAGCTAGCTATAAATAGAACTGGATGCAAAGCACTACTGCCAGGCACCAAACAAGAGCTGTTATATAGTATATACTGTACCAACCGATGCATGCACGCATGCGCAGAGCCAACATGCATGATTATGAGGAAGATGAAGAAGAAAAGAGAGCGCGAGGCTTACATGGCGATCAGAGTGGTTGGTAGCTCTGGTAGCCAAGGATGACTTGCCTGTGTGCCGGCCTCGATCGATCTCCCGGCCCTCTCAAGGATCGATCATCGTGCGTGCGTGTCGATCGATCGTCGTCGTCGTCGTCACCTCTGGCAGAGAGCGAGACGATGATCGATCGATTAGCCGCGCGCCTTGGGTTGTTGGGGTGTGGTCGCGGTCTCACAGGCAGTCTCCTTGGCTAGCCCTGACTCACTCTTATCACCCATGCTAGCCTTTGCATCTCTCTCGTTCCTGCATGCTGCTCGATCTTCAGATTACTGGCTACCTAGCTAAGCTAGTGCACCTAGGAGTAATGTGATATAATATGCTTCATATATATATATATATATATATATATATATATATATATATATATATATATATATATATAAAATAAGTAATGAACCTGCTAGCTAGCTAATTAACTCGATCAACCTTAGTTTTCCTATATTATTCCTATATTTTGTCTTTAGAGCTAGAAGAGGGTCTTTCCCTAGCCCCTAGCCCGTTTTACATTACATAAGGACAATATTTAGTTATTGTTATGTACAATTGAGGTTCCAGGTTCTTCAGAAACAGCCAGCTCCACTTGGTTTCGCTCCATATCACTGGACCATTTGGAACAATTCTCCACCTCTGGGATTCAGTGTGGATATGCAGTTATTTGTACACTAAATTAGAGTGATTTAAATGTTCATATTTAGTCTACTGCTCCCTAGAATTTGTGCCAATCAATTTTTTTTAAGTTTAATCAACTTTATAGAAAAGAGTATCAATATCTATGACATAAAATGAGTATTTTATGAAAATATATATACTATGATAAATCTAATGACACTAATTTGGTATTATAAATCTTAGTTTTTTTTAGAAATTCAGTCAAATTTTAAAATTTTTTACTTAAGATAACTCTAGGAATTGAAGCTTTCAGGGATAGAGGGAGTATAAGTGAAATGAGTCATATAAATGCACTCGACATGTCTCCAACTCTATCCAGAATTACATAGCTACAAATACCTAACTCTAAGAAATTCATGCACTCCATTTGTATAGAATTTAGAAGTTGTTTTGGACAAGATTTGAGTCAAACATTAGGAATATAAATCATCAATAAATTTTAAATTGTTGGGTTTGAAAATGTGAAAATTATATGAATATATTTGTCTTGAAAAATACTTTTATAAAAGTATACATATATCATTTTTTCTTAAATATTTTTATAAAAATAAGAGGTCAAAGTTATGTTTTGAAGACCATATTGCTGTCCTAAACGACTTCTAAATCCAATACGGAAGGAGTACATACTTTATGGAGTTAGACCTCTTCAAATTAAACCAGGCCATATACGTTGATTTATTGTAGGAGAAAAATATTGTTGGCTGATAAAAAAATTATGCTTAGGAGTATAAGACAAGCGAACAGAGCCAAAAGCTCCCTCGTTCACTTGCGCATCTAATCAACATGGAAAGAGCTGCATTGGCGCTTCAGATTGTGTGCCTGGGCTTTATGGGTCAGGAGAGGGAGACACGTGTTATATCACCCTAACTACAGTGGCAAAGCTAGACAAAATTAAAGGAGAGTGACTTGTGCCACAGGGTACATCTATGATGAAATTTTAGTTAAACTAACTTTCCCCCCATTTTTAGCTCAATTACAATATACATTCGCCCCTGCTCAACCAGAAACGTGCTCGAACTGTTATACGCGCGTATCATTTTTGAATTCTTCAGTTATGCTTACACCACGCTCAAACTTGGATGGAGGGATCGGAGTATATGAGAACAAAATGATATCACCGTGCAGTTTCATTGCATTATGGTTGATTGCCACACATTATTTTCGTGATGGTTTTGAGCATTTCTATATTGCAAAAAATAAAAAATAAAAGAAAATGCTCTAAAAGATATATTAAAAAGTACCCCCTCTGTTCTAAATTATAAGACATTTTGTTTTTTTCTAAATTTATAATTTTTGTTATGCACCTAGATATATGTTATGTCTAGATACATACTAAAAACTATGAATCTAGATATATCAAAATATCTTATAATTTGAGATAGAATAGTAGTAAGGAATAATGCATATATTTTCAGATCAGGAAAGATATGAAGTACTCCAAGAATGCATGCATGGACATGCTCGAACGGAGCCGCAAAGCAGTAGATGATGGTAATATGTACTTTTATACGAGATATGATATATATATATATAGGAGTATGCATGAATATATAAAAGCTAGCAGGTAACTAGATATACATATTCCCTTCTTTATTCTGTGAGTATTGTGGGCGCCGGTTCATGCTATATCGATCATCCAACACGGACATCAACAAAAAGAGGTGGCCGCCGTGTCTCCTTCTTTTCACACGTCACTTTTCACAAATACAATAATGCAAAAAAATGATGAAAATGGCAGCTAGATAGCTAGCACGTACTATATATTCATGCATGCACTACTGCATTGGATTCCAAGGAGCAGTGTGGTGTACTGCAGTGTGATGTGCATCGCTAGTGTGATGCATAAATATATAGGAGTTTTTTTTACCAGTATGGCCTTGGAAAAAAAAACCTCTTTCTTTTATAGTCTCTTTTTTTTAAAATCACCCATGTAGCATTAAAATAAAATATCCTTCCTTCTATGACCTTCCGTCAGTTTTTGGCACAATGTTAATTAGGTCAAGGATAAAATGTGCTGAAAAAATAGAAAAATATTTTTTTTGCTTTGAAAGCAAATATTTTTTGAAAATATATTATTTTTCTTTGAAAAATAAATTATTGTTCTTTGCAAAATAATTTACTCTAAATGTACAAACAAAATTTATTTTTTTCTGTCAGGGGTAAAATGGTCATTTTTATCCTTGATTTAACACAATCAAGTATCAAATGAAGGCTATAGAAGGAAGATTTTTTTTTGAGCCATACAAATAAGTTAAAAAAGAGGCCATAAAAGGAATAGACATTTTTTCCAAGGGCAATACAGGTAAAAATCTATAGTGGTCATGCATCCAACCACCCCAAATCTCGGTTCTCTTTTATGTTGAATTTGGCTATTTATTGCTCTTCTTAATTAAAAAAACAACTACTTCCTCGTAGTTTGGATCTTGTCTTTAATTTTAGCATTGCTGCAAACCTGCAACAATGGAAACTTGTATCAGTTTATATATATTCAGCTTCTGGTTTGAGAAATCTTATTATTAGCAATTAGATACTTCTTGGAAGCTTAGCAGCCGGGGTACGGGAACATGGGTACGTTCCTCGTTCCGGGAACTTCGTTCCGAAACGTGGAACGGGAACATCATGGAACATCGTTCCCAAATGCGGTGGAACACGAATCATATATAGGAGCAATCATAGGAACGTCAGTCCCAAGCGACTATGGAACTTCGTGGTGTGTGTGCATACTGCGCCGTGCCCGTCCATGAGCGGTCGGCGAAAAATCTAGATGGTGATTGACTCATTCGCCTACACATGCAATGAGCCAAAAGGTTGGAGTTGGACAGCCCTAAATGAAACAAAAATACAATAGTAAACTATATCACGCTAGAAATCGAACTCATTTGGTTCAAAACAACATATAAAACTATCTGAGCCAACCACTACGTCCCAAACACGTTCCTTTAGAAAGTGGAACGCGTTCCGCAACTTAAAGGAACGAGACGAAGCTATATACCCCCTACGTTCCATAGTTTATGAGAATGTCGTACCGCGTACCACGTTCCCGTACCACGTACCCTATGTTCCGGGAACTTGGCTGCTAAGCTTGGAAGGCCTCGATGTAAATTCTCATAAGACATGTTACAAAATGTCAAACATCAATTCAGTAGCATTTACTCATCATCGACAATAATAAGCATCCAACCTATTTCTATTTTATAAGAAAAATTATCCTCACTCGAAGGATGCTAAATAACCTCTAATAAATAAGATGGAAGCCTAGCATGAAAAATAAGAGTCAGTCAGGCTAGCCAAGGAGACTGCCCATGAGACCACTCAAAGCCTCGATATTTGCTGATCCTTCATAGAGGATATAGGCAAGTCATCCTTGGCTACCAGAACTTTAAACCCTTATTGCCATGTAAGGCTTGCTATCTCTCTCTCTCTCTTCTCCATCATCTTGTGTGTTCCAGTGCTTCCTTCTCTCACTCTTATTTATAGCAAGCGAAAGCAAGGAGCATGGTATGCTCTACGGTCCATCTGTATGCTCGTCAAGAATATCTTACCGTCATTTGTACCCATGAAAATTCTATCTTTTTGCCACTTGCCAATGCAATTTCACCATGTGCAGCGTATGTTTTTTTTTTTGAGGAAAGTGCAGCGTATGTTTTGTTGGTAACCAGCTGCAGGCAAATGTCTCCCTCCACGATTGCAAAAATTAGTATAAGAAATAGCATGGGACCGGCTAAGATAATATATATGAACATGCATCCATATATGGCATTCATGTATTTGAGAAAAAACTTGGAATATTTTTTGCATAAAGCAGTGGTAGAGGATGGACGAGGGTCACCTTCCATATCTGGAAATGAATATATATGTGAGTGTTGACCTTGAAAAGGGAGATTTTGTGCTAGAATATCAACACAAAACTACCATTATTCTAGAAATTATATATCAATTCTTTTTTGTATAATGCCATGATACTAGCATATTGGTCATAAAAACATTTTCAAAGAAACATATTTTAAATAGTTGCTAGCACATATATACTTAGAAAAGTATTATACTTAAATAATTATTGTATCTTGATTTAAGAATGTGTCCATGTTCAAAACGAGAACTAGGAAGAAAGAAGTATATACAGAGGACGCGTTTGGGAGGGTGGCCCAGGAGGGTGGCTGCGCTCTTGGGCTGCAACTCCCCTAGTTTGGGGGCCTTGGCCCGCTTTGGGAGCCTGACCGAGGGGAGAAAAAAGGAGGTGGCCCTAGAAAAACAAGATTAGAATTCGTTTCTCCAAAGCGTGGCTGCGTGCCTGTTCGCTTGTCTTATTAGCCGTATTTTTTCTATCAGATAACAGTGTTTTTCTTTCATAATAAATTAGTAAACAGTATTTTCAGCTATAACTTTTCAGACCAACGGACAGGATCAGGCAACCAATCATCATCTTCCTTCGGTCTGGCTGGAAGGAGCCCACCAACCAATCACTCTCGCATGCATGCGTTGGGCCTGGCCAACCGGAGCCTGGGCTCCCTCATTCGAGCCAGGTTCACCACAGCAACGAGCCAAACGCGCCCAGAGAGACTATGTCCCTTTAATAGATCATGTTTGGATCCCGTTGTCTAAATTTAGTTGGCAAAAGTTAAGGGCTATATATATTTTAACCAACTAAACTTTAGCCACTAAATTTTAGACAAAGGACTGTTTGGATCATGAGACTAAAGTTTCCGTCTAATATAATAGAAATACTTTTGTGCCCTAGGTTTCTGTGGCTATATATATAAGGGAAGAGCTAAAAAAAAGTAGGGGTAAAATAAATTATTCTTTTTCTAGAGCAAGCAAAACTTTAGATCAACTTTTATTAACGCACTTATGTAGTTTAATGAACTAATAAATTTTTAGAAGTTAACTAAACTTTAGACAATACTTTAGATCAACCACCGGAGCCTTAAGAGTTAAAGTTTACTCCAGTGGCTAAACTTCAGACCAGGACCCAAATATGACCTTAGTTTAAAAGCCACTAGCATGTTATTCTGTCCAACTGGCTAACTACAAGAGTTGAGGACAAATTAAATAAACATTCAGATGCGCACTTAGCCATCCATATAGATGTAGAGCTGATATTCTAGCACAAAATCTCCCTTTTCAAGGTCAACACTCACATATCTATCCATTTCCAGAGATTGGAAGGTGACAGTCGTCCATCCGCTACCACTATTTTGTGCAAAAATATTCCAAGTTTTTTCCTCAAATGCATAAATGCCATATATGGATGCATGTTTATATATGTTATCTTGGCCGGTCTCATGATACTCTCTCCGTCTTGCAATATAATGTGTTGTGGCTATTCTAAGACAAAATAAGAAAGAGGGTGATAGACGCATATACCCTTTACTTAACTTCCTAATCTATTAAAATTTGATCCTATTTGCATGATTAAAGAGTGCAATCTAAGTTTTTTTATAGAAAATATGGTAAGCACTCAATTACTTTCCTCTTCCGTAACTTTATTTAAGTAAATATTATCTTCTTGTTCCTCAAATGTACTATATTTGCGGACATATCTCAAATGGCAGAATACACTTTATTTCAGAACGGAGGGAGTATATGCTATTAGTATTTTTTATACCGTATTCTCTTTGTCCTATAATATAATACATCCTAGGAATTTTAGGACAAATTAAGAGAGAACACAAAAGACACATGTACTCTCTTTTTATTTTCTAATAACACGCTATCATCAACGTGATTGATGGTGACTTGTCAATAAATAGAGTATTTAATGCAAATTTAGTTTTTATCCTCTAGAACACAATATATTTGAAGACAAGTTGAATGTTAGAATATACTATACTAGGAGAATACCCCGCGCGTTGCTGCGGGAATTTTAAATAATTTAAAAAAAATTAGACTATTTATATTTATAGTTATATGAATGAAATTATCTTAAATTAATTTTGTTGAATAATTTGACACATCATATGAACAGCTAAATGCATGTTAGTAGATGAAGAGATGACTATCATAATTACATATGCTAGTTGGCTATAATTGCAAGTTTTTAGTGTATTGTTGATGTGGATAGCTTGCATGTTGAGAGAAATCTCTAGTGGGGTTTAGCTTTATAAGAGTATAAGATTACAGGACAGAGAGAGTATCTCTTTTCAATCATGGGGCGAGACATTTGCATGCAGCTGGTTACCAACAAGAACATACGCTGCACATGGTTGAAATTGCATTGGCAATTGGCAAGAGGATAGAATTTCCATAGGTCAATGACAACGAGATATTCTTAACGCGCATATTACAGGAGAGACAGATCATAGAGAACATCATGCTCCTTGCCTTTGCTTGCTATAAATAAGAGCTGAGAGAAGGAAGCACTGGAACACACAACAGAGATGATAGAGTAGAGATTGAGAGATAGCAAGCCTTACATGGCAATAAGGTTGAGTTCTGGTAGCCAAGGATGACTTGCCTATATCCTCTCTAAAGGATCAGCAAATATTGAGGCTTCTAGTGGTCTCATATGGGCAGTCTCCTTGGCTAGCCTGACTCACTCTTATTTCTCATGCTAGGCTTGCATCTTATTTGGAGGTCATTTCACATATTTTTATGATACGAGTGAGGATATAATTTTTCTTATAAAATATAATAGGTTGGATGATTATTGTTGTCAATGATAATTAAATGCTACTGAATTGATGTTTGATATTGAGAATTTATTTTTTTCAACACGTCTTATGAGAATTTACATCAAGGCCTTCAAAGAAGTATCTATAACTACCAATCCTAAGATTTCTCAAACTACAAGCTGAATATATAAACTGATACAAGTTTCCATTGTTGCAGGTTTGCAGCAATGCTAAAAAAGAAAAAGATCCATCCTCGGAGGAACTAGGTGTTTGTTTTCCATAAAGAAGAGAAATAAACAGCCAAGTTCAATATGAAAGAGAACTCGAACTCGGGTGTTTGGATGCAGGACCATATTTCCCACGCAATTAGCTAAGCTAAACTCACTTCCTTACATAGACAATCTTGCCGGTGTTAGCAATACTTTTAAGTATGCCCATTTTGGTTTTTCATCACATTATATTTAGGGCCGAGTTTGGTAGAAACTATAGATGGGCCAAAAGCGGAACAAAAGCTGTTCCAAACAGGGCAATGTGTGACGACCAAAATATTATCTCATTAGGGTAACCGTGGGTTGCACCAATTTAATATGGTGACATATCAACAAAGTGATAAAGGTCGCAAAGAAATTAAGAGAGTGAGAGAGGAGGGATGAATTCCATCATGCTGATCATTGGTTATCATAATCAGCAAGCATGAACCTCCAGTCCATAATCTCAGTGGATATGAGCGAACTGCATACAGTCCGAGGGCCCTCGGGCAACCAGTTTCCAGAGTTCCCATCCTTTCTGGCATTGGTTTGCTGGCATATTTGGAAGGCAAGAAATGCAAAGATCTTCAGGAATGAATCTAAAACGGCAGATCATGTGCTCCAGGAATGCATATCCACCACCCTGATGTGGAAGTACAGATTTCCGTTGAGGAAAAGGATTGTTGCTGATCATTGGTGCTCCATTCTACAAATGGCTAGAACCTGGAGAAAGTTAGTTAGCAGAGGGCTCATACCACTCTCGGTTGCCTGTCCTCCTCTCTCCTCTCTCTCTGGTTGTAAAAGTAGCCAAGGCAACACGAGGTTGCATTGTAACTCTTACATTTCGCGAGCCGGTTTGGGCTAAAATAAAAAAAAATTCACAGGTGGGGATCGCCTCCCCCCCGTTGACCTTCAAAAAAAAAATTCCATCATGCATGACACTGTTTCCAAGCAAATGAAACTGCATCCTTTGAGGGAAACAGAAGGACACCCTACTGGATTTTTATTCAAAACAGTAAAAAGGCTATTTTCATACGTCCCATGGTGTTTTGGCCACCCATATAACATTCTATCATAACGTCATGCAATAATATTAAAGAGTTTCATTCACTCTTTTTTTGCAGCAGGAGAGCCAAAATTAAAGGCACTACCTTGGAATTCCAGTTGCGTATATGTGCAGTTCCTCACTCCGAACTCCTGACAGGGAGAAGCTCTGCAACTTCAAATAACTTTTCTTCGGATTTGCATCAGTTCACTGAGCCACTGTGACTGAGGTTATATGCATGTTGAATGGTACCAACTACCAAGCGAAATATATGTATGTCACAAAAAAAAAGTTCTACCAAGACCAAATGTTCAGGTTTTAACACGCGCATTGAAACCTACACTAGCAGTGAACTGCTCCTAGGGTATGTATTACCAGAAGTAGAAGGATGAAACAACGTAACAAAAGTAGCCCCAATTCCGGTAGGGGTGCAAACCCCTCTAATTTCCCTCAAAAAAAAACAAAAGTAGCCCAAAGAAATAATCACAGTAGGTAATACCTGCTTATTGAGCAATAATTAATTCTGCCATATGGCATCCTATCTTTCAAGAAAAATTGAAGAAAAGGTTCTGCCACCATACAGATGCATCTTACCTTACAGTGGAAGGTCAGCGTTGCTGCCTTTTTTACATGGAGATAAGTAGAAAGGGACTACTATTCCCAACACCAAATCTGTCAAAGGCATGCGGCGTATATATAGCACTAAGCATATATGATACCATTCGTGGGCCAATGCAATGTCAGATCATTCTCTTCTGCGTTTGGTCAATTTCAGTCCATTTGACTCACTGCGTAATGTGAAGAGAACAGCTTTATTGAGGCGCCTTCTTCTTTTATTGTAGCCGCCCTTGGGAAATCTAGTAGCAAAATTGTGTTATCATGTAATTTCGGATCTGGGATCCAGTAGTTTTAGGCTTGGGTAACCAGGTTGTTACCACTTCTCTTGTACTGCCAAAACTTCTTTCTACTTAATGAAAAACGCGCCGGGGGCGTGATCTCAAAAAATACCTAGCTAGATGTCTGTTATGTGGCCAAGGTCAACATAGCTGTCTCTGTACATAAGTCGTAGTCGTTGCTAGCTGCCAATTGCATGCTATACAAGATGATAAGCAGGAAATATTCCCAGGTAGCTTTGCAACCACAAACGGCGCCGGAAAGGGAGACCCAATCATTTCCAGGAACATATTCTCTTTACATGCAAATGCATGCATGTTCCCGGTCAGGCATACCCTCTTGCGGAAAGGTATGAGGCCATCTAAATAAGATAGCAGATAGATGATGAGAATGTTAAGAGTTTAATAAGTGTGATAAGAGATAGAGGATGGAGAGGGGATATACCTTGCATAGGCATGGTGATAAGAGCTGATCATCCTGGTAGCCAAGGATATGACTTGCTTGTGGCCTCGCTCACTCGCTTACATTTTGTCGGGCAGACCGGCAACTGAACCATCAGGGAGTGGGGCAGTCAGGAAGGACAGCCCCTGAGCACCTGCCATGCACCATAACCGGCACTCCTCCCCTGCAGCGACCAAGGCCCTGGTGACACTAGGCATTACCCCATCAAAAACACACCGATTTTGGCGATTCCATAATGTCCAGGCTCTAAGGATTATTAGCAAATTTAGCCCTTTAATTTATTCGTCTCACCATTCAGAGCAGAACTTGTTTTCTCCCACCACCTATCAAAGGATCTGTCTGAAGGTTGTGGAGCAAGAACATGGAGTCCGACTTGCCGAAGGAGAAATGTACCAGAAATGCCTTGCGAAAACGCATGATACTAGGATATGGTTGATGGTCTCATCATGCTGATCACATAGAGGACACTGTTCAGGGTGAGGCAATCCTCGCCGCGCAAGACAATCTGTAGTCCAGTGCTTATTATGTGCAACCAGCCACAAAAAGAAACGACACTTGACTGGTGCCCTTGTTTTCCAAATCGGCTCATAGGGGCCAAAAATGTGGAGCCGAAGGAAAAACCCTCATATGCAGATTTGGGCATTTGGCCAAGTATTGCCCACTGGAGGAGAGTTGCTAAATATGTGAGTCCTCAACTCCAGGATGTAGCTCAAAACCAGATAGGAGGTTCCAAAGTTGTAGAAAATCCACTATAGCCCCAACTGTGAGTGCACCTTGTATATCTTTAACCCAAGTCCGATCAGTGAGAGCTTCCTGAACAGAGCACTTTTAAATTCTTCTCTTTGGAATAGTAGCATAGAGTCGAGGTGCAAGGTCTGCAATGCACTGTCCATGGAGCCACCGGTCTGTCCAAAAGAGGGTATGCGAGCCATTGCCAACTTCGGAGATGATGGTCACCGAAAAAATAGCGCACCTGGTCAGGAACGATTGGGTTCTGTTTTCTGGAGCCAAATCCACCTCATGCATATAGAGCCCATGAATATTTGTGCAGCAATAAATAAGAATGCTTCAACACACTTGTGGACCGGATCATGAAAATTTGTCCAAGGACAAGTAGGATCTGTTTTCTTCAACCAAGCACGAGAATTTTGTTTTTTCCTTCTGCGCCGAGTTGGCTTACACAGTCTCACTCCCCTATCTGATGAGATCTCCTTTTTTATGATTGGTGGGACAGAAGCTCAAGGAGGGTGCCTGATCAATTAAGAAAGGATCTCAGTTCCATCATCATCTTAGGGTTCTGGACATTGTGGAATCTTCATAATCTTTGTGTGTTTGATGGTGAACCTCCTCCTAACCTAGCTAGACCACTATTGCACGACTGTTTGTTTAGAATCCTAGTGGGTTGTGTTGTGCATGTGCAAGGTTTCTTGTATAGTATAGATCCTTGCCCCCGTTACACAGCTCTCTTATGTGTTCGAGAGGAAAAAGATAATTTTAGGTGGTGATTGTTTACTAAAGTGGGAGAGGATTTGTTCCCAATAAGTTACTGATCCACTAAAAAGATATATGGCTAGAGCCCTGTGAACATAATAAAAACTGAAACTGATCTAAATCGGTGTGGATATGGAACTCTGTAGGCTATGTCCCACTTTGTGTCTTATCAAATTGTCTCATTGTCTGTTGGTTTCCATGGTGTGGGTGTATCCAATGCTGAAAGCTCCCAGACAAGGATGGGGATCTGGGGAATGGAATTTCTAAGAAGCATAGCCCCATGCTAATTTTGCAACGGATCTAGGCCCATCCTTCTTGGTTTCTCATGCATGCATCATGAAAAATCTTCAACCAGTGGACACATTGTTATATTTGTGTGGAGGAGATAATAAACGAAAAAAAAATTATAGATGCTAAACTTGGCCTACATGCCTAATACTTCTCCAGAAAAGGAAATACTAAGTGGACGATCAGAACCAAAGTTTCTGCATTATTAGTATCTAGCAAGATATCCTCAATTCCTCATCCTCAGATCGATTGGCATCTTAATTTGTCAACTATGCATGATATCTACTAGTACTAGCATAGCCACTGTTCAAAGGGCAATTGAACCTTTCATGTTTTTGCAAAGAGGATGTCGATCAGGATGGTTTTAGTAATGTTTTAGCATCAGAAAATCTCTTTCCGACAGTTAAAATGATATCAGCTCATAGGAACCAAGGAAGCCTTCATTTTTATGTAAAATAAAGTTGTATGCATGGCGATTGGCGATCAGGTCAGAATGTGCTCACTATCTTTGACATCTACTCCAGCGAAGCCTTAAAAGTTTTTGGCATATATTGGGAAAGTTAGAATATATTCTACTACCCATATAGAAGAATAAGTGCTATTCAAAAAAAATATATAGAAGAATAAGATATTCTGGTAGAGCAAAGATTTGATCTGGTTCTCTGCACAAGGTATTATAAATAGTGTTGAATGGAAGAAGTGCTGCAAGCCAAGCAAGAGGTGATGGAGCTAGTTGGTACGCAGAGGCAAAGCCTTACATGGCGATAAGGGCCTGCCTCTGATAGCCAAGGATGACTTGCCTGTGTCCTTTGTGCCGAAGGATCAGAAATGTGAGCCTTTGAGATAGATGGTTCATAGGCAGTCTCCTTGGCTAGCCTGAGTGGCCCATATTGCCCATGCCAGGCTTGAGTCTCTTTGACTACTAATGCATGCAGTTAGTCCTGATATTCCTAACGGTAGCTCTGATATGCACATCATTATCATCAATTATCTCCTATTACTCTATTAGTTATGTGCTTAAGCGTGTATGTTCCACCCATATCATGGCATGGCATCTGTTTTTGTAGAACAATCTGCATAAATCCTCTGGCCTTAATCTTCACAAAATGACAAAAATTAAATGTGCATGGTAACAATCGATCGATTCTTATTTGGTACTAGACTGCAGTAAAAGAATAGGAATAACTTACAACATCCTTTTGGATTTGCTACTAATCTTGAGTTACTTCAATTTTCTTTTCTTTCAGATTTCGGATGGGCCGGTGGCAGACTGGCAGCACTATGAATTCTTGCAATACTGAATGAAAGGACATCAAACAGGAGTTGGAGTACCTGTGGGGTGGAGTACTTGTGTCTGGTTTCATCTTAGTGATGATGATTACCTGAAATGATCTGAACTTGAGTACCAAAAATTGTATAAAAACAAAGAAAACAGAAGCCATTGAAGTAGAGAACATTGACATGTATCACCACTCCCTGATAGAGGAATTCCACTGTCGCCAATAGTCATTTAGTGTGCCTGTCGACTTCGTACACGATAACACAAAGAAGACAGAAATGAACTCACAGAAATACACTAGCTCTTGTGTGGCCTCGGAGCTGTGGAAAGAGAGGAATGCATCGTATAATCCTTTTGGAGGCAATGGTCCTATTGATCTGTATATAAACCTCTTTACCCTTCTTAATTGAAAGGCAGAGCTGCTACCATTACCTTAAAAAAGAGAGAGAGAGAAATGCAAGGTGCTTCTGTGGAGGCGACACCCAACTACCGGAACTGCTGGCGTTGATCAGACATGAAGTGGAGCTGTGGGTGTAGGCTGGAGCGAAGAACCTGGATTGTTTACTTCAGTGATGAGTAATAATAGGCTAGCCGGTGTCCAAACTAGGAAGAACGAAAGCTTTGTTGATTATTCCAAAGCCCACCCTATTGTATTCAAACTGCTCCTTTCTTAATACAAAAGCGTGCAAGTCTTTTGTGTGATCGAGAAAAACAAAAATACACCAGTGCTGGCTGAACACGAGGCAGCACACCGCTGCCACAGCCGTCAAAGGCCGCCAGCGCATTCTCACAGCCCACAGCAGGAGCTCCGCCGCCGCCTCGCCTAGCCGGGCAGCCACTAGCGAATACAATTGAAGGTGGCACCGACACATTTCTGACCACCCAGCCTAGGGGGACAAGAAAGAAAGACGAGGCAAACAGATCGATTGAGGGGGAAGCAGAGGAAAGGGAAGGGGGTGTGGCCATGTCCATGTAGGAGACACCGAGACACCTGTTCTCCCAGCCGGTGGTGGCGAACGGCGAACCACAACTATTCAGATCAGTTGTTATTTCCAAGACAGTTTAGTGTGGCATGGCACCACGTTGAAAGTCGTCAGCTAGGAGGAAGATAAAAAGAAAGATAAATTGGACTATGATGATACTCCAAGGGTTAAATAAACTTTACCGAAAAAGTTACAGAATTAATATTTTCAAAAAATATCTAAATACCTTTTTGAAAATTTATTGAATTAATAATGCCAAAATCTGGTTTTATCTTAGAAAAATTATTTTAGTTCAGAAAATATGAAACTAATTTTCGATTTTTTTCCTAAAATTATACTCTATATTAGCTGTATAGGTCAAAATTATTTGGGTCCTATATCGTCTTGTTTTGATGTTTATTTACTGCTAATAGATGCTCAACATTATACTGTGGATGCATGCATGGCAACACTTTCATGTCGATTTCAGTTATTATTCCCATTAAAACGGGAATGGTACAATCTTTGTTTGCTTCTTTCAACTACAATCTTCAGTTGTCAGGTTATTGTAAACCAATGATACTGAAAACAATGTCATGACACTTCATGTATATGTCCTGTCAACAGAATTAGCTTAGGTCTATTTTGTATATTCAGTAGTATTGATGTATTTCGTCATGGTTTCGTCCCCCCCCCCCCCCCCCCCCGCGGTGAAACAGATATATAAAACAAAAAATAAGCAAAAGAGAAATACGCCCCATATACAATAATCAGTATAAACACCATCCTCTTTCAAATAGAAATCCAGCTAATTCACCTAAGAAAGTTCCAAGGCAAATCAAATCGCTTCTGGTTAAATTAATGAGGAGCTAAAGCTCTACCAAACAAGCTATACCTAGACAATATGTACTAGAAGCCACATGCCCGACCCACTAAATAAATGAATATGACTCTGAACGAAAAGTGACCCCATCACCCATCAGTAGCTATACCTGTATCAGCTAAAAATCAGTAACCGATTTGTACCACCAGTCTTTTACCCTGGTATCAGAAACTGGGTAGTGGGTACAATGTGTAGTCAATCACGCCCCATTGGCAGGCATACCCACTCTCATTGTGTTATGGCTCTAACTAAACTAGAGAGATGCAACCAGGCAAGCTCAGTAAGGAGACTTGACCTATCAGTCTCTCCTTGTCAAAAAAAAAACCTATCAGTCTCTAACAATAATTCAAATAACGATGAGGTTTGATTGAAGCATATGAGTTCCAATCATGTCTGAATAACACAATGTATAGAAGCACAAAGTAACTAAGCTAGCGCATGTATATCACATATATATATGTTCTATATGTTTCTTGGTTTATATGTATGTGAGGTGTTACATAATCAACTAGTTTGACTGTACATATGTAGTTCCATAATTGAAATTTCTTTTATAATAATACAGATTTGTATCGAGGAAAAATTACCAAAAGCTTCCACGGACCTCGGGCAATGAGTTTATACTAAGTTGTTCAGCCATCAGTTGATCTCCTTTTCCCTATACAAAATGTCAGTCAACTTTTTTGTAACTCTAGTTATGTTTTTTCTGTCCTGTAATAAAGCCTGTGGCAAATTTCGTGCCATCCTTAAAAAAAGAACTCAACTTCAAAACCATTGAAGCACCCTCAAGCTTGTGCCCTCCTGTACTGTTGCAGATCCATTGAAGCAGTGTAAGGCTAGAGTCCTGTAAACATAAAAAAACTTGATCAGATCATAGTGTTCTTTGAATGAACCTTTAATCTACTACTCCTGATGTTGTATCTCTGTCCATTGTCTGTTTGATTCTCCTGCATGCTTTATGGATAACAATATCTACAAGACTACAACCTGTGAATACATTACTACATTTTACTTCGGATCGAAGAGAAAATGAATGTAGAAGTCTGTGCAAGGAAAGTTTGACCTACGTACGACATAATTCGTTTTCACCAAAAGGGAATACCTAGTGGAAGATCAGAACCAAATTTGTCAAACAGCTGCCAGCATCCAGCGAAGTATCAATTCATTTTGTAAAGAGATGTCAATAACAATAGCTTTAGGCATCTTTCAGCATCTACAAAATCCCTTTCAGAGGGTCAAAGTGCCCTCATTTCACAAGATCCAAAAGAACCGCCATTTTCTATACATGTAAAGATGTATCATGTATGCGTCTCGGTCAGTTCAGGATGTGCTCATTATATATTGCTGTTACTAACTTTGACATCTACTCGTGCCTCAAGCAAGGCCATCAAAGTTTCCCATATAGTGACAAAAAAGGTAGAACATATGCTGATATCCAATTAGAGGATAAGATGTTCTCGAACATCACACAAACAAAAAAAAAGCAAAAAAAAGAAAGATACGTTCTCTCTACAAGGTATGCATGTATGTATAAATAGATGCTTGATGGAAGGAGCACTGCAGACCAATCACAGAAGCTACCAAGCTAGGTAACAAGTAGAGGAGAAGCCTTACATGGCAATAAGGGTCTGCCTCTGATAGCCAAGGATGACTTGCCTATGTCCTTTGTCCCAAAGGATCAGAATGTGAACCTTTGAGTTGGTTCATAGGCAGTCTCCTTGGCTAGCCTGAGTGGCCCCTATTGCGCATGCTAGGCTTAATCGAGCCTCTTTGACATGATGCACACAATTAGACACGACATTTAGATGGAGCCTCTTCGACTTGGTGGCGTGCATACAAATTAGACACAATCATCTCATATCTAGCTGTGTTTCAGTGTCCAGCTTTCCATGCTCCATTACTAATATGGCTTGACATTTTCTTTTTGAAAGGCCAATACGGGTTGACAGTTTTTTTCGAAACAATCAGCACACAATGCTCATGACCTGATTTATATATATATATATATATATATATATGCACATGCCGCACAATATGTCAGTACGGATCGATAATACGACCATCATTTTGGAAGAGCACCCAGGGGTTTGAGCCTGGGTGAGTGACCACAGGCAGCCACCTAGACAGGAAACCTATCTGGTTACTCAGCTTTGTTATTTCAGTCACATGAACTTTCTCATCTATTAGCATGTTGATCTACTAGACCGTAAACTTTTTGCAAGAATAGAGATCATCACTAAATTGTACTAGTTGGTTTACCTGCATCCTGTCTTGGTTCATCTTGGGGATGATGACGTTCTCACTTGTCAGTAACCAAACCTGACAGAATGAACAAAACAACATCCAGTTTTAACTTTTGACATGTGCAGTAATATATAACGAAAAACACAAGGGCCTAGAGTAGAGTGAACTAACATTTCGGTGTCTCGCCGATTTCCAGAAAGAAGCTTCAGGCGGAGAATTTCACTGCTCGTCATGTCTACTGATTGTTGTTATGTTGCTCGCTCCTTTGGTCACCTCCAATCCAAACCCCAAAAGTTCCGCTCCTCAAGTGGCCGCCATGCACCATGCGCCAGCTGCCGCCGTCAAATGACGCGGTGACCCGGCGCCCCTAGGAGTTAACAACGGGAGGGAGGTAGGAAAAGGCTCCGGGCGGTCGCCATCGACGAGAACAACGCCGGCGGCGCAGACGGGCCCCGGATGCGGAAAACGGATAGCTATCGCGCGCTGGCCGGAGGGCAAACCGGCGTCACGGGCCGTTTCAGTGGAAGGAATCCAAAGTCCATTCTCGCACTGTTTCCAAACCAAACGCTGGTGGGCCGGGCCGGGCCATAGAAGGCCCTGTTTCCTCGCTCAAAACACGAAGGGGTTGCACAGAATTAAAGTTTTATTATTGCAAAAGTAATTCGCCGACTCAAAACTCAGTAAAGTCTAGGCTCCTGTTGCCATCTTATTTTGCTGATGAGACAAATAAGCGCCTGTTTTATACTCCCTCCATCCCTAATTATACGACGTTTGATTTTTTTAACCTCAAATTTAACCACTCGTCTTATTTAAAAAATTTATGCATTCAAAAAAAAAGAAACACCCCCTTCCCCCTCCTTTGGATACTGTAGCATGGAGTAAGAGCTAGGAAAAAGCCCTCACAAACAAACCTTCGTTTTTGGCATATAGAAATATGTCCCTTCTAGTTGTTGCACTATACAACATTCTCTAGAAGGACAAACTGTTTTAGAGGGCAAGCCCCCCAAATGGAGTTGAACATATATATAGGTTTTCGTCAAACAAAATTGTTTTCAGACGTGGGAGAGGAAGCAGAAGGAGAGATGAGCTAGGTGCATGAGGCACCAATATTCGAGCATTGAATGTACATCCTTTAGCTACATGACTTGCCAAGCCTTTTGCAGAAATGGATGCTTCGGTTTTATAAACTAGATAGTGTGGGTCTTACTTAAGAAATCGAGAAGTGTAACCATGTGGCGAAAGAACGACTATGTCTACAATCAAACTAGCAAATGATATCTATTGTGCAAACTTGATGATGAATGGCTAGTAAAGACAGTTTGCATATCCGTCGGGGCGTATAGACATTGTCAATTTGTCGTAGGTTAGTTAACACCTAAGACACCACATGTAGTCATCGGATTAGAGATGAGGTTTGGAGAAAAGAAGGGAAATACAAGATTCATTTGGTTCAGTTGGGCGCGTCTCCTTAGGCTTTGGCAAACCTCTTTATATCTATAAATTATTAGACAAGTCTAATCCCGTGTCCACATCATATTTGAAATCGGCCATAAATCTACAACCTCACACTCAATCTGCAAAAACCAGTGGACCTAGAATACGAAACCAAATGATCTGGCATGCCAATCCGATTTTTTTCATGTATTTGATCTGCATATCATCATAGTTCACACCCGAACTTTGAAATAGCCAAGGTGAACTTTAATGTGGTTTGACCTCATTTGGTTGCTACTTCAAGTAGTGTTCATTCTTTTTAATAAATTAAAAACACTTGTACATTAGGATAAATGTGACCTATTGAACACTTAAGAACATGTTTGTAACACACAAATTTCACAAGAAAAAAAATCCTGCATTCCAAATATAGTCTAAATATCATAGCTGTACTGGGACGCACATTATACAAACACAACTGAAAAGAGTATAATTAGCTTTATCTTGGGACGTATTGAAACAAAACTAGAAAATCAGCCTTTTCGGACATGGAAATTGTTATAAAAACATGTTGCCAGCGGTTGGGACCTTTCCCTCTCCGTCTCTCATGATCAATATAGTAAATGAAAGTATAGAAGAACAAATAGACACAAGATAGGGAGACTATTCTTTATTTCTCTGAGTATTGGTCATTACAACATAGAGCTCCCACGTATATATAGTCCTGCCAAGGTCTAAGAGTTTTGGTAAGAACCCACATACAAACGGAATAGGATTAGAATTCCTCTTTCTCCTTTCCTTCTAGGATCAAATCCGTATGTTTTACAACAGAAATAACATTTTTAAATAAAACTGAAAACAGTAGAATTGGCTTTCATTGGGACATATGAAACAAAACTAGAAAAGCAGCTTGGGCAAAAGACATTTTAAAAAAATATAGAAGAAAAGCATTAAAAAAAGCGCTAGAAGGAGGGCTTGAACCTCCGACCTTATGGTTAACAGCCATACGCTCTAACCAACTGAGCTATTCCAGCAATTGATTTTAAACTTATGTATAAATTTATTTATCATAAAGTTATTTGATGTGATGTGATATTAAGGCATGTTTGTAGACTTCTGTGCCAGCTTCACAAAGATATTTGCCATATCTTAGAGAGCCGTTTTTTTTTAAAAAAAAATATGAAAACAGATTCAGCTCTACCGATAAAGCTGATTTTGGAGCTAATGCCAAGGTGTGATTGGTAGCATATCTACCGGGCTCAACATCTGTTGGTGTAGCCTGAAGTAGCACCTGGGGCCTGTCTCATCCGATGCAAAAGTACTGCTCCAACATTATACGAAGAAAGCTTATGTTTCTACGAGAGCCTGCCCAGTGATTGTGCGGCGTGAGTAGGTAGGCTGTGCGGACTGAGAGAGCAGACGTACTGTGGATCAGAGGATTGTAGCCAAGGCCTTGTTTAGTTCTCAAAAAATTTTGGATTTCGGTACTTTAGTATTTTCGTTTTTATTTGATAAATATTATCTAATTATGGACTAACTAGACTCAAAAGATTCATCTCGTGATTTATAGACAAACTGTGCAACTAGTTTTTATTTTCGTCTATATTTAATACTTTATACATGTGTCGCAAGATTTGATGTGACAGAGAATCTTGAAAAGTTTTTAGTTTTGGGGTGAACTAAACAAGGCCCAAAGCAAACTCGTACGATGCACTGATCCAGATCCAGGATGTGCAAGGAACCAATAACGCCCGTACATACTAAATGACGCTGTAACGCTGTCCCCTCCAGTACCACCAGTCGGTACTCGAGTCCGTCAGTCAGCAGCGTGAAGACACAAACATCTCGTAATAAGCAAGAAGTTCACAAGAGGAAGAAAGGGGAAAAGAGAAATGAGCTACCAGAAAGTCCCTCCCGAGGAACCCTACCCTCCTCCAGGCACGCAATTTCTTCACCCCCCATCTTCTCCTCATCTCCTTTAATTTCTAGCACGTAACTTAATTAGTATCTGATTCGATCACTAGACTGGTCTGATTGATCTGATCCCTCTGCTATTCAAGGTCGTCACAAGAACAAAATTCATCAAGTATTGTATTAGTCGTCAACTGTTCTTGTTTGTCACGGTTCATGCTCAATCTTTCAAACCATGCATCTTCTCGCCCAGCCTGCTGGGAAGGATCAGCTCTGCTATTGCTAATCTTGTTTCTGTAGTTGCACCACTGTCGTTCTTGCGAGCTACCTATGCCATGCGAGAGATCTTGTGAAATGAGTCTTCAAGTCGTGATGCCATAGTTTATCTCACTGCAATTTCAGGGTATCCTCGGCCACCACCACCAGATGTGTACCCTCCTCCCCCTTGGGGCCATGGACATCCACCACCTCCGCCACCGCCGCAGGGGCCTTATTACCCCCCACCTCAGCACCCTCCACCGGGGTACCAGGGCTACTTCAACGACCCGCCGCCGCATGGAGAGTATCAGCAGCAGCACCACCACAACCATGGAAACCAGGGTAGCTCTAGCTCTTCTGGGTTCCTCAAAGGATGGTAACTAAAAATATGCTACAACTTTCATTCAAAAAATAATAATATGCTACAACTGCTTGCTTGATGTTCATTTTGCCGTCAAACATTTCATTCCTTGTGTGTTAATGGGATGTTTATTGCTTGAGGTTAGAGGTTGCTGCAGATCCTGGTTTTTGTTGTGATGAGAATGAGATCTTGGGCTAGGATAATACAAAGCTCATCAGGATCTTATTACTTTAGTCTGGGTTTAAGTAATGAGCAGTTTCTAGTGTTTTTAAGGAGGAGAGCGAGATCCTTGTAACACTATTTATTTTTTGGTCCCTGTACCATTGTTGGCATGTCTATTAAGTGCTAATATAGAGTTGTAGACACTGCTGTAAGAAATGTTGCAATTTTACTTTTGCTGTCAAGTCTTTTTTTTCAGATAGTGGCATCAATAGCCGTGTAAACATCTAAGGTAGTGGTTGGTTGGAGGATTTTGCATGATGCAGTAAGATTCAGGTCTTAGTGACCTTTAATTTAAAGAAAAGCAGCAAGATATGAGCAGTCATCACATATATTCAGTCTTAGTGACCTTCAACTATGAGCTGTTAGAATAAGCACTCACATATATTCAGTCTTATAGTTATCTTTAACCATGGATAGGAAGAATAAGCAGTCACATACTCACAAATGTTCTGTAGTCTCAGGGGATTGATTTAGTTATTGTAAAGCATTTTTGCTTATGTATGAATGTACATCCCTTGACAGAGTAAATTCTGGTAATGCAAATCTGGCCAGTCAGACTGGTGATGAGTTATACAGCACCATCATAACCAGGGTTTTAGACCAAAGGTATTCGCCCAGCTTTCGCACCCAAGGTCCGAATACTGGGTTTCCGGTTTACAGTTTTGGCACACAACCATAGAGAGACAAGAGCTCGATTCACTCACAAAAGAACTCTAAAAGCCAACTAAAGCAGAAATGACCATCATAACCAGGGTTACAAGGCCAATGAGCATTAACAAATCAAACATGTTATTCAGCTTTTTCAGCTTTTATCTGTTCGCTTAATCTCGTGTAAATATCTGCGTCTCATGTTGGTCTCTGTGTCGTTTGCAGTTTGGCCGCTCTCTGCTGCTGCTGCGTGCTGGAGGAATGCTGCGGCTGCTTCTGAGATGCTAGATATCCGCTAATTGGGTCCTACGCTATTGTTGCTAGCGTTTGGAGCATCCGAGTATTAAGATATAGTAACTGTGCTTGTAAAGAATCTGGAGCAGCAGTGTGTTCTTGAGCTTCCAGTCCAGCATTCTATTTTCAGACAGATCACATATAACTTGTAGTATGTGTTATGCCTTATTATCCGAAAATAAAGGATGCTATTCATGGGATTGTAAATAAGGTATTTGCATAGCTCGACCAGAGAACACCTGTCATATACCCCTGGTCAGTGGACAGTGGTCACTGTGTTAAGTGTAAGTTTACAATCTGTTTACTGACATGAACAAAACAAGGGAGTCCGTAAGCATCACGGTTTTCGTGGTGTAGTTGGTTATCACGTCAGTCTAACACACTGAAGGTCTCCGGTTCGAGTCCGGGCGAAAACAATAATTTTTGTCCCTAAGTATTTTTTTTGTTACCGCTCTTTTCTTTTTGTCCCTTCCTTAGTCCTTACCGCTCTCTTCTGCGCTTTTGCGCGTGCACGTGGTTTTTTTTTTTTTTTTGCCTTGAGGCATTACACTTTACACACATGACACATTTTCACCCTCGCCGCCGCGTCTCCTTGTGATGTGGCAACAGAACAACAATAGGCTAAACAAAGAAACATGCATGTCACTGGTGACGTGTCTGGTATTTGGTTCAAGAAGAGGTCGGATGGGATTATGGGATTAGAGCGGTGCCGAAATGCCCTTCGCAAAAGAAAAGAAGGGAAAGAAAAAAAACACTGCCGAAATGGGCCTGGCAAACGGACGATTACAATCTTTGGGCAACTTGGAGGTAACTAGGGAAAGTAAAGAGCATCACCATAAGCGCTTTAAAATAACTCTCTAGTCTCTAATCCTTTTTTTCTAGTTAAAAAGAAGGAAAAATAATTCTCATCTTTGTGTATGTGACCTCCTCAAAGATAAAAAAAACGTCCTTCAACTCATAAATACTCACTCTGTTTTTGAATAAATAGATTTCTAGAGTTATTTTAAATCAAAAAAATTTAAACTTTAACTAAATTTATAGAAAAAATCATTTAAATTTATGACGTCAAAATATTATAATTAGATATATCATAGAATATATTTTAGTAATATGCTTATTTTATGTCATAGAGTATACACGTGCCTTGTGTGCTTGCTATCCATTTTGGCGCCTCCTTCACCATGAATTTTCTCCTCTCTCACCAAGTTTTTCCTCCCATCCGACTTTTTGAGTTCTAGAAAAGTAAATTATAGGAAACTATTGGAAAAAAGAAAACCTTTCCGTTTATTTTGCTCACAAATATAGCTAGCAAGGTTGCCAACATGTAGCATGGTATATAACTTTTTTTGTTATTAACAAGTAAGATGCTCCATATGCGATTGATGTTATGAAGATTGACAAGCCAAGTATGCAAAGGGAAAAGAGATATTTGACATGCATATTCGTGGTCTCATTGTATTGGCGTGCGTCGATGGACTGTTAAGATATAGTAATTGTGCTTGTAAATCGATGCTACGACCTGGCCACATAGAGTAGTGGTGCTCATGAGTTTCCAGCATTCTGTTTTCGAACGAAGCATAATCTGTAGTGTGTCCTATGCTATTTTACGGAAATAACATGGGATTGAAAATAAAAGCGTCTGCGTAGCTTTGCCAATATTATTTACAATAAGTATTAACCAGAAATACCAAGAACCGATATGTTTTCGTGGTGTAGTTGGTTATCACGTCAGTCTAACACACTGAAGGTCTCCGGTTCGAGTCCGGGCGAAAACATTTTTTGTGTTTATTATTTTTTTACCGCCGCGCTTTTGTGCTGTAGGCTGTAGCATCGCCTGCCTTGGCCGGTGTGGACGGTGCCAAAACTGGGGGCGTTGACAATGCCAAGCATCACTAGTAGAGCTGCATGCATGTACTAGTTTATTTAGATTAGAATTAAAGACTTTGTGCTTGTGTGCTCCTCGATCATATCCATGGCGTGAGCCTAATTAACACACTTGAATATCTTCCACCTCGATCGGACATTTGAGGAAGAACTCTCGATCTCCCGTGTCGTGTTTGTGCTCCTCCATGACGTGATGTCGACAGTGGAAGAAAGGAAAACATGCATGTCGCCATCCGACACAAGCAAGTGATGTTTCTGGTATCGGATGTAATATAAAGGATGCAATTAATAAAACGCTGCCGAATACTAAGGCTAGTCTCAATGCATGTTTCATGCACATTAAATAGGGTGCCATATAACTAAAAATTGCTGACTTGGCAGGGTCATTAAATGAAGGAGTTTCATCATCAGATGAGAGAGGAGTTTCATCCCCATGAAACTCCTATGACTCGATTACCTAGTTTATAATCTTGGTAACTATGCCATGAAACTATGCATTGAGACTGGCCTAATAGTTAACGAGTTTTGGGAGAAAAGAAATAAGCAGTCACAACACTGATGGTTATAACCGTTCATGGTCGACCGGCCCCCTGCTCTGGCCTCCTGCTGCTATATGTATATATAGAGAGATGCAAAGAACGATGACACACAGTCTGGTCGAGGTACGGAGCGGGCAAAGCAACCAAAAAGATCACTGAAATAATCATGGAGAAGAAAGATGAATTTAATCCATGCATAATGTAGGAGCACAGTCCAATGCACTCCAGACTCCGCCGTCCTTGTGTTTCCGGCCCTGCAGGTGCATTGAACGTGCATGGTGGGGGGAACCGGGATGGGAAGATCAGATACTACTACTACTACTACGACGGATGCATGGTTTGACTTGATCGATTTGCAGGACACAGGATCATTCGCATCAGACAAGACAATGACCCATAATTAAACTTGACAGCGCCTAGTAGCTAGCTATCAGAGTCAGCGTGCATGTGTGTCTGCTAGCCGAGACCTTGGCTGTGTACGCGTCGCCGTCGCCTCTGCAACGGCCGGCCGTGGAAAGCTCTAATCCGTGTGCATGCATGCATGGCCGATCGGCACCGGAGTAATCCAACACTGCATGCAGGCTCATGACTGATGACTGCTATGGCTATCAAAAGGAGCCAAACCCCTGCCCTCTCAGCTGGTTCTTGTGCAACCATGCATGCACCACATATGGGGCCTGCCAGCCTCATGCATGGGCCGTGTCAAGCGGCGAGGAGTACGTGCCCAGCCCAAGCCCATCCATGCCTTCCTCGACCGTACGTACGTACCTACCACCTCGTATTGCGTGCCTGCCGCGCCGCGTGCGGCTCGCCACACGTCGTCGGCGCGTTCACGGGCAGGTCCGCGCGACGGACGGCACGACCGACCGACCATGTCGGCAGCCGCCGCTCCCGGCCGGACAGTCTCTCCGCCGCACGTACGCGCTTTTGCAGTACGCCATGCTGTGTTAATTCTCACGTGTGGTCAAGTTCTGATCAAGTGTGAACGATGAGACAGCCGGTTGATCTGGACGTCTGGCCGACCGCGGTTTCGCCATCCGTATGCACGTTACACCGCTGCGGATCGAGCTAGGGGAGGATGAGCGAGCTTTATTGTCTGATCGATAATTTCTTTTATCGGCTGAATTAATCTTCCAATCCAGAATAGCACCATATATATATGCCAATGTTTTCCGCTTACAACAAATCAGTGAATAGTATTTTTAGCCATGACTTTTCAACCAAGTGAACAGGTCGAATAACTTTTTTTTTATATTTGTTTAAATCGATTGGGCAACATTTCTGAATTTTTGTGTTCATTAGGGGCTTTATAAATTTTATTGTCATTGTATCGTGTGAACCTACATGGTTGGAGAGTTAAAAGCCCACTAATATACTTTTCAAAATTCGATTTTATCTGGTTTTCAATACACAAATCTTTGATAGCTAATATCTTCTAAAATACTCGTTTTTCTTATAAATCCTCAAAATTCTATCGGATTTTGCATGTATTTTCAATACAAATCTACATGATATATGAATGACCTTAGTATCCTACAGATGTGCATAAGGAGTACTTGGAAATGTGGCTTGTTCATATGTAGATGTGATGCTCCCTCGGTTCTAAATTATAAGACGTTTTAATTTTTTTCTAGATACATTACTTTTGCTATATATGTATAGTGTATATTTAAGTGCACTATTGGACCCCTAGAAATGTGTAAATGACATGTTTGTTTTAATTCCTAGAGTGCTGTTTCAAAACCGTAGGAAATTTGAGCTTTTCCTATTGTTTTCTCTGAATCTTTTCATACGATTTTAACCTTCGTGAAACCATAGTTTTCCGTAGGACCATGATTAAAGGAATTATATATATATATATATATATATATATATATATATATATATATATATATATACGAGTTTGTATGCCACTTGTTGGTCAAAACCATAGAGTTTGAATATTGGAATGTACTATCACGGGCCTTGGACAATCATGAAATGGAGATGCCATACAGCTATACTTGCACTTGAGTGTACATTCTAAACACAAGTATAACTATTTTGTCTTAGTTTTGCTTTGTGCATCGATCTGGCGCCCAATATAATCTTGACCTACCTGCATTATGACCATCTCGCGCGCCTTTGAAAAACAGAAAAAAGTCATGTTCCAACATGGGCCTAAAGAAGCCATGCTTGCCTTTCAATCCCGCATGCACACAATGGCGCAGCTGCAGATGGGACCTGCCCGGCCGGCGAGTCGCCGGCAGGCCGAGCCCCACCAGAGATCACAGACGCCCCGGCCTTCCGATCCCCTGCAAGATCTCAACCTCCCCAGGCCAGTCCCCCATCCCTCCTTGCTCCACTTTCACTCATGCATATATGGCAGGGCCTATTTTTGTGCCGAATGCAGTGTACGTGCACACACGCATGGGCAAAAAAGATCCGCCGATCGACAGCCACAAAGCCGCGAACTGTTGGGTACACGTCCCAGATGTCTCGTCTGCATGCAGGAGATCGAGAGATCAGAGATGCTTGGCATGGATCCTGCCGCGTTTCTTTCTGCTACAACTGTTTTTTTTTCTTTCAATCACCATGCATGCATGGAGGATGGAGCTCGATCTGTTCTGAATTGAAAGGTCTACAGCAGCAAGCAGCTGGGCTTGTTGCTTTGCTTGTTCCCATTTGCATTACTTGAACCCTGCAGTTGCACATCGACATCGGAAAAGCTTGCTGTGGGTCCTAACTAAAATCAGTAGGAACATATCGGGCACTGGCTTAAACATGCATGCATATGATCAGCTGGATCGAGATCATAATATTGAGAGATGAAGTAATAAACCATGGTCGTTAGGTGGCTGCAAATTGCAATGCTTGTCTCTGCTATTGGGAGATGCTGGTCAGATCAACTAGTCAAATGATATATAGGCAGCATGCAGAGGCACAGGCATATATAGGCGTGTCCGATCCGCGTGTAGTAGGACTGTAGGAGTAGGATCTAATAACTCTAGCTACCCGCCACTGGTGGGGTCGTGTGAATGTGTGATTTTCATTATATCACATTCAATGTTTATACACATGCAGAGAGCATTAAATATAGACTAAAAAATAATTAATTACACAATTTGTATATATTTTGCGAGACGAATTTTTAAACCTAATTAATTTATTATTGAATACTAATTGCTATAATTACAAATATGTTTCCGTATCAAAATCTTTTTTTTCCGAACTAAACAAGACGAGTAGTAGTAGTAGTAGGACTAGCATCTCTCACACAGACACACACATCGAATTGCTACATCATGTGATCGAGTCGACCTCTCTCTATCTCTCTGTAGTCTGTAGAGTATCTCAAGATGATGCCTGTTGATGTGGCTGATGAGTGTCGTTTCACAGCTTTTGCATAAATGCTGCTGGATCCATTCAGTTTACTGTGCCGCTGCAGGCCAAGGCCAAAGGGCCATGCATGCAACTTGAGTAGGGCTGAAAAGGCACAGGCCGCGCCCGCTACGTACTGCCATGCCAAGCGTTTGGTTTCTTTCTTGACGCTGTTTACTCGCTCAGTCTGGCACTCCGGCACTGTATAATCTGTAGTACTGAGGTACTGCCATTGTCATGCTCCTGCATGAGCGCGGCCCTGTTTAGATTGAGGATGAAAATTTTTTGGGTGTCACATTAGATGTGTCGAAAGGATATCGATAAGGGTTTTTAGAAACTAATAAAAAAAACAAATTACATAGCTCGTCACGAAACTGCAAGATAAATATATTAAGTATAATTAATCTATCATTAGCACATGTGAGTTACTATAGCACTTAAGGCTAATCATAGAGTAACTAGACTTAAAAAATTTGTCTCGTGATTTTCAACCAAATTGTGTAATTAGTTTGTTTTTTATCTACATTTAATGTTACATACATGTGTCCAAAGATTCGATGGGATGGATGAAAAATTTTTAGGTGAGTAACTAAACAGGGCCCAGATTTTCGAGCTGAACAGCATTTTCTGCATGCTGGCGACCTTGGGAAGAACGCAGCTGGGTTTGTGTGTGGCCAGGCCAAAAGAGTGAGGATGGGCCGCGCCGATGGGGGCTCTGATGATCTTCAGGCAAACTAGAGCTAGCTGGTGCCGTCTGTGTAGTACGTGGAACCGATTGATGGAGTCATGCTCATGCGTGCGTGTATTAATTTGCTCTTCCTACCAGAAAGATGAAATCTGGCCTTACACAGTATGCAGGGCAGCCGGCATTGCACGAGATGAGGTATCAGTCACCGTGTATATCAGCTGGATTCAGACATGACCTCCTAGCTAGTAGCTACCTGCAGGTTGTGCTATACAGTAGGCTTGAAAAGCTGCTACAGCTCACAACTCCCGTCTTCAATATATCTTCATGTATATATACAATTCAGAGTTGAGGCAATACTACATTCATGAGGGATTGGAGAGAGGGCCGGGTCCAAGCTGGTTGATCAATGATCACCATATTTATTTGCAGTTTATTTATTTCATCGTTAGATAACAAACCCGTGTACTACTCCAGTCTCCATCCATCCATCAGTTCACCTATATCCATTCATGCATCATTCAGCTATTAAGCAGAGAGAGGCCATGCTGCAGCTAGCTATATGCAGTCGATCATGTGATCAGCACATGACATGACCAGCAGGGGCTCGATCATCAGTCGATCTCAACATCTATCCGATCTTAGAGGGAGACACTGTTCCATCGAGCTATTATTACTAGACACTAGTAGCTAGACAGCTAGCGTTAAACACAGATCACTGACAGCAACACAGCATTTGTTGTTTGCCTGCTCGCCGATCGAGAACGAGCCTGCAAACCCCACTGTCGGTTGAGAGCAAGTATTATAGCTCGCTGTAAAATTTCTTTATAGCCTTCTTGCAGTCTACTCATACAATGGTTAGCTCATCACTATTAATACATGGCTCACTTGTCTATCTCACAGACTTTTTTGGTTTTTGTGTCTGAGCCGGCTGTAAGCCCGCTTTTACTCTCTCTTCTCTTCTCTCTCTTCCACTCAGCATTTAGCTGGCTTACAGCCTGCTATAATACTTGCTCTAATAATTTGCATTATTGCGTGCCCTTAATAATAATAATCATCATCATCATCATCCTCCGTGTGGGGATGCATGCATGAGCGAGGGATCCATCCATCTAACGGATGCATGCATGCATGCATGGCCGTTCGTCGGCCCCATGCATGCAGCAGCCCTGCCCCGCGGCCGGGCCGGGACCCAGCCCCGGCCGGCGCTCGGTCGGCCGCCCCACCACCGGCCGGCGGCAGCGACAACCGCCCCGGCCGGATGAATGCCGCCATCGCTCATGTCACTCTCGCGGCCTTTCACGGACAACCACCACCACCACCACCACCACGCTACACATGCATGCCCTCCTCCGATCCTTATCCAATGTCGTCGTCGCTGGCATGTGGGCCAGGGCAACCACGCGCTGTCTGGTGGCCCCGCGTGGCGGCTAGTTCGTTGCGAAGATCTACGTATACGTGCGGGTGGTTCGTCTCCGGCAAAGGCGCCGTGTCTGGCGGCCGGGAGCTGCAGGTTTTCCTTGCGCCTGCTCCGTGCATGGCTCTCGTGCATGTTGCATTGGATATATGGCTCACGGTGACGGTACGGTGACTGATGATTACTCATATATATCATCGATCCATCAGCGGCGGCCTGCGTTAATAATTTCTTTAAAGGCTGCTAATATGGGTTATTAACACATCGCAATCCGTCGATCCAACGATGTCGGATAATCGGAAGACAGAAACTACCGTCTATCACGCACACAATATAAGAAAGTGACTGAGCTACATAGGAGCATGTGTATATATTAACTTTTTTTGTTCGTAATAACACAGTACCCAAACACATACCCTCTCACACACATCTTACTTTTATGAGCACTTTTGAAAGATTGGACAACAAATCTCGAGATGATTGATGAAGTCTCCATAAACGTCTTGCTATCAGCGGTCATATTTTCTAGAGCGGAAAGAAAAGCGTTGTTAAATCTTGATGTGTGCATGCATATTACTCTCTCTGTCTACAAAAGTATATATCCAACTATGGGTTGCGTGTAGGTCAAATTAATTAGTTTAACTTTTATTGAGTTTATAGTGAATTATGTTTAACATTTATGTCTCCAACTACATTTACTATAAAAATATATTTCATATCAATTTAATGATACTTATTTTGTATTATAAATATCATTATATTTTTATATAGTTTTGTAAAACTTTAGATCATTTTTGGCTTCTCAAAAGCGAGATTTTTTTTTTGAACGGAGGGGGTTGATTTTCATATACACTGCCATGACCAAATAATAATTTTGATTCATTCTTGCAAGTTTTCTTATAATTAACCCTGCAAGGCAGGTTTGTTCCCAAACAGTTGAAAACATCTGAGTGCTCACAACTAGGCAACTCTGCTTGGAAAACAAACAAACAACTTTGTAGCCTATTGCCGTACGCTAGCCAATTGGCCACAACAAATGTTCTATGTAAATTAAACCTTTGTGCTATATCCTAGCTGGGGTTCCACCTTTCCTTAGTAATCCTAGGTTTACTCAGGAATGATGTAACTTTATCCCTGCTTGCTCAACATGGCGAGGAGCTCCTGCATAATATTGGTGAGTCACAAAGCAATAATCTAACAATACCTACCAGGAGGTTGACTAACAAAATAATGTCGTATTTGTGTTTTGAGCAATTTTCTTCGTATTAGATTATGATACTATCTATTGACAATGGATATACACTAAAGGGTTTACAGATTCTGTAGATTGTTAGAGGAACTGAGATTGAAATATTCAAATGATGATATTGTTATAACTTGAATAAATTTTAGACTCTAACTTGATCTGATTTCAGAAAAGGTGGGTGCGAGAAGCTAACAAAGCTATTATAAGTTTTGCCTCAGCGGCCCTACATAACCCTGCTATTTTAGTTATTCATAAATCTTTATTCTCCATTGTCGTTTCTGTAATATTAGCAATCGCTATCCCATCAAAACCAAATATTAGCAACTGCTTGATGGGAATAGACCTTTCCCCATAATTTTCATTTTTTCATGCTATAGTCTTACTATTGACAGTGTGTTGGCTGTTCTAACCTGTGGCAACGTGCAATTAGAAAATAATTATTAAAAAAATAGAGATCTAGCTAGTTTTGGTGCTTTATTTTTTTGAATGAAAGATCTAGCTAGTTTTGGTCCTTATTGTACATGTCAGCTTACATGTGAGTTAGTATTGCATATATGTCATTTTTAGGGAAACAAGTTCAAAGACCAGCAACCTGATGCAGTGAATTTTTTGGAGTTGCCACTATATTTGTTGGAATTCTACTAAAACTTTGAGTCGCGCTTGGTTCTTATTTCAAGTCGTTTAAAACTGTATCCCTCATTTACATGCCACACCAAGGAAAGATATGTTTTCTTATGCCTAGACCTTATGAACATCTGCATTTAGTGGTGGGAAGGAACGGCTTGACGAAGTTGCCTACTAATATTTACTGAGGCTCTTGCTCGCATTTGCAGGATTGCGGCATCTGATCCATGTGAACTTTGCTTTATGAGAGGAGCTGATTAGACAATGCAACCAGGATAGTTGCAGTTTTTTTGTCCAAGTTGTAAGAAGTTTCATGTCCAGTTTCTGTATGAGGTGACCTCCCTACTCTGAATTTGATCTCTTGTCATGCAAGTATCTCTTGTATGAGAGGTGGCCTCCCTATTCAACATAGTCAGATCGCTGGGCTCTTGATTCCAATACTCCAGATTAGCCATTTAATTTGAAAACAATGAACAAACATGATTATCTTGTATAATGCTGCTCCTATGTTTCTTTCAAACAAATATTTCATGTACTTGTAATCTTGTTAAATGAAGTCCAAGTTTGAAGTGGATAAAACCTCAATCTATGTGAAAAAGCATATGTGGCTATGCTGAAGAATGTTGTTCGCCAACGACGCTATAAGTTAAAGAAGATGTATTTTGGTCCTCTTCCACTACATCAAGTGCCCAAGAAATGTGTTGATATTTGTTTGAAATGTGTTGAGACTTGTAAGGGTGATGGCATTGACATGTGTAAGTCTTGCCATTTTCTCTGTAACTGATACCCTATATTCTGGAGATGGGATTAACATGTAATGAAGATGGCATTGATCATCTGTACCTGATCTTTTGTTTTCTAAACCTTTTCTGTGATGAAAATAGGTTGTGATCTGTGATGATATTTGGTTGTGATCTGTGACGATCTTCATGTGATGTTGATTCAAATTTGAATTTAAGTCGTATTTGAACAAAAAATTTGGGCCTATAGCTGACGTGGACCAAATCCACGTGGACCAAATCCATGACGTTTTAGATCATCACAATACCCTTTTGCTATGTTTCCAGACCATGCAATCCATGACGAAAATAAATATGAATCCGTGACGGCTCAATTCGGTGCAACAAATATATGACGTGAGATACATGACGAATTTCTCGTACGTCATGGATAGTTGACTGTGACGTATTTTTGGAAATCTGTGACCAAATCCATCGTCATGTAAAGCACCAATTCTTGTAGTGTTTAACATTCTACTTCTGCTAATGAAATACGTGTCACTCTGACACGCTCGTGAAAAAAGACTCTACCGTGTGTTAAAGTGTACATATGTATACATTCATATAGACATTTTAACTGTAATAACCTATATATGTATGTAAGTTCTGATTCTTGTGCACTGCTATATATATAGTACTACATACGGAATAGTGGATAGGTCTTAGAAGGAACCGATGTTTCCTAGGGCACGGCAGTGCTCAACAAGGCACATGCGTTGTGGTTAAAAGGTCTTGAATCTAGAGGGAGAAAGCCCAATCAAGCAACATTGCATGGACGCATCGATCGTCTTCTCAGTAATCATCGTCTCCCCAAGGACCACGCATCGATATGCATGCAGTAGTGTAGTCGCAGTATGCAGCAACAGCAAAACAGTTATAGCTCAGGACCTCAGACCTCGCCCCCACGAAATTGAATTCTTGCATGTCCCTGTTCATGCTCGATCTAATCTTTCATTCACAGTACATTAGCAGTGAATCAGCTGCCTAGATTAATTGGAGGTATATGATGATATGCATCCATGTTGCCCTTCTCTGTTTCAAAAGGCTAGCCGAAGGTTGTTGAAGGCTACAGTGCTATTGGTTGTCAGCGGTGTCGGGCGAAGAAAAGGGCTAGGAGCGGAGAGAATTGGCCGGTTACAAAAGTCCCGAAGCGCAGGGAATGATTCTCAGGCAAAGCTGGAGCGGTGACATTTGGTACCGCTCCATGACTTCTCGCGTGGAGTAGAGCCGTTAGAGCACTGTCAAACAATGCTTTAGGACGTTACTCCCTCCGTCCATCAGTCTCCCTCATCTAAACCCTCAGCCCAGAGACCAAGAAGCAACGTAGGCCCATGGCCTTTTTCATTAAATCGCTGTTCCAAGAGTAATGAGCCGGTAAAACTTAACCAACGCCGCTAAATCTCCGTGGTCGCTGGTCTCCTCGCGCGTCTGGTACAGATTGGAACACGAGTGCTGGATTTAACGGAGTCATAATGAAAGGAAACGGGAGAGCGCCGTCGTAATAGCTCGCGATTCAGCCGAGGCGCCGCACACACGGGAGACGAAGCGGTCATACGTAAAATGACAGAGACTATTGGATTTTTTTTTTCTTAGATGAGGGAGACTAATGGACGGAGGGAGTATTTCAAATGGTATTTTATAAGAGCACTCCCAATGCAGAAACTATCATATAGTTTCTATAGACATTAATTATTAATTGCAGTGCCACCTAAGCATTTTGCTGATGTGGCAATGTAGTTATTGAAAAGAGAGAGCAAAAATCATAGAAATTGGTTCTAAGTTAGAAACCATGTCTACACGAGATCCAAGACATGAAATGATATGATTGGCTGAGAATAGAGAGAGAATGAATGTGATTGGATAAAAAATATTCTATAGAAACTATCTTTGGGACCATAGTTTTTATACATAGTGTCTATGAAAATTAATAGGTATAGAAACTATATGTAGTTTCTAGCATTGGGAGTGCCCTAGCTAAAGACTAAGATGGGTAATTTATATTCAAGTTTAGGTAATTAATGAATATTTTTTTACAATGATAGATGTGGACATTAAAAAATAGAGTAGATTATTATTGGTGACGGTGATTAGAGCCCAATGAATTAAACACAAGATGTTTCTAATTATTGTGAGGATTTTATCTTTTAGCACATTTAATTTGTACGCAAATATAACTTGGTGGCTTTTGTTGGAGCCTTGAAGGCCTCCCATTAGTAATATTAAGATTCATTTCCCTATAATATTTTCCTAATATTTAAAATTTCAACCTTCTCACCGCTGTATAAACAACTTCTGTAAAATTAACTAACAAGAAATAAGTATAAATACCACTTTCAACATATAAAATAAACCATCATGCATGCTTGGGTTGTAAACAAGTACTCTCTTTGTTCTACAATATTATCAGGGATGCAAGCGAGTCTATCTGCAAATGTACAAATAATAAGCTAAATTTTATGGTTACGTACGTGTTTGGTACTTGTCCATTGAGGTTATCACAGGTTACACAAATAAGTATTTCCATGCATTGTCCCAAACTAAATGCTTTGATAGAAGAGAAATTGTGGTATCATAACATTTAGTAGGGGTATGAATGGCCATTTCCCATTTTTTTTCTTTATTAAAAATACTGGTTCCTTGATATATATAGTGTGCAATGGCCAAGTACTCTCCTCGTGTGTGTTTCTAGAATTCGAATATAAGACCTTTCTTTGTGTGACTAGGATGTTTACCGTCTGATCTATATGTCTCTTTGTTCCTAGGCCCACTCCTTGGGTTTTCTATGTAACGTTTTGTGCTGTTAAAAGGTTCCCTGTGGTTGCAATCACCCCATCCTAGGTTGTTAGGTTTTGCAAAGTGTTTAGAGTGGGGCATATAAGAACACACAATAACTCCATTTTGCTCTATGTTTTCATATGTCCTTCAATAAAATTTGCATAATATTTAGTTTGAATGTCTCTGAAGTACTAAAAGCATACAAGCGCCATACGTCTTAGACCCTATTTAACATGGCTCTAAACAACTCTGACTATTATAGTGGAACGCAGAACTAGTGAATTCACCGACTCCTATTTAATTTCGAGTAAGGAGATAAAATCTATCAATGGAGACCTTAGGGCTGTTTGGTACCGCTCTTATGCGGCTCTGGCTCTCTGCGCGTATAGGCAACGGGGGAAAACAGCTCCAATACTAGTAAAAATGAAGGAGCTGCTGATGCCACAGTTTTTTAGCTGTGCTACAGTAGTTCTATACTGTGAGAGCCGGAGCTGAACGAAGTCCAATGAAATGGGCCCTTAGAGAATACGATGTACCACAGAATCAGTAAACGCCAACAGATCCTTGGTCAACAAGGGCGTAATGTTTCACTGTGTACCACGGCAGCGACAAAGTCCTTGCCAACTTATTGTTGCATGCAAGCAAGGGGTAAACTCTTGCCATGTACAAACGTCAGTGCTTTCTCAAGTACCTATTTTGCCCCCCTCACGTCCTTACCGCACTGAAACAGTGCAAGAAAAAAAAAACTACAGCCAGCGCATGAAAACTGAAGTACTCTAAGTACTGATCGAGAGGTCTGTAGGGAATTGAAGGGCAGGGGAGGGGAGGCAAATTGCACCGGGGAAAAATTGGCGTTTGCTACAGTCATTCCCTCGTGAAAACAGCGACGAGTAGCAAGTCTGCCATGTGGAGCAGTTAAAACGGGTACTGAATCTGAATCTATCCCTGCACTTATGCAGCGTGGTTTGGAAGTTTCTCAGCGATAGCTGCATGCTTGAATGCGAATTCTGAATCTGAATGGCTCCAGAGGCTTGAACACAAACACAATCATGACTGTGGCTTTAATTTCCTCAGAGAAGCTGCTGGGGAAACAAAACTGAAATTATTAACTCCTTGAATTAACACTGTTCGATGTACACAAACCATTTGTTGGTGTGATTACAACATCGGTAGTACGTACCATGCAATAGCAGTACGTTACAAATGGGTGTAGCTAGGGGCTCATTCAAAAACCGTGTGGAAATTCGCTCATCTTTTACGTACAACATTCTGTAAGGAAGCGTATATATATCATACACGCAGAGACTTTTTGGAGCTAGGTAGCTTTTGTACTGAACTTGATGAAATACGTACCTCCTCTGGAAATGAACGTACAGAACAATTTCAGTGGAAGGGAAAATATGATCATGAGCAGACTTCTTTAGCTAGCTAGACCAGGACTGCAGAGAGACATGTTCTGAAGCAAATAATCAAGGCCCGGCCCCGGCAGTGGATGGTGATTATTTACCGGTAGAATATTAAATCCAAGTGATAACAAAATCACTGTCAGTGGTCACTGGGGAGTGAGTGGGGCTTCTGTGACGTATTGCAGCTGCAGGCAGAGCCGCAGACATGCCAGTCTGTGGGACGGTTTCTGTTGCAGTGGTAGGGCAAAGGCTGATGATGGCGGTGCTGTGTGATTTGATTAGGCAACTGCATTTTTTCTCCTTCTTTTAATGTTTTTTTATTTGAGAGCAATTCAGAATAGTTTCTATTTTGTGTGACCGTTTACAGTGTGGTGGGATGAAAAAGGCAGAGAGTTTACAAGTGTATATTATCTTCTGAAGAAGTCTGGAAGATTCTGAAAACAATGCATGCGTATGTAAATAAAACCTGTGCAAGAGCCAGAGAGATGCTAACCAGTTCCATGCTTCATTTGCAAATAATTTCAGTGCTTAGTTCTTTGTAGCTACCCTTCCTAAAACAGCCTCCAATGCAAGACAAAAGCAATCTAGTTTTGTGTGTGTGTGTGTGTGTGTGTTTTTTTTTTGGGGGGGGGGGGGGGGGCGCAATTCTGAGACTGTTTGGTTCCAGGTCAAGGGAGATGAACTCATGAACATAGGAAAGTATTTGGCTTAAATGAGAGTTCGTTCTGTTCTCAGGAAACGAATTGAAGGGACGGTGAGGGACGAGAAGAAGGATTAGCGCAAGTGGTGGTGGTGGTTGGGTGGGGGGTGTCTAGGGGGATGGAACCGTGTTAACATAGGGCAGTGTTCGGTTTATATGAGAGTTAGGTAGGCCTGACATCCAGAGTTTTTAAGCAAACTAGGACGCGAAAGGATTGCTACCTCACAAGATCAAAGAAGTTTTGAAGTAAGGGCATGGAAGCTGGAAGCTCTTTTAGTCTTCTTGCTCTTTTTTTTTTTGCGTACTTTAGTTTTGAGGCTTAATTAGAGTGTAGTGACTCCTATAAAGTTTGGTTCCATATATAATATATCCACGTGTGGATACAGAGGCTGGATTCTGTCATTTATCTAAAAATGCTATGTTTTTTAAAAAAAAATTAAAGGGACGGTGAGGGATGAAGAACGACTAACACGAGCAGGAGGAGAGGGGGTATAGTGGTTCTGTGCCAACGTAGAGAAGTGTTTGGCTTAGAGCAACTGTAAGAGCTTGGCTAAAATTAGTAGCTAAATTCTACTATTTTGTAAAATTGAAAAGTTCTTTAAAAAGAAGAATTTCACAACAACCTTGCTATTTTACAAATCAAATAGCCAATGTGCTATATATGGCCACCGAAAATCAAGGGATAGCCAACTTTCTACTTTACAAAACCAGATAGCACATCTATTGGAGCCTACTTTTTGATATGCTAATTCTAAAATAGCTTCAACAACAAAAATAGCCAAGCTCTTGGAGTTGCTCTTAGAAGAGAGTATGTTCTTTTACCAAAAAACGAAGAGATAGTGAGGACAAAAAGATTAGCGTGAGTGGTGGTAGTGGTGTGTGGGTGCCTGGGGGGTGGTGGTGGGAGGGAAGCTCTAGCGCTCAAGCTTGACGACACGACATAGGTGACGCTTGATGGGGCACAATCGGATCTCCAGCTTGCGGTGAGAAAAACTCTGGTGGCTGGCAAGGGCAAGCTGCTCCGGTGGTTAGCGAGGTCGAGGCGAGCTCGGACGAAGGGAGGGGGAATGGGGTGTGGAGACCTCAAGCTCAAGGCAATGTCCAATGCGGGTAGCGGCAGATCGACGGGGGCTAGAAGAAAGGAAAAAAAAAGGAAGAGACTAATAAGTGAATCTCACGTGTCAAGTGTGATCTCGTCCCATTTTTCATTGCCCCTTGACCAAACGAAGAACAACGAATATTCCATCTTTTTAACTGAACAAAGAAGATAGGGGTGTTTGGTTGGGGTTGTTAAAGTTTAACAAGTACTGTAGCATTTTCGTTTTATTTGGCAATCAGTGTCCAATCATAGATTAATTAGACTCAAAGGATTTGTCTCGCAAATAACTCTCTAGTTGTGTTTTTAGTTTCATAAATAGTCTATGTTTAATACTTTATACATGTATCCAAACATCGATGTGACAATCATGTGGCTCAAAACTAAAATTAGAGCACTCCATCCCATAGGACTATGCCTCAAACCAAAAATATACTAAAGGCAGCAAGTAGCATTGTGTCGATGGCTTGGGTTGTCATTGCTCAATGCTTATGTAGGTAAGATACACTTTATAACATGTACGTATGCAGGTAAAGTGCAGAGAAAAACACACAGACACAGGAGAGAGACCTTTGACAGCTCTGTCCATACCTGATGCAAACACACCCGATATATCTTAGTTGCCGATGAAATGTTATTTACTCCCTCGGTAGCTTTTTATATGTCGTTCTCACTTCCGACAACGCAAACAGACTCAATTTTGACTAAATATATACAAGAAAATATTAATATTTATAGTACATAATTAATATAATTAGATTAGATAGATCGTTGAATTTATTTTTATAATAAATTTACTTAGAGATAGACAAATGTTGCTAATATTTGTGAAAATCTAGTTAAAGTTAAGAAAGCATGACTAGCACGTTTTTTAAGCGACAAATATAAAGAGACGGAGGGAGTAGGCCTTGTTTAGTTGTGAAAATTTTTTGGTTTTCGCTACTATAGCACTTTTGTTTTTATTTGACAAACATTGTCCAATCATGAAGTAACTAGACTTAAAAGATTCGTCTTACGATTTACAGGCAAACTGTGAAATTAGTTTTTATTTTTATCTATATTTAATGTTTCATGCATGTGTCATAAGATACGATGTAACAGGAAATCTTGAAAAGTTTTTAGTTTTTGGTGGAAACTAAACAAGGCCTAAGTTTATTTCTCACAAGAGCAAACAGTACGAAGACTGTCTGAACTAGTCAAAGAGAGCCAAGGACACGAAGTCAGTCAGACAGCTCTGCCCATACCTGATGCAAGAGAGAGCATGGGAACAAACTGATCGGTCCATCACTCTTTGCATTTGAAATGATTGAACTACAGATGTAAGAACTCCATGCATTCTCACTTTGTTCGATTCTTGGTTTAAAGAAAACAATTTAATGATTTGTAGATGCTGGGAGTTGGACTGAATGCGGTTAATCACTGTTGGCAAAGAACAAAATAGCTCTCTTATATTAACAACCGATTGCTCAAAGACTACAACGGTGAGCTGGTGACGATGACGGTGCAGCCGCTGAGAAAATAATCCTCATGGACAATGCCTAATACAGGAGTTACAAATATTACGAAGTCACTGAAAATGTGTAAATAAACAGCAGGCTCTACTTGCTGCTCTCTCCAATCCAGACAAGGGGATGGACTAGATCCAACATCTCAAACTCATCTGGTGCTCCTACCAAATCTTGCAGCATTATTTCCTCCTGTCCAGAGACCAGCAAATAAAATGTTATTAAACGGACATTAGCATGATAGCCTAATAATTCAGTTAGGAGTAGATGAAGTGTAATTTTCAGACATGAGACCAGTGGTGCCAGAGGCAACTTTTAGTAGGCCTCCCAATCAATGAACTTAGCTTGCAATAGTACCTATTGTCAATGTGGGGTCCCTTTCTCGCTTCCTCTCACACAAATACTCTTCCCCTACTGGAAAGAGCACATGTTGTTGAACACCAACTGGTTGAGCAGCTCCTGCCTTGTTGGCTCCCCCACTGCTTGCTGCATCAGGTAAGTGCTGCCATTTTCCTGAAAAAGAGTGACCTCACATTGGTTAAAACATGATGGATGGATTCTGATATGTTTGGAGATTATGTGCATGTAGTATATGTATATGAGAGGAAATGGAACACATGCCAACCTGAGAGAAAGAGATGGAACCCTGGCCTTGCAGTGAGTAGGGTGTGGTGGAGGTGGTGTCCATGATGGCTTGAGATGGAGCTGGGCTAGCTTGGCTCAGCACTGGACCTGGCATTGCAAGGGCTTCTTGGAACATGCCTCCCATCTTCTGAAACAGCACAAAACATGTTAACCATTTTAACATCAATTAATTTAACCATATTTTTAGACTGCAAAATGAATTTGTTTGTTTCATACTTGTGCGTGATCATGGAGGCCATCACTGTCCAGTCCAAACCCATATAGCACTGGGCTCATGGAGGCAATCCTCATGGAAAGGAACTGAAAAAGGAAACAGGTGGGAGTATGATTTGCAAATTGCTGTCTGGAACTGTCTAAAGTGCCACATTTTTAGCACCAATATATGCAATGCTTCATGGTTTGTGTTTTACCTCAACTTGGTTCTGCAGGGACTGCACATAATTGATAATCTCATCCAAAATCAGGGCCTTTCCAGTAACCTGTCCAAAAAGCACATTTGTTCCTCCTCAAAATTAATACTTAGACCCATGATTTAGCAGATATCACATATAGTTAATCCAAGTAATTAATCTGACCTTGTCACAACCAGGGACCAGTGCTTGCAGCATCCTCATCCTCTCACTGATCCTCTCTCTCCTCACCTAAGGGAGTCCAACAAAAAATGGGATGCCATCAGGAGGTGTTCATGTAAGAGATGAATGGAGGGCAAAAACTGAAACCAAACTACACACAACTAACTGTCAAATTAATGCTACAAGGATTAGATTGGGAAGTGTACCCTCTCTGCAAGGCTGTGGCTGTCTGTTGCCTGACCCCTCCTTGCCCTCACGTGGATGTACCCCTTGGTGGCCTCATCTTCAGTGGTGCTCTTCTCCTCAGTCTCCTTGTTGGGCCTCTTCCCCCTCTTGCTCTTGCTCTCCTGCTGCTTGCAATCCTATAAACCAAAATGCAATTTTCTTTTTAACAATGTTGCATAAAAAATGGCAATGGTGGCTGTGTAAAGTTGCTACTACCTTGGATTGAGCAGAACTCAGTGTAGCACTGTCTTCTGTAGCCTTCCTCTTCCTCTCCATTGGAGATGCACTGTCCTGTGGGGAGGTGTCAACCACAGCAGAAGAGCTCTCAAGTGAGGCGTCTTCTACCATTGCATTTGCATTTGCAGGAGCTGCTGCTTCGCCATGGTTGTGGCCGTAGAACAGGAGGCTTGAGAAGTTTGGGGAGTGGCTAGGCATCTTGAGGAGGAGCGAGTCGTTCTGTGAGAAGTCCGCCATTGAAAGAAGATCCCTGTGCCTCCCTGCAACTATTCTCTCGATCTTGTGGTTTAGTCTCTTTGGAGGAGGAGGAGAGGGACTTGTTGGCACTTGGCAGGAAATGGAGAGCAAGGTTGGCTACTACTCATTGGTGCCGCTGCTCATAGTGGTTTATATAAAAGCTGAGAAGGAAGACAGTGAGAAAGATGGGATGCATGATAAGGCCTTGTTTAGTTCCAAAATATTTTACAAAATGGACACTGTAGCTTTTTCGTTTGTATTTGATAAATATTGTCCAATCATGGACTAACTAGGCTCAAAAGATTTATCTCGTCAATTCCGACCAAACTGTGCAATTAGTTTTTATTTTTGTCTATATTTAGTACTTCATGCATGTGTCTAAAGATTCGATGTGACGGAGAATCCGAAAAATTTTGTAAAATTTTTTGGTAACTAAACAAGGCCTAAGAGCAAATCATTAATCTCCATTGATGGATATAAGTTGGCAGTGAGCAGTGTTAAGAGAGGGAGGGACCCTGTCCATGTCAGCTGTCGACGGCCGGGCCTGCTACTGCATGCTAGTAGGGAGTGCAAGACTTTGAGACACTGGCAACTGTACATGTACCATCGATGCAGTAGGCTGGCTGGTGCTCGCCAGTAGTGTGTGCTTGCTCGTCACCTAATCGATCAATAACTTCGCCCCCCTCCGGCCTCCACCGCCAAGCCACCAACCAGGCCGGCCTGCTGGAGCTAGCTAGCCTATTAGCTGCGACCAAACTGATATACTTGCAGAAATTAATAATCAGATAAAAAAAATGGAGCAGATGATCGACTGTATAAGAAATTATTGAGAAAACTCAGAATTCTAGCATCGAGTGCATAAACTAATTGTTACTTCAACCAAAAAGGTGTTAATTCATCACTGGTGCATATACTGCTAAATTAACACAGAGGAAATCATACATATATGCCAGAGTAGCACAGTCAAGGGTCAGTAGATCTCATTTCAGTTTCAGCAGTACAGCTGATGGAGCTAGTAGCAGCCTCACACATATACACACACAGAGACACAGGTCAGTGAGTAATCAATAAACCTTTCCCGCCTCGAGATGAGATGGGGATGGATGCATCCAAGTTCCAACAATGGATCGGACTGAGTATGTAGCATGAATCAGGCTATATATAGTATGGAGAAATGTAGCTGTGCAGGAGCTAGGATCAATCTGTGTCTGACGACTCTGATCGATCGATCGAGCAAAAGTCCGATGCACATATACATTACCAATTAGGCAATCACCTATATATGTGCTACATATTCATAGCTAGCTATGCGTAGGTTAGGTCCTTGCGTGGTTCAATAAACGGCGTACGTCGCGTATCTTGGATTCATGTATGTGCAGTAGATCGTTCTATATGACATTTTTGTCTAATGAAAAATGTTTCTTATTAAAATTTTAAGATTAATACACCGAGTTGATCGATTTTCAGAGGACAGGAAGCAACCAGTCAAGGGTGCAAGCACAAGAATGTCTTCGTCTTAGTTATGCTTGGCGTGAAGAGAAGAAATACTTCCCTAGAATTGCTTGAGCTCTGTGCTCTGAGCTCTGGACATCTTGTTTTCGTTCTGTTCTTTTGTTTAATAAATTTTCAATAGGGGCGCAAGCCCCTCCTATTTCTTAAGAGTGTGTTTGGTTCATTTCCTGAACAAGTGTGGCTAGCAAAACTAAGCCAGGCTAGTCTTAGCCTGCTCCAAACTGAGCCAATTCATAGTTGTTTGGTTGTCTGCATTGTGTTAGCCTGGCTAAACATATGTTTGTTTGGTTGGTTGGTTTGCTTTGTATAGAGTCGTCTCTTTCTTTAGGATGGTGAGTTCACCCCTCTGTGACATTGTGTCGAACGCTACTGGGCGGGAGGGGAAGGGGGAACCGGAGGAGGCAGAGCCGGGGCGGGCACAGGCGGGGGCGTCAGGGATGGCATAGCAGCATGTGGACTTGGCCGGCTCGCCGCCGTCGGCCTTGGCGCACTTATTGTCTGTGACGAGGCAGCGGCATCGGACCCACGCTAATTCGTGGTTGCAAGTATGCGATGACGACACGTGCCCAGGCACCGCGGCCATACGCGCCTAGTGGACGGCGCGCTCCTTGGCGGGGGCATTTCTCGACCTCACGCTCGCCTAGGCCTGCCTCATCCTCGCTGCGCTCACCGCCGCCGCCGCCTGCTTCCTCGTGTTGCTTGGCCTCCCGCTCCCCTGCATCTGCGCGCGCCCGCACCTGCTTGTATCCTCACTTTTCTGGCATGCTACCCGTCCCACGCCGTTGGGTCCCTCCACGCCCGCTTCCTCTTCGCCGGCCCCATCATGACGAGAACCGCCGTCAGGAGGGTTCGACGTGCGTGAGGAAGAAGCGGATCTTCATCGCCGCGAGAAGGCGCGTGCCGAGCTGCAAGAGTGCGAGGTCCGGGAGCTCCGGGACATCGTGCCCGCGCGGGAGCACCTCCTTGATGACGGCGCGGGGGTCGGCGAGGACGGTGAGGATGAAGGCAGCGGGGAGGACAGAGTGAAACCGGGGGTGGCGAGAAGGGGGAATCGGAGCTAGCTCTGGTCTGGCTCTAGAAGAAACACCAACCCTGTGTTTCTTTCTGGGCCTGGCTCTGGACGTACGGATGGCTATATTGGAGCCTGGCTCAGGAGCTGGCCTGGGACCAAACAGTACAAATCTAGCCCAATCAAGCCAAAAGCTAGTTTGAGAGCCCAACCAAACACACCCTAAAAAATATACATCGGGTTGATACAAAGTCTGAAATTATATATAGAAGTCGACATACTACTAGTTAGATCTGGTCATGGGTCATCCAACCCAACATGACCTGCCAATGCTCGGGTCAAACTCGGGTCAGGCATGGTTTTCGATCCATGATCTGATTCAATCTAAAAAAACCTAACCCAAAGTACAAGAATCTGAACCTAAGAAATAGCTTGACTCGGTAGTGTGTAATGTTGATCTTCGATCAAAGATTTTAATCTAACATTTTTTTATCTAACCCTTTTTTTCCTTGCAGACGTTTGATTAGGGTCTTGTTTAGTTCACCCAAAAACAAAATTTTTTTTGAGATTTCCCGTCATATTGAATCTTTCGACACATGCATGGAGCATTAAATATAGATGAAAAATAAAAATTAATTTCACAGTTTGTCTGTAAATCACGAGATGAATCTTTTAAACCTAATTACTCCATAATTAGATAATGTTTGTCAAATAAAAACGAAAGTGTTATGGTGTCAAAATTCAAAAACTTTTTGGATCTAAACAAGGCGGGTCTACTACTAGTACTACCACTGCAGTATTGAAGATCAGATCTAATGTACCTCTGCATGCATGGCTGGCATGGCTTGGCTAGTTTACGCGAAAGGCCTTTAACCCCACGAGTTAAAGGCATGCGCGTGCAGGCGTGCGCTAGCGGTACGTGCTAGCTAGCGTATTGTGCATGCTGGGTGAGAGAAGAAAAATAAACGTTTGTACCATGTGTGTGCTGCTACGCTTTGTATGCCCTTCCGTCCAATCCAAAAGAGGATATAATTCCAGCTTTGAATCAAATCAACTTGTTTAGCTTTTCTCTAATAAATTTATAGCAAATAGTATTGAACATTTGTCTCTATAGGTAGGTTTATTATGAAAATATTTACTCCCTTTGTTCCAAATTATAAGTCATTTCAGTTTTTTTTTAAAAAAATCAAAGCATCTCAAGAATGGCCATTATATAATAAAATAATAACATTTATGACATCAAATCAAAAAACTATCATCGATTTGTCATTAATTATATTTACATAGTATATGTATTTGTTATCATAAATCTTTATAATTCTCTATAATTTTGATCAAATTTTAGATGCTTTGATTCTATAATAAATTTGAAATAACTTATAATTTAAGATAGAGAGAGTACCTCTCCATCCGAAAAAAGATGCCATTTTAGGTTTGGATCGAGTCCTCAAACTTCCTTAAGTTTTAAGTTTATAGAAAAATATTATTAACATTTATGAATCTAAGTATTTATACTAAAAAATATATCCCATGATTAATTATAATGATCCATAGTCAATATCATAAATGCTAATGATTTTTTGTATAGACTTAAAACTTACAACTGTTCGACTTTTTGAAAAAAAAAGAATTGCATTCTTTTTTTTTTGCATGGATAGAGCAATTTAACGATTAATCTAATCTAATGATAGTTATTTGGCGCCATAAATGCTAACATTGTATTGATTTGGTCAAACTTAATATTATTTGACTTATCAAAAAATAAAAATTGGGCTTTTTTAGGATGGGGAAGTACATACACAACACCACAATGAGGTGATAACTGATAAGTAAACTTTCCATCCAGACTATCTTAGGTTTGTCTTATCAACATATATAAAACAAAATACTCCATCCGTCTATTTATCGGAGTCATCTTACTAGAAAAAAATTCTCCAAGAATCGAAGTCATCTAAGCTAGTGAAAGGTCCAAATGGCTAGAGAGGGGGTGAATAGCCTCATTAAAAAATCTACAAACTTCACTAAGCAAGTGAGTTAGTAAAACAAATGGCGAAGCAAATCTAGCACTAGCTCAACTAAGCTATGCAAGCCACCTATACAAACTAGTACAAGGCTAAACACTAAAGCACAAAAACAAGAGAAGGCTAGTTACACTCCTAAACAAGAAGACTAAACTAAACAAGCTAAACAACTAGCAAGGTATACAAGTAAGTAAAGGAGTGGAGAGTGATTGTTATACCAACGTTGTAGAGTAGAGATATAACCAACCAATCACTCACAATCACAAGAGAATCCTCGGCAAGAGATGACACAAGATTTTTTACCGAGGTTCACTTGCTTCCCGGCAAGCTACTCCTCGTTGTGGCGATACACCCACTTGATGGATCACGAGCTAATTAGCAATCCAAAGCCAAACCCTCAGCGGGTGCCGCACATCCACTCACAAGATGGGGATCCTCCAAGCCACGAGCAATCCACTAGAGTAGCCAATTGCGATCTCCCGCAGGGAAGGCTCAAGAACCCCTCACAAATCACTTTGCGAGGCTCGAAACAATCTCCAATCACGAGCTCACACCACCGCTGCTCCAAGCCGTCTAGGGCGTCGGAAAACACCCAAGAGTAACAAGAAATCCGCAGCAAACTCAAGAATCAAGTGCCACTAAATGCAACTCTCAAAGCAATGCACTTAAATCTCACTCAATCTCACTAGGATTAGCAATCAAGCAAGGAGATGAGAGGGGGGAGTGTTCTCTAGCTCAAAGTATGCCTCAAGTATTCAAAAGTGCAAGAGAGAACGCTCCAAAGCCGACCACCAACTATTTATAAGCACCCACAAAAAAACTAGCCGTTAGCTGTTTTTAGTGTGCTGCAGTCGACCACACCGGACGCGTCCTAGTTCACACCGGACGCGTTCGGTATTGACCAGACCAGCGTCCGGTGCTTTTGACAGTTAGAAGACTAGTCGTTGCCCTTAACGCTGACAAGGCACCGGACTCTCACTTTTGAACATACCGGACGCGTCTGGTGTCACACCGGACGCGAACTTAGGGAGCGTCGCAAAAACGTCACACCACCGGACGCACACACCGGACGTGTCTGGTGTGCACCGGACCCAAACTCAGAGAGCTCTAAAAACTGAGTTTGCACCGGACGCTCAACTCGGACGCGTCCGGTGTGCACCGGACGAAAACTCACAGAGTTTCACCGAGAAAGCGACCTCACCGGTCGAAGCACACCGGACTCTACGCGAAAACTGTTTCCGCGTCCGGTGCCTCAACTCGGACGCGTCCGACCTCGTACCGGACGCGTCCGGCTTGTACGCGCTGCACGAAACGAACTCCAACTTCTTCCCTTGCTTCCATGTGCCAACACTTAAGTGTCACAACACTTGTGCAAGTGTGTTAGCATTTTCACAAATATTTTTATCAAGGATTCAAGTTAGCACTTTACTAGATCCTAATGCATATGGACCTAGTAGCACTTGATTCGAGAGATGACCGTGATTTCCCCCCTTGATAGTCGGCTATTTATCCTAAACCCGGTCAATCACTTCTCTACTCATCTTAGACTGGCAAAAGTAAAGCCATATGTTTATACCTTTGCCTTGTTCACTTTCTCCCTTGTCTGTCATCATGATCTCCACATCATGCTTCATCTCTTTGTAATCATGTGGCCACCTTTCCATGCCACCATGCACCTTCATCACATGTATTGCTATGCCTAACTCAAATCACTTAAACACAAGGCATTAGCAACTTGGTGTCATTAATTACCAAAACCAAACTTGGGCTTTCAGCTAGGGACCACTATTTTCACCTTTTCTTAAGCACATACAGTTCCTCTCATTGGTCTATTAATTCAATCGTCCGCATGCAGTTCCTTTCACTGGTCAAATTAATTTCTCCTTAGTCACTACGCATGACCCTAAAATGACTTCGATAAATGGACGGAGAGAGTATAAATATAAACATATTTTATGATGAATTTAATGACACAATACTTATTCGGTTTTTATAAATATTCATATCTAGTAAACTTTATCAAACTTAAGAAGATTTGACTTAGGATAAAGTTATAGAATGGTATTCTTTTTTGGAACAGAGTTATAAATAATTGGATAACTCTTCATACCTATTCTTCGGGAGCTCTAATCAATTCTAGGTTAGGTCTAAACTAAGGTTCTGTTTGGCATGGCTCACCGTTTTTTCTAGCTTCACCTGAAAGAACAACTCTTTCAATGGACCTAGAACTATTTTTAGTGAACCGTTTGGCAAAATAGCTCCTAATATTAGATGAAAATCCTAAAATGTTTATAGTACCCTTACTCCTCTCTTCATTCTTTCTCCCAACACCTCCCATCCTCACCCCTCCCCACGCCTCTCCGTGGGCAACCACGCTCCTCCCTAACTAGCCTCACGCTCTCATGACTAGGGGCAAATCTGACATCCTCACAAGTTGGGCCCATGGCATGGGTTGGAGCCGGGTAAAGCTACTATTTTTGGCTCCATCCACCCCAAACCTCTATGTGAGAATGACTTGAGAGGCTCCTTGAGTGGAGTATTTTGGTTTACCCTGCTTGACACAATTAGAACAGGTACAAACAACTTTAGGAGCCATTGGTAGAGCTATGCCAAGCGGGGCCCAAACTAATTTAAATTGGACTAAGATTATAGAATATGACTCTAGATTGGTCACTACCCCTAAATAGGTAATCACTGACCCCTCATCACTGCTAGGATTTGAACTCAAAAGTCAAAATCCTCGATGTTCATGTTCCCTTGACCACACAACCAAATGAGTTATGCAACATATGTGACTATATAGCTGATGCTATTCTTTCAACTACGCAATTTCAAATTTATATTCTATATTTGATACTCCAAATGATCTCAAATGAAAAAGGTTATTAACTACAAAAAGTTGTAGGTCTCATCAAATACAACTTTGATGCTGACTTTGTCTCCATTAGTTATTGTTAATTATCTCAAATCTGATCTGAGAATTAATTGAATATTAGATTTGTAAACCTTTTTAAGTTAGAAAGCTATCAACTATATATAAAGTTTTATATATCTTAAAACTCTATAATTTTTATACAAAGCTTACCTTGATTCGATCTTATATGAAAAAGTTATGAATCTTTTCATGCAAAGTCTCACTGGCGGTTCAAGCCACAACCGATTGAAGCTACGAACTACCGTGATAGGGGTAACCTATGACTGCCTCTTGTCCTATTATTGTCAGTTGAAACCATAAAGCGACAGTGATGCTCCTCTATCATTGTTAGTTTCAAAATAGCCGCAGTGAAGTGATAGTCCGACAGTATATGTCTTTTTTTTGGCGTAGTGGGTATTAACATAAAAATGTTTTATGGTTAATCTAATAAAGTACTATAAATATCAGTGTTTAGCAAATTTGGTCAAACATGACTTGCGACAAAAGCTTCAAAGAAGCCTAAAATTGTAGCTTTTGGGATGGATCGAAGGAAGGTAGTGGGTATTAGTTTTCGCCGCCCTTTAACCCTTATATGGCTGTGGTGGCCGTTTTCTTGGTCTAAGCTTCGGCGTCGACACAAGCTAGCCGGCAGGTGTTGGCCGGCGACGTACGCTGTTTAAGTGATATGAAAATGCATGCTTGCGTGGACGCCATCAGTGTGAGGTCGTGTCGTCGTACGTGTGTTTGGCTGCTATATATCGACGTACTACGTACGACGCAGCAATGGCAGGCCTTTTCCGGCGTCTTTCTAGCTGCCTGCGGGCTGCAGCGCTAGCTAGCTTCTGCTTCCCGCCAAGATCGAGCTACATGCATGCACACCATGCACGCCCACACACAGTGACACAGAGGTAGCTGTTCATCAGCTGCTACTCATATATAGCTACCTATACAGTGTCCAGGCCAGTCAACAGACACCACCGTGTGTATACTTCGGCTATGCATCCTCTGCACTCGGACTTGTTTACTTTCCGAAATATTTTGCAAAAATATTTAAAATTCTCAGTCACATCAAATCTTACAGCATATGCATGGAGCATTAAATATAGATAAAAAATAACTAACTATATAATTAGCATGTAATTTATGAGACAAATTTGTTTTGAGCCTAGTTAGTCTATAGTTACACAATAATTATCAAATACAAACGAAAATACTAGTAGCATTTTGCAAAATCTTTCAGGAGTGTTCGCTCTTTCTCTCTCCTCTCTTCTGTTGCAGAGCCAGTAGAGCAAGGGGAGAAAAAAACACTGATTCCAACGGCTCCATGAGAGGAGATATATCAGAGAGGAAAAAAAAACTCCTGTAAACATGCATGTAAACAGTGTGTGCGTTCTCTAGCAAAGGGGGCCTAAATATACTACTACACAGCATGTATCCATGTAAAGGTGGTGGCCAAGCAAGCTGCAAATTAAAAATAAACACTACTTACGTACACTATATATATGCATGACTGCTGCATGCATGGTAGCTTGCTCTCGTAGCACATGCATGCAGCGTACGTGTGTAAACTGTAAAGTATGGTGCCATAGAAGAGTTTAGCAGATCGATCGATCTACGTACCTATCCATGCAGGATATGTCTCAGCCAGAGGGAGGCAAGCATGCAGGCATGTGCATGGCCGGCCGAGCTAGAAGGATGTATGCATGCATGGATCGGTCGATGTCGATGTGTGCTGTGTGCAGTGCAGCTAGGGTTTGTTCAAAGCAAAGGACGAACTACGCTCCCCGCTATGCTATATGCAAGTAGACACTAGACAGGTAGGTGTGCAGTGCAGCTAGGCTTAACTAGCATGCATGATGTTTTTTTATTTATAAGGACCAGTTATTGGAATGGTAACACGCAGTGCAAGTTTGCATGTGACCTGCTACTATGGGCGAAACCACTGTATTATTATGTGGCACACAACGTCATGACGGACGGCTCTCTCTAAAACTGTCTCTAATATGTTTGCATGGATATATCTTATCATGGACGATAAATGATCCTGGCTGGGAGCTTAATTAATTACTCCTAACCTTAATTATGACCCTGCTTGATGCTGAAATATTAAGAAATCGTGGTTAAAGATATACTCACTGTATTGTTATCTATTACATTCTGAGAAAACATATAAATTAAATACTCTCACAATGATTTTTTTTAGAAAAAATGATAACAAAGCCTTTTTAATAGTATGGTGCAACTAAGGATTAATCTTGCTCACATATATAGGAAATTATATCAACTCAACCTAAATATGTGACTATTCTGTGCACCAGTCGTGGGGTTAAGAAATGTGCGTGGAACACCAGCCACATGCTTGCAAGTGCGCGGAAGTGGAGCGCTGCACCATGAGTCGTGACACGCACGAGTATAGGTTAATAGGTATGTCATGCATCATTTTCTTTGGCCTTGATTATAAAAGTGTAATATATGCTCATAGCTTGACTAGTTATGCAGAAATGCGCTGTAAAAAAAGGCGGTGCACATATTTAGTATTGCCTCCGTCCCAAATTATAAGTCATTCTGACTTTGTTGGAGAGTCAAGCATTTCAACTTTGACCAAGTTTATATACATATAATAAATAATAAAATTTATGATACCAAATAAGTATCATTAGATTGTTTACTAATTAAATTTTTATAGCATATATATTTGATATCATAAATATTTGTAATTATCTCTATAGTTTTGGTCAAACTTGTGATACTTTAACTCTTAAATAAAGTTAAAATGACTTATAATTTAGTACGGAATGATTAATAAATTGCCGTAGTTATTTTTCTTACAGTGACAGAGTACTGACGGGGTACTATACCTACACAGCTAGACTCATTTTGATCTAGTATGCATGTATACGTACGACGTACAATCAAATATGACATTGGAGGCTTAGCTAGCTAGCTAGGCTTTTGTGCAGCATGCATATGCAATTATGCATGGATGTCCCTGTGATCGGGCATAGAGAGAGCGAGCGAGCGAGCGAGATACGTGTACAGAAGCAGCTCTGCATGCATGCACGCGTTGCAGCTACAAGTATAGTATAGGTAGTGTACGTAGAAAAAAGGTTCAATAATCGACAGATCAGGGTCGTCGAGCTTCTTGTTGCTTTCTCCATGATGTGTGCCGCTGTGGCGAGCACCATTATTTGTGTTTATGGCGTCGCAGAGACAAAGATTGTACGTACAAGGACAAGTACACTGGTCGATCAGACGATCACTGTTGTAAGTCACCCGCGATAGATCTCGATCGAGGCAGGAGCTGCAGGATGCATGCATGCAGAGAAAAAGTAGCGGCCGGCGCGGCACGATCGATGCAACCAATACAAAAGGCCAACTGGCCAAGCACTAAATGTAACAAGTATGGTCTTGTTTAGTTCACCCCAAAAACCAAAAAGTTTTCAAGATTCCCTATCACATCAAATTTTGCGGCACATATATGAAACATTAAATTTAGATGAAATTAAAACTAATTACACAGTTTATCTGTAAATTACGAGACGAATCTTTTGATACTAGTTAGTCCATAATTGGATAATATTTAACACAAACAAACGAAAGTGCTACAGTAGCGAAATCCAAAAAGATTTCGCATCTAAACAAGGCCATAGTAGTATAGTAGCATACAAGTGTCAATGGAGCTTTGCCTTGTCATTTGCTCATGTAGCTAGGAGTACACTTATTTAGGCCTTGTTTAGTCCCAAAAATTTTGCAAAGTTTTTCAAGATTTCCCGTCACATCGAATCTTTAGACGCATGCATGGAGTATTAAATATAGATAAAAACAAAAACTAATTGCACAGTTTGGTCGAAATTTACTAGACGAATCTTTTGAGTCTAGTTAGTCTATGATTGGACAATATTTGTCAAATAACAACAAAACACTTACTGTAGCAATTTTGCAAAATATTTGGTAACTAAACACGGCCTTAATACTCGGATCCTACATGTATGCAGGCAGATAGAGTGTCACGTAGAGAGAGAGATAGCGCGAGGCCTTCTACGTGTGTCGATCCAATACTGGAGGAGTTCGCTGTCCTGTGCTCTCGTCATATCCCGGTTTGCTAGGGCACAGGGGCGGTTCTAGAGTAGTAGCATGGGGGACAGCTGTCCCCCCAATTTTTTTTTGAAAAACATCTAATATGTATATTTTTTTAATAATATATATATGTATAATACATTGTTATACATAATTGCTAGTCTACTTAGCTTATATAACAACCTTAACACTCTATATTCATAACTATTTTATTACCGTTTAGTGATCTAATTATGTTATGTTCATATCGATGAACTATATCGTTTTTGTTCATACTCCCATGATTAAAATCCTAGATCCGCCACTGCTACGGCGGCCGTCTCTCAGGAAGATGAAGTATATTGTTGGTGGACAAACCATTCGCCGACGAATGGGGAGATGTGCTAGTAATGAAAAAGCGCGAATGGGGATGCTCACGAACAGATGACCGTGATCGACAGCCAAAAATGGTTATGATAGTATCTTCGTCGACCAGCTGAATTTGTCGCATGCTGAGACAATGTGATAGCTCTTTCCTAACTCGCAAGGAGAGCGGGTGAGACGTCGTGCAAGCAAGCGTGTGTGACCGCCGATGCTAGCTAGGTAGCATGATTAGCGAGTGATAGCACATGATTTCCTTCTGCTAAGGAGTGCAAAACTAATTGTATAACACTATCCCACTGGTATTGCCATGTCTGTGGTGTGTTTTGTAACTTTTACTATTTGTCAATCTTAATGCAAAAGATTGTAAACCTTTTGTGTATCGTAGGAGAGAGAAGGGGGGAGCAAGCGAGCTCTCACAGCTCAAATAATAGGTGCGTATCAGCGTGATGCACGTGTTTAGCGGTGGAGGTCTCAATATGGTAAATTATGCCAGCTCACCGTATCTTAATTTTTCAGCTATTCTCACCGCTAAATCACTCTCTGCCATGAACATATAAGACCGGTCTTAATAGAGGATTTCATGTCCCAGTTTTCAACATATTTAATTTTTGAAACAGTGTAGAAGAATTTCATCCTCATGAAACTCTTTCTGTTCTTATGAAAAATCTTATTATCTATCTTTTCATTAATATGGTGCCACATCAACATATTTATTGGCAATGAAGCTCTAATAAAATTCCATTAAGACTGTTCTAAGAGAAGATAAAGTTTCATTGCAACAAAAAAAAAACTCCCTCCATCCTAAATTATAAGACGTTTGATTTTTTATTTTAAGTTTAACCATTCATCTTATTTAAAAAATTTGTGCAAATATAGTTAGATTTAAATCATTCTTAAAGAAAATTTGTTATTAATAAACTAATCCAGATAAAAAAATATTTTATATAAATTTTTAAATAAAACAAATGGTAAAACTTGATATAAAAAAGTTAAACGTCTTGTAGTTTTGAATGGATGAGTAGTTATCATCAACCCAGGGCCAGAGGAAGAGAAAAAGCAGGCAGCCGTTACCTGGACCTTGCCCCTGAGCTGCTATATATGCTACGTGCTTTTGGGCTGCTACAGTGCTACTGTATATAGTGTTTTCGGCCGCCATTGCCTAGGCCTGCCATCCGCCACGCACAAGAGCTCGGCACCATGCGGCGCACCGCCAGAAGGCCGCTCCGCTCGTGGGCTGAGATCGATGTTGGACCGCGTGAGCGTTGTTACCTGATCACTGGGGCGTACTACGTAATTTCAGGACCAAAAATAACCCTGCTGACATCATCATTTGCACTAAGTATTTTGAAACTAAAAAAAGGTCGTGGTTGACAAATTAAACCTAGCATCCAAAATAAATTCCGAATCGTCGTTGCATTTATTAGAATTATTAATCTTTCAGAACAAGATCTCACTTTTGCTATATTCAAATAAATATTCATTGAATAACATTTTTCACTTGAAGATAAACAATTTTTTTTGTCTTGCAAGACAATGTATTATGACCAGGAATAATGTTCCTCCCTAGGCCACGTTCTCGATTGATTCGGAATCAATCCGTGTCGGAGGATTCCTTCGATAATTTGTATTCCCCTTTCTTCATGAAAGAATCAATTTCTAAAATCCGTGTCAGTCAAATTTTTTTAAGTTTGATTAATTTTATAGAAAAAAGTAATAACATCTATAACATAAAATGCACATTATATAAAAACATATTCTATGATGAATCTAATGATACTAATTTGATATCATAAATCTTAGCATTTTTTTGTAGAAATTTGGTTAAAGATTAAAAATTTTGACTTAGGACAACTCTAGAAGTTAGACTCTTTCGTGGACGCAGAGAGTATAACGATGGAACCATGCCTAGCCTGGTATGGCTTAGAACATGCTAACCGAATGAGGCCTTAAGAAGAAACATGTTCTAGATTCAAGAGTGCGACGACAAGGTTGATATGTGTCCTTGTGATTTGTTTTTATGATAAGTGATTGTCAATGTGATCCACGACCTAGGTTGAGTTTATGACTAATCATGGCGTGAGTTTGGTCGGGCAACATGTCTCTTGACTTGTGGTGTGTAGGTGTGGAACTCGGAGGCGGTGGTCGACGGTGAGGTGAAGGCCAAGTAAAGATGTGTCGTGCCGATGGACCCAGAGCGGTGAAAGACGAACTTGAGGCTTGGACTGACGGACTAGGAGGTCAGATGACCAGCCGCGGTGACTAACATCTGGGACATCGATACACGCTTAGACTAATTTCAATAATTCCCAATGCACGCTGAAAGAGAACAGAGGTGTTATCAGGAGATCGTGGATGAAGGATTTCTGAATAATCACAAATAGAGAGTGTTATCAGGTGATCGTGCATCATGGATTCATGAACCGCAAACAGATTAAAGACGACGACTAATCTTGTGCAGGTCTCAACAATCTTACCAAACCATCGTTTCAAATGGAGACGGTAGTTACAAATTATGAAATTCTTGATGTAAAATGCAAGAACCACGTACATATAAGATGATGCTAAAAACTTAAGACACTGCAATCTTTTTGCTTAACTGTGCCGTATTTTTGCTTGTCCATGACTAAATCAAAACGTCACGTAAAGCCAAATTTCTTGTAGCGCGTACAAGCTCTCTTACGACATACGCGTATCCTGCTCCGGCCGCCCACCTCTGCCCTGCGTATTCGCCGGCCGTGTACTACCACTACCAGACTAGCGATCATTCCTGTCGGCCGAAAACCGTCAGGAATATACACAAAACCGTTAGGAATTTAGTTCCTGACGGGCAGCCGTCAGGAACACACCGTCAGGAACGACACGACAGGAAAAAAGCGAACTCCTGACGGTCGCCCGTCAGGAAATAATTCCTGACGGCGGTTCTTGACGGCTCCCGGTTCTCCGCCGAATCCAATTTACTGTCAGCCTGACCAACAGGAATTCCCGTCAGGAATCGCAAACCGACAGGAATCTTTGCAAATCCCTGTCGTAGCAGCCATCAGGAGACACATGGTAACAGTATAAAAAAATCTTATTTCCTATCACCCTGCCGTCAGGAAAATAATGACAGGAATCAAGATCATGCTCACAACCATCCATTTTGATTCCAAAAAAATAAAAAATATTACCACTTGCATTTGGCATCACAGGCACAAATTTACACACACATTCTAAATTCAAATTACCATTACATTTGAAACTGGTTCATAAGTCCAAATTCACCATATTGCTCGAGAGTCTAGACTTAAGTAGTATTACATGCCAGCTAAGTTCAAGAGGCAAGACTTCAGCAAGTCTAGCTGCTAACATGCCAACTAAATAACAGAGAGGCCTTTTCACTCTCTGAAATCTACATACTAGATATATGACTGCACAAAAGAGGTCAGCTTACTTCAACATAAGCAATTCAACATGGAGCTTCACCATATATACTCCAACTGCATAAAAGAAGTCGACTTTACTACAAAAGAAGCAAGTCAACTTGGAGCAGAACCAGCGTTGTCTTCATTCTCTTCAATGCCATTGCTCTCTTGATCACCAGAACCAGCACCTCCAGCATGTGATGACTCTGTGCCCTACAAAGTGATGGAACAGTAAAGACACCACATGTCAACTCAAGTCCAGGTGATATAATTTGAATAAGCTAAACAATTTTAGCATCAGCGAGACCTTAAGCTAAACATTTTTGAATAAGTGAATGAAATGAGATATTTTCTCCAATTCCTCTTGTAGAACAAAGAAAAACTACAACAAGACAGACATGATTATAGATCTGTTCAATTGGTGGCATAGAAACATTTGCATTTGCATTTGCATTGACTGATTGCAGGATGTCTGTAATTTCTGCTAGTAATTCCATGTTCAGCTTGTCAAAAATTTCCTAAAACACACAAGATGATTAGAGAACATTTTGAAGCAACTGATAATGTACATATAATATGTCAATTAGCTCAAATACCTTCATATGTTTGGTTAGTACAAGTCCAATATTGTTGTTCCGAGCGTTCTGCTCCAACTGTGCATTCCTTCTCAGAAGATATTGATAAGACATTGAATTTGCTTGGCTTGCTGTGTTTGTCCTTCTAGTAGATCCTTTCATCTCAGCTTTCCTTATAGCACCATTTGCTATTGGCACACGACCATGAGCTAAGCCACGGCCACTATTTTTGTATAGCACAATAGGATCAAGCTGTGCATCACTTCTGCGCTGCTCAGAATCATCTGGATGTTCAACCTCAAGAGCAGCAAAGTAATCATCCTATAAAACAAACAAGTTCATGTTACCCTTCATATCATGCTACAGAACCTTAGATATTTAAAAATGAAGTGGAACATACAACACGCTGCTCTTGAGGTTTTGTGTTTCGTTTTTATATGTATCTCAGTTTGCTAGTGGGCCCCGGAAAATGAGCGCGGGATATCTCCGCGCCAACTTCGTTTTCTCCCGCGTCTGCTCCAATTTGCACCTGGGAATAATTCCTGTGGGCATGGAAGCCGACGGGAATTTAAGTTCCTGTCGGTTTAGACAGCCCGACAGAAATCTATATGAGCCCCTGACGGTTATATTTATTTCCTGACGGCTCTTCGAAACCGATAGGAAATATCTGTATGATTTCCGTCGGTTTTTAGGTGCCGACAGGATTTATTCCTTATTTCCGTCGGTTTTTACGAAACCGTTAGTATTTAATTCGACCAACAGCAATTATTGCTGGTCTGGTAGCGTACGTACCACTACTTCCACGGACGTCGCCTTGATATTTCGACGGCCAGCATGCATCACACTCGATCGTGATAGGCAATTAAGGTAGTCACTAGTTCTCCAGAAGGCAACTTGCTGGCATGAGTCGTCCTCCTCAGTCTCCACTCTACTAGTACTGTTACACAAATTATAAATTGCTTTGACTTTTTTTTAATATATCCATTTTCGTACATATCTAGCTAGATATTATATGTTTAGATACAGCAAGATGGATGAATCGAAAAGATTAAAGTGACTTATAATTTCAAACATATGAAGTACCTAGCGAGCAGATTCAGACTTTATGCATGCATACGTCTCGTCGATGTCGCGTGCGTGTTTTTCGCGAATAGGGCTAACAACCTGTATTTCATTAAGGCTCTATTTAGATTGAAGATGAAAAATTTTTTAAGTGTCACATCGGATGTGTCGGAAGGATGTCAGGAGGGGTTTTTAGAAACTAATAAAAAAAATAAATTATATAGCTCGTCAGGAAACTACAAGACAAATCTATTAAGCATAATTAATCTGTCATTAGCATGTTTGGGTTACTATAGCACTTAAGGCTAATCAAAGAGTAACTAGGCTTAAAAGATTCGTCTCGCGATTTTCAACCAAACTGTGTAATTAGTTTATTTTTTTATGTACATTTAATGTTCTATACATGTGTCCAAAGATTCGATATGATGGTTGAAAAAAATTTTGGGCGAGAAACTAAACAGGGCCTAAGAGGAGGAAAAATTTTACAAAGCAACAACAAGGCAAACCTCTGACGGTGTCGAGAGGCCATCCCCAGCAGCTTGGCAAACGTCTACGAAGAATAGGAACACAACCCTGCAGTGGCGGATCCAGAATGAACTAAGAGGAAGGCTAAATAATATAAGTTAATTTTTTTTCTCGCTCAATCCAGTACACTAAGGTTTTGTTTAGTTCTAAATATTTTTACAAAATAGATATATTAGTATTTTCATTTGTATTTGACAAATATTGTCCGATCATGGACTAACTAGAGTTAAAAGATTCGTCTCGCAAATTACAGGTAAACTGTGTAATTAGTTATTTCTTTTATTTATATTTAGTGCTTCATGCATGTGCTGCAAGATTTGATGTGATGAGAAATCTGAGAAATTTTGCAAAAGATTTTGGGAACTAAACAAGGCCTAATAGATATAGCTAAGATTGATAATGTAATATTGATTCAAAGTGTTCAAAGACAAAGATTCATAAAATAAACATAGAAAAATACCAAAGACATAGAGTTTTTTTACTAAAAAAGAAAACATGTTAAAAAAATTTGAGTCCAAGAGGGGTGCTACAGCCACCCCATCCTCCCCTCGTGCGTCCGCCAATGCAACCCTACACTGAAGTATTACATATCAGTATATAGGAACTTGAACAAGCGACAAGGATCGACGCCCACAACAGACTGACCGAGCCCAGGCTGGAGAAGCAATTTATAATAAATAATACTCCTCCTAAATAAAGCCATGCAATACGATGGATTTGTACTTTTGGGCGTGGCCTCATGCTCGCGTCACGGCCTGCCAGGGATGACGTGACGACGAGCAGGAGCAGGGCAGTGCTCGGTGGGCACGAAGCCACGACCACGAACGCCAGGACTGGGAGACGCCGACGCCGACGCCGACGCCGGGTGTTTGTTTATTTTTCTTTCTTTCTTATCTTTATTTATCTAGCTACTATGTCTACATATATGAATAGAGATATAAAAAAATGTGATAGGTGGATAAAGAGAGAGAATACAGGTAATTGGATAAAAATCTATTTCGAAGAAACAGTCTATTGGAAATATATATTATTTCCTTGTTTAGTATATCCTGGCAAGTGTGGAAATTAACTATCTCATAGTTTGGGTTAAAAGTGCCCTACTGTTCCTATATGGCTTGTATTCAAACCGTTCTCTTTCCAGGTAAGAGAAACACATTTTTTTTGCGTGTTTGAGAAAAAAATAATGGTAATGTTGTTCTCAAGATGAAAACATAAATAGTTGGGTTCCACAAACATACAAGCAGGGGCTTTGTTATGACCTATCAGTAGCTAATACTAGAAAAAAAAATAGGTAGAAATACTTTATTTGATCAAACTTTACTTACAAATTTGAGTAAATTTATTTGGCCAGGAAAAATATTTCAAATTTTATCAACATTTCTTTGAAACACTTATCATTATCAAATATAAATTCAGTTACACTTACAGGTCACTAATAAAACTGACAGTTGTTAGTAATAACCGATACCAACAGATGTAATCATATGCTAGTATACATATTGGAAATTAGATTGTCTTGGCCTTGTTTACTTCCCAAAAAATTTTGCAAAATTTTTCAGATTCCCCGTCACATCAAATCTTTAGACCCATGCATGAAGTATTAAATATATACGAAAATAAAAACTAATTGCACGGTTTGGTCGGAATTGACGAGACGAATCTTTTGAGTCTACTACATGATTGGATAATATTTGTCAAATACAAACGAAAGTGTTACTATTCCTATTTTGTAAAAAATTTTGGAACTAAACAAGGCTCGTCCACCAAATTTACACATATGAAAACTGGATGGTATATACAGTGGCTCGTCCACCAAATTTACACATATGACATATATATGGATGTATATATACAATTATATATAATTTTCTGATGGGAAAAACATTTATTTTGTAATCACACTTGTTCGTTTGAGCTTTTCAATCGAATCTAACAGCCATTCAGTAATATTTTTTTTTTACAAAAAATCAGCTAACAGTACTTTCTGCCATGACTTATCATGCAAACCAAGTATCACGTTCGGTATTTGGGAGTAGGTTCCATGTCGCGGGTGTACGGCTGAGCTGGGATGCCCGGGCATCCCATTCCAGACAAGAACCCACAGAAGAGCGCCCCGGCCAAATGCCCAACACAGTGCACGGCTGCAGGGTCGACGTCGCAGCACGGCAAGCAGCAGCAGCACCTCACGGTGTCATCGCCGTTGCCGAGCACGCACGCGAGACAGTACTCCACGCCGGCGCACTTGGTGCACTGGTACGACCACGGTGCGGCCTTCCGCCCCGCGGTCGTGGCCGTCTTCCCGCACTTGAGACATGTTCGCCGCGGCCGCGCCTCGCTGCTGTTGCCGCCATTCTTCCCTCCCGGCGCCGACGACGGACGGCGCAGGACAAGCTTGGTGTGCTCGTGCAGGTCCGGCGGCGTGGTGATGCTCCTCGGGAGGTTGTTGCAGCAGCGCGGGTGAGCGCTGAAACCGGCGCACTTGCTGTCAGCGCAGCTGTAGGCGACGGTTGGCGTGCCGAGCGGCTGCGCGCAGAGGCTGCACGAGAGGCCGGCGCGGGTGTCGGCGCCCAGGGTGAGGCGGTGCTGCGGGTGCCCGAAGTGACGCTTGAGCGTCCATGGGCGTCGGTAGCAGGCTTCGTGGAGGACGACGGCGCATCCGTCGGGATCCGAGCAGCGATAGGCCGCCGCGCCGGTCTCCACGTTCAGCTTGCACATCCTGCACGGCGACGGCGGGGATTTGTTGCGGTCGACGCGATTAAAGCGTGCGCAGTGCTCGGGGTGGGAGGGGTGGCCATGGCCGTATACTGACAGAAAAGCCCCCATGCGAACAACCGGCTGATGAGCAACGACGCTGGTTAATTGTGTGTGGTACTATGCAGCGATCGAACTAGAGCTGGGCACGAGCACGACTGCACAAACAATCCACGATATATATATATATATATATATACATACGTGTATGTGAAGTGTTGCCATGCAGGACGTATATGATGACTTGGCACTGCACCGATCGAGATGCCTCTCTGCGAATCGACGCGTATATCGTACATATGTTTACCAAGACCTGCTCCACATATACGAAGCTGGGACAGTAAGGCTGAGGCAGGCGCAGAGCAAGCAGTACGTGTGCCCACGAGACAGAAGTTTCTTCCTCGATCTCCTTCACCCAACTTGATGCAGAGTCTAAGACGCGTCGCCTGACCAAAGCGTATAGCTCTCTTACCCCATGAGTGTATAGGTTATGTATCTGTCGGTCATAAATTTAGATCTTTGGACATCAATCATTCTCTCTAATACATTGGCAATATAGAAAGCTAGGATTTTTTGAGGGTTGTGAATTGAATCTCAACTGGCATGGTTAGGTCTTTGGTGGTAGAAACTACTCCTATATATACCAGTGTTGAAGTCCCAACATAGCTCATCAGATCATGCAGGCCCAGATTTCAAGAGCCACTACTACTGTGCAGGTTAGGCGTTGTTTAGATGCACCTAAAAACCCAAAACTTTACAAGATTCTCCATCACATCAAATCTTGCAGCAATTGCATGAAATATTAAATATAGATAAAAAAGATAATTAATTGCACAGTTTACCTGTAAATCACGATACGAATCTTTTAAACCTAGTTACTCTATGATTGGACAATGTTTGTCAAATAAAAACGAAAATGCTACAATATCAAAATTCAAAAAAAAATTAGATGTAAACAAGGGAGAGCGGTCAAATTGGGTTTATATATGGAGGCGGACAGGATGTCTCCATCTCCAATTTAGTGCATGCAATGGCACTTTACGGATTGGACCCAAAAATAGCGAAATTTATTTTAAGTTCGGGGATGCCTGTGAAATCCTTCCAACAGGTAAAGAAAAATTCCTTGCTACTTGGTTTCTTTGAGTTTTTACCGACTAATGCACTTGCTGTGTTAAAATAAGTCCCTCATTCCTTCCAAAAAAAAGGCCCTCAATTCAATCTTTTGTTCAAATTTAAATTCATTTGTTGTAAAGTTTGCTTCTTTTTTTTTTGCTAAAAAGACCCCTTTTTTTGCAAATTTGGTTGTTGAAAGATCGAAAACCCTGCGAAAAAGAACCGGTAAAACCTCCAGTCTGCACTGAAGTCTGAAGCCCTGACCATGTAACACCGTGTTGACCACTGAGCCATCGATCCGTCGATGTCTCGGATGATTGGGAAAAAGCAGTCTTAAAATATACGCGGTCACTTGGCAGCATCTCTTATTTCGGGGTAGCTTCGATGATCCGCTGATCCAGTCCTCTGCCTAGCGATATATGTAGCGGTAGGACAAAGTATATACTCCCTCCCTCCGTGCTCGGAAAACTAGACGTTCTGCAGTCCATCGCTGATTTCGCAAAAGCAGACGTTGTGAGCTTGCAGCGTCCCGCACGGACGAATTTATGCATGACTGATGCAAGAAGAAGATAGTACATACGTAACATACATACACAACGAGAATCTAATATTCTTGTTAGCTTGTTTCTCATCCAAAAACTTTCTATCTATCTCATCAAATCTTTCACATATATATGGAGCATTAAATGTAAATAAAAAAATTAAATACACATCTCAGTTGTGAATCGCGAGACGAATCTTTTAAGCCTAATTAGTCTATGAGTAGTCATAATTCATATAGTAACTCATATATGCTAATAACGGATTAATTAGGTTTAATAATTCCTATTATAAAGGAAGCTTACAAGGAGCTATTCTCGTGATTGCACAGCACGAGCGTCACTAGGGTCGTGCCATCCCACCACCGTGCAAGAGGCGTGCAGGTCTCGGACGTGCCTTCTTCACATGAACTAATGGCAAGCGTCAGGCTCATAAGAACACGACTGAACAAACTGAAACTCTGAAACTGAAAGGTTAAGACTGACAGACTCTGAAACGAAAACGAAAATCAGAGTGATGGTGAACAGCTGGAGTAGATCAACAAGCAATTCCTGCTCAATGTCCAACATTTTTTACACACGGAGTAATAGTCACTAACAAATTTATCTAAAAAAATGCAAGTATACTGCAATATGCACCTCGCTCCAGAAAATCAAAACAAAACAAATCTGTTTAATACGATTTTCCTTCTTTGGTGATAAATACAATCGTCAGCTACTCGAGGCCGAGGTTCACCGTCATGGACAGATAATATGCTAAAAAAAAAGAGGACAGATAAGAGCTAGGAAGCTACACCTGCTGTTTTGCATGCACCGCGGAGGTGTGCCTGTATGGGTATTTTGGCGCATACAGCACCCGGTGCCATCAGAGATTCAGAGTCGGCGTGCTTGCTGTGAACAACGGCCAAGGACAGCCTGTTATCTGCAGGTCTGAGCTTAGAATGCCGGGTGCAAATCAATGCAGTAGTTGAGTCGACCGCACTGGAAGTGGTAGGGAGACTTTGTTTTACTGAAGGTGCGATTGCAGTGATATCTTTGCCGCTTGTTCTGTCATCGAAATCCTGGTTGCATGCAAATCAGTACACCTGCACTGGAAACAAGAAACAAAACAACAGTGGACTCTGCCTTAGAAACTATATGTAGGAATATAACAAGATAGTTGGAGAGAGGTGATAGATGGAGGAGCACACGCACCTCAATTACTCTGAGAACCACCACCGCACAAGGGAAGGAACCGCTTCACGTAATTCTTCATTTGGGGTTCTGTTGCTGCGGGTATCCTTTTCTCTGGAATTGGAGAGACAAAGTCGAAGTACTCCCCACCTTCCCCGCAACATCTCTGCAGGTCGGGGCAGCCCCTTATGTCCAGGGATCTGAGGGCCGGGAGCCGCTGGAGGAGAACCTGCGGAAATTTATCTATCCCAGGACAAAAACTGATCTTCAATCGCTCAAGAGAAGTGAGGCCATCCATCCCGCCAGGCAGCGCTTTCAGTTCATTGCAGCACCCCAGGCTGAGATGGCTCAACTTTGGCAGACCTCCAAGGTTTGAAGGCAGCGCCACCAAACTTCCGCACAAATCAATCCTTAGTTTCCCAAGTGAAGTGGGCAGTTTCGGAATCTCCAGCAAACTAGCACATTCATTTATTACTAACCTTTCCAACTGGGGCAGAGGAAGGATTTCCTCGGATGATGAGCCCTTCCCCTCCAGTTTGTTGCAGAATGCAATATCCAGAGATCGAAGGCTAACCAAGCATCTGAACTCCTCTACTGGCCAGTGCAAAATATTGTTGCATGACCAGATTTTCAAATCTTCCACGAAGGCCAGGCAATCCCCAAGCCCAAGTTGCAATTTGGATGAGTTGAACACTGATATGAAGCCATTGTCATTCCATACACACAAACTTCTCAGGGAGTCTAGCAGAGGTCTTTGGCTTTGGTTTTCATGATCCTTTGCAGGTAGCACCATGTCTACCTGCATCCCAATGTACAAGCGGACAAGAGATGGAGAAGATCCCAAAGGGATGCTCATAGGAACAAGACCTTCTACAGGCTTACTGACACAATGTAGAGAAGTGAGAGCAGGGCTTTCTGGAAGAGTTGCAATTTTGTTACAGTCATAGATGTTCAGCTCTTCCAGCTGGGGAAACACCACCAAGCTATTTGGCTCTCCTGCACTATTTTCTGCCCATCTCTCCAACTCCGGCAATCCCACCAACCACATCGTCTTTAACTTTGGAAAAATTGCTAGAGAGGAATTATGCCGTGTAGCTTCCATGTCAATGTTCTTACATAATGCAGACAGGCTGTCCATGCGGCGTAAACACAATTTCTCAAGAGAGGACGACAACCACACTAATGGCAGATCCTTACATCTTGGGCAGTTAGAAATATATAGTTCTCTTAAACACTGGAACATTTGTGGATTTCTCATCCATTGCGAGATGGATAGGCCAGGATACTCTTGTAGACCCAATGTTTTGAGCTCAGCATGAGGAACAAGAGATTCAAGTACTTCTTCCTCATTATTATTGATGACCTCATCATGCAATGGATTGGGAATGTATATTCTGTTAGGGCCCCAATTCAAAACCAGTTCAGTTAGGTTCTTTTTCTCATGGAGATTGACCTTTGACCCACTCTTTACTTTCCTTAAGTTGAACAGTTCCAACCTATATCCAAGCTGTCTCAGGTCTTTGAGCTCCTCAATACCAAAGCCATCTCTATAGTCCACAATAAATTTCGTAAGTGTGCAGAGGTTGTGTAGCAGACTAAGTTTTGGAGGCATCCGCTTCAATCTATCACATCCCATTAGACAAATGTGGGTGAGCTTGCTCATAGTTTGCATGCCTTCCGGTAAAATCTCTAGCTCCCGACAATGATTGAGAATCAATGATTGCAAATTATACAACATACAAACTGAAGTCGGCAATCTAACAACTCCTGACCTAGAAAGATCAAGATATCTTAAATGTGCTGTATCTATGAGTTTTATATGGATAACAGATCGGTTTCCCCAACATAGTGCTCTTAATGATGTTAGTTTTAACTTCTTAAGTGCCTTCAAATCTGATTTACTCAGGGGTTCTGACTGAGTTAATAAAGTGCGGATAGGAGATGAGTTTTCCATCAATCTGGTGATATTTTGTTTCGGATTAGACCATGGCAACTGGATGTGACGTACATTGTTTATAAAAGTTTTCTGCGGAATCAACTCTGCTTCAACAGCACACTCATCTGTTGTCTCTTGTGCTAAGTCATGCATTAAATCATGCATTTTACATATAATTTTCTTGGGTGGAGCGAAATTATATTCATCAAATATCTCCACATTCACATCTTGAATAAATGACCTCCACACCAACTCGTTGAATATAAATTCACCTTTCTGCACCAAATGTGTTGTTCCCTCTGCATGAATAAAATTGTTTGCCATCCATAGTTGGATTAACTTATCCTTATCCATCCCATAGTCCTTAGGGAATACTGCACAAAAGGCAAAGCATTGCTTCATTTCGGATGACAAGTGCATGTAGCTCAATTTTAGAATGGACAGTACTTCATCTTTGCCAACCCTTTCATCCTTTGCGATGGCCTCCCATTCCTTGGTTTGATGTTTGGAACTCATCAAGCCACCCATTGTCTTCAAAGCAAGAGGTAGTCCCTTGCATCTGTTAACAATAAATTTACCGATCTGAATAAACTCTGCTTGCTTTTGCACACCTTTACTAAATGCTCTCTTTGAGAACAACTCCCATGAATCATCATCATTAAGGCACGATAATTCATGGGGCGAGAGGGTGCCCATTATAGAGGCAACCTTTTGGCTCCGACTTGTGACAACTATCATGCTTCCCAATCCAGCATTAGAAGAACATAACAGTGGCTTCAGGTGGTCCTCCCACTTCTGTTGCTCTTCATTCCACACATCGTCAAGAACAAGTAGGAACCTTTTCCGGCCAACAACTTCCTGCAGCTTCCCTCTCAACAGTTCTATGGTGTCAGGCAGGTCACATCTTGCATTTGTAGCCAGTTCTATGATGGATCTCACAACAGCAGTAGTTTCAATGTTGTCTGAGACACAGTGCCACATCTTCAACTCAAAGTGCTTCTGAACTTTGTGGTCATTGAACACCATCTTAGCCAGTGTGGTCTTGCCCAAACTTCCCATTCCAATGATGGGCAGAACCTGCACATTCCTCTGATCTTGCTGGTCCAGTAACAGCTTCACCACGACTTCCTTGTCGTTGTCTCTTCCAAATATATCTGCAGACTCATCAAGTGCAGAGTGTGTCTGCCGATACAGAGCTTGCTGTGTCGCCACTGGCTCCCTCTGCAGCAGACCAAATTTCTTCATATCCTCCACCAGCTTGTGGATCTTGTCCAGGACGTTCTTGAGGTCCCTGCTCGCTTTATGACGGAACACCAGTGGATTCCTGGAGGTGAAGTAGTCAAGTACCTTGCTCGTTGCCGACCGAAGGCTCAGGGCCTCGCGGCGCAGCGCCTCGTACTGGAAGTCGTCGAGGACGTCGTCAGCCTGGTACGCGGCGGCCCTGAGCTCCTTCATCCACACCTTGACGGCGCGGCCGGCCTCGGTCTCCGCCTCGGCCTTCACCTCGGCGTCGGCCAGCAGGGACTGCACGTACAGCAGCTTGAGCTCCAGGTCTCGGCGGTCGCCGTCGACGCCCCACATGCGGGTGACCTTCTGAACGAGCGCGTCGGCGGCCTTGCCGACAACGCCGCGCACCACAGGGAGGAGCAGCGACTCAGCCATGGGCGTTGCCCTTGCCGGGATGGCTCTCAGCCTCTCACTTGTCTGCAAGCTGTGCGCGCGATGTGGACTGCGAGATTGCGAGAGACAGTGACACAGTGGGGAGTGCTGGTGGCGCAAGCTGGAAGGAAGACGAAGGGGAGTGGGTTTGTGAGAGAAGAAGGAATCAGTCCCTTTGTCGTCAACGTCAACGAGCGCGTACTCCTAGCTTACGCCCTAAAAATTTTTTTGTTGTCATATCAAATGTGACGAAAGAATGCCGGAATGGATTTTTAAAAACTAATAAAAAACAAATTACATAGCTCGTCTGAAAACTACAAGACAAATCTATTAAGCATTATTAATTTGCATTAGCACATATGGGTTAGTGTAGCACTTAAGGCTAATCATAGACTAACTAGGCTTAAAAGATTCGTCTCGTGATTTTTAACCAAACTGTATAATTAGTTTATTTTTTATCTACATTTAATGTTCTATACATGTGTTCAAAGGTTCGATGGGATAGATAAAAATTTTTTAGGTGAGAAACTAAACAGAGCCTTAGCTAGTGTGCCTTTTAAATAAAATAATACAAAAACTAAAATAAAATCGCTAGTGCGCATGCCACCTGCAACTTTGTACAGGCCTTGTTCTAGAAGTAGCCAAAAATTTTTAAGATTCTCGATCACATCAAATCATACAACATATATATATATATAATATTAAATAAAGAAAAAATAAAAATTAATTACACAGTTTATCTATAAATTGCGAGATGAGTCTTTTAAGCCTAGTTAGTCTATAATTGGATAATATTTGTCAAATAAAAACGAAAATGCTACAGTGTCCCAACACAAAAAATTTTGGGAACTAAACAAGGCCTTAAAATGTTTGCAGCCAAAAGGTTATCAACTACAACATTGCTCCATATCTAATTTTCAGATCTAGTTTAGTTCTCATATCTTATTTTCATATCTGCTCTCAACTTTTTTGGCCACCAGAATAACTTTAAATTGAAAGGATTTTCATATATAAGTTGTCCCTAAAATTTCTTCATTTCTTGGGTTATTTGCGTATTTCCTGTATTAATTCATATATAGAAAAGGAAAAGCAAAGAAAGCCCTGTCGGTGACTATTTAGGCAGGCCAGCTGCAGCTAAGTCAAGGTAGAACAGAGCACGCGAACAATAGAGTAGACCCTAAGAGCTGGCAGTATCATGTGTAAAGAACGTTACAAAAAATAAAACGTCTACCTTCTACTGGGATGATGCAGTTTTTTTCTGCCAATCTTGCGCTATCTGCAACTTATTCTGGTTGAGCATCAAAATACCTTATGAAAAGACCCCTGCAATAATGCAATCTATTTTGAGTAAGCAAGGCACAACTTTCGTATAAACCATCCACACCATGCTCATATTTCATATACCACAACAGCACATCTCGATATGTACAATCATCTTTCATCAGAATGGCACATCTACTTCAATGATGAAAGATGACTAGAAAATAAAGAGAAGCAACTCCATTTACAAGCTTACTATGCATCACCTGCAGCAAACAAAACCAAACCGTTTGCCAGATGACTAAATAAGGACCACTGATGCTAAACAAGCAAAAGGTGGGGAAAGAAACAACAGGCGCATCATGATACTGAAGCCCTACAACGACATGTACATAGGTTGCTTTCCTGCCATAAATTTGGATTGTCTGCACGACAAGCTGGGACCGGGCGGGGCAGGGCGGGGCTGGAGCCCTGTTAGTTGAGTCGACCACACCAAGAGGACCTCAATTTACCGCAGGTGTGGTTGCAAGATTATCTACTATGGTCCTCTAACAACGCAAGAATGTCTTCATCGCTTGTTCCACTGTCGATTGCATACTGTAATGCTGTCCTACCATCTCGATCCATGGCTTGTGAATCAGCCCCTCTGCATACAAACGAAAAAAGAAAATGAGACTTAGTGTTTGCATTTGTGCCGCTATGCTGGATCATTTCAGTCTTCCTGCCCATAAAGAAAAGTAGAAAGCACATTTCGCTAAACAAAACAGAGTTCCGATAATGATTATATAGTATTATACTAGTAGTGATTCGAATAAACCTTGTAGACAAATCAAACATGTAGTCCAAGATCAAATTCCAGAGTAATCAGGTTCTTTGCATACCTGGAGAGGAGAAGCTTTGCATGCTGATGTCTTCCTTTCAAAATGCAGTGATGAAGGGGTGTCCGACCCCTAGAATCATTCATATTTACACTAGCACCATACTGCAAAAGTAATTCAACCATCCCAACATCTGCAACACGGCATGCAAGATGGAACAAGGAGAGACCTTCACAAGTGTCCTCCATGTCATCTGTGCGTGAACTCGTGCTTGCAGGGGAAAGGGGCTCTCGAGGAGAAATCTTGTCATGTGAATTGCAATCGAAAAATCTGGGACTTCCATCATGTGGTGAAGCCGGTTGCTCTTGCTGAAGTGCTTTTCCAAGAGTCAAAAATGGGCTAGAAGGCATCTCTCCATAAACTAAATTTACATTGGGACGCGATCTCACAATGAGACTGTATGCTGCTTTCTTGTCATTTGCAGCTACACTATTCCACATCTGCTGAGCTAGCTGATTCTCATCCATGCTATGGTTCCGTATGAATTCTTTGTTTACATACTGCAATATTTACACCAAAAAGATTAAAGAAAAATCAGCAACCAAATTAGGATATATGACACTAAATATATGTTCAAACTGAAGATCTTCAAATAGGCCAATAAATACACGCATTGAACCATGTTTAACGTTATACATATTCTAGTTCATGAAGTGTTGTTTTCAGATGGATTCATGGGCATGTGATCATGGATGAGCATTGGGTAGTGCCTAAAGTAATTTCTTATGAAACTTCAAGAATCTTGCCAAGAATGCTCCTCCAGTCACTGCTAAATGTCAGAATGCATCATGTCCAGACACATATTTTGCCACCAATTTCTACTGTAATATATTTTTTAAAACCAAAAGAAACATTATAAAAAGCTAGTTTTGAGACAAGCTTATTTGTACTATTTCTGCATGGTCTATTTAATATAATTAAATATATGAGTAAAATTCACAGTGACCTTTAAACTTGTCATGTGCCATCGACGTCCAGCAACTTATAAATTGCCTTTTTTTGGAGCCCTAATCTTGAAGGTACTTAAAAAGGTTATGTGCCTAAAACTGCAATTTGTAAGTTGGTGGAGCTGACAAGGGTCGACCGTATATTTCACTCTAAATATATATTTGGACAAAGTTCGAATGGTTTGAGTGAACACATTCTTGGATGGAATTTTTTTTCTTGATTGGCGAGAGTATTGATCAAAATACCAAGAAAAATACTACCATGAGTACATCATCAGTGTTAGTAGTTTGCAGGACGAACTATTATTTTTTCTTTTCCTTTTGATAATTACTCCCTCCGTTCTAAACTATAAGTCATTTTGGTTTTTTTAGGTACGTAGCTTTTGTTACATATCTATATGGATGTGATGTCTAGATACATAGTAAAAACTATGTATCTAGAAAAGCTGTAACAAATTACAATTTGAAACGGAGGGAGTAGTTTCAACTCAATAACATCATGAAGAGTAAATTATCTAGTTCACATATACCATATATAAGTGCAGATCTGGTGCCCAGGGGGGTTGGCGCCCTCATTAGCTAAATACTATGTTGCAGTGTTTTAAAAATCATCACAAAAATCATGTAGTACACATGAAGTTAAGTATAGCTGCAAAAAAAAATCAGTTTGAAATTCATCCTAGATGCCAAGAAACAAAATAGACAAGCAATCAACCTGGCACCGTTCATCATGTGCTGGCAGTGACACTTCTGTGTTTTTAATCTCAGCATCAAAGATGCCGGGGTGGCAAAGCTAGGTTGTCTTTTGCGCGAGAGTCGCCTTGTACTAAGTCCGCTAGGCGGGGATAAGCTAATTGTAAGATCATTTGCCCCCCTAGGGCGCCACCTCGTGGCGTGTCGTTGAAAATAATCTATTTCTGGATCTTAATACAATGATGCGCAAACCTTTTGCGTATTCGAGAAAAAAACTCAGCATCAAAGACGAATTTCAATATGAATTGTTGCAGCTACACTTAAACTTTAGGTGTACTGCATATATGATTGTTGTGATGATTTTTGAAACATTGTAACATGATATTTTAGCTAACAAGGGTGCCATATGATTTTCCACATATATAATGTAAAAGGAATCCATACAGTGGGTCTCAATTTATGAGGAAAAAAGGTGGTGAGCATATTGGCTGATAAAACAAAATAAAACCATTCAATCAACTCTCAGCTACAAGAGCATGTTGTCTCTACAAAAGTCTATGCAGGGCTTGACATTAACATTCTTGATTCATTTGAGGTCTGGGTTCTATGATCATGGAGTAGGGTTCATGTGTGAAACACTACATAGCATTGGGTGAGATTTTCTTAGCAAGGTATGCAGAGAGTTTCCTTGCTTGATAATCTTTACGCAATGAGATAGGCATGCTAATTGTGTGATCTGGGAGCAACAGAGCCTTTAAAAAACCGTTTACTAACTAGAGAACTCCAGTCCAAACATGGGTAGTGCCAATTAGGATGTGCTGCCAGCTCTGGACATTCCTTCTGTTGATCCAATTCTTTACTCTTGCATATAATAAGAGGAGTCATATTTGTGCAACCATTCTTCGCCATGGAGACTCTTCGAGACAATTTGGTTTAGCACCCCATCCATTGCTAAAGAACAAAGGAATACAAGCAGTTGTGAATGTAGTGAATACCTTGGCATGAATAAACTTCTCCTTGGCAGAGAATACATCTTTGTGTTTAGGCTTGCTAACAGAGAGGTATTGTGATGTGTCTGATCCATCAGCACTGCAAAAGAAACAATGTTGCGAGTTTGTTACCTGGAGAGCAATAGAGAAGACATTGAATTACTGCATAAAGACAATCAAAACAGATATAATATATATACATTACCTTGAATTATCATCTGGCAACATCTCTTCCCAAATATTGTTGACAAACATGTTGCCTAATGACTGAAAGAGATTGATTACAGATGGCTCCCAAACTCTGACATCAAGTGTCAGAGATCTTACCTGAAATAAGATGCGTGTGTTTAGGCTACTATTCTATCAAAACAGACATACAATTATCCTAAGTTAGCAATACAAAAATGATATCAGCTATAAGAAACCCTATTTACAGAATTTGAAAAAATAATTGTTTTGGCGACGGGTTTATATTTTAGATTCTTTAGCAAATTAAGTTTTGACACTCTTTTTTTGGGCAAAAGTAATCATGTTTCATTTCCTTCTCTATGCAAAACATGTTTTGTAGCTTTAGGTGTAGCTGTCATTGTGATAGCACCACTGCACCAAAGCCTAATTTATTTGATATCATGCACACACTGAAACAACCTCTAGACTTTAAAGAATAAACGAATGCAGAAATCAATCTATGTGCATGAACATCAAGAGAAACAAGCGTCTATCAAAAAGAATTAACAGTTAAAAGTTTTGTGGTTACCTTTGATATATGAACTCCGAGATTTCTGTGCACCCCAGAACACTCTATGCATAGAAGTGCACCAAGGTTTAATGATGCCCAATCAGGTTCTGAAGCACCACAGTCAGCACACATATTATTGCCATCAACTTTCCTAAGCAAGTCAATTGGTTTTTCAGGTTTCACGCTGGTTCTGTGATGATGTGTGCCTCTGACATCATGCTGCCCATTTCCAGAGTACTTCTCCAGTACTAAATCATCGATTGTGGAAGGTTCAAATTCCACTGAACTTGTAAAGGAGCTTCCATCACTGGTACTCCTATCATGTCCACTGCCCTTAGGGCTTGACAGAAAACACTGAAACAGAATAGCCAAGTATTGTAAACTGAATATTCCAGAATACATGCAATTCAAACAGAGGCCATCCATTACTAACCTGTTCTGGGGATTGTGAGCTCAGTAAAGAGGCAATAACACCAGTTATCTTTTCAATCCAATCCATCTGATCTACTGCACTCTCTGCCTGCATAAATAACAGATGTGTTCGTGAAGTATGAAAGTCTTAGCCATATTCAATAAGACAGACTGCTCCATAAACTTGTGCTATACCTGCAATGTGTAGATCTTTGTGGGTGAAATAATTCTGAAACAGAACCTCAGATCTGATTGCTCAGCATCAACTTTAATGGTTGATGTCAACAAATTTACAGTATGCCGTGCAACAGACTTTTCATCATGTATAATACCATGGTAATGAGAAGAGAACAATCTGCTCAACAACCCAGAACCATGTTCAGGGGGGTTAACGCTTCTCTGCATGGAGCAACCAGCCTATATGATCAAAGGCAAATAGTTGAGAAAGTATCTGAACTAAAATATATCATGCATCATGGAACAAAATATTATGCCAACTCAATGAGCATTTCAACACTGAATGTTACAATGGAGACCTACAGGTGGCCTAGTAATTTGTTTTCGATAGTAGTACAACATTCCTCGACTATCAAGTACGAAGAACCTTCTTTTCCAGTCGGCTCTCAAGTTTGAAGATCTTTTCGAAAGATAACCTTGACGAATGGTCTGAACCTGGAAGTAGTACAACACCAATTTAACTCTTTTTCAAACTGTAAACCTGCTTTGTATCTCCAGTGTATTAGTATCATACCTTGCCTTTTGAAGTTGACTGCATAACTGCCTCGATCTGTTTATGTGAACTTCTGCCAATTGTCTGTATTCCATCACCATTATAAGAATCATTCAAACCATTTATAGAAGACCGACTTTCCCGGTCTATCTGCCTTTTGTACTCATGCATCCTCTCTACAAGAGAAGCTTGTTCCTTGTTTGCTCTTTCTCTTGATTGCTGTGCATAAGCAAGAACCTGAAGAAGAATTTAAAAACAGGTCGAAGGAAAACTTTATTGTCAATATTTATGAGTAGTTTAAGTAGAAGAAAAGAAACATTGAAGAAACAAGCAAAACTGTGCTGCATCTTAATGAAGCAAATGCAGAAACAAACAAATCTCAGTAAGCATGGCTGGTTGACATAACAAAATTTTTGGCTATAATGCCAGTAACAAAACAAGAAAATGCAAAATAGAGCAACAGAGTTGATTAATGAGGTAAATACTAGCCGATAAGCCATCTAGATAATATTATCGCAAGCCAAAATGAACAGAGCCTTTTGTTATAGAACTGATCCATATAATAGAATTCCATTCTAATTCAAAAAAAAGTGGCAATTCATAGTTAATTGGAGATAACTCAGTCCAATTATTTTCTCGTAATAATCAAGATCATCATCAGTATATATAAAAGTTACTGCAAAGTTGCACTGAGAACTGGACTCATGCGAAGATCACCTGTCCCAACTAGTGAATTGAAAGCAGAAATGCAGGGTGCTACTAGTTACATGTTAAGATATGTAACTACTAGAGCAAAGCATTAACACCATAATACACAGGGAAATGGTTTAAGAGTTACCTGATTAATATATGGCTCCATTTGATGCAATAGTTCATATCCCTGACAAACAGCAATTGATAGGATTAATCTCACTCATGCATAACATAGCTACACCACAAGGTAAAATATGTAAGGAGGTACTTGTTTAAAATATCGAAGATGTGAGTCCATTGTCGCACTAACAGCCTCCAAAAATTCAAATCTCTTCTTTGCCTCAACATGAGAAAGTGAAGTGACCTGAAAAATTAACATGGATATGACAAACAATGCCATGCTAAGCATATAAGCTTAGAAACCAAGGAGCAAAGAAAGGACAATGCAAACTGTACCAGGTTGAAACGAGCTTGCTCAAATGAAGATCTAGCACTGTGAAGCTCCTGGTTATTACCAAATGCTATTTAGTTAAGGGGGAGGGAGAGATGTCTTAATTTGTATTAACACTGTAAAATGTTGAATAAGAATGGTTTTTACATCTTCAATTGCCGTTGTTATGTCTGGTCGGGTACCTTTCTTCAATGATAGGTACTTCTCACGAATCTATAATAAAACCAATCAGTTCACAAGTTAAGAGCATACTCTCTCTTAGAAATTTAGCAAGCAATAATATTACAATTATGCAGCAAAGCAAGTATGGCAGAAAAATATGAAAGAATACAAACTATCAGAAAAATAACAGAAACATAGCGAAAACATCGAGTAATGAACAGTTCTAAATTTTGATCAGGTGTCTCGTTATCAATCACTAAACAGACGGCATAGAAATCACATGTACATGTTATGCCCAGGCAGAAACTTGTCGAATTCCACAAATTTGATGGGTGAGGAAAGAGGAAGCTTTTGCTGTTATCTATGAAACGACACAAACAGAAAATAAATCACACACAAGGAACAACATATAATAAGATAGCTTACCTGGTCATATAAGAGGCTAGCCTTGTCAAAGCGCTTATGAGCATCCTGAAAATGTGTTGAACAGAGCACTATATCATTCAATTATTCTCAATGTGGATTTTCACGATTTTGTATTAATGGGAAATAATACTAGTACCTTCACATCATGCAAATCAATGTCAACAAAATTTAGTAATCTGTCATTTAACATGTGCTCGACCTGTCAGGAAACCAAATCAGAAATTAGAGCAGGTAAATTACTAAAAATTAGATGTGTCATGGCATGATAAAAATTAGACTTTCAATAAGGGAACATCAAATATCACATTCCACCCTAATCTTATGACTTTGTAGTTTCAACATGAAATGATTCTTGGGAGACCAAATTCTTACATAAGGTGCATGTTCAGAAGAAAAGAGAAAAAGGTATAAGAAACGTAAAGTATAATGATATTCCTCGCCATAAAATACCATCTGGTAACTCACATTGACATGTTGATATTTCAGTAACAGACTACAAAGGGATGTTTCAAGGTGCAATCACTTTCAGGCCTTCCTTGTATAAGTGTCTCATAATGAGGAAAAACAAGAATTTGGCCTAAGTAATGCATATAATCACATTCTAAATAAGAAATGCACTACCTGGGAGCGAAGGACTTCCTTGTATGTTCCAATTTCTCTTAAGGCAATTGTAAATTTGGTCATTACAGGCCCTGGATAGGAGATGAAAATTCAATATGCTCAATAGAGGAACTAACCACAATGAGCTCAGCTCTACTCTTATGTGTGGAAAGAGTAATAAAGAAATGAGAAACAAGTAATATAAGTACGTTGAAATATGAAAGCAATTAAAAGAAACAGTAAAATACTAAAGAATTGAACATTTTTTTTTCATGGACGAAGATATGGTGGCAAGAACGATTAAGCAAAACAAAAAAAAAGTCTTGCCGCATACTTGCATGATAAGTTTATAAGTGCTGCTAGGAAAAGAAGACAAAGAAAATAACATGACTAACCACCAAAAGCAACACTAATTGGATCATTGTGGCCTCCTCCAAATGTTTCAAGTGAGCTGGCAAATGCAATATCTCCATCGTATGCTTCCCCTAGCCCTTCACTGAAACAAGAGGGCACATGGCGCAGGGGAGTGAATTGCAGCTCAACCATACTCTGTGTAAGAAAATAAATGCATGGGCAATGAATGGTCACTTACGTATACTTACGGCAACCTTTATGGAACTTCAAACATCTCTCTCTCAGCAATTCAGCACTCTCCTCAAGTGATTGTATCTGTTTTCAGGAGAACAGAAAGGTGCATACAATTAGTCATCAATCAAAGGAAGCAAAGCTTCATTCATGAAAGCAACCAGTAAGAAAATATGTTTCTTCCATATTAATAAGTTACGCTTGAATGTAAGACATATAAGTTATCCAAATGCCTTCTAGATTGGACAGCTCATAAAATATCTCCTTGAAGAAGCACTTTTTACACTATGTTCAGAATTGAAAAGTTTAAACGTGCTGTGCAAGTTCATTAACACACTCAAGAAAAATGGGCGATCTCTGATTTCATTTTAAAGGCATCAAAACGAACAATCAGGAATATACAAAGCAGGGCTTACCTACTTAGCGAATTTTATGAAATGAAGAGAGAAGAGAGCAAATTATTTACGGAAAATAATGCATGAACAGAAAACAGAAGATTCACCAACAAAACCATTGTGTTAGTTCCATGAATATTGAAAAGCTAAATAGTTGTGCAGTAAGCATGAACTTGGACTGATATGGACAAGTCAGGTGATGTACATTATAACTTATACCAAGAAGCACATTTGTTTTAGTAGCAAATTGAAAACCAACTCCAGAAAACAAAACTAAACTGGTTCAAAGCTGATAGTGTTAACCGGTAACGAGAATCCACATTGTACACCAAACTAGTGCCAGACTGCCAGTGTAAGACAAAAGATACGCAGCAGACAGAGATGTGCCTACAGCCACAGCACTATGCAGCATTAGTTCGTGATGCCCCTTCATCATTAAAAAAGAAGCTAATTTTGAAAAGAAATCGAGCTAATTCCGGACCACTCGTTGTGGTGCCATGGAAGAATCTCAAAATAACGTCAAGGAAGAAAAAACAACCGACTAATTGACAATTCAACAACACGCTGCAATGCAGATGCAGCGCATAAACATACGCGCGCACGGGCACACGTAGTAAAACAAGTAGATGCGACAATACAGAGCGGTCATAAAATAAAATGGAACCACATGCTGCAATGCAGACCTGGCGATCCGCGGAAGGGCAAAATCAGGGGGGACGGAATTACGCTTTCCACGTGCATTCGCAAAACAAATAAACAAACAGATGAGGAGATTCCCGAGCACGCGCGGCGCATCAGCCGTCCAGAGAAGAGAAGCAGCGGCGAGCTAGCTAGCATTAGCAACGCTTTTGCCTTCCCGCAGTCCGCCACGGACCATGTGCAACAGCGCCGCCAAGGATGTAATGAAGAGACAATAAAATTTTGGGAAAGGCGGAGACACGCACGCACGCACTCTCCACGGCACCACGCACGGATCAAACCTGCACCTGCCCAGTGCCCACCGGCCACCGCGGCAGAATCCAGGAGCCGGTACGAATCCAGACAAAGGTGGGCACACGAGACACGCACGCACGGGAAGGCTAGGGGACGGAGATCCGCCGGGATCAGGACGAAGTGCGGCTTCTCACCTGCGTCCGGAACATGGGCGAGTCATCGAGCTTGGAGAAATACATGGCTGCCGCCCGCTGGCACAGTCACCGTCCCCGCAGTCTCGCCACCTCCTCCTACCAGCCCATCCGCCGGCACGCTGCGGGCGCTCCGCCTCGCGCCTGTTCGCCGCCGGCCGCCGGGACCCGCGCCCCCACCCACCGCCGCGCGAAGGTAGGCAGCTTGGGGATCGGTGGAGAAGGTGGTGCGGTGCCCGCGGCCTCCTCGTCGCGGCAGGGCGGGGAAGGGAATGGCGGCGATCTGGGCGCGTGAGGGGGCGGGGGAATTGGTCGGGTGGCTCGGCGAGAAGCGAGGCGAGGAGGCAGGGAGGGAGGGAAAGGGGGGCAGGGCGGGGTGGTGGAATGCGCAAGAGGGGAGGGGAGCCCCAGGAGGGAATAACGGTGCGCTCTCTTTCTCTCTCCTCGTTCCGGGAGGGAAGAAGAAGGGGGGAGGGTGGCAACCGGTAACTTTTTTTTTTTTTTTTGAGTAAGGGTGGCAACCGGTAACTGGTGAGGAAGTTAATTAATCTCGGTCCAAATTGTAACGATTAATTAGTCAAGTTAATAAGACTAGTAATTTGGGTCAGGATTGGTGGTGAGGCCGTGACGCAGACACTGTTCAGGAAAATTGTTTTCTGAAAGGAGCAGGCAGGCAGGAAATGCGGAATTTTTTAAAAGAAAATTGAAATGCGCATTTTAAATTCCGTCGTCATCAGAAATGCCATTCTGTTTAATGATGCCGTTCTGTCACCGTTAATTAAAGCGTGGCGGGTCAGGGTCAGTGGCAGCCTGAGAAATGGACCGGTTGGTGATCTGCCAATTCGTCGCTGCTGCGTTAGGAGTTGACGATTGCTGTTTCCCTGCGGGCCTTGTTTGGATTTTTATATTATAATATTTTTATTTTTATTAATAAATATTATTTAATTATGAAGTAATTAGATTTAAAAGATTCGTATCGTGATTTACAGGTAAACTATGTAATTATTTTTTGTTTTTATCTATATTTAATATTCCATACATGTGTTAAAAGATTTGATGTGACGAGAAATCTTAAAAAGTTTAGTTTTTAGGTGAAGTAAACAAGGTCTTACCGTGTGTTTGGTTGGAGAGCGGGGCGAGCTGGGTCGGAGTGAACCCGTTCCCGTGGCTGTTTGGTTGGAGGATGAGAGGGTTGGGTTGGCTCCAGAGTGGAATATTTTTCTTAGATGCGGGTTGGACTCGTCCGTCAAAATCTGGCGGACGGAGCCGCTCCAGCCGGGTTGATGTTGACCAAACACTGAATTCCTTTAACCAAACACTGAACGGAGCCGCTCCGTCCCCAATCCTTCAACCAAACACTAAAACGGGTTGGGTCTGTCTCCAAAATCGAACTGCAACCAAACACTCTTTTAGATTGGCTCCGTCCCCAAAAACTGAGTTGGATCCAATCCAAACGACCCGACCCCCAACCAAACACACGGTTAGTTTATCCCAAAATCTAAAAAGTTTTTAAAATTCTCTATCACACCAAATCTTACGTCATATATATATAACACTAAATATAAATAAAAAATAATTTATTACATAGTTTTTTATAATTTGTAAAATAAATCTTTTAAATTTAATTAATCTAAGATAATTATTACTAAATAAAAATAAAAAGTGATACAATACCAACAAAATTTTTAACTCCTCGAGACCTCGGGATAGAAAGATAGTGCGTCACTGTCGCGTCAACTGGTCGCTGGGCCCGACCATGACGGACCGGAAACACACGACTGTTGCAGTGCTCCTAACGATGGTGAATATACATGAAACATTAAATATGACAGAGAATTTTAAAAAGTTTTGGTCTTTGGCGTGAACTAAACAAGATCTTAGTTCCAAACATTTTTGCACAATAGACATTGTACCACTTTTGTTTGCATTTGACAAATATTGTCCGATTATGAACTAACTAGACTAAAAAAACCGTCTCGTAAATTACAGACAAACTGTATAATTAGTTATTATTTTTATTTATATATAATGCTCCATGCATACGCCGCAAGACTCGACTTGTTATGAAATCTGAACATTTTTGGAAATTTTTTTGGGAACTAAACTAGGCCTAAAACACCGTAGGCCTTGTTTAGGTCCTATTTAAATCTGAAAAGTTTTTAAATTTTGACACTGTAGCACTTTCGTTTGTATTTTTAATACTATGGACTAACTAAGCTCAAAAGATTTGTATTGCAAATTACAGGTGAACTATGCAATTAGTTAATTTTTTGTACATATTTAATGTTCCACACATGTGTCGCAAGATTTGATATGATGGAGAGTCTTGAAAAGTTTTTGGATTTTGGGATGAGTTTGTTACCGTAGCACTTTCGTTTGTATTGACAATTATTGTCCAATCATGAACTAATAGGCTTAAAAGATTTATGAAACTATACAATTAGTTATTTTTTTTATATATTTAATGCTCCATGCATGAGGCCTTGTTTAGTTGGCAAAATTTTGGGTTTTTGGCTACTGTAGCACTTTTGTTTTTATTTGACAAACATTGTTCAATCATAGAGTAACTAGACTCAAAAGATTCATCTCACAAATTACAGGTAAACTGTGCAATTAGTTTTTATTTTCGTCTATATTTAAAGCTCCATGCATGCGACCAAAGATTCGATGTGACGGGGAATCTTGAAATTTTTTGCGAACTAAACAAGGCCTGAGTCCAAAGATTTGATGTCATGGAGAATCTTGAAAAATTTTAGAAATTTTTTAAAACTAAAAGGCCATAGTATATACTCCCGTTGTCCTAAAAAAGAGTATCATTTTTTTTACTTTTAAACATTTTATTTAACCATTTTATTTAACCATTCATCTTATTTAAATTTTTTGTCTAAATATCATCTATTTAGGCCTTGTTTAGTTCCAATTTTTTTTGGAAAATGACCACTATAGCACTTTCATTTGTATATGATAAATATTGTTTAATTATAGACTAATTAGATTTAAAAGTTTTGTCTCGCAAATTACAAGCAAACTGTGTAATTAGTTTTGTTTTCGTTTATATTTAATGTTCTATGCATATGTCTAAAGATTTAATGTGATAGGGAATCTTGACAAACTTTAGGTTTTTGGGAGGAACTAAACAAGGCCTTAGTTATGACTTATATTATTGTTAAATATACTTTAGTAATTTTTATTTATTTTATTATTTATAGAAAATTTTTAAATAAGACGAATGCTCTGATGCCTGAAAAGTAAAAAAAGTTATTTTTTTGGAACGAAAGGAGTACAGTGTTAAACTGTTAATCATATTTCCTGTTCACTTAAATTTATCAGTATAACTTTTCAGCTATGAAATATAGTGTTTTTTTTTCTTATTAGTATAACTTTTCAGCTATGAAATATAGTGTTTTTTCTCGTAATAAATGAGTTTTTTTAGCCAACCCCCAATTATCTGCAGATGATGGGTCACAGCACAGCCGCAGTACGCACGAGATTACCACCTGCTACGGAAAAAAAAGCTACTCATCCCTCTGGGTTGCCGCTGGGGCAGGATTGGGTTGCCGCTGGCTGCCATCACATCATGCGTTGGTTGCCGCCACTCGTCTCGTCTGGTTAGGCCTGTTTAGTTCATAAAATTTTTAAAAATTTTCTGTTATATCAAATATTTGATCGTATGTATAGAGTATTAAATATAGACGAAAATAAAAATTAATTGTATAATTTATCTGTAATTTGTGAGATGAATTTTTTGAGGCTAGTTACTCCATAATTAGACAATGTTTGTCAAATAAAAACAAAAATGCTATAGTAGCTAAAAACCAAAATTTTTACGAACAAAACAAGGCCTTATTACAAGATTACGAGTGGTTGCGCCCACTAATGCGACAGTGATTATGACACAGCCACTCAGTCAGTCTACTCTAATCCCCATGCTGCTACGGCTACTGCTACTCTAGCTAATCCTGAGAGTCCTGACGTTAACACTAGAGAAGACTAGAGGCGCACTCAGCGAGTGTGTGTTTTTAAATACGCAGCATTTTCGTGTACCTCCAACCTGCCCTTGAATTGTGTTGATCTTCCAAGGAAGGACAGACAAATGGGCTACTAGATGGAGATCGGTTAAAAAAAATAATCCAAATTTGTTTTTTAGTTGTGTCTTTTAAATTTGGCGCGTGGGTGGGCCCCGGAAATGCTGGCCTTTTTTCTCGGGCTGCCGCCACGCGGGGCCCCCGCGGACCCGTTCGGAGATTCCGCGGCCCGCTGTGCGCATGATGGCCCGGAACTCCCTCTCGTTCGGTCGTTCCCGCCACCGTCTGCCCAAAAAAATCATCCATCCACACTGCCACTCCTCACATCAAAGATTTTGTCTGGACTCGTCAAATGATGTCCATGATTGCTTGGCCTGGCCTCCCCTAAAACTAAACTAAAAGAATTGCTACTAATCAGCAACACGATTTCGCCAGTTGCCCGTCACTCACTGCTTCATCATCCTCTAATAACCTCTAACAAAAAATGCGCGCGTAAGACTCCTTTTTCCCCGGAGAAGGATTACTTCATGTATAATTATAATTTAATTATCTTGATTTTTTTTGTTGCTTGTGAGAACTGCGTTATCTAGCTGATCCAAGATTGGATTGGATGCCCTCTTTTCTCCTTGCTAAGGCCTTGTTTAGATGCATCCAAAAACCCAAAACTTTACAAGATTCCCCATCACATCGAATCTTGCGGCACATGCATGGAGTATTAAATATAGATAAAAATTAAAACTAATTACACAGTTTGTCTGTAAATCGTGAGACGAATCTTTTAAGCCTAGTTACTCCATGATTGGACAATGTTTGTCAAATAAAAACGAAAATACTACAGTGTCAAAAACCAAAAAGTTTTTGCATCTAAACAAGCCCTAATATATCGCGTCTTCCTAAGACACGAAACATGATCGCTGTCTCCTTGCAAGTTAGATCACGTTTGACGAGACACGGGAAGCTGGCAGCTAAAGAAACAAGAGCAGCAGTACTGCAGTAGCACGCCAGCAGCCAACGAACCAACCACCAGGACCGGAGTGTGGGAACAGAAACATAGACCACCAAACGGAGGAAAATGTCCCTTCTTTTTTCAGCTGTGAGTAAGCCAGTTTCCAGTGTAGTACTCCTACCTTCTTTTTTCAGCCGTCGGTAAGCCAGTTTCAGTGTAGTACTCCTACTTGGCACTCGGCAGTTGAGACCCATCCTTGTCAGGGATTGCGACGCTCAGATCACGGCGTAACGTCGTCCCTGTCACTTGCCCTGTTCGGCTGACCGTAAAAGCAGTTATGTTAATTTGTTGTAAGAGAAAAACACTAATAGCTACTCCGTAGAATTCTGGCCCATAAGTTAAGCAAGAGGAGAGCCGCAGTGCAGAATCCAAGTACAGGTGCTCATAAACCCAAGACCACCTTCGATTCTCATTATCCACTGTTTTTATACGCAGATGAATTTAAGCTGTGCTCTGAACAAAACGAAACAAGAAAGAAAAAAGTTTGCTTTCGTACGCGGAGTAGGCATGTTCATACAGAATTGCTAGCAGTGCCTTTGGCAATGCATAGGGTCAGCTCTCCAGGCTTTGTCGACCTCCCTTTCTTCCTCTCCAATCGCAAGGACATGTCTTCGTCAACTGATTGGTTGCCATGTCTCCGCCGAGACGCAAATCACCCCCCACATTTGCTCCGTCTCTTTTTCTATCACAAAAGGTCTTCAGTTTTTGACATAGATAGGCCTTTGCCTGTGACTTTGTGTCACTTCATGCCCAACCTCAGTAACTCTTGCCCAACCTCAGCAACTCAGCACTTCCAGTGTACAGCATAATCGCCAACTTCTCAACAAATATTTGCCAAATGCTGCGCGTCCTTCCGTTCCCTTCTTCGCAACTTCATAACAATCACAACTGCCTATCTGTCAACCATAGTTCCTGGCACAAGTAGTCCCTACCTGGACTGCACCCACCCAGGATAAGTATAATACAATAGACGAACAGGCTGCACACCTGATGCAATAAAATAGAAATGATGAATCTGCAGTGCCATTTGGAAAGTGAATGGCTGCTAGCCAGCTACTACTACAAGACAAACACCCACTAAGAACACTGATGTTCTATACTCCATCTATTTCAATAGTTTTATACTCCAAAACATTATGAGCTTGATTTCCTACGATGAGTGAAGGTAAAAAACAAAAAAAAAAACTTGAACGAAAAATTGTTTAGTAGCAATATCAACAGAACTTCTCCGCAGTCAACACAATGTCAAGTCGTTGTACCAGAGCAAGACTTACAGCAGGTAGAAAACAACTAATTTGAACGAGGGCATCAGCACACAAAAGCAAGTTTGCCACCTTTGGCAGCACACAGGCGAAAAATGACTACAGATTTCTAGAGTGTGTGCTTCCTCAACCAAGTCATGAAACTAGCCATGAGCAAAATTCACTTTGGGTAGAGAATATCATAGTGACCAGGACGGTAGAGCAAAGTGATGTAAGGTTTCTCAGCGTCAGGAGTAGATGTCATCGCAGCATCACCCTCAGAAGCATTGGACGAAGGGATGAAATCATGGTGATTCACACTCAGATTGCCAGTATCACACGAGCTTCGGTCTAGGTACATAACACGGATAGGTACACCTAGTGCATCCGATAGGGCAATTATGTGAACATGGTCACTTTCCTCACCCATAGGTTCCACAGAAGCCTTGCAGAACTGCAAACCAAAATTATAAATCAGGGTCATTCTTGCATCTGTATATTTATCAAAATGTTTACTGAAATAGGGTACAGATTCAGTGCTGGAAATAACAGTGTGACTTCAACAATTATTTAAGACCAAGAAGTAGCTTATTTGCCCACGTGGGCAGCAGCATAAAATCTTTCCCTATCATAACATTTGTTACCGAGTACAGACGTATGATAAACTACCATTGGGGAAAAAACAATTGCTCAAAGAGTTGCTACATCATGATATCTAATTGTCTATATCTGATCTTTAGGTAAGGGAAACCCCCTCTGGAAATAATGGCTACATGTGCTCCAGAACAGTTTAAGGCAACACTGAAAGAACATACTGTGATTGCCAATCACCACAGATACTATTCACCAGGGAGCAACAAATAGGATTACAGGTTAATGTTATTTGATGCACATAAATGACCATGAATATAATTTATGTAGTCCATATACAACATGTGACAACGACATATGGGACTGACCTGAACCACAGTTGAATTTGTCAAGCCAGATATGAATGGTTCAAAGAAGTCAGACCTCCTTTGAATTTCACCAGAAGTGACAAACCTAAAGAACATGACAACTGAAGACACCAGTCTTAGATAGCAATACCAAGATAGTGTAGAACTACAATGTTTGAACACTTAGATGTATACAAACCACAATCAGAAACTTGTGGATCCCTGGTTCTCTCTAGAAGCTCTTCAGGCCTAAAGAAGTCAGAAAACAAAGAGATTTACTAAAGATACAGAAACATGATGATAGGTATTGTCATATTTTGTGGAGGGTTCAATGAAAAATGTGTCTTTGATACCAACAACTCAACACTTCTTCATTATGTATTCAGGGTACAAAATACAACTCTATGATATTTACCCTATAGGAGTTTCATGTCCCTGCAGAACACTTTCCAGCATATCAATGAATATCTGAGCAAAATCAGAGAGCATAATTCAGTATGGGGAGAGATTACAAAATCTATGAGGTGTAGTGCAAAAGAGGACTCCCTCCAATCACAAATATAAACAGTTTAGGACATCGACATAGTCTACTAGGTGAACTGAAAATCTGACTATCAATTTCTGTAAAAATACATATTTCAAATAGTAAAGTTAGATATAATGAAATTATTTTTCATGATGAATCTAGTACCATGAATTTTATGTTAAAATACTCTTTAAGGTTTTCAGCTTTTAACTATTGATTGATGGTCAAAGCTAAAAGATTTCACATAGGACAAACCTAAAACAACATATAATGTGATTAGAGGGAATAAATTGATACTCCCTCCATTCCAAATTATAGACGTTTTGGCTTTTTCTATATACGTAGCTTTTGCTACGCACTTAGATATACACTATGTCTAGATACATAGTAAAAATAATGTATTTAGAAATTATAATTTGGAATGGAGTACTTTGTTTTCAAGGAAGATATATTTCTTACAATTCCAGGCATATATTAATCAGCTAGGTTCTACTCTGCAATTTTCAACTATCTTTATTTTAACTAAACTACACCAGCATATTTCCAGACAACTAACCACTAAAACATGAGTCACAGTGATCCAGCTGCATTCTATACTAGTACAGTAGAAAACTTTGTGTGACATACTTTGTCTCTACTGATAGCTTATGTCATTTGGAAGACAGGCCAGTTAGTATTCGTGACTAAACTAAAACAAGTTGCGTCTTAGTTAATTATCCACGTTAAAATCAGCATACACAAGAAGCATGCACTACAATAACCCAAACCAGCCCTGTTCTACAGATACAGACATCAGACAGCTTATAAGCCAATTCGCCTATAAATCATCTGGAAACAATCGTGGCACATAAGTAGACAAACCCACAAACAGTAGATGATGTAGAGCAAATAAACTGGGAAACCACCCTAACAGAAAACGCATGACTGAGGGAAATATGTGAAAATAACCGTTGAATAAACTTACCGCAAAGAAATCCTCAAAAGTGAACTCAATATATCCAAGAGACAGGAGCGTCTTCTTGCAATCCTCAATTTTTACCATGATGCGATCAGCCTCAGCTTTGTCTTGTGTCTCTAGGATGTGTTCCTGGCAGAAAATATAAGATAGAATCATTGCCACGATTATGAATGATAATACATGTAAAAAAAGTACACTGCAGATACTACCAAGTAGGAGAACATAAAGCTTCGATAAAAGCAGTTTCCATCTCCACGTGTCCGTCTTAAAGCACCATATTGTTCGCCAAGCAACTACAGACAAAGTAGGACACTAATCGAACAAACTAGACAATGGCATGTTACATATCCACATAAAATGCAGTAATTTTCTGACACACAAGAACCTTAATTTTCTCTTGTAAAATGGGGCTGCCAGACTGAAACTCGGCTGCTAAAGAGGAGAGAGGTTCCTGCAACAATTACAAGATGCATAATGATTAGCATAGAAACTAACATGATAATCAGAACATGTTGGCCTTCATAACAGCTCAGAAATGTTTCTAAGATGCATAATGATTAGCATGGACCACCATAATAACCAGAGCATGTTAGCCTTCATAACATAACAGCTCAGAAATGTTTCTCATCATTCAGGAAAGGTGATTAAACATCATCACAATATGCTCTTTTTAGAACCAGAAACAAGGCACTGTTCCATTTTATTGAAATGGGACATGAGGACAGCAGTTTTCGCCAAGTTCAAACAGACAACCTACCGTGGTGCAGCCTACACATAACACCAACCAATAGGTGACCATAAACAGTGTAAGCAAAACACAACCCAACAGTTCCTGGTATGGACTATGAACTTTTGCAGAAGCCCTGAAACTTCAGGACATCAGCAAGACAAGCTAAAATCAGAGATCATAACCAACTGGTTGACTTAAATAACTTAACGATCTCAATATACTATTTCATATGCTAAAAGAAACGTGTGGCAGTTTTTTTTCCTAGACAATGAATCCGTGTACAGTAGCTTGAGTATCGAGAATAAGCAGAGCAACTAAAATGATGTGGAAATAAACAAAACAGTAGGCATACAAAGGGGTAGGCAAAAGACTCCAAAATTATCCACCTCCTCTATTTGACACATTCTGAACTTAAAAAAGGATAGCATAACCCTGTTGTGATCGGACAATTTAAGAGACAAAATTTTCACTTCACTTGATCATACAAGTAAATGGTGTACCAGTTTCTCTGTTGAGCAGTCACCTATCAACAAATATGTGAGTCTAAAGGAGAAGTAAACGCAATACTCCTTTCCAAATCACACCTTTTGAGCCATAACCTTCTTTTTGTCCTAGACTAACAAAAGACCCCCATCATCTCCAAATCCCCATCACTCATGCTTACCAGCAAAACTCTAACACCAAGTAACCAACATTCAACTGCACTAGAGCAATCTGATCCCACCAACACCGTAGAGATGGCCACGACTAGCATTTCCACTAGATCACCGCAACTCTGTATATACAACACTAATAAAGCGTGATGGAGACCCATCCCACTACACGGGCGGGCCAACCAATGACCGATCGCGGAGAAGCGAGGATGGTGGGGGACAGAGGGGCTCTCTCTCCCCCCCTCTCTCACCTTTTCCCCAACGCACGGCAGCTTGGGCCCCTCGGGGATGTCGGGGTCGGGGTCGCCGCAGCAGGCGCGGTAGTAGTCCCCGCCCATGGAGAGCTCCAGCGACACGGGGTCCGAGCAGCCGCCGAGGCTCAGGCTCGGGCTAGGGTTAGGGTCGGGCACCGCCCCCTCCTCCAGTCCTCCTCCTCCTCCTTCCGCGGCGTGCGGCGCCTGGGGCACGTCGCCCATGGCCGCGTCCTCCCCGGGGGCCGGCGCCGCCGCAACCTCTGCAGCGGTGGTGCCGTCGGGGACCTCGCCGCCGTCCGCCGCCTTGCGCTTCCGGGCGCTCGCGTCGGCCGCCTCGCGCGCCAGCTTCGCGAGTTGGGGTTCGGGTGGGCGTGGGCGTGGGGGGTCGGGGTGGGGGCGTGGCGGCTTGGATTCGGGTGGGGAAGCAGCAGCGGAACCGAACGGAAGCCTGCTTCTTCTGATCCTGCGGTGCGTCGTCTCTTCCGAGATCTCGGCGCAGGTGGAAACGGGAAGCGGGGCAAATACGTCCGTGTCGTTTTGCGGATAAGCCCTTGTTGTTCACCGTTTACTAACGTCTAACCCCTCTCCAACTGGATACACTCCCGTGAGACTGACATGTGGGGGTAGCTCAAGCATGGTCCCACCTGTTTCCTATCCTATTGGCTATAGGCTACCAGCTCTACGCCCCCAACAGGCCAACACCATTTCGACGTGTCACTGTTTGTGGATGACGTGTGGGACCCGCATGTGGCCTGGGACCCATTTTTCATCTGCTGAGAGGAAACGCCCGGGCCTTGTTTACTTAAAAAAAATTTGTAAAATTTTTCAGATTCTCCGTCACATCAAATCTTTAGACGCATACATGAAGTATTAAATATAAACGAAAATAAAAACTAATTATACAGTTTAGTCGGAATTAACGAGACGAATCTTTTAAGCCTAGTTAGTTCATGATTGAACAATATTTGTCAAATACAAACGAATGTGCTACTAATTCTATTTTGAAAAAAAAAATTGGAACTAAACAAGGCCCTGGTGCGGCTCCGGTGTGCGCAGTGTGCTAGTGGGATTCGATTTCTTTCTCCTCCTCATCACACGCCGCCACCGGCCGATCAGATCCAGGCGCCTCACCCGGCGGCTCCGGCGACGGTGAGTCGCCGCCGGCCATGTCACCGGCGGCGGCGTGGTGCGCGCAGCACCGCCTCCGGTTCCTCCTACCGTCCCTCTTCCTCGCGCCCGTCCTCTTCTTCCTCCTGTCGCCGCCGTCGCCGCCGCCCTTCGTCAGCCTCCCCGCCCCCGGGTACGCGCCTCGCCCCCTCGTGTACTCCCAGACCCTCTCAGAATGTTCTAGCGCAATTCCTTAACCCCGCATTCGGTTTGTAGCAGAGAGCTGCCTCCTTCGGGCTCGCGGCTCATATGGGCGCAGCGGCGGTTGGTGGAGTGGCGCCCGTGCGGGTGGTGGCGGACGGCACCAGTGCAAGGTAAGGCCTCGCTGTTTGGGGGTGGAATTTGGATACTGGACTTGGACGTACTGATGATTGACGCCTGCGCTGTGTGTGCAGCTCCGTCCAGGAGGAACGGGTACATCCGAATAGACTGCTACGGTGGTCTCAACCAGCTGCGACGTGATGTACGTTAAGAGACCTCGGTTAGAGTTTCCTCCTTCCTGTAGAGATCAAATGATTGATTTTAGCCGAAACATGCTCTGGTTGTCAGTATCGTAGCAGCACTGCATGGAGTAGTGACTCTCTGAGCCTGAGACTGAGAGTGCTGAACTTTCAGTCAGAAGATCTTGATGTTCCATAAAGCAATTGTGCTTTCTTTTGTTCATAACTTCATATCTTGTGCTTATGAGTTCTGGAGGGGCCACTAAATGATACTATTGTGATGGTTCTGCAGCTATGTGACGGAATTGGGGTTGCACGTCTTCTGAACGCAACGATGATTCTGCCCAAGTTTGAGGTTGCCGCCTATTGGAATGAGTCTAGGTATGATGATTGAAGTTCTATAGTTCAGTTCTGTTTGAAATATGCTTACAGTAGTTCTTATTGGATTGTTCTGTCAGTGGCTTTGCAGATGTTTTCGATGTTGATTACTTCATTGAGCAGACTAGAGGATATGTGGAAGTTATGAAGGACTTGCCTGTGGAGATAGCATCCAAAGAGCCGTTTAAGGTTGACTGCAGTAAACGGAAAGGACATTTTGATTATGTTGAAAGTGTACTTCCAGCTCTCTTGGAGCATCAATACATCTCACTGACACCTGCCATGAATCAAAGAAGAGATAGGTACTGCTTGTATATCTCATAGATCCTTTGCATTTTCCATCCATTTCCATAATATACTAATGCTCTTACTCATGCTTACAAGTGATTCGTTTCACAAGTTACAGTGGGTTTTGCATGACATCTAATAGAATATGTTATTCTATATTCATTGACTCATTGTATTAGTATGTTGGAAGGGGTGATAATAAATCAGTTAGCAATAAAATATTGTACGACTACAAGATTGGCATCTTGGTTGTACTATATTATAGTTTATAAGAAGTTCATATTTCCTATTCCTACCGAAGGGAAAATAGTTTATGAAGTATAATAGTTTTATCATTACTGTTCCTGACTAAGTGACTAGTATATGTGAAAGTACTACAACTAAGCCGTGATGAAGTATAAATCAGTATTTATTTAGTCATTTATGCTTTAGATGTTAGCATCTGATGTGACCAAGCAGTTGGTAATTGCTACTTTACATGGATAAGGTGTTTTTGTTGATTTCATTGTTTGAAATATAACCTTCCTACTTCTAACAACTATTAGTGTAGCATATTTTTGTAAACCTTTAAAATTTTAGTTTGCTGGATTTCCTTTATTTACAACTTAGAACTTACTGTGAAAAGCTGTAGTGATCTGCATTTATCAATTCTTTTTGTCCCTTTGCAGTAAACGAACCTGACCTTAATTGGTTAGAGCGTACACACTATGAATTTTGATGGTGAAGATGCCTGTCTATATATTATGAGAATTTGGGTATCCTTTATTTGTTGGTTATATGACTTTTTTGCGAACCAGCAACCACTTTAATTTACCTAATCTTTTAGTTTCCTACTATCTTCTAAAGATGTAGGTTGAGTGAAATAAGATAATAAGGTAACGAGTAGTTTAGTCCTTCCAGCTTATGTATGTACCTACAGATTTGCGTGGTTAGCTATTCTATGATTCACGATTGTGGCAATGACAATGTATATCCTAGAAATTATTTTATTAACCCTTCTGTTCTTCAATTTCTATCAGCAGTCCTATTAGGCTCTTTGGTATGATAATTTTTTTAATGTAATGTTAGTTGTTCATCTTGAGGTTGATTCTGCGCCAAATTGATATATGTTTGTGTGTTTTCAGAAACCCCTCATATGCAAAAGCTTCATACTGTCAAGGCTGCTACAGTGCTCTCAGGTTGAATAAGAAAGTGCATTCTAAAGCTGTTGAGCTTCTCCAAGCCATACCAAAACCCTTCTTATCCCTTCACCTGAGATTTGAACCAGATATGGTTGCCTACAGTCGGTGTGCATACACTGGTCTTTCTTCCAAATCAATGGACTCCATTGAAGCTGCACGTGGGGAGGGTAGGAAGGTATTGACAGGTGATGCTGCCCGCTTGTGGAGGAACCGTGGCAAGTGCCCTCTAACACCAAGTGAAACAGCATTTATCCTCCAAGCGTTGGACATTCCTACAAATACAAACATTTATTTAGCCGCTGGTGATGGGCTAATGGAACTTGAGGGTTTCACATCTGTTTACAAAAATATATACACTAAATCATCTCTCCTGGCCCATGAAGATTTTGAGAATATGCATGGCAACACAAAAGCTGCTCTTGACTACTATGTTTCAGTCAACAGTGATGCCTACATTGCCACATTCTTTGGAAATATGGATAAGATGGTAACTGCAATGCGAACAATGCAAGGTCTCCAGAAGACACTGGTCTTGAGCAGGAGGGATTTTGCAAACTACACTGCCGCTGGACTAGCAGGAGAGCAACTGGCTAAGGCTATGTGGGATGTTCATCGAGAGGAATATATCAGGGGCAGGGGATCGGCTCTGCCTGAGTACTGCTTTTGTGAGTTCAAATTGTAGCACTTGTGGGCTAGTGGCATGAGGTTTACCTAGACTGACACCTGTTAGCTTATAATGCAACTCGTCGATCACTGTGATTGTGTAAATATGAATATGCTGTTACTGCAATAGTGCAATGAGATTTTGATCAGATGACCTTCAACTGGGTACTGCCGAGATAGATGTTTTATGACCTGGCCTTCTGCATGAGTCAGCTGCGTTGTAGTTTCCAGACCAAGATAAATGCTCTGGTTGGGCTTCACTGGGTGCCACATGCCAGGACGCCCGTCCTTCGTTCATGTACTACCTGCTTCCAGTGCTCGTTATCATCACTGCCTTTGGGACATGTTCCGCTGGACGAGCTGCCCCTAACAGGGCTAACACTGTTTCTGACTGCTTACTGGATTTTAGGAAGGTTTCATGAAATTTCAGCACATGATTAACTCATATGCACCATAGCTGCAACTAATATAGTAATACGTCAGGATGGATGGTTTCTTTACGTTCCTAACCACTTTCTTTGTGATATGTAACCGGCACTACACTATGGGATCTCAGATAGTTGTATTGTGTACACCGTTCATTCGGCGCTCTATGTTCTTGATGAAATACGTGTGAAGTTGTTTTTTCTAAAAAAAAATGTATATACGTTATTTTACACATGATACTTGCAGCTCTCAGGGCTATTGTTTGCGTGCTTTGTTCTACCTAGTAACTTAGGTCTTGTTTAGTTTCAAAAAAGTTTTAAGATTCTTTATCACATCGAATTTTATGGGGCATGCATAGAGCATTAAATATAGATTAAAAAATAACTAATTGCACAGTTTGTCTGTAATTTGCGAGATGAATTTTTTGAGTCTAGTTAGTCTATAGTTGAACAATAATTACTAAATACAAACGAAAGTGTTACCCTAAATAGTCACCGACTGTGCTTTCTTTGCTTTTCTTTTTCTATATCCAGATTAATAAAGGAATTACTAGAATAACACAAGAAATGAAGAAATTATAGGAACAACTTTATAGAAGATCTTAGTGCTCAGTGTGATTTGCAATGTTCTAGTTGATAATTTTTCAATTTAATGTTGTTTTGGTGGCCAAAAAAGTTGAGAGATGTGTGGTGGCGCCGACTGACACTGGTTCTATGCATGTGTCCAAGGTGTGCTCCATGAGTAGAAAGCGGCTAGACCCCCACGAGATCCATCTGGGTGCGCCTCCACTTCCACCTCCGGCATTGGGGTGCTCTGCGGTGCCTCCACTTTCTCCATTGGCACTGAGGGGCTCACGCGGTGCTCGTGTGGTGGGCGGGGTTCCACCGGAGGAGAAGCTCTTTAGCGCCAGAGAAGTGAGGGGAACGAGCAGAGGAGGTGAGGAGGACGAGGAGCGAACAGAGGAGGAGCGATGACGTGAGCGAGGAGCGGCGGTGCGTGACGCGAGTCACTGAGATGGAGTGGTTGCACAAGGAGGGGAGGTGAACAGCCGCAAGGGAGGTGTCGCGAACAGATCGGGGGCTGGCCATGGCCTGGCCAGGAATAAACGGCCGAATGGGGCGTTCAACCTAAGCCAGACTCTGGTTGTACGGATGGCCAGCACTAGTCTAGCCCCAGCCCCTTTACAGGGAACCAAAAAACAGACTCCAGGAAGCCATGATCAGGGTTGGCCACCTAATCAAACACGTCCGTAGCAGCCAGCCATCTCCACATGCCCGCGCGCATAACTCCATTAGCTTGGAACTACCGGGCCAAGGATCCGGCGTCGCTCCTCCTCTTCTTGGTGTCGACCTTCTCCCTCTCCCTCTTCCCTCACTGGATTCACGCGCCATGGGGAAAGGTTGACGACGGCGGGAACTCTCCGCAAAAAGAAGACTGGACTAGAGATAGGGGAGATCAATAGAGAAAGCAAAAGGAGAAGAGGAACTTGAGGCTGTTTGCGCTGCTCCGCTCGCGGCTCTTCCTCCCGTGAGCCTAGGTAGATTCTCTCGTGACCTGCACCAACTGGATGGGACCGAGAGACAGGAAGAGGGAAAACGCGAATGAGAGGGATGATAGCGGTGGATGCCGCCACCGTTAGCCTGGGCGACTTGTAAAGGATGGAGTGAGGGGGCAAAAACGACATTTTGCATGCACTCATGGACACATGACGCTTAATAAGGTCTTGTTTAGTTCGCAAAAAATTTTGGTTCGACGTACTGTAACACTTTCGTTTTTATTTGACAAATATTGTTCAATCATAGAGTAACTAGGCTACTGTATAATTAGTTTTTATTTTCGTCTATATTTAGTGCTCCATGTGCCACAAGATTCGATGTGACGGAGAATCTTAAAAAGTTTTTGGTTTTTGGATGAACTAAACAAGGCCTAATAAATAGAGATGAAGGAGATTGATCCGCAAATGGATTGTTTAGGGAACAGTTTAGGGATAATTTAAAGACGAAAATGGCTATTTCGCCTTTATTATTTTATATCTATACAACTAAAAAGACCCGGATGTTATCGTCGTACCATCCATCGGCCTGCCTCGCTCCCGCAACGCCCTTCCTCTCCCGTCACCACGAAGATCTCCACTTGCTAACCGCCGCGCAGCTCCCCCACGCAGCTCCCCTACCCTTCTCCTCTCCGCGCTTGCTGCCGTCGAGGCCGGCGGACGCACGCCACCCTAAACCCCAGCACACCGCCGGACGCACGCCAGGCCAACCGCCGCCGCGCAGCTCCCCCACGCAGATCCCCTAAACCTTCTCCTCTCCGCGCTTGCTGCCGTCGCGGCCGGCGGACGCAGGCCAGGCTGCCCCAGCACTCCGCCGGACGCACGCCAGGCTGCCGCCGTCCAGCTCCGCCACGCAGATCCCCCACCGAGGAGGCCGCACCCACCACCCGCAGGTGAGGCAGGGCGGCTTCGATTGGGCTGCGGTGATTCGGGGGGCCGGATCTGGCTGGGGCTTCGTCGGATCTCGGGCTATTTCGGCGTGGTTGCATTCCAAATCTCACGATCCCTAATCTTGGCTGCCACCACAATCTCGCCGCGAGCCCCTGGAACATCTACACCCGCTTCTCCGCCGTTGGCGTCGAGATCGCACGCCGCGGGGAAGGCGCTCGGCGCTCGCGTCGGCGGTTCGAGGCCACCCGCCGTAGCCGCTCCCATCGCTGCCGTAGGCGGTGGCTTTGCCTAGGAAGAGAGCCTTCCCTGCCAGTTCAACGGCGCATCTCCATCTGGGCAGGCACCTTTCCAAGGTCACACGACGCGTCTCCGTCTTCCCCGACGGGCGAGCTCAGCCTCTGCAACGAGTGAGCTCCCCGGCGGCGGCCGTATCAGGCTCCTCTCCAAGGTCACGCGTGGGCTCCGTCTTCCCCAGCGAACCACACCCAGGCGAGGCTGCGATGGCCCTGGCGGGTGCTCGTCCAAGGATCCGCGCGGTGGTGAGTCAGGATGGATGAGGGGCCCTCGCACCACCAGGTACGTTTGCCCCTTGGTCTACCTTCCTCCTATGCCAAACCACGCACCCAAACCTGAACTTAGTATTTGTGCTCAAATCTGATCTGGTAACAAGTGTATATGCATGTATTATGCCTACTAACTTCAGTTTTGTACAAATATGTACAAGTACCATGAGAAGTCCATTGTCTGCACATCAGTGCATTGCAATGTTCTTTTTGTCTATACCAATGTTGCTCTTTTTATTTTTCTAATGATGAGCCACTGATGGCATTGTTTTCTCGATCCCTTTTGTTCTTGCTGACAATGGACAATTTTACACAGTTATTGTGCAGAAAGGATTTGATCCACAATGGTTGGCAAATGCACTGCGGACGACGAACTTATCCGGCGTCCTCATCAGCAAACTTGTCTGTATAAAAGGATCAGATGCCCTTTCAAAACACTTGAATAATTATAGATTATTAATGGCTAAGCAAAATCGTTTCTGCTAGAGTGCACACTTTATGCTGCAAATGCCAGGATGCGAGACATTGTCACATCTTGTACTGCTGGCTAACTATCTGTGTTCTCTCATAAGAATCAAAATCGGTCATAAAACCAGATGGTGAGTTTTGTTATTTTTATGTGTATGTTTGATCATTTTATATGAGAAGAGCCATTTCACCTAGGTGTCTGGTTCTAAATAGCATATGTATGACTTTCTTATGGTCATTGTTTGTTATCTAAAAATAATCATCTCTGCCCCTACATAAACCAATGTTTCTAGAATAATATATAGACTGACTGTGGACTGTGCTATATGTTTGCTTTTGTTACAATGATGATATTCTTGACTAACATGTCTGCCCCTGCATAACCCAAGTTTGTTGATGAGGACAATCTCTTGTTCCTCGCTGAGAACTGAAATTTCTTCTCCCTATCCCTTTGATCTTGTCTGGCTATTTCCTTCTTATTTTCCAAACAATTTTTTGACCCATTATTAAACAACAATGTTAATTGTATGAACTTTGTCTATTTGATTAAATGTCACTTTACCGTTCATATTTAATTTTGTAATATTATTATCTTATCGTGTGATCTGTGTGTTTTTAGTACATATAAAAGTTTTGTTGTCCCGTAGCAACGCACGGGCACGAACCTAGTTTATTTAAAAGGCGCAGATGTTGACAGCTCGTCCCCTTCGTCTTCCTTCCAGATCGCGCTCTCGCAATCCACATCGGCACATCGCGCGCACAGCTTGCAGACCAGTGAGGGCCTGAGAGGCTGAGAGCCATCCCAGCAAGGGCGCCGCCCATGGCTGAGTCGCTCCTCCTCCCCGTGGTGCGCGGCGTGCTTGGCAAGGCCACCGATGCGCTCGTCAAGAATGTCAGCCGCATGTGGGGCATCGACGGCAACCGCCGCGACCTGGAGCTCAAGTTTCTGTACGTGCAGTCCCTACTGGCCGACGCCGAGGCGAAGGCCGAGGCGGACACCGAGGCCGGCCGCGCCGTCAAGGCGTGGATGAAGGAGCTCAGGGCCGCCGCGTACCAGGCCGACGACGTTCTCGACGACTTCCAGTACGAGGCGCTGCGCCGCGAGGCCCACAGCCTTCGTTCTACCTCCAGCAAGGTACTTGACTACATCACCTTCAGAAATCCACTGGTGTTCCGTCTTAAAGCGAGCAGGGACCTCAAGAATGTGCTGGACAAGATCCACAAGCTGGTGGAGGATATGAAGAAATTTGATCTGCTGCAGCGCGAGCCAGTGGCGCCACAAGCTCTGTATAGGCACACGCATCGGCACTGGACGAGTCTGCAGACTTCATTGGAAGAGACAACGACAAGGATTTCGTGGTGAAGCTTTTGCTGGACCAGCAAGATCAGCGGAATGTGCAGGTTCTGCCCATCATAGGAATGGGAGGTCTGGGCAAGACCACACTAGCCAAGATGGTGTACAATGACAGCAATATTCAGAAGCACTTTGAGTTGAAGATGTGGCACTGTGTCTCAGACAACTTCGAAGCCATTTCTGTTGTGAGATCCATCATAGAGTTGGCTACAAATGCAAGATGTGACCTGCCTGACACCATAGAGCTGTTGCAAGGGAAGCTGCATGAAGTTGTTGACCGGAAAAGGTTCCTACTAGTTCTTGATGATGTGTGGAATGAAGATCAGCAGAAGTGGGAGGATGATCTTAAGCCGCTGCTATGTTTTTCTAATATTGGATTGGGAAGCATGATTGTTGTCACAAGTCGAAGCCAAAAAGTTGCCTCTATAATGGGCACTCTTCCACACCATGAACTAGCATGCTTGAGTGATGGTGATTCATGGGAATTGTTCTCAAAGAAAGCATTTAGTAAAGGGGTGCAAAAGCAAGAAGAGTTGATAACGATCGGTAAACTGATTGTTAGCAAGTGCAAGGGACTACCTCTTGCTTTAAAGACAATGGGTGGCTTGATGAGTTCCAAACATCAAATTAAGGAATGGGAGGCCATTGCAGAGGATGATAGGGTTGGCAAAGATGAAGTATTGTCCATTTTAAAATTGAGCTACATGCACTTGTCATCCGAAATGAAGCAATGCTTTGCCTTCTGTGCGGTATTCCCTAAGGATTATGAGATGGATAAGGATAAGTTAATCCAACTATGGATGGCAAACAATTTTATTCATGCAGATGGAACTACAGATTTTGTGCAGAAAGGTGAATTTATTTTCAGCGAGTTGGTGTGGAGGTCATTTATTCAAGATGTGGATGTCAAGATATTTGATGAATATCATTTCGCTGCACCTGCACACAAGAAAATTGGGTGTAAAATGCATGATTTAATGCATGACTTAGCACAAGAAACTACAGATGAGTGTGTTGTTGAAGCAGAGCTAATTCAGCGGAAAACATTGATAAACAATGTACGTCACATCCAGTTGTCATGGTCTAAACCAAAAGAACAAATCACTAGATTGATGGAAAACTCATCTCCTATCCGCACTTTATTAACTCAGTCAGCACACGTGTCTTTTAGTAAATCAGATCTCAAGGCACTCAAGAAGTTAAAACTAACATCATTAAGAGCACTACGTTGGGGAAACCGATCTGTTATCCGTACAAAGCTCATAAATACAACACATTTAAGATATCTTGATCTTTCGGGGTCAAGAATTGTTAGATTGCCGTCTTCAGTTTGTATGTTGTATAATTTGCAATCATTGATTCTGGATCATTGTTGGAAACTAGAGTTTTTACCGGAATGCATGCAAACTATGAGAAACCTCACCCACATTTATTTAACAGGATGTGATAAGTTGAAGCGGATGCCTCCAAAACTTAGTCTGCTACACAACCTCTGCACACTCACAAAATTTATTGTTGACTATGGAGATGGCTTTGGTATTGAGGAGCTCAAAGACCTAAGACAACTTGGAAATAGGTTGGAACTGTTAAATTTAAGGAAAGTAAAGAGTGGTTCGAAGATCAATCTCCATGAGAAAAAGAATCTAACTGAACTATTTTTGCATTGGGGTCGTAGCAGAAAATACAATCCATTGCATAATGAGGTCATCAGTAACAATGAGGAAGAAGTGCTAGAATCTCTTGCACCTCATGTTGAGCTGAAAACAATGGGGCTACATGGGTATGCTGGCTTATCCATCTCACAATGGATGAGAGACCCACAAAAGTTTCAGTGTTTAAGAGAACTATATATTTCCAACTGCCCAAGATGTAAGGATATGCCATTTGTGTGGTTATCATCCTCTCTTGAGAAATTGTATTTACGCTGCATGGATAGCCTGTCTGTATTATGTAAGAACATTGACATGGAAGGTTCAAGGTGCAATACCTCTCTAGCAATTTTTCCAAAGTTAAAGACAATGTGGTTGGAGACATTGCCAGAGTTGGAGAGATGGGCAGAAAACAGTGCAGGAGAACCTAATAGTTTGTTGGTGTTTCCCCAGCTGGAAGAGCTGCACATCATCAACTGCATGAAAATTGCAACTCTTCCGGAAAGCCCAGCTCTCACTTCTCTAAATTGTTACAGTAAGCCTGTAGAAGGCCTCGTTCCTATGGGCATCCCTTTGGGATCTTGTCCATCTATTGTCCAGTTGAACATTGGGATGCTGGTAGACATGGTGATGCCTGTAAAGAATCATCAAAACCAAAGCCAAAGACCTCCGCTAGACTGCCTGAGAAGTTTGCGTGTACAAAATGACAGTGGCTTCATATCAGTGTTCAACTCATCCAAATTGCAACTTGGTCTTGGGGATTGCCTGGCCTTCGTGGAACAATTGGAAATCTCATCATGCGACAATATTTTGCACTGGCCAGTAGAGGAGTTCAGATGCTTGGTTGGGCTTCGATCTCTGGATATTAAATGGTGCGACAGACTAGAGGGGAAGGGCTCATCATCCAAGGAAATCCTTCCTCTACCCCAGTTGGAAAGGTTGGAAATATATAGCTGTGATAGCTTGCTGGAGATACCGAAGCTGCCCGCTTCACTTGGGGAATTGGAGATTAATTCGTGCAGAAGTTTGGTGGCGCTGCCTTCGAACCTTGGAGATCTGCCAAAATTGAGGCATCTCAATCTGTGGGTCTGCGATGAGCTGAAAGTGCTGCCTGATGGGATGGATGGCCTCCCTTCTCTTGAGCAACTGTGGATCGGTTCTTGCCCTGGGATTGATAAATTTCCACAGGGCCTCCTCCAGCGGCTCCCGGCCCTCAGATCCCTGGACATACGGGGCTGCCCTGACCTGCAGAGACGTTGCAGGGAAGGTGGGGACTACTTCGACTTTGTCTCTCCAATTCCAGATAAAGACATACCCGCAGCAACAACAAAACCCTAAATGAAGAAGTCCCCAGGGAGGTTCCTCCCCTTGTGTGGTGGTGACTCTCAGAGTAATTGAGGTGTGTAATCTATCACCTCCAACTATCTCTCATATTCCTACTCCTTCCTTCCTAAAGGCTGAGATCACTACAGTTTTGGTTGTTCTTGTTAAGTATATGAAGGCCCATCTAATATAGGCCCATATGGCCCATGAGGCTCTCTATATATAGTTATCTCCACTAATGGAGTTATCATCTTCTCAAATTACTAAGGTTAGTAACATGCTAACAAAGCAAGGTTTAGGGTCGAATTAGGGCTAATCTGATCCCTAATCACCCAAGATCCATTTTTTTTTCTCTGGTGGCCGCACGCCCTTCGCGTTGGGGTTCCTCTGTTTTCCAGCGGGCGGCTCGTCGCCGTCGCGCTGCGTCATCTGCATCTTCTTCATACGCGGGGCCGCGTCTGGGTCTTCACGCGCGGGGCCGCGTCATCTCATGCGCGGACGGACGCGAGGGGCAGCGGGTCTTCACGCTCGGACTTCGTCGACTCGCGTCTGGGACTTCACGCGCGGGGCTGCGTCATCTCACGCGCGGCGCGCGGACGGACGCGAGGGGCAGCGGGTCTTCACGCGCGGACTTCGTCGACGCGCGGATCTCGTCCGACCTGCACGTGCGTGGCACGCGCGCCTGTCTTCACGCGCGCACAAGCGGCCATCTGCCGCCCGACTTCCTGCTGTCCGCTTGGAAACGTGCCTCTTGCCCGTGGACTCAGTACTGCAACCGGCTTCATCCTCTGCTTCCATAGTGATCATCTCAGGCAGCATCCAGTCACAGTGGTAACAAATTTTCTCTTCTCCTTATTGGTCTGCTAGAAGTTCCCAGTCATGTCACAGCTCAACACCATTGTTATCAACATTACTCTTGATGGTCAGAATTACCCAGAATGGGCATTTTGTGTGGAAACTGCTTTGAGGGGTCATGGCCTCCTTTTTCATCTCACTGATGATCCTCCTGTGCTTCAGCAAGATCAGAGTAATGCTGCTGATGTCAAAACTTGGCAGATCAATGATGGCAAGGTGATGGCTGCCATGGTCAACAACACTAAGCAATCCATGATTATGAGTCTGTCCAAGTGCCAAACAGCCAAGGCTATCTGGTCATGCTTGAAGGGTCGCTATGTTCAGGACAGTGGTGCTCTTTTGCACACCCTCATGCAGCAAACCCATGTTATCGAGCAGCAAGACATGTCTATTGATGAGTACTACTCAGCTTTTGGTCGTCTGATGGGATCCTTGACCTCTATGGTGCCTGCGTGTACAGCTGCTGATTGTCCAGCCCACAAATTTATTGACAAGTTCCTTATCGTTTTGTCATGGGTGTTAAAGCAGAATTGGATTCCATACGTACTCGGTTGCTTCATGATTCTTCTACTCTAACCATGACAAAGGCACTATCAGATTTGCTTGCTGAAGAGACGCGTCTCCGGTCTCTGAACTCTTCCATGCAAGTGTCTCACAGTGTGTTGGCTGCTAAGAAGTTCAGTACACCAAAGAGTGTCTCTCTGGAGCCTTGTCCGCATTGTGGTAAAACTGGTCACACTCCAGAAAATTGTTTCCTGCATCATCCAGAGAAATTGGCTGAATTTCGTGCTCGTCGCGCTGCTCGCACCACTAGGGGTCGTGGTACAGTTTCCACTCCTAGAGGCTCTGTGTCAGTTGCTGCTGCTGCTGGGTCTTCCTCTTCGTCTTGGGTACTTGATTCCGGGGCTTCTTTCCATGTCACATCTGATCAGTCTCAGCTTGTTGCTTGCAAGCCTGTTGCCGATGGTGCTTCTATTCAGACAGCCGATGGTACATCCTGTCATATTACACATCAGGGCTCTCTTTCCAATTCTTATTTCTCTGTTCCTGATGTGTCTTTTGTACCTCAATTGTCTATGAACCTCCTTTCTGTTGGTCAACTTGCTGACCATAACTGTTTTGTTGGATTTGATGACTCATCTTGCTTTATTCAGGATCGTCGAACCGGGACTGTACTTGGGACTGGCCATCGCCGTAGTGGCTCACCTAGCCTCTATGTCCTCGACACCTTGCGTCTTCCTCATATCTCCGCTCATGTGTCATCAGCCGTTTCTTCATCATCGCCATCTACTTCGTCCTTCGCCGAGTGGCATCACCGTCTTGGTCATTTATGTGGGTCTCGTTTGTCTAATTTAATAAATAAAGGTTGTTTAGGTCCCACATCCATCGAGTCTAGTTTCCATTTTAAAGGTTGTAAGCTTGGGAAACAGATACAACTCTCATATTCTATTAGTGATTCCCATGCTGCTAAACCTTTTGATCTTATTCATTCTGATGTATAGGGTCCTGCACCTTTTGCTACAAAGGGTGGTCATAAATATTATGTTATTTTTATTGTTGATCATTCTCGATATACTTGGATTTACTTTATGAAGCATCGGTCTCAGTTGTGCTCTGTTTACCAAACATTTGCTCGCATGGTACACACTCAGTTTTCTATCCCGATTCGATTTTTTCGTTTTGATTCTGGTGGAGAGTATTTATCCATTGCCTTTCGCCAGTTTTTGGACTCTGAGGGTACTCTTGCTCAGCTTTCTTGTCCTGGTGCCCATGCTCAAAACGGGGTTGCTGAACGCAAACACCGTCATCTGATAGAAACAGCTCGCACACTTTTGATTGCTTCTTTTGTTCCTTCACACTTTTGGGGAGAGGCTGTTTCAACGTCTGTGTATCTTATTAATAGACAACCATCGTCCAAATTGTCTGTTAAGTGTCCTGGTGAGGTTCTTTTCGGGACTCCTCCTCGCTATGACCATCTTCGAGTTTTTGGATGTCTATACTATGTTTTGCTTGCCCCTCGTGAGCGAACAAAGTTGACTGCTCAGTCAGTTGAGTGTGTTTTCCTAGGATACAGTCCTGAGCATAAGGGTTATCGTTGCTATGATCCCTCTTCTCGTCGTATACGTATCTCCCGTGATGTCACCTTTGTTGAGGATCATCCTTTCTTTTATAGCTCTTCTACCAAGTCATCATATGTTCCTACAGAGTCCACCTCTTTTATGTCCCTTCCTCCTACTTCAGTCTGTGATGATGCCAGTCCACAATGTGTGTCCCCTCCCAGTCCACTCATTCATATTCCTTTATCTCTAGACATTCTTGATTGACCTCCACCACCATGATCACCTCCTCCACCACCTCTTGTTGATAATCAGCCATCCATCCTTCCTGCGTCACCACCACGTCATCCACCCATCATCAAGACCTATTCTCGCCGTCCTAAAAATCCTATTCCCACCTCATCGGCCAGTCCTGATGCTCCTAGTGTTGCTGATTTTACTAATTCTGATGAGCCGTGTGCTATTTCTGATGAGACACAGGTTGATCCACGATATAATCTACGAAATCGTGCTACTATTGTGCCTCCTGACAAGTTGGGATTTCCTCGTGCGAGTGCTATTGTTGATGAGCCATCCACTTATCAGGAAGCATCTTGTATTCCGGAATGGCAGCTTGCTATGTCTGAGGAGCTTGCTGCTCTTGATCTTCAAGGCACTTGGGAACTTGTTCCACTACCTTCACATGCCGTACCGATCACTAGTAAGTGGGTTTTTAAGATTAAAACCAAGTCCGATGGTTCTATGAGAGATATAAAGCCCGTCTTGTTGCACGCGGGTTTCAGCAAACTCCAGGACTTGATTATGACGAGACATTTGCCCCTGTTGCTCACATGACCACTGTCCGTACTTTACTCGCAGTGGCTGCTTCATCTTCTTGGGCCATATCTCAGATGGATGTTAAGAACGCTTTTCTTCATGGTGATTTGAATGAAGAAGTTTATATGCAACCACCTCCAGGTGTTGATGCTCCTCCAGGTTTTGTTTGTCGACTTCGCCGTGCTTTATATGGTCTTAAACAGGCACCTCGTGCTTGGTTTGAACGTTCTGTATCAGTGATAAAGACAGCTGGTTTCACACCTAGTGATCATGACCCTGCTCTATTTATTCATATCTCACCTCGTGGTCATACATTGCTTCTTCTATATGTTGATGATATATTGATTACGGGTGATGATGTGGAAAACATTTCTCTTGTGAAACAACAGCTTGGTGAGCACTTTCAAATGTTCGATTTAGGTCCTCTCAGCTATTTCTTAGGCATTGAGGTTAAGCAGTGTGCCAATGGATACTATGTTTCTCAGACCAAGTACATACAAGATCTTATTGCTCGTTCTGGTATCACTGACAATCGGACAACTGCTACACCGATGGATCTTCACTTGCAACTTCGTCCTACTGATGGTACACCTCTTCCGGACCCCTCTAGATATAGACATCTTGTGGGTAGCCTTGTTTATCTGACTGTTACCAGACCGGATATTGCTCATGCAGTCCATATTCTAAGTCAGTTTGTGAGTGCTCCCATTTCTGTTCATTTTGGGCATTTACTTCGTGTGCTACGGTACTTAAGGGGGACATCATCTCGGTGTTTATTCTATGCCCGTAATAGTCCGCTTCAACTCCATGCTTACTCGGACTCCACTTACCACAACTTTGAAAGCAAATTGTAATTTAGTAGCCAAAATATTTCTTGTCTGCTGGTTTTTGTTGTTTGGTACACCATATTCTGCATAAATGATTATACATTGATTTAGCTAAATCAACCGCTTTTCCCCCAACACCATTTTGGCTTATTATCCTCAACCGATAGCAAAGGACCACCTAGTTTCCAAGCCTTGTAAACTGATATTGTTATCTTCTGAAAGTAGGATTCCATCTTCTACTGGCCATTCAGCCACAGAGTTATTTTTGCTAATAGCTAATCTCGTATAATGCAGGGAATTGCTCTTTAAGTTAAGTGGAACCAATCCACAGCATGTGCCAGATCAGAAGTCTGTTACCTTACCATTGCCAACAAGCATGATCCACCCTTTCAAATGCCTGACCTTAACTTTGGGGCCATCATTCCACACGGGCGAATTGGAGATTTGTGTCTCAACTGAACTACACAAGAATTTCTAACATATTTTTGCCAGAGGATCTTGTGGTAGAGTCAGGTTTGGTTTTTGCTGGGGTGGGGTCGTTCAACATCAACAGTATCAGGTCTCTACTCTCTATAAAGCTTATGGATTTAAAATCTGTTGCAATTTGTGGTTGGTTGCTTATTTTCTCTCTCTTTCTTTGTTTCTTGAACCAGCCTGTACTTGTTATCTTTAGTGGCTGAGCCCCCTCCAGATTCTTCAAAAAAAAAATCTCGGTAAGTATTCGGGTGTCTCCCAATGGCAATTGCATTGGGAAATAACCAGTCTGTACTAAGTAAGGCATCATCTTTACCAACAAATCTCTTGGCAAAACAAACATGCAGTTTGTTGGGAAGGGTTTGATTCGCTTGTCCTTCTCTTCTGACCACCTGCATGTCTCATCCGGAAATGTAGCTCCTGGTGAGCTTTCAACTACTGACTAGCTGGAGACACACGGATGGCATCATCTGTACAGAACTAAAGATAGATGCCTACTCCTTCCGTCCCAAAATAAGTATCATTTGTGCTTCCTGAGAGATAATTTTGACAAAATATATATTAAAAAATATTAATATTTATGGTACATAATTAGTATCATTGTACTACTGCAGAAAGAATAACCGTGGCGGCCATTTTCCCTTTTCCGTAGCGGGCAAACGCGTCCGCCACGGCCATAAGGCCACGGTAAATCGTGGCCACTTCCGTGGCGGGCGCCGCTGACCGCTGCGGTTAATCGATTAACCGTAGCGGGCAACGTAAAGCGCCCGCTACGGTTAATAGATTAACCGCAGCGGGCTCTTTATGTTGCCCGCTACGGATACTTCCATTAACCGTAGCGGTCGATTTATGTTGCCCGCCACGGTTAAGTGTTTTTAAATAAAAAAAACACATTGCAGAACCATTGCTGCATATGAATTTAAACAATTTACAAATTCCAGAAAGTAGATTTCATTTCAGAAACAGAAGATATATATATACAGACACACATATGCCTGAAAATTCAATACATAAGACACAACATATCCCTGGAGATAAGTGTAGCAGGTCCCGTCGATGCACACTACGCAGCCGGTCTTCCCTTTGATCTGCCCTGATAGTGAGAAGAGACCGGGGTAATCGGTGATGGTGACAATGATGATGGCTTTTAGGGTGAACTTCTCTTTGCGGGATGCATCAATCATCTCTACCCCAACATCAAATAACTCCTGCATTTCCTCCATCAACGGCTCTAGGAAGACATCGATATCGTTACCAGGCTGCTTCGGTCCTGAGATAAGCATGGTCAGCATAAGATACCTTCGCCTTTGACACAGATGGGAAGGTAGGTTGTAGACGGTGAGTACAACCGGCCAGGTGGTGTGCGAGCTGCTAAGCTCACCAAAAGGGTTCATCGCGTCAGTACTCAGCGCGAGCCGAACGTTCCTAGGATCCTTACCAAATTCCGGGTATGCCTTGTCAAAATCTTTCCACTGTTGGCCATCGGATGGGTGCCGCAGCATGCCATCATCCTTCTTGCGGTCAGCATGCCAGGACATGAGCTTGGCATCCTCTGGGTTCCCGAATAGTGCATGCAAGCGGTTGGTCACAGGCAGGTACCACAACGATAGTGATGGACTTTTCCTCCGCGTGTAACCCTCTTCTTCCTCATCCTGCTGAGATGAGATGCGATTAGCTGCGGCACTGCTATTCTTGGCTCCCTTCTTCCTCTTCGGACGACCCCGTAAGGCCACATCGTCGTCTTCGTCCACACGACATCCAACATTCCTCTTGTAGCGACTGGCGCCGCAGTGCGGACAACTCGTCATATTCTCATACTCCTTGCCTCGATACAGGATGCAGTGGTTGGGGCAGGCATCAAACTTTCTAAGTTTCATCGATAGGTATTTGCGGAGACCTTGTTACCCGTCGGGTACGTGGTAGCAAGGTAACTTAACAGCTCATTGAAGCTAGTATCAGACCAGTCATGCCGGGCCTTCATCATCAACATGTGGAGGTTGAACCGGAGCACCGTACACTCCTTTGGACAATTACCGCCGTCCTTATACAGTGGATCAAGTGCAGCCTGCTTCATCTCCCTGAAATTTTCCAACCACTTCGGGGAGCCATACACAACGTCGTCTTCATCGATGTGGCTGACTAAACCCTCGATCACCTCGATATCCTCCGGTTCCTGCACAGTAGCCGCCTCGCCATATGCAACACCATCTGCCATCTCCCCGAGTATATCCTCCACTCTGTCTGAATCAACGTTGTCATTGTTGCCACAGGTTGGCCCTGCAGTCGTTGGAGATGAGATGGGCGCTCTAGGTTCTTGGTTCATGGTCGTCGATGTCGAGCTCAAACCGGATGCATCACCACTGGGGTCCACTCTTTCACCGTGATGAGTCCAGACCGTGTAATCCTCCATGAAACCAAACCGAATCAAGTGAGACTGCACCGTACCTTCTTTCGTGAAGGCTGTGAGGTTCTTGCAGTGAGAACATGGACATATAGTTGTCGTCCGCTTCGATCTCTCACGGTGAGCTTTCGCCGTGGCAATAAACTTCCTCACTTCGACAAGGTACCGCGGGTCAAGCACCCGATTCATCCCATACATCCATTCCGACCTATCCATCTCGTGCCTGCGAACTGTTACACATCGAACAAAGAAGGTTTCATATGGATCCATTAAGAATCTAGAAAAAAAATATAGTTTTCTCTCTCCTCTATGAAACTAGATCTAGATCTAGATCTACCTATATATAGAGAAAGAGGAGGGAAAGAGGGGAGGGAGTTCCTATGTACCTCTTATGATGTCCTACTCCACCAAATCAAATCAAAGTTCTAAACCACAATTCAATTGTTTGGTCAAATTTTAGGGCAAAACCACTCCCCCCATGATTTGGAAGAGAGCAGCCGTGAGGAAGAAGAAGGGGTCGGCTGGCTGCTATTTATACAGCCAACGAACTACTGAAGCGGGCTTCTATAAGGAGCCCGCTACGGTAAATGTCAATTAACCGAAGCGGGCGACGTAACGTGCCCGCTACGGTAAAAGCATTAACCGTAGCGGGCAAGTTACGTCGCCCGCTTCGGTTAATACGATTAACCGTAGCGGGCTTCTTATGATGCTCGCTGCGGTTAAACATTTACCGCAGCGGGCTTTCCTGTGGCCGGGCCTATACGCGTGCGGTTGAATAACCGTGGCGGGCAAAAACTGTGCCCGCCACGGAGGTGGAAATGGTCTCGTTGCGGTTAATCAATCCTGTAGTAGTGTTGGAAAGATCTTTAAGTCTAATTTTTTAACAAATTTATTTGGAGATACAAATATTCCACGTCTTTTTTATAAATCGGATCAAACTCGTGGCATGAAAACCTAGAACGACTCTTAATTTGGGATGGCGGAAGTATGCTCTTAGTCTGTATGTGCGCTTGTTTGTTTAATCTGATTCTACTGCTAGATGGAATGGATAGGATGGAAGCTAGCTTTACGCTCTTTGTTATGTATATCTTGATCTTGACAAGGGAGTTGCTTTGGAACCCAAGTCGTTTTGGTCTTCTAGAAGGAGAATCAGGTCCCAGCAAGCAACTACTTCAAATTGATCCCAAGTCAATGAGATTAATACCCAACAACAGGTCAAGAAACATCCACACTAGTAAAGTGAGTGTTCAACAATCACCCATGTGCTGAGACTGTGAAAACATTAATCAAGACTGCCAGTTGCATGACTCATAGTCATCGCGCTACTCCATGCTTATGTAAGTTAAGTAATCTAAGGGGTTAGTGGCTGTCTCCTACTTTTTATAATATAAAATTAGCAGCCTTTTCTCCCTTCCTAGTTGCGTCCGTGCGTGATTCAGTATACGTTTCGCAATTTTTTACCAATGATCAGTCAAACTTCAGCATTAGTTTATAGGGACACAATAATGTGGTACTATTAGGACAATATTTGAATAAATACATCGAGCCCAGATGCAGATGCAGCTACCCTAGTCATCCTGTGACGTCACTCTGATTTCTGCTGTTAAGTCAACAAATAAGAGCTGAGATTGAGCCACGTCACCTCAGAGCCTAACTCCATGTGCTCATAAAAGATTGTTCAGTGATCAAATTTCAACACACGACAAACAAAAATTGTCGATCTCGTGTTGGTGTGCTCACTAAATATTATTCAGTGGTCAAAATTCAACCACACGACAAATAAAAATGGGAGTCGAATAAATTAGAGTGATGGAAGGTTAATTGAGAGCTGAGCATGTGAGCTTTGTATTAATCACACCAATGTCAGGTTTGGATGACCACTGACTTCTTTTAACCAGAAAAAGGTTATTCAGTGAGACACGGAAGTAATAGGTAGCTAGCCCACATCACTCATTCATTCCTTTTTTAGGGGAACAGCACTGAAACCATTTGAGGCACCTGTATTTGTTAGGGCTATCAAGAAAGCTTTGTCATTAAATATTTTCTTTTGTAACAAAAAGATAGTCTTTTGATATTTTCCTAGTACAAAAAAGTTTGTATTTAAATATTTTTTGACTACAGGTGTGAACAGAAAGGACTGCAAATCTATGACTTGACCTCAAATGCCGTGCTGAAGCTTCCTTGTACTTCTGCTAGCTTATCTTTGCTGCATGGTGGCCTAGTATCAAACCTTATCTTTGCTTCAAACCGTAGGAGATTAACATTAACAAGGAAATTAGTAGGTGGCTATATATAAAGCGAAAATTAGATAAGTACATCATGCATTCTGAAGGAAATCAAGAGGTCAGCTTGGGCAATATGGCCCTTGGTTGCTAGTGTGTGTAGGTATATATGTATATATAATAAATATGATATGATAAATAATTCGCAGTATACATATTGAGTATAATCGTTGGCTTTATTACAGGATTGCAATCAAAATGGGGCAGGGTACACATCACTAATTAGATGAACCCATGAAGATCATGTAGGATCAGGCGTTCCAGATGAATGGCGCCAAACCTGTCACCGTGGGACGTCCAGATACATTGCATTATCAGCACAAATCGACTACGCGTATTTATAGACGTCGGTACACAGTATGGGTATGCTCCTCCATAACAATTCAATGTGATTCATCATCCATATGCACGTTTTTTCAGAGTGCGACAGGGTTTACCTCTTCTCTCCAAGAGAAACATATGCTACCGTGCAACTAGCATCAGTAACACTATAACAGTGGGTGGTCCGAATTGCCAGGAGGTAAGAACTGTTCGTTGGATAAAAATGGATTTAAAAAATCGTACATTTCTTTTTTTTTAATTCTTTCTTTCAGGTAGAAGAAAGATCGGTAGCATGCGCACTTCGTCATTTATCCATGTTTGATTTGTCCAGCAACCTGTTCCATGCATGGGCTATAGTAGTTTTAACTTTTAAGATAGACAAGTACTAGTGATTTTTTTTATCGGGATAAGTACTAGTAATTGTGTGCCCTCTCTTATCTGTCACTCATATTGTAGCATAATACTTTTCATATTGGATATTGTTGTCATCTTTGTCTAGCTTAGTTAGAGATTATTTTAGTTACTTTTCATAACTGTAAAGCTAAGTAAGTTAGATATAGATTTAAGGGGGTGTTAAATGTTTGTTGATAGTGAGGGGCGAATGGATGTGCTTGTAAGGTTGGTTCCAAAGACTAAGTGGGATAGAATAGGATGTGGTAATCCTTTTTATATAGGCATATGGTTTGGAGGCTACTAGGATGGAGTCATCCTTATATTCTACAAATATCCAGGGCAGCCTCATCCCTCCAAATCAAAAGGGATAGAGTTGATCTGTCATGCATTTTTGCCTTGTGCCCTATTGGCTAATCAAGTTCGACGCCATTTGCCCCTACCCATAGGTCAACCACGATGTCAGGGACATATCCGATTGGAGGTGTGAGCGATGGGCATAGTCATGTGCCCGGGCTGGGGCAGTGACTGAGCAATAGGCGTTGTTGTGTGACTGGACGAGTGTGGCCATGGCAAACGAGGTGCGTGACCACCACACAATGGGAGCGCCTGAACGGGGGTATGGGACCAGCGACCGGGTGGGGTGGCTTCTAGGGCGAAACCAAGGGAGTTGACATCCATGGCATGCAAAGATCGCGGGAGGGGGGGGCTAGTTCTCCATGGCAAAGAACGAAGGAAGATGAAGTAGGAAAGCTAACATCGGAGCCCACCTCAACTTCCATTAGAGCATATTCTAAAGACCATCTATATGGCAGTTCATCACAAAACTTAGAAAACAAGCTTAAAAAAAGATAGGGCCCCAGTAGACTCTCGAAACCATTCGTCATCTTTTAGGATCTCCAAATTAAAACCACCCTAGCTTTTTTGCTATCCACTAATGGAGAGGCTAGTTTACCATAATTTTTTCACATAAGAAAATTATTATAAGCCATCGAAGTTTAGAGAACGAAAGTTAGAAAGTCTATTGAAGACAACTACAGATATGTAAAGAGAATATTCATGTGATGGCTCTCCAAGAAAGAGTAATAGAAATCGAAGTTCAAAGAAACTCTTGAAGTCGCTTTTAACCGATTCAAACCAAGCATACCTCCTACCACAAAAAAAAAACACAAAGATAACTCTACCATCTCAACCAAACGAACACGTAGGGTTACTTCATCCATTAAAAATAAGACAAAACCATCCTGTCCTCAAAGCAAACACAACCGTACTTTATTTTAAGAAAATAACGACAATAACTTAGCAGTACTAACTCGGAGACTTAGACTAATAGCAACTAGGCGTATTACTTTACGTATAGATAGTTCACGTACTTTGAATTTGTGACTAACAACATGTATCCAAAAAAGTTATAAAGTGTCAACTTTTCTTAAATAATACTACTGGTATAAAATGCCTTGTGATAATTCTCAGGAGGGTAAAGATACAACCACTTTAACCGGTCGGTCACGGTAACAAAGCGCGAGCGCGTGCGCGTGTTGTCGGAAGCCGGTTGGTTATAAAGGAGGGGGACTAGCTAGGGACGGAGGCTTCTTGAAGTGCCCCCACGTACGCACTCGATCGACTAGCTTACCTCCCCCATCCATCCATCATCATCATCAGTCGAGTGATGGAGTGAGTCCCATCCTTATCGCCTCTCTGGCTGCTCTGCGCGACGTCAACCTCCTTCTCCGTCCTTGGACGCTAAGCTAAAGAGAGTTTCTAGCCCCCCAACCCCACCGCGCGCGCGCGACTAACAGCCGGACACGTACGTGAAAAACCAACGTACGATCGAGGAGTACTCCTATGGGCGTTGCCTCGCGCGCGCCGCCGCCGCACACGCAAGCGTGGATCGACCCAGAGAGATCAGCGCCGCCGCCGCCGCCGCTCACCAGCAGGGCGCCCGCCGCGACGAGGCACAGGCGGCGGCGGGAGGCAGCGGTGGTGTGTGGTGGCGGCCCCCGTTGCGCGCCGAGGACGAGCACGCCGTCATCGTCGCGGCGCTCGCGCACGTCGTCGGCGAAGGGAGGCAGGCGCAGCAGCAGCAGCCGCCGCCCGTGCTCGGCCACGGCCAGCAAGGTACGCACGTGTTAGCGCACGGGCCCACGTGCAGTGCTCTCCGTTTTTGTTTTCTTTTGTTTTTAATCTTTGAGATTTTGGCGTCTCTGCTAGTTGTTCTTTCTGTAGATGAACTGATTTTTTTTCTCAATGAATAGGAGTATGTCATTCAGCTAGCTTTGCACTCTGCCCATGTTTGCAAATGAATAATAAAAAAAAGAGAGAGTCCAATTTACAGCCTTTTTTTTCTAATTGGTCGTCGGTGAGTACTACAGTAGTTTGCAAAGTTTATTCACAATCGATCAACAGTACTATGAATGAATTACTCTACTGTTGTACCACTGTACGTAAGTCACAATTCACAAACGTATATATATAGTAGTAATAAATAACAGTAAAAACGAGGATCTTCTTCCCGGAGGGTTCTGAAAAAAAAAAATCACAGCGCGTGCGCCTGCGCCTAGCCGACGTGGCAATCCGATCGGCATGCTTCTGACTCTGCCCGGGTGGGCCCACGCTAAACGGTGGCACTCCCTGTTGCATTTCTGACACGCTCCCTCTGTCTGCTGTGTGTGGATTGATTCCAGTGATGCACCGGACTGCGCCGGCGGTGGAGCCGCCGCAGCAGCAGCGCCTGCGGTACCGCGGCGTGCGGCAGCGGCCGTGGGGCAAGTGGGCGGCGGAGATCCGGGACCCGGTGAAGGCGGCGCGCGTGTGGCTCGGCACCTTCGACACCGCCGAGGACGCCGCGCGCGCCTACGACGCCGCCGCGCTCCGCTTCAAGGGCGCCAAGGCCAAGCTCAACTTCCCCTTCCAGCAGCCGGCCACCACGGCCACGGCTTCGACGTCGGCGACGCTGGCACCGACTCCGCGGCAGGGGACGCGCCACGCCGCAGCTGCGCCTGCTGGTGCCCATCAGCAGGAGTTCCCGGACCTCAGCCGGTACGCGCACATCCTCCAGAGCGGCGGCGACCTCGACCTGCAGGCCTTCTCCGGCGCTGGCGGGCTGACGCCAGGGCGGTCCTCGACTACCACGGCATCGGCGTCGTCATCGTCGCCGCCGGCGCCGTCGGTGGATTGGTTTCCATGGCGAGGTCCTGCCTAACTAGATGCATACAGCAGTACTGATGAACTGATGATCAGCAGCAAACATGAGACATGTAGTTAAGTTAGCGTCTCTTTAGTCCTTCAATTCGAATCCATGAAATCCTGTAGCTATAACAATTAGTTATTACTCCCCTCCATTCTAAATTATAGATGTTTGGTTTTTTTTCTAAAAAGGTGAAAATGTTTTTATAATTTGAAATAGAGAGAGTATGTTCAAAGGTTGACAGATTTAGGGGTCTAAAATATTAGGTGATGTACATTCCATCCGAAAAAATACTTCTTCCATTTAAATTCGTAATTCATTCTATTTTTTTGGTACATAGTTGATATACACCATGTTCGATATAGTTTTAAAATTTATTATATATCTAGAAAAGTAAAAATAACATAATTGATATATACTAGGAGTATGTTCAAATATATTATGTTCTTAAAAAAAGTCAAAATAACTTACGATTTGAAAGAGACAGAGTACAATTTTAGATCTGTCAAAGTTAAACTATATCAAATTTGACTATAATAATATCAACATATATGATTCCAGGTAGCTATACTATTAAAAACATGTAGCATGGTGAATTTAATAATATATACATTTAGCATGATACTATCTTCATTCAAGAAATGATATAATTCTCGTTTTCCCAAAAAGTCAAATAGCTTGAATTTTGACTAAATTTATATCGAAAAAGTACAAACAATCATGATATAAAATATTATATATATATATATATATATAATATACTGTAATAAATTTGATCAAAGTTAAACTCATTTGACTGATATTGATCAAAAGAAAAATATTGTTGATTGACCATAAAATTTTGACCGATAAGTTCAGAGGGCCTTAGGCCATGTTTGGTTTAGAAAGTTAAATTTTAATTTCTATCACATCGAATGTTTGACACATGCGTGAAGTACTAAATATAGACTATTTATAAATTTAAAACACAACCAGAGAGTAATTTGTGAGACAAATTTTTTAAGTCTAATTAGCCCATAATTAAATAAAAATTGTTAAATAAAATAAAAAATTTTTTACAGTATCTATTAAATTTTAATACCATGGCAGAGGAGTAGTACACCTCAATATCACTGGCTTGTGACACGTCGGGTAGGCGCAGTGCAGGTCGTACTCGTACGGGGTACCATATGAACTGAAGCGAGAGCTAGTGACAGTTAAGTTGACAATACATTTTAGTGACACAGTCTAGGCAGGACTTATCAGTATCCCCAAAGTGTGTGGTCAAATGCTGCAATTTGCTCAATGTGGGGATCGAAACTGAGGACTCGGGACCATGCACGTCATTCTTATCTGATTTTCGTTCAAGCCCCTTGGACAGTAGTATAGTGGACAGGATAAGAAGGCGATCGAAGACCGAACTGATAGGCATTCCAAGCCGCAGCCAGCTAACTGTTTCCGGCCCGTTGATTTTGTACGCGTGGATGAGACTTGGTCGCTGCTTTTTACACTACCAAAGGGCGCTATGTGTCCAAAGTCGCCGTCCCAAAGAAACAACGGCGATTTTGTGCTACTATACCAGTGCGCACAGATCAAGATCGCCTAAAGGCATCCTCGAGGAACTCGATGCCAAACAACGTTGTTTCATGTGGACGACGGGCGGCACACGCAGGATAGCTCCAATGGATATCCAGCGCTCCAATAGTGTTCATATAATATTTTATACAAATAACAAAGAGAGAGTAACAAATTAGCTCTTCGTGAAGAGAGCTAGGCCCATACCGTTTTCTAAGATTCATAGATTGCACACTTTTGTGTACTAACATGTTAGATTAATCTATATTTTTTGTGAGATCCAGTTATAAACGCAGACATTCATATACACAAGAACACACTAACTTTTAAAAGTTCATACGGGCTAGCAAGTTGACTCTATTTTTCTATGCTTGCATCTTTTTTTTTCTAATAAGTTCAATGTGGCAACCTTCACTCTATTGATCACTGGTGGTGAGCATTGGGCAAAACACCGAGGTTGGTGACAAAGATAGTGTGTTTACTAATCATTCTGGTAGTATGAGATATTTGAAAAGAGATAAATGCAACAACTTTTATCATCGCCATAGCACCGCGAAAGCACTCATTGGCAACATAAAGGAAGAGCCGAAGAGGCAAGAATTGTGTGGGGCAAGAGAAAAAAACTGGTGTGATCATCCCTACCTCTTTTGAGGGCTTTAGTTTTTAAGCTTTCTGTGTTGTTTTGTTGAATTCAATTGTCTCTTGTTTGATGGACTTTTGCTCCTATCTGTTTTTTTTTTAAAAAAAACTTACTACCAACGTTTGTTCTACTCGTGGATTCATTGAGTGGATTCTTCTTCTAACCTTCAACCGTCGTCAGTCCAACCACCTCAACTTGCTCCACCATGCTATGGCATTGCATCTCGTCACTATCACTCTGCCTTAGCACCGTCCTCCTTCGTATATAGCCAGCTGCTCTATTATCCTTGACGACTTGAATGTCAAATTGCTAAGCTCAAGTAGTGACTCAATTGTCTTCGACTTAAGCTCAAGTTGCTAAGAAAGTAGTGACTCAATTGTCTTTGACTTAAAGCTCAACTTTCTAAGCAAGTAGCGGCCATGACCATCAACTTGTAATTCTATAACCTCGACATTCTTAATAATGGACAAATATTGTGAAATATATCTTCTCAAGAGCATGGACAAACAAAACGGACGAACAGAGAAAGCGAAGGGAACAATCATCACAGCTGAGAGAGAGAGAGAGAGAGAACAATCATCAACTCAAATCCTATTGCAATCAGTTGCTCTTGTCCTAAGATCCTCACGCTCCCAAAATATTTCATTTTCGTTGCACAAAATTTTGCATGAAGTCCAGAAATTACAGATAGACACGAACACGACGCTGAGTTGCATCCAGTCATCCACGGATCCACCGATGTGAAGAAAGAGAATAGCGAGAGAAACAGGCCATCGAATCAGATTGGATGGGAACGGGATGAGATCCTCGTAACCATTGGCCGGCCATTTTATTTCCGACAGCGACCCGCATATGTGTGCTCCCATCCTCCGGGACCAAATCCACGCCGTCCAAATGAGACCCCAGCATACTGGTAATGTTTCAGATACACCCTCAAAAGAAATAATATTCGGTCTTGAGCTCCAGTCATTTGCAAAGGGAAATTAGGGAAAATAACAACGAAGAACTACAAAACCCGACTGGAGTCAAATGAGCACCTGAGTGTTCTTAAGAATTTCTAGCTAGTCTTGTAATCACCAAGTCAAATTGACTGATCATCTTTCGGTCGAATCGTAGTATAAATAAATGTAGATATAGACGTACAATCACTCCTAAACACAAACAAGCCCAGTTTATCTATTTTATACAGTTTATGCAATTTTCTAAATTATTATCTTTAATTATTTTCTTCTCTGGCCCTAAAATTTGTAGAGTTTTGCACTGATGGTCCACATTTTTGCTATGGCCTGAAGAGATCCAATACAAATATAACCTACCAATTGTAATATTCCTAAATACCCTCTTCGTCCTAAAATAACTATCGCTCTCACTTTCCGTGAAATAACTTTGACTAAATATATATTTAAAAATTTTAATACTTATAATACATAATTAGTATCATTAAAAAGATATCTTAATCTAATTTTAACAAATTTATTTAGAGATATAAATGTTACACATATTTTATAGAAATCTAGTCAAACTTGTGATGCTGAAACCCAAAATTATAGTTATTTTGGAACGGATGGAATACTATAAATACTAGACCATCCATCCTAAAAAGAAAGTAACTCTCACGATTAGTTATTAGATATATTTTTATAGTAAAAATGTTTGTATACATGAATGTTGATACAATTTTCAATGGACTTGGTTAAACTTAAAGATGTTTGACTTATTTTAAAATTGGAATTACACTTTTTTATTTTTTTAGGATGGAATGAGTAAAGCACGATACACCATCAAAAACTAGTTTAAGATTTTAGGATACTATAATCATTATGGTTAGAGAGAGGTAATTTTGAAAGTTTTCTTTTTGTGATGAACAATTTTGAAAGTTGAGAACTATGAAATATAAGGTTATTTTAGTTATACTTAAACTATTATTAACATGGTCTTTAGTATAACACATTTCTTATTTAGAGAAATATATATTATCCAAAATATTAATAAAGGGTACACATTGCGAACATGTTTCAAAAGAAATCTACCTTTGCTAATTTGACGTTGCCAATTTATAAAAGTTTTTTTTAGTTTAATAGTTAATGTTTTTTTAGGGAAGTTTATAGTTAAAGTTAAACTAAAAATTTCGAACAAGAAAGTTTGTGAAACCTTCGTATTCGTATAGGTCCATGAACTTTTTTCATATTTAATTAAATCAAAATGCGAGGGTTCAAATGAACACTCTTCAACGATCTTTGTGCGTCTTGCTTTCGTTGCCGCGGCCGCATCCATCAATGGTCTTTATGCGATTCCGCCCCCAGCTCATCTTCTCCTCACTCCTCCGCTCCACCCCTAAACCCAGAACCCAGCCCGCCGCAACCCTAGCCGCCACAGCGCGCCGCCGGCACCACACCACCGTCGCCGTCACCTCCATGGCCGCGCCGTCGGAGGACGCGCTGCGGCGCGCGCTCGCGGAGCGCCAGGCCGCCGCGGACGCGCAGGCCGAGGCCGTGCGCGCGCTCAAGGCCGGCGGCGGCGCGTCCAAGGCCGACGTGGACGCCGCGGTCGAGGCGCTCAAGGCGCTCAAGGTCGAGGCCGGAGCCGCCGCGCGCCGGCTGCAGCAGGCGCTCGGGGCCGGCGCGGGTGGCGCCGCGAGGGAGGAGCTGCGGCAGGCGGTGGTGAACACGCTCGAGCGGAAGCTGTTCTACATACCCTCCTTCAAGATCTACCGCGGTGTCGCGGGGCTCTATGATTATGGCCCGCCCGGGTGCCGCGTCAAGGCCAACGTGCTTTCCTTCTGGCGCCAGGTGACGCCCGCGATCTGTCTCTGAATGCTTTGAATTTTTTACCCTGTAGTTTCGTCTTAGCTGATGTGCGTGGTTTGCTGTGCGTCAACGATTGTGACATTTGTGACCTTCAGATGCGGAAAAGTGGTTTGTGACCTTCAGATGCGGAAAAGACATTTGTGACCTTCAGAATTTTGTTTTCCCGTGGGATTTGTATCTATAATCTGGACGATGATAACGATTTTTCTATTAGGACAGGAGTGTTACATTATTGTCCCTTTTCAAGTTTGTATATGCATTGTTCTGTCAGCTGATAGCAAGAATATTTTCGGTGCTTTAGTTATACAATGTTGACATTAATCTTGACGAAACTTTTCTCATGTCAATTAGTAAGTATTGGAAAATGTGCTGTGGAAAAGTAATTTTTAGCCTTCCTTGGTGCAGTTTGTGTTGTGATTTGCTAGTTTTTACTGGAATTGATTACATTTTAGTTACTTCTTGTGGCTGATGATTCATCCTGTTCTACTTCTTCTTTGCTAAGATTACTGAGATTCTTAATTTCTCTCCCAGCACTTCGTTTTGGAAGAGAACATGTTGGAGGTTGACTGCCCCTGTGTGACGCCTGAGGTTGTCTTGAAGGCATCAGGCCATGTTGAGAAGTTTACTGACCTCATGGTTAAAGATGAGAAGACAGGCACATGCTACCGTGCTGACCACTTGTTGAAAGATTTTTGCAAGGAGAAACTTGAGAAAGACCTTGCCTTGCCCCAAGAGAAGGCTGATGAATTGAAGCGTATTCTTGCCATTTTGGATGACCTCTCGGCAGAGGAACTTGGTGCAAAGATTAAGGAATACGGCATTGTTGCCCCTGATACAAAGAATCCGCTTTCTGATCCCTACCCATTCAATCTTATGTTCCAGACATCTATTGGTCCCACTGGTCTTAGCGTGGGGTAAGAATATTTCCATTCTCTTTGTAATGATGTTTCCTTCTATGGTGATTGGCTAAAAAGGTCCAATTTTGTGTGGTGGAAATAGGTATATGCGACCAGAGACTGCACAGGGTATTTTTGTAAACTTCAAGGACCTGTACTATTACAATGGCCAAAAGCTCCCCTTTGCAGCTGCTCAAATCGGCCAAGCTTTTAGAAATGAGGTTTGTGTTTTGTTTGTACTAATTACTGTGTTATATGCCATTTCACTTGTTACTTCCGCAATTATGGCATGCTTCAGTCACTGTTCGTTCAATGCTCCATGCTTTGTTCTTGAAATTAATTAAGGTTCTACACTAAGTTTTTGTTAATATGCTTGGAATAATTTATACTTTATGATAGTACATTTGTATAGTTAGCATGCTTCTAAAAAGCAGTTATTGGCTATGTGATAGTTGCTTAGATATTCCCTTTTTTAATGTACTCACTATGTCTATTACTTGACAATCAGATCTCACCACGACAAGGTCTTCTCCGAGTGCGTGAATTTACATTGGCAGAGATTGAGCATTTTGTGGACCCAGAGGACAAATCACATCCAAAATTTGTTGATGTTGCTGATCTGGAGTTCCTGATGTTTCCAAGAGAGTTGCAACTCTCAGGGGAGTCAGCCAAGCTAATGAAGCTTGGGGAAGCAGTTTCAAAGGTTAACAAATGCTGGCAGTTTTTCTCTTTCCAATTTAATCTATTTCTTTTGTTTATATAACGTTGTTCCTACCCAGGAAGGAATTTTAAACTTTTACACTATTGTTATTTACAGGGAACTGTTAACAATGAGACACTTGGTTACTTCATCGGAAGAGTCTATCTTTTCCTGACATGTTTGGGAATCGATAAGGGTAGGTTGCGCTTCAGGCAGCATCTACCTAATGAGATGGCTCATTATGCTGCTGACTGTTGGGATGCTGAGATAGAGTGCTCTTATGGGTGGATAGAGTGTGTGGGTATTGCTGATAGATCTGCATATGATTTGAAAGCTCACACTGTAAGATTACTATCCTTTTCACACTGGAAAATTTATGAGACATTTTTGTCCTTTGGATATGTTGCCACATCAATTGATTTGCTCATCTCATGTTGTAACTGCACTTTGCTAAATGAAATTTATATCATTGTACTATGTTTGGTGTGCAAATGTGCTACTAATATTACCATGATTGTCTGTTTATTATCTCACAGGAGAAAAGTGGTGTCCCACTTGTTGCTCATGAAAAATTCTCCAAACCTAGAGAGGTTGAGGTGAGATATCATATCCAGTTTCTGCAGTAGCTATAACTTTTCATGTTAAATACATGACACTGACAGCTTTACTTTCCCATTAAAGTGCATGGTTCAAGATCAACTAAATATTACAAAAATTTACATGGTTCAAGTTCACTACCGTTCTGAGTGCTCTATTATATAAATTTTTCCTCATACATTAAAATGAAGTCGTTATTTCATTAACATGTGCTTATATGTTTGCTTATATTCATTATTGCAGAAACTTGTCATAGTTCCCTCGAAAAAAGACCTGGGGCTGGCTTTTAAGGGCAACCAAAAGATGGTCCTTGAAGCATTGGAGGTAACAAGTCTTGTCATTATCCTTGTTATATGTGGCTGCTAGCTTTTCTGATGTCTCCGTTCCCTGAGTAAACTACTTTATTCTGCTGGTATCACCATATACCAGGCTATGAGTGAGAAGGAAGCATTTGAGATGAAAGCTGAACTAGAAACCAAGGGGGAGACAAATTTTAGAGTCTGCACACTTGGAAAAGATGTGGTGATTACAAAGAAGATGGTATCAATCAGCATGGAGAAGAAGCTGGAACATCAGCGAGTCTTCACCCCTTCGGTCATCGAGCCGTCATTTGGCATAGGCCGGATCATCTACTGCTTGTTTGAGCATTCATTTTACACAAGGCCTAGCAAATCAGAAGAGGAACAACTGAATGTCTTCCGGTTCCCTCCTCTTGTGGCTCCTATCAAGTGCACCGTGTTCCCCCTCGTTAAAAATCAAGAGTTTGATGCTGCTGCCAAAGTAATCGCTAAGGCATTAACAACTGCCGGTATCTCCCACATTATTGACACTACTGGTATGTGCGATATGATCTCAAATACTCCACTCCCATTAACGCAGGCCGAAAGGACTTTATATGTAAGCTTAAGCTTGTGTTTGTTGCAGCAATTTCTATTGGGAGGAGATATGCGAGGACAGACGAGATTGGTGTTCCATTTGCTGTAACAGTGGATTCAGCAACAAACGTGACGATCCGAGAGAGGGACAGCAAGGAGCAGATCCGTGTGGACATCAACGAGGTGGCATCCGTGGTGAAGCAGCTGACAGAAGGCCAAAGCACCTGGGCAGATGTTTCTGCAAAGTATCCTGCCCATGTTGGTCCCCAAGGTGACCAGGAGTGATAAATCCTGCCACCCTTATGTCTAGCCATCGATTGAGAGGGCATCAGGATTGATTGTCTTCATTCTCCAATTGGCGAGAAGATAGACTAGCCTAAACATAACCGCTTTTGGTATTGACACGATCCAGCAAGGCAGTTTTTTCCCCATACATACATGATACGTGCTATAGCAGTTGGATGTTATGAAGTCTGCAGATGTCACCAATGTTTTTGTTTCTTTTAAATGTCTCTTTCTTGATATATTCTGACCCATACAAAACTTACCATTTGAGTTACTTTTGAACTGGCTCTCCTTATGTAAGGTCAGACTGAGAATTGTTCAGCTATCTACAGTGGAATTGGAATTTCAGTTACTTATCTCAACAGTTGCCCTGTCTGTTGGTCTGTTGGTGCTCACCGCTCAGCTGGAGTCTTACCAAACAAGATGATTCTGTTGGAATTTTCCAGCCGCTCATGACTCATTTCCTTAGCGATTAAGGCAAAGTGATGTCTACAAAGCTGGTGGACAATTGAATGCCCGTGTCACCTTGTGCACAGGCTTTCTCAAGCCTCGCGCCTGCTCCATTGAAGTGCTTTGGTCATAGTCATACGTAGATGCTATCGTTGCTAATCTTCGTCACAGATTTTCGATGGCGTTTGCCCAGAAACGCTGTAGTTTCTGCCGGTGTTTCCAACGGTTTGTTTTTGCAACGCAGTGGCAGCGCTTGACTGAACAAACACCGGCTCTAAACACTCATAAACAATACCAAAATTATCGTTTATTCAATCGAGATTGACCTCTAAACACTCATAAACAATACCAAAATTACTGTTTATTCAATAGAGATTAAGGGTGCTTTTGGCAGAGAGATCTTTTTGACTCGCAGTAGAATCACCGCCAAACGCCACGAAAAGAGAAATGATTGACGAAGTATCACTAGTTCAGAGAAACACCCAAATATGGTTTCTCTTAATTCTAATTATACTTTCAAGAATTAAGAGAGCTAGTCAAACAGTTTCACAAAGTGATTTAGATTCAACAGAAATATGTTTTAAAGAGAATATGGATCTAAAATATTTCTAGGAAAACCTAGATAAATATTTCTAGGAAAACCTAGATCAGATGCAACGTAAGTGAGACTAGGATGACCATGGCCCACCACAACATTTAGTTCATTTCATCTCGTGTGTAGGAGAGACCTAGGTGGAATCCACACTAAAAATAACCCCATAAAACCATGTTGATGAAATTATGCACTGAGAAATGAGGCTTAAAAGATTCGTCTCGTAAATTACTCTCTAGCTATGGTTTTAGTTTCGTAAATAGCCTATATTTAGTACCTTATGCATGTGTCCAAACATTCAATGTGACAGAAGTTAAACTTTACTAGCACCAACTAAATAGGGCCTTCATAAAACCAACCAGAAAAGACAGATAAGAGAAGAGTGAATGGAGAAAGTTTAGAGGAATATTTGAGTGAATGGAGAAAGTTTAGAGGAATATTTTTCTCATTTAAATATTATACGCACAGGGAAAATATTGGATCGTCAATCCCCATTGAACGGTTGTGGGCGACGAAAGAGAAAAAAATATTAGCCTCTTTAATATTTGCCATTACATATAGATATTGTAGATATATCTAGAAATCTTAGCCTCTTTAATATTATATTAGAGATAGAGATATATTTAGAAATCTTAGCCTCTTTAATATTATGTTAGAGATAGAAATATATTTAGAAATCTTAGCTCTTTAATATTAGAGGTAGAGATAGAGATATATTTAGAAATCTTAGCCTCTTTAATATTAGAGATAGAGATATATCAAGAAATCTTAGCCTCTTTAATACTAGAGATAGATAAATTAAAAAAATCTTAGCCTCTTTAATACTAGAGATTAAAGATAGAGATAGAGATATAAATAGAGATAGCGATAAATATAGATAAAGATATATAATATATACCATTTGTTATTGGCCTGTTAACCTGTGCCGACTCATTTCACAACCATCTTTGGTTACCGAAAAAATGTATGCAAGATTAAATTAGTTAGAACTTTTATCTCTAATTCATCACGTATTACTACTTTTATTAAAAACCGACCAAAACAAAAGAATCGGAGAGAGAGAATCAGCGAGAGAGCGTTGGACCGAAATTTAGAGGTTTTGTTTTTTCTTATTTTCATATTATATATGTATATAGTTACAGTTCTAGATATAGAATGGATTAGATATAGATATAAATATGAGAGTTGCTATATTTTAGGTGCTTAATTTTTCATACAATAATCCTACATAAACAGCTAATATAATTGAAGGGATAACTCAAAAGAGAATTTTAAATTGTTTCCATAATCAAACTGTAACAACACACTGAATAAGAATAAAAAAAATAGGCACCATAAATATTTCTATAGTCAAACAATGATGACAACAATGCATGTTGACTGTATAGTAACAAAAAAACGAGGTGCCATAAATACTATAGCCAAGGAATGACAACATTGCATATTGATTGAATATAATAATAAAAAATCAGGACCCCTACATAAAGGACACAGATGTGACGGTCATCTTGGGTCACTGTCACTCATGGATTCTCCTCTGATGGAGCCCCTGCTAGTGCCCAAGGACCACGCTCCGGCCGTCGCCGCCACACCGGGCGATCACGGCGGTGCTGCGGCCGACGAGAACAGCACCGTCGTGGACACTACCAGTGGCCCGGGCAGGGCACTCGGCGACGCCGAGGAGAAGACAAACGACGACGGAGAGGTAGAAGGGGACGAGCTGTCGGCGTCCGTGCAGCGCCGGCTGGACGAGAGCAGCGGCGGCGTGGAGAAGGAGGATGAAGAGGAGGAGGAAGAGATCGGTGACGACGCGGGGGCCGACGACATGGCAGCGCGCATGGCACGCCGCCTGGCGGCGCTGCCCGGGAAGGCGCACGAGAGTGAGCCGTTCACCATCTTCCGCGTGGCGGGGTCGATGCGCGAGCGCAACCGGCACCTCTTCGACCCGCAGATGATCTCCATCGGGCCCTTCCACCGCGGCGCCGGCCGGCACCTCGCCGCCATGGAGGCGCACAAGTGGCGGTACCTCCGCGACATCCTGTCCCGCCCCGGCGGCGCGACGCTGGCCACGTACGCCCGCGCCGCGCGCGCGATGGAGGCCCGCGCCCGCCGCCGTTACGCCGAGCCCGTGGCGCTTCCCCCGGCCGAGTTCGCCGAGATGCTCCTCCTCGACGGCTGCTTCGTCGTGGAGTTCTTCCTCAAGGGCCACGACAGCGAGGAGGACGCGCTCATCGACGCGACGTGGGCGATCCAGAACGTGTACAACGACATGCTGCTGCTCGAGAACCAGCTCCCCTTCTTCGTCCTGGAGCGCTTCTACGACCTCGCCACCGGCGGGCTCGGCCGGGACTACTTCGTCACCAACGTCCTCGTCAACTACCTCACCGTCGACATGACCTCCGGCCCGCGGGACCCGGAGAGCACGCGGCCCCCCGACGGCGAGATCCACCACCTGCTCCACCTCTACTACTACTGGTTCCTGCCGCCGGAGCAACGGTTCGGGAGCGGCGCCGCCAGCAAGAGCGAGGACGAGGCGCTGGAGGAGATGACGTCCAGGTCCATGGACGACGAGCGGTCGCCGAGTCTGCTGCCGCCGGCGTCGGAGCTGCAGGACTCCGGGGTGACGTTCCGCGTCAAGAAGTCGCCGCGGAGCATGGTGGACGTGACGTTCGACCGGCGCAGCGGGACGCTGGAGATCCCGGCGGTGGAGAGCTACACGAACCACGCCGTGTTCGCGAACCTGCTGGCGTACGAGCAGAGCCGGGGCCGGTGGGAGCTGCAGCGGCTGGTGAGCTACGTGCTGCTGATGGCGTCGGTGGTGGACGCGCGGCGCGACGTGGAGGCACTGCAGCGCGCCGGCGTGCTGGCGCGCGGGGACGAGGAGACGGCGGCGTTCTACGCGAACCTCGGGGAGCTGTGCCCGCCGCCCGAGTTCGTCGACAACTGCTACGCCGCGCTGCTGCGCGACGTCAGGGAGTACTGCGGACGCAGCTGGAACCGGCACCGCGCCGTGCTGGTGCACGACTACTTCAGCAACCCGTGGACCAGCATGTCCGCCGCCGCCGCCGTCTTCCTGCTCGTCCTCACCGTCGTGCAGACGGTCTACACCGTGCTGCCTTACTACAGCCCGAATTAGCCCCCCGCCGGCGAGATTGGCCGCCGTCACACTACAGCAGATTGGGTGATGTCCTGTGTTTTTCCTGCTAGCGATTCTGCGGATCAAAGTACGATTCCCATGTTTTCTTCTTCTTCAATTTCTCAACAAATCTAAAAGGGGATCCATATGAATGATAATCCTATATGCTTATTTTCTTTATTTCTTACAATCCGTTTACAAATATATCGAACGCGATTTTGAAACTGTGTAGTCTTAATTGGTTGTTAGAGTACGACGTTGGTCACGTCGTGAATAGCGATTAACGTAGTACGTGTCAAGTTGGGGTGGATCTGATGCTCAAAAAAAAAAAAAAAAAAAAAAGCGGGGGTGGATATGGTGGTCGTGTGAACGCATCAAGTTCCTGGGTCAAATTACGGAAAACTAAAGCCCCTCGCCGCCGGCCGAGCCTGTTGGCAGATCGAGGCATGGATTCCGCGGCGGAGGACTCGGGCAACGCGGATCGGGCCGGCGACGGCGATGACCTGATCAGCGGCCTGCACGACGACGTGTGCTCCTCCACATCCTCGAGCTGGTGGCCGACGCGGCGCGCTCTCGCGGAGGTGGCTCGGGCTCTGGGCGCGCGTTCCCGCGCTCCGCTTCGCCTACTCTCGCCCGCCGGCAGTGTCGTCCTCCAGTACCACGGCGGCCGAGCTGTGCGCCGCCTTGGAGGGGTACGTCTCCTTCGTCAACGGCGTCCTTGCCCGGCGTAGTAGTAGTACCTAATCATCCGGCTGCGCCGCCATGGAGAGCCTAGCGATCTCGTGTGCCACGGGCTCCGTGCACCTGGAACAACTGAGAATGCCGGCGTTGATCGATGCCGCGCAAGGGTGGATCCGGTACGTTTCTCAGCAGGATCTGAAGAGCTTCATCCTGGATCTACAATAGCGATTAGGATCTCCCTACCGAGGCTTGAACAACTTGCAATGTTCTTTTTCGCCTAGGTGCAATTTCGGTGGCTGATTTGTTATGAGAGAAAAACACTGCTTAATGGCGGAAAGATTCGGCAGAAAAGCTCAAACTAGGCTGGACGCCTGGATGTCTTGAGATTGACGACGGGGACTTGCCGCCGTGCATGCGGAGACTCAAGCTCAGTCTGTGGTCACATTGCTGTCATGACAACCGCTACGGCGAGGCCGAGAGAACCATAGTAACACACTACTCCTCAATCACTAATTCACTATAGCTCCATCACATGCTTTGATGTGACTCTTTATGGCCGAAAGGTACATCTCATCTCTCAGGATCATATCTATATAGTATCTCACAAACATGGTTACTGCTAATCGCCAAATCCATGAAAACACATGCTTGATTGCATAAATTTGTTATATATCCTCCTCTAACAATATTCAATTTATCTATTGTCTTGTTGACACACTTTAGTTTCTTTTAACTTTGATCAAGCTAGATATTCGAGGAGGACGTGGACTTGATTGAAAGTAGGATACCGCATCATCACCATTAATGTTGCTCTTCAGTTTGAGCGACATGACTTTGGAGAGGGCGTGGCAAACCTACTCACGCGATTCAGCAATCTTGGGCACCTGAATCTACATTTGCCATTCTTCCTCTGCCTGCAGGTGAGCACCTACTCATCCTAAACTCATTGGTACTATTCAGTTCTCTTTTTGTAGACAGTTCCTCTCTCCAACCGCATCGCATTAAACCAACATGTATCTGAGCTGCAGCACCACGACTTGAAAGCTGGATTAGGTTTCGAATGCCATCACCAAGACTATTGGACAGCATATGAAATCTCCATGGATCACCTACAGGAAGTCAGGAAGTAGAGCTTAGCGGATTGACAGGAACAGACTGTGAACTCTTCATGAAAGCTGTGTGCTTACAAGTGCCAAAGGACTCCGTAAAGTGGCTATAAGTTTCAACCCAAAGTGTCGGCAACATCAGGGCAGGATGGATGCGTTTCAGCGTATGCTACATTGCTACTTGACGAAGGAATGCAGACTTTCCACCCTGACGCGTTTATGCTTCATGCTTGCACGAATTTGTAAATACGTACGTGGTGGAATAAAAAACTTCATAAGACTTTTGCTGAAATAAAAAAGTCATGCAATTTCGTTTTTGCATTATATATATTCAAATGTGTTGATATCCTCGATGATGGTAAAGATGTTTGCTGTATTATTGGACTATTATACGTAGGGCCACTCACAAACGTGGTCTCACTTAGTTTGTCTCAATTTATTTTCATTTGGTTTGTTATGTCTCACTTAATTTACTTTGCTTTGTTTTGTGACAGATTTATGATTTTTCCCCAAAAGAACAGCACAAGATTGCCAAATATAATAGCTTACAAGGAAGGAAATAAAACTAATAATTAAAACAAAAAACAGAGGGTTCGAACGCTGATTTCAGCTGATGTAAAATCAACAAACTTTTCAGAACTAAGACCTTACTAGTACTGGTACCAAAATAGAGGGGCTAATTGAGTTTTCTGAACCTATTAGAACAAAAGAAGTACAGCTAGTTCTCATCTCGTATCCTAAACAGTGATACTTTTGATTTGAACAGATAAACTGTGATCTTGTTGCCTAAAGTCTTGCTCTTGTGTACACTAATGCCTCAGCAACTGAACTCATAGAGGAACAGGAACTAGTAAAATGGCGAAGCAGCAGTTCAGAAGAAGTCATTATTAAATTTAAAAAACTAAAATTTCTAGACAGTGAACAAAGTAGTCTATGAATTGGCAACGTACAACCAAATCCATCTATTTCTATGTTCTATTATTTTTAGCGTATGTAAAAATACTGATATGCATACAGCAAAATCATGTAATTCTTTGGAATAAATTGTGGAATATTGACTGTGCACCAAAATAAAGCATTTTCTGTGGAGGCTAAGTCATAATACTATCGTGCTTAGAAGAATCCTTCAGCGCAGAGGGATGAATATAGATACCCGATGCTGCATGTGCCGAAGATTGGACGAGGATGGGGATCATCTGTTGCTGAACTGTAAAGAGGTGAAGAAGGCATGAAGAGAACTGAATATGGAGGGAACCTGGAAGAGGCTTGCAGTGTACATGGGCTAAAGGTATGATGGAGTTGATCCTCAAAATGAAAGAAAAGGACCACACCATGATCAATTGATCATGCTGCTCTATGTTGTGGGAAGAACGAAATCGTTGGAGGGAAGAAGGTCGAAGAAGGACTGCAGCTGAGGTTGCCTACATCACAGCAGCCCAAGCTGACAGATTTCAGAAGAATGAACGACGGGGTGTGTTGTCGGATTTGTGTCAGTCCTCTCGGTGGCGCAAGCATGAGCCCGGCGTGCTCAAAATGAATTCTGACGGGGCTTTTGACTCCTCAAACAAAGATTGTGGCTGGGGATTTTCCATTCGCGACGATCAGGACCAGGCAGTGGTGTCGGATGCCGGCCGAGAAGAACACCCAGCTGGATGCTTTCCATGCGATGGTGCTTGGGTGCTTGGCAGGGTTACAAGCTGCAATCAGGCTAGGGATTATGCATATCATAATTGAAGTGCTTGGCAGGGTTGCAGATCGCTTCCCGGCTCTCTTTTCGCACTGTACTCAAAAAGAGGTTTCAGTCAGTTACGCAGTGAACTCCAATCTTCAGAATGCATTCGTCAACAGGTTCACAACGCAAGCGGTTGCTGAACTTGGCCAACTACAGCTGATCCTTCAACAAATAGTGCTGGATGAAGCCACCGAGGTAAGCTCGACACTTCCACAATCTATGAGCTTCTGAATATGAGAAGACAGCAATCAGACCCGGCTTCAGATTTCATCTGGAACAATGCTTCGCCTCCAAGGGTTCAATTGTTCATGTGGCTTGTCAGAAAACAACGAATTCAGTGCCGTGCAAACCTTTTCAAGAAGCACAGCGTGGACAACTCATCATGCATAATCTGTGGCTCAATGTAGGAGACAACGGAGCACCTCTTGTTCCACTGCACAAAGGCTGCTGAATTTTGCGCATTCCTAGGCGTACCTATCCCTCCAACTTCTGTTTCTGCATACGACATCCTTTGTACAATCAAAGTTGGTACAGTGCCGCAGCAGCAGCATAGCAAGCTTGTCGCTTTATGCTGGTGGCAGCTCTGGAAGAGAAGAAATGGTGCTGTTTTCAGAAACGAATTGTCCTCTCTAAGGCAGTTACTGATTGACTGCCCATCTGAAGCCAGGCAGTGGAAGGCGAGGCTGCCCAGGAGGCAGAAACCGATCGCTGATCTTTGGTGTAATTCGTTTCACGAAGCTATACAAACAGCTCTGTAAACCTGGATGTACATTCTCACCACTACTAAAACTACACAAATCTAGGCTGCCAAGTCAAACTGCAATGAAATACAAATAAAATCAGGTGGGGATCCCCCCCCCCCCTGGTTGAACCTTAAAAGAAAAAGGTGGATGTCTCCTTGATCAAAACGGCTCCCGAAACAAACAAGTTCAGGCTGCCACCAACTGGAGGAATCATCATCGAACTAAAACGTATTACTACCACAGAGTTTATGCACTGTAATGAGTCGATTTGAGTTTATGCACTGTTCAAGCATTATTTCCACATAACACTCACACATTGTAAGTTCTGAATCTTGATACACAATTCAAACCTCCTGAAGTCAGCACAACACATCAAACCAAAAAAACAAGTTTGTTCCTGAGAAGTGCGGCCTATTCTCATCCCAATGCTATTGTCAGCAGTCTGCTTGCTCCCACATTCTGCTACGCTGCATCAATATCTGGGTGCTGCAATTCCATTGCCGCTGAATTTGAAGGGAACAAGTAAAATCAGTGATACATTTACACATAAGGCAACATATTGCAGTTTTGCAAGTGTTGAAACAGTTGAATATTTATAACAAGATCAGCCAAGGCATTCAAACAAAGTTTCACAACTAAATGTTCTGAATGCACAGTTCAGAGCCAAAACGTTAGGTAACAAGAACAGAACATTGAGGCAATTTTCCCATCATGCTGTTATGAACTGTTTGTGGTAATATGTTTGTCTGAAATGGAGCAGTGATCTGTTTGTTTCTCTTAAACAGTGCTCAGGTGATTAAAGAATTTGTTTATGACCCTTAAGCCAGTTTAATAGCGCTATTATGAATTGTTGTAGTCACTTGCAGTTCTGGTTTGATCAATGGTTTTCAGGCCATGTAGTGAGCATGTTTTTAATGTTCTAACAAACTAACAATCACTTAGGTGACACCGTTTGGTCATTAGACAAACACTATGTACAGATCTAGTATCAAACATGGCACACTGAAACTATGCCAACTCAGAATTCGTTTGGCTGATGATGAAAGGCATTCAACAGATACAGTAGAATATTACTCTAGTAGTCTAGCAACATCAATTAAAGCATGACTCCACTTCTGCAAAGCTCTCCTCACCTGCTGACCCGGTGGTCAAGACAACAATGTCCATGGTTTCCTCGCTGAGAGGAAGATCGACAACTAGAGGTGTGACTCGCCCAAGGAAGCCGGCCCTCGCGCACAGCGTGATATTGTTGAAGTTATCATCGAGTTCGTTCGCCAGTTCGCCTATCAGGAAATGCAAGGACCTTCCATCGAACTGGAGCGTTCCCCGTCTGGCCAAGATAAAGATGCCGGAGTTGTCTGCCCGGATGTAGCGTATCATCCGTCTCAGCAGCACTGGCGCGACACCGTTCTGCATGTCGCAATAGAACACACTAACGATTAGCAAAACAAAGCTGGGAAATATGAATACATGACTGTCGGACTGTCGCAATGTTCAGACTTGAGAATTAGTTAGCTCCAGACCAACGGTGATAACAAGAACAGGAACAGCATTCAACAACTCAATCAGCAGACATTGTTTGTTAGCACATAGCAATAGCTGAGAATCAGAATTAATTTCTGGAACATATGACTCGTTTTTTTAGTTACTGGCAGGAAACTAGGAACTAGGAATTAGGAATGCAAGATACTAGTAACACACAAGGAGTTGGAACTTCCAAGCAGCGGAACCGCAAACTCACCGGAGTTTGATCCGGAAGCTGTGGCGGCGCAGGTCTGGGGGGGATCACCTCAACAGTGTAATGCAACGCGAGTTGCTCGTTTGGTTCTTGATTGACTGGTTGGCGCAGCAACACGCCCCCACCCCCGTCCGCCGCGCCGAGCACCTCCCACATGATGCCGGGCTGCAGCGGCGTGTTGTACACGCACTGGACCACGCGGACGACGCCGACGGGGTGGCCTTCCTGCGGCGCGTCGTCGTAGTCCATCCTGACTCCGAGGTACCGGCCGTAGGCGGCGCTGTGGAGGAGGACGTAGTTGGCGCCCGTGTCCGGGTCCCGTAGGAGGTGCACCGCCCACGCCGTGTTCAGCGACGCGCGGTGAGGGCTCAGCGACACTCGCCACCCGTCCTCGTCGGCGTGGAGGTACAAGCTGGCGTCCGCGCGGCTCCGCAGGCGGACGTGTGTCCGGTCGTGGAAGAACTCCATCGCCTCTGACTCTCTGGTGACGGGAGGCGGACGGTGGCGAGGGTGGGTTTTCTCGGAGGACGGTGGTGCTGCTCCGATGGCGGCGAGCGGAGACCGGCCGGAGAGAGAGAGAGAGAGAGAGAGGAGACGAGAGCAGGTTGTTATTGGTTGCGACGGTTAGTTTTGCTTTGGGCGCCGAGCCGAGCGAGGCCGGGCGGGCGGGGTATTTGTATTTCATTTCCAACAAACAAGAAGGCAAAGTCGGTTGCTGAATATGCCAGCTGTTCATTGACAGGCATCGATCGGGTGATGGAGGTACTGGCCCATGGGACCCACCGAACCGAACAGAAGAAGCTGACGTTGGCACCTAGGAGGAACTGAGGAAGAAGGCCCAGGAGAGCTGAAGCATGCTTGAGCTTGTTATATGAGAGAGAGATAAACCCACCCGTACTGCACTTTGGTTATTCGTTTGAGAGATGAACACTCTCCTCCTGGACACGAATCTTAGTGCAAATTCTGCGGTCCATATTGCGAAAGTATGTGCCCTTGAGGGCAAAGAAACTGCGTTCGTCTATTAATGGCTAATAACAGTTAACAGCCTTTGAAGTGTGGAATTCTGGATGAAGTGGTAATTAGTGAAACTATACTGTACTCTGTGCGCAATTTAGTTTGTTTCTTCCTTCTGCCCTTTTTTGTTTGTATACTTGGCTGCTTACTGATTAGTGATTATATAGCATTGGTGATTGCACACTTAGCTGCTTACTAATTAGTGTGTCTTCTGGTTGTGAAAGAAACTGGTGGAGCAGTGGAAATGATGTAAAATTCAGTTTTATAGCTCAAACTCGATAGTTAATATCAGTGGCATGTTATCCTTGAGTGTTTATATATGGATAAACAATAGTATAGATGTGCTAAAATCTGACAGCAGTGCCTATATGCTACAGTACCATTTAGAATTTTAGACTAGTACAATAAGATCTGTAAAATAACTGCAAAACAGACTTACTAGTATTAATACTAGTATTGGCTATCATACATCTGAATTTTATACTTACTAGATCATTTATGAGGACTGCAGCTGCTTGCTTGCTTGCCTGGAGACTGAGAACAGAAGATTTTGCTGGGAGCTGCAGCTGCTTGCTTGCTTGAGGAGAGGAACATAGAGAGGTGTTATGCAGAAGGAGACTTCAGTGGTATCATCAAAGTCAGAATGTAAGTGTTCATGTTAGTTTCTATTCTTTCATATTGTTTCCACCACATTATAATACATGGTACATTATTGAAACAAATGAGAATTCTGTTCACTGAAGGTAAAATGATGCCATCCATGTGCTATGACCATGGGCACATATAGGTACAGTAATCTGTATTACCCAAATTCAACAGGCCACCTCATGTCCTGTCTGAATCTAACAGAAAGATATTTTCATGGGCGTTGGGGCGACGTATTGTTCCTTGATGACAGTGGATGATCCTTGGATCGTTTTTCATCTTGTTTAAGAAATTTTTGAATTGATTGACACTCAAGCTGTATTGTTAAGAACCCTTCATGTTCAAGCTGGAGATTCCTCCCCTCGTTCTTCTGATTTCTGTGACTCAAGGTGAAAGCCCAATTATTATTTTCAACCTGCTGCCGCTTTTGCTTTACCTCTGAATGCCCCATACAGTAGGCTCATCCACCTGATGTAGTGCAGCTTCAGAAGCAACTAAAGGATTGGCAGTTTTAAAGAGCTTCTGATAGATAGCTGTCATTCCTTTAAGTCTTAATTCTCCATTCGTACGTTTGTTGATTTATTTTTGCAAGAGAAATAAAATGGTCAGAATGTAAACCTGAAATGATTTGCCTCAGGTAAGGCTCGCGCAGAACAGAGAAGCTGCTCGGAAGAGTCGACTGCGGAAAAAAAGTGGCCATAAGAACTAGATTTGTCTCCCAGATTTGTCTCGTAAATGTTTTCTTTTTTACGAGAAAAATTGTATGTCTACAAAATAAAATATTCAAATACTTACGAGAGGTCTTGTTTTAAAGATTGTATTGTAAGCTACTCCATTAGAATTTAGAAGTTACTATTTAGGATAGCTAGCGACACAGGCCTTGTTTAGATATAACCAAAAAACCAAAACTTTAAAGATTCTTCGTCACATCGAATCTTACGGCACATGCATGAAGTATTAAATATAGATAAAAAAATTAACTAATTGCACAGTTTACCTATAAATCACAAGACGAATCTTTTAAGCCTAGTTACTCCATAATTGGACAATGTTTGTCAAATAAAAACGAAAATGCTACAGTGTCAAAATTCAAAAACTTTTTGCATCTAAACAAGACCACAATCTCTAAACTTGTTTTTATAAAAATATTTAGAAAAATAATATATGTATAATTTGTGAAAATATTTTTTAAGACAAATCTATTCATATAATTTTATATTTGTAAACTCAACAATTTAAAAATTATTGATAATTTATATTTTCAATGTTTGACCTAATCCTTATCCAAAACGATCTTCTAAATCCTATATGGAGGGAGTATTCCCTCTATCTCATAAAAGAATCGCTAGCTAGTTTTTTAAAATATTAACACCATTTGTATCACTAAATAAACTTATTTTGAAAATATATTCAACGTCTAATATATATTATCAGAGTTTAAATATTTATAAGAATGTTACCTTTTCAGGAGAGAGAGGGAGTACACTCAGATTTGTTTTCATTTATTTATTTAATAAACTTCTCAAACATGCTGACGTCACCCGCTACCCGCTAATCTGCTGCTGCTTTGGGTTCTCGTTCCTCTTGGCCCAAAAATGTCAAGCGACTGACTGAATACAGCCACCAGGTGCTCTCCCGTCCTCACCCCCAGAGCGCGCCAACTGCGCGACCGCCGCCGCCTACGGCAGGTGCCGTGGTCTTTGTCGGGTCCAGCGTCGGCGACGAGCGCCCACAGGTATTCGCGCCCTTCATCTTCCTCTCCTCCTGTGCGAAACCGAGCACCCGAACCCTAACTTTAACTTAAGCTATTTGGCTATCTGTACTCGGAAGTCGGATCTGATCTAATCACAAGTCTATACTTGCCTGCTGACTTGATTTTTCTGAAAAAAAAAATTAGCTTCTACTGGGTCCGCCTTCCGTCCCTGAATCATGGCTGTCTAGAATCCAAATAGGCCCGTTTTGTGTTCTTCCAGGAGCAGCCTGGTCAATGCCATCTAGTTCGTGGATGAATCCAGTGTCATTTAACACCGTCTGATTGATCCCTGGTTGCTTGATGCCGCCTCATCCGTGGATGAACCTAGTCTAGTGTCAGCTGACAATTGATTACTGGGATCCGGCTTCTGATTTTTCCATGTGAGTTTTCAGGTCAAAGGGGCCTGATTCATGGCGAAGCAGGCGTACGCCACGAGCAGCCTCGTGGTCGGGTACGCGCTGTGCTCAAGCTTGCTGGCAATCATCAACAAGTACGCCATCACCAAGTTCAGTTACCCTGGGCTCCTGACCGCCCTGCAGTACCTGACCTCGGTGGTTGGGGTGTGGGTGCTCGGGAAGCTCGGTTTCCTCTGCCACGACGCCTTCAACCTCAAGACCGCCAAGAAGTTTGCGCCGGCCGCGGCAGTCTTCTACCTTGCCATCTTCACCAACACCCACCTTCTCAAGCACGCCAACGTCGACACCTTCATCGTGTTCAGGTCCCTGACTCCTCTCCTGGTGGCTATCGCCGACACCACGTTCAGGAAGCAGCCGTGCCCTTCCAAGCTCACGTTCCTGTCCCTTGTGATCATTTTGGGAGGCGCGGTTGGCTATGTGATGACAGATTCGGCATTTACCCTCACTGCGTACTCGTGGGCGCTCGCTTACCTGATCACCATAACTACTGAGATGGTGTACATCAAGCACATGGTCACCAACTTGGGGCTCACCACCTGGGGCTTTGTGCTCTACAACAATCTTCTTTCGCTGCTAATGGCACCAGTGTTTGGGTTTCTGACAGGGGAGCACTTGTCGGTATTCAGAGCCATTGAGTCAAGGGGACAGAGTTGGTTTGAGCTTGATTCCTTTGTGGCCGTTGCACTGTCCTGTGTCTTTGGTCTGCTCATCAGCTTCTTTGGTTTTGCTGCAAGGAAAGCAATCTCTGCCACAGCATTCACAGTGACAGGTGTGGTCAACAAGTTCCTCACGGTTGCAATAAATGTGATGATCTGGGACAAGCACGCAAGCACGTTCGGTTTGGTTTGCTTACTCTTCACTCTTGCTGGTGGAGTGCTCTATCAGCAATCAGTTGCAACAAAAGGCAATTCTTCAGCACAGCGAGAGGCAGCAGCTAAGCAAGGAAGAGGTGATGATGATGCTGTCGAGTTGGATGAGGAGAGCCAAAGGCTGGTTTCATCTCCAAAGGTTGTCTGAGGTGCATGATCACCAAAGATCCAGTTTTGTTCTTTTTTCTGGAATAGGCACGCCCACATATTGAAGATTCTTCGTAGTCATATACTGAAGGAAATCCAAGAGGCAGCATTGTTGTTCTAGGAAAGGCTGCAGTAACTTTACATGATACATATTTGGTCTATAATTGTTTGTCACCATGCCGTGTTTACTGGTAGGCTATGCAATGTTTAATTACTTTAGAAATGGCCAACCAATGCAGTGACCATCCTATATGGTTATTGGGACCTATCTGACATTGTATTTTTGTATACCTGATGAGATGACTATCAGATTACATACAACCTTTCTGACATTCTATGTTTTAGCAGTGCATTAGCTTCACGGTTCTGGTATGATCAGATTTTCAGTGGCCCATTTGTTATCAGAGAGGGCTAAATAAACTACGCATTTGTTTGTGTTATGCACTAAAGTTTGGATATCCTCAGTATAAATTTTACCACCTTTTTTTATTGATATGCGTTAAAGTGTGGATATCTTCAGGATGCTTTGCTGTAAGAGATAACAGCAGCAGTTGATGAGAGACTGTCAAGATCGGTTGCATTATGGTCATCCGGTGTATTATTCTACAAGGCAATGTCAAAAAATTGTGTTGATTGCCCTCAAAAAGAAAAAAAAAGTATTGTTGATGGTTCATATGATAATTGGGTTAATGCTGTTGTTGCTACAGCAGCTAAACTAAACGGTCGCTGGTGCTTGGTTTTATGTTATCAGGTTATGTTATGTTCCACTGTTCTCCAGATTATAATTCTGTTGAGCATGAATTAATATGATTTGGCATGGCTTCAGAAGGATTGCCGCCCGAGATTTGCATCTTGAATTGTGGTTAGGATTTTGCTCACTTGTCATATTAATTGGTTGCATTTCCAGATTTTTCTTTTTAAGAAATAAACTGGGGACCTGATTCACTCTCTTGTTCCTGAATCCTCAGTCCTTAAAAAGGCTCCGAATGTGCCTGAGATGGTTTCTTGTTTGCCTTCAGACATGTTATTAACGGTGAACATGTTAACATACTCCATAGGTTTTAAATTGTAAGTCGTGCTATTCTAGCTACAAAGTTCTTACAAACATTACATGGTGCTTCGAGCTGGTTGGTATTCTGTATTCTGTTAAAAGAAATTGGCAAAATAATAATAATAATAAAGAATACCTCTAACTCTACGGTGGGCCGGGCCTAGTACGATGCGCCAGAAGAACCTCTCGGTGAGTCCAGCCCGTTGCAGAAGCATGGCGGTTTCGTGAGCGAGGAGTGGGAGCCTGGGAGGGCCGGTGAGCGGCGGCGCGGGAGGAATCCGGCGGCGAGTAGCTCCGCGATGGCGCCGCAGCTCGGCGCGTCGGCCGCGAAGAAGCGGCGGGTCACTGAGGAAGCAGCGGCGGTGGCGGCCGATGAGGGGGACCCCATCCTGGCGCTGCCGGAGGACCTGCAGCTGCGCATTCTGTCCCTGCTCCCGCTCAAGTCCGCCATCCGCACGGGCGCGCTCTCCACGCGGTGGCGCGGGCTCTGGGCGCGCCGCTGGCCCGCGCCGTCCTCGCTCGACCTCCACCTCCGCTCCGGGGTCGACGACCCGGACCGGCTCCTCGGCTCGCTCCACTGCCGCGGGCACCGCCACCTCGACCGCTTCTCCCTCACCTTCCACTTCGGCGAGTACCGCCGCCGCCGCCTCCCCCACCGCTACTTCCGCGACGAGGACATCAGCCGCTGCCTCGAATACGCCGCTGCCTGCGACGCCGAGGACCTCAACCTCGACATCGCCGACCACTTCATGAGCACGGGCTCCATGCTCCGCTTCCCGCCGGCCTGCCCCCGCCTCGCGCGCCTCTCCCTCCTCCACGTCGGCTACGTCACGTTCGATTACTCCCTCCGCTCCGACGCGTACGCCGCCCTCGAGGTCGTCCAGATCCACTCCGCCCGCTCGGTGGACATCAACCAGCTTCTCCCGGCGTGCCCTCGCCTCCGCACCCTCGACCTGCGCGCCTGCAAGTTCCTCGATGAAATCTACGCCACGTCGCCGCAGGGGCGCCTCAGGAGCCTCACCGTCGCCGAGTGCAACCGCGTCACCCACCTCTACGCCGGCTTGGCCTCCGGCCTCCGCTCCTTCCGCCTCAGCAGTGCCCTTCTCCCCATCTACGAGATCGCGGCCACCGCGCAGCTTGACGACCTTTACATCTGCCTACGGGGGCCATGCGTAAGATATCCTCTCAAGCACTGGATCCAAGCGCTTCCCAACCTCGCCAACCTCACGGTCCTCACCATCTGCAGCATTGCCCTCCGGGTCGGTCCACTGTGATGCCTGTAGTTTGTTTTGTTCTTATGCTGTTCATCTAGATTGTTTTTCATTTCATCTAGTTTATTCTAGTCTGCTAAATAACTTTGTAAACTATTCCTGCAGAGAATTTATGCGTTGGCTCGTTTCGGATCAGCTACTTGTTTGACTAGGCTGAGGAAATTGCCGAGCTTGAAAGAGCTGCAGCTGCTGATGTTTGAAATGAAAAGCTCCAATCTCGCTCATATCTATATGTTCCTCCAGACCTGCCGGTGTCCAAAGCTGGAGAGGCTCTTTGTGCAGGTCAGTTTCTAGTGCATTTCACTGGTGTTCCTGAATGCTAACACTACATTCTTATTTCTCTGGTGTTCCTGAATGCTAACACTACATCTACCTGCAGCTCCCATCAAGCAGTAGTGATACTTTTGTAGGGAATTCCTTGGAGGTGGCAGAGGAGGATGATTCAGAGGGAAGGCATTCCGAGGAAGATGTTACAGAGGATGATGAACCGGACAAAGAGCTTTCGGAGGAAGAAGATACAGAGAGTGATGAACCAGAGGAAGAGCTTTCGGAGGAAGATGTGACAGAGGATGAGTTATTGCAGGAAGAACTGGTACAAGAATATATGCTGAAGGAAAGACCCTACTATGAGGATGTGTATGAGGAAGATATTCTGGGAGAAGATGTGCCAGAGGAAGATTATTTTGAGGAAGATGAACCAGAGTATGACTTTGGTAACCTTATGTTTGTAAGGATGATGAAATTCAAGGGCCACTACTTTGAGTTGCGTCTAGTAAGTTTTTTGTTGAGGAAGGCCACTGGTCTAAAGAAACTGCTATTGGTTGCTCCTAAGGGGAATCTCATGGACAGGGTTGGAAATGATCATGTGGATCTATCCCCTTTTGTGGAGACAAAACAACTGCCTTTCAGAAGAGCTTCACCCAATGTTCAGATAATTCTGAGCAAATGTGATTCTGCTGGAATCCAGCCAGTGCATGCTGAGATTTTTTCCTATTTCTAGTTTTCTCAGTTGAAGAATACGTTAATCTAGATAAATAGTAAGAACTTGCCAAGTGGATATACTGAAGGTGTTTTCGGCTCTTTATCTATATGTTCCGTTTCCACCATTATTGTATGAAATGTGGAACAGTAAAGCCACTAATATATGTATTGTACACAGTGGGCATGATGTTTTGTGGTATAGATCACCTGGTTGTATGATTTAGGCATTTTGTGCTGCTCCCTGAGTTCTCTCTCTACTCTTTTTTTTGTCTTTTGTTTAATCATGTTACCTTTGCCCTGTCTTGTAAAACATGATGTTTCCGAAGAAAAGTTGGCTATCTTGATTTCTTTTCTGTTCTGTGTGTATTATCCTTCTCGCTTTTTGCTAAGATCAAACTGATCAGTACAACTGCTGGACAAGAGAAGTCTGACAGAAGGTCCAAGGAAACCTCATTTGGAATGCATGAATATTTGCTGAAACCTGCAGGAACTGAATGTTTACTGTAAAACCCATGCATTCGGTTTGGAGAAAGGCAAGTCTGGTAAGTTACCTCAATCTCCATTTACTAGACTGCGGCAACTGTTGTAAACTTGTAATGTTAATAGGGTTTTACGCTGTCATTATTTGCTACTCTCTTTGCTTGGTGATTATAGGACCCTTATATTTACCTGGACTTGCCTTTCTTCTAGTGGCAGGCCTTAATCTCTTCTGTACTTCTAAAAAAAGTCACTAGGACCCGTCTACCACTAGGATGGTGAAGCCAACCACCTTATGCCTCCCTGTAATTTTTTGACGCTTAGCTAAAGTGAATTGCAAGTTAGGCTTACAAGATGTTTGACCATTTTCTTTTAGTTGCCTATGCCTCGAATGAATACCATAATGCACACAAGACATTTTTTTTTTCATATGATAACTGCAAAATACTCGATCAATCTCAAATTATAAGATGTTTGACTTTTTTGACACTAAATTTAGCCACTTGTCTTATTTAAAACTTTCAAAATATCACTTCTTTTATCGTGGCTTGGTGTATTAATAAAAGTTCTTCAGAAATGACTTAAATTTGACTATGTTTATATAATTTTTAATACGAGGAGTGGTCAAAGATCAAAAAGTGAATAATTTTGCATGGAGAGAGTATGAAGGATGATTTGCATTTTAACACATGTAGCAACGCACGGGCATGGTCCTAGTATGCTTACCAGACTTGCCTTTCCTCAATCTCCATTTAGGCCTTGTTTAGTTCTCAAAATTTTGCAAATTTTTTCAGATTCTTCGCCACATCGAATCTTGCGGCACATGCATAAAAAATAAGTAATTACTCCCTCCGTCTCCGAAAGAATCAATTCCTAGGATCCGTGCCAGTCAAACTTTTTAAAGTTTGACTAACTTTATAGAAAAGAGTAACAACATCTATAATATAAAATACACATTATATGAAAATATATTCTATGATGAATCTAATAATACTAATTTGATACTATAAATCTTAGCATTTTTTTCTAGAAATTTGGTCAAAGTTTAAAAAGTTTGACTTAGGACAACTTTAGAAATTGACTCTTTCGTGGACGGAGGGAGTACATAGTTTGTCTGTAATTTACGAGACAAATCTTTTGAGCCTAGTTAGTCCATGATTAGACAATATTTGTTAAATACAAAGGAGAGTGTTATGGTGTATATTTTGCAAAAAAAAATGGAACTAAACAAGGCCTTACTGCATCAATGGTATACAACAGAATTCGGTGGCAGGCCTGAGCTGTGCTGCTTCTTGAAAATTCGCACTGAAGCTGATTGCAATCACAGAGACTGTGGCTTCAGGCGGAATCAAGCAAGTAGTGAAAAGCCCCAACCTCTGCCACCATATTTGACCAGAAGAATCCAACGAGATAAGAGTCCAGAACTCCAGATCCATAAAAACTTTTTTGCTAGAGTACATGATAACCAAGCTTAGTGAGTAGTGACCAAAACTGAGTAGACAACCTGTGGCCCCATTTAGATGCTTCACTCATTTATTTGTCTTATTAATAAGATTGTACAAAATACTATTTCTATCTTTAGAATAAACCAATTTCTAGAATCACCTTAAATCAAAATTATATTAAGTTTGAACAACTTTAGAGAAAAGGATAAAAACATCTCTAATATCATATAAGTATATTATATGAAAATATTTTACATGATATTGCATTTTTTTTCTATAAAATTCATCAAACTTAAAAATAATTTAATTTAGAACAATTTTAGAAATTGACTTAATTTAGGACCGACGGAGTAATCAAGCAAGCAGCATCTACGGTACGGACAAGCGTGACGACAGAAGCAGTCCTGCACATAAACAAATATCGCTTCCCGGAGAAACCTGACGCAGTGACGGTAGTGCCCGGTGCACTTTATCACTGATGTAGTACTACGGATTTAAAACGTATGATTATCCTTGGTAATGACAAGATGACAAAAACGGGATTAGCGCCCAGGGACAAAAGCGAAACATCCCCGAATGGGACAGCATCCCGTGGCCCGTTGCCGACCTGGCCCAGCAGCGCTTCCCAATTCCCACCTCCCTCTGACGGTTTGACCGCCGCCGTTGCTGGCCCCGTCGTCGCTGGCGACTTCCGCCACCGCGCCTCCCCGGAACGACTCCTCCTATATGTGGTGGGCCCGCCCCCCGCGTTCGATTCACATGTCTCTCTGTCTGTCCGTTGCCCGCCCATCGAGCCCCCACCTGCCAGTGTCACCGCGAACACGGGGGTGGGGCCCACCGGGAGCCCCCCGCACCCTGTGCGGTGCGCGCCCGGGGTCAAACTCCCGCCGCGTTGTCGCGCCCGTCGTCGCCGCGTGCCTAGCTGTGCTCTGCTGCTGCTTCTCCCCCTCCCCCAACTCCCCGCACCGCACCTCCCCCAGCTCCTCCTCCTCCTCTAATGGCTACACGCTTCCGCTGCTAGGGTTCCCTCCTCCTCGTCCTGCTCCTCCTCGCCGTCCGTCCACATGGCGCCGCCACGCGTCCTCATGCGGCTCCTCCTCCTCGCAGCGGCGGCGTCGGCCGCGGCGGCGGCGGGGGGCGGCTGCGACCTCGCGCTCGGCTCCTACCTCATCTCCCGGAACGAGAACCTCACCTACATCGCGAGCCTCTTCGGCATCAGCGACTACAAGACGCTGGCGCCCTACAACCCCGGCAACACCAACCTGGACTTCATCGCCGCCGGCAAAAGCGTCAACGTCTACTTCCGCTGCGACAGCCTCGCGCTCCCGAGGGCGCCCTTCTCCACCTACCTCGCCGCTTCCCTCCCCTACAAGGTCGCCAGCGGCGACACCTACACCAGCGTCGCCGGCCATTTCAACAACCTCACCACGTCCGACTGGCTCGCCGAGACCAACACGTACCCCTCCACCAACATCCCCGACACCGGCACCGTCAACGTCACCGTCAACTGCTCCTGCGGGGACCCGAATATCTCGCCGGACTACGGGCTGTTCCTCACCTACCCGCTCGATGGCCAGACCCTCACCGCCGTCGCCGCCAACTACAGCTTCAACTCGCAGTCGCAGCTGGACCTGCTCCGCAAGTATAACCCCGGCATGGACACCGCTACAAGTGGGCTCGTTTTCATCCCCGTCAAAGGTGATCATTTCTAGCTCCTGCTGTTGTGTCATGTCAATTGCGGGGGATTCAGTTCAATTTTAGCTTAGCTTAGCGAGAAATGTAGGAGGGAGTTCTGGGGGTTATTAGTATTATGCAGGGAATTGTGGGTGTTCTGTAACCAACCACTGCTGAACTGAATGGTAATCTAGGATGCTAGCTTCGATTTGAGGTGTTTTCTTCATAGTTTGTCGTCAGTGTGCATGGATTGATTGATCCGGGCTTGCTTTATAATGACATAGCTAATTATTCCTATATACAGTCACATTGATTGTGTTTGTCTGTTTGCAATTAGATGAAGAACCGACTGAATTCTTTATGGCACTGTGGTTGACATATTCCTAAATTGTTTGGTGTTTGATGCTTGCTACCGTTTCCATTTGTTGGTTCATGGCCTCTCTTCAGGCATAGTTATGTAAAAGTCAAAGTTTCCAGGTCTTAGTAAAAAAATTCCCTTGGAATCCTCAATGCATCTGCACATGTGACATTTCTGATAGTATGCAGTTGCAGGGCTGGCTTCATTCTGTGAACTGCGCAGTTATTTTGTTGCAATTTAACCTCTAAAATGCTGTTAGCATTAGTGCGAACTCTGTTGGATTGATCTTTTCTTGCTAAAATGGGTTTCTCTGCCTTTTTTCTTCTTTTTGCTCCTCCAGATCCCAATGGAAGTTACCGTCCTTTAAAATCACCAGGGTAAGTTTTGCTGCCAGCTTATTGCATCGTACAATATTCACTTGAATATTATCAACTCCTGTGCACTCATGCTGATAAGCATTCTCATCTTGTGCAGTACAGGCAGCTTCTGTCCTTTTGCAGGATAATTATGCTTCCGTGTTAAGGTTTTTGCAAGAAAAACTGGATGCCAGCTATTCTTGTGAGAAAAAAAGTGTGAATCTTGTACACATTGTCAATCTCATCATCGATTCGGGGCAGGAAATGGAGTTTCTGTAGGAGCTATAGTAGGAGGAGTTCTTGGTGGTGTTGCTGTTCTGGTCCTGGTTGTCTTGTTATATACCATGTTCTATAGGCGAAGAAAGGCAAACAAGGCTGCCTTACTACCATCTTCTGAATACTCTACCCAACTTGGTAATGACATCATTTGCTTCTCTTTCTATGTATATTATCCTGCAACAGGAAATTATTTTTTTTAACATCTTCCGTAAAAAAAAATCATAATCATGATTCCACTGTTGCATGTTCATTTTTTCCTTTGCTCATGTAAGCAATGTACAAGCATAATATTGGTTTCAGTGTTTTGAGGTTCTGATGCTTCCGATTTGTAGAGGATTACCCTGTGAAGCTATTATTTATCTGTCTGGAAACCAGAAATCTTGTTTAGTAAATAGAGTCCGTGTCCTATGTGTTTTTTTATGTGCTAAAAGGTCTATGTTACGATTCAAGTACCCATAAGTGTACTTCTTAGCACACAGAAGAGTTAACACCCTTGGATGCCATGCCCTCTTTCCATTATTTCCATAAGCGTACAATGTGAGTGGAGCTTCCACAAGTTTCTGAACTACTACTATTTATTTTTCTCCAGCTACTACATCCATGGATAAATCTGCACTGTCAACCAATCAAGCTGATAGTGCCTCTGGAGTTCCAGGAATTACTGTTGACAAATCAGTAGAGTTCTCGTATGAAGAACTTTTCAATGCCACAGAGGGATTTAGCATGAGTAACAAAATCGGGCAAGGTGGTTTTGGCGCTGTCTATTATGCTGAGCTCAGGGGCGAGGTTAGTTCAATGTTCAAACTTATTTTTCAGCTGCATATAATCATATCTATTCTTCATTTGAAATGTTTTGCTTTGGGTGTCTCCAGAAAGCTGCTATAAAGAAAATGGATATGCAGGCTTCTCATGAGTTCCTTGCTGAGTTAAAGGTTTTGACGCATGTTCATCATCTGAATCTGGTTAGTGGCTTCTTTTTATTTACTGCAACAGCATATTTGATATGTGGTTTTCCCCTTAGATTTGTTTACTTTCTCACATATAAAGCCAATAGGCACACATTTATGTTTGGAGTACATGTTACTCTGATGTACACAGCAATTCTGACTGTATATTTTGTCATTACTTGTATAGTTGTTTATTTTTGCTCCATATTCTCCTTTGAATTCTAATTGATATGGAGCAGAAAAGTTCTGAAACAATTTAAACTTACTTCATAGGCAAGATTAGTAGGAAATTCAACATCCTATGGATAGCAACTTTTAGATGAGTGTCAGGTTGTTGTGGGAAGTAGGAACTCTCGAGCACAATAGTATGGGATGCATGCCTTGATGAAGTGCTTTTCATTATTGTTAACTCTTACAAGTCACATTTAACTGGGAAAGGGTGTCACGAGTGTCAATATCAGTTCAGGGTGAGATTGTGGGTTATCTTGCTCATTGATAATGGATAGCATCACCCTTATACATGAAGATTGTGCACATCAATATCTTTCACATAATTTAAATCAAGTTGAGGAAATATATGTGTTTCATCCTTGTATCTTTACCTTGTGTTCCTGTCTTTCCTTCCTTCCAGCATAGTATTAGTTTTGTGTGGGTAGGAACAATCATGTAATTTCCTTGTTATCTCCATTCAAGTTAATCCTTGTATTGTTCCTTTGGCTGTGATTACCAATCTTTATTTCACACAGGTGCGATTGATTGGTTTTTGCACCGAAAGTTCCTTGTTTCTTGTATATGAGTTTATCGAGAATGGAAACTTAAGCCAGCATTTACGTGGAACTGGTAATGTGTCACCTCTTAGCTTGTCTGGCATGCCTATCTGATGCTTCCTGCAAATTAATCACCACACATGTTCATATAGGTTATGAGCCTCTGTCTTGGGCTGCCAGGGTTCAGATTGCACTAGATTCAGCAAGAGGTCTTGAGTACATTCATGAACATACTGTTCCAGTGTACATACATCGGGATATCAAATCAGCAAATATCTTGATAGACAAGAACTACCGTGCAAAGGTTTGACTAGTTCATGGGTCTTTCTAAATATGTTTCTTGAATCCTTGATGAAATAATTATGTCTACCTTCCAGGTCGCAGATTTTGGTTTAACAAAACTTACACAAGTTGGTAATACATCACTACCCACACGTGGAATTGTAGGCACATTTGGTTACATGCCTCCTGAGTACGTGTCTTAAATGTTTATATGTCATGGCATGGTTGTGTGATTCCAGAGTACCACCATCTATGATGAATGTTGACATCTATGGGGTATGTCATTTGCAGATATGCTCGGTATGGTGATGTTTCTCCAAAGGTCGATGTTTATGCCTTTGGCGTTGTTCTCTATGAACTTATTTCGGCCAAAGATGCTATTGTCAGATCAACCGAGTCTTCTAGTGATTCAAAGGGATTGGTTTATCTGGTAATTATTATGCTAAATCAACTCTTTTACATTCTATTTCTATGGAATAGACCAGTGGTCTAGTTAAACACGGGCGCTAGCTCTAGTATGGTTTAGCTGCCATTGTCATTGTGTAAATGCCAGAGTTCGTGGCCAATTTCTCGAGGAAAGAAAAAGAAAACTGCTCTGCGCTTCATTACCATAAGGACATTTGTTACTTCCTAGTGTAAAATCTACATCAGTAGTTCAATACTTCCAGTTTTGAATAAATGTTTTGACCTGATCATCTGTTATTCCTTTGAGTTGTATGTTTATAGACGAGGCATACCTGCTCTGGTTTGTTGTCATGTGTTCGTGGATGATTAGACAGTAGACAATGGACCAAACTCTGTTTTTTTCCTTGCAAGCACATTTATAACACTATGATGACTAACCAATCACCTTATTACAAAGTGCAGTTTGAGGAGGCTCTAAACACACCGGATCCTAAGGAAGGTCTTCAAAGACTGATTGATCCAGCGTTAGGCGAGGATTACCCCATGGACTCAATCCTCAAAGTTAGAACCATGCACAGACGATCAATATAACGCTTCTGTAGAATTATCTTTACCCTTCTTGCTATGTTCCAAAATTGTCAGTGTAACACATCATTTGCTGTTTTGGCAGATGACAGTTCTCGCAAGGGCGTGCACGCAGGAAGACCCCAAGGCGAGGCCCACAATGAGATCCATAGTCGTGGCGCTGATGACACTCTCATCGACGAGCGAATTCTGGGATATGAACGCGATCCAGGAGAACCAAGGTCTGGTGAACCTAATGTCTGGGAGATGACTCTCTTGTGATATTCTACCTGCCTGCCTGCTCCTGGGTAATTGTACATTAGGGCTCATTTGTGCCGCCTGTTGATGACCAGAGAGGGAGGGTAGCATTGCTCAGCACCACTGTAGGTATTTACAATGTAATTTCTGCTGTCAGTCTAGGGTTTTGTCTCTGTGTTGGTTTCTTTCATTTTATAACCTGGAGAGCTGTGTGAGTTTACTCGAGTGAACAGCTCTGAGTTCATTACCTGCACTGCAAGATGTCTAATTTTACATGGGAATGCAAATAAATGATCTCCTGTAGATATATAATCCTTGGTAGTACATCCGTCTAAAGTGAACCCATTACCCATGTGAAGCATATCGGCGAGAACGCTAAAGATGAACGGCTAGCTGCTGCTGCCGCTTCTGAATTGCTGATATCCAGCCGCGCTATGACCATGCTTGCCAAGCGGAACACAAAAATTACTATATGTCACACAAGCTACTAGAAAGACATCTTTGCGTGCATGATGGATCGTTAGATCAAATATACTCTAGTTGGAAGGAAAGATTGTTCCACGTCCAAGGGGAAAAAAAGTTCCATAGTAAAATGACTTAGCCCGACAGAAAAATTACTCCACAAAGAAAAATTTGTTTCGAAGAGACTAGAAGGATACACATTCCCTGCATTTCAGCCAGCAGGAGGCAGAAAACACATTCCCTGCATTTCAGCCAGCAGGAGGCAGAAATGCATGGTTTAGTTCCATTCAAAATACCAAAATTTCCAGGGTCCAAAATATATGAAGCTGCTATTTTGGGGTTTTTTTTTTGCTCTTGAGGCTAAAATCCCAAATGCAAAATGACGACTATTTTGCTAAAATTTTTGGATAGTGTTTAGTTTCATTCTGCATAATGGTGGGCCAAAACCATTTTTTGGGCCCAAATAGAGAACTAAACATGTCCTAAATATTAGATTATTGTCCGATAAGATAACAATATTGTAAAACTAAATATCAATGTTAAACTCATTTGATTTAAAAAGCAAAGTTCGTTAAAATTATACGTGCATGCAAAAACAATTTAAAGTAATTTCAGGTGAGACTAAATTTGTGAACATTTCGGACATAAGCAAATTATGATATTCAATCAAACATTTCGAACAGTACTTTTTAGCCTGAGAAACGACCAGATGGACGGACGCGTGGGCTGAAAATCTTGCCCGATATCGGGACAGATTAGGATTGGACCAGCCGAAAATCAAGTTTTCTTTGCCCCGATCAAAACCTCATTCTAACCTAACTTAGCGCTTGAACAGGCCAATTCATTTGGAGTAGTCGGGGAGATTGTTAAGCTTAAATATTAACATTCTTTTGAGTTTAGCACTATATATTGGCCTCTCCTAAGTCTTACTTGAAGCAGCTCCGTAGCTGATTTTGAGTGGCTTGGTCGATGCGGCCTTAAACGAACATTTATGCATAGATCACAACAATATTAATATCGTAGTCTAGGACATAAAATCGTTTTTGATAAAATATAAATTGAACTAAAAAAAGGTATAGTAATCATAAGAGTTTTAAAGTAATAAGTGAATACAAGATTTCAAGCAACTAATACGGTCGAATGTGAAAGTATGATGTTAGGGTTTGAATTGAACTAATAAATACATACAGAGGAAGAAAAAACTGTGTATATGGATGAAAAGTGTACATAAGTAATTATTTAACCAGGAATTGCTATTTATGTGTCACCAAAATTTTCCAAGAAATATGTCAAATTTCTTATCCCATGATTTGATATATAGATTCACGCTAAACTTCTTCTCCTTCACCTAAATGGAGCCTACCTTTTCTTCAAATTCGCCCCTGTTTGTAGCCTACCTTGTTTTGCTAACCACATGAAGACTTTTATTTTCATTGGAGCTCTGCTTTTCTACGACCATTTGGATTTCCCAATTTGAGATTATCGAGGGTGTTTTGTTTGTTTCTCAGCACCTTTTCAAGTTAATTTTGGATTATCGAGAATTCTACCGGTACTCATTGTTGGATGGGAGGGTGGGCCTCTGTCTTGGGGTAGAATTTAGTTCAATTTCCACTCCAGTCCACCTCAACACATGTGGATTGATGTGAATCCGACTACATCCAAACAAGGCCTTATTTGGATGTTGTCGGATTCACCTCGATCCACATGTGTTGGAGTGGATTGGGGTGGAATTTAGTTCAAGTTCCACTCCAACCCACCCCAACACATGTGGATTGATGCGAAACCGACTACATCCAAACAAGACCTTAAGGGGATATTTTTCCACTGTCACTGAAGCTCAAGTTAGGTCTTCACCTTGACACAGGTACTCATATTTAATGATGTCATTATTTTTAGTGATAATCAACATGCCCCGTGATATGCGGCTTCGTATTATTGTCTTCTCACTATAAATCAAAAATTCCTACATAAGAACCTACTCTTGGATTATTGTCACCAAATATTTGGGTTGTCAACGAGAATTGTACTATTACTCATTGTAAAATGAGAGAGTGAACTAGAGGCACCCACAATAACACAAATCCTGAATTAGCTTGAGTTCTATAATTTTTCTTAAGTGCCACAATAAAATTGTAAAGAAAAGTGTAGTTTCATTGACTATGCTTCTAAACCTCTAAAATAATATATATATTTTTAGAATTGAAGTAGGAATATGGAATTTTTCTTGGTGGGTTCGAAGCACCTACAAAAGAAAAAAAATACTCATTCTCTTACGTGTACATATAAACAATCAAGGAAAATGACTATCTATAACTCTTATAATGCTAAACCCCACTAGATGAATTCTCTCTCCATGCAAAGTGTCCACATCATTCACTACTAAGTGACCCACTAAATATTCTATCTCTTCATGTAAGGTGTCTACATCATTCCCTACTAAGTCCATGTCATTCCATATTAAATACAATAAAATACATGCAAATCAAATTTATATACATACATACATAATAGACTGAATACCATATAGTAATGCTATGTATATAATAATTTACTTTTAAAAAATTTCCGTAGCAACGCGCGGAGAATTCACCTAGTTTTATTCAAGTGAACCACCAAAGGACGTGGCCAACCAATGCGCTTTCTTTCTATGTGGATACAAGCTTCCAACATGGAGACATCCATGTGCTTTCTTTCTATGTGGAATACAAGCTTCCAACATAGAAACATCCGTCTCTCTCACGGAAACACTCCCTATATATACATTTTTCTAAACTTAAGACTCCCTATATTTGTCACACATTTGTATGGGTTATTATGTGTGTACCTAATTCCCAACATGAACTTTCCGTACATTTTTCTACATTGTGTGATTGCGGATCGGGCCATATTGGCTAATGGCAAAGCCAGCGCGGGTCCATGTCCATCCCCCGGCCTTGTCCGCACGGCCCACGGCCCACGACCTTCCCAACTAACCAGCCCAACTCCGCGGCCCACCGTCTCTCCCCAAAATCCCCACCGCCGCCCCCAGCGAAACCAAACCAGCGCGAAATCATTTGCTCCTCTGCCGCCCTCCCTCTCAAACCAAACCCCCTCTCCCTCTCGGCCTCGCCGCGGACCGGTCGACCCCGAGCTCCGTTGCCGTCGTCTTCCGGTAAGCTTCCGCCCCACGGCCTTCCTTACTTCCTTCTCCGGTTATGTTGTTCGTCGCTCGGTCGATTGGTGTTTTGCTGGTTCGGATCCCCGAATCCGTGGTCGCTGTTGTTGATTCCCGCCCAGAATGGTTTCTGTTTGGCGCGTCTTCTCGACCGATTTCATAGTTTCCCCCCTTCTGGTTCTCCGCCTTTGAAATCTCTCGGTTCGATTCCATGGCGTGTTGGCTATTGATCCTCGCCATTCGAACGAATGCGGCTTCGGGTTGTTCTGGGTCGAATTCTTCTTCTCTGGTTCATCACCCTTTTGCTCTATTGGTTTGGTTGGTTGGTTTATCCCTGGCCCGTACGGTTCCTGGCAGCGGTTATTGATCCTCGCCGAAGTGCTCGATTTTCCGTCGTCTTCCCTGGGTCTTCTCGACGGATTCTCGTATTTGCCCGCTCCTCATTTTGGCTTTGTCGATTGTCGGGTCATCCGCAGGTTTTCTCGTTTCCTGGGCGGTTTGGGGTTTAACGGATTCACGCGATTCTAATTTGTTGTGGCTCTTGTGTGTTCCAGGCAAGCTCGATGGGGAAGACGCCTCCGAAGGAGGAGGCCGAGGGAAGCCCCCGGAATAAAGCTCCGCGGGTGGACGACGCGGCTCCGACTACGGGTTCTGTGGCGTCGGCACCGAGTCCGACGGGGAAGACGCCGCCGAAGGGGGAGGAGGCGGAGGGAAGTCCGCGGAAGAAAGCTCCGCGGCTGGACGACGCGGCTCTGGCTCTGGCTCGTGGGGCGTCGAAGCCGAACCCGACGGGGAAGTCGCCAACGAAGGAGGAGGCGGAGGGGAGCCCGCCGAAGAGATCTCGAAGCCCGCGGAGTAAATCTCCGCGGCGGCAGGACAAACGGCCATTGGCGGCTCTGCCTGTGCCTACGGTTCCTGAGTCATCAGAGCTGATCGTGGAAGGGGCGGGGCGGTGCAAGTGCAATCATGTCATGACTGACAGTGCTATTGAGGAATTGAGTGCTATCGAGGAATTGTTTCCAGTCTTCAAGTCCAATGACGCATGGACTTGCTATGGTTGTTGGGACGAAGACAAGAAGGGGATCGTGAAAGTCAGGCCCGAGAAGCGAGATCTCTTGATCTGCGTGACATGCTACGACCATCTCTGCTGCGGGGTTGGGTCAATTGCTTACCCGTTTGGGCACTCTCGAGCACACGCCCTGAAGAAGAAGCACTGGTTTGCTGTTCTGTACTGTGATCCAGAAAGAGGATACTGCTTCAAGTGTAACGCTGAGGTGCCAAAGCCGGTCAAATTCGGGGCAGGTGACAACAAGGTTGGTCATCAAGAGATCCGCGATATTGTCAGTCCAGAGTTACTAGCTCCCCCGGCATCTGTTGGTAAGCTTTCCCCGACATTGCTCTTTGTGGTCCCGTAGCTTTGCTTCTTGAATCCCTGGCGCCGTTCTTGACTTGGCCAGGGTTTCATGTTTTCTGAATTTTTTCCCTTCTATGGTTGTTTGCCCCTGATTTTCCTTGGCCCAATCACTGGTCTGCACTGTTCTTGGTAGTGGTTCTGGAATGTTAATACTTGCTGAAGTTTTTGATGTTTCGTCTTCTTGGTTATTACCATCCCCACAAGAAATCCCCTACTTATTTGGCTTTCTTGGATGTATGCAATCTTAGGTCAAACTAAGGCGGAGGTCAATCCAAAGAAGGTGAAAATGACAGGCAAAGTTCAGGCTGAAAGCTGTCCATCTGTGGTTGGTGTGGATCATGCAAACAAATTGCCTAGGTATGAGTCCAGATCATCTGATGCGCAAGGCTATGCTATCAGAGGGATACCAAATCGCGGAAACACATGCTACATGAGTGCAGTATTGCAGTGCCTATTTGTGCTTGGTAAGCTGCGAGAAAGGATGTTAGCATTGGATCGTCCAAAAAGTCGCCTTGCCAAGGTACTCAAGAAGCTTTTTCTGGAGGCAAGTGCTGCAGGAGACTTGCTGAACCCAAATGAAGTTTTGGAATGTGTACGCAAGGACTGTGCGCCGCAATTCGGAGTTGGGGCTATGGAAGACAGCCACGATTTGCTTACGGCCTTGCGCGAGCTTTGGAATCAAGGTGAGGAGAATGATAGCTGGCAAAATGATGCTCCTACAGTGATGGATTCCATTTTTGGGTTTGTGATGGCTCGGACGCTATCCTGCAAAAAATGTGGTCATTTGTCTCCTCCGGTTCCCTATCCTTTCCAGGACCTGTCATTGGGTTTCCCATCAAACGGGCATCCAACCAAAAGTGCTGCATTATCACAAACAAATGAGAGTCCCAGATCTCGAAACAGGGAGATTGTTGTTCAATTATTTCCAGCAGATGTGCAGAGAAACTTGGAAAAGATACAAACAGTTCCTGCAAGTGGTTATTCTGATGTTATTGGTTCAGAGGTGGCTGTGGAGGAAACACAGAAGCCTTTGGAAGTTGGTGAGTTTATGATTGCTCCTGCACTTATTAAAATGCCTTGACTGCAGATGTTGGAGGTACTCTAGAGTCCTAGCTTCCTAGGTCATTCCACTTTTGAGGATTGAAAATGCTGGAACTACGGAACACTTTGAAACTGGAATTCTTATTGGTTATCTTGCTCAACATAAGAATAACGTTTCATTTTTTGGAATATGTATCCCACACTTGCTAAGTGGAGAAAATGGTTTGAGGGCTCTTTGCACACATGGACAGAAAAGAAGTCAGGAAAACCTTTGGGATTTGTATACAAAAGTGAGCAGGATCTTTCAGAAGTGGTAACACGGCAATGCTGTTTGTAGCGTAGGTAAAACTACCACTGGAATAAATAGCTTGAGACTTGAGTCCTTGTCGTCGTATAATAAATTGTTGCTCCGCTTAATCATGTGCAGGGATTCTCAGAAAGAAAGCTACTTTGAATTTGGAGGATAGAGATCCTAAAAAATATGTAGAGGATGAGGATGCCAGTTGCTGGTTGCATGATGTTGATACTGCAGATAAAATTAAATATTATATATGCTTGATTCTGCAGATTCTACTAAAGTGCAACGTATCAGTCAAAGGAAGGATGTTCAGAGTCCTTTGCTGATTCAGGAGGGCAAGTCTGTTGATTCACTGACAGCAGATTCTGTATCGATTCAAGACTTGTTGTTGCTTTTTTCTGAAGATCATCAGGTAGCTTGGCGCTGTCCAAATTGTACCATAGATCATGAGGAGTCAAGTGCCAGTCAAAGTAAAAATGGTGAGCAGACGGTGGGAAGCGGCAATGAAGACAAAACAGTTGTTCGGGACCAGATTGAACAATCAGACAGGACAGCATGCCACGGTAAAGAATCTGAATGTCATGGAGGTATTCTTCCAGCTGAAAAACAGACTGACCTGTTGGGAACGGTGAAGCAATCAGAGCAGGCTCGTACAGCATACCTATTGAAAGACAGCAAAAATGTGGAGACAGATGATGTTGGAGATAGTAGTATGATTTATCGTTTTACCATGCTTCCACCTGTATTAACTCTTCACCTTAAGAGATCCCGCCATGACACTGTTGGGAGCAAAATAAGTGGCCATGTGAGATTTATGGAGTACCTTGATGTAGAGCAGTTCATGGACCCCAGGTACCGATAGTTCCTCACAGTAATACCTTGTACATCTGTGCAGTTCTAACTTGTAGCAAGTTTAATTGTGTAAGCTTTTCTGTTTATTTCATTCCTACTAGCTTTAACAATACACGACCTTCTCTAGACTAAGAACACATGGCATTGTTTGTCAATGATTCTTTTTACCCATACGTCAGTGTTCTCATTTGTGATCATGTGGGCCTTTGTGGCCATATACTCATTAGATTTGTCTCTCTCTTTTTTTTCAAATGAACGTACAATTTTGAAATAAGTATGCTATATTATTATAGTGTGTGAAAATTTATGCCATATAAATATAGAGTATGTTAATTTCCTGGAAAATCGAATAATTTCCATCATTTGCATAGAGGTTTGAAAGGGACAAGTTTTATATGCAGAAAAAAACTGCAGCAGTAATGAAAGGTTTGAGAAGGAAAAAAAGCTATAAAATAACATTGCATATGAAAGTTACCAGCATCATGTCAGATTCAAAATGCATTGCCATTTCATAAACGATGGGAATGGGACACTGGGTCATATGGTACTTCCCTATTTGGAATTTGGAACTATGTGAAAGAATTATACAAATGCCATCAATAACATGTCTAAACAGGTGTAATTGTTGGAGCCAGTGCAGCTCTAGAAACTTACAAAATCTGTATTATTTTTCATTAGGAAGAAAGGAAATGAGATGTCAATGCAAATAATCCAACTAGGTTTATAAATTAGTTGTGATTCCAGTTTGGGAAGCAACTGCCCTTTTTCTCTTTTTTGAGTCAATCACCGAGGGGGTTGAGGGACCCCACCTGATTGGTTTTCCATTGATTCCGGCTAGCCGGTGATGGACCGTGCCAAAGCACTGAAGGTTTCAGTACATGGCCCATGGCCGAATTACAATTACAGAAGATAGCTAGATCATTGAAAAAGAGTACACACAGGTGGGGGTCCTTCAACCCAGGATATGCATAGGAGCTGTGGATCTTTGTAGTTATTTTCTACAGTCTGATGTTGATCGGAACCTTGTTCAATCTATCAAATAATCTTGTTTGGTTGGAAAATGCTTCAGTGAATCAGTTGCAATTGAGTTTGTTTGTGACAGAATTATCACATTTGAATATGAATGGAACACACAGATCGTCTGCTACAATCCCAGTTCACTGATGCACTGTATTGTTTACTTCACTGTAAAATAGAATTATCATATCTGGGAGCTCAGTATCTATTTGCATCTAGCTACAGTTCTGGCTTCTGGTATTGGTCTTTCAAATATATAAATAAATTTTTTTTTTGGGGGGGGGGGAGAAAGGTAAATGTGTAAGGCCTTCTTAATTCTATAGCCTTTATTTGTTGAGAACTTCATTGATAGATGATTGATCACTCGAGAAGGGATCGTGGGTGTTTATCTGACAGAGGAGTCTTGTTGACAATGTTCAGTTATGAGGATACATGACCAAGAAAGGCATGGCATTATTTGTAAAAGATTGCATTAATTTATGACCATATGGTCCTAATTCTGTTTCATTTTCTCCAATATTCAGCTTTGTTGACGAAGGTAGCACCTGCTATCGTCTAGCTGGTGTTGTAGAGCACATTGGCAAGGATACCTTGAGGTCAGGACACTACATTGCCTACGTTAGAGCAAGAAGGCTTGGAAATCAGCAAGAGGGTAGCAGCTGCTCTTCCTCATGGTTTCGTGCAAACGACCATTGCATTGGACAAGTCACTCTTGAACAAGTTCTCAACAGTGAGGCCTATATTCTTTTCTATGAGAGGGTGGAAGACCAAGACATTTCTGGCATGCCAGAGGTGGCTGAGGATATTGAGAATTGTTGGGAAATGATACAATCTGATGAGATTGTGAACTGCAACACAAATTTAAAAGGTGTGTAATCTATATCTCTTATAAAGATAAACCCCACTCGCAATTTCTCTATTGGCCCCTACAAACCAAGCTCAGGTGAGCTGCTAAGCTACCCTCACTCACCCCACCAGCTAGAGGTAGAAGAAGACCTCCTGGAGCTCAACACACACAGTCACACACGCTGTTTCAGCGTTGGCTGAAACTGAACCTCTAAATGTGGCAACCTGAACTGCCTTTTCCAATTTCATTGAAGTAGTATATATACACCTACATGTACCTCTACCAGGTACACTGAAGGTATGGTGTGTACACCAACTACCTACTCCTAGTACTTCTAGTACAAGTCTTAGATCAGCCCACTACCATGGCTGATGTACCTCTACCAACTATAGTACTTAGGTGGCCTATTGCCTTACTTGCTACAACACAAGAGATGGACAGCGCATGCTGACCCAAAAGTCTTTGCTGCAGCAGAGTGCATTCTCTTGCCATGTAAAATGTCCATATCAGCATCCACTAGAACATCCTACTAGCACATTTAACTATCTCGTCATGCAAAGTGTCTACATCAGCATCCATTAACACATCCAACTAACACATGTCATTATGTCTTCATTCAAGCTATTAACATTAGCAAACCACATCATTTATTAACATATATTGCTGCATTACCAACACCATACATATATATCTCCTGATTCTTACTGATTAACATTCTAACCTATTTATATTCCTTCTTCATACCTACGACAACGCGTGGGGAATCCTCCTAGTAACTATAATATCTTATGTACCTTTTGTGTTTTGCTAATAACTAATAAATTTTTGTGCCTTTCTGTTGTGCTAATAACTAATAAAATCCTGTTGTCTCTTGTGCAGACAGATGCTATGAACTAAAGTTAGAGGACAATTCATGGAGTGCTAGACTCATACACAACAAGTACAACAAGTATGTTGTGAATATATTTGAAAACAATAGGAGCAATGTTGAGAGGTTACAAAAAGGATGTAAATGGCTTGGGCAATTTGGTCCGTTGCTTGATTATATATTACCTATACCGGTGTGCACTCTCGCTGCCAATGCATCATTGCGTATTAGTAAGGCTAGAAAGGCAGCTGAACTTATGGGCCAAGTATTTGAGAAACTGCAATCTGTTGTACCTCCCACAGAACATGTGACAGCTCTTGTTGTGTCCAACGAAATGGAAGTAAGAGATGCAGTTGAAAGATGGAATAACTCCGGACGATCTAAGTTGTACTTCATGGTGTTAGATTATGGGCTGGACAATGATCAAGCCCGCGCAGTGAAGGAGCTATTGCAGGAACTAGATGCTATGGAGTTACTCTTTGACCTCAAGTTTTGTGATTCTGACTAGATGCCTGCGTGGCAATGATGGGCCGGCGGGCCATGTAATGGTAGTATTGAATTGTTGTAGGATGCATGTTACTTTGCTGCCTGCAGTCACCATGTTTTTTATTGTTTTGTGGGACATGCTAAATTGGTGGAATCCCCAAACGAGTTCTTGGCACACAACTATTAGAATTACATAGCTTCTCCAATTTTTCTAATTTCGACTGCAGACATTCCATATCAATAAGACCTTTGAAATACATCAGGTCATTTGCAACAGAATATTGGCTCATCAATTTAGCTAATTCAAGTATGGAGGGCAACCAGAACTGAGTTTGCATACACAAACATGTGAGGAAGGTTCTATATTGCCTTGTGAGACTTGTGCAGTGGTGCACAGGGTTGTTCTGTATTTCGTCATTTCACTGTCTTATCTTAGCAAATGCATTGAGGAGCTCAGTAACTAACGGGCCTCAGGTTCACTCGTGTGAAATCATTGTCAAGATAGCACTTACATTTCCTAAAAAAAATGGATACACATTCATCACAGATATGAAGGTGTTGCCACTTAGAGTATATGACATGGTATTTAGGCATGGATTGGCTTGAAGCTTTCAGCCCTATGGAGGTGGACTGGAAAAACAAATGGATATCGTTCCACTCTAATGGTAAACAGGCGAAGCTGCAAGGTATCCTGCCAAATATATCATGCTGTAATTTTATAAGTATTGAATAATTGGAAGGGCTGCTGAAGGACGAGGTAGTGGAACATCTGTTGGAGCTATCTACACTTAATATTCCAGAGGGGCAGAGTATATCTCAGCGAGAGATCCAGGCCTTTGTCCAGCTGTTTGCTATCTTATTTGCTGAGCCGACAGGTCTTCCTTCGAACCGTAGTCATGACATGCTATTCCATTGGTTGTCATAGTTCAACCATTTAGACTTGGCCATACTGGTACACGCCACAACAGAAGGATGAGATCAAGAGGTAAGTACAAGAGATGCTATCAAGTGGAATCATCCAACATAATTACAGTCCCTTTTCCTCAATCCTCACTGGTTCTACTGATCAAGAAGAAGATAAAGAGTGGGACTGTGCGTGGATTACTGCTAGCTGAGCGCTTATACTGTGAAAAGTATGTTACCGATCCCAATTATCTGGTGCTGCATCTAAATTGGATCACTGTTTTGGCTACCATCAAATTCACATCAAGGAAGGTGATGAGTACAAAACAGCCTTCCAAACTCACAGTGGGCATTACGAGTACAAGGTGATGTCTTTTGGCTTAACCGGTGTACCCGCTACATTTCAAAGCTTCATGAACACAGTGTTAGCTCCTCTGCTCCAAAAATGTGTTGTAGTCTTTATCGATGACATTTTGGTTTATAGTAAGGACTATCAACAACATTTGGTGGAATGAGTTTTTCTCTCCTCCGTAAGCATCAGTTATATCTGAAGCTCAAGAAGTGTAACTTTGCCACTAACACACTCGAGTTTTGGGGGCATATTATCAGCGCATCAGGGATTGATACCGATCCTGTCAAGGTGCAGATTGTACACTGTTGGCCGACACCCATATGTGTGAAGGATGGGAGGAGTTTTCTAGGGATGGCTAGGTACTATAGACATTATGTGCAGCACTTAGGAGTCATCAGCAAGCCCCTCGCAACATTGCTCAAGAAGGGTCAAACCTTTTTGTGGGCTGATCAGACCCAAACAACATTTTCTATTTTTAAGGAGGCCTTGCTATCAGCACCGGTCCTAGCCATTCCAAAGTTTTCTAAACAAAGTGGTGGAAACTGATGGAAGTGAGAAGGGTATTGGGGCAGTTTTGCAGTAAGACGGACATCCAATTGCATTCATCAGCAAGGCTTTAGGACTGAAAAAATGGCCTCTCTGCATTCATCTTTGCCTAGCTATCCTATATGCAGTAGATCACTGGCACCCTATCTACAACATTGGTATGTTTCTCATCAAGACGGATCAGAAGAGTCTTATTCATTTAACTGAACAACGGGTTTCAACGCCACTCAACAAAAGGCACTAACCAAGCTGATGCATCTCCAGCTTTAGATTCAGTATAAGAAAGGGTTGGAGTTGGAGGTGGACAACCGTTGTGCTGATGTTTTATCTCGCCATCCAGACATGCAGCTCTACCAAGCACATTTACAGTTGAATCTGTGTTTTATTTCAGTGTCTAAACTAGTATGGCTGGCGCTGTACAGCAGGGATACCTCACTGATCCACAAGCACAAGCCTTGCTAGCAACCTTAGCTAGTGGTGAGCTGAAGAACAAGTACCATCTCACAGATGGTGTTATCCGATACAAGGGGCAGGTGTGGCTCGGCAACAATACTAAGATACAAGAGCAAGTCATGTTGGCACTGCATTCCAGTCCTTTAGGGGATCATTCAGGCTTCCTAGTTACCTACAAGCGACTGAAAGCCTTGCTTGCATGGCCGCGGATGAAACAAGATGTGCACCTGTTTGTTACTTCCTACACCATTTTCAAGCAAACAAAACCTGAAAGAGTCAAGTATCCAGGTCTTTTCATGCCCTTACAAATCCCTCCTCATGTCTGGCACACTGTTTCTCTAGATTTCATAGAAGGATTACCTTGTTCTACTCATCATAATTGCATACAAGTGGTGGTCGATAAATAAATTTTCCAAATATGTGTGTTAGAATAGGCGCCCTATGGGCTGGCCATGGGCCTGGCACCCAAGCCTATTTGGCTTGGCTGCTCAATGTTATAGTAAATAGGAATAGTACCACATTGTCTATCTATATGGGGTGTTAGTCCTATATACCCTATATAATCACTCTATAAGGCCCAATGCAATACATCAATCAATTCCTGAGATCTATTTGCTCTTATGGTATCAGCAGCCTAGGTTTAGTTTATTCTATTTTATTTTATTTTTTTTCTTCCGTTGCCCACACCCCTGCGCGCCGGTCCTCTTTGTTGTGTTGCGCCCTATGGCACCGAACCCTCTGCCTACCCCCAAGGCTAGGAATGACACTCCTCTGCCACTGTCCAGCACCTCGCCGAGGAGAAGGCAAACGAAGCTGTCGCCGCCGCTCAACGTCTCGAGCGCAAACACTAGGATGTGCGTGATGCTACCCTGGCACATGCCCTGCACGCTGAGGAGGAGGAGGCAACTACTACTAAGGATCGTGACACCGCCGCCCAGCGTGCCAGCGAGGCCCTGGCGTGTGCCGCCAAGGAGCGTGTGACCGCTGCTGCCGCAATTGCACGTGAATCCTCCGGTGCGGCACCTAGAGGTGCACCATCGCCGATTGACGATCTCCGCGCCGCCATGCTTCATCATGAAGCTGTTGCTCTTCTGCAACTTCATGCCCACGTCGTCGCTGTCAACAACATTCGGAACCACGTCACCACCATCCTTGACGTCGACTCCGGTAACTTTAACCGCTGGCGTGATCAATTCTTGCTCGTCCTCGGCAAGTTCTCTGTTCATGATCACGTTCGCGCGGAACCCCTGGCTCCAACGTCTCCTGACTGGGATCGAATGGACTGCGTCAAGTCTTGGATCATCGCCACGCTCAACGATGACCTTGCCGAGATCATCTCCGCTCAGGGCTCCGCTGCTTGGCATGCCTGGCTCGCCGTCGAGTCACATTTCCTTGGCAACCGAGAGGCTCGCGCCATTCACCTTGAGACGCGGTTTTGCAACTTCATCTAGGACAACCTCTCCATCACCGACTACTATCGCCGGCTCAAGAAGATGGCTGAGAACCTCACAGCTCTTGGTGAGCCTGTTACTGACCGCACTCTCATCCTCAATGTCATTCGCGGTCCCAACGAGCGCTTCAGCCATGTCGGGACCCTCCTTCGTCGCGCCCGGCCCTTCCCCTCCTTCCCGGAGGCCCGTGACGACCTCATCCTCGAAAAGCTCACCCTGGAGAACCAGAAGGATGCCCCTGCCACTGTGCTTGTCATCTCCACCACATTGCACTCTCCTAGTCCTGCTCCTGTGTCCTCTAACACGGGCGCCAGCAGCACTGGAGGAGGCCCCAAGTCTTCGAACAACCGCCGCAGCAAGCTCGGCAGCAGCGACAAAGGCAGCAGTGACAGTGGCGCCTCTGCAGGACAGGGGCCACGCCCCAGCAGTAGTAGCAGCCTACTGGCATGTAGCAACAGCAACAGCCTACCACTGGTGGTCGCTCGTGGCCCAGCTTCTACAACCCGTGGATGAGGTCCATTCAGCTGTGGCCACGTCAGCTGTGGCCACGGGGGCCCTCGTCCTCCTCTAGCACCCATCTCGATGCCCACTCACCTGCGGACATAGCAACAAGCACAGCAGCAGGCTCTCCTCGCCCAACAGCAATTGTAGGCACTCTTCGCCCACCAGGAGCCTGTTGTCGTCGCTACTCCTGATGGCTCTAGACAGTGGGTCGCTCCGGGGTACTACAACCCTATGGACGACCTCCCTTCTTGGGACCCGACGGCCCTCGCCTCCGCCTTCAGCACAACGTCGCTGACCCCTCTTTCGTCCAAGGAGTGGTTCTTCAACTCAAGTGTTACTTCATATATGACATCTTAGTCCTCCTCTCTTTCACATGCTCTATTCCCGCGGTATCCTACTCCTCCATCCATTGTTGTCAGTAATAGCTCTATTCTACCTGCCACTGCCACTGGCTCTATAGAGTTGTCTCCTTCTTTACGTCTTAATAATGTCCATCTATATTCGCCAATTTACTATCGACAATAATTGTTCCGTTAAGTTTGATCCCGTCTCGGACCGAGACCGTCAGATGCTGAAAGCCCAAGTTTGGTTTTGGTAATTAATGACACCAAGTTGCTAATGCCTTGTGTTTAAGTGATTTGAGTTAGGCATAGCAACACATGTGATGAAGGTGCATGGTGGCATGGAAAGGTGGCCACATGACTACAAAGAGATGAAGCTTGATGTGGAGATCATGATGATAGACAAGGAGCAAAGTTATCAAGGCAAAGGTATAAACATAGGGTTTTACTTTTGCCGGTCTAAGATGAGTAGAGAAGTGATTGACCGGGTTTAGGATAGATAGCCGACTATTAAGAGGGGAAATCACGGTCATCTCTCGAATCAAGTGCTACTAGGTCTACATCTTGAGCATATGCATTAGGATCTAGTAAAGTGCTAACTTAACTCCTTTGGTGAAAATGTTTGTGAAAAGCTAACACACGTGCACTTTGGTGGTGGACACTTGTTGGTGTTAGCACATTTACAAAGGAGGTGGTTTTTGTAACACCCTAGGTGTTAAGCATGCACTTAGTCTCACCAAAGCCATGCATAAGCATTCCATCAAGCATAAGCATCATGAGCATGACACTCTTGAGCAAATTATGATTTTATGTGCTTCATTTCATGTGTTTTAAATATGTTAAGAATATGATACTTGCTTCTAAAATTGTGAAAAATTCAAATTAGGTTGATTTATGTGTGAGAAGAATTTAGAATATTTTTGTGCAATTTTTGGAGCTATGGGATTTGAGAAATGGAATTTATACAAAAATATCCAAAAAGAATTTAATTAAAACCTAGAACTGAGTTTTAACTTGTAATTCAAATTCTGTTTGGAATTTGGTTTTGCTTGTTAAAGCAAAGTGGTAGAGTTTTTGTTTTGGAACAACTTTGCTTTTGGGTGAAAATGGTGAAAATGATTTGAAAATAGTCAAAATGCTTTTGGAAGAGGATTTGAGAAAAGAAATTTAAAAAAAAAATGGAAAAGGGAAAAGGGGGCGCTAGCAGGCCGCGGCCTCGCTTCTGGCCCACTGGCCGAAGCCGGCTCGGCCCGCCCGCGCTCTCCCCTCCCCCCTTCCCCGCGCTCGCGCCCGCGTCCGCGCGCGGACGGCCTCGCCGCGACGCCGTGGCGCGCCGGCAGGACTCGGCCGCCGCGTGGCGGGCATGCGGCAGCGAGGACGCGCCCCGGTCGGCCACCAAAGCGCCCCGGTCGCGCTCGCTTCCGCCCCCGCTCCCATTTGCGCCCCTCAGCTCTCTCTCTCTCGCTCTCTCGCCCTCGCCCCGCGCGCGCGGAGCGCCGCCGTCGCCATTGGAGCCCGAGCTCCGCCTCGGCTGTTCCTCCTCCGTGCGTGCGCCATTCTTCAATTAGTTCTTCCCCGAGCTTCGCTTTCGCTCCGCCGTTGCGAAACGCTCATCGGAGCGCTCGGTAAGGCACGGTGAGCCCCGCTCGCCCTCGCTTTCTTCTCCGGCAAGAGCTCCGCCGCCGCACGCGTGATCCGCGCGTCTCCATGCCTTCCGGTGCTGCGTAGTTGGCGCATCGTGTTCGCCTTGGCACCGCGATGCTCGCAAGCCCCTCCAGCCACGCTCTACCGAGCCGGCGTCCCGTACCGACGACGAGCAGCGCCGCCGCTCCGCCATGGCCGGTGGCGAGCCTGCTCCGGTCCGTTTTAGGCCGCGCAAATGAGTGCCCTAGGTCCGCCGTGATCCGTAGAACGTGTAGAGCCGCTTGATTCGCCGAAAGGGGTCGCCGACGGTGAGCTCCGGCTCGCCGGAGCTCCTCCCCCCTCTGCGCTCTGACCAGCGGGCCCTGCTGGCAGGCGGGTCCGCTCGTCAGCGGCCGCGGGTGCACTGCACCGGGTGCACCTAGCGGGGTCACGGGGTGGGTGACAGGTGGGGTCCTCTGACTCGCGTGTCCCGCCTGTCAGTGACTCCGAGGGGATGGATCCGGGTGCGTTTAGTGTTTTAGGTGGTTTTTCGTTTTAAAAGTTTTTCCAGAAAATAATTTAAATGTTCAAAAATCCATATCTTGATGAATATAGCTCCAAAAATGGTGAAATAAATTTTGGTGTGTTCCTTATTTCCAGATCTATATCCTAGTATGATTGCATGTCATGTTTGAATAACTTTTCTGTGTAAGAATAATTAATCCATGTTTTTGTTAAACTTGGAAAATGCATGGTAAATGAAATATGGCTCAGAAAAATGTGAAACTTGTTTTGCTGGATCTGCATGTGTGTTTACTCACTGAGAAAATATTGTTACATATTATTTGGTGAATAAATGAATTTATGGTAATTTAAATGCTTGCATGGCAGTACTTTATGATTTTTAATAATTAATTGAGTCATGCAATAAATCTGGAAAATTTTGTGGATGTTTCTTATGATATTAGAAAAATTATAAAAATATGAAATCTGTTGTTTGACACTTATATCACAGTAGGGTGATTATACTTGCCTTATCCATTAATCTTGTGATTTTTGTGGCTCAAAATAAGTAACCAAAAATTATGAAAAATTTACAGTAGACTTTATGATTAGCTAGTAGTCTCCTGTAATTTTTCTGGAATTTATTGAGGAACAGAATTGCATGTGATTTTTAATGGGCTTAGAAATGAATAAAGAAAACTTTGAATGGTTGTGTATATGGGTTGAATGGACTAAGTTGGGTTTGGTGTATCTTTGAAGCATCATGTAGGCTGCTGATGTCATTTGAAAAATAATTATAGAAGAGAATGTAATAGATGTTTGGTTCAATTGTTTATTCTTGGATGATGCTGACTACCTTGTAATAAGCATGCCCAAGTGCATTATCTATGCATCATGACATGACTCCTTTGGTACTCTCTCATATAAGCATCCACTCGGGCATCCCGCACTCCACTCATGAGCATATATGCATCATACAGGCTCGCAGGAGAACGAGGTGGGAACCGAGGAACCCGAGGAGCTTCAGGAGCAGGAACCTCCGGAAGCACAAGAGCCCGGAGAGGAACTGCAAGAGTGCCCGGATCACCGACCCAGCACGTTTGAGAAAGGCAAGCCCCGGAGCATTCTAAGTCTCCCTATTCTCGCTAACTTATATAAAGTGCTATACTTATTCTACTATTTTGCATATTACGTGATAGGAGTTGCCTGATACCGTTGCTGCATATGTACTCCTTGTTATCCCTACTCGTTATCTACCTTGTCCTATGTAGATAGGCGCGGAGTCTATGCTTAGCTTGCTTAGTCCGGTAGAAGTCGGGTGATGTCCTGTCACCTGCGAGATATAGGTGGATACCTGCTTGATTAAGCAGTGGTTGCTGGGGAAAGAAATAACCAAGTGTGGAAAGTAATTGGAGACCGGGCAGGGTCTTATGGTGGGTTGCCCATAGTGCCCCTGCCTGTGTCGATTAAGGACCGATCGTTGACGGCCCTCTTGTCATGTTGAACGCATGCCCCACACTTAGCTGGAAGGATAAGTCGTTCCGACCGCGAAGCCTGAACACTATCCGGGCCGGGAATCGAGCCGCCATGCGCTGTATTGGTGGTGGTTGAGGAGAACGACGAGGGCGCGGCGCGCAACCTTGGTATACCTTGGATACCTCGGTCGCCGGAACGGTCCTCGGGTACTGGCGGTGCCTGCCGAACCCGCGAATTGGTCCTGGATAGTGTAATACGGTGATCTGTAGCTCACTTGATCAGTGAGTGTGGTTTGTGTGGGGAATACCTCGTCAGCTGGTTAGAAATCGATTCGAATCGCCATCGCTCCTGGATAGTGAGCACTTGACATGAGCCATGTCCTCGTAGTATGGACTATGGAACACTTGGGTTTAATGAAACGGGTTTATGACTGCTGTGAGGAGGTACTATCATAGTCTCATACTTGCTTGTAATAGCACAGGAGCAAACCTAGATAATAGATAATGATACTTTCAACTTGAGCAGATTTAAAGAAGAAAAGATTTATGTAGGTTCGGGTAATAAAACCTTGCGGTCTTTGCAAAGTGGTTGTCAGCTACCCCACTAAATAGCCTTCATGATCCTTGATGAGTCTTTATTTTAAGTTTATGACGGGTAAGTCTAGCTGAGTACCTTCTTGTACTCAGGGTTCTATTCCCATGTTGTTTTGCAGATGGTCAAATGTATTATGGTTATTGCATCCTCTGCCTGTACCCAGCTATGGGGGATGACTAGACCAAGGGCAATGGTCACTCCGTCTCTTCTTTTGCTTTTGTGGGAATGACCGAACTATGGCACTGTATCAGACTTATCGTGTGTGTTGTAATTTCAAACTATGAAACTTCCGCTACTTAAAGAACTTGGTTTGTAATAACTTTAAGCACTCCGATGTATTTTATGAATGTTGTAATCTGGATGTGCTTGTGGATGGCGACCGCTAAACTTATTACGATCTTGGCTGTTATGCGATGTGTGGTTTGAAATCCTTCGAGATTTCACGGACTACCGGGATTATATGGGCTTAAGCGTGATGGTTCGACTATGCAAATGGTCACTATTAGGCTTAATCTCTTATAATTTGGTCGGTTCTGTTACAGTTTTCCTAGGGTTGAGAGGGGTGTGGGTTCCTCTCTCCCTCCCGCCGAGCTTGCGAGGCGGGATTCGGCGCTTTTGAGAAAAATAAGAGTATATTTTCTATTGCGCCGGTGGTTTTTTTTTGGAGAAGTCGCGGGAGTGTTTTCTCTCTGAGAAACACTCACCGGACGCTGAGTGCGGAGGCACCGGACGCTGGCCTCAGAGTCCGGTGTGCTTGACCCTGCTAGGGTTAAGCACCGGACGCTCTCTGAGTGCGTCCGGTGGTTAGCGTCCGGTGTGAGGGGTTTTTGCAACCCTCTCTGCGCACGAGTCCGGTGAGCACCGGACCGTCCGGTGTGGACCTACAGAGCGTCCGGTGGTGCGCAGGTGACCGTTAGAATCTGACACGCGGAATTCAAAGAGGACACGTGGCCAACACCAGTGCACCGGACGCAGGGAGTCGAGCGTCCGGTGCTCACTTAGTAGCGTCCGGTGCCCCCGTTTTTAGCCCAGTGAAAACAGCCAACGGCTAGTTTCTTTGAGGGGGTTATAAATAGAAGGTGGCCGGCTTTGGGAGGTTCTCTCTTGCACATTTGATTACTTGAGACATACTTTGAGCTAGAGAACACTCCCTCCACTAATCTCCTTGCTTGATTGCTAATCCTAGTGAGATTGAGTGAGATTCAAGTGCATTGCTTTGAGAGTTGCATTTAGTGGCACTTGATTCTTGAGTTTGCTGCGGATTTCTTGTTACTCTTGGGTGTTTCCCGACGCCCTAGACGGCTTGGAGCAGCAGTGGTGTTGAGCTCGTGATTGGAGATTGTTTCGAGCCTCACCAAGTGATTTGTGAGGGGTTCTTGAGCCTTCCCCGCGGGAGATCGCAATTGGCTACTCTAGTGGATTGCTCGTGGCTTGGAGGATCCCCATCTTGTGAGTGGATGTGCGGCACCCGCTGAGGGTTTGGCTTTGGATTGCCAATTAGCTCGTGATCCATCAAGTGGGTGTATCGCCACAACGAGGAGTAGCTTGCCGGAAAGCAAGTGAACCTCGGTAAAAAATCTTGTGTCATCTCTTACCGAGGATTCTCTTGTGTTTGTGAGTGATTGATTGAATATATTTCTACTCTACAACGTCGGTATAACAATCACTCCCCTCTCCTTTACCTTTGTATATACCTTGCTAGTTGTGTAGCTTGTTTAGCTTAGCTTTCTTGTTTAGGAGTGTAGCAAGCTTCTAGTTGTGCTTTCTTGTTGTAACTAGTGTTTAGCTTTCTTGCTAGACTTGTGTAGGTGGCTTGCATAGCTTAGTTGTGCTAGTGCTAGAATAGCTTCGCCTTTTGTTTTACTAATCAACTTGACTAGTTGAAGTTTGTAGAATTTTTAAATAGGCTATTCACCCCCCCTCTAGCCATTTGGACCTTACAGATGCTGGGCCGCTATATCTCCTGCGCCAGCACACTCCCTTGTCGCCTAGGCTGGGGAGATGATGCATCGAAGTGCCTGTTGGGCCCGTCGGCTAGTAGTCTGACATGTGGACACGTGCCCACCGACATCAGAGAAGGGATGATCCTAGGCTGGTGCGATGATGCGTACGTCAAACACATGTGATCCAAGTGTTTAGCAATCTTGAAGCTCCGGTTTGAGGTCGTCGACGAGGGCTTCGACCTCCTAGGTTTGGTGGCAAAATCGGTGGCGGCGACGCTTGTCGATGATGGAATCGCAGATTGTGGTCACGGTCATTGAGGACGAGCTTGAGGTTGGGCCCCATGGCACCGCGGGATTGTCAGAGCCGGGTGAAGTGGTCGTGCGGCGGTAGCTCGAATTATAGGATGTACCAATTGTTTACCACAAGCTGGAAGGTGAAAAACTTCGAAAAGGGGAAAAAGCGTGTGTCGAACAGGACTTTCAGAATTCCAGAGTTTGGTTTACAATATTCATTATCCCTTACAACTAATTACTAAAAGGACTTTGAAAGTCCACCTTTTCTCTTTCAACTCTAAAATCAAGTAAAACACACCCCTCAACTTTTAAAACCGTTCATTTTACCTTCCTACCCATGTTATAAGCGGTTTTGAAGGCGGTTTTATCTTTATCTTTCTTATTTATTTGAGCTAAATCTTTAAAAAAATCATAGTACAAAGTTTTTGTTGTACTCCCTTTGTCCTTGAAAGCTTCAACTTTTAGAATTGTCCTAAACTTTGGCCGAATTTCTAGTAAAAAACGCTAAGATTTGTACTACCAAATTAATATCATTAGGTTTATCATAGAATATATTTTCATAATATACTCATTTTATGTCATAGATATTGATACTCTTTTCTATAAAGTTGGTCAAATTTAAAAAAGTTTGACTGACACTGATTCTAGGAGTTGAAGCTTTCAGAGACAGAGGGCGTAACTTTAGATCTATGCTTTTCTGTAATTAAATGAAATAATTCATAGCTAAGTTTCTATGGTCTAATTATTGCTAATTATTGTTTCCTAAACTGCAGTAAAAATTTTATACTAATTGGATCATGTATAACTTAGTTATAAAATTTATTTAGGTTTATGCTTGTTAAATATAAATACTTATGGGATCATGTATAACTTAGTTATTGATTTTTTTTATTTTTATAATTAAATATTTTTTGAAGCATCTCAATATATTTTCATGAGTTGGAAATAGTATTTGGATTTGGTGTATCTCAGCATATCTCTCGACTTTTTCTCAGACTAACTTGATTTGTAGAAAATACGTGCAACATTTATATTTTTAAATAAATTTATTAAAAAATTAGATTCAAAAATCTTTCTAATGATACTTATTATTCTAAGTATTATTTAATTCTAAATCTTAAAAAAAGATAAATAGTTTTTTTTTCCTTTTCCCCACGCAGACACGCAGCCCCGAACTAAAGATGGCAACGGGAACCCGATCTCCGATTCCCCGTGAGGAATTCCCCTATTAGAGAACGGAGATGGGACTAAATTTACCCCCACGGGGATCTAAACGGGGAAAAAATACCCCCCATCGGGTCTAGCGGGGGCAGGGACGGTGATGCATCCCCCATCCCCGTATCCCCGATCTGCTAAGCTGCCGGTGTATGATTCCAGCTACCTGGCCCATGAAAGCCCATGATGAGGCGCAATACATAAGTAAGCTAACCAAATTATCTTGTTCCACCCCACCGCGCCGCCACCAAATGTGAAAGCAGCGAGGCGGACGGAGTTCCCGACGCTTGCACTGGCCAACGCCAAGCGCTCCCCTTGCATCCACATGCCCGTACTTGTGAGCTCCTCTCCTCATCTCCTTCCTCGTCAAGTAGAGCAGGGCCAACACGAGCTCCTCCATCCCCTGCTGTTCATCTCCTATAGCAGAGCAAAGCTGACACGAGTAGGATGACAAGTTGTTGGCTTGCTACGGATCTCCCTCGTCTCTGGCTCTCTCTGCTCGATCTGCAGGATCTCCACTCCCTGCGCTCAATCTGCAGGATCTCTGATCTCCGTGCTCGATCTGCAAGAATGTAACATCTAGGTGCTTATCCTCTTTATTGATTTGTGGGATCTATTTTATTCTTTTGCCGCATAGGTAGTTTTGACCTGTAAACGGCGTTGTGATCCATAACTTGTTGCTCTTGCAAGATGTATTTATGTGTTTTTTTTTTGTATTTTCATGCTTTTGGATTATCGATTGGAGAAGCTGTTCTTCACTCCTGTAGCGGACTCCGTTGTCGCCTAAGTTTGGGCCGAGACCACAAACCGCCAAAGCCCAAAGCCTCTGCTGGAGACGCGAGTCAGCTGCAGAGGCGAGCTCGAGCCGGACTGCCGGAGTGCCTGTCGCCGGCGCCGCCTCCGCCTCGGATTGCGAACGCCAACGCCCGTCCGTCCAGGATTCTGTCGAATCAGGCTCCATATAATATATACGGAGTAGGAAAATAGCAATAGCGGTGTCGCATCGTCCTTTTCTGGCAAGTCAACTCGGGTCCGTCCGCCGCCGCCTGCGTTCTGCCCGAGCACGCCTCGCCGCCCGCCGTCGATCCGCCCCCTGCCGTGCGTGGATGTGAGCCGTGAGGTGAGCCTCACTCCCAAACTCGTCTCTCTCTCTCTCTCTCCCGCGCTCTCATTCGGTCGCGCAAAAGCAACATCTCCGGGCTTCTGCCACCCAATTTGAGATCGAACCTTTTTTTTTTTCTTTTGTGCGTACTGTTAGCTTGATTCTGGGCTCTGGCCAAGCCTCACCAGTCTTTTAGTGCTACTTGAGGTGATGATTGGTATACTGTTTTCTTGTTCTTTGCAAAATATAAACTTTTTCCATGTGCACAATATACAAGGAACGATTCCATAGAAAGATGCATTTGTCCCGTTTGATATTGTTCATTGTTTTTTCTGTCCATCCCCATGTTGTTAATTCTGATGCTATATGGATATATAGGCTTATCCTTTTTCGAATCAACAACGTATTCTTAGAAGAAGGATGAACAATCTAATGTGCCAAAAAACAAGATCATGCGATGATGCTCGTGGTGAAGATGCAATCCATGAGTTTGGAGTGCCAAGAGTTCGGTTTGAAGACCTTCCGATGGTATGTCCAACTTCATCCCCTTTCTTCTTTTCTCTTCGACTGGGGGCTTTGTTCTTGGTGTATATACATATAGATGATACTTCTAAACTTCAGGCTAATCCATGGATGTGGTATATGTCATTGCTGTAGGATGTCGTGTACAGAATTATGTCCAAACTCCCGCCAAAAGAGTTCGCAAGGGCTAATGTTTTGTCAAGTAAGTTGAGATGCACGTGGTCTGTGTGCCCCAGATTGACTTTCGATGGTGTTCAAGTGTGCAAATGCCATAGGTGGGATTTAGTCCAGCACACGGGAAGATTTATCCACGAGGTTAATTCTGTTCTGCAGAAACACCATGACAAGGTGGTTGAAACACTTGAAGTCAGGATGGATCTTGTTGATAGCCTTCTAGTTCACCATCTCAATAATTGGGTTAGTTTTGCTGCCTCGTCAGGGACAAAGAACCTTACTTTGGATCTAAAGCCCATAGATTTTTTCTTGAAACCTCAGCTCGAGCGCTTTGTGTTTCCTTTCCAACTTTTAGACAGTGGACGTATATCTCGCCTACAACATATGCAGCTTAGCTTTGTATCTTTGAAACCACATTCCCACTATAGAGGTTTCCCAAATCTAAGAAAACTTCATCTACAGTTAGTGCATGCCAACAAAAAGGACCTTGGACATGTGTTGTCCCATTGTTGTAATCTTGAGTGGCTATGCATAGACAGATGTCACCTCAATGATGAACTGGTGGTGAATGGTCCGTTGTCCCATCTACTGTACTTGAGCATTGACTGTTGCGAAATAACCAAGGTAGAATTCCATGCTATGAATCTTACTACCTTTGAATACTATGGACGGTTTATACCAATTGGACTCAGCCACTCATTGAAGATACAAAGTGCAAATATTATGTTCTACGCTGGAGTTTTTCAGGATGTCCTCGTATCAATTCTCAACGGTCTTCCTAACGTGGAAAATCTAACTTTCCGTATTGCATGCCTAGACCTAATAAAGGTAAGCCCCTTATATGAATCTTTAGGTTTTATGTTTTAACTTATCTGAAAAATTTAGTTCAATGATATTTTATGTTTTATGTTTCAGAAGCAATGGTTGTGGGACAACCCATTGAAGTTTTCCCGTCTTAAGCACTTGCAGTTGTACCTGAATATACCTGGCAGAAATGAAGATAGCATTCTTTATTCAGTATCAATTCTGAGGGCCACACCTTTTATTGAGGATTTGGAGGTTCATGTAAGTGATAATTGTATTTTTCAGTTTGTTTTTTATTCTCATCCTATTCCATTTATCTATATTCCTCGGTGAGTTATCAGTTCTGCATTCTCCTCTTCTTTAAGTTCTGTGGTGATGTGTCTAAAAAGTTAGGCGGAATTATTTTTTCAATAGTTATGCAAGTGTTTATTAACGCGTTGATTCATTCGTTTGCTGTATTTTGGTAGCTTCTAAGAAGAGGGTATATTTGAAACAATTATCCAGACACTATTCGCTAAAAGATTTAGCACACTCCTGTTTATCCAACTGGGACCCTGCTGCACAGATTGCTTTCTTCATTTCAGTTGGGTAAAATTATGAGTTGCCTTAGATCGATTGCATTGCTTGGTGTCATGCTATTTATAGTTAGCTAAACTAATTTTGATTGCTTGGTACTCAGGTTCATTTCTACTTGATTCATTTGGTAGTATATGGTCATACAATAGCAAAGCCCTACTACGGGTTGTCGCATTACCTGCCCTCTGCACTTCAATTCCATATGATCTAGGGGCTAGGGCACCCAAATTTAAATGCATACACATATTGCAAATAAAATGGTTGAACCATGGATAACATTGTTCTGTTTATCTTTGCAGTTTGGTGGCACTACATCATTATGGTTGGCAGACGTGGGTCCTCGTAGGCAGGACATTGGGCAATGCAATCCCTACAATCGTTTGAAGAAGATGTGGATTACTGGATTCAAAGGGGTAAGAGGACAAGTCGAATTTATGTTACACGTCGTCGAAAATGCTCCTGCACTGGAGGTTTTAACTGTAGATACACATAAACGTAGTACTTCTGGTGGTGATAGTTGGACGAAAAAGAGTGGACCGCCGCCCTTTGAGGAAGCTAAGAGAATTGCTTTGACATGCCTAAGTAGAGCAATCTCACTAAGTACCAAGCTTGATGTTATTTAGTTTAATGTGTGATGCCAGGAAAAGATCGCAGTGTAACTCTTTAAATCTTGGGCATAGTAGTAGTATGTAGTTCTTGGTACATCAAGTGTATTTTAAATTTGTAATAAATAACTGCCGTTTTGGCACCGTTTTCATTTGAAATGATGATTTATTTGGTTCTAGTATTGGTTTGGCTGCCATTGTCATTGTGTAAACTAGATAATTCTTCGCTCGTTGCTGCGGAGTCTGGAATTTGTTGAACTTTATAGAAGATTTTTTTAAGTGGGAAACAGTAAAAACATAAAAATAAAAGTGCGTATGCAGTCGATAAAATATACGGAGTATGAATCTAGCTTCTTTGGACCATAAGAATAAGATATTGTGCCAGCTAGCCATAAGCTATCTGGAGGACTTGTGTTTGGCTCTCAATCCTTTTGGGAACGATGTTAAAGAGATATAGGCAGCACAACGAACTCGATCGGCAGCTGCGGCGAAACCTGCCGATGTCCAGTCGTCGATGGACTGCGACACCATCTCGAGGACCTGCGTGACTGAAGAAGGTGGAGCCTGTTAGCACCGCACCACATGGACCGCGCCAAGGAGGAGCAGATGGGCCACGACGGAGTGTCCGTGAGCGAAGGCCCAACAAGAGAGTTATAGGTGGTAGCTGGGCCTGAAGTGCCTGCGTGCACGGAAATGGGCGTAGTATATCTAGAGAAGGTTTCTGCTAAGAACTCCTCATCACGCCATCCCGTTCCCTTTCGTGTGCTGTTCTTCTCGACTCGTCCCAGTTCGTCCCTCCAATCCCCAATTCTCGAGGACCTGCGACACCGTCTCGAGGACCTGCGTGACTGAGACGCGAGTCAGCTTCTTAGTTAAGGATCTTTGTAAATAAATATAGGCAGGAAAGTAGTACATTCAAGGCTGAATTAGTAGGAAAACACTAAGAAGCTGAAAATTGGTGTTGCTACAAGTAATTTAGCATGGTTTGATGAACATATATTTATTAGGGCTTTTGCTTCAATAGTCCTCTTTCTAAAAAAATTACACGGATCTCAAAGCCATCTATTAGCCAATTATCCTTTTCTTAATTATTTTCTCTCCTAGGTTTGACCCGTTCAAACCTAGCGGGTATTTAGCCCTAACCCAAATCTAAAGTAATTGCTCCCATATCCTCCACCCGTTTCATTTCCTCGTTGAAGGAGACGACGGGCGATGACCATTCCCACCCCGTGGATCGAGCATGATAGCACCCCCATTCAGTCGCCGCGGCTGTTGCACGCGCACATGAGGAGTCGTGCCGTCTCACGCTTGTACAATAACTTTATTGGAGATGATCGCTTTTGGTTAATGAAGATGGACAAAGCTAACCGCTTCCAATAAAAAGACACAGTTAATCAACGAATAACTGAGGCGGTTAAACTACCCGTCTCTATTAATCCTATTAATGGAGGCGGGCACCATATACCGACCGCCTCCGTTAATTAGATTAATAGAGGCGAGCACCATATATTGACCACCTCCATTAATTAGATTAATGGAGGCGAGCACCATATATCGATCGTCTCTATTAAAGTTTTAATGAAGGCGGCCACTTTACAACACTCGTCTTCAATTTAATTTTAGTATTAAAAAAGTTCTGCAATTTGATTTGAATTTGAATTTGAATTTAAATTTAAATTATATTTTCACAAATCAAAGGCATATATGAAAGCACATGTACAAGCACATATTACGCAATATAGCAACCAAGCAACATCATTCGAATTTAGATTACACAAACCATATGTCAAATGTTTACACTTGTGAAACTAAAATCTACTATGCTCTAAATACACGGGATCCTGAGGAAGGCCTTCAAAGATTAATTGATTCGGCACTAAGCGAGGATTATCCCTTTGATTCCATCCTCAAGGTTATTTTTACCATCTTTGCTATGTTCGTAAAATTCTTAGCCTAACAGTAACACATTTTATGCCCTTTTGGCAGATGACAGTTCTGGCAAATGCGCGCACGCTGGCGTAGCCAGGCAACAACAACAGATTCGGTTCAATCACTCCATATAGTAGTGGATGATTAGGCAATAGAGAATAGATCAAACTCTTTTTTTCCTAACAAGTATATTTGTAACACTATGACACTCACTAATCACCTTTCTGCGAAGTGCAGTTTGAGGAGGCACACCGGATCCTGAGGAACACAAAATTCTCAGCCTAACAGTAACATATTATATGCCCTTTTGGTAGATGATAGTTCTGCCAAGGGCGCGCACACTGCCAGACCCAGGGGGGCCATGCCCCCCCAATCCATTTTTTTTTATAATATATATTGTCCTGGCCTAACAATGGACATTGTGGCAAACTGTGGCCATTTGCAGTTTGGCCCTTTTCTCACGCGCGCAGTACGCCTGTGTGTTGCAGATTTTGCTCGCAAACCTTTGTAGCTTCAATGAATGGCCGAGTCTAATTTATATAAAAGGTCCATAGTTTATGTTTCTTCTCAGTTATTATGCCTCCTGCTGCCCTGTTTAGTGGTTAGTGCATAACATCAGCATCTTCATTTTAATTCAAATTTGAGCCGTTCTTGCACAAAGCAATGTGTACGGTATCTAGTTTAGTACGCTTGATAGGTGGTATACTGTTTTCTTGTTCTTCGTAAACTATAAACATTTTCCATGTACGATGGATGATTGCATACAAAGATGCATTTGTCTCGTTTGATATTATTCATTTTTTATTTCTGTCAATCCACATGTTGTAAATTCTGATACTATATATGATATATGGGATATATAAGCTTATCCTTTTTCGAATCAACAACATAGATAAACAGTCTAATGTGCCAAAAAACAAGAACATGCAATGAAGCTCGTGGTGATGATCGCAATACATTAACATAGTACTTCGCTTGGTGATCAGACGATAAAGAGTGGACCGCCTTTGTAGGAAGCTATAAGAGGATAGCTATGACATGCCTAAGTAGAACAATCCCACCAAGTGTCAAGCTCGATGTTATTTAGTTTAGTTAATGTGTGAAAAAATTAGGAAAAGATCGCAGTGTCTTAAATCTTGAGCATAGTAGTAGTATGTAGCTCTTGGTACATCAAGAGTATTTTTTTTAATTTGTAATAACGACAATTGGCACCGTTTCCATTAGAAATGACCGTTTATTTGGTACTCCCTCTATTCCAAATTGTAAGTCATTTCAAGAATCTTGAAGAGTCAAAGCATCTCAAATTTGACCAAAATTATAGAAAAAAATACAAAGTTTTGTGGCATCAAATAGATATACTATGAAAATATAATTAATGAAGAATCTAATGATACTTAGTTGATATCATAAATGTTATGATCCTACCATATAAATTTGGTCAAACTTGAAATGCTTTGACTCTCCAAAATTCTTAAAATGATTTATAATTTGTAATAGAGAGATACTACTGTAAATATGTGCTCAAAACAGATACAGCCATTAAAGATCTGAGATGTGGCACAAGATCATGGCATGTTCACCCCAAAAACCAAAAACTTTTCAAGATTTCCTGACACATCGAATCTTGCGGCACATGCAAAAACTAATTACACAGTTTGCCTATAAATCACGAAATGAATCTTTTGAACATAGTTAGTCTATGATTGGATAATATTTATCAAATAAAAACGAAAATACTACGGTACCGAAATTCAAAACTTTTTCGGAACTAAACAAGGCCTCGGGTTGTCTGTGTGTATATGTGTTCAATACATTCTTACATGCTTTCTGGTCCTTTTTGTGGTAGGTCTTCCTTCATATGAAAGCATCAATGGTCAGTACAAGAACGGATTGCAGAATGAAAGCATCAATGGTTGCTAACACTATTCAATTAACTGAATGGATTGCAGTTTGCTGTAGTGAGCACTGACTGCATGTCTCCACTGCCTGTTATATTGTGAGCTGTTGCCTGCTTCATCACATTCTGCATACTAGGAAGTTATGCGTGACAGGTCATCACAGTTTGCATGTCTTCACTTGTGATTTTGTATAAATAAGAAGGAACTTCTGGTTATTATTATTTTTTTTGTGTGTGTTATTGCGGTGTTGTTTTTCCTTCTGAAAATAGCGAGCCCGGTCCAGGCAAAGCCCACCGCGCGTGGACCTGCCGCCACATGAACCACACGGTCCACCAGGCCCAAGCGGGTGCAGGCCCGTCTGTTGCTGCGTGCTTGTCAGCCCAGGCCCAAAACGAGGTGTGCGTGTGCCCCGTCCCGTGGGCCGTGGCTCTCTTCTCCCGTATGTGCATGCTCTCATTCATTAGCAAAGCAACTCAAACAGGCTAAGCAGCCGTACCCGTACATGATGCTTTCAGACTCGTATACCGGTCGTGGCTAACATTAGAGAATGTAGTTGGACCCAAATTTCAGTTAAAAAGAAAATTAAAAAATTAGTTTTATGGTGTTTAGTTTTTTTGTTAAAGAAAAAAAAAAAGAATGACATCAAAGAACCCGGGCAACTGCTAGTAGAATATGTTGGTGGAAGGTTTCCACTAGCTAGACTAATGCTAACCCATGCATCTAATCAATTGATACACAACAGAGTATTTAACTCTTGATTAAGTGTTTTTTTGCGTTAAAAACAGCATTTCTGATCATCACTAAAAATTCGTGAAACAACAACGGGGATGAGCTCGTAGTGGCCACACTACGACGAGCTCAGAAATGCTGTTTTTAACGCAAACCTATTTACGTAGTCTTGAGTTAGAGTTTCATAGTTCACGTAGCCACGACGAGTTTGATAGTTCATACTGCTGACTTTGAACTATGAAACAATGTAACAAAATTATAACTTAAGACTATTTTCAACAAAAAGTTGAGATGGCCGAGTTGGTCTAAGGCGCCAGATTAAGGTTCTGGTCCGAAAGGGCGTGGGTTCAAATCCCACTCTCAACAGAGTTTTTGATTTTTTTTGTCTTTTTTAGTGTTTTTTTTCTGTAGGCTATTTTGAATTTTTTTTGTCCTTTTTTAAAGCTTTTTTTCCTGTAGGCTGCAGTGAACGATAAAAAAACATCTCAGAAGAATTTTTTATTTTCTTTGTCATTTTTAAAGCTTTTTTCTTCTGTAGGCTGCAGTGAGCGAGAAAAAAAAACATACATTTTTATTTTTTTTTTCTGTAAGCTATTTTTAATTTTTTTTGTCTTTTTTTAAAGCTTTTTTTCCTGTAGGCTGCAGTGAACGATAAAAAATATCTGAAAAGAATTTTTATTTTCTTTGTCATTTTTAAAGCTTTTTTCTTCTGTAGGCTGCAGTGAGCGAGAAAAAAAAACACACGTTAATTTCTGAGAGTAAAAGCAAGTATAGTAACGGGTTCTAAGCTGGCTAAATACTGAAATAAAAAGATAAGAGAGGAGAGAAAAGAGAAGCAGACTGCAAACTTACAGTCAGCTTAAGCACAGAAACCAAAAAAACTTTATAAAAAAGATATGGGTCATATGTTAATAGTGAATAGCTAAATATTATATAGATACAGTCAGCTTAAACAAAAAAACCAAAAAACTTTATAAAAAAGATACATGAGTCATATATTAATAATAAATAGCTAACTACTATATAGATAAGCTAAAAATCCTTAAGTGAAATGTATTATTATCCTTATTCTAATAGCCTAAGAGAGAGCCACGATAACGTACGTGTCGACGACATCATGCATCATAAATAATCCACGTCGTCTCGATTCTAGAAGAAAGCAATGCCGGCTGGCCGTAGTAGGTGTAAACTCAACAATTCGTTATCTCTTATAATACTAAACTACACTTACTATTTCTCTTGCCATATAAAATGTCTATATTAACATCTACTTGAACATACTACCAGCATATAACACATTTAACTATCTCGCCGTATAAAGTGTCCACATCAACATCCACTAATAAATCTAACTAACACATATCATTATGTTTTCATTCAAACTACTCACGTTAGCTAACTATATTATTTATTAACATATATTGCTAAATTACCAATACATACATATACATCTTCCGATTCTTAATGATTAACACTCTAACATATTCATATTTCTTCTTTGTACAACGACAACATATGGAAATCCTTCTCATTATTATTATAATAGAACTCCTGTCTGCCTTGCTTCCCAAGGTACTCTCTCCCCTTGCACGCATCCGATTGGTTAGGTTCATCATAAATTAAAAAAGTTTGGTTTTGAGGATCAATTACTAAGAACGTGTTTGGTTGGAAATGTTAATGTTTAACATGTATTGTAGTATTTTGGTTTTATTTGGTAATTAGTATCCAATCATGGACTAATTAGGCTCAAAAGATTCGTAAAACAAATTTCATCAAACTATGCAGTTAGTTATTTTTATATATATTTAATAATTCATACATGTGTCCAAATTTAATATGATAGAAGTTAAAGTTTATCGATACAAACCAAACGGAGCCTAAGGTCAGCCTTAATAGTGTTTCATCATTGTTTCAAGAACATTAAATATACTAATGTATCACTATATTAATAAAAAGAGAGGTGATAAAAGTTTTATAGAAATAGAGAGAGATTTATGGGGATAAAACTCTTTTATACTATTTACAAAATATAGGTATGTAGAAAACTGTGTTATGAAACTACCATCAGGCCTAAGTATTATTCATCCCCTCCTCGATCTTGTCTGCCGGCCCATTTTTATGATTTGACATCGTTATTTTGACCAGCCAGCACGCACTGAGCAGGATCAGGAAGCAAGCACGCGCACGTTAATTTAGTTAATTGGATCCGTCCCATTATAAATTTACCCTTTTTTAAGTACACCATGTCATTATTGCTATTTAAAAAAACTATGCCGTTGCTATTATAATTATTTAATACATTATTATGGACGCATAAAGTCATATTAGATCCCTTTTCAGAACCCCTAAAGCCAATGTACTTTTTATATAGACACTTTTGCCCCTGCTAGTCTCCCTCTGTCCCACTCTAAGACACACCGAACCCACTTGTCATCCCTCTTCTATCTACTTTTTGGCTCGCTACACTGCAACACCGCGAGCCACAGTGTCCCCACCGACTAGCGTGCCTCCAGCCTCCGCCACTCCCTTGCCGTAGCTGAGCAGTTGCCGTCCCCTACAGCAACGCCGCACGCCCTTGGATGGCACCACCCTGCCTCAATCCCTACCTCCACATCCACCACATCCCGCTTGCAAGTTGGCGCAATACCGCTATAAGCCGGGCACTGCTAGCGCCCGGTCGTCCGGACGGATACGCGTGTCCGGACGCTCGGGCCTACACTCCGTCTCCCCCCCGCGCGCGTCTGCAACCTGTGCCCACCCATGTGGTTCCCGCACCGTTTGGACCCACCTTGTGCTGCCCCGACCCGCTCGCACCCCTCCGCTGCTCATGCGCATACACGCAATTTTGAAAGATCCTTGTTTGGTTTTGGTAATTGAGTGACAACTTAGGTGGACTAATTGTGTTTATGTGAGCTACACAGGAGATTAGTCCACATGTGATTATGTGATGATGAAGGAGCTCATTGCATATGAGACATGACATGGAGTCATGTGACCAAGGTGGCGAAGATCAAGATGAGGCTTGGTTTGATAGACCGGTTGCAAGAGTGAAGGGCAAGTGAGAGGCTTTGAAGCGAGGGACCACGTGTTACGGTGAAGCTTGAGCAAGACTTGGCGCCGATGGACCGAGGCAATGGTGAAGAGCAAGTGAGGTCAAGATCGATGAATCAATACGATCACGTGATGATATGAAGTGGATCACATCATTTGATGATTGGTTGATGCATGTGTTGCATCAATCTCGGAGGAGATGAAATAGAATGCGCAAGGCAAAGGTATAACCTAGGGCATTTCTATTTCACCGGTCATAGGTGTGTAGAGAAGATTATGACTAGATTTAGGATAGATGGCCATACTATCAAGAGGGGCAAACTTGTTTGCATATCGGTCATCTAGTGCCACTTGAGCAATCCAACTTTGCATACGTGTTAGGATCAAGTGGCGTGACAAGTTTGAGAGGCTAACTCCTTTGGGAAATTGTTTGAAAAAATACTAATACACTTGCTCATGGTGGTGTACACTTGGTGGTGCTAGCACATTTACAAAGGAGGTGGAATTCCTAGGGTAGAGAGGGGTTTGGGTTCCTCTCTCCCTCCTGCCGAGCTAGCTCGGTGGGATTCGGCGCTTTTGAGAAAATTAAGTGCATATTTTCTATTGCGCCGGTGGGAAATTTGGAGAAGTCGCGGGCACACACCGGACGCTGACCTTAGCGTCCGGTGTGCTGTCTATGTCTGGCGCTATTAGGGTTAAGCACCGGACGCGGGCTAGTCCCTATGTGTGCGTCCGGTGTGACGTAACTTCAGTGGGTGCTTTTGACTGAGAGCACCAGACGCTCAGGATGCGTCCGGTGCTGCGAGTTCGGTGACCCTACATTTTGCAAACCTCTCTGAGTAAGGGACCAGACGCTCAGGAGTGAGTCCGGTGGTGTGAGTCTGGTGTGCGAGCGACTTTGCAACCCTCTCTGCGCACGGGGCCGGTGTGCACCGGATACGTCCGGTGTGGACCAGCGTCTGGTGTGGCTGCTTCAGGTGCGCGCGCGTGCTAGTCGTTGGCGGTAACAGTCGAGTTCAAACGGCTAGTGACGTGGCTGTTTTTGGAGCACTGGACGCACTGTTCCAGCGTCCAGTGGCTCCCTGGAGTGAGTTCGGTGCTCACGACTTTTGCCTAGTAAAGAGGCAACGGCTAGTTTAGCCCTTGGGGCTATAAATAGAAGTGGTGGCCGGCCTTGGCTAGTGTTGAGCACCCTTGGGACTTAGTGTCTATGCTTAGGGAGTGCTAGTGAAGCCTCTAACTCACATAAACTTGATAGTGATCATCCAATTGTGTGAGTGAGAGATTCTAGTGCGTTGCATTGAGAGATTGCATCAAGTGGCACTAGGTGTTCGTGTTGCAAGCCGGTGGTGCTTGTTACTCTTGGAGGTTGCCACCTCCTAGACGACTTGGTGGCTTGTGACTTCGTCGAAGCATGCAAGGAGATTGTGCGGTGCTCTAGAGAAGAGATTATGAGGGGTACGGTGCTCACCTCGCGGGGATCGCGAAGAGCAACTCTATTGGATCATGCGTGTCATTGAGCTACCTCACTTGTGGGTAGGTTCTTGCGGTGTCCTAGTGGGGATGAGGTTCGTGTAACACCTCTTAGCCGTCGAACCACCAAGTGTTGGTCGACACAATGGGGATGTAGCTTGGTGGCAACCAAGTGAACCTCGGGAGAAAATCTTCATGTCAACATTGTTCTTCCCGTTGGTTTGCAAGTCCCTAACACAAGCTTGTTCTTACATTCATATATTTGTGCTTGTGTAGTTGCTCTTGTAATTAGTTAGCTTGTGTAGCTTGCTAGTTACCTTCTTGCTTGTGTAGCTAGAAGTAGTTCCCCTTGTGTGACTAATTTGGTTTGTGTAACCTTGTTAGTCACATTGCTTAGTTTGTGTAGCTAAGTAATTTGCACTCTCTAGTTTGGCATTGGTTGCCTTGTTATTGAGCATTGCTAGTGAGCTTAGGAGCTTTGTGCTTTTGCTTACTAGTTGTGTAGGAGCTCCCCGGTCTTGCAAAGTACTAGTGGCATAGGTTTGTGTGACCTTGCTCCTAGAATTGGTTAGGTGAGCTCTTGCTAAGGTAGCACCTTGCTTGCTTGTTTAGGATCTTTTCAAGGTGCTAGAGAACTTAGATAGAGGGGTGTAATCTTGGCTAGACCGATAGTTTTAATTCCGCATTTGTTTCGGTTAGCCGGCACAATAAATTTTAGAAAGGACTATCCACCCCCCTCTAGTCCGCCATCTTGACCCTTCAAGCCTACGGCTGCGGCGGGTGACTACAACAGGTGGTTAGACCAACATCCAGAAGAGAGGGGGTGGGTGACTACAACAGGTGGCTAGACCAATATCCAGAAGAGAGGGAGAGGCGATATATGCTTAGTCGGTGCTAAAAGGAGGAGGGAAAGACAACGAGGCGAACATGAGGGAGCAGAAAAGCGAAGACAAGGATGCAACACTCGATCTACTTTTGAAACATCCAAATGCAACATTTTCAACATACGTCTGAAGGCAGATGAAACATATAAAACTTGCATCTGAAACACACTATTTGCAACACCAGATATACTTCTGAAACATCTATAGATGAAACACTTACAACATTAAGTACGAAACAACTGAAACACTCGAAACATGCTAATGAAACACTTGCAAAAAAACAAAATAGAACTGAATGAAACATACTACTGCAACAACATAGAAGAACTACTATAACATGAGATTGAAGCAACTGAAACCATACTACATCTCAAAAGCACTGCTACTGCAACATTGCGATGAAGAAGTTGAAACATCAAAAAACATATTATTGCAAACAAGAAAAGAACAACAGCTGAAACATTATGCTGAAGTAACTGAAACAATGAAACATCATGAACATATTATTGCAAACAACACCGAACAGACTGTTGCAACAACATGGAACAACCACCGCGACATAAAATTGAAACAATTGAAAACCATACTGCAACATCTCAAGCAGTACTACTGCAATATCAACTGAAACGTACTGCAACATCCGAGAAACTCACTACATCACAGATAGATCTGACCACGAGAGCTCGTCGAAACCCTAGCCACCGCCGCAACCTTAGATCCAGAGCGAGGAGGAGGAAGAGGAAGAGAAGGAGGGTTCAGATCGAGATAAAGACCCACCTACCTCACTGAAATCTACTGCCAGAGCCCTCATCTCCGATGGCGTGGAGGTCACATGGGGGAGGAGGGAGGCAGGGATGGTGCGGCTCGCTAGAAGCCGCTGCCGTCGCCCTCCTCTTCGTGTGACATGGAGGTCGGAGGGAGGGAAGAAGGGAGGAAGGGAGAGGGAACAAGCGAGCTGGATCTTACTGTGCCTCCGTCTTGATGAGCAGCAGCGAAGGCAGCGCAAGCAGTAGCAGAGTGGAGCGAGCAAAGATGGAGCCATGACGCGCAGAGAAGAAAGTGACGAGTAGGCGTCGAGCGAATGGATAGGAAGTCAGGAGGCGTGTCGGGTCTCTTCGTTGTTGGTTCACGCTCGGTGGAGTGGGTCGTCTGATGCGGATGGACGCTCTAGAAGTAGCATTACCGCTATAGGCCTAGCATATCTCAAACATCTACAGAGTTACAATGACGATGGTACGATTTCTTAAATAGTAATGGTATGCTTTAGAAACAATAAAATTATATAATAGTACAGATCTAATTAACCCTTGATTTATTTGCACGAGTGAGGCGAGGAGTGTGATAGCCTCTCGCAAGAGGAGACCCAACGTGTCGACATCGACCAGGGACCCCACACCGTCGGCCGTGTCCTCTCCCTTTCTAGAAGCACCAAATGTACATGCAAATCTGCAATGCACGTGTGGACTCGACGTGCCACTCCGATGCGATGCCGCCGCGTTCATTATCTCAAAAAAAAATCCTTTTGTGACCACCAACGACGCCTCTCTATCTCTCTGTCCAAAGCAAACGTCTTACGTCAGCACTGTCGTAAGCACACCATCCTCCTCCTCCTCCTCCCTTTATATAAAACACACAAACTCACAGACAGCAAGAGAGGGCTGCCTGCCTATCCATCCAATTCCATTCCATCCCGGCGGTGCCGTCCCCTCCCTCTTCCTCTTCAGCGCAGCGCAGGAACTAGCTCAGCTCGCAGCTCCATCGGCCGGTATGTGCGTTGTCTCCGATCGTCTTCTTCCTCCTCCATGCATGCTGCCGCCTCCATAGCCTGCTCTGCTCCTGCTCCTGCTTCTCCTTCTGTTACAGGCTATAGCCTCTCTCTCGGTTCCATTCCATTCCATGCCATCCCCCGTCTCCCCCGGCCCCTTCCCATGCATATGCATGTTCCTTCATATGAATCCGTTTCGTTTCTTTGGATTCCCCACTGCCTTGCTTAATTTGCTTCCCAAGATGTATTATTGTGTATAGAGATAGATACTATTATATAATTACTGATTCCTCTGATATGCTAGTACATGTATAAACCGTTGCGCCCGCGACTACTGATTCACAAATTAAAAGTGAGAATTGTATATTTTTTTCCCCCTCCTAAGATGGAGTGACGAGTGAGTATGTATGTATCATCATGTCATGCATGACCTCAGGTTTTCGATTCCTGCGACCTATTCTTCTCACACTACAGTATATATTTTAGTTCAAAAGTATATACTCTACATCCTAGCTAGCCGGCTGCTTTAATTTATCATTGGCAAACCACAAGTGGCATAATATATAAGTATATAGCTATATAAGGTTATAATAAGGTTTGAGTGGCCGACATTTTTATTATATATATAAGCATGTACGTCTAGGCGATGAGAATGTACAAAGAAATTTTGCCATACACAGCTGTTCCACGATGTGACTGTCATATATAGTATTTGTTGTGCTTGCTTATGGTTTACTACCTGTTTGTTTTCTTCCTCCCTCGTGCTTATTAATATATACCACCATTGCTTAATTAATATATATATATTAATATATATCAAATAGCACAGCTTTGCGCTTTCCCAAGACTTTTTTTTAAAAAAAATATGGTCAAGCTGCAAACCTGTTTGTTTGGTTTTTCAAAAAGAAAAAATAGCACAACAGATGGAGGGAATCGTCAGGCAGGCATTGTTCCTAGTTTTTTTTAAATGGTTGGATTGGATCGGATCGTCTAGTCACATGCATGTTTTGTGCCTGTGTGTTTGTTTGTTACTGTATACTAAAAGTTACAGCTATATATGCCTTGTTGTCCTCTACTCCGTACTGTTTTACTGTATTTGTTCAGTTCAAGTGTCAGGAAATCTCTCATTCTTGATTCGGAGCACAATATAATAATCAGAGTTGAGTGTCCATGACCTCGTTATAAGGTCTTGTTTGGATCCCGCAGATACATTACTAGTAGTTATCTACCAATAATTATCTTTTTTCGATTCAAATAAATATAAATAATAGACTAGCTAATTGTTAGCTGGACGCTATGACCAAATCATTTAATAATAGTTAATATGTAGAGAAATAACGGAAACCTGCTAATAATTGTTAGCTGGCTGCATCCAAATACCCTCCAGATACAGTAACAGGTAATTAACGAATCCAAACACAGGAGTTTCTCAATCCCTTCCTGTTTCAGACCTATCTATTAGCTACTACTCCTAGTAGTCTTCTAAGAGAGAGCGTGCAGCTTACAGTTAAACTTTAGACAGAGGGGCTGCAGTAGACAATAAAATTTTCAAACTGTATGTACTCAGAAATTAATTTTCAAGGTCTAGCATTTTTTTTTTTGACAAGAAGGTCTAGCAGTTGATTTCAGCTACAACAAGAAGTAAAATTCTCTGCTGATCCAACATAACAAAGCAAATAGTTCTTGAGCCATCTGCTTGTTCTTATTCATTTTTAATTCGCCTACTAATCCGATAATTAATATTATATATACGGTGTCATTAATCTCCAGATGGTACAGTACAGTGTTGACAAGATGAAGACCTCCCTCTTCCTTCTGCCGCTGTTCGTCGCACTCCTCTCTGCAACCAGCCCTCTCCCATCAGCTGATGCGCTGAACGTGAAAGGCCGCCTGGTGAAGTCCAAGACGTTCCTGTCCCCGCCCATCTTCCTGCGCCCGGGCGACGTCGCCGACAAGATCTACTACGACATCGCCTTCCCGAGAGGCCACCTGGCGTTCAAGAGCTTCAACGGCGAGGTGGTCGACGAGCACGGCGTGCCGGTGCCTCTCCACGAGACGTACCTCCACCACTGGGTCGTGGAGCCCTACTACGCGGCCAAGGACGCCTCCACCGCGGCGGCGGAGGGCCGCCCGCGGATGATCCCGGCGAGGAACTCCGGCGTGTGCAACCACACGCTGGGGCAGTACTACGGGCTCGGGTCCGAGACCCGGCGCACCGCCACGTGGGTGCCCGACCCTTACGGCATCGAGATCGGCGACCCCGACGCGGCGCCGGAAGGGTACGAGGAGCGGTGGATGCTCAACGTGCACGCCATCGACACGCGGCGCGTGGTCGACAAGCTCGCGTGCACCGAGTGCCGCTGCGACCTGTACAACGTCACCGTGGACCAGTACGGCCGCGGCATCGAGGACGGCTACGCCGGCGGCCTGCGCTGCTGCTACGACGAGACGCGGTGCGCGCTGGAGGAGCGAGCAGGGCTCCTCGTGAACGCCGACGAGGAGGCGCCGCCCAGGAAGGTGTTCCTGCGCTACACCGTGATGTGGCAGGACTGGAGCGACGCGGCGGTGCTGCCCGTGAAGATCTACATCTTCGACGTCACCGCGTGCAAGGTGGAGTACGACGTGGACGAGTGCGCCGCCGGGAACGACAACGGCGGCGGCGGCGAGTGCGTCCACGTGCAGACGGCCACGCAGGTGCTGCCGCGGGGAGGCGACGTCGTGTTCGGCGTCGCGCACCAGCACTCGGGCGGCATCGCCGCGTCCCTCCACGGCGAGGACGGGCGCCTGCTGTGCGAGTCGACGGCCACCTACGGCGACGGGGAGGAGGCCGGGAACGAGGCGGGGTACATCGTCGGCATGTCCACGTGCTACCCGAAGCCGGGCGACGTGAAGGTGCGCGACGGCGAGGCTCTCACCGTGGTGTCCAGGTACAGCAGCGAGCGCCGGCACACGGGCGTCATGGGCCTCTTCTACATCCTCGTCGCCGAGCAGCAGGTGCCGGCTGACGGCAAGCCGCCGGGCCTGTGCTTCAGCTTCCCGGTCTCATGTGAGCAAAAACTCTTGCGATCTGAAACTCCGCAATTTTCACGACATTAATTTGGACATTTGATTTCTTATGTTCTTGTCTCTTCCACACCAAATATTTGCAGGGTGTCTACCGTCATGGCTGTCGAGCAACATGTGAGAGCTCTTTGTTGTTGAATGGTTATGACTAGTAGAAATAAACAATGTTCTAGTAGCAAGCAGCCAAGCATGCAGGCCATTGATGAGTCGTCGTGCTATATATCTTGAAAGAACCATCAGCAAGAGTCTCCTTTGATAGATGCATGACTTGTATGCGTTTGTATAACACACTATAGTAAGCTGGGTTTTGCAGATGTACAATCTCTTGTACAAAAAACAGAAATAAATATAATGAGATTATATACATATATCCTAGCATATGCTCCGTATATACTTTGTGTACCCATGCATATGATGATGTAGTACTGGACGATATCTCTTGCTAGCGACACCTCGTCAGTAATGGAAAAATGGCCTTTGCCGAGGCAAAAGCGCTCGGCAAAGCCCTCTGTGTACTCGACAAAGGCTTTGTCCATAGCGTGCAAGCAAAGCAACGGTCAGTCTACACTATATGTCTACTCATACTATTACTGTATATAATCACCTCGCTCCTGTTGGGTATTGGAATGATCAAACAGATGACGTGCACAACCGGAGAAAACGAAGCCGGCCTTCAGTTGTTGGGTTTTCCATGCCGTATTGTTGCCTATAGTAGATCGTTGTCGCGGGAGAAATTTTACAGTGCTGACGACGAAAGTGCCTTTGTTGTCAGAGACTCGGCCATCAGTCCATCGATCACCATCCGATCGAGTTATCTGCAAATTCTTTAGTTGCATTGAACGCGACTAGTAGCCAAATAAAGCGGCATCCGGGTTTTGACATCTTTATTCGTTAGGCCATGTTTCGTTCCCAATGTTAAATTTTAGTCCCTAACATATTAAATATTTAGACACATATATGAAATAATAAATATATACTATTAATTTACGAAACTAAAAACAACTAGAGAATAATTTGTGTGATGATTTTTTTAAACATAGTTAGTTTATAATTGAACACTAATTACTATAATTACAAATATATTATAATATCTATTAAACTTTAATACCACAAACCCAAACATCCCTTACCATTAGTTTGTCAAACTGACTATCGCCCCCATGCATGTCACCGTTCGTGTGCACACGTACGTACCTTGTCCGAACCCTGAAAATTGTTCCCAATGCGAAGGCGTCGTCTGCAAAGGTTGGTAGACAGAGACAGAGACCGGCAACTAGGCAACGTACGTGGTGGTGTAAAATTGGCTTCCTCGCCTGAAATGAAACGATTATTGGGCACGAGTCCTACGACGACTTGGCCTTGTTTAATTCCTAAAAGTTTTACAAAAAATTTTAAGATTTTTTGTCACAACAAATCTTGCGACACATGCATATATAGAGTATTAAATATAGATAGAAAAATAACTAATTGCATAATTTATCTATAATTTACGAGATAAATTAAATCTTTTGAATCTAGTTAGTACATAATTAGTCAATATTTATTAAATACAAACGAAAATACAATAGTGTCAATTTAAAAAAAATTACAACTAAACGAGGCCTTACGAAAGAGGGGAAAACGTAGAGAGGAGGCGGGTTTGATTCGTCCAGTGGCTTATCGTAATACATGTCTTGTGACATCATGAGTATAGATTTTTACTTTCAAAAAATCGATCGTATTTGTCGCTTGTTGAAATCTTATATATCCACTAGTTAATTTGATACTCTTATGGTTACTATATCTTTTTTAGTCCAATTTGTATTTTATTAAAAAACGATTTTTTTTGCCCTAGTCTACACTCTTAATTGCTATTTATCTAGGCAACGGAATTAGTGCAAACTAATCTCCCCTGCAAACTGTGCAAACTTTAATCTGGACCACAGGATGTTGATCCAAGGGGGCACATGAGAGAGCTGGAAGGAGAGATTTTGTAAAAGTGTGATTAAGAGCGGACGGTTAAGTGCAAAATTACTCAATCTCTTTGCGCCCCTTGGATCAACATCCTGTGGTCCAGATTAGAGTTTGCACAGTTTACACGTGAGATGAGTTTACACTAGATCCGTTGCCATCTATCTATGCATAAAAGTTCATTTAAACCCTCATCAATCCACTCAAAATTAGCTACGGAGCTTGAAGTAAGAGACTCTCATTTTTTCGACTTGAAGTAAGAGACTTAGGAGAGGCCAATAGTGTTAAACTCAAAAGAATGCTAATACTTAAGCTTAACAATCTCCGACTACTCCAAATGAATTTAGGCCTGTTCAAGCGCGCCAAGTTAGGTTAGATCGATAAGGTTTTGATCGGGCCAAAGAAAACCTGATTATTGGCTGGTCCAATCCTAGTCTGTCCCAACATTGGGCAAGATTTTTAGCGCACGCCCATTCGTCCATCAGGTCAAGCAATAGTGTCCAATTTTCCTATATCAGTTCTGGCGGTTTTCGTAAGATCGGATCTGCTCCGAATCCCCGTGATAAAGTTCATTGCATACTCCTTGCTAGTTCAAAAAAAACTTTTCCCCCGGCCCAAAGAAATTAAGATGACAAGTGAAAGACGTACGACCTAAAGCAACCCTCAATTCAGCAGCGTGTGAATTAACGTCAGCACTGAGCTCATAGCACGTAACAATGCCTCCTCTCGATCAGTCAGAGGAGACAAATTAACTATATATTGCATGATCTAGTATTCTAGACCAGTAGTGCTACAAAATTGAAGGACACTTTTCAAAACACACACTTGAAATAAGAAAACGTCTCCAGCATAGTTCAGAACACTTTCCGTTCGTCTTTTGACTTTGGCATTACTGTTGGAGATCTAAATAGGTCAGCATGCACTCTGATTAATTCTTGCACCACAAGGCGATCTATCGATGATATCTACAGGAAGAACAGTAGTGTCAATTGTGTAAGGTTTCACTTTGATTTTTAAAACAGTATATACTAGCAGATCATGCATGTGCGTTTGCCCGCCATACTTTGATCCACCATGAGTAGATGTATAGATGTATCTTTATTTTTTCATCCACTTAGGGCCTCGTTTGAATGCGCGTGTATCTATCTCAATCCACATGTATTGGAGTGGATTAGAGTGGAACTTAGTTTAAATCTACTTTAATCCACTTCAACATATGTGGATCGAGATAAATACATGCGCATCCAAACAAAGCCCTAGAGAGTTTCTTTGCATATATATGTACTCCTTCAGGCCTTGCAGTACAAGCCGGCCTGTTGGCATGCATCTCCCCCGACGAGCGCCATGATCGCGATCGCGCTGGGCAGTGAGATGTCCGCCGGCACGGCGCCATCCGTGCCGAGGACAGCGTCACCATGCATGAGGGCGGAGCTACGTTGCTTAGTGTGGTTGCGGCCGCACCCATGCAAAATTAAAAAAAATACTAAAAAAACTTAAATTTTTATTATATTTGTATCTATATTTTATAGATCTGTACACCCAAAAGATAAGGTGTATTCTCTCGAATTTAATCTAGCTCCGCCACTATGACACCATCAACAATTCAACACAGAGTCGGCCGTCAGGGTGACCTGCATCGCCGGACGTCAAGCGGGTCACCGTACCTCCGACGACCATGTCTTGCCCAAGCGGTGCCCGGAGCCCCGTCAAGCCAATTCAGGCCTCGTTCGGCACCACCGTATTGGTGTCAGACCAGTATCTCATCCAGGCCAGGATCGAGTGGATCCTGGTCAGTCACTAGAACCCGATGCTTCCTCCGTTTTCTCTCTAGGAATTAAACCGGCTGTTTCAAATGCACTGTTCGGTTCAACCGGCCAGGATTGAAAACTGGGATACAGTGAAACAGCCAGCCAAGATTCATAACATGTTCAATAGATAAGCACAATATGACTTTAATATTCAAAACTAACATCTGACTCTTAATAACAATTTCTGCCCTAACAAAGTTATGATCATAAAAAACAATAATTGATAATTTTTTTTTAGAATTGACTTCCATTCAAGGACAATTGATGAAAACCTTGTCAAAATCTCAGCTGACTTTAGCCTTACATTTGCAAACTGTCAAGATGGTAAAAGCAAATTTTTTCCTGGCTACTTGCACGGCGTGATCACCGGCTCAAAGGCGCACACATGTGCATGACCACTCATCTTTTTCCAAAAAATGTCTACGGTCACTCAGACTCAAAGTGCTAATATTATGTTTAAACTTGAAATGCTTCCTAGATCCAAAATATAAATTACAAAAATACCCAAAGGCAACATCAACCAGATCAAAACTCCATTAAATGCAAAAATCAAAAAAGAACGTAATCTAGCCTTCCAATACTCCACTTAATCGTATGAAGCAAAACAACAAGCTCCCAGCAATATCTTTTAAGAACTGTCAAAGCCATGTGCCTGCAGAAACCAAATGTATTAACTTAATTGACCAAATGACTTATAGGACAGATGATTTGCAAATAGAGTAGTAATTTAGTAAAACTCATCCATTTACTTGTGCTGCTGACCGACTATTTTTAGCTAAATATAAGAACAAGTATTGGTCTTAGCACAAGTGAAGTCTTTATTTATGACAGGAGCATATCTCAGCTTTCGATCTTACTATGGAAGGACAGCATAATTGGCTAACAACAAACATATCCCTGACTAGAAATACATCTCTATAGTCCAAATCCTCTTACTAGCAACTCAACTATCAAAATATTCTCATCTCTAAAGGTTGAACAGGGCTAGAAAGTAGTACTGTCCTTAATTTGTGACAACATGTATAGAAGAAACCCAATTTCTCCTCCATAGTGATCCTAGTATCAACAACAAGCCTTTTCCTTCTAAGGTAAGTTGCCAAATCTCTAAAGATGTATGGTTCCATCCTAAATGCAACTTGACAGTTCTTGACATGTCCCTCGAGGAGTCTACGAACTTTAACCTCGCCTGTTTCTTCCGAAGTATGGCGTTTCCTCCTTTCTCCCCCTCTAACAGAACTCATAAGATATAAGGCAGGGAAAATAAATAGCATCATGTCATCATCTTCCTCCTCCCTCCTCTTTCTAATGCGATCTCGCAGTGATAGACTCATTGTAGAACTGAAGCATATAATTTTATAAAAAAGCTAAATATTATTAACCATGTTATATAAAAGCTAAATATTTTGACAATGTCGTATAGAAGATAAATATTAAGGAGTACCTTCTGGAGTTGGTACTGGATCCCAAGAAGGCGGAGGTTCACCTTCCCCAACTCTAAATGGTGGAGGAGAGATCTACAAATGACAAGAAACAATTTTTGAGTCAAATAAGAGTTTATTCTGAGCCAAATAACAAGAAACCAACGCTGAAATAGCTGATAATTGAAGCGACGTGCTAAGCCAAGTTGAAATAGCTGATAATTGAAGCGACGCTGCAGGGAGCTACGCCACACTTCTCTACAAGAAACCAACGCTGAAATTGCTGATAATATTACAATCACATAGGAGTATAGAACAGTAAAACATTCTTAAGCCAAGTTGTTGTAACATGTTGTGCTGATGCATGCAAACTGCAAGTAGGTACTGTACACTCCTAACAAAAACACGCCAATGGTAAATAAACATGCTGCTACGTAGTAGTGCAGTCAGAGGTAACCACACACTATTATATGCTGTACGTAAGCAGGCTGATAAGCTCATTGGCCAGGGAAATTGGGAAAAGGCATCTCACTTTTCACGGACCACACGGATTAGGAAGATGCTGTCAAGCTGAAACACTGCTACGACTGGTAACAGTTTTGAGAGTTAAACTACTACTAGCGGTGTGATTGGTGAATGCCTGAATGGTGATGCCCCAACTAATGCTCTCGATCTCAAGAATTTGACACAGCAAGGCCACATCCGCTCCTCTCTTAGTTATTAGAACAGAAATTGGATCTCTCTGAATAAAGAAACAGAGGGAAAGATAAACAAATCCGATCCGGAGGACCAGTATATATGTTGTTGTTCGGAGGCCATGGCTGCTTCCCCTGTCCTGCTCGTCACCGCTGGGCTCTGCCTCTGCGCGTTGTTGCTCAGAGCAGGGGAGGCGGCGACGAGGGGAGGAGCAGCGGTGGTGGAAGCAGCAGCGTCGTCGGCATTCCGCAGCAGGGCGACGGACCCAAACATGGAGGTGAAGTTCGACTTCTCGCCGTTCCTAATCCAGTACAAGAGCGGCCGCGTGCAGCGGTTAATGGGCACGACGTTCGTCCCGGCGTCCATGGACTCGCGCACCGGGGTGGCCTCCAGGGACGTCGTCGTGGACCACAGGACGGGCCTCGCGGTGCGGCTGTACCGGCCGAGCCGTCGCCCCGTGGCCGCCAGTGGCGGAGGCGGAGGCGGGAGGAGGCTCCCCGTGCTCGTCTACTTCCACGACGGCGCGTTCGTGGTGGAGTCGGCATTCGACCCCGTGTACCACAACTACCGGAACGCACTTCGCGGTGCCGCGCCGAAGGAGCTGGCCCGCCTGTGGAGCCTGCGGGTGCTCGACCTCAGCGCGAACGCACCAAGAGTCGCCGACGCGCGCGTCGTCGCCCAGCGATCAATCGCAACCACCATGCCCAAGATCCAAGAACCCTAGAGGAGGGAGAGAAGACGAGGACGAAGGGGAGAGCGAGGGATCACCGGCGAGAAGGACGAAGAAGGGGAAGGACGTAGGGTTGGAGTCGGTCGCGTCGCCGTCGTCTCGCACCGCCCCGCCGTCGCCGCCGTCGCCTCCACTACGGCCTGCAGCTGCGGGGTCTCGACTGCTCGTGGTGCTCGACTGCGCCGTCTCAGGCCTGACTCCGTTCCGGAGGGTAGGAGGTCGGGCTTTGTTCCAGGCGTGGAAAGGGGTGGAATGGCCAAACCAGGCCAGATTTCTTTCCTGGGCCAGCCCAAACCGAACGACAAGTTGAGGCGGATCTCGTTTCAAAACAGGCCGGTGGCAATCCACACGGATTGAGCAGCGAAACGGGCCATTCCGGCCGAAACGAACGAGGCCTCAGTCAGTGGTTCGGCGTTGGGCCTTCGTTCCAGCCGCGTGCTCTGGATTTGGGCCCATTGATGAACAGCCAGTGAAGGCCGAGGACCATCAAGCCCAGACCAAAGATAGTACATACACGATCTTAATGAGACTGTTTGCATGCGAAGCCTAATAAACATCATCATAATAGCGGCCTCAAATCGTGATTAACACCAGCTGGTTCTATTCAGACGAGGAATAGTACCACCTTGCACGGTTGGCAGGCATAGAGCTGGTGAGGTGTGTATCAAAGAAGGGACATGACTAAGGAATAGTACTCATAGATATCGTTCGTAGCGCAGCTATGAGAGTGTTTGGTTGCCTGGCTTAGCCCTTAGCCAGGCTTACATAATGCAATTTGGGTCTGTTTGGTTCCCTGTAAGGCCTGCTAGCCAGGCTTGTGGAAGCCCAGTCCGAGCCAGGCTTGGCCTAGCGCCCCGGCCGCTCGTCTCACCTTCCGTGTCGTCTCACCTCCCGCACCGCCGCCTCCTCCCGCCGCGTCCTCCCGCATCACCGCCACCTCCCGTCCGCGCCTCCTCCCGTCCGCGCCTCCTCCCGCCGCGTCCTCTCGCACCGTCTCACCTCCCGCGCCGCCGCCACCTCCCGTCCGCGGCTTCATGGTGATGGCCCGCCGCTGCTCCTCGTCGAGGTAGTCCATGAAGCGGAGCCGAGCGGCGAGCTTCGGGTGGAGGAGCTTCGGCCGACGCGCGCCTCCTCTTCTCCCCTTCGTCCGCGGTGGAGGAGCTTCGGGTGGAGGAGCTTCGGCCGCGCGCGAGACCTCGTTACTCAACCCGGATCTCGCCGACGCACGCCTCCTCTTCTCAACCCTGGATCCACTCGGCGTCGGTGTTGTCGCACCACGGCTCTTCCAGGAGGAGCCACCCGAGCGGCACCCGCACGGTGGCCATCGGCGTCCTCCTCTTCCGGGCATCTGGGAAGGCGTCCTCCACCGGGCATCTGGGAAGGCACCATCGACATCCCGCACGCGCGGGATGGAGTCATCGACGGCGACGAAGGTGAATCTGTCCTCCTCGTCCATGTCACGGGCGGTGGCAGTGGCACAGCATCGATAGCCATGGCCAGGGAGTTCGTATGCCACAGCGCGGTGGAGATTCTAGCGGCCGCTCACCAACTGTTCGATGTAGTGTCTCAAAGAGGTAAAGCTACCAGAACAAGGAAGAGGTAACTGTATTTAAGCTGAGCAGACAACCAAACATGATCAAAGCAATCCAGGCTTAGCTAAGACAAGTGAACCAAACAACTGCCTCTTGCATTGGGAGAGCCAGGCTTGGGATACCCTGGCTTAGTTGGCTAGCCAGGCCAAGTTGAAAACGTGAACCAAACACTCCCATAGCTTTCTCGGCCTTTTGGCTAAGAGTCTATAAGTGTAGTATATGTTTTTATCAGTTGATCTAATGATGAATTGATGATGATACGTGGGATAGTGCCCACGATGATAATTAAGTTTATTTTTTTGAGAGAATCTAATATGGTAGCTTGCTATCAAAGTTCTCATGTATCGTTCTAGTGTTGTACTCCCTCCGTATAGGATTTAGAAGTTGTTTAGGATAACGACAATGTCTTAAAAATATAACTTTGACCTTTTAATTTTATAAAATATATTTAGAGAAAATTGATATATGTATACTTTTATGAAAGTATTTTTCAAGACAAATATATACATATAATTTTCACAGTTACAAACTGAACAATTTAAAAGTTACTGATGATGATTTATATTCCCAATGTTTAACACAAATCTTGTCCAAAACGACTTCTAAATCCTATATGGAAGGAGTACTATAGTTTGGGCCTGGCACACCCCAAACAAATTAAATTGAAATGTTAAAAGATGGGCTTCGCCCGGAAGAAAAATTTATTCAATTACAAAATATACACAATTTATTTTAAAATTGAGTTATTAATTTAACAAAATATACACGTTCATATTCAAAAATTTGAATTTAGGTAAATTAAATTTATCTAATATTTGGGACATAATACCGTATTTATTTGTGTATTTAAAATTAAGTTATTGAATTATTCAATTACAAAATATCCACAATTTCATATTTAAATTTTGAAGTTATTAAATTCAATTTATCTGATATATGTGGGACATAATATTAAATTTATTTTTGTATAGGGATGGGCTCACTACAATTTTGGATACCCTTGTGTTTGAGTGAGTGTTTTTCAGCGGTTACAAGCACTCCTATACCAAATCAGAATCTCCAGCAATACTACTTTTGGCGCAAGTGCAAAACCAGCACAAGGCGCCGGAACGAGATCCTCTGAAGTCGGCCTCAACGACTGCTCTCTACAGTCGGTCGATCCTTACCGTCCACTGCCATCTAAACGTCCAGCTTGCACCAGACTTCACCTGCTCCACACAACCCAACAGCAGCACGGCCCACCAGCTCTAGAAAGCTGCGACCCTCATCCTCAACGCTGCAAGGAGCAAACGCCGCCGTCTAGTACGCCGGTTGCCGGTTGCCGGTCTCAGGATCCATGCAAAGCAGGGAGATACAGCACGGCAAGGTCACCAAGAGGTGATGGCAAGAGAGACGGCGACCTATACGGCGAGTGCTGCATCTAGAACAGATTGACTATTTTTGTTGTTAATCTTCCCATCGATTGTGCCAAACATCGGACGCAATGATTAAAAAAAATAGAATATAAGCATTGGACTAATAGTTTTCGTGCATTTCTTTTGGAGTTCGAGGCATGATATTTAGAATATCATTTTCCATCACAATTGCTAGTTCTTATAAATTGATTACAACATTCAATCACGCATTTAGCAGAATGTTCAGTCTATACAATATTCTCAATCATATGGCAGATCCTAGCACTGCTCTGGCATGGTTTCTACTGCTCAAAGCCTTCACAGCATAGCCATGTCTGAAGCTAGATGAGCTCAAGCTTTGCAAAGGAGGAAAGCATGAAGGAGGTGGGCGAGGTAGAAACGATGCATACCGGCACTTCTGGGACAGCGACAACTTGGCTCTCGGCATGAACCTAAGCACGAGAATGGAGACGACGCGATATTCAGAGCAAAGATGGCGACGGTGTGGCTCTCGATGAGGGGATGGCGACGGCGCGTTGCTCACAACGTCGGTCCGCAGAGTGGAAGATGGCAGCGGTTATTTCACCGTAAGGACTAAGGACCTCTCGGCAGGACTTGGGCTACAATGGGCCTTGAGTTTATATAGCCTGTTTGTCATTTTGGCATAGATATCGTTGGATCAGCCACGGACGGTGCAGATGATCTGACTGCAGAGTACAGTCAAGGAGAGCGACTGCAGAGGATCTGATTCAAGGCGCCAAACGTTGTTTTGCAGTCCTCCATGTTGTTTTGCAGTTAAAATGCGTGCAACAGTTCGCCAAAAGTGCGGCGGACCACTAGTCCACCGCACTTGCGGTACGCCGCTGTTGAGCGCGGTTAGCGCCCAAGTCCTGAATCTAGCCACACCAGCGCTGCGGCCTTGTTTAGTTCACACAAAAAAAAAAACCAAAAACTTTTCAAGATTCTCTGTCACATCGAATCTTGGAGCACATACATGAAACATTATATATAGACGAAAACAAAAACTAATTACACAGTTTGTCTGTAAATCACGAGATGAATCTTTTGAGCCTGGTTAGTCCGTGATTGGATAATATTTGTCAAATATAAACGAAAATGCTACAGTACCGAATTCCGAAATCTTTTCGGAACTAAACAAGGCCTGCGTATCCAAGGCCTTTGCAAGAATCCAATTTTATTACCAAAGCCGGAGCCTTCATCTTGCTGCAAAATTGAGCTGATTCAACTGCATACACGAAGGTCTCAGAATTGAGCGTCACGGCACGGCAGGAGTGCAATTAGAAAGAATCAACAGATCTTTCATGGTGATGATGCCGAAGAAGATCGGTGCTATTACCGTTGATGCATTCAGATTGATTTGCCTTCATGCTGCTGTACCAAGGTTACTGCCAAAGTGTTAACCCAACGTCTACAGAGGGAGATTTGTAGACTCATCGACATCAATCAAACAGGATTAGGGATTAGTACAAGGCATGCATCAAATCCATGACCTGATGTTTAACCGTGGACCAGGTAGCCATATAGAAACTTGGCCCGAATCCCTGATTCATGGTCCTTTAGGGCAGCAAAGGCTTCAGCTTCCCTGAACGGCGCAGATAAGTTGCAGGTTGGTCGCTCTCAGAGACGGAAGAGCTGTTGGACTTGACGTCAGAACTCAAAAGCCCAGGATGACATCCCCGGAGATCCAAGTAGGTTATTGTAGAATTCAGTAAGTGCTCGAGACTTAAGCATCATGATTAGCAACAAGTACTCCATCGATGGATCTCCAGGAATCTGATGCAGTTTGCACCCACCCTGGCAGTTGCCTGAGCATGGTGAAAAGTCGTGCTTGCATCAGCTTCATGAATTGCTTAGTGTTTAGATTTTTTTACTTCAATATCTTCACGAATTCGCAGCTGTAAGGAGTTGACAAATGATCATTTTGTATTTACAGAACCTTTCAAAACTTATGAAGTTACATGGCTATGGTACTTATATTCTCTCTTACAAAGCGAGTTGGGTTAAGGGAGCTCTCAGGGCAGCTTTCTTATATTTTACAGAAGGTAGAGCTGCTCACAGAGATGTTTCCCATGTAAAAAACACAAACAAAAATAAGGGCCATCTAATATCTAGATCAGAGCATCTGAAACCTAACAATTTATAATAGGTTGTACTGGATTGGCGATGCAGCGTGACAGTCAATCACGAGTCAGATGGCTCGCATTTCACCGGTGTCTTGATGGGAACCACTTCCGTGGCTGCCGGCTTGGCATTTTGATCGCTGCTGAGGCTACTGGCGACAACCAGATCACTGACAACATCAAAGTTCAGTCGTCCGTTAACTTTCTTCCCACTGGACACACTGCAAGTAAATCTGGGCATCAGTTATCTGTTGTTGGAAACTGAATGAGCAAACCTTTAGTGAACTATTCTTTTTCTAAATTTACCTATTTAGGCGGTTATTGATAGCCTTCAGGTCCTTGGAGGGGCTTTGAAACGCATAGGTACTCTCGCCGACACATGCGTAGTAGCTCTTTGAGCTTGGGGAGAGCAAAGTATCCATCTGGAGAGTACAGTTATAAAGTTGTCAAAACATTGATGGAGGATTACCAAACTAGTTCAGTCAGGTGAAACTGGAAAGATACACCACAAATTGACAGGTATTTACCTTTGACGATCGAAGTGGTGAGACATACACATTATGAGTAGCAGAAACCTTCTTTGGAGACATGTCAGGAAGGTTTGGAAACCGAGCTAGCCGAGGAGATTCTGGGTATGGACCTACTGATACAATTAAAACATTTCAGCAAAGCCTTTATATAGTCAACACTAGAACGATGTTGCATAATTTCTGCGCTGGGCGCATACCATCAGCAGAACCTTTTTCCTCTTCTTTCTTCTTTGGACTAGCACCAGGTCCTACCTCCACTAACAAAGGCTTGACAGCAGGAATAAATACTTCATTGTAGAAAGTGATAATATCCACATGATCTTCTCCTGTTTTCTGGCACGATATAATTCAGTCAGATAAAACTTTCAACTCATTGCAAAATTCTTAAAAGCTAAAAACAAGATGGCTTACCCCATTACGGCTTCTTGGGGGCCAATGAACATAAACACTTCGGAAAACTTGTGGCTTGCATTGAGGTTGTTTCCTGTAGCCGAAAATAATCTCCTTGAATGAAAGTTCCAGTTGAGAGATCTGCAAATTGTTGTCAGTAAGAAATACAGTAGGAAATACTTTTATCTGTTAATAATGGAACTTCGACAGATTTATATGTAAGGATGTACCTTGGCAACTCCATATATGCTGCATAGTATGATCTGATCAATGTGCCTGTTGAAGAAAAGACCAGTCTGTTGGCTAAGGATTTGCTGGACAAGGGAATATACTCGCTCCAGAACTTGCTGAGAAAGTTGCAGTCTTTCACAGAGACTTCTGATTCTAATGGCTGCGAGTTTTGCTATCTGCAGGGATAGAAGGATATGCATGAACAGCAAGCATTTTATCTCTTCACATTACGATGCTTCTGAAGGGACACTCACCTTGCTAAAGAACACACCTATTCCTGTCTCTGCGCATGTTTCACCTCCCGCTGCAGGATTCGGTCTTGTTGGACTGCAATAAGAATAACAAAAGGGAAATTTCCACTTAAGCATCCAGCTGAGGCAAGAGTTCACAAAGAAGTCAGAAAGGAATATTAACCTTGCAAAAGCTGATTGAAGAGGAGGTGGTAACTTTGATTTAATAATGTCCTTCACTGGTGATCGAAATGAATTGCTGTCCACCAGCACATTTCTCCTCTCAGTGCATGCCCTTTTGGGAGACCTGACTTCATCTTTATCTACAGGAAAGACAATTAACAAAGAGGATGTTCAGTCACTTATTCACAAGATTGAAAAGTGGAAAACCCAAAGAAATACTGCTTTTAACACTTCAGGAATGTGCAATAGGCATTATGCTGATGGTGACTGATAAAATGATACCTTGCAAACGGTCCTGTTTCTGGAAGGGAAGAGGTGGCAGGCCACCCAATGAGATATTATGATGTGCTGCAATTGCATCAAGTGATGGCATTGGTTCAGCCAGTAAACCTAACCGGTTTATTTCTACAGACAGTGCCGGCCTAGCAACAATTAAGGAATTGTACATTGATGACCCTTTCTCCCATGCCATGCTTTCCAGCAGCCGTTCCTCAAGAGAATTCAGATGGCGCTTCAACTCTCTTGGGAGTGTATCTTCATGCCGAACAAAACCCTCTATGACTTTACTCAAGTCAAAGGCTGTAATGCCCGTCTTCTCCAACACAGCTGGGAACATCATAGTGACAGTCTTGTGAGTTGCAAGAACTAACTCTGCAGAACATGCAATCATACACCGATGGAAACGCTCATTAGACAAAAGTGATGTAAGATTGTTCCCACTCAAGATCTGTGACTCCGCCCTACACATAGATTCCAAAACCCTATAATATAGCTTAAGGGCTTCCATTTTTCTTTGCTCTGTCCAGATAGCATCCATCCTATTTGCGCTTCGCATATTAGTGCAGATCCGTTCACCAAAAGAACTGCTCGTGAATATGGCTCCAAGTATAATCCCAGCTCTGTGTGCAATGTCATCAGTTAGATCCTTATCACATGCTGAGAAGAAGCGCAATAGTTCCCCAGAAGGTTTTGATGGAAGGGGAGATACAGTACTCCGAAGCCACTTGGCAGTTGTCATGGCTGTGCTCACTGGAGTGATAGGAGCCATCTTTGAGTTGCAAAAGTTGCTTCCTTTAGGAGATAGACAAAAACGTGGAGGAGACATTGGATTTGGGCTTGATATTGATTTTGCAGGTGAGGCCATAACATCATACTTTCTCTGAAATACCACGACATACATACAATTTTAAATAATTTCAAAGCTTTCAAGTTATGAAGCAATGGATGAATAAGCTCGCTAGTTAGTAATACCTTTGTGCCTGGTAAATTAATGGCTCCACCTGAAAGGCTTCCACTGCCAAGTAAACTGTCCTCATCATTAGCAAACATGCGCTCATCTAGCTCGCCTTTTGTGTTAATTGCATTTTCATATTCTTTTTCCAGGATTAGCAGACTTGATTTTAATGAGTCTCCCTGAAGAAAATCCTTAAAAACTGTCAAGCCTTCTGCATCGAAGAAGAATCCTTAGTGAGACTGGGCAACAGACAAGCTTGTGAAACAAAAACATTGAATACGAAACATTAAAATCGTTCTTGCGCAGCAGGTCTTTACCTGGATCAATGAAAGACAAATTATCCTGTTGGCATGCTGAAGTAGCTGGGCATGGCTTCTTTTTCAGAACATCCATTATGAGAGTATTTGTCTTCTCCAGTGCTTTGCTCAACTCATCTTCTGAGGTATGATATTTTTCACACAGAGAAGCAATAAGACTGACTCCCCTATCTGACTTCTTAGCTGATTCAAACCAGTAAATGAACCCATGAGTTTTATGCCACAACTGCTATAACTAGCAGACCATGATTAGCAAACAGAATCTGTCAAATAAGAATTGGTTGCCATTACCAAAGTAGGATGAATCCTTTATATCAAAGTTCCTTAGCCGCACAGGAACATGAATGATAAGTACAGCCTGCAGGTGTGCAAAATAAGCAGTATCCATTACTTTCAAGTTAATTAACAGTATAGATCAATTGTCCTGCTGCAAGTGAAGACAAAATCCTTGTGAAGATCATAGCAGATGTCCTTACCAACACAGAAACCAGTTCATTCGTGGATGTCACAAGATCCTTGAATCTGCTGAATGTTTGGATTCTTAGGGCTAAAAAGAGCAACCATCCAAAGCGATAATAATCAGAAGCCTCTTGGTTGATTAATTCTGAAGAATTGCCTGAACACTTGCCATCATTTGACAAGAATAGCTCCTGGTATGCACGCTTGTAATGCCTGAACCAAAGACGTGATCACTTAGTCATCAATAGTTAATAATTTATCCTTTTATAAAGGAAACTATCGATGAGAAGGAAACAACAAAGCAAACAGCTGCATAGAAGTTAAGTTACAGTAGATATTATTGCTAATGGTCTTCAAAACAGATTATACATGAAGCTTGAAACCAATTAAGCACCTGCACTGTAGCACAATTTGCTCATATATCGTTGGCCTATTTGAATGGTGTCACAATCCTTAATAATTGTCTATTGGGGATGATTTTAAAAACATCTAAGCTGAATAATGGAACTTTAGCCTACCATTTTGAACTTTCTAGGATGCATAAGGTTTAGACAGGTTGTACAAAAGAGTAGTTTTGGGATCAAAAAAAAAAGAACAATCCAAGCTTGGGTATCCCAATATTTATGGTATCAGCCTTATAGGGTACATAAGTATTCTAGAGTAGTACAAGCAGTACAGGATATGCCTGCTCAAGTTATTGTACCAAATATACCTCCAATCCACTGAAACTCAGCATTGCATTTACAAAATACTCCAATGTGATTTCATTTCAGTCCAGCAAAACTAGTAGTGAATCAACATTGCACAGCAATTTACAAAAACAAAAGCTAAATATTTTATGCTGAGTAGCTACATGACTACATCACACAAGCAAAAGCAATAGAAAGTATAGTTTTTTAAACGCAAAATAGAAAGTATTATTTACCTGCTTAGCAAGCTTAAATGGACAACATTTGCTTGCAGTTCCTTCAACTGAGCACAAAACAAGGAAATGCATTAGTAAGAGAGCAAGCTAAAACATGTTCAATTCTAAAATGGATTCTAAAACAGGGGGAGCATACTAATTGCATAATATACCTCAAGCCTCTTTTCCCAATCTGAACCATATAGGCCAGTCAAAACGTGTGCAACCTTTAAGCAGAACTGTGGCATCTCCTTGAAAAAATCCACGATACTACATGGAATCAACAGAACGAATACAGGGATTAGCCTAAGTGAGAAGTGATTGTTCCTCAGCCAAACAAACCTAGCACGAGTCTTACTTCAGCTTAGACGCCCTCAAGATCTGGCAAAGTGAGACACTGCCATCTTCCTTCGACCTCCCCGCTTTGCTGAGCCTTGACACACAGTAAAGAACACAGGCAGACCAGAACCTCTCGATCTCCTCGGGCTACACATAAATCCAATAGGTAGCAGACATAAGCCATCATGGTCCTGAAACTGGATGGAAGAAGCACTAACTAGTAACTACACCAGAAACAGAAAACGCAATCTTACCGATCCGCCGCCCAAGGAAGACACGCTGGACTTGAGGATGTTCTTGGTCTCCTTGAAAAGCTGCATTGCCTGCCTCGTCGTGCTCTCGTCCAGTCCCAGCTTGCTCTGCTCGCCAGCAAACAACAGAGAAAATAAAATATTAGAGTATACGAGAATCTGTTACAGGAGAACAGTAGCGATAAAGTGGAACATCACAAGATTAGGGATATATATTTCTCCTAAAAATAGAACAAGCAGGACTCAGGAGTCAGGACTGCAGGTTGTAGTAAATAAACTCACAGGTACAGAATCACTAATGATATGACAAAGACATACGAAAGACAGTACTATCTACTATGACCCACGCCACTCCAGACTCCTCAATAAAAAAGTGTATAAAACAAAAATGAACCTTCAAAAGACACTTCATTTATTCGATTTTGAAGGATCAGCCACAGATATTTTTTTTAAAAAAAAAATACCCCAGTAGAACGCAAAATGTTGGCAGCGAAAGGTTGAAAACATAAATTTCCACACATCACAAGGAAACCGAAAATATTGGCTTGGAATGGTTTCCTTTATCTTCAAAATGAAATTCGAAAGATTAAAAGGGCGAGAAATTGGTTGGGATAATCTAAAAGTCAGTGGGACGAGAGCACTGAACCCCAAAGACCGTACCACAGCTAGAAAAGATGACACATTTCCCCCTTCAAAATAGACGAAGCAAAACCAAAGGAGAGCGCCAGATCCAGCCCAAATTAAACTCCAAACAAGAAAATCCGCCCAAATCTTCAATCTTCTATGATTTGTTTCACGAAGCAAACAGACACGAAGCGGCTCGAAGGCATCACCACTGGAAAAAAAAATCACGCCTTGCGCAGTGGAAAAAAAAACAATTCCAGCACCCAACGAAAGGTCAAAAAACCCCTTCCCGACGAAGCCGCGCAAGCGTACACGCACCTTGCACAGATCGGCGAACCTCTCCTCGGTGGAGGCCGCGGCGGAGGAGGGCCCATCCGTGACCCCCGACCCCGAGCTCGTCGTGGACGGCTTGGCGACTCCCTCCATGTCCCTCCTTCGTCCTCCGAGCACACCGCCAATCAAGCGTCCCGAAACCGCTGCCGCGGCCAGACCAGGCAGTCCGGCGACCGGAGGGAAGGCGGAGGGGGAGCTCTGTTAGGGTTGGGCGGTGGCGGTGGCCGAGCGGCAGCGGCGGTGGCGGCGGCTGTTGGGATGCGCGCCAAAAAGGAGTTTCGGACCCAAGCGACGCGCGCCGACTTGTTATATCTGCGGGGTGGCTTGCGCGGCAAAACCCACGCCGCGTGTCTCGCTGAGCGGTGGGCCCGGCCCTGGCGGGCGGGAGTCTGCTAGTTTTGGCGGGAGAGGTGTGGAGATGGCGGGAGATTTTGGTGGGAAGGGATGGGGTTGGGAAGAGGGTCCGGGTGGGCCCACGTGGCAGATTGGGCTGTCGGGATGCGGGACGCGACCACGTGCGCCGCGCGGCTGCAGCGGGCTGGGGCCTACAGGGCCAGGGGTAGAATCGTCCGAGGAAAAAGGTTCTGCGTGACGCTAAACAGTGAAACGTGCACAGTACGAGTCACTGCAAGATGCCAATTGCGAATGTGCGATGGACCTGCTACGCTGCTAGCCTAGTATTGGCCTTGTTTAGGTCTGTTTTAGATCAAAAAGGTTTAGATTTTAAATTTTTTATACTGTAATATTTTTTGTTTGTATTGGAAATTATTGTCTAACTAAAAATTAATTAGGCTCGACAGATTTGCCTCATAAATTATAAATAAACTATGTAATTGGTTATTTTTTATCTATATTTAATGTTTTATGTATGTGCGGCAAGATTTAATGTGACGGAGAATCTTGAAAGGCTTTTGGATTTTAGGGTGAACTAAACAAGGCCTTAGTTCTCACTCAAACTTTTCACCCATCACATCGAATCTTTGAACACATACATGGAGCATTAAATATAGATGAAAATGAAAACTACTTGTGCAGTTTGTCTGTAAATCACGAGACAAATCTTTTAAGCCTAATTAGTCTATAATTGAACGTTAATTATCAAATAAAACAAAAATACTATAGTAACTAAATCTAAAAAATGGAATTAAACAAGGCCATTATAGCAGTGTTTGCTCTTGGCTGCTACTGTTCACTCCATTAAAAATAGCATGCCTTATTTTGCTAAAGAGCCAAACAATTTAAATTTGATTGTATTTAGGCCTTATTTGGTTTCCTATAGCAAGAAAAAAAGATAGAAAAAATGAGAATGAGATCCAAACACTTGGATTTTAGAATGAGAGACCATAATCCAATTATCTATCTCAATTCTCAAATCTATTATTTTGATATCTTAACTACACAAAAACAATAATCACTACGAGGATAAGGTCTATAAAACTCTTGCTTTTTAATCTACATAATCTAGTATATATTTGTTGTCGAGAATCTAGATTCTCTCTATGAGAATGGGATCTAATTTTCAAATAGTCCCGTACAGAAAAATAGTATCAACATTTCACAAGGAGAATGAGATCTAAAACAGTTACTTATAGAAAAGTAATATCAACATCTGTATCTCTAAACGAATTAAGCAAAATCCAGTTAGTTGGGTTCTTTGTGGTACAATTGTTCATCCAAGGTCGTGTCATTCACTTGGTATGGATGTTTGCTATTTTTTTTATGTGTAGCCCCCGGCAACGAGACACCCTGGTAATTTCACCAATTTTGAGAATTACCATAATTTTTTTTCCAATGTTAGTGTGACCCGTCTAATCCCTCTCACCTTCGTATGTCTTATAAAACGGCAAGTCATTTGCCACCCTCCTTAAATACTCCATAGGCCTTTGAGCGGTGACTGAACTCAAACTAAAAACTAACTAAGAGGGGAAGGGGGGACAAAGTGTCCACTTTGCTAAACGTAGCAGGGTCAACGAAGCTAACTAGGTCACTAAAGGGGCAAAAGATAGGGAATTTTGCATGGTGTGGTGTATTGTAGTGGAATATTGTTGGGGCAAGGGAAGGGGCAGGTCAGGTCGACCTCACAAATTTCCAAAACTGCCTTGAAGTGTTGAACAAGATCTCAATGCAAAATGTAGAGTTCATAAGGAATGTTGAGCCGTTGCGTAAAGTCCTAGGGCGAGAGTTCAACTCTCCGCCTCGCATGCATGCGTGGAGGTGGACATTGCTTAAAAAATGCTTATACCGGTGCTCCTTGTTCGGGCGCCTACCATAACGCTAACTAAAAAGACACACAATGTCGCACATAGTCTCCATGGTATTTTTCTCGACCAAAGAAGTCGAGGCTTCCACCTCTCAGATAATCATGGGAGCCGTCTTTCATCATGGTAGAGTTCTTTTATATATAAAACAACATATATATTTGGTATAAAATTTTCATTTGTAGTTAAGTTACTCTCCCATTCTATTAAAAGTGTTATTTTTTACTTTTAGATTTTTTGTTTGACCATCCATATTATACAAAATTTTATGTAAATTGTAAAATAAATAAATTATTGTTAAAGTATTTTTTTGACAAAACAAGTCAAATATAATTGATAAAATAAATAAATTTAAAATAAAACAAACAGTAAAAAAAGAAATCTGAAAGTTAAAAAAGACAATTTCAATGAGATATCTCTAAAACTAAAAATTATGGAAATGACTCATCTACCACACCTATGGTGAAGCCACAACTCTCATCCCTTTTAGCCATGATAGGCTATCTCATCAACCTAGGCCCACTCAACCATACATGCAAAATTATTTTTAGCGAATTTAAAAAGTCATAACTTTTAAACCGAAGATATAAATTAAATTTCGATTGCACCATTAAATTTCTCATAACAAATCCTTCAAAACAAGATCACACATGGATATATTTAGATAAAATTTTATTAATAAATATTTATCTTTACAACTAAAAATTATAGAAGAAACATAGAGTATATGGATTTTAAAATCCGTAACAACGTACAGTCATTAACCTAGTAAAGTTAAAAATGATAATTTCCATGAGACACGGGATAAGAAAAAGAAAAGCAGTCGTACTAGACCTTGCGTGTGCTAGTGCCGACTGCAGTCCCTGGATCCTCGCACGGGTGCACCTGTCACGACCTGCATCGTCGCAGGCGAGGCAGGACTGCAGGAGCACGCACGAAATTCCCCTGCTATCCAACGGACGCAACGGACTCCTCGGATTCCGCTTCGGGTGCTCGCTTTGCTGAGGGCCTGTTTAGATTGGGGATGAAAATTCTTTGGGTGTCACATCGGATGTGTCGGAAGGATGTCGGGAGGGGTTTTTAGAAACTAATAAAAAAACAAATTACATAGCTCGTCAGGAAACTGCAAGACAAATTTATTAAGCATAATTAATCTGTCATTAGCATATGTGGGTTACTGTAGCAATTAAGGCTAATCATGGAGTAACTAGGCTTAAAAGATTCGTCTCGCGATTCTCAACTAAACTGTGTAATTAGTTTATTTTTTATCTATATTTAATGTTTTATGTATGTGTCTAAACAGGGCCTGAGAGCATGAGACTGCCAGAGCCTGACTACTTTCTCAGGAGTACATCGCTTGTCAAAGAAAAATCTCATGCCATCACTTTACCAACCACATTGTCCAACATGCATTTTTCTAGTGACTATAAGATCAGCTTCCACGCTTTTTTATACTAAATAAATAAACCATCCATGGAACTAGCTTATTTTTCTACCACATAACTTGAGTTTTAGCCTAGTGATAAAAATATAGACACACAACTTAGAGCAATTCCAATGAGATCCTAGTTGGGTCTATATCATGTTTTTAGGCACAAAGAGACAAAACACACACATGCACACAAAACTTTATCTATACACTGAAGTATGACAATAAGATTTCTCCTAGGGGCTTTCATTCATGGGGGTGTCCGAGCTCCATCCTCCCCATGGGCATGCCCTGCCCTATAGTCCTCGTGTGCACAACCTCCCTAGCATTTGTCCTTGCGCGCGAACACAATTTGCCCCCCCCCCCCCCCCATCCGCTCGAGAGCTCGCCCTTTTTGGTCGGCCCTCCATGTGAGCTTGCTCTTCCTGGCTGCTCAACCTTCGATGTGAGGTCACCTCCCCCGCCGATAGAGCTTTGGACCTCCCCACGAGTTCACCCCCCTAGGCGGACATTACTGTGAGTTTGCCTTCCCCAATAGCTCGAGCTCTAATGCTGATGGTTGTGGTGTCAATGGTTGTGGTGGGTGTGGTCATGCCGGTTGCTATGGGTGGAGGAAATGAAACAAGGGAGAAAAAAAGTTATGTGACTAACAAATGGGTCCCACATAAAGTAAGTACCTTGCTTTGGGGACCTGTTAGAGTTGAGCCTAAAAACACTAAAAAAAAGTAGGAGCCCCAAATAAAAGTAAAGATACTGATTTCATAGCTATGCTAGAGTTGCTCTTAGACTTAGGCTATCTCCAGGAGACTCATTTGAGAACTCAAACCTAAAATGGGTCTCCAACACAATACCTATAACCTCCAACCGAGTACCCATACAGAAGACCCATTTTGGATATCACGAGAGGCATAACCCAAATTTGGGTATCCTCTCTCCTCGAGACCCATTTGCAGAGAGTGTTGTCTTTTAGGTCTTGTTGTTGGAGAAGACCAAAAATAGGTATAAAATGGGTCTTGTATTTTGGGTGACGATTGTTGGAGATAGTCTTAGAAGCTGTTTGGATACAAGGGCTATATAATTGTTAGTTAGCTAAAAAATAGGCAAAATTAGCTCTAGTGCATCCAAAAGGGCTATTTTTTTGTTTTCAACTACTTGTTAGGGTCTCTCCAATTCCAAAAACAATAGTTGGTAAATTAACCACTTTTGTATTTTTTTCTCTCTTGTGCATCTGCGTTAGAACCATATTCCACGTCCTTTTACCTCCGGATTGGTAGATCAATAGGGGCACAGATATTTGCATACGATTGGATTGTTTTCCTCAACTGCAGAAAGATTGGAGTTGAGACAGGGAGCTATAGGAGAGCATTTTTTTTTTCAATTTTGCCAAAAAAAAAAAACTAGATTGCAAGTAGGTTTTAGAAACTCTTGGAGATGCTCTTAACTAGCTAGCTAGCCAATCCCAATTAATTTGGACTAATATTTAGCCAATCCCAATCAAACATACCCTTAGATTTGAGATTGCATTTTCTATAAACCGATATAATATATCTCGGGAGTCGAGACTGAACCTAATGCAAGGAAGTGAGGTTTACGCCGGAAACATTTTTAGAGTCAGATAATCAGGAGTCCATCCACTCTGCTGGACCTAGGAAATGTGCATCCACTTCGCGTCTTCGCAGCAAAACTCAACGGCAAAGAACCAGCCTAAAGTAGCATGAAGCTGATGTAAACACCATCTCAGAAAGAGAAATCAGGACGCAGGTATACATGACTTCGAGAACATCAGGGCGCAGGATGACAGCCAAGGTCAGTCCTCGACATGGAAAAAGGATGCTCATTCGCTCTTCATGCTTGGGTTAGCCTAGGGCAATCAGGTAGTCACATACCCATCTCCAAATCAACGGACACAATCTTTGTCCATTTCTCTAACCCAATGGTGACTTCAACTCACAGAGAATGCACATAGCAGTGTAGCACAGGCACTGATTCCTGTTATGCTGCCGGATCCTTCGGTTCTGTGATGCTAGGGTGCTCCAAGTAAAGCTGCATCTTCAGAGGGTCACAGCTAACTGACTTGATAGGGGTAATTTGCGGAGGCTGCATCCACAGCTTGGTGTCTGTAGGAATCCACAGCTGAGCTTCTCGGTCGTCATCGCCAGGGAGGGACCGGAAGTAGGCAGTGATCTCCCAGTTACCATCTATCAAAATTCAAAATACAAGCATGTTACTCCTTGAGAGATCTTCTACAGATATATATTCTTGCCTCTTACAGAAAACGTTAAGATGGTAAAAAATAATAACTTAAAATGATGAGATGAAATTGAGAACCTGATGGAAGGGGTTTGGTAACAGGCTCAGCAACAGTCAGCTTGATCAAGAATGCTCGCAGAGCAAACTCCAGGTTTGCCTCCTCTAACTTGGAACAATATGATTGGTTGACTGCAAGCTTGAAGACAAACTTCTCAATTGGTACATGCTCTTTGTCATAGAAGATGACCACAACCCTCTCTACCAATCCCTGGATTGTAAATATAAAAATCAAGGTTACTGTTATCTATGAATGTTGAATTAGAGCCCACCTGGAATATTTCTACAATTATAGTACTTATCAAGGGATTATCAACAGCTGAAAGCAACATATAAGAGAAGCATGGAAAAAATCAGTAAAAAAAAGGAGACAAAACAAGTAATCCTAAGATAAGTCATTTTGCTTCAAAACAGATTGTAAGCTATCAACTATCTACTTTGAAAACACCAAGCAAATAAATTCCCACTGTCAGCTACCCACTATCAGCTTTTTAAAACATTGGTGCACATAACTGCAGCAGGACCAGTTAAAACAGGGGTTTAAAGCAAACCTTCTGAATGAAAGGAAGAAGGCCGACAGTCACAGAGTGAATATAGCTAGCAAGTTCAGGATGCCGTGCTTTCTGGACCACTACATTCATATACCTTCTCCTCTCAAAGGCACCTACATATACATTTGTTTAATCTAACGAAACCTTTGCAAGCTGCCAAGCTCAGAGTTACTGAACTGACTTAAACGAAGAGGAACTCTTTACTCTTACGAGGAGGATAGAAGCCTTTGAGGAAGATGATGCAGCTGACTGCTACCTCAAGAAATTCCACAACCACCCGTGCTATTTGACCTATTTAGCAGAGAGACTAGTAACTATTAAAACAGCAAACCCCAGCTTTCCAAGAAACAGACAATAAAACTAATCATAACCACCTTGAGGAGTTTGATTCTTCCGATCCATAACTCCCTTCAGGTGAATCCTCCAATTTGGGAACAATTAAAAAACTTCTGTTAATCAGACCTCCTGCTTGTTTATATTCCAATGATTAGCATAGCCCAACAAGCCAGTGGCCACACACCACCAGATGGTTGTAAAGCTGAGAAACAAAACTTCAGTTCTAAATCAAATATGACCAATTACACAAGAACGAGAAAAGGATCAGGAAAGCAATGCAATAGACAACTAGATGACAGAAGCATAGCAGTCAATACTCAAGGTCATCATGCATAAGAACCACATTTCATATCAATAACGCTAGTGGCCAACCCAACATGTTGCAGCAAAAGCATATACAGGAAATGATTCTGAAAGGCAAGGTGCGAAGAACTGGAGAACAACACACTAGTGACTTTTGTTTCTCTCATCAATGCTAACAAATGTTATGGTTATCAATTAGCTGAAAGGATGGATTTTGGAATTTAATTTTAGTGAGTTGTGATTCCACAGTAATTCTTGAAATATCTAGTTTCCTAAGCGACATTACCTGCATATAATTTCAAAATCGAGCCAGCTCATACAATTATGGGTGAAACAATTCACCATGCTCCGAGGATTCATAAATGACATATGACTACAAATGAGGAGTTTCTACTTGAAGAGATCACAATGAAACACATGGCACCTTCATGGGAGTATTAACCTCTAGCACTTCTCAATGAAACATATAAGGCAATTTCAGTTGGTCATAGTAAACTTCAAACAGAAAAGAGAAGGTGTGAATGTGACATTGGTGATAAAATAGTTGACACTTTCAGGTGTTGTGGAGTTTGGTCATAGACTCTACACATTCATTTTCATGGTAGTTTTTTTAGGCCTGGGCTAACATTTATTTATTTTTTTCCTTTTCCAATATGCTTGGAGAATTAATCCTAATGCTGGGAACACATCCTAATTTCTCCGATATTGTCAGGGACTCAATTGCTCCCACCTTCTGGAGAAACAAAAAAGATGTAAACATTCTTTCTACTCCACATAAAATGACAGCATAGTACATTTGGAATCTGTCTATTTAATTGACACAAAAATATACTAACTTCCAATCTTTCATATGAGTAAGGACTCTGCTACTAATAGCTCACTGATCCCCAAAAGAATGTTATATATAGCTTCTGTCTCAAGGTGTGATTCATCTCCTGCAAAGAACTCATGCACACATCCATCCACTTCAATGAAAGAGCAACCAGGTTGCTTACTCATCCTACTATTGTCCATAGATGTCCGCAACTCATTCACATCAACCCACCTTGATGTGGTAGCATAGACATTAGAAAGTAAAACATGTCCTGCACACTTTTTTGGCTCCAATTCTAGGATCCTTTCTGCTACAAATTCTGCAAGTCCCACCTCTCCACAAGCTCTGCAGGCAAACAACAAAGACCGCCATACTACTACATCTGGGGCAATAGGCATATTTTTAATAAATTGTTCTGCCTCTGTCAATAGCTTTGCACGGCCCAAGAGATCAACCATGCATCCATAGTGTTCAATCCTCGGTGCAAGCTTGTAGACCATGGACATACGCTGAAAGTAATGGAACCCTTGTTCCACTAACCCTCCATGGCTACAAGAAGTAAGGACACCCAAAAAAGTGACCTCATTTGGCATAACCTTACCCTCTCCTTCCATCTGAGCAAACAAATCTAGTGCTTCACTACAGAGGCCATTAACAGTAAAGCCCATTATCATTGCCGTCCAAGAAAACACATCTCGCTTGGTCAATCCACAGAATATCTCATGAGCCTTGTTTATATCCCCACACTTTGAGTACATATCAATCAGTGAATTCTTCACAGAAAGCTCCTTCCCTAAACCATGAACATCACAGTAGGCATGAACATATCGTCCCAAGTCAAGTGCTCCCATTTGGGCACATGAAGACACAACAGTAGCAATTGTCCCATCATCAACCTTCATTCCAGTAATTTGCATGTCCCTAAAAAGGTTGACAGCCTCTTTAAACTTACCCAACTGTGTGTACCCAGAAATCATTGATGTCCAGCAAACCACGTTTCTCTCATGCATTCCATGAAATACCTTGCGGGCATCCTCAACCAATCCACACTTGGCATACATACTAATCAGAGAGGAACCCATATAACAATTAATTCCAGCCCCGTTCACCACAACTAAACTGTGACACAGCCTCCCTACCTTCACTTTGCCTGCCTTGGCAGAAGCAACAAGTGCATTCAGCAATGTGACATCATCCAGAGTAACTTGCTCCTTGACCATCTGGCCAAAAGCCTGCAAAGCTTTATTAGGCATCCCACCTCGTAGGTATCCAGAAATTATGGTGTTCCAAGAAACTGTGTCACAAGCTCCTTGAGGAGCAGAATCGAGAACTTGTCTTGCAGTAGCTGGATAGCTACAAGATGAGTACATGTTGATAAGAGAATTAAGGACAAATGTATCTGAAACCAAGCCAAGTTTGACAGAAAGGGAATGAAGCTGGGCACCAACAGAAACAGATGGGAGGCGGGAAGTGGCAGAGAAAGCAATGTTGAGGGAATAGTTATCGAGGGTCACATATCCAGAGTGGCGGAGCAGGGAGAGGAAGGAGAGGGATAGAGATGGGAAAGGCCCCAAGGAGAGAGATCGGAGGACAGAGTGGACAAGGGGGAGCTTGAGGAGAAGACCTGAAACAATTGATTGAGAGAGGAGGAGGGGAATATGGCAATGGGAGAGTCGTGGGATTGGAATTGAAAGGATATATTTGTGTTCAGGGCACAAGGTTTTGGCAGTGGAGAAGGGTTTTGACTTCCCAACAAATATTTGTGATGGTGCACCCATTAAATCCAATGGAGTTGACAAGTGATCTGTCACTGCAGGCAAGTGCTTGGAGGATATGGGAAACTGTCACCTACATTGCAAAGGAACACAACATGAGAGAAATAGATCATATTGTGCTGACAGTTAGCCATTTAAATATGTATCACAGTCATGGCCAAGCACTTCAGGTCCAATGCACAAGAATTCTGCAATTTTATAGCTTAGCAGTTAACGGCAGTAGTTTGTGACTTTGTGGTGGACTGGTGGACCGGTACCCAATGAACTGACACAGTCAGGAATTTGGGAGGCTCAGGGAAAATTCAAATATTAAAACGGGGACAATGGAATACTATTGACATATGACAACAGTCTCCACCACAGCAGCCATGTTGATCTGGCCATCCAGAAATGGCACAACATGCTTGAGGAACTCAGAGTGATCTTGCAACAGCTCCTTGGCGTGGAAGAAGGGGGCATATCTGGATGGCTGATTTTCGATAAGAAACAGAGCAGCGTGGAATCAAGCTATCAACAAAAACGTCCCAATCATAAAGTATGCATGCCGATGGCTAATGGCACAGAACATTCTTATTTACTTCAGCTTTGAGGCAAGCAAGGCGGTCACATCATTAGTTGGCATAGTCATCTTCAGCACACAGTTTGTTAGGTTCACCGTCCACAACCTCAGATCTCTTTGTACTCTCGTCTCACATGGGTAAACACTCACAAGTCACAACACGCTTCTTCTCAGAAACCAATTGGCGATCCTAGCATCAAAGATCCAGGGGCCAGGAATTTTTTTTAGCTGGGGCAAACTCTATGCGCAAGCTACATGCTAATCAAAAGCACCAAACAAAACCATGCTTAGGGAGGAGGATACCACACAACCATCAATAAGCTCCACGAAAAGCAGCGCTTTGGCTAGTAGACGAATACAAATATTCAGACTTCCAATTCAGGCATCATTTGACTTTTATTAGCACATTGGTTTATCGAGTGCTAGCTACTAGTGGCACATTAGGTGAGACTTTTAGAATCGCTATTAAAAAACATTCGTTTATATAAAAAGATGTTTGTCATTTCCTAACTCGATCAAACGGAAGTCGATTATTATTGCCACGGAAAAACACACCTTTGGCTCTGCTTCACTGCTTGCACCTTGGCCTTGACCAAATCCAGTTGCTGAGGAGCTGCTACCCCTCTCTACCGTTGACCTATCCGTGGCAGCAGTTAGCCCTAGCTCTGGGTTGCTGTACCTTGCGCTGCTCCTCCTCTTCACTCCATCGCCGGCTCGCTGCTCGCCCGCACTCCCACAGGCCACAGGCCGCTCCCAACTCCGCTCCACCTGGCCGTCGTTCGGGCCGCTCCTGCTCGCTCGGGCGGTTGAGGGCTGGCGCGCCGGCTCGGGCGCTTTCTGGCGGCGGGCGGCGGCTTGCGTGCGCAGCGGCCGGCCGGCCCTATGCCTCCATGCGGATTGGGGTCGGCCGGTCGGGAGATGGGTGGTTGGGTCTGCCAGGAAAATAGGCCAGCCCATATGTCTACGAGCTAGCTGGGCCTTGTCCCTTAGGCAAATAGGCCAGCCCAAAACTCTGGAAAAATGAGCATTCCAATGGATAAATTTCGTGAACACAATTGCACAAATCAGGTAATCTTTTTCTTCTAAAAAAAGGTAATCTCTCTTTTTTGCGAGGTAAAAGTTTATGGTATTTTTCATTTAAAATGGATGAGGAGAAATTGCATAAGATCTTGACCAAAAAAAATGTATTTGTTTTTTTTATTTCATTTCATTTCAAAACAATCATTTTTGAGCTGCGCTATTGACGCCGATTATATGTTGTCTGGTTTTCAATTCGGCGATCAAATGGCTACAACTACAAAATGGTTGATGTGATATTACAAAGAAGTGTATGCTCTTCTTCTGCCTCAAAGTCCTCCGCTTGGAGGCCTTTGAGGGAGAAAACGAGAAAACCCCTTGAAGATCACTTTTCTTCCTCTAGCTTCTTTCTTCTTATCTGAGAGGAAACCATGGCAATGCGTGGGTTTATATAGGCAACAAAGGATGCTAAAAGAGCCCGCCAAATGAAGTGAGTCATGTGAAATTGTAGAGGTGTTCAGATTCTTCTTCCACATCTTTTTTCCTAGTTGCGCCACCTGGAGTCGTACTTTGGGAGGTTGGACTTTGGACAACGCCAAGGAACACCGGCATAACTTGCCAAGCATAATTATTGAAAAAAAAAATACCTGAAATGTGATTCCGAATTCCCCACCATTTATTCACAAGTGCCTGTAAAACATGAAACCTTATGTGTTAGTAACATGTAGCAAACACTATGGAAGCTGCAAGATGACAAATTGTCTATAATAATGCTTTTCGTGCGTGAATAAATTTGCGTCCAGAAATAACTAGCTCAGTTTTTCTTAAACATATGAGTATAAATGGTTAGCACTAAAACCAGAGAAGAAGAAGAACAAAAAAGCCCTAGAAATCAGTTAGACAGTTAGACACTATCTAGAAAGTAACTAATCACAAAAAAAAAAGTTTCTAGAAAGTAACAACAGAAGATTTGGATAAGATAGCTTTCAGGATGAGGCATCCAAAATAATTCGAACTTGATAATGCTTTAGGCCTTGTTTAGTTCCCCAAAAATTTTGCAATTTTTTTTTTCAGATTCCCCGTCACATCGAATCTTTAGACATATGCATGGAGTATTAAATATAGATAAAAATAAAAACTAATTGCACAGTTTGGTCGAAATTGACGAGATGAATCTTTTGAGCCTAGTTAGTCCATAATTAGACAATATTTGTCAAATACAAACGAAAATGCTATTATTCATATTTTGCAAAAGTTTTTGGAAGTAAACAAGGCCTGAGAAGATTCCGCCAAATCTTTAGGCCGCGGTCGCTATCACAAGCAGACTACACAGTTGACCTAACCCTGGCAGAAAGCAAGAGCCAACAGAATACAAGATGAAGCAAAGCCTCATGGCACGCAGAAAAGTTCATGAACCGGCCCTTGTTTGACATTCTTCCGCACACTTGCATACTTCACGTGTGCAATAATAGCCAATACTTGTAATAAGGCCTTGTTTAGTTCCCAAAAATTTTACAAAATTTTTTAGATTTCCCGTCACATCGAATCTTTAGACGTATGCATGAAGTATTAAATATAGATGAAAATAAAAACTAATTGCACAGTTTGGTCGAAATTGACGAGACGAATCTTTTAAGCCTAGTTAATCCATAATTGGACAATATTTGTCAAATACAAACGAAAGTGCTACTATTCATATTTTGCAAAATGTTTTGGAAGTAAACAAGGCCTAATAAGAATATAAGATATCTTCCTTATGTTTATGGGTCATCAAATACACAGAGCCTATTTGGGTAAAGTAAATAAGGTTGCTTTAATCCTGATGACTGACAAGATTTTCAGATTACTCATGTAGGCTAAAATAGTTATGTTATATGACACCATGAGCTGAGAAATAAGTTAATATTAAATTGGACATTCATATGCTTGCTTCCATGTAGAGTTTGGGTGGTATCTTAGTTCTATCTTCTATGTCATGCAGAACAGCAGCAGGTCTAGGTCGGAGGCCGTAGCGACTCCGACGGCGGCGACAACAACCTCAACGCCTACTGGCCGGGTCTCGCCGGTGCTGGTGGCGGCGGCACGCGGCCGCGCACGACGCGCTTCGGCGGGCCGGGCGATCCGACACTCGGCCGCGGATCGGGTCCCGGACCGGATTCCTGCCATGTCAGCATGGGTGCGACATCTTGGTGGGCCAACTCCTCTGCCCTGTCGCATCGCCGCGCCCCATCACCAACTGCCCCCCTGGCTGTGGCAGGAATTCAGGACAGGCGGAGTCGCGGAGCTCCTCCATCGACAGCGTTGACATCTGTCGCTCACCCTCTCCTGTCAGATCGACATCGGCAGACCCGATGTGGTCAGAGGCGTGTCTGGTCGTGCCTAAAGCTGCACCGCCACCCGTCGCAGTGGCCCAATCTGTCGACCGCGACCCGTGGCACTTCTGCTGCTCGGGCACCGCGCCCAGTGGGACCGCTGCGTGGTCCCCGGAGGAAGAATTCACGTCCTCATTGGGCCGAAGGCTCAGCTTCGACTCTGCGCTTGATGGGCCTGCGTTCTTATATGAGCCCAGCATAGTAACTGTGGCAGCCCAAGAAAACACGCTGCTGTTGACAGAACTCAACATAGGGGGGCAATTGGAGGCCCCCAGCAAGGGACAAACGTCGCCAACAAGCTCACGGCCCACGTTCAACCTCACTGAAGACAACTCTTGTCGTGCGCCGGAGACCACATCGACCTGCCCCCTACCTGCACCTGTGGGGAATTTCGTCGACTCCTTACGGGTGCCTCTGCAGGCTCCCGTGCTGTCATCCACTCCGCCACGGCGTATCACCAAAGCGGCGGATAATACGGACGACGACGGCTGGATACCCAAGCGAAGCGCACGACTGGCGGCCAAAAGCAAGTTTCGTGCCGCCAAGCCGGAAGCTCAAGCTAGGCACGTCATGATGAAGAAGCTTGGCCTCGAGGTACAAACCGAGGTCCCAGACGAAGCCTCCTTCAATGAATTTCATGCTGCTCTGAAGTTCCCGCTAGACTCATCGACAAAGGAAGCAATGCAGGTTCTGTTCCATGGCAGGAAGCAGCTGGCACTTGATGCCGTTAGCGCCGCCTAGTGTACTTCTCGGCCTTGCGTCGGTCGCGATCATTGTAATCCATGTTAAGTTCAAATATTATGATCTAGAACCCCAGGGGGCTCAACATGCGAGCACGAAGGTCGGTCGTCCGCGAGTTCCTCTTACAGGAACGCGCTACCGTGCTCTGCCTGGTTGAGACCAAACTGGATGTACTCACCGCTTCTATGGCCTCTGAATTAATGGGATTGACCTTTGAAGTACTCTGGTCGCAAAATCAGGGTCATATGTAATTAGTTTCCTGCATTCCAGTAGCAGTAGGTCTTCCTGGTGGGTGTTAGGCTGCTCGCCTGCGCCTTGTTCGTGTCAGGCTTGTGTACCTTGTTGCTCTTCCTCTTAATGAAAAATGGGCACAAACCCGATCGCGAAAAAAAAGCAGCAGGTCTAGGTAGTTCAATATGGACATGCCTCATTTATGATATGTGAAAGCTTGGCTCTTCAGCCTTGATTTCCAAGATTTTTGTTGTGTAGAAATGGCTAATGTTGATACTAGATGATCCAATTTAATAACAACAGAGTTGAGCACGCATGTTTATAGTACCAGAGCTCCAGATTTAGTAGCTCTAAGACAAATTCCAACACAATGTCATGAAGCTCACTGGTGATAAACTCTTTAATATGTTCTTCAACATCAATCTGCTTCACCCAGGTGGTTTCCTCATCCCTGTGTGTCCTCATGATGGCCCATACCTTGTTGACTCCACCTCATGTCCTTGCATTTGCACATATGTTTGGTATCCAGCTCCAATTTGAGAAGGTGCTTTGCTGGGACCTCCGCAATATCCACATTCAGAGTAAGTCCGACATGCACTTAACAAAGCACCCCAATTGCCAGCATGCATTTGCGTTTCTATTGGCATCCTGTGCTTGGTCGTTTGGTAAGTCGTACTCATGTATGCATCCGGCATGGCCAAGCAAGTCCACCATGCAAAGGTAGTGTTCAGCAGTCGGAATAATATGGTACTCATCATTCATCATCTGAAAGCATTGACACCCTTCATCCAACAAACCTGCATGACTGCAAGCAGAGCAGTAAATGAGTGGCACAAACCAGATGTTATCTGGTCCAAGTCCTTGTCCTGCAACTCATTGAAAACCGCAAAAGCATCCTTTCCACAGCCATGCATGCCAAATGCAGAAATCATAGAGTTGTAACAGATCAGTTTTTTCCCCACCTGCAGAACAAGGCTTGGGTACTTTCCATATCCCCACATTTTGAGTGCATAATAGTGAGGGAAGGCAAGGTATGGTTGCTCAAAAATTTGAATGGTGACGATCCACATAACCTTGCATCCATCTAGCTTGAATAGGTACTCCACCCAGATTGCACACAAGCAGAGCCAAGTGGAGACTCTCGTGTTGTTTGGCTCCGCCTTAGGTCTTCCAGTCTTGCTCTACTCTCCAGCTTAGCCCTCAAGACAAGAGATCCACTGCTTTTGCAGCCATACCAGCGCACCAGGGCCTAAATACACGCCAGTCATCATGTTCAGTGTTGCAGGCTTGCAGCAACCAGCTCTCGCATCTCATCAAACACAGCCCTGCCACCATCCAAATTGCTAATCCTTGCATATGTGATATGTACACACCTACCCAGAGATCATGGCGGTGCACACACAACACTCAGCCACCTCTGCAACCTCATCCGCCTCGCCAACTGCCATGTACACACTGGGATCATCGTGTTCCACTTCCACTGCTAAGCACCCATCACAACCATTCTGTCAAACACCTTCCGTGCATCCTCCAGTCTTCCACAGTTCGCACACTGCGCTCGTCGGTTTGGAATCAGTTCTTGAACACGTCCGGTGGGGACGGTGAAGGTTGAACGGCGGCCGGCGGTGCACTCCTGGGCGCAGAGCATCGCGTGCGGCGGCGGTGGGCGGAGCCTGACTGTTTGTTGCGGGCTTTGCGGCATTGCATTGGGTGGCCCGTTGCGAAACCTTTACCTTTCCGACTGTGGCCTCGCAGCGTGACAAAGGTTTTTGAACATGATGATAGACTCTACAGTTTTTTTTAAATTTTTTTTTTGGATCTCGATAAACTCTACGGTTTGCACAAAATGGAAAAGGAATTGCAATAGTAAGAGCATCTCCAAGAGCTCGGCTAAAATGAGTAGTTAAATTCTAATGTTTAGCCATTTTGTAAAATAAATAACTTCTTAAAAAAGAAGAGATTTACAGCAGCCTTGCTATCAGATAGCTAGTGTCAGTGGTTGGCTATATATGGCCAACGAAAATTAAGAGATAACAAACTTTCTATTTTACAAAACCAAATAGCACATCTGTTGGAGCATATTTTTCTACTATCAAAGTTCTAAAAGACCTCTATAATAAGAATAGCAAAGCTGTTGGAGTTGCTCTAATGTATGCAAAAAAAAAAAAAACTGGTACTAACCACTGACGCCCCAACTCGCTAACCGTGCCTTCATTTCTGATGCACAAAGAATTTCCTTCTCTAGCAGCATCAGGATTTTTAGCATTTCCCAATATATATGCAATGAATTATCAAAACATCATGGAACAAGACCCCCTTTTTTCCATGTAAGGGGTTAGCAAACAAAAGTGCAGGAAATTAGATCGATGAAATAATGCACTAGCCAAATTAATGTTACAAATTACAGCTTCAACAAAATCAGAAGCAACACAGCCACACCACACATACAATACATGACATAGACTAAGAAGTCCAAACCAGATGTGGATTCATCATTTCTATATTGTTAAGGAACATGTATTACTTCTAACTTCAAGCCTTGGCTAGAGATTACCACCAAAACAAACTAACCAATACCTGTCGTCTGTCGGATTCACTCTACCATTTTGTCCTACTTCCCTTTCTTCTTTGCAAGCTTTTACTAAGTTTGGGGACTGGCGGAAGACTACAGAGGTGGCTTGTGAAGCAGAAACTTCCTATGAATCATCATTTGTACGTCTCTCAATCTTTTCCCTCTCACTCAACCCACGTTCCATGCCAAACTCTTCTGCAAATGCCTCTATGTCGGATGACATCTCAGAGCAGCCCTTTCGACCAACAAAATGCGGCGGTTCAGTGCCACATCTCTCCAGCCCCATAGCACTGCCGATCTGGCTGTGCAAGTCTTCCAAGTCCTCTGCAGCCACTGCTTGCCTTTTCATGCCCTTCTCAAGGTCCACGCTCATCTTGGGCGGACTTAGAACCCGTCCCATACTGAGGGATGACGTGAAGGTTGAAGAATCATCCTTAACTTTTGCTCTGAAATTGTGTTTTGAGCTGGGTACCCTTGAAAACAAGACGTCAATGAAATTCTGGCCCACTCCAAGGTTGTAAGGATTTGTTCTCCGGTCGTAGCGGTATCTGAAGTTCTCATAAGTAGTCTGAAAAACGATTTTTCATGAGATTTCAATCTGCTGGCTTGCTAATAAACTGCAAAGCAAATTAAATATGAATCCAGTTACGTGAGAATAGTCTTACCTGATTTGTAGAAATCAAATAGAGGTGGAATGAGGTCAATCCTCCTACAAACCACACAGCAATAAATGTGTATAGGATGAGAAGACCGGAGATAGGAGACTTCAAAAGCGCTCTACCAATTTTGCATTGATGTGAGTCCATAATTCTCCTGAGATTGACCCAGCAGAATGCAAACACGTATATGCATAGTAGAGTAGTCGAAGACACAAACATGAAGAAGAATCGGTAGTTCCTCTGCAAGAAAAGAGAATATGAGGCATGATGAGTAACATCCACAGCTATTAGAATTAATTAATCACAGATCCATATTGAGAGCACCATTAGGAGAAAACATATGACTACATATATCCCCATTCCCTCCTCCGTCTCCTTCCCACTACATCAATCAGATTTTAGCATGACTGGAAAGTGACTGCTGCCTCAGCAATCTAAAAATATACTCTTATACTTATTATAAGGTGCATTTATTATATGACTGTAAGAATGATTACTTGTCACTTCATTTCTTTACCTTGCCAATGCACTGGCCTACCCAAGGACAGTGGTGATCAAAACGTTCTACACAGTTGTTGCAGATTGAGCAATGGGAGCACCTTGGCGGACGATAAAGCATGCATGTATGGCAATATTTGACCTTGACTGAAACACCATTGACAAGAACATCCCTAGTAAGTGGTAAACCTGTCAAACCTTGTTGACCACCAGGCCAATCTGGTAAGTTGGAGGATTCATCAATGTCTTCAGGCTCTGGGGGGTGAGTGTTTCGAGGAACAATTCCAGGATCACGGCCAGATGTGAGAAGTAGAACAACAAGAATCTGAAGAACAAGAACAACAGTTGATCAGTCATCTTGTCAACTAGTTACCAAGTTGCAGACACTATAGTCATTCTACTTCAGTATTTATATGCATAATGGCTATGAGCCTAGACCATTCTCCCCAATGCAACCATGGTATAACTTAACATGGTAAAAGCAAATGCAGAAGCTTGCTGTTCCCAAAAGTGACTAAAAATTTCAAATGCATAACTTCACATTTGAAAATCCAACAAATAGAGGAGAAAAGGGCATAGATCAGTTTGTAGCAGACTGAGTGTACATGGCTCATAAACTTACATATGCTGTAAAGATGATAGCCACAGATGCCACCCAACCTCCAATTTGGCTGTGGAACTCATGACCAAGCAGTGGACAAACGGCAGCAGCAAAGAAGATCACTGGGATTACGATCAAACATACTGTGAGCACGAGTGACCTCACATCTGGGCCAAAGATAAGTCTCCCTCCAAGGAAAAATAACTGCAAGAACAGAGAAGGAAAATGGACGAACAACATGAGCTTTATCCCAAGACACGTTAAGGAGAAGGTAGCGCTTTGAAATGTGAAAAGTATAAGCCCTTAAAGTTTGGGTATCTTTTCAACTATTATGTTAGTAGGCAGCACATTTCAACCATGGTGAAGATGTACATGATGCTTACATAATAAACAAACTCCATGGTGATGAAATCTAGATTATCTTTCTGCAAAGAAACAACTTGCAATATAGCACAAAACCATGAATATAAGAGTGTGGTTCCCCCCAAAGGAGAACATATGAAACATGAAACATAATAACAGAAAGTAGCAGTATTCTAGATTGCAAATTATGCCTCAACTGAAATTTAGCATTACATTATTCCAAAATCCCTCTCAACTTTTAAAATTCTCTTACTCCTGTATTTGAGTCGTGTAGAAATCAATGTCACATAGTCATCATCTTTGGCATGTTACTAAACTAGCTGCTTCAGTGAGGATATCAGCCCATTATCATACAAATCTCTAAATGAACAAGAACCACTACTTCTATGCCAAATGGGCAAATGACCAATATAACTCGCACAGCAAACACTAAACACCACTAGACTAGAATGTCTTCTAAAGCTTTTGGATTCTTATGCTGCAATTACAATTAATTCTAAAATAATACCAAGATTTCAACATCCTATGCTTCACGTACTGACTCAAGTCAACAGAAACCCAGCAAGGGCAAGTAGCCATGACCCATCTTAAGAAAAACTGCAGAATCATAAACCAGACGAGATAGAGAGAGAGAAACCCTCACATTGCTGCCTTTCCACGCCTGGTACACCCGCCGCGGCGGCGCGTCAAGCTCCATGATCCGCCGGTTGGAATCCGAGAGCTGTGCCTTCCCCTGCATCCTCCCTTCCAGAGCTCCGTCTTCGCCCACGCTCACAGACTCCACAGAAGCAAGCTCTAGTTCACCCAAGCAGCCCCATTGCGCTCATCACCCCCCGGTATAAAAATTCCAAAGCCACCTAGTCCCACCGCCCGCAAGAACACGGAGGGCAGGTTCTCGCGGATCCCGGCACGGCAGGGGCGCTGACTCGGATCAAACCGGTCTGCGAGGGACGGCGGCTCCGAAAACCGAGAAAGTAGGCTCCGCAGCGGCGGGTGGGGAGCAAGGAGAGGATTGCTAGGTGGAAATCGGCGGTGATGCCATCTTGGGATCGCAAGGAATCAAGCGGTGTCGCTGAGAAGAAAGGAATAATCTGAGAACTTGGGAGCACTGGAGTACTGGACTGAAGACTGGAGAGTTTAGTGTCACTTTCGTCATTAAACCCTATGAACAAGGTTATTTCGAATAAAACCTTTTGCGCAGGCTCTATACTATTTTTTCTAAAAAAAATACTTTTTTTTAAAAAAAAATACTCTGGTGTACTATTTGTATTCTCATGCATCAAATTCATTTATTTACCGTCAATCAAACCTGGACATCTCGTGTTGTAATAAAAAAAACACTAAACGACCGCCTAATTATTCCGGAATGGATGCAGGAACCAATCCAGCCAATGAATTGTTATACAAATTATGCAATTAATGAAAAATAATTTCAGGCCATGAATCCAAAACAACTGAACAAACCCAACACATTTCTTACTAGAGCAACTCCAACAATATGCTAACCATGTTATCTAGGGTATTTTTACATTTTTAAAGCAAAAATTAAAGTCTAACACGTGGGTTATCTGGTTACTAAAATAGCAAGTTTGCTATCCCCTAAACTTTCGCTTGTCATATATAGCATATCGTCCCCACTATCCTATACAAAAGCTGTTGTGGAACTCTATGCTTTGAGTTAGTCTTTTATTTTACACAATGACTAATCTTGTAGTTTAGAATATAATTTTACTTAGTTTCTTGGAAATGCTCTTATATTGGGTTATATTAGGGGAGGAGGGCTGGATGTCACTTCCATTCTCTTTATTATATTTTTATTTATTTTTCTCATCTAATAAAACCTACGACAAAACTTTTATTGTCTTTTTCGGGAAAAAAACTAGAAGTGTAGTTTGTTCGCTTGTCTAAAAAGTTATGGCTGAAAGTACTGTTCGCTGATTTATTGCGAAAGAAACACTGTTGTCTGATATAAAAGAGATGATTTATAGGATAAGCGAACGGAGCCTTATCATGCTTGTTTCTTAGAGCTGATCCATCCTTGCAGGCATGCAACAAAAGATAAAGGTAACTTGCTTGCCATCATGAAGACGTGAGCTCAGAGCAGCATAAACCAAAAGATTTGAGATTAAAAGGCCAAGCGCACAAGATTTGGCGCCGGTGAAGCTTGTGCTGTTGTGCCTTGTGCAGTTCAGTTTAAAAAAAATGCTAGGATTGGAAAGGAGAGACCCCAGGTTGGCTCCCAACTGAAGCCCTGGACGTGGGGCAGCCGATTCAGAATTATTTGAACTTTTTTAATAGCTATCTCACTAGCTGGACCAAATCAAATAATAACTAACTACTATCAAAACAGGGCCTCAGAGTAAACGAGTAATAATCGTACTCTGCAGTAGGAGACATATAAACCTTTTTGTGGCATTCACTCAAGTTTGTTTCCAATGAACTCCTACACGCTTTAATTCAAACTCCTGAAGTATGAAAGGAAGAAAAAAGAAAGAAAGATCAAAAGTGTCATCAGTCCAAAGTACTCTTCTTTGCAGCACAGGTGCCGTGTTTATCGGCTAGTGGACCTTTGTGGTTCAATAAAGTAATGCTCCATGGAGGCCTGTTCATCCATGATGCATTTCCAAGCCTTTAAACTTCCTGCTCTTCTTGGGTGGGCTAGTTGAGGTTTTGCAAAATGCAACTAGCTTTGCAATGTTGCTAGCTGAAGCAATCAATCAAGCAGAAAGGCCCCAGCCTAGTGCCTAATTAACCTTTAATCTCTTTTTGTCCCAACAAAAATAAACAGGCCTGAGTAAGATAAAAATTTTATAACTATAGTTTTTTCTTGGAAAAAAAAGGAATGAGTATAATTCTACTATACTTACTTGCAAGAGTAAGATAAAAAAGATAGATTCTTCTTTTCTCGAAAACAAAATTCATACATGCTTATACTAGGAGTTAGTAATTAGTAAGGGTATTTTCTTTCTTTGGTGATAAATGGGGTAGGTTACTATTGCAATCCTTCCTTTTTCACCTTTGTGAACAAAGTATTCGATCTCAAGCGACAAACCAACGCATTGCAGTGCACTTTCCTGATCGCAAAGCACAGATCGACAAGCAACGAACTCCCATTCCCTTTCTACACATATGCGTCAATCTATCCTTAGCCAACTGGAGGATGAGACACCACCAAGTTAATACAACTATCCAACCCCAAAGGCCTTTTGTGCAGTAATAATGGAATTGACGATAAACGTACATTGATTGTCTAATAATGGAGATACATACATTACGTAGGAGTACCACAAAAGTAGTCAATACAAACGTGTAAAACAGGTGTATAACCGACTGTTTTATATCTACCTGCTGAAGAGGGTGAATGATATATGGCTGCTTTTGTTTCTAGTGAATCACAAACTGTCCAAAAAAAACGTCTGAAATTTGTTTAGACCGTGCCACCTATAAACAAAAGGCCTGTTTGTGATCTATCGAAAGATAAGATTGGTATTGTTGAAAATCATTTGCAAAGAGAACTCCAATTCAAGTGCCGGGACTGATCAAGGAAGAGTTGGGGCTAGCTAATAATGACGCAGGCTTGCGGCGGTAGTTCCCTAATGGAGTTTTCAAACTTACCTTCCAGTGTTTTCATTCTTCTTATATGACATTTGGTTCAATCTATTATAATTAATCTAATGATATTTATTGATATTATAAATAGGAAAAAATATATATTACTCCCTTCAATTGGCCTATGTCCAAACAACCTCCTAAACTAACATTTGGTTCAATTTACTCCCTCCAACTATTTAAGTTGGTCCAACTAACACCTAAAAAGATTTTTCTTTTTTGTTTCTCTAAGCACAAATTATATTTTAATTCAAACTTTGTGAGGTGATAGAGGACATTGTCTTTTGTGTTAGAAAAATGCACTATATTTTTTTCATCATTATGTTTTATATGATATTGTATCTCTACTGTTAATTTATTTTTAAATTTTCTAAGCTATCAAAATTTTGGTAAAAAGTTAAGATGTATTTTTTTTCTAACATAACTTATGATGTTCTCCATCATATCATAAAAGTTGATATTAAAACTCAACTAATACGTGAAAAAACAGAAATAACAAATCATGTTAAGGGGTAAACTAGACCAACTGAAATAATTGGATGGAGTAAATTGAACCAAATATAAGTTTAGGGGGGTAATCTTGACATATGCCAAACTTGAAGAGAGTAATTTGAACTTTTTCCTTATAAATATTTATACTTTTTTATCTATAACTTGATATACTAAAATAGTATGACATTGTTCTAGAATTTAATTCTTTTAGTGATGAAGGGAGTAGTTAATACCCTTTTTTACACCCCTATCGATTAAAAAAACAGTATACAGAGTAATAATCTATACTCCCTCCACATCTAAAATTTTTGACGTTTAGAACATGATTATGGTAACCAAGAAGTGATTAATTAGGAGTTATCTTTCTATATTTGCCCCTATTAAATAGCGGTGCGAGTGTTAGCTAGATTGGAAATGAAAATTTTTTTGGGTGTCACATTAGATATATCGGAAGATGTCGGGAGGAATTTTTAGAAACTAATAAAAAAATAAATTATATAGTTCGTTTGGAAACTGAAAGACAAATCTATTAAGCATAATTAATCTGTCATTAACACATATAAGTTACTGTAGCACTTAAGGCTAATCATGGACTAATTAGGCTTAAAAGATTCGTCTCGCGATTTTTAACCAAACTGTAAAATTAGTTTATTTTTTTTATCTATATTTAATGTTTTATGTATGTGTCTAAAGATTGGATGGGATGGATGAAAAATTTTAGGGGCCTGAATTGTTGGCGCTCGCGTTTGGCCACTGATGGATCGCGCGTTTGGCCGCTTTGCTGCACGCCTGTGCTGTGGAGAGGAAGGGACGCGCATGGAGGGGCCAGCGCGAGAGCCGAGAACGTGCGGCCATCGGGAGTAACTCGAACGGATGTGAGCGCTGGGGATATTTCTGTCCAGGCGAGCACCCAGAGTGCAAAACGTCAAGTAATCACGAAATCTCGACTTTTTTTTGATACAGAAGGAGTATATTATTGCAATTAACAACTTCGTTTTCGCCTTGTGCAGCAGAAGTATTTGATGTCAAGCGACAAACCAGCACACAATGCAGAGAGCTTCCCGATCGTAAATAATAAAGCCGCAGTGATGGATCAACAAGCAACTCCTCTTATCTATGCATGTATCCCTTTCTACATGTGCGCCAATAATCTCCTCTCCGTTGCGACCGACCAATCGATCAATCGACAACGTGGCCAAGCTAGTGAAGATTCAAATCTCTACAACTAAAAAACGCCAAAAAAATTTTCTTTTACTTCCTGCCCAAAAAGGTCTTCTTGCTATATATATAAATATATATATATATATATATGGAAATTCCTTTGTACACGTACGTGTAGTTACTCTCATCTTCATAAACTACATTGTGTATGTATTCATACTTGTTTATCAGTTTGAGTATGTTTATATACTCATATTAAGATACTCAGGATCTTACCACGCGAAAATTTTTCAAAAAAAATTATATTTTAAATATATTACTAAAATGCCACTACTATATTATATACAATAAGTATAACCATATACTCTATGTATGTATGCATACTTAACATACATATCACTCTAGATGGTCTAGTATGATCATATACTTTGTCTATATATATTTCGTCCGGTCATATACACCTTAAATCTAGAGATACATAGATGAGAGTAACTACACGCGCGTGTAAAAGAAACGCGTCCTATATATATATATATATATATATATATATATATATATATATATATATATATATATATATATATAGTACGGAGTACATACCAACAGTATAGTAATAAAATCGTCTAAAAAAGCAGTTATAGTAATAAAATAATTAATGACATAATAATTGATTAATCGATGGTGCATATACATACTCCTTGTTTTTCTAAAAATAATTACCAAAAAATGTATATATATATATATATTTGTGAAAGTATTTTCAAGATAGATCTATTCATATAATTTTTGCATTTCTAAACTCAACAAACTACAAGTTATTTATGGTTTATATTCTCAATATTTGACTCAAACATTGTCTTAAACAATTTTTTAGAGGTACGGACAAAGTATATATATATATATATATATATATATATATATATATATATATCGTGCAAAAGAAAAAATGTATTTAATTGTCCATCCGTTTTTTTTATTTGGGCCAGTTTGGTACATCTCACAAAAGCTCTATAAGCTATTTTTTTATCAAATAATTATTTCTAAAACAGCTTCATAGGTGAAGTTGCTTTTCTTCTCCTCTCACAATAGCTCATTACAGTTTTCTCCCGTATTTCTCTCTTTCATCTATGCATGAAATAGTTGAAGCTATTTTACCAAATATTTTTTTTTTCAAAACAAGTTAACTTCACTTAGAAAATTACTTATAAAGCTATTTTCTAAAAAATAGTTTTTACTAATAAAATTGAGCTATATACCAAACATGGCCTTAATTATCCAACCGTTATGATGGCGTGCGCCACACAGCCACGGCCACACCTACGCGTACGCGGCGACGCAACAAAATAAAGCGGAGTGGCCACGCGCGCGCGGAGACGGAAACTAAAGGAAAAGCACGGCTAGCAGATAACGAGATAATAAGCTAGGAAAAACAAACAAAAGCAGCTGCGCAGGTCGTCGTTAGATATGTGTGGTGCCGTGGTGGGTCGACACGTATATATATAGGTATAGCGAATTGAAGGTGATCGTCGTCGTCGTCAGCAACTCAGCATATGAGCCGCGAACTGTGTGCCATGCACACACGACGCTGCGTACGTAAGCTGCAGCAAAGGTGTATCCAATGCAAGCTAGCGTGTGTGCGGCAGGCAAGGCAAAGCAAAGCAAAAGCTAAGCTCTGTACATTGCGTCGTATCGTATGGAGCGCATTACACGACACGATCGTCGACGACGTATTGATCCGCTCCTCGCGTTCACTTATTTTACAAACTGTATTTTTTTTGTCAGTGTTTTTCTCTTATAATAAATTAATTAATAGTATTTTTAACTATAACTTCCTAAATCAGTGAACAGACAATGCAAATGAGCATAGACGTTCTGGGTTTAGTGCGGTTTGAAACGCAAGGAAACACAAACACGCCACTCGCTTGGCTTGCCTAACCTGTATCTCTCTGTACTTTTGCATGCATGTGAGCACGAAATCAAGTCCATCGATACAAATCTCCAAGGTTTTCCTTAGTACCTAATAATCCAATGCTTTTCTCTTGTCCTTTACGTACCTTTCAGCTTTGGGAGATCAGCTAGCTGTGCATGCATACACACATATCAATCTCGATATCTTTTTTCATCTATATATAAAGGACAAGGCACCCATTATTCCTTCATTCCGACCAGTCCAGTCCTCCATATATATGCATGCATATGCATGTCTCTGCACCAGTACGTGCACTTACATACTGCTAGTTTTGAGTGCAGCTGTCTCGTAGTCGTAGTACTCTCCTAGTTTCGTAGACTAGTACTACGTACAGCCCAGCCATACGGTAAAGCTACTAAGTGGATTTCACCTTTATCCTGGCCGACCGAGCACAGCAATCAACCGCCATGAAGAGCATTGGCAAGGCGGCCGAGCTCGTGAGCAAGGCGGTGGGCGCGCTGCGGCGGAAGGCCGGCGTCCTCAGGGCACGCCTCCTCTTTCTGATGGCCTCGCCGCGCCGCAGGGCCGCGGTGCTCGCCGGGATATCCCGCCACATCCGCGCGCTTACTACGACGACGCCGCGCCAGCCGTGCCACGAGAAGGCGGCGCCGGCGGCGCAGCACTACTGCCGTGACGCCGCCTGCAGGCCCCTCGCGCCGGCGGACGACGACGACGACGACGACGACGAGGGCGTAGTAGTCGCCGCTGGCGGCCTCCCCGTCGTCGCCCCCGCCAGCAGCTTGCTGCTTCTTCTAGTCGTCCAAGCGGAAGGCGACGGCGACGACGGTGACGGGGGCTGCACCGCCGACTGGACACTCGCGCTGCGCTCGCTGTTCGACGACGAAGTTGATGGCCACGGCCGTGGCGGCGGTGATGATTGTTTGGCGGCCGCAATGGATGGGCTCGTCGTCGTCGATGACGATGAGACGTCGTCGGTGCTCGACGTCATCCGGAGGCGCCGGGAGGGAGACGGGCAGGAGTTCAGGATCGAGGACGAGATCGACCGGGCCGCCGGCATGTACATCACCAGGGTTCGCCGCCGGATGAGCGCGCAGTTGCTCAAGATGACGAGCTACTAATTGTGGCTACCAGTGGTGGCTCTGCCTCCCATTAGTTTTGTGTGTTTTTTTTTCTTTTTTTTGGTGTTCCTCATTGGTCCCTGACCGTACTTGTTGACCAAGTCCTTGTGTTGTGTTTCTTGTTTGGTTTGACCTTTGCTGCTTTGCACTGCTGTAAACTATTTGCCCGGCCAGTTTGGAGTTTAATTAATTTGGACGCAGAGATTCATTTCTAATGAAGTCTAGGTATTGGATCCCAATTAATTTGCACCGAGTGCTCCTTCTATCCCTAAAAAAAATCATTTCCTACAATTTATGCCAGTTGAACTTTTTTAAAATTTGATTAACTTTATATAAAAATAATAATAATATATATATATATATCACAAAATGAGCACTTTATGAAAATATATTTTATGATAAATCTAATGATACTAATATGATATTATAAGTATTAATTTTTCTAAAAAATCAGTCAAAGTTTTTAAAAAAATTGACCTAAGACAACTCTATAAATCAATTTATTCAAGGACAGAGGAAGTACAACTTAAATCCCCAATATTGTTTCGAAACAAGCCTTTTAACAGTTATTCACTTCGTTTTTGATATTCAATGTGCCAAAGTTTACTACATAACCCAATAAAAAAACAAAATAAGACACTATGCACAAGAGTTAGACCGTTATGCAAGAGTTTGACTCGCGCCTGGAAAGAGTTGATTGCAATGAGCTTATGCTGATAACTATGACATTGACCAAGATACAACATGGACATGATGCAAATTAAGCAACGCAAATCCTCTAATAAGAAGTTTATAAATACCAAGTGGCCTTGTACTGACCATGTATTGTACACATAAAAGATGTTCCTAGGAATCATATATACTTTGGCAAGTGGCAAAGTGACATGATGACAAAGACTTTTATGCCAAAACAAGTACCACTTAATGGCCTCAACAGAAACCTAAAAAACAAAGCAGCTATGCTAACCATAAGTACTATAAACTCATATACTACCTTGGTTCTCAGTTTATCTATCAAGAAGTAATGTAGAGAACAAGAGCATGGAAAATATTGGACAAACTTAAGTGATGCAATTTGCATCCTAGCAAGTTTACCAAGTGTGTGTGTGTGTGTGAAACTTGTTGTTTTTAAGTCAATTAATTAATACAAGCATTACACAATGAACATATTTACTATAATCCAAAATCTAAGAAGGGAGTTAAATGATGTATTTTGGCGAAACCTATGGAAACAGGTGGCCTCACCGCTTATAGATAGATCTATCATTGCTTATGCACAGACGCATGATGCCTCCAATATAATCCTTAAAATGAAGCTTTAATTCACAAAAAGAAGAGGATCATTGTGAAACTTATGGTGATTTACGCTTATCATGTACGTTTGTGGTTGCTTTCTATAAAGCAGAGTTTACCTATGTTAAGAAGCATGCTTATCATGGTATACGAGGATACAAACAAGCTCAATTTAAGCAATACAACTTAGATCCTAAGAAGTTTATGGTTTACTAGATAAAAATATGAAATCTGGCAACTATTGTGACAAAATTTTGTTTTATCAACCTAGTTCTTGAAAAATGCCACATAATGCCTTTTGGCTATCAAGAAACAATGGTACAAACACAAGGGGATGCATAATACGTGGGATGAACTTCTACGGTTTTACATCCTTATTACAAGTTCATTGAATAAACAATATCTATATTACCACATGTAAAAAGAAGTCTCTAAATAATAAGCATTCGACATGTGACATAGTAAATACTCCCTTTGTCCTAAAAAGAATACAATTCTAGTACAGTGCCATGTTTTAATATCTTGAGTTTAACCAAATATAGATGAAAAATTATCAATACTTTATGATGCTAAATAAATACCTTTAGATTAGTTACGAAATATATTTTCATAATATAAATTAATTTAGACTCATAAATATGAATACCATTTGCTAAAAACTTGATTAAACATGAATCGCTTTAAGTGGCACGCAACTTGCATTTTTTTTTTGACGGAGATAGTACTTTTTTTTACATAGTAAATACTTTATCACATGCCTGTTTGATAACACACCCTGTCACGCATGATCGATCCCCTCAAGGCATCAACAGAAACCTAAAAATGAACCTGTTCCTATAACCAACCATGACAAGTGTCATCCAGCAAACATACAACGCAGACATGCCACGTCACAAAAAGGAAAAAAAAAACCATTTGCGAGGTAAAACCACCAGCATAGAAAATGCCAATAATCATCGTCCATTTTTTTCTCGATCACTACAACCATTTCCCGTCTTCCACCCTCCTTCCATCCATTCCGTTCGGACACACCGTCCTCGTTTCTCTCTCCCCTCCCCTGTCCTTCCCCTACGTGCTCACGGTCCCCCCCCATCCCCACGAGGGCCTCCGCGGCGAGGAAGAGAGAGACAGAGAGGCAGCAGCAGGCGGAGCGGGGGGACGCGCGCAGATGGATCTGGAGAGGTCGCCGCCGGCGTCGCCGGCGGAGGCGGCCGGGGGCGGGGCCGCGGCTTGCTCCATCTGCCTGGATCCGGTGCTCGCCCGCGGCGCCGGCCGGTCCGTCGCCAAGCTGCAATGCGGACACGAGTTCCACCTAGGTCAGATTCCCTCGCGCCGCTGCTAGGCTACGGGGTTTCATCATCCGGATCTGCTTCTGACGGTCGCTTTGGTCGGGTACCGTGCGCCACGGGCGCAATTTGCCGTGGAACAGGCGTAATTTGCCGTAAGACAGGAATTCTGGTGGTTTTTTTTTTTCAGGATTTCATAGTGTCTTGAACAACGGAGATGTTTAGGCACATATATGTTCGGATGATGATGATGATGGGGATGAGAACTGCACGTGTAAGAGTAACGAGTAAGTAGCGGCGTTCCTGTGTAATTGGAGCCCAAGTGTCGTTCCCGCGTAATTGGAGCCCCAGGTCTGACGGGCAAATCCTTAAGCTTGAATTTAGCGGTAATTTAGGTTGGGGATGAGAACTGCAGGTGTAAGAATAACCGAGTAAGTAGAGGCGTTCCCGCGTAATTGGAGCCCCAGGTCTGACGGGCAAATCCGTAAGCTTGAATTTAGCGGTAATTTAGGCTGGGGATGAGAACTGCACGTGTAAGAGCAAGTAGAGCCGTTACCGCTTAATTGGAGCTCGTGGTCTGATGAGCGAATCCGTAAGCTTGAATTTAGTGGTAATTTAGGTTGTTTCACTAGCGGTTGGCCAGTTGCTTGTGGCGATTTAGCTTAATTATTAGGCCTATATGGCTTTTGCATAGTGACAATATGAAAGGTTTGGACCTTTGGGGCTTGCTTTTCCATTTTACTCATACCTTCTTGTGTAAAGTACTGACTGCATCCGGAAATTTTGTCGAGCACCAAAGTTTAATTCAATTTGAAGTCTTGAACACCATCAGCACAATTTTGTTGTCGCATCTGCTTTTTTCTCTTATCTGTTATCTCCAAGAATCCCTCTGTCGCCTCACCCATCTGCGTTTATGTGAACGTGTGCATGAAAAATACGTTATGATATCTTAGGCAGATTGCTGAACTAAACACGTTTTTCTTGCCAGATTGTATTGGGTCCGCATTCAATGCAAAAGGAGCGATGCAATGTCCTAACTGTCGGAAGATTGAGAAAGGCCGATGGCTTTATGCAAGCGGACACCGCCCCTCTGCTGATATTGATATGGGTGGCTGGGTGACTGGTGACAACTATGATATCACCTCCGAGCTTGTAAGTGCACATATTTGAGTAAATACACACTGATGTCATACAAGTACTAATTTACATCTGTATAGATTCTTTTGCTTAGTCTTGCCACCCTCCTCGAGCTAATATCTGTCTGGCTCGGTTCCAGACTCTTCTTCTATAGTTGACTCCTTTTTATATATTTCTTAATACAAAATTTTCTACAGTGAGGGCGTCCCCTGCTGTATTTGACATTAAAAAAGTGCTGACTTACATTTCTGTTGATTCTGCTTCATGATCAGTCGCCTTTTTAGTTTTTAGTTTGTGTATTATAGGCATTACTACAACGTGTGTTATAGTGCTGCTGCCTTTGTTTTAACTGTGCAAATCAATCTTTGACCGTAAATTTCCCCTATAATATTTTATGGATACTAGTTACAATATCATAAATTCGTAATCATCAACAAGTGATTTTGAATACGAACTTAACACTATCTTTGTGGCACATGACTCATGTTATTGGACTAATTTTTGGTCAAAGCATGAACTTGAATGCTCAAACTACACGTTATAAAAAATGAAAGGAGGGAATAATGAACATGCCGCTAGAAGACATATTTTGCAGTCTTAGTACACAATCACCACCTGTCATAATTTGAACTTTCCTATTTCTCATTATATGTTGTCTTTATTGACAGCCTTTTGGATTTCAATGGTGCCCCTTTAGTGGATTCACCCAGCTAGCATCTGTGTTTGAGTAAGTACTTCTCCTTACTTTCAAATATTGTGAAGCAAGAATGATTGTGAAGCAAGAATGAGGATGCCCTCTTCCTTACTTTCAGAAGAGGGTACCTATTGCTATAGGTAAATCTGATGTGGGACACTGAGCTTAGTTGGTACTCCATCCAGTCCATTTTATTAGGTGACACAGCAAAAATTGTGAGTCCATTTTATTAGGCATGTTGCTTTGATCTCTGTGTGCATTAACTCAGCTGGAGAAGCTGAAGCGTCCGGGCACTGCTGCATGCGTGTGTTTCCTTGAGCGGGATGCAGGGTGGGCCAGGCTCGTGGCATGCATGCATACATGCAGAAGTCATAGAGCGGCACCCGACATTAGCCATTGAATACGTCTTGGTATTGCTTTTTTTTGCCATTGCCTAATATACTGGACCGGATGGAGTATATGCTGTTTTACATTGTTTTGTCTATATTTTGGCCGAGTACCATTATAAAATCGTGATTCTTAACTGTAGCACACTGCAATGATTGTTGCACTTATGTATCTGATTTGAGGAGAGAGAGTGGGGAGAATTGACATTTTCCCTCTTGTCTTTATCCTCTTATGCTAGATAAGATAGTGGCCGCCTTCCAGCCCCTCCTCTCTTCCCTTGTTCATCTGCTGCAGTGCTGTCTCCTCCTGGAAGCTAAGGTCGAGCCGTATAGTTGCTGCTAAGATTGATCCACACAGGGCCGCAGTCCCAGAAGTGCTCATTCATTAGTGGTGGGGTGAGTGGTGGCTGCCATGTTGGGCATCTCTGCAGGCATGAGCTTGTCTGATGGCGTTGACACGCGGCGCTTGATCTTCGCGACTAGCCTGCCTGTGCTGCTCTGGTTGTACTCAGCGCTGCTTGTGTCTGCATTTGGGCGAGTGAATGCTCCACGGTGCCGGTGGCTTCACCGATCAAAGCGCTAAATGCCCCCTCCACCTCTTCTCCCTTCCTAATTCTGCCTTGGCAAGCTGCATGTGCGTAGGGAGGTTGTGGCTGTTGTGTGAGGTGCCTCCAACTGGCGCTGAATGGAGGTGAGCAGCTCCATCTGGATCCAGCCCACCTCTTGAAGGGGATCGATGAGCTGCCCGCACCCAGCTTGGATCCGCTGCTGGGGGGCGAATAGGATGTGGCATAGCACAGACCGAGCTGTGATCCATATTGTGAGAAGAGGCGGTGGTGGCCCACAGCTGCCAATCACCAACACAGGAGGTGGGGAGAGGAGGAAAAACTGAAGTGGACCTGGGGGCAAAACAACATTTCATACCCTGTCATATATTGGAAAAATGATTGTTTAAATGGCTGCAGTGTGAATGAGCAAAGATCCATACTTTTCTAATGGTACCTAGCCAATTTGGTTGTTTGCGGATCGAAATGGAATATTCCACGTAAACTGGATGTTCCACAACAAAATTTGCCTTTGTCATATGGCATGTCAATGAATATGTTGGTTTATTGAACTAATTAGCTGCTATCTGCAAAAATTGCAAGACGAATTCAACCTGTCTACCTATGGCTGAAAGATAACCTAGAAACTGTAGTTGCTTTCACCAATGGTTCATGATGATGATTAATCCATTAGTTAACCATACGACATGCCCCTTGAAATAAAACTAAACCAACCTAGGAGGACTAGGCGTTTTATATTAAGAAGAAATAGACAGACACCCATTTTCCTCAACACGAACTCAAGCTTCGGAGTTGGGTGGTTTGGGCATACTTGCGGTCTTTATTCATAACAAATGTATATAGGGCCATGCTACAGTACTCTAGTTACCCCCTTGGAGCTAAGAGCTCTAGTCAATCTGGACCATTGAATTTCCAAAGAGATAAAATGATTAATAAAAAACAGAAAATGAGAAATATCTGGATAACGATAATCCGGCTTGCATCTCCTGTGTCCACACCATTGTCGGCGGCCCTGTCGTTCGTGTTCCTAGGAGGTAATAATTCATGATATCTTATCCAGATAGATGGTCTGAGTCTGATGTTGACATGTCGTGATACCATCATCAGGCAAAAACAAGTTGCCTAACACAAGTTGCCTGCTTTCTGAATTGCCTCTCCGTTGGTTCATGTGTGACAATTAACTGCTAATGCTGGATTACCATGTTTTTGCTAAAAACAGCTCTTGTTTGTTTTATGGTAATACCATTAGCGTATATGGAACCTCAGGTTCTTAAAAGAATGTTTCATTTATTCAAGTTCTTAATTTAACCTATATTTTCTTTTGCAGGGAGCGTGAAGCTGAGCCAACTTGTAAGTATTTTGACCTAAACTTCAACCTCTTAAAGTTCTTTCTTTTTTACTGCATTGATATTTCCCTTTTATGAAGATCACACAACTGGAGACCACTCAAGTGCTGCAAGCAGTTCACTTGTTTGCCCATATCTTGCCCTGCGTGGTTTTCTCCATCCTGTTCACGTGCCTTCTACTTCCAATTCTGGTGCTGAAAGCACTTCATTTCATCGACATTCAACTGGCTTGGAAGGCCATGCCACTCCTGATTTGAATAATGCTCCAGTTTTCCATGCTACCGAGTCAAGAAATCATGACAGTGAGCACAGACATTTGAGTAATCTTCCTGTATCAGGAATTCCTGAATATTCTATGACTCCATTTGGTATAGGAGTACCAAGATATGACAGTGGCAGTCAACAGAGATTGAGATCATATGCACATCATCACCCCCTAATCCATAGGTATGCCAATTCATGAACCTCATTTTAAGTAGGTTTGTATCATTTAAATATATGGTCTTGTATTTAAGTATGTCTGTATCATTTGAATATATAGTCTCGTATTTATACTTTCTAATGGCCCCATTTTACCCTCAAAATTACATATACTCCACCTCAATTCATGGGCGAAGCAAGAACAAAACCAAGGGAGCATGCCATTTTAGCACAATCTATATAGAAAATATGTTGTCTAAATAATAATAAAAACAACAATTTTGATCAGTTAAACATTAATGATAGCAATCTACAACGAGAATGAAATAACAATAAAATGTTTCCAAATTGAAAAAACACAATAACAATATTGTTTAGTGTACCTAGTGAAGGTGAGAACATTAAAATCATGGACAAAAGATATTTGGCACAGGTAAAACAAGGTCCTCAACAGCCTAAAGAAAAGAGAACATATCATTCAGTCTTCAAACTCCCAACGGAAATAGATATTTTGACCTTTTATTTTCATATATATTCTGTCTTGTATCCATGAAATATACATATTAACCATGACTTATTTATACCTTTCTTCATTTCTTTTTCTAACAAAAAGAAAAGATTAGATTACTCATCACCAATGTGACTGGCTGATTGCATAACAGTGTTTTCATATACTTCGGACTCACTGTATTTAAGGCAAATTTCAAACCTATCAAACGAATTTCAGACATAAATATCAAGAAATCCCACTTTTAAACCCTAACCCTACGATCTGGTTAAAACATGATTGAAACCCAATCTAGAGTCTCTACTTGATGGGAATCAAAACAATTGACAGAATTGGAGCACTAGAAGAAAGATTGGTGAGGTTTTCTGCCTTGTTTTAACGAGTAACAAGGATGACAGAAAGAGACAGCCTTGGGTGCAGCTAGGCGTTCTTCTCCACTGCTCAGGCCACCAGCAACGGGAATTGAGGGGTACAGAGCCACGTGGATGGCTGAGGGGCCATCTTTGTCAGAGGATCCTGTATGGGCAAAGCTAGGTCTATTAGGATAGCATTCATGTTGGTGTTTCCATTTTGGGAAAGGCTTCTGCCAGGCAGACAATGTTGGTGTGGCTGTTGGGCTTCCATTTTGGGCTGTACTCTTGCTGTTTGCTTCATAGCCTTTTTGGTGTCACACCCCATTGACACAGGTGGTGAGGACTGGGTTTGAGGAAGATGAAGATGCTCTCACCGATAGATTTCTGGTGACGTCTGACGACACTTCCACCCCCACAAACATCGCTTGTCCCAACGACGTGGACTGGAGCCCAGAAATTCCAGGATCCCATTGTCTCACCATGTATGGCTGCAACTCACATTTGCTTGGGCTGACACCACTCTCTCCATGATAGAATCGCTTCAAACATTAGATCAGTGTCACACCATGGTCTACCTAGCTTCTTGTTTGCGTGACCCACTCTACTCTGGAAGCAGCAATGTTTCATCCACTGGGTCGAATGTTGTATACGTCCTCAGCACTAAAACCCTGGGCCTTAGAGCAGAAGACTTGACCAAGTATTTTGATTTCCACAAACATTGTTTTGTTACATCTATGCCAGGTTCTAGGAAGAGGGAAGAGCTGTCCCCGTTGGTGCACAACTTGTTCGTTGTGTAGACCAAGCTGCAGGAATAGAGAACAAGCACTGATAGTTTGCAAGTCTCTGTAGCAGGCATTTGCCGTTTCATGACTTGGGTCCTCTCTGCCACATCACATGCCGTTTGTTGTATGTGTCTCATTGTCAAATGGCATGCCCTCATCCCACACATCCGCATGAGGTGCCTCATGCAACAGTTCCCATGCAGCAATCTTTGTTTCTGTATGAGCCCTGAACATGTCCAGTTCAGCCTGAACTGCTGCATTGGCCTCGATTTCGTTCATCAAACAAATTATCCTCAACATCTATGACAGCATCCAACAGGAATGAGTTTCTGCTATCATGAGTGAGCACAGCCATGATGATAGGCTTGGCACTTGATTTGTTCTCCTCACCACTCAAGTTCTCTCCATAGTGAATTAATACCTGCAATAATCTGTTGTTTGGGTCCATTTTAGATGACCTCTGGCATCCAATATTATGACTCTGATGATGCATTTTAGCAACTTCGTAAGAGGAAGCAACACTAGGAATTCCCAGTGACATTAGGCCAGTCTCAATGCGATTTCGTTAGAGTTTCATTGGCATTAAATATGCTGATATGACACCGTATTAATGAAGTGAGAGATGATAAGAGTTTCATGGGAGCAGAGAGAGTTTCATCCCCATGAAACTCTTCTGCACTGTTTCCAAATCACATAGGTTGGAAACTGAGACATGAAACTCTCCATTGAGACTGGCCTTAGCATAACATGTTCTATATGTGATGCTTCCACTTCCTTGAGAGTCATTTCCTTGAATATTGGCCTGCATCAATGACCCCAAGCTCTAAATGTGGTGATGAGTAATCAATATCATTGAATTTGGTTTTAGTGACCTGTGCAGTGTCCTAATTGATTTCTTCACACCCTACTTGCTTCTGATGTGGTATGTGTAACTGACAACTCTTGATTAAGCCATGCCACATTGTCGTTCCAAAGAGGCATATCACAGAGACAATTCACAGGCAATCACGAAAGGCCTCACCGGAGCAACATTTAAGTCACTAGCATGAGCAATCTTGTCTGTCGCCTTGGATGCTAGACCGAGCAACTGCACGGCTTCCCACTGCATGTCAGGAGCACTAACCTTGGTCACTGGATCAAGCTGCAGAGTCATCTGTTGATAACATGTGGCACCAATTGATCCCAAGCGGACTTGCAGGTTGCAGCCGACCTATGTGCTCTAGGGTCTGATCCAACTTGTCTGTTTTTTTGCTGTGCTACCACTATAGCCTCCAACATGAGATTGGTCTTCCACCACCACACATAGCTCTTGAACTCTTGTTGTGATCCACTGCCACTATGTATTCCGTCTGGATTCCAGTTGAGATCCACAGCTGAGATCCTAATGAAACCTACCACCACTGCTTACAACTAGAAGCCCAAGATGTGGTTTAACAACACTAGGCATGCTGCCGAGCCGCCACCACACCCAGACCCATGCCGAGATAAGCTAGCTCTGAATACCGATTGTCTCACCCTATGGCCATCGGCAGTGATGACCAGGATGTGAGGAAGATGAAGATGCTCTGATCATTTGGTTTCCGATGGACGCCAATGAGGATTGCCGGGATGTGAGATGATTCGCTGCCGATGAGGAGGAAAGGGCGACACCCTGATTCAATTTCTGATTTGATCCTTCTCTGATCTGGCATGTCGCACCTATGTATAGACCATCCCTACAGGTGTTACATCAGGGGTTCATGGCTTTGGCCATGGGGGTGCATGCATGGTAAAATGAGATGGCAGTAACAGAATTTTTGTTTGGGAGTAGGTGACTAGGCGCATCTGCACCCACACGGGATAATTGACGTCTTCCCTGTCTTAAATAGGTGGTGCCTAATAGCTGCTGCTGCCTAAGTTATGCTGAAGTTCAGCTGTAAAGCCCTGAAACTGAAATTTTGATCTGTTTGATGGTTCCATTGGCTAGTTCAAAAGCTTACAAAATATTGATTGCTACAAATCTTTGCCTGATTTTCTTTCGCTTTGTTAAATCACAAATTTCCCTATTTCTTATACAATGTTTAAATACTGCAGGCCAACACCTCGCAGTGGAAGCAACTTGGTGGCACCATTAGGGTCAGTTCCAGCTGTCGTGGCAGAGACTAGAGGCCATGGTCATGGTGCAAGAGGCCATATGTACCAACAGTCAATGCACTCATCTGTGCAGGGCAGCCCGTTCCCTCCTACCACTAGAAGGGTTAGGCCGAGAGCTTTGACAATTACATCTTTCATTGCGGCGACTTCCTCAGGTGAGATTGGAGGGCCTCATGCCCATGGATTTTCCGCTCCTGGAGCTGTGAACAGGAGCGTTTCTGATGCTGAGGGCATCTCTAGACCCATCGACCGACCATATACATGGGGTCGGGAGGGCTTTGCTCCGTTCCCCTGGATCCCTGCTGAAGGCGAGTCTCACTGGTGGGGCACCTTCAATCCTATGCAGAACCATGCACATGGAAGTTTTACCAGAAGGCCTGCTGGGGAGCGGATGCCACAGAGTCACCCAGAGAACGGCTATCAGCCTGTGCCCCCTTCACAGAGGATGCCTCCGTTCTTGTGATTGTGATTGTGATTGGATGAGGCTGTTCCTCCAATTGTTGTGTATAAACATTATTTGATTCGAGACTTGAGAGAGAACAATGAGCGAAGGTCGACTGCACTGCAGCATTGAAACTGGTCAGTTATGAGACCTGTATGATGTTTATGCCGCTGGTATTTTAGAGTTCTCGGTCCACCAGCACTCAGGTTTCATTGAGCGCTGTAGTTTGTCCTAACTGATATGGTGTTGCATTGAGAAGGACTATTTGGAAACATGAGTTAAACTGCATCTCTGGTCCCTGGGATTCAAAAGTACCGAGTCCAGCTATGAAATTTGTTCGTCACAATCGTGTATTTCTGAATGATCTTTGGCCTACATTTGTTTCATGATCACTCATTTCCTCTGCCAGCACAGTAGTGGCGCTGTTGTTCCTGAATTATGGTAATATCCAAAAGGGTTAAATGCATTTATAAAGGGTACCACTTTGGTACCCATCTTTGAAAACACAGTTATAGATTCCTAAATTTGTTAAACAATGCACCACAGTGGTTTGTATGGTAAAAAATAAACCTGGGGTGCACCATTTATTTCTAGTTCTAGGTCTCGGTGTATCATATAGTGGTTGGTATTGTCTGTGCTGCACCATTTAGTAAGTTTAGAGGTAGTGGTCAATCCAATCTATGAGTTTGTTGTTGATAAGGTATTTTTTGATTTGAAGTTGTTTATAGTCTCAAATGTGTTTTAATTTTATGTATTTTGAGATTCAATTTTTTGAATTCCAGAAAATCTTGGATGGAGACACCTATACAAAAGTTGTAGTGCTTGATAATGTTTTAAAACTTTGTAGTTGAGTCTTTTTTCATTTGAATTCATTTAGTAGTCAAAGTATTCAATACAAGATTATGAAATATTGATAAATTGAGTTAGCGTATACATAAATTGAGTCTTTAGAAGCACATTTTTCTTTCTTTTTTGATTTTTAGGTTTCCATTAACAGAGGTTGACATACATATTTTTTTCTAGAAACCATTAACAAAGGTGGGCATACTGTTAATCAATTTACATAGATGGGCAAGCCTGCTGTCTCTGCAAATGACCATTAACAGAGACCATTTGTTAGAGGCAGACGATTTGGCCGCTTCTGAAAATAAAAAAAAAAAACTGTCTTTGTAAAACGTTTTTTTGTAGTAGTGAAAATGACATACATTGAGCTCCCTTATGCTTGATCATAGATGCATAAATACGTTAAACAATTTGTAGACAATCAAATAGACGATCCAAACTGTCGGTTTAGCTATCTGCATGTGACATGGTATGTACTTGCAAACAACAGCATGTCTATAGGGTTGGTTGACATCATTTCTAAATATAACAACCGAGAACAGAGCGAGAGCAATGTCTTCATTCCCATGGAAGTTGGGGGTACATAGGCTATTTTATTATCCATAACGAAATATGGGCATTCAATCAAGTAGTGATATAGTACATGTAGACTGATGGAAGTATATACATATGTTGCCCGAGAACTAGTTGTTTCATGCAAAGGGTAAGCTTAAATAGGGAAATCTTTCAGGAGCAGGGAGGCAATAGTCTCCTTGAGGGTGTCACCGAAGGTGTATGCATCCCGGCCATATATGCCATGTTCATCCCTGCCATGACGGTAGAACATCTGGACCGTCCTTGCCATGTTCACCACTACCTGAGCTGCTGGTAATATTCCGTGGTCCAACTCCATATATGCCTTGTTGATCCTCCTCCATGCGTGCTCCACCATAGTTTCAAATGCCACCGTTGCATCATTAGGTGTCATGTCATGTTCCTTCATGTAGCACTCCAAAGAGCTGACTACATCTTTCAGGCTATTCCTTGGCTGTGAACAAATATATACATGCATGACAATGTGACCATATACGCATCGATGCTCCATCCTTTTCGACTATAAGCCACTTTGGCATTTGTTTAAATCATTTGTCATTCTTTAATTTTGACTAATTTTATAGAAATATATATTGGCATCTACTACGCTACTAAACTACACTCTTAGGACATATTGCACGGTGGATTGAATGAAACTAATCTGATATTATAAATGTTGGTATACACTTTTTTTTATAGAATTAGTCAAAATAGTTAGAGAAGTTTGACTTAGCACCAAAGCCAGGGTGAGTTACAATTTGGAATAGATCGAGGTAGTGATAAAGTAAATCAAAATTCTAAAATCTTGCTATTTTTACAAAAGTGACATTAATTTTTAAAGTACTTTTATGAGTGTTTAAGTATTGATGAAATTATGGGTGAGGTCTTTCTAATCTTCTTCAGCTGACTGAATTGTACCCCTTTTTAGTAGAGGAGAGCAAAAAAAAAGTTCTAAAAATCACTTAACTGATATTATTTTGGTTTTAAAAATTTTGAAAAAAAACTAGTATTCAATATCAACCCCTGTTGTGGCACCAAACTCAAAAGCCCTACCTAGTAAGTTCTTTTTCCCTAAATCCTTGTTCCCCAAGTGTTGTATAAGGACTTGATCCTCTCGAGCTGCTACTTTTTGCTTAATTATCATGTTCCTACAATGAAATATTTTTTCATATCTAGTTGTAAGTTAGGTTAAATGTTCATTGTCTAGCTAATAAAGTCCTGAATAGAAGTAATGAATTTGTTTTCGATGTGCCAAACTTATTATTGATGTCATTCAGTTTTGCCACGGTAGTGGCTAGCTCAAGAAATAGCATAGAAAATTACCCCCCACCCCTCCAATAAAAAAGAACACAATAAATTTTCATAATCTTTTTTAAACAAGAGAACTGCTGGGAGAGGACCGGTCACTTCTCTTTATACATACAATAATCCAATGTATCATTAATAATTGAATCTGAGCGCAGCATAATTTTATATGCTGAGGCGACATTTCGAACCATTGAAATAGCAAGTAGAATTGTAGATACTCATTTTTGAACGAAATGATCGGATATGTAGTACCTTGTAATAAGAAGAAATGTCATTGAAGAAGCGACCGGTCTCTGCCATTCCTTTCACTAAGTCAGGCATGTCGAGTGCCCAGTCGAATGCTTCCTTGGTTGCCAGCTGGCCTGCTCCCATGAGCGCCACGTGGGACAGCATCGGCAAACCCGTCGATGTAATGGAGAAATCTATATGCTCTTTGAAGCTTGGAGTGTAGTTTTGGCTAAACCATTCAGCTTCCTTTAGGTAACTTTTGGACACCAATTTGAACTGCACAGTTAAAGGAATACGTGATAACATGATCATCATAATAAAAAAGACATATAATAGGCAATACTTCTGTTCGAAAAAAAGATGTACTTCTAGTAAAGAATAAGCGTAACTGTAAACAAAACTTCCAATGCCAAGAAGTAGGCATGTCGACCTAAGTACATCACTTTCACAGTGACCAGCTCACAAGTACTTCTTCTGTTTTAAATTATAAGTCATTCTAATTGGTTTGAAGAGTCAAAATATGTTAAGTTTGACTAAATTTATATAATAAAGTAATAACATTTATGATATCAAATAAGCATCATTGAATTCTTTGTTAATTATATTTCATAATATATATACCTAGCTATTTCATATCATAATTTTTTGCAATTCTCTCTATAACTCTTGATCAAACTTAAAATGCTTTGACTATTCAAAAAAGTTGAAGTGACTTATATTTAGGACAGAGGAGCAGTATGCAAGAGGGGAGAGAAGTACACGTGCTCGTATTTCTTGATTTATTTCACTACTTAATTTAATGATATTAAGGTGCACATATAGTGACTTTGGTCACTCTCAAGGTCTGTCAGCCCAATCATCATTTAGAAGTAGTGCTCATAAAAGTAGGAGTATAATATATATGTGTGCATGCGTTTATAGTCACGTCTATGTTTTTAGGTCTTTTGAAAAAAATGAATTATCCTATATATATATATATATATATATATATATATATATATATATATGGAAATTTCTTTCTACACGTACGTGTAGTTACTCTCATCTTCAATAAACTACATTGTGTATGTATTCATACTTGTTTATCGGTTTGAGTATGCTTATATACTCATATTAAGATACTCTAGATCTTACCGTGCGAAATTTTTTTAAAAAAAATATATTTTAAATATATTACTAAAATATCACTACTATATTATATACAATAAGTATAACCATATACTCTATGTATGTATGCATACTTAACATATATATATCACTCTAGATGGTCTAGTATGATCATATACTTTGTCTATATACATTTCGTCCGGTCATATACACCTTAAAGCTAGAGATATATAGATGAGAGTAACTACACGCGCGTGTAAAAAAATGCGTATATATATATATATATATATATATACACACACACACACATGCGGCTCACGTGTATCATATATACATTTAATATTAAAAGGCATAGACCAAACACTTTGGGTACTCTATTTTAGTTTTTCTCATAATGTATTAGCTAGTCATTGTGATGAACATTAGAGATAACAAGTTGTACCGATTTTTTGAAATCAGCCATGCGGTTCTTCTCCCATGGTTCCAAAATATCCTCCTCAATTTCCTTGTAATTTCTCAACAATTTGATGTAGAACATGCGCAGGTATTCTGGTAGAATAGGGACCATGCTCTCATCCCATCTGCAGGCATAAAATTTCGTTAGTTTCGATGACCATTCTAATTAAGTCTGGTCGTTAAGTAGGATATCTTAATATTACTACAGGGAGGTCTCTAACTGAGTCTCATGTCAATCTGCAGGACATGCACTAGAAAGAAAACAAATCCAAAAAAATATCGCAATAATAAAAAAATCAGCCATTTAATTTGATGTAGACTCTAACCATCATCACCATAATAATATCTGTTGGCTACATTCTGTTTTCTAATTAAAAACTATGTACCCTACCTTTCCCACAATACTGTCTCACTAACTGTGTGTGTCATGGTGATAATTTTTTTTCACTAATAAATTTCATATCAGCAAGGTAATTTTTTTTGCCGTATACTCCCTCCGTATCGGATTTAGAAGTCATTTATGACAACGACACGGTCTCCAAAATACAACTTTTACCTTTTATTTTTATAAAAATATTTAGAAAAAATGATATATGTATATTTTTATGAAAGTATTTTTTATGACAAATTTATTCATATAATTTTTACTTTGTAAACTCAACAATTTAAAAATTATTGATGATTTATATTTCGAATGTTTGACCCAAACTTTGTCCAAAATGACTTCTAAATTCAATACGGAGGGAGTATCTTGTTAAATAGTGGAAAAACAATGTTTCGCCACTCGATGCTTTCTGTGTTGATTTAATATTTTGCCACAAGTAACTGACATAACGGTGATGAAAATTAGTTTTTCACAAACAACATGGCAAGTAGTTGCGAATTTAAATTTTGCCACAATATTTTCTCACTAATTGTTTGTCTTGTGATGATAATTTATGAAACTAATTAAATGTCATATTATTGAGAAATATTTTTTTGTCATAGAAATCTTGTTAAATAGTGGTAAAATAATGTTTCGCCACTCGATTTGACACTAAAGATGCTTGTGGCGAATTAATATTCTCTCATTAATATCCAATATAATGATGATGACAATTAGTTTTGTCAGTATGGACATTAGTGGCAAAGATAAATTTAGCCACATTATGTTATCACTTAATGATCCATCTTCCTGTAGTGAAGTGACAATTTATAGTAGTAGATATTAACTAGAAAATAAGCAAAATACCATGCCTTTGTATAGCTTCAGTGAGTTTCTGGCACTCCTCCAAGGTTGCGTGAGTATCGTAGGTGTCATCCATTAGGCTCAAGAATGCAAACGTCTTGGTGAATATGATTCGTGCACGGGAGTGCTCCTTCTCAGGGAACACTCCACTGGAAAACAAGTGTGTTTCCACGATGCGATTCCGAGCATAGGGAAGCTTCACATCGTTGTAGAGATCTCTCCACCATCTTTAATTTAATCATCAGATGAAATTATTAGTATTAACACACTGTCAGCTAAGAACATAAAGGAGAGAAGCAGATGACTTAAGGGCGCTGCTGCAAGAATTAATAATCATCTTGCATATATAGGGATGTGTCATGTGTGTAGTGTGTAGGAGTACTCACAAGGAGAGGTTCTTGATCTCCTCGATGTAGACAGACCTGACTATACTGAAGTCCAGCCTCGCCAACTCGAGAATTATGGCGTTGTGCTCGTCTTCTTGCTCGTACTCAGTGATGTAGTGCATGGCCTCCAGCCGCCGTGGCCAGCGAGGGCGTGGGGTATTGAGAGCGCGGGACACCTGCTCCACCATTGGTGACCTGATGAGCTTACCTTTTGCGGCCTCAAGGTGGCGCCTCGCGAAGGCGACGGCGTCATCTAGGACAGCCTCTCCAGGGACTGCCATGTGAGCTGCGTTGTACAGGCTAAGTAGTCCCTTGCTATCGGTTGCCAAATCCATACTGAAACTACCCATGGCATCTCTGAATTTGTCAAACACATCTGTAAATGATGCACGTAATAAATTCATTCATTAGAAGATCCATATATATTCCCTTATTCAGATCTAGCTAGTGAAATCATCTGAATACGCTAGAATCCCTAGTTTTAGTTATACTTACATATGCTACAAAGCAAACTAAAACATGATACATGAATATGCATGTCAACCGGTACGGTGAGTTACCTGCTGATACCCAGAGGCCATGTTGTCTAAGCAGACCAAACCTGAGCGCAACAACATGCAGATCGTTGGAGCCGTGAAAATTATCCTGGTCTTCAGTGTGGATATGGCTTAAAGCCAAGTCAATCTCCTCATGGAAATGGTTGTCTATGCCAAGGCGTTTAAGGGTGTCCACCAGACTCAGCATGTCAGCTATGCTCATGTCTTTGCCGCCGGTCACAAACATCCGGCGCACTTGCCCCTTGAGCTCATCTGCCCTCTCTCTCATCCACTCTTCGGACCTCTGCTTTCGTAGTCACACACATATATTATATATACAGTAAAATCAAAGCTCTAAGTATAATATTTTGATATGCTATCAAATGAACTAAATATTTATACGATCGACTTTAAGTACTGAAGACTTATACTAGCTAGATATATACCTCTACAAAAAACGATTTAAAGAGACAATGGGTTTTATTTATAGACATGTACAGGCTCAATTATTTTCACTCATATCGCCGCCACTGAAAATTGATTTTCAGACGAGATCATCTATATATCTCATCTTGAGGAGGCCACCACTAAAAAGTGGGTCATTTCAGAGGCAGCCTCCTTTATCCGGGTTGCCTGTGAAAGTTTAAGCACACTAGCTAGCCTCCTCCACCACCCCTCTAGCTATTCTCCTTTATCACACACACATTTGTCTCCCTTGTCGAGAGCCATCAAGAGGGGACTGCACACACACACACCTCTCGATCTCCCCTTTTGTCACCTTGGTCGGCAATGCGTTTTCGTTGATGAGCTTGTTGGAGGCTTGGAGCTCCGATGCAAATGCATGACGATGGCTCCAACCCCTTGTCACCGGATCTTACCTCCTCCAACAAGCAACAACAGTGACGGTGGCAATAGGCATATGGACTGTGAAATCCAAGCGTCTGGATCGCCATGATGGCAGCAGGGTCCAGGGAGAGGGAGAGGGTTCCAACGCCCTAGCGACCGTGTCATCATCATCCTCAACATACTACTAAAGTTGTGCATCTATGACTTAATGTTGCGCAGGTGCCTCATTGACCGCCTCGGTCGCATACCCTAGGTGAGCAATCCAGTTCATTGATCACAATTACCACCTAGCTTGAGCATTGTCATGTCTCGTTCCACCCCTATGCTAAATATTCACTTTATATATCTCTTATGTCTCCAATGGGCTCTCTAATTATGTTTTGTTCTCTATATATACTCCAATAGCGCATCATAATTTCCATGTGTGAAAAATCGTCATTAGAAATTATCATACATTGAATTTAAAGAGTGATGTAACCTCTCCATTAGTGGAGAGCGAGAAGGGTGGTTTTGGAGAGCGAAAAAGATGGAGAGTAATTTAGACAATCTTTTGGAGCCTGATTTGTTGTTTTTTTTTCTTCTAAATATTGTGGTAAAGAATCCTACAGTGTAGATGATGCTCTGAGGCAGCTGTGCCTCTTGGTTCTTTCCAAGTGTGTAGAATAACATTTTGGAATATAAATATTTTTATTAATTTCTTGACTTTGGGATCAATATTAGACAATAAATCTTGAATTGTTTGAATTTGCTTTATGTCTAACAAAATGGGCGCGTGTAATTTAAAAATCTCAGCAAAATGTATACACAGAGGTGTGCATCCGCTGCGCGCAAGGATGGCCTTGTGTTAGGGAGCAAGCCACAGACTTTAGGATCACGAATGAAATCAAACGCCTGGATCTAATGCCTGGACCAGACAGCTTTGTCTCTATTAGGTTTCCAAGCAAACATGTCTTTAATGCGTTCTTCTTGAGTTGAGAATAGACTACTCCCTCCATCTCAAATTATAAGACGTTTGACTTTTTAACCCTAAATTTGACTACTCGTCTTATTCAAAAAAATCTATACAAACATAGTCAGATTTAAGTCATTTTTAAGAACTTTTATTAATAAATGAAGCAACAACAAAAGAAGTGATATTTTGCACAAATTTTTAAATAAGACGAGTGGTCAAACTTGACATCGGGATGAATTGATATAAAATGGTTATCTACCCTTATCACTGCAGTTTATTCCAGAACCGGCAGTGAAACTATTTCACTGCTATTTCTAGGGCCAGAGCGAGGGGGGCGAGGGTGAAACTATTTCACATCGTGGAGTTCGATCATGCGCATGAACATGAGAAACCACACTATGAAAGAAGAGGGATCGAACAACTGGCCAGAGAGACGTTGTACATCTACCACCATCAAAACAAAATCGATCTGTTCATGTCATAGTATCACTACTGGAAACTGAAATTTCCTTGTCGGTGCCAAACCGACAGCGAAATACAAAATGCTGACAGAAAAATAGGATTTTTATTTTCCTGTCGGTTCAGAAATTACCGGCAAGAAAATTTTAGTTTCTAGTAGTGTATATTACCTGTGACAGAGAAGGGGTGTAAGTCACAAAGAAGTCACCCCACACACAGGCGGGTAAGTAAGCGCCAGCCGCGGTGGCGGCAACCATTGTATTTTTGGTCTCCTTGTTAACAACAACCTCTTTTGCAGCCATATATACAACCTTACTATTACTAGTTACTGGTTGTGACTGGCTCGACTGCTCCGTATCCATATTGGCACCTCTATTTATAGTGGCTAATAGACAACATCCAAATCATCTTCCACTAGTAGCCATGTCATGCCACTAACTTCCAAACTCTTAATGCAAGCCATCTCAAGCTATATCTTAACATGCAAGACATCCATATCATCTTCCACTAATAGCCATGTCATGCCACTAACTTCCAACCTCTTAATGTAAGCTAGTCTGGTCATCTCAAGTTCTATCTCAACATGCAAGACATCCACATCATCTTCCACTAATAGCCAACATGTCATGCCACTAACTTCCAACTCTTAATGCAAGACATTCACACCATCTCAAGTTGTACTCAAAATACATGACATCCACATCATCTTCCACTAATAGCCATGTCATGCCATTAACATCCAACCTCTTAATGCAATTTCACATCCACATCATCTTTCACTAATAGCCATGTCATACCACTAGCTTTTAACTTCTCAATGTAAGTTATCCATGTCATCTCAAGTTCTATCTCAACTTAAGACATTCACATCATCTTCCACTAATAGCCATGTCACGCCACTAACTTCTAACCTCTTAATGCAAGCTATATCCACATTAACTCAAGTTTCACCTCAACATGCAAGACATCGACATCATATTCCACTAACTATCCTAATCATATTTCACTAATAGACATGTGATGCCAGTGACTTTCAACATCTTAATGCAAGCTATCCATGTCATCTCTACTTAATTTTATTTTTAATTTTTTTGGAACCTCCGTAGCTAGCTAGAACTTTAGATGATCTAAATAGACCCAGATCTAGCTAGAACATGTTAACTGTAACACCCTAAAATTTGCATCTTTACAAATTAGCTTAAATTGATTTATTTATGCCTTTATGTGAGCATTCAAATATAGGAAAAATAATAATTTTATCAAATTAAAATCAAATGTAAGGTTAGACACATGTTTATTATTTTTATTTTTGTATTGGGTGGCTCTGATCAAAACTAGAAAGGATTTCAAAATCCATTTGAAAAACTACTTTGGAAAACTCTAAAAATAAAAAAGATGAAATTCTCTCCCCTTTCTCACTTTGGCCTAAAGGCCCAACTCTCTCCCTCCCCCTTCTCCTTTTCGGCCTGCTGGCCTAGCTGGCTGTGTTACCCTTTGGCTCATTTCCTCCCCTTCAACTCCTTCTTGTTGGGTCGTCCTAGCCGATCGAAGCCCGCATGGATGCCCCCATCTCACCTCTCTCCCTCCGTGTTTGTCAGCAAGCCTAGCCCCACGCTCTCCATCGCTAACAAGCAGGTCCCACCGGATAGGTCCATCTCACACCTCTGGCTCTCTCTCCCCAATCCACTCCGCTACGACCATGTCCCCGTGTGACCTAGCATCACTAGCACAGACCAAGCCACTGTGCAGGCTGTGCACCCGCCTCCTCTGCGCCACCCATGCCAACTCATAGCCTCTCCCTTCCCCCGGTCTCTTGTGTGCCAAATCAGGCCTACCATGGCTGGCATGCCAAGCTCGATACCTACTAGACTAAAGAAAGAGTGAAAGGATAGATCCAAATTGAACAGGAAGGATGAGATATAGACCTTGAGACCTCTCTAACTCGCGCAGACCTGCTGGCCATGCCATCATGCGCTTTTCCCCCTGCATGGCCCGTGCACTCTCCCCTCTCCCCAATAGGGCCCCATGCACCATCGCTGCGCCAAGTGGTAGGGATAGAGAAGGAGAGGGCAAGGAGAGAAGGGAAGTGGGAGGGTGAGAGGATATATAGCGGTAGGGAAAGAGAGGTGTTGAGGGAAGAAGACACTAGACTTAACTTTTACTTACACCAAGAAAAATATGTACAACTATAAGTTAATTGCCTGTGAGGGAGGATGGAGGTTACCGAGAAGATGAATGGTCTTGGAGCCCTTTGTATCCATAATTGAGGTTGTTTTAGAGAGTGGGAGCGTCTACGCATATTGAAGTTGTTTTTAGCACTTTTAACACCATTTTGGATGCAAATGGCCCTGGGGCTCTTTGTTTCCTACCACATCATTCACTACGAGCAATAAATCCGTGCCTCTTCATTTGTCGTTCACTCTATGATGCAATAGAAAACAATCGTGTGCCTACCAACCGAAAATCATGCACCGGCAACCAACCGATCAATCCACATCAACACAAGTGCCATGCAAAATTCACCCCAATGCTAATGCCGCGTGCGTCCCATGGATTCAAATCTAGTGAAAAAAATTTCATAACATTCTTTTTTGGAAAGCTTTACTTTTTCGGCTGAACTCATGCGCTCATGCCCCTCTCGCCGGTTTGGTTACATGCACCCACTGACATCACGATCGATGCAAGCTAAAAAAGTCAAAACAAATAAAATTGTTATAAATTTTGAACAATGTATCTATTTTTAATTTTATTTGCACTTGTGTATTTTACATGATGAGATGAATAAAATTAGACCCTACTTGCATATGTTTTGAAGAATTTTATTGCAGTAGCAAATTATGGGTATTAACGTATAACATATAACTCATTCCAAAACTTTGAAGCACAACCTTTTTTTTCCTTTTTTCCTCAGTTTTCCTTTTATGCATGCTATCAACATATTTATTAATATGTTATTATGCTATTAATTTATACATCTAAGTTGTATAAAATAACTTATGTACATCAGTTGTATAAAATAGCTTATATATGTACACAAGTTGTGTGTCTGATAATCTTTTTTTAGATAAGTTATGTTTCATATTCTATAAGTTAATTCGTTCCTTTGTGTTTAATAAATTTGTGTACATAAGTTATGTTTCATAACTCCTGTATTTCCAAGTTTTGACATAAGTTATAGGGATTTCTACTTGCCACCGATATCGTGGACACCTCTTTGTTTGACAATTTTATGATGATAACTACAAATTTGTCTCGGATATAGTAACTTGCCCATAAATTTATCATTTTCGCTGAGGTGGCACACCACTTCAGCGTGCCAGCGTGGACTTGAGCCTCCATCTCCCAAGCTCCAATGGCACTAATAGCTGCCTGTTAGCTCCCCTATCTGCTATTGGGGCCTAACTGTTGGTACCTTCTTCAAGCCATATCCTAGGTACTATTCATCTTCTTCGTTGGGACATGGCCATGGCATGGTGAGTTTGTGCATCTTTGTGAGCAATTACACTTCATTGATCTTCGTATTCACGTACATACAAGGTGGAAATATGAAAATCAATTCAAACAACCTATTTTAGTCGTTCAAAGTTTTTTAAAGTTTGGAATATCCATACAAATATATACACGTGTAGAAATTAGGATGCGACCCTGAGTTATGCCAATGTCATAAGTACAAGTCCATGTCAGTTGGGGACACGCAAAAAACAACCTAGCCCCACGTTGCTCTCCAAAACAACTTGAGCGATGCTTGTAGGATCGCCCAGCCCACGCGTTGCTCTCTAGACTGGTGCGACCTTTGGCTTTGGGGATGGCGGCTAGCTCCAGCATCAACGATGGCAGCTGCCAACAGGAACGAGGTTGACTTCTTTAGTGGTGTGGTGGCTAGCACAACAAGTACGGGACTTGGCCATTGCCGCTCACGGGGTTGAGGTGCCATGGTGAATGCTACATCTATTGAACTAATGATGGTGATGCCTTTGAACACCGTATTCTTTCTTGGAAGTGTCCATCTATTGCCCCCCCCCTTTGTGTGGCGTGCTCTTCCTAGCTGTAAAACCTTGACCTTCTGGTCAAATGATGGTGGCACCATTGGCATCACGCCCCTCCTTGGATGCATCATTATGGAAGCTTATGCCTATCCTTTTGTGATGGTCGCCACCATCGTGGCAGGAAAGGTGAAGGTTTAACTGAGGATTCAAGTTTCTAGTGTCCATTGCTAGGGATGGTGGTCGGGAGGAGGGTGCTAGTGTGGTCATTAGAGGATTTTGCATCTGATTGGTAGTTTGGTGAGTTGTGACCACGAAGTTGACGAGGATGTTATTGTGGGAGGCGCCCACGGAGTTGGCGATCGAGGAGACCGACGTGGGAGATGTTGGCGAGCAGACTTGTGTTGTTGAGGTGACCTGCGAGGTGTGGTGGTGGGCGGTCCTGCTCAGCAATTGTTGTTTCAGCATAAGGAGGCTTCTAGCTGATGGCCTATGGCACCCATATCTTCGATGAGACCGCTAGGCTACTAGAAGCTACGATATGCATGCGTGGATCTCAATGTGCCTGAGGCAGCTCCTCTTGCATCAGTTTGGCAGCTTGCAGCGGCCTATGACGGTAGTCCTACTTTACATTGGCTACTCCAATGTGGGACAACGTCTTCAAAGATGGCGCAAGCGGATCTGATCGTAGAAGGGCTACATGGCTTGCAGTGGAATACAGCAGCTAGCCCTGCTTTATCAGCGGGCCACTCGGTGTGGGACATTGTCGGCAACGACAATGCAAGCGGTGACATGGGTATTTTTGTCTTGATAGCTTGGTCGTTTGGGGGATGGCGGTGCAGTGTAGTCACTAGTTCGTGGTGGTTTGGTGGTGGTGAAGCGTGTGTTTTATTTTTGAGTTGTTGCTCATGTTGATGTCCTATTCTGATATGCCAAAGTTATTTTTTTCTACTTCTTTGAGTTGGAGTTTCAATTCAGTACGTGTTGATCTCTCAATCCAACCCACCGGAGTTGTATGTGTTTATTTTTGTCTAGTCTAGACTTCATCTGACTTTTAATATAATCAGCAGCTCCTGCATGATTCGTTTTTAAAAAAATAGGGTGCAAACTCAAACTAGGAAAAAAATGGCAAATTACATGTGCATGCGGACTAGATTTTGTCTTGTAATGCACATGTATCTAGAATTTGTCATTTTTGGTACAAGTTTTTTTAAAGCAAGTTTATATCTCAACGTTGTATGTGTGGGTACATATTTGTATGCACTATATATGGATGTGTCAAATTTCATATTCTTTTGAACAGCCAAAAGTCGAAAATATGTTTTTGAATTGGTTTCCATGTTTGCAATTAGCATGTGGTTTCACACCAAACATTGCTTTATTTCTAGGGGCGGAACTAGCACACATTTTGAGTGGTACTCTACTACTGATGAATATCTACAGCTACAAGAAAGAAGACATGTTTTCTTTGGAAACCTAGAATTTAAAGCGGCGGCCCGTGCGCTCTCGCTTTGTGGGCATATATATGGGCATCATCATCTTGGTGTGGTTCTTCTCTCCTCCTCCCACTTTGTCTACGCCAGATTGATATCAAAGTAGGAGTAGTGGTAATCTACTCCTATCTGCGACGATTTCTTTTTAAACGATTTTATGTTCGGTTTCTCTGATCGAACTTCTCTGAACAGAATATTTAATAAAACCTGCTCAGATTAGGTTCGGAGCAACACTAACCTGCTCAGAGGTTTCTTAAGCGCTTAGATCCAGCTGGAGATTATATTATATGGCTATTGGTAGCAATCAACTGCATCCTAAATTTTGGAATATCTGAACTTCCACCTTTAGATTATTGTAGTTAAAGCCATCAGTTGAACTGTGAGTGTCATAGCATTTCTTATTCTTATCTTTGATATTTTCTACTTATACCGAAGAATGAACACATAATATCAAATTTTTAATCCATTTACATGGCGGCTATCAGGATGCAGCACACGCAGGTGGTTGATTAAGTCTGCAAGGAGTCAGAGTCCTAGGTGCTTTATTTTGTTTAGGAGATAAGTTAGTCGGTTTGGTAGCTGATGATATTAGCAGTTCCGAATTAGAATTTAGCTGAGTCGTAGGAGGAGAAGGATTATATATCAACTTGGCCTTTATGTAGTATTTTGACTCATCATCTCACATCCTATCATATGTGAGCTCTCCATAGTACGTGTGGTATATTTTGGGAGAAATGACTACAACACCAATCAGCTTATTCAGTGCAGTTGTGTTTTAATATTAGGCTTTTTCCAAAGATTTGTCCTGGTTCCTTGTGTCGTCTATCCCCTTTTGCTAGGAAGGCTACTAGCTACCTTATCTCTATACTTACATGATATAAGTTTATAATAATGTTGCATTATTGGTATTAACGATTCCTAGAGATAATACTTCCTCAAAATTTTACAAATGTATAATTGCCTACATTTTCGTCTGACGGCGATCTGCTTGTTATCCAATTAATATATCATCCGGTGAAAGAATTTTGCGAAGGCTAGTATCTAAATACTCCCTCCATCCATAGAAGAATGTAATTATAGCATGCGTGCACTAGTTAAACTATCTCAAGTTTGACCATATTTATAGCAACTAGCAAACATGCCTGTGCGTTGCATCATACAAGTCTTTGTATTGTTGCTACATGTGAATTGTTCTAACTCGTATAAGCACTATTTGTATGTCCGAGTCACGTACGAGATACAGTTGATGTGATCTAATACGTACTGAAGTGGACTCCGTATTTATCACCGTTAAACGTGAGTTGTTCTAATTCATATCATTACAAGTCTTGAGTGGGCGTGAATTCGATTTAGAAAGTAAAACAAGCGAGACTAGCATTTTACTAATTTCTTCGCTGAACTTTCATATATGCAATTCCATTACATCCTTTGATGGCAGCTTCTTTTAGCTCTCCTTTGCTACACTACACTTACTCCATGTTGTCACTCACTCATAAGACAGCCAGATGAATCACCTTATTTTTTTTACATAACTGAATAAGCTAATGGAAAAGTAGTTGTATTGGATTTGGATTGTGCTAGCATAGAAATAGAACCCACGAATACCCCCTCTGTCCCGGAAAGCTGCAACTTCTAGAGTTGTCCTAAGTCAAACTTTTAAAATTTTGACCAAATTTATAGAAAAAAATGCTAAAATTTATAGTACCAAATTAATACCATTAGATTTATCATAGAATATATTTTCATAAGGTATTTATTTATATCATAGATATTGATGCTCTTTTCTATAAAGTTGGTCAAAATTTAAAAAGTTTGACTGACACAAATTCTAGAAGTTAAAGCTCTCAGGAACATCTGGGAGTACAATTGGAAAAGAAAACTTGGTGGTAAAAAAAAAAATAAATAGACAATCACAGAAAGATATGTTCATTGGGGAAAATCACGGAAAAAGAAGGCACCGTAAAGTCAAGGAAACGGTTCCATTGGAAAAATTAGAAAAAGAAAAAAAAATAAAACTTCCTGGTGGAAAAATCAGAATAAAACAACAAATAGAAAATCGCCTCTTTAATGAGATTTAAAAAAACTGATTTTGGTAGTTCTTTGGAATTTGTGGGTGCGGCAAACTTAGGAAGGCTTATGAGTAATCACCTACCGACCCAATACATTTTGGAATCAGACATATATATATATATATATATATATATATATATATATATATATATATATATATATATATATATATATATATATATATATATATATATATATATATATATATATATATATATATATATATATATATATATATATATATATATATATATATATATATATATATATATATATATATATATATATATATATATATATATAGTCTATCTAACTCGTATGGCAATGGGTTATATATAAAGTCTGGGTGGAAGAAACTCTCCATTATCCAGTAAGTTAGGGGAAGGTGGATGAAAAAATAGAAATTTTGCCTCTTTATAAATAGGTATAGATTTATATCTTAAATAAATTTATTATAAAATATACTCTATAACTGATCTAGTGATACTAATTATGTAAGATGAATGTTAGTATTTTCTTATATGAATTTAATCTAAGTTTGAACTGTTTGACTTCTCAAAAAATCGAGAATTGCATTCTTTTGTGGATGAAGGGAGTATAATCTATTCTTTATTCTTTTAGTACTTTCCTCATCCTGACCTTTTTATATAAAAAAATTGCATTATGTTCCATCAAATATTCAAATAAGCACATATATATTTCCTGTCATGATTTCACTCTCCCTCCATGAGTTCCGCCTTGCACACTGCATGCTAGAGCTATAAAGTTCCCACACACGGTAATGTGCAGTATCGTCATTTAGATTAAAAAAAAAAAACCCGCCGGCGGTTTGGCGGTGTGGTCTTCTGACTCTTCTCCATCATATTAGAATGTACTTAAAATGGATGTTTTAATCTCCTCAACCGATGAATCGCTGGGCTGTTTGACATTCTTACATTCTCTTAGTCGTAGTTTATGGCAGAGGGCTGTTGAGTCAGTCCTGCAGGCTGCGAAGGTTTGATCAAGGTCAATCTAAATACTTGACCGCGCATCGATCGATGCAACATATATAAGCAGGTGTGAGGTCATCTCATATAGTGTCATGTATATGGCTGCACTAGGCTTTGAAGTAACTTGCTGCAGCTAGCTCAGAGTTCTTAGCATAATTTAATTAGGACGCATAACTTCTTAAGCAAGCCTAGCTTCGTTCCTAAGGGTCTGGTTGGATCCAGGTGCTGGAGCATTTCCCTGACGTGTATATGTTGCTTGAATGAATCAAGCACATTGCGACCATTGAAAACCCAGACAGGTGAGAGAGAAATCAATCCTTAGTGCTTATTTGGCTGTACTCACTCCAGTTGACATGGGTTGAGAGGGATTAGGGTGAAAAATTACATAGGTTCGGGTGCATTCAACCAAACAAACCTTTATTTGATTTTGAACCATGGGATAAAAATTTTAACTTCCAAAACTTGGGAAATAATTGTCCAAAGTTGTTTAGCTGTACGCGGTCAAAAAAATACATAATATAGTCTAATATTGGTAATAGTATGCCAATGTCTATTAAGTCGTAACGAATTAATATATTACATCTATCGCAAACTGTAAGTTGTTCACGATTTTCTCCATATATTTTTTCTATGCATACATAATATATATATATATATATATATATATATATATATATATATATATATATATATTGTAGAATACTATTCTACACCAAACTGTTATACTGAACAAAATTCAGTATTGTTCAGTACTCGTATTTCAGTATTATTCAATATTTTGTGGTCCTAGGTGTACGGCTGGATGATACTGAACGTTGTTCAGTACTGCTCAGTATTTTTTCTACTTAGTTTTGACTTGTGGTGTAGAATAATATTCTACACCTAGAGCGCTATTCTACACCCTATAACATATTTTGTAGGTGGCTACAGAGTATACTCTCCCTATATATATATATATATATATATATATATATATATATATATATATATATATATATATATATCCTGATTAATTTCTTCTTCCGTTTTAAGGCACAGAAATATTTACTCATATTATGTCATAACTTTAGTTTTTATAATATCCATGTATTGGTAGAGATAAATTCTGAGCTTCGTGACTTCCTTTGATGACTTATAATAAGAAACGTAATTCAAATTTTTTATTAGAGTTAGCAAGGGTTAGTTGTCGTCATATCAAGAAGTAGTCTATTTACTAATTTAATGATGTTTACAATAGAGACCTTTTTTATTTTCCATATATACTTATAACTTGGAGTTACAGTTTGGTCATCGGCTTATATAGATTTTAATAATAATAGGTTTTATTCCTAGCAACTTAGTGGTACGAGAGTATTTGTTTATTAAGCAGTCGACATAACAGAATGATCAGAGTGAAGAAAACGGAAGCAATGAACCTAATAACAAGTCTAAAGTCGGATCTAACTTGCCCGGAAAAAAGGAATGTTGAAAACGACGGACTCCTATGCGGACTCACAGTCAAAGAACCTTAGATCGCCCCTCCAGTTCCTTTAAAAAAAAAAGAACGTTAGATTTATTACTCGCAAAAAAAAAACTTTAGATTTGACTTGCAGAAAAAAAGAAACATGAAAAATGTAGCTACGAACGCCGATATGATCCTATGCGGACTCACAATCATCAATCAAAAACGAAAGCAGCGGATGTCAAAGTTGATTAGTCTCACAGGGGAAAAAATAAAAAGAAAAAAAATAGCTTTATCGACCACTCCAATATGGGCTCATAGATATCCAGCTAGCGAGCGACCGCCACTGTGCTCCTAGCCTTATATATACCCCTACTCCCCATCTCTCCCTCCCTCCAAGCTTGATGGCTGCCACTGCGAAGCTCGCCGTGGCGCGGGGCGGCACACCGACGACGACGACGCGTCGTCATCGAGTGTCCACAGCCCTAGCGGTGTCTTCCGCCACGCCGATCACCGTCAGCCTCAGCGGCCTACAACAACACAAGCAGCAAGAGCAGGCCGCAGCGCCGTCGTCCACGGAAGCACCACCACCCGCCGCAGGTAGCAGTGTCCGCGCCAATAAAGCCATGGCTACGCCGCCGCCGCCGCCGCCGCCGCTGGCGTGCATGTGGCAGGAGCTGCAAGGCGCTGGCGATGACTGGCGAGCCCTGGTGGAGCCTCTCCATCCGCTGCTCCGTGCAGAGATCGTCCGCTACGCGGAGCTGGTGGCGGCGTGCTACAGGACGTTCGACCTAGACCCACGTTCCAAGCGGTATCTCAACTGCAAGCACGGCAAGCAGCAGATGCTGCAGGCCGCGGCGGCGGCGGGGATGCACGGCGCCGCCGGGTACGCCGTCACCAAGTACATCTACGCGGCACCCGCCGCCGTCGCCTTCGGCCGACGACGGCGATCCTGCAGCAGCAAGGGCCGGTGGATCGGCTACGTCGCCGTCGCGTCGGACGGGGAAGCGGCTCGTCTCGGCCGCCGCGACATCGTCGTCTCCTTCCGCGGGACGGTGACAGGATCGGAGTGGCTTGCCAACTTCATGAGCACGCTGGCGCCTGCGCGCTTCGACCCTGCCGACCCGCGCCCGGACGTGAGAGTCGAGTCCGGGTTCCTCTCCCTCTACAGCTCCGACGACGCGTTCGGGAAGTTCACCGCCGGCAGCTGCCGGAACCAGGTCCTTTCCGAGATATCCAGCCTTGTTGCCAAGCACAAGGGCGAGGAGATGAGTATCACACTCGCCGGACACAGCATGGGAAGCTCCCTCGCCCTCCTCCTCGGCTACGACCTCGCCGAGCTCGGCCTGAATTCTTACCCTAATCGATCCTCCTCGACGACGACGACGATCCCCATCACAGTCTACTCCTTTGCCGGTCCGCGGGTGGGAAACCTAGAGTTCAAGAACCGATGCGACGAGCTGGGAGTGAAGGTGATACGGGTGGTGAACGTGAACGACCCAGTGACCAAGATGCCCGGGGTCCTCTTCAACGAGGGCGCTAGGGTTCTAGCAGGACGGTACGAGTTGCCATGGAGCAAGGCCTGTTATGTGCACGTCGGCGTAGAGGTAGCCCTCGACTTCTTCGAGGCTGGTGACATAGCTTACGCGCACGACCTGCAGGCCTACATTGATCAGCTTATTCTGATCAAGTGCACCGACGACGACGATGTCACTGTTGCTGTTGTTGGATCCGACGACGACTCGATAATGGATGAAGAAGAAGGAGGAGGAGGTGTGAGCGGCGGCAGGGTTGTCGCATCCGTGTTCGAATCGTGGAGGTGGCAAATGGCTGCGATACGCGCTGGTGAGTTCATGCAAGCGCTTGGGATCTGAATCTGAATATATGTATGTATAGCTCCGGCCCTGATGGATAGGGACAACATGCAGGTGATAAACTCGATTATATACGTATGTATCCTTTTGCTTGTACTTGCATGAATACTGGGTAGATCGACTCAGATGTTGAAGAGCAAATAAGGCACTCTTCTTAGCAATTTGCGAAAATCATTCCAACTGTTAAAGGCGCTTTCCTGATGAGTTGCAATTACCCTTCTTATTATTTATAACCTGTACATGAGCATATATATATGGGTTGTCTTAAAAGTATTCTTAAAAACGAGTACTCCTTCGTTCCAAATTATAAGACATCTTGGCATTTCTAAATATATAGATTTTGCTACATATCAAGATATACACACTTACTATACTCTAGATGCATAATAAAATCAATACATCTAGAAAAGTCAAAACGTCGTAAAATTTAGAATGGAAGGAGTATTAATTTAGCACAACGGGACTGGCAAAGGTATAGCAGAACTTATTGCTTTTTGTCACATAGATGAGACATACAATTCAATACTTGTTCTCTGATTGTCGATTGGCTCGCACAGTTTGGTCCGTAGCTCGTACGTATGCGTGGGCCTTGCTAGCGGTGTTACAGTTACAGTGAGCGAGCGGTTCCTCCTGGCGAGCGGGACGGCAGCGCAACTAGTGACTCCTCCTGATGAGCTCGGGTGACTCCTATAGGCGAGCAGGTCGACGGCGCGGGCGACTCCTCCTTGTGGGCGGCCCGACGATGCAGCAGCATCGGCCGGTGGGTGCAGGAGTTTGTGGTGACGACTGCTGCTCCACCCCAATAATACCTGACGGCGAGCCACACCCTTCCCCACCACAAAATCTCCTAGTGGCGGCACATCCTCCAATGCGTCAGCGCTCGCAGATCCGACGGATGAAGCGTCGGGGCTCATGGATCAGGCATCGGGGCGGGCTCGCATGCAAATCCAGTGGTAGGGCTCGTACGTGGATCCATCATCGAGGCTCACGGATCCGGTATCGGGGCTCGTAGATTCGGCGGCAGGGCTCCATCCTGGTGACGCGGGTTCGCTGGCAGGCTCAAAAACGGGCTCACCATTGGGCTTCTCTTTTTTTTTATTCATTTTCGCAGGCGGGCGCAGCATAGCAACCGACTCCTTTAATGGAGGCAGACCATTCAACCGTCTTCGTTATGTCACGATTAACCGTGATCTATCATTGGAGGCGTTTGTAATACCCGCCTCAATTGCTTTTTGTCACATAGATAAGACATACAATTCATTACTTGTTCTCTTATTGTTGATTCGCTCGCACAATTTGGTCCACAACTCATATGGTTTCTGACCTATAAGGGCCTATTTTGGAACAAAGGAATGTAAAATAGAGGAAAGGAAGGAGATGTACAGGAAATAGGGTAGGAGTGAAATGGGAAAACAGACAAATAGAAAAACGCAGGAAACAATTGAAAGAGGTGTTTGGAATCCAGGAGTAGAAAATAAATGAATCAAAATAATACATAAATAAAAACATATAGATGGATTATTTAGTAATAAGAAGCACAAAGCACATATGATCATATCTCCTAATATACGTAGGGAACTGCCAACCAACGGGACTGATGCTTATAGATGGATTATTAGCTTGATGTCATTTTGTTTTTATCGTAATTAAGTTGTGTCTGATAAAAGAAAACTCTAAATACATGGACTTGTTTATTAATTTCCTCAAACCTGATCCATTCGTTCAATTCGGGGGGCTCGTATCGTTGTTGCGCTTCCACTCGTCGTTCCTTCCGGTCCCTTCCTTCGACGGCGATCTGACGCCGCACGCCGTGTCCATCCGCCTACGCCAGCTCCACCACCTCCACCTGCTGTTTGTTGCATGCAGTGTAGTACTGCCACCCACCGTCAGCACAAGCAGACATGCGTCCTGTTCATTCCGCCGCGCCGGGCCGCTCGCAGCATGCGCCGCCGCCGCTCATGCTTGAGCAAAAGTTTTGGCTGCAAGACCGTAGGAAATTTTCCCTTTGTTCTGAGCTCATTGTTCCATTCCTCAAAAATACAACCTTTCCTGCCGTTCCTTCAAAAAAAAAAATTTGTCCGAGTTCCTTCTTTCCAAAAGCGCATATAGGATTCCTTATAAATCCTGAACTCAATCCTCCATCTTTCCTTTGTTTTGCCTCCGTTAAGTTCCAAACGAGGCCTAAGGGCGTGTTTGTTTACCCGGGTGAAGAGTGGGTCTGGCTGTGAACATGCAGGTAGAGATGTTTATTTACCTGGACTTGTTTTGGGTCTGGCCAACACGATGATTAAAGCATCTGCCAACCAGGTCCGGCAGCGAAGGCCACTCCCACCGTTTCTGGCGATCGAGCCAGGTCGAGCGTGTGCAGGCACGGACTTCATTTGGCGCTGGTCAGAAGATAGTGCTGCACTGCCACCCAATGCAGGCAAACAAACACTAGTCCAGTTCAGGCAGGTCCAACAACTGAGAAGTGCAACCAAACAAAGTGCACTGCACCACCTGGGCCAGGCCATTTGGGACTTGGCTGGGAGGAGCCAGCCGATTGGGAAGACCCAGGCAAACAAACATGCCCACACATGTGTATGTGTGGCAATTGGGTGGAGGAAATCAAAATTTGAAGCCACTTCTACTTGAGGAAGCCGCCTTTTTGCTGGTCAATTTGGCTTCGCACAAACGATATTGTTTTTTTAAAAAGAAAACCATTATTCTCCTTAATTTGAAGGTATCTATATGGTTATACATTGGTTCCACATGCATAGACTCTACAAAAGTCGCATAGGCATGACTTGGTTGCGGTGGCTTTGCAAGTAATAATGGTTGACACAGCAGTTGAGGTTATTTTTTCCTTAGCAAATAGGCGGCGATCTAATCTTTCTATTGATGGTCACTAGAGTGTGCATGGTGTTTTGTTTTTTATGGATGTGTAATTTACTCATGCAGAGGCCCGAAAGCATTTTTGAAGACTTTGTATCACCTCAATGTAATGTTATTGAAAATTAATAGCTTCTTATAGAAAAAAATATAGTTGTTGTTTTGTGTGCCACTTGGAAAAGAAATCTCCATAATGAGAATCATATCATATAAGATCCTTAATTTCTCATCCGCAAGTAGTGTATGACTATTCATTGCAACAGTAACCTGAAATCTAAGTCGTCTGATTCGACATAGCTTCTCTAGTAGCTTCAAGAGCCGTTCGGAGTTTTTTTTAGCAAAATGGATTAAAATGGAATGACTCATCAAGTGAAGCTCCTTCAAGTCTGGTCTCACATGAGGTGAATATCGAATCACTACTAGAATCCACATATCCCCTAGAGTTGAAACCCTAGGGAAATATCCATAAAACAATAGGGAAACAAGTTCCCTAGGATTTTTGGTAGAGAAAATTTCCTAGGGATGAATTCGATGGGAAAGAGAGAGAGTGTCCTACGGTTTCTAATAAAACACTATCGAAACAAGTTTTTCCTAGGAAAAGTCTGAACCATAGGGAAACTGACTCAGCTGATGAATGTATATACGGGGAAAGGTTGTTTCCGTATGTTTCTTCATCCCAGGGAAAGATATACAATAAGTTTTATTTATTATACTTATTTTATTTCTGTTTTTCAATTATTCCATTCTCACAACAAAATCATTCATGATGAACAAAATTTATTCCTTTGGACTGAAATTATACATCATTCTTTGTCACAAGCACTAGTACAATCAATTTGGTTTTTACAAAGCTATACACAGAACAAAAGATGGAGCAAGCCGGTGGCATTCTAGGCATTTACACAGAAAATTAAGAACAACAATCAAAAAAGCACACATCATATATCAGAACATAAATTAAAAAAATCATGTGGTGGGAGGACAGTAAGCTAGCAGCAAGCGACTCAATTCTCCACCTCAGACTGCCGCTCCCCGTTTCTGGAATCGAATCCTCATCTCAAGTTATGTTGACGAAGAGGAACTGCTTGGGGAGGAGAGTGGCAAGGTCACTTCAGGAAGTAGCAGGCTCACCACGGCGAGAGAGGAGGCCATCACGGCCATGCTTAGTGCCGTGGATGCCGCTATCTCCGCCACCGAGAGGAACACCGTGTCACCGCCTTAAGGTAGCATAGCCTCTGCAAGTGCGGTGCCTCCACGTCCACCGCGGAATGCAGCTGCGGTGTGACGAGCCTACACCCCAGAACCTCACGCCAGGACACCTGACTTGAACTTGTTTGTGGTGATTTTTGGATGCATAGGAAAAGAAGAGAACAGAGGAAGAGGAGGATGAGATGCAACTGTGAGGACGGAGAAGAAGATAAAGAGGTCTGGCTGGTACGAAGAGGAGAGAAATTTGGGGGAGGCGGTAGATTTTTTTGATCGATGAAATTTTGGAAGTCCCACACATGATCGAGTCCTACCGAACATTACATTTCTCTTGGGGTTTTAGAATCATATCTTAGGAAAAGTATATTTTCCAAGAATGCTCTAAATTTTCCTAGGGAAAGATAAAAAACTCTAGGGAAACCGATTGATTTTAGTAGTGAATGGAGTTGAAATAACAACTTCATCCACAGTTCCCTCTCCCAAATTTACTATGGAAAACTACTATACTAGTAGAGCATACCTATACCAAATGAGCCTAAATACTACTCCCTCCGATCCACTTTATAAGGTATTTTGAGAACGCCAAGTTAAACTTTATAATATTTAACCAATAAGTTTCAAGTATTATAAAACAAACTTGGCATATTATATTTCTAATTACATGCACTATATCCATAATCATAATAAATAAATAAATAGTTAAAGTGTAATTTAGGTGGTACCATGTCATCCGCTTTCTCACCCGTGAGGCTGCTGTTGGGCCCTCGCGGCCCAAGCGCGTAATTAGAAATCATGTGGATGCAAGACACTAAGACGGCCAGCGCAGCATCAAGAGAATAAAAATCGTACTATGATCTTGGTTGCTCTTGTTGGTATTATCCTCAATCTTACGGAATGTAGCAGCACATCACAATGAAGGGAGCTAAATTTCTATTAAAAAACAAAAAACAAAGGGAGCTAAATTTCTATTAAAAAACAAAAACAAAGGGAGCTAAATGATGTGATTGTAGTGTTTGCCAGCATGGATTGCATGCCCTGCCACAATCCATTTTGGCTGCACTACACCTACTGAGCTACAAACTGGGTTTGTTTTCTTTCTCATCAGATTCAATAGGTTAGATTTTGCTTGATGAATAAAAAAACTAAAAAAAGCAAAGTACTTTTTGAACCACCTTACACAAGTGGACCCCTCATCACTCATGTTTAGCTGAGCTGCTTGCTGTTTCATACGGAACATGTACATTATCTCTTGTGCGACTGATTTGTTTTAACAGCTAGTATAGTGCTGCAGGAACGACTTGAAGAAGTTCAGGCAATGGGCAAGCAGCACACCAGGCCACCCCGCAAACTTTTGAGTCTTAGGAGTTGACTAGGTAGCGTGTCCATGCATTGCTACGGGATAACTAACATTTTATCTTTAAAACACATGCATCGCACGATAAAATAACAGTACTGTAAAAATTAAATACCAATATTAAAACAACATTATCTCAAAATATAAAGTTTATGAAATCAACACAGTCACGGAAAATGTGGCATCACAAACTCACAAACTCTACTTTATAGACATTTCTATAATACGGCTAAGATAATATTTAATAACGGCAGAAAGAAATCTCCAATATCCATTTCATTCATGCGCCGGAATCAACATTGTTTCCTTTGAAGTTTACATCCTAAATTTCATATCTACCACTCTCAACCAGTATATTGCTTAATCTGCAATTACATAATATGCTTATTAGATTGAATAGATGGATCTAGATGAAAATGGTTAATTAATGATCGAAATGGTTAATCAAAGGCTAAGCCATGTATAGGAAATATTGGAAACCAGACTAACATTTGTCATGGTTGAGTGCTTACCAGTAACCATTGAAATAGTTTTCCATGCAAATATGTATAAGTCCTTGCTGAACTGGTCAACACAAAAAGGATATTGACTCCTGAACTGGTTTCTAGAGTTGCATCTCTGAGAGGTAGTACCACTGCTAGGTGGTCATACCAAACCTGAAAAACATATATACAAATCTACTAATGGCTTTGATATGTATATCAATGCACCATTCATGAAACTATTTCACTGAATGAACTTGGCAATGAGCTTGACTTGAATGGAGGAAAGGCAACATATTTTCGAGACATGATAGCCTGAGATCCCAAATTTTCTTTAGAAAAAAATAGTTTACTGAAATAATTGACCTAAGATGCTACTGAGAAGAAATTGCCAAATCACTATCATTGGCATTACCTTTGCCTTCCTTTCCTTTACAGCTAGAAGCATTTCTTCTTCCTTCTTTAGCATGTCGAGAAGATCAAACGCCTGTATATGGAAATAAAAAGAATAATATAATAGTAAATCAAATGTTACTATGAATGCAAGTACTACAATTCTTTAAACAGAAAAAAGAACTCAACAATAAGTGTTATGGAAAGCGAACTAACCTTGCAGAGAGCCAATGAGATGGTAGCTAACCAAGCCTGCAGCATACTAAGAGGAATTCAGAACCAGAGCATATGTTCTCATTGATATAGAAGCAAATGCAAGGTAAGAAAAGTTGGAAGCAAACATTGACACGATATGAAAAGGCACTAACAACAAGATTCCAAAATAATTATTCAGTCATGAGAAATAAAATAGCATAGAAAGAACACTGTGGGCTATAAATTGAAGACCTTGCAGTGAGGATTTTACTGCTATGGGATAAATTTGATGGTAACACTGTTTCTGTGTCACTGACTGACTGAAGAGAACAAAACATCCTCATGGGCTTGGTATGCACAGAGCATTACAGGGAATGTGTTTGACAGACTGCAGGTATCTAAGAACCTAGCTACATGCAGCAAATTATAAAGCTCCCTACAGCCAGTAGACTAAATAAATTAAAATGCCACCATCAAATGGAAAAGCTTTATCTCTTAGAATATCACAAGCTTATTTTAATTTGAAAAATAAATAAAATCTCTCCTTTCAAGAAAAGCAAGACCATACTTATGACATACTCATGCCACAGATCATTCTGATTTGAAATATGTAAAAACCTAAAACATATCATGAAAACAGCTTCCAGATGTGGGCTGCTGACCTCTCTTTCTTCCTCTCCATCATCCTCCAGGTCATCTTCCTCTCCAGCTTCAATTGGGGCAGATAAAGCAGCTGCTCTCAATGAGCGTCCACGCCTTTCTTTTCTCTCTCTGATCTCTTGGAGCTTCGTTTCTGCAGCCTTTTGACGTTTGAACCTGGCAACCTAGGAAAGAAACAATAAACATAAATAGTGAATTACAGGAAACTGACCCACTTTAGACATCTTATGAATAAAATCAGCCTGTGCATAATAGATTCAGCACAAGGGAACCATGTCCCATATTACTGTCCTCCAATTACAGAGTAGAAACTACTGGCTGATGCCTTAAGATTTTATATAGAGAAAGTAATTCGGTCTCACCTTCTGTGCTCTCCTGTTTGCCATAGTATCAGGCTGCTTCTGCCTAGACAATTCTAGCTCATCCTCTGGAATAAGCTCTAGTACTTCACATAGAGCAATGAACTCCTGTGGAGTGCAAAGGGAGGACACGTGATGACAGTAATGTGTGACCAAGAATAAATTTCATTACAAAATGTCATTGTAGTGGGCACGGCCGGGTTGAACCCATCGTCGTAGCCGTCGGAGTTTTCAGTATGCATCATTTGAAACTGAAAAATCAAGGTTTTATAAATTTGGAACAAATAGCACAGTTGTAGAGGGAGTATGACAAAAAGAAGGGAACAAAAATACCTTGATGTTGTCGCAGTTGATGATAGTCCTCAAAATTAGCTTATAAAATGAAGTTTTTTGTCGAAACAAAATCCCTACACAAGAGTAAAAATCAATTTGAGAGAAATCTGGACTATGTATCGTCCTTTGCGGCACCCAGACCATGGCGCACAGCCCCGCCGCCACTCCGGTGCACCCACAAACAATAAGAAGCTTACCAATCCAGCACACAGCTTTATGAAAAAGGGAATCTACAACAAGGAAACATTGGAATATAGATTGAAATTTTCATTCTATCAGTGTTACGATAGCCATATGCAGTTATAAAAAATAGATTATTTTCACTTAGATAAATAGTTTCTATATGTTAGGAAATCATGGAGGCATTTTTCTTAGCACACAGCCATGGAATCACATGAATAAAGGACCAAATCGTTCCAAAAGTCTAAATGATTCGAAACAAAAGCAGCCATATTGGATTGCATATATATGTATCCTTCTAACTTTATTTGTGAAGCAGTAGCATATATATTGACCATATTTGCTATGTGTCTCCATATTGTCTGTACAGACCGAAAACATATATACCATCTGGCGGCTAGCATGGAGGCGTGAAAGCCCCTATCGATCACTCCCTATGTCGCTAAAGTAATTGAAGTCAGAATTATAAGTAATTAAAGTCAGAACTACAAAGTTTATCAGACCTATGATCAATTGATCATTAACAGGCTCCATTAGTCTGATGCTCTGACCAAAGCCCTTCTCTAATTCGATGCTCTGCCTCAGATTGAGAGTCTATGCCCCCATTTCAAGTGAAGAAGAAATCTATTTTTAATTCATGTTGTTAGTTTTGAGTATGCACGCAATTACACGGGTATCTCAGCCAGTTAGAAATTGCTCACTGCATTGACCTTGGTAACTTTTCTAGTGGTGGGCTTACCTAACACACTTCTATTATTGGAGATAACAAGATGTGATGACCCCCGCCAGGACCTATATGACGTCTTCTCACTTAAAACACTCCTCATTGGTTTAGTGGTGGGCTAAACCAACACACATGTTCATGAATTAAAGCAGCCAACGTTTCTGAAGGACAAATAAACAGAACATAGATTCCATCACGAATTCATGATTCTAACAATTCAGCATGTACCAAAATCAAGTAAAGGAGTGATGAAGATAGTACATTCGTTAAGAGAAAACCACCTCAGATCGAATCAATGTCACTGCTCCAATCCCTCTCCGCCATGGATCCAGACATGCAGGCTAGTGAGGAAAAGATGATCACAGACCTCCATCAGAAGGTGGCCGAGGCCTTGGATTCAGTAGGGCCATGGCGCGGGCGATGTGAACCATAAACACAACCCCAATCTCATTTTTGTCTCTTACCAATCCCAAATCAGCAAATTTCTCATCAGTCAAAAATAGAGGCAACAGAGGGAGGAGCTCACCGGGGCAGGGCACCTGAGCAACGCTTGTTCGCAGGGGCGGCGCCAGGGGTATTCCCCTGTATGCCATGGAATACCCAAGATTTTACAAATAAATACAAATACATATATATGTATACACTGGTATATTTGCTACATGTTGCAAATTTGATCGACTGGCCCACCAAACAAAAAAGGATCGCATCTTTTCCTGGCTGCTGCTCCCAACTCGCATCGTATTGTATCTCTCCGCAATTCCGCATCGGCGCATCGCAACAACTCCCAACCGGCCAACCCTAGCTTCCTGGCTCCAGCGACTGGCGGCCGCCGGCCGGCGACGCTGCGACGGCCACCGCGAGTCCGCGACGGCCACGGTTCGGCTTCGACCTCCAACTTGCTGCTTGGGGCAAGCCGGCAAGGTGAGCACACTACTACACTAGCACAGCAGTGTCAGATTCATTCTTCTGAGTTTGGCATTTAAGATTCGTTTTTTTTTGCATTGGATTCTTGCAACGTAGATGAAGAAAAAGGGTGCTAGTATATACTGAGGACTTGAATATTTGGTTATACTGAGGACTTGAATAGAGCTTTGCAAAAGAAAGATCAGGATATTGTCAATGCTATGGAGCTTGTTGATATTACAAAGTTTCATTTGCAGTGCTTGCGGGAAGATGTTGGCTGGACTGATTTTCTTAGAAGAGTGACTTCTTTTTGTATAAAGAACAAGATCAAAACTGTTGACATGGAGGGTCCTTATTATCCTGTTGGGAGACCTAAAAGAGGGTTCTATAATGGTGCAATGAATTATCATCGCTACCATGCTGATATGTTTGTGAGTATCATTGATAGGCAACTTCGAGAGCTGAACGACAGATTTGATGAGGTAAACACAGAACTACTTTCTTGTATGGCAGCTTTCAGTCCAATTGATTTATTTGTTGCTTATGATCAAGAGAAGTTGGTTAGGCTTGCTACAAAGTTTTATCCTAAGGATTTCACAACTGATGAATTGTCAAAACTTCCATATCAGCTTACTGTGTACATTTCTCATGTGCGTAGAGATGAAAGGTTTAAAAATTTGAAGAATCTATGTGAGCTTTCAGTCATGCTTGTTAGCACAAAAAGACATGAGCAATATTATGTTGTCTACAAGCTTCTTAAGTTGGTGCTAATTCTTCCCGTAGCCACTGCTAGTGTTGAGAGAGTGTTTTCCACGATGAATTATGTGAAGAACAAGCAAAGGAATAAAATGGGTGATGAGTATTTGAACAATTGCTTGGTCACATTTATTGAGAGAGAATTCTTCAGTCAAGTGAAAGATGATGATATCATTAATGAATTTCAAAAAGGAGATCGTAGAGTTCAATTTTAGTAGCATTGAGATTTCGATGTTTTGTAATTTTTTTAATTGTTATAGACAATGGCATTATGCCGCTATGTTCAGACCTTGCATTTTGATTATTACTATTGCACATTTGCATTAAAAAAATTGTACATGGAATACCCAGACGTAAAATCCTAGCTCCGCCACTGCTTGTTCGTGACGCAGGCGCTGATGCCATTGTTGCCGCTTCGGCTCCGTACCTGGGAAGCCGCTCTGCCTCCGCCGCCTCCTCCGCTCGGACGCTGCTCCACCTTGAGACGCAGCTCTCCTACGCCGCTCTGCCTCCATTGTCTCCTCCACTCGAACGCCGCTGCCTCTTTCCTAGAGCACGGGACGCAAGGTGGGAGAGGCATAGCGGAGAAGGCGGATTCACGCGTGCTGTCGCTCGCCGCTGCCTCTGGATCCACGAGCTGCGGCTCCTCCTCCCTCTTACGAGCGTAGCCGGCGTCGGATAGGCGGATTCGCGGGCGCCGACGCTCGGCGGCTCGACGGAAGGTGCGGGCGGTGGGACGAACGCCGCTGTCCCTGGATCCACGAGCTGTGCGTCCTCTGCTGTCCGCGGCAAGGCTGGGCATGGGATTTGGAGATGGGGAGATCCACGGCAAGGCAGGGGATGGTGTTGTGGCAGGGACACGAGATCCGGAGACGGGGAACAACGGCGTGTGCGGCCGCAAGGTGCAGGGATGGGTAGCGGCGTGCGAGGCGACGACCTTGAGTGATTGGAGTGGGATCCTGGGAGGGGATAGATCGTGATCGGAGATGGGTTGCAGAAGAGGGTCTCACGAACGAATCACGGGGGAGCGGATGCGGATGGCGGTTTCCTTTTTTGCGTCGCACGGGGAAGCGGAGGTGAAAGAGGCCGGGGATCGCAGGAGGCAGGACGAAAACCGGACGGACGAATGTGGTCTGTTTTCTTCCACAGAAATAACACTTGCAAGTTTTCCTGTTGCACTGTAACATTGAAAGTTTTGGTTTTCATATGGTTGTTCCGCACGACCTCTTGGTCAGGGTATCGCCAATACAGTTGGGTTGGAACTTGATGAGACAACTTTAACACCCTGGATTTTTATCAAGTATTTCACCCTAGACGCTAACATAAGTCTAAACGGGTAGAAACCACCGTAGAATGGACCTTTAATTATTTTGTTATGAAATTTAATGTATACTTTCTTTGGTGGTTTTTTTTTGTCAAGTTCTGTCTACAATATAATGTCCTGAGTGATACTTATATTGATAATTTTACTGTACCTTCATCCCAAATTATAAGACGTTTAACTTTTTTAACTCTAAGTTTGACCACTTGTCCTATTCAAAAAAAATTATATAAACATACTTAAATTTAAGTTATTATTGAAGAATTTTTATTAATAAAGCAAGCCACGACAAAAAAAAAATATTTTATATAATTTTTTGAATAAAGCGAGTGATTAAACTTATTGTTAAAAAGTTAAACTTTAATTTGAGATAGATTGAGTAGTAAATTGTTAAAGTGTAATTTAGGTGGCATCATGTTTTTTTTTAAAAAAAAATCGGTACAATGTCATCTGCTTTGTGACCAGTGAGGCTGCCGATGGGCCCTCGCGGCCCAAGCGCGTAGTACACCGCATTGGCCCGTTGACCGCACAGGCTGGCGATTCCTTCGAGCTATATAGGGCGGTCCCGCTCGGCGTGCGCCCCCGTCCACACCACCCATCGTCTCCGCTCCAGCGCCACTCGCATCGAGATCGAGACGACCCGCGTCCGCCGCTCCCGTGCACCGCCGCGACTCGCACCCCCGGAAGGTTAGGGTTAGAGCTTCCCCCCTCAATTCCTTTTGTGCTCCTGTTCCTCCACGTTTGACTTGCCGTACCGTTGAGCGAGAGATGCGAGCGGCGACGATTTCCCCCGGTTTTTATTTGAAATTTTGGGGCCGCTGTTATGTGCGGCGGCTAGATCTGCTTGTCGCTGGGGTAGTAGGGGGTTCTCGTCCGGTTCAGATCCGCGAGATCTGAGGACCCGACAGTGTGGGGCGCGTAGATCCGCACGATTTGGCTGGCATTGTCGCGTGTAAACTCGAGATTTTTTTGGTTACCCGATTTTCTTCATGTGTTCTCTAGCGTTTGGAGAGGAGGTTATTAGGGATAATGTGTTGATTACTTATGGGGAGGCGAGATGGTTGCCCATGTCGATTTGGCTGTGCAAGTGCCGCAAATTTGATATAGTTGTACGCCTGACCTATGATTTCTGAATCTAGGTCGCGCTCGTGTGCTGCACGGTTGTAAGTGTGATTTCTCGCTTGCTTTTTGAAACATTACGCCCGTGGGATTCGTTCCGAGCTGATGGCTTCACGATGTTGTTGTTGAAATTGTTAATCTGATACTAGAACGTGTAGTAATACGCTTATGTTGATAGTAATCTAATTTGGTTGTGTCCTCGAGGTATAATTGTTGTCATGGTTATATCTGGTTTGCCTGTTAACCGTTTTGTTATGCTGTATTGTAAGTAGCCAGATCATAATATTCAATGGGTTCCCTGCTTCACATGGATGGACATCGCAACAAACTGATAAATGATATTAGACCATATTTTGGGGGCTTATGTAATTATATGTGAAATTTATGTCTCACCAAATAAAAATGTTTATGACAATTCTTGATATTTCTCAACAGATTTTGTAGGCATGTTTGTGTGGTATAGATTTTATTGTTAGGTACCGTGAATGAGCTAGAATCCTGTGACTGTCTCAGTCAGATACTCATTGCCCTTCCTTTGTTTAGATGATACAATTTCTACTGGTTCTTGACATTGCCTCATCAATGTTTTTTTTGGGGTTATTACAGTAACTCTATTCCTTGATCAACATGTCGCGGGAGGAGAATGTCTACATGGCCAAGCTGGCTGAGCAAGCAGAACGGTATGAGGAAATGGTTGAGTACATGGAGAAGGTGGCTAAGACCGTTGATGTGGAAGAGCTCACCGTTGAGGAGCGTAACCTCCTATCTGTTGCCTACAAGAATGTGATTGGGGCCCGCCGTGCCTCATGGCGGATTGTCTCCTCCATCGAGCAGAAGGAGGAGTCCCGCAAGAATGAGGAACATGTTGCTCAGATTAAGGAGTACCGTGGCAAGATTGAGGCTGAATTGAGCAACATTTGTGATGGTATCCTGAAGCTGCTTGACTCGCACCTTGTGCCTTCCTCCACTGCTGCAGAGTCGAAGGTGTTTTACCTCAAGATGAAGGGTGATTATCACAGGTTAGGAAGTGGAACACTATGTTGTTGCGCAGTTGAATCCATATATTTTCTGTAATAATAGTTCTAATTTGGTCCACTTTTTTATTTTTTGATTGAAAGGTACCTTGCTGAGTTTAAGACTGGTGCTGAGAGGAAGGAATCTGCAGAGAGCACAATGGTAGCTTATAAGGCAGCCCAGGTTGGTTCATGTTATCCCTGGCCATAACAGCCTTCTTGTATTTTATTATTGTTTAGTTACTTTTATGGCTTTGGGTATATTCTTCCATAAGTACTGGAATTTATTATCTTCTGAAAAATGTCTGTCACTATACCTGTGTAGGATATTGCATTGGCTGAACTGGCACCTACTCATCCCATAAGGCTTGGACTTGCACTTAACTTCTCGGTGTTCTATTATGAGATTCTGAACTCTCCGGACAAAGCTTGCAACCTTGCAAAGCAGGTAGGTATCACATTTGTCTTTCTATTTGTTGTACCAGGTTTCTGAGTTCTAACTAGCTTCTGTTGTGCTTGTTTGAATCTGGGCTGAAAGAAGAGGTGCAAAATTGTATATGAATTGGTTTTCGAAAATTCAAGCGCTGCAATTTTACCTTCACTGTAGAATATTGTTAGATCCTTCTGTGGCTTGTTCATTTCAGAACAACTGGGTGACTCTGCTAGTCCTATGTGATTACTCATGTGGGCTTTAGATTCAGGTGGATTTCAAATTTCTTTTGTTTCAGTTTTACTGTTATACATCTCGTCTCGTTTGGCATAGTTGTATTGTTGGGTACAATGTGCTGCTCTTCATACTTTGATGTGATGAGTATTTGGCTCTTTTTGCCACAAACCAATTATGTAGCAGCAGAAAACCTTGCTAGCAGCAACAGTAGTTATTCATCGTCATACCTTGTTAGTATTATTGTTGTGAACAGTGTTGGCCTACAAGAATTGCTTGGTATTTGTTGCTGATTGAAGACTGACATATTCTAGACAACACGAGTGCATGATATGTACAATCTGTGTAGCTGTTTTGTTGGGCGCATGTGGGTTTTGTTCCTGATCAACTATTCTTTGCAGGCATTTGATGAGGCTATTTCTGAGTTGGACACGCTTGGTGAGGAATCTTACAAAGATAGCACCTTGATTATGCAGCTCCTAAGGGACAACTTGACCCTCTGGACCTCTGACATCACGGTACCTCCTCGCTGCTGAACTTTGCCTGTCTGTATGACATTATCCATACTCACGAATCTGATGCAATATTATGAAATTTTCTCGGTGGCAGGAGGAGGGCACTGAGGAGGGCAAAGAAGCCTCGAAGGGTGATGCTGAGTAGCCTGGTAAACCTTGATGGATGGTTCGGCATGTTTTTCTAGCCCATCTTGTTGGACGCCCTGTGCTGATTGAAGGTGTTTGCTGCTCCATGCATTCCAAGATTCTGTCTTCTCGTTCCCTCCCTGCTGTAGCTGGTGGTAGTAGTCAAATTAGCCCCATTGCTTTAGTTGGCTCTGGGTCCATTTGGACTGATGTATTGTTACTGCTGTTGAAGTCATTCGTTCTCGTTTTGCTCTTGCAGTAGATTGCTGTTGGGTTGTGCTTTTGCCTTGTGTTCTCCATCTTTATTAGTTTCTCATCATGCTAGTTTTAGTTTTTGCGCGGTTGCCAGCCTAATTGCAGGCATCTTGTCTGGCTAGCCGAATAGCAGCGTCCATCATCCGAAGACAAACCCCACATAAAGCATAGGGCTTTGTTTGGATAAAGGCCTAGGCTAAATTACCTGTCCTTTAACCTTGCCTGAATTCTGTTTTGGTTGCAACCCCAGCATATTTGCTTGGGAAGGTCTCACCTGTTTGCTGGTACCAGGCCGAGCAATTTGGTCGGTTGCTAGTTGCTACTCTGGCAGGCGAATGTTTGCCAGGTAACAAATCTTAACCATGACACAAAATCAATAGCTTAGATTGTTTCTGGCTAGGCAAATCTTAGTCGATGTGATAGTAATCCTCAGCCATCGATGACTCCGCCACATTACCAGTCATCCCGATACTTGTCATCTGGGTCATGACATAGGACGAAAAGAGGTGTCGCTACAGATGGAAGTCGAATCAACTCCCTACAAGGCGGTGGCAGCAGCAGGGAGATGAAAACGCATCGGATATGGAGGGATATTATTGAGATCATACTTGTTTTATATTTCTGGTCAGATTTGGATTCAAATATGGATAATGTTAGCTATGCCGGATAGAATATGATTGAGGCCTTGTTTAGATGTGAAATTTTTTGGATTTTGCTACTGTAGCACTTTCGTTTGTTTGTGGTAAATATTGTTCAATTATAAACTAACTAGGGTCAAAAGATTCGTCTCGCGATTTACGGTCAAAGTGTGATTAGTTTTTTTCGTCTATATTTAATGCTTCATGCATGTGTCGCAAGATTCGATGTGACAAGGAATCTTGAAAACTTTTTGGTTTCCGGGGTGAACAAGGCCTGAATGTTGACAATTTTTAGATACTGATCCAGTATTGGATGTTATCCGGACTCGGATATGGACACATTTGAACTCCTCTATACGGATTCAGTCTCAAATATGATCGAAAAATATTCATATCCTTTTCATCTCTAGCTAAAGGGTGGTGCCAGCAGATTATTGTATTATTATGTGTGAGAAGCGACAAATGGTGCCGGTGTGACGGCGGCGGCGGCGGACGATGTGATCGCCATTAGCTCTGCTTATAAGGTCCAATCGTGGCAGCGCGGAGGAGGCACCTGATAATTGTCCTATTGTTTTTCAGACCTCCTCAGATGATTATTTTTTCGACGGTATTAGGCCAAATCGGTTGTAACATTTGTGTGCTAACCATTCCCCCAAACAAAAATTCAGACGCTGGCTTGGAAAATAATTAGGGCCTATAATTTAGAGGAGTTTTGGTCTAAAGACATGTCTTCCAAACAGGGCTCCAAATCGAAGTTAATTAGGTTTGTACATCTGGGGTTTAGGGCCTTATCTATCTATGCTTGTGGCTGCTACAAATCTAGTTCAACCCCCTATGTTCAATGTAAGGCCTTATTTGGATGTATGTGTATCTACTTTAATCCATGTGGGTTGGAGTTGATTGGAATGAAATTTTAGTTTCGTTCCACTCCAATCCACTTCAACACATGTTGATTGATGTATCCAAATAAGATCTAAGGTGGTTTGTCTTTCTTCACCCTAAACACTTCTGTTCCAAATCCAAAGATGAACTCCATCTGGCGGTGCCCTTCAAATCACACGCTGGGCAGTTGCCACCGCTGCAATGCAATGGGGTTCAGCACTTCAACTGCAAAGGACGGCAAGCAGAGCAAGCGCCTCCTCAGATCTTGTTTGGATGCACAACAATTGACCATAATCCACATGTGTTGGGAGACATTTAGGTGAATAATTAGTTAACTTTCAACCACAATAACTCTTGAATTGAGGTGGATTGTTGTGCACCCAAACAAGCCCTAACAATAAACTAATGATGTTTGCAACAAAAGTACCATCATGCCCATGTGGATTGGGGTGGATTATTGTGCAGCCAGACAAACCCTCAACAGTGAACTAATCATGTTTGCAACAAAGTACCAGGTGCCGCTGAGGCCAACAGGGGAAAAAAATGACAGACAAAAGAGAGAAGACATTCAATTCAATCCAGTGTGGGTATCCCTATATGCCACCATGATGCTCACATAGAACAGGTTTAGTAAAAAGTACTAATACAATTCATAATACACCACACAATCATTGTATAATACAACACTGAACTGAATGGAACACGCCAGTTATTCAGTTTGGCACATACACGCATCTGCATATAAGAAAAATAGACGATACAGACATGGCGCATTCTGCACACAGGGTAGAGAACTACAGACACTGGCACGGCCATTACCTGTAGCCTGCAGGGATTAAAATGAAACACAGGAGCATTAGTATGAATGTAGATTAAAACGCACATAAATCAAAACACAAGGAAGCAGCAAAGCATTGACCTTGTTCGACAGACCCTGCGCAGTGGCTCGATCAGTACCTCCTCAAAACGGGTCCATTTGGATTCTGGGCAAGCAAGGCCTGAAGGTGTTCGATGAAGTCATCCTTGTAAGATTTGCTGTCCAGATTAAACACCTTAAGGCTTGTGACAAATTGTAGCCCAGAAAACAACCTGGTGCAGCTTTCCTCACTACCACAAAAACCCAGCAGCTCAAGCTTAAGCATTGCGCCTTCTCCGAACTCCACCAATTTGAGGCCGTCGATGCTGTTCAGCTCCAGCACGGTCAGACTTGGGAACGTGTCCTGACGAAAACTGAAACAGATATCTTCGCCCTGGAATGACTTTGCCCACAGACGCAGGCTAGCAAGGTTTGCTAGCTTGCCAAGGTCTTCAATGGTGGCATCAAGCTCCGATATCTTAGAGCTCCGTAGTGTCAGCTTCACAAGGTTGTGGAAGCCCTTGACCCATTCTGGCAGTTTGACCAGATTACCGTACAACTTGAGGCTTTGCAGCTTCTTCGGAGGTGAGGACAAGCCATCCAAACAACCTTGTAAACCTGGTTCTCCATTTGACTGCACCAACAATGATTCCAGATTGCTGAGTTCAGCAACAGCTGAGCAGAACTCTTGACCGTTTTCCATGCTGATGCCAGTAACTGCTAATTTGCGTAATCGGCTGAGCTTTTTTATATCCTCTATGATCTCCTTGCCCAATGCGAAGTTCACAAGACCCATTGTCTGCAGGGCTTTCAGTTTCCCGATTCCTCTTGAAAGTGTGCTCTTGAGAAAAATTGGCAAACAAACACAACAAAGCAGAGTGCATACATCACGCCTGTTAACGCTGGCATACATATCAATTTCTCTTAAATATTGGGGTCTGAGCATCTGGTGCCTCCTCCTTAGCGTCCGGTGGCCCCGATTGTTGCCCAGTGAAAGAGCCAACGACTTTATTTATTTGAGAGACTTATAAATAGTTGTTGGCCGGCTTAGGCCTCACCCTATTGGCATTCTAGCATACTTGATATCCTTGTGAGCCTAAGCAAACACCTCCCACTCATCTCCTTCATAGATTATTCATCTTTGTGAGATTGGGAGTGATTCCAAGTGCATTTGCTTGAGTGATTGCATCTAGTGGCACTTGAGGATCGTTCTAGCTGCGGTTTTTTTGTTACTCTTGGTAGTTGCCGCCACCTAGATGGCTTGGAGCAGCAGAGGAGGATTGGCACGAGTTGGTGATTGTTCGTGGCCATTTCCCGGCGATTGTGAGGGGTTTGTGCCTGCCTCGACGGAGAGCCAAAGGCAACATTAGTGGATTGCTCGTGTCATTGAGCCACCTCACTTGTGGGTAGGTTCTTGTGGTGTCCTAGTGAGGACGAGGTTCGTGCTACTCCTCTTAGCCACCGAACAACCAAGTGTTGGTCGACACAACGGGGACGTAGCGTGCCGGCAAGCACGTGAACCTCGGGAGAAAATTGTATGTCTCCATTGTGATTGTTCTTTGGATTTCTCCCGGTGATTGGACTTCATATTATTGTGATTGGTTAATCCTCTACACGGCGGTATAAATATCTCTTCCTCTATATTTACTTACCACAAAGTAGTGTAACTAGTTTATTTGACAGTCTTGCCTTGTGTAGCCTAGTTCACTAGTTTAGCTTGTAGTGACATAGCTCTTGTGTACCTAGCGATCATATCAACTAGAATTGTTGGATAGGTGGCTTGCAAACACCCCTTTAGAGCGAGAGCAAAAGGCTTTGCTTTGTTATTTACTAACCTCTTGCTCTAGTGAGTATGTAGAATTTTTTAAATAGGCTATTCACTCCCCCCTTCTAGCCATATTAGGACCTTTCAAGTGGTATCGGAGCCATGGTCACTGTATTGTGAAGGCTTAACAACCTCGATGCTCAAATTATGGCTCAAATAGTGCTCAACCATGTTGGGGCAAACCACAATTCTTTGATGGCACAAGTTCTTTTGACTATTGGAAAAGAAAAATGAAAATGTACGTTGGATCAATCAATGATAGAGTGTGGAAAGTCACGGAGAATGATTTTGTGATCCTTGACCCCGTCAACCCCACCGATAATGAGAGAGAAGCAAGCAATACAATACTATGGCTCTCAACACAATCTATAATGGCATTGATTCAAAGGTATTTAACAAGTCAAAGATCTTGAGAAGGCAAGTGAAGTATGGACAAGACTAGAAGAAACATATGAGGGCACTACAATGGTAAAAAGTGCCAAGTTATACATGCTCAAGGACAAGTTATCCAACTTCAAGATGAAGGATGATGAGTCAATCCCGGAGATGTTCTATAGGCTCCAAGTCATCATCAATGATCTCAAGGGCCTTGGTGAGAAAGTGAAGGATGAGGACTTCATTCACAAGTTCTTGATGTGCTTGCCCAAGAGGTTGAAGACATTGAGAACAATCATTTTGAGAGGTGGATTGACTGGTGTATCTCCCAATGAGGTACTTGGAGATGTGCTTATTAAGTTATTATGTTCATTTGATTATCGTTTATGCTTTGAATTAATTATGGTTACATTGGATCATGTGAGTATGGAATTATTATGCTACATTGACCTTTTGTTACCTAAATATGAACATGCTTTATACACATAAAGCTAATTGCAGTTATACCAGTGTCAGCTAATTGAGCCTCATGAACCCCTGGTTATACTTGTTGAGTACGATATGTGCTCACTCTTGCAATTTAAACACCTCAGGTTATGCAAATGATGATGATTGGAATGATGATTATCGATATGGGTACTATGTTTGGAGTCAAGCAGTCAACAGTGTCCTTATGTGGTGCTTCCGTCGAGAGAGTTTATTAAGTTATCTTTATTGTATAAGACTTTGAGATTATTATTGTTCTGCTATGTAACAAACATTGTGATGATACTCTTGAGATTTCTCTACTTATGTGTGCGACTATTTCTGGAGCGCACATGAGTCTTTTAAGCATTCTATTTTGTTCTTAAAATATGGGTGTGACAGTGTGTGATGTGAGATTCTTAGGGGAGTGCCTGAACGGAGAAAATTTTGTTCCAATCTGTTGTTACTAAAATACGATCCAACGATGGTATATACTTTCTCTGTGCATGAAAGAATAAATTTCTAGTAACTTTAGAATAGATTAGCAAAGAAGATAAAAGACCATGCTGCTCATTAAAAATGCTAACCTTAATAGCTCTCCAGTTAACAATAAACCTAATTAAAGTGTGTGGTTTAGGCCAGTCTCAATGTATTCATGACACAGTTACCAAGACTATAAACTAGCTAACCGAGCCACATAAATTTTATGAGGATAAAACTCCTCTCTTATCTGATGAAACTCTTTCATTTAATGACTCTGCCAAGTCAGCAATTTTGCTTAATATGGATCTATAGACCTTCACTTCTAAAATTTGAATTTTTTTTTGTGATAAATTTTTCGTCTAGAAATGGATTCATTCAGGATAAAGGGGGTATATACGCAGGGCAGTTTCATCATATGGGGTGGAGACTCGGTTCGATGCCGTGCAGCATAAGCCAACGCGCCTCACTCCTTCACCCAGTCCCAGTCGTATGTCGTGAGGAGTGAACCTACCAGTAAATAATGATATTCTTACATACACACATGGATTTATATTAAAAAATAAAAACAATTCCATGCAAAAGTTGTGTACTCCATCAAACGGGAGGGGAACTCAGATAAAGGAATTGCAAGATAAAGAGTTTATTCGTCCTAGTTCTTTACCTTGGGGTGCTCTAGTTATTTTTGTGGATAAGAAAGATGGTAGTAAGAGGATGTGTGTGGATTATCGGTCACTTAATGAGGTTACCATCAAGAATAAGTATCCCTTGCCTAGAATTGATGACTTATTTGACCAGTTAAGAGGTGCTTGTGTGTTCTCTAAGATTGATTTGCATTCTGGTTACCACCAATTGAAGATTCGGAATTTAGATATACCAAAGACAACTTTCATAAATGGTATGGGTTGTATGAGTATACAGTTATGTCTTTTGGTTTGACCAATGCACCAGTTTACTTCATGCACATGATGAATAAAGTATTTATAGAGTATCTTGATAAGTTTGTAGTAGTGTTTATTGATGATATACTGGTGTTCTCTAAAACTAAAGAACATGCTGAACATCTAAGATTGGTCTTACAGAAACTTAGAGAGCATAAGCTGTATGCTAAGTAAAGTAAGTGTGAGTTCTGGTTGGAAGAAATTCTTTTCTTGGCCATGTTGGCATGGATTATTATGGGGTCTATTTGGTTTCTTGCTAAATTTTAGCTACCTAAATTTTAATCACTTTAGTAGCTAATTAAACTTCTAAGCAGACTGTCTAAAGATAAACTAAAATAGTTTAGTCATACTAGTTAGTTAAAAGTAGGTAAAATAATTTTAGCTGACTAAAATTTAGTAAGAAGAACCAAACAATCGCTAAGTACGTGCCGCCTTGTTCGATTGGGCTTTCAGAGCCGAATCTGTCAGTCATTCAGCAATGTTTTCTTACAATAAATCAGCCAATGGTACTTTGGCTTATCAGCTAATAAACGAACAAGTCGATCTTCAAAACGGGATTATTTTGATTCCTGGAGAGCTGATCCCGCACGCTTCCCATCACTTCCTCATCCTCGGGAACAGAACCCTCGATCACAACTTCCTTGAGTCTCGGGAGAGATGACAGCCCTGAGATAGACCTTAATCTGTATGCTGCATATTCAAGCACCAGCAGCTCAAGCTTGGGCGTCGTTGGCCCTGCTTCTTCAAATTCCACCGACTGAAGGCCATCTATGCGTTTCAAGTGCAGCACCATCAGACTCGGAAATGCCTCCCGGTGGAAAGTCACACGGATGTTTCCAGTCATAATGAATGGATGCCACATCAGGCTTAGGATGGCCAAGCTTGGTAGCTTCCCAAGGACTTGCATGGTGGCATCAACCGAAGTTAGACAGGCCAGCCTCCCTATCTCCAATTTCACGAGACTCTGGAGGCCCCCGATCCAATCTTGCAATCTGACCAGGATGCCATACAGCTTGAGGCTCTGCAGGTTTTTTGGAAGTAGTGAGGTCGCATCATCCAAGCAGCTCTGTAAACTCATCGACTCCTCAATAAATTCCATTGACAACGATTCTAGACGGCTGAGACCAGTAACAGTGGAACACAGCTCTTGATAGTTCTTCTTATTAATGCCTGTCACAGCTAACTTGCGCAATTGCGTGAGCTTTCTTATGTCCCGTAGGGCAGATTTTGAACTGTCTGCGATGTTCACGAGACCCAGTGTGTGCAGGGCTTTTAGCTTCCTAACACTTCTTGGCACTACAATACCATATGGATCTAGTTTCATCCACGCTAAAGAAGGAAACACAACGTGGCACCAGAAAGTGCACACATCATGCCAATTTGGATCACCATCCATCCACTCGGCATCCTTCAAAAGCTTAGGCACACAACATGCCCCACAAAGCTTTGCCAGATCATTTGGTAGCCTTCCATCCAGGCTAAAACAAGCAGGAGTGGAACCCCTAGCAAAAAGATATTGTAGCTTGGTAAGGTGGGTGATGCTTTTCGGCAGGTTGCATATTCTTGTGCCTTTCATATTTAGTGTCTGCAGTTGCCTAAGGTTACCCCATGAATCTGGCAGATGATAGATGTCATCACATCTCCTTAGAGAAATATATTTCAGGTGAATAAGCCTCGCAATGTGCTCAAGATGATGATCAACTAAACCTGACGTACCTTCCAAGTCCAGCACACGTAGAAACTTCATCTTCTCAGAAATGAAAAATGACCTCCACCTTCCAAATACAGTTAATGACCTTATGTGAGACAAATCTACTGCACTCTCAAACTCACACTTATCACCCTCCCAGTTGCTACTTATGGCAACATGGCGAATCTTGGCTTGTGTTTTTGAGCTACTGCTACCTTCCTCCAGTCTAAAAACAAGATTTTCATCCATTGCCCTTGAGATGCTTATTTCACGCATGAGATCATGGAGTTGACAAGAGTCGATTCCTTTTAGACTAGGAACATGTTTCCTAACCGGTAGGATCACGCTCCTGTCAATGAGTTCCATGAAGTATCTGTCAGCTGTTTCTTCCATGGATTTGCCACGTACCTCACTTGAGTAACCCTCTGCAATCCAACGTTGCACCAAGCGTCTCCGGCTAATACTGTAATCTTCAGGAAAGATGGACATATACAAGAAACAAGACTTGAGGTGATATGGCAAGCCTTCATAGCTTTTAACGAGGACATTTGGTATCCTCTGAAGCTCTGTATTCATCTCCAGCTCAGCACTAATGTGCTCATTGAATTTTCTCCACTCCATGAGAGTTTTTGGTTGCCTTGCCAAGAAACCACCCATTGTGACTATTGCAAGAGGAAGTCCATTGCACTTCTTCAAAATCTGTTTTGTTTCATCAGCTAACTCAGGGTACTCCTCATCCAAATGTGAAACCGTCCCAAACACCTGAATTTGTTCAAATTTAAGATTTCATCACATAAACAATATGTATAATAATGGTCTTACTAATTTATATATTTTATAAAAAATTATCTCTGGTAGAATATATAATTTTGCTCCCATGAAGATAACCATGACATTCTACTTATAAAAAATGAAAATCCAGCTTTTCCATCTCGTTTTTAGAATATAAACATGGTCTGTTCTTATAACTACGACTATATATATAATAGTACACCCGTTCTGATTTCGGAAACACAAGGTATGGAAGCAATCAATTTTTTTTTCCAAATTATAAGGTTTTCTAGATGAATTAACTTCCATAGAGCCTATATATGCGCACATGCACCTACCATGCATTATTGTCTATTGCCAATCCAACCACCGGAATAATGAAAATTAAATATGGTAAGCAAAAGTCACCACGGTACAGGAATGTTACACGCGTCATTTGGTTTATATCCCATAATGTGTCCTACAATTCGAATGATACTCTATACATTTGGAAACAGTAGTTAGGAAGTACTACCATACTACCATAGGAAGGCTTATAAAAAATCACATGAGCAATGCAGACAAAGAAATAATTCATATACCATAGAATGACCAGGCACATATGCATCATCATGCATCAAAATGCATAAATAACTTAATACGTTGAAGTATAATAACTCACATAGTTTATTATATATAATAGTGTCGATGTTTCACCACGGACACACGGGTACCCGAGACAATTGTTTGAGTTTCGGTGTATGCTAAACTCGATGGTTAACGCAAGAGATAGTCGATTTATACTGATTCCGACTATTTCCAAGCAATGTAAATTTTCACAGTTATTTATTTCACAGTCGATTTTTGGTTAACGCAAGAATTTGCGACCGATCACAGTTTAGCAATAGTCACTCTGCATGCTAAACTCGATTTATGTAGTTCTTTCTATTTTTAAACATCTAATGAAACAGAGGGCTCCCACTATTTCCAAGCAATGTAAATTTTCACCAAAAATAAATAATTATATTAATCTATGGTTAAATTGGCTACATAACATATATACTTAGTTTTAATTTAACAGTGGTGATAGAAGTATGCAACTTAGAGAAACAACATATTATTGAATTATTTTCCTTCATAGCTTATGTTGGTATTTAGATAACAGATTTCAGAGATATTTATTTTATTTTTATAGCAAAAGACGTGCGTAGTTAAAATGAAAATTAAAGTTGTTAGTTCACATATCTTTTATGATGATAAATGGGGAAATTTGAATGCAAATTTTGGAGTTATTTTGCATTATCTTTCATAATGAGTGTAATTTAGAATCAAATTAGTTGGTTATTTTAAAATATCTCCCATAATGATAAAGGTGGATATTAGGTGCAAATTTGTGGGTTATTACTATATACAAATTAATTTTTTATAATGGTTGAGGTGGGTAATTTTTTTAGAAAATATAATAGATGTTATTATTGACATTGATTTATTATAGTCTACCAAATTAAAGGTGTAGACATGTTTTGATTTTTATGATAATTTATTATAGGCTGTGTTTTTTCCTGGCATCTCTCATGAAGATTCATGCGGAGGCTGGTTGGAGCCTCCAATTAGTAATATGAAGATTCTATTTTTACTATTTTCTCTTTGAGAATTATCTAATTATTCAATAATGGCCAACACAGTCGTGTATTTTAAGGGTATTGTTTTCTTTGTGATTAACAAGATTTTATTTTGTGTCCTCCTTATTTAAAAGTCACATACTACAAGTCTAAAACCATGTAGAACCTAAAATTACGGGGGGAGTAGGCCGTAATAGAATCATAGGTGTTGTTTGGTTCAAGTCAAAATAGTAGTAGTAACGGTGACGGGATCATTTATTAGTTCTATCTATTACAATTTAAACGGAAATCGATACTTGATTGGTTGTTGATGAGTACGGATGGGCTAGCTGATACCGTCGGGACATGTGGGGTAGCGACTTTGCAAGCGGGATGTATCGAGGGCTATGGATTATGTCAAAGCCGAAACCAGACATGATGCAAATAAAGTGATCTGCTCTTGCTATCAACTGTTACGGTACCCAAAAAAAGCCCAACCAAACAGCATCGTAGTCTGATGAAGACACCATATAGTCACATCTATGTTGACGATAAGAATAATTAGCTATATGAGAGTCTGTATTGAGTTTTTTTTTTTTATCAGGAGTCTGTATTGAGTTAGGTAAGTAGCCGAGCCTAGTTCGTCGCTATGGTATATTCTTGATTGCTTACAGATTTAAGTCTCTTCCGCTACTATGGGCTCCTTGATATATGAACATATTCGACTTTGGATTATCTTTCCCTAATACTTAATTTTGAAAATTTCAGTCTACCTATTATGTTCTGTCCATCAGACATCTCTGCGAGAGTCGTCTGTGTTCCATCGTGTCCGGAGGCACCACCGCACCAGGCTCTGTCCGTCAGACATCTCTGCGAGAGTCGTCCTTGATCTTCTGATCCGCTCCACCCACACAAGCGCGACTAGCATGATCGCCCACCTCTTTTCCCGCAGCGCTGCGCCGCTCCACCGCCGTCCCGACGCGCTGCCCGCGCTGGGAGAGTCGTCTGGCCGAGCAGCAACCCTCTCCAATTCTTCTCTACATGGTGCTGAGCCGCTTCGCTCAGTCTTCCTCTTCGTGGATCGGATGTTGGCCCTCCTGTCCTAGCCTCCTCTCCTCTGTCATTGACAAGCAAGCTTTCGCGTCCCACTCCGTCTGCTGTGTGCTCGATAGGGGAGATCAGGGCATCAGGCTCTTCGTCTTGCGTGATTTATTTGTTGGCAACCTGTGTAAGCCTAATCTGGGGGTGTTTGTTTCCCTTCTATTCTAAAAAAATTAGATTTTAGTTCACTATTTTGTAAAACCGAACTAAACACCATGCAAAATTCTTATTAAAAGATAGTTATTTTTCATTTTGGATTTTGGCTTCAACAGGCAAAAAAACCCAAAAGAGCCTCATAAGGGCAATAAAATTTGTATTTTGGATGGAACTAAACATAACCTTAAAAGTTTTGCTATTTTGTATTCCATCATTCCAAAGTAGTTTACATTTTGTATTTTTGTTTCAATCTATTTCTTTCCGTGCTTTCCGCTCTGCATTGCTCTGTATAGTGTCAATATAAATCTGAAATCAAACTCTTGAATTAGAATTCCTATTTAGGTTCCTCAGAAGATTGAAGTAATCAATTTATATTAGGATTATGACTCTTTCTAGCTATTAAGGTTACCATATATAAGACCTATATAAGACAGAAATCAAACTCCATATACCATGTTAAACAAGAGCTATTTTAACTCGTATAAGCATGAGTTATATATAAGTTCGGACGAAAGAAACTCTGTATTGTTCGGTAGTTAGAGGGAGATAGACAAAAATAGATTTCTGGTGAACTAAAATTTTCACAATCATATATTTGAGAAAGATTAGATAATAGAGATATAGATATATATTTGATATCTTTTTTCTCCCGTTGCAACGCATGGGCATTTTTGCTAGTTAATACTTAACTGTCATTGGTAGGTCGTCTCTACTAGTTAGGTATCTAAATATTTTGTGTATTGCATGTTACTCCCTCCATCTGTGAAAGAGTCAATTTCTAGAGTTGTCTTAAGTCAAATTTTTTAAACTTTAACCAAATTTCTAGAAAAAATACTAAGATCTTTGGTATCAAATTAGTATCATTAGATTCATCATATAATATATTTTCATATGATGCACATTTTATATCATAGATGTTGTTATTCTTTTCTATAAAGTTAGTCAAACTTAAAAAGTTTGACTGGCGTAGATTTTAGGAATTGATTCTTTTATGGACGGAAGGAGTAACTAATTGTTAGTATAGAAACAATTTTTAGATATGGTCAAACCAGTTCTAGAGGTGGTTTTCGCACCCTTATTTTTACCTAAAAGCCTCTACAAATGAGGTATTTATAGGTAAAGATGCGTAACTGTCTAGAAATCAATTTCTTGGGATGATGGTTCCTACAGCCCCTTAAAATATGTTCCAAATAACCATACAAATTAGAAAGCAATACGAAAAATAATAGAAATTTTGTTATGCATCCAAGTGGCGCATTGGACAATAGCAAGTCATAAGTCACCAGATTTTGCATACGCATGAGTTCTTAATCATTGCTCGCTCCGTCTTAAAATAAGTGTCGTTCTCTTTTCAAGAGAAATTAAGCCTTTTAATATATATATATATATATATATATATATATATATATATATATATATATATATATATTTAAATCTGTTTTGATAAGAATTTTTTTGGAAATACAAATATTGCTACTATTTTCTATAATAAGTCTAGTTAATTTTGAGAAAGTTCGACTAGCTCGAGTACTGTAGCGACATTTATTTTGGGACAAAAGCCTTATGCGATCGTTTCCATTACATGCGTATTGCTGATTGCAAAAAACTTTTCCTCCAATGGTGTTTTCGTCGGGAATGATTTGTAGAGACAAAACTCATTGATGTCTCTAGAATTTTTCTTTAAAGCCGAGCCCTTGAATGACCTACCTCTAGAAATAAAAGAATATATCAAACACTCAGTTTTTTTAGCTTACTTGGGCCTTTAAATTTTTAGGCCCCTAATAGGCCTTTGAATTGTCTTGTTTTAAACGAACGATGCAGAAGAGCTACTATAACATTTGGCCCAGTTCAATTTAGCATATAGTAGACTATGCGCATGTTAATGAGATATTATAGAGAGATTAGTCTCACTTTAGTTGCTTAGAGTGGGTTAGACCAACATATAAGACTTTTAGAGTTCATCCTGACCATATCATCCCTAGGTTAACCCTTCTATGTTACGTAGGTGTGGTTCACTTAACGTTCTACATGTTCTTGGTTATATTTCAATATAGCTCAAAGTCTAAGGCCTTATTTAGTTCCTCCCTAAAAAGTTTACATCAATATCCCATAAAATGTTTGGACACATGCATGGAGTATTAACGAATTAATTAGGCTTAATAAATTCATCTCAAGATTAATTTATTTTTTATTAGTATCCAAACACTCCATGTGATACCCAATGTGACACCTAAAACTTTACACCTAGAACTAAACAAGTCCTAAATCAAAGGCCTAGTATTCTTATAGTAGTAAGGAAAACTTTTAGGCTTATTATTCTCTTTATTTGTCTAGTTCTCCTAAAGAAACCACCAAAAATATATAATTTTAATATTAATTATATTACCGTGTTCAGTGTTATTCTTAGTTAGTGTATGAGTAGTGACTCTATTAGTCTTATTGATAAGTTTCTATGTGTGCGCACATGCTAGAGGATGCACAAATTAGGAAATCTTCCCTAATTAAATCATTTTGTATTCCTACAATGTAATTATACGTCAAATATAAACAGGGCATGCATGTAAATGTTATATATCATACCTTTTCCATGAAGAGTTTTTGCGCATCTTCGTCTCCCAAAAGCTGGAGCTTGTGTATGTTCTCTTTCTTTGAACAATGCTTGCAAATGTTCTCTTCCCTTGTGGTTACAATAATCTTGCTCGTTGTAATAGTAGTAGGGAAGTATTTTACTATAGCATCCCATTCTGTAGTGGATGACATATCATCAAGAATGATCAAATAGCTCCTTTCATCTAAAAGACTAGCCAATTTGTCACCGTCCCGTTCATTACCACCCAGTTGTGTTGCTAAGCTATTGAGGAGCTCACTAAGATTGAAAGGACGCTTGATCGTGACACAGGCATGCTTCTCAAACATTCTACTGAGCTCTTGGCTTTGGTAGACATGTTTGACTAAAGTTGTTTTTCCAAGACCACCCATTCCGCAGATAGAGATCACCTCAAATTCTTGACTTTGTCTATCTGAAATCCTTTTGATAATTTCTGATTTGTCCTTCTCTCGGCCGATGAGTTGAGATTCCTTCAAAGCAGCTAGTGTTGTCTCCATACGACTCAGTCCCTTTACCTCTAAAGAGCTTTTATTATTATTATTAATAGTATCTGTAGTATTTGAGCTAGAACCTTCCCCCACTGAATCTGTTCCACCTTGTGAACCCTAAAAACAAGTCATGCATCCAGGTTAGGTGTTGCTTTTGTATTCATATGGAAACACTTAATCGTGTTTTGAATCATCAGAATGTTTTCATAAACTTTCATGAAAAATAAAGATAAGTGTCATTCTTCGATGGTACGTGATACATCTAAGATATTTATTAGTATAAGAGAGGATGACATTAGCTAAAAAGGTAGGCATGACAAAAAAAAACATGACCGGAGAGGGAGAGGTCCCCCACCGTATTTCATTAAGAAGAAAGCGATTCTTCGCTATCGTGAAAAACCCCCGAACCCTAGCTACGCTAGCGAGGGGATTTTTTTTACCCTCAGCCTGAAATTCACTCCTATGGAGAATCGAACTCAGGGAAAGCTCTAGCCGCTTGAGCTAGAGTCCTTTGGCAAAGGTAGGCATGACAAAGGAAATATGAATTTTTCATGTCGTAGGGGTTCAAAAGAATTTAGGTGCAACTAAAGAAAATAAACTAGAAACCTGTATAGTGTATTAAGTTAGATGATTGGATGTTAATTACCTTCTCATAGAAAGCATAAAGGACTTGTTGGTTAGAACACAATTTTTTGTGCTCTGGTAGTGTCGTCGTCTTTGGCTCAACACATAAGCTGGCAACTTCAACTTGCTCTGCACACACTATGAGCCGGCTTCCTTTGTTGTTGCTTGGAAATAATGCCTTAATCTGGTCCCACTCCTCAATGTTGGAGAGGTCAGTAAGCACTATTAGGTACCTCTTCTCATTCAAATATTTGTTGAATGCATCAACCAAGTCACTTTCTGTCACCATCCCCATCCTCCGCAGATCTTGGGCCCCAAGAGTAGATTTCTCCGCTTCTTCAAGGGAATCAACGAAGAATTGCCTGATAATGTTTTGCAAAAACCTTGTTGAACTGAAAGGGTGTATGATCTTTACAAAGGCATGGCAATCAAACTGTTTCCTTCTTTTCAGGTTATCATAGACTATTTTGATGATGGATGCCTCCTGGAGAACATAGCTTGGTCGTCCCCATATAGCAATCACTTGAAGATTTTCATCCATCTTGTTCATTAGACTAATAAGATCCACTTTTGCTTTGTCCTTCTCCTTCCTTGCTTCCTCCATGCCTGACATTGTTTCACCAGTCATCATGATGGACTGACCAGTGCCAATGGCAGGCTTGGTGTCGTCTGATCCTTTGATGAGGCGGTACCGCACGTTCCTCTGGCTGACATCCTCAACCTTGGCTCGGAGCTCCTTCATCTGCTTGGCCACACGGTGGCGGTCAAGCAGCCTGCGAAAGACGCGCCAGCACCAAGATGGGTTGCCCAAACGAACGGAGAAGTCCTCAAGGGAGTCCTCGACGTCGTAGGCGACATCGCGAACCTGTTTCACCCAGGTCTTGACAACCATGTGCTCATCGCGCTCTTCGTGCGCAGCCATCAGGAAGGCCAGCATCATCTCAAGCTCGTCCCTGATGAAAGCGTGGTCGCGCTGGATGCCGAGCTGCAAGGCCACCTCCTCTGCTAATGCAGACTTGGCGTAGCCAAGTGCTCCATTCAGGACGGACTTGCCCACACTCAGCGCTGTCGCCTCCATATGTCCCTAGCTAGCTACTACTGCTTGATCGAGCTAGTCTATTGTGTTGATGGAGCTGAGGATGCTAAATTGCTAGCTAGTGCTCAAATGCTTTAGCGTGCTGATCCGGGTCAGGAAGCCAACCATGTTTATAATTGATGAGCAACCGAGCAGCAAGATCAAGGCCAGGCCTGGTGGGTCAGCAAACCAACCATGTTTATTATTTCTCATAGAGACTTGAGATTTAGGGACTGTTTGGTTGCTAACCACCGTTTGCCACACTTTACCTTAAGCAAGTTTGACTAAGTTGGCAAGTGTTTGGTTGACAACTAAGTTTAGACATGATTCTTTTGGGCTCCATATGTCATAGAGTTAAAAAGTGTGGCAAGATTCCTTTAGACATGACAAAGTGTGGTAACTAATTTGTTAGCCACACACTTTTTCTGGCTTGCCACACACTTGCGTAAAGTTAGTTGTGGTGAATTATGGCTAGCAACCAAACATTCTGATGATGCTTGGGTGGGGTCAAGGCGTAACCAACTAAGGCCTTGTTTAGTTCCCAGAAAATTTTGCAAAATTTTTCAGATTTCCCGTCACATCGAATCTTTAGACGCTTGCATGGAGTATTAAATATAGACGAAAATAAAAATTAATTGCACAGTTTGGTCGAAATTGACGACACAAATCTTTTGACCCTAGTTAGTCCATGATTGGACAATATTTGTCAAATACAAACGAAAGCATCACTATTCATATTTTGCAAAAAAAATTAGAAGTAAACAAGGCCTAATCTATTATTACTACTAGCTGGTAGACTTCACTATTCTAAAGTTTTTCATGGATGCAAGTGTTGTGCTCCACATGTTCTCATGGAGGCTGTTTGGACGTCCAACCATGTGACTTGATTCCTTGACAGGCTTTCTCACAGTTCATTCAGACTCTTTTCTTTTTGAACGCAATGCAGGAGCTCTGTCTTTCAATATATTGTGAGGGGGGAGAGGGAAGAGAGAGTTTATGTGTACAATCAAATAATAAGGGGGAGGCACTCCAAAGAGGAAAAAAAAAACACAGCTGGTAGAAAAGCACACACACTCGATCGATCTCCTCTTGGAGGGGCAGCATGTGGTAGATACATGCCGTACCGTCTGGGGTCATTTATAACTCTTATAATGTGTGTGGTGCATGTTTCTAAGCTCATGCATGCATGATCGATCACGTGAGTGCACGTCCGCGGCGTGGATGCATGCGGGGAAATTAAAGATGCATCGATGCATGCAGACGAGGAGGAGGAGACAATGCAAGGCAACAATATATAATAGCCATGGCGTGTTGGCCAACGCAACAACAAATAAAGTCTTGTTCGTTTGTCTACCTCGGGGTCGGGCCTCGGCGGCTTTCCGCGATTCCTTCGTTTTGGGTGTCCCGCGTGTGTATATATATATATATATATATATATATATATATATGTGCACATGCAGCGCAGCTTCGATTTGCTTTCCGGTGCGCGTGCAACGTGCACTTGAAGGCCACATCAATCCACATGTGTTGAGGTGGATTGGATTGAACGCCACACGAACACGTCGCGACGAGTGCGATCAGTGCGGACTCAGGAATTGAAATCAAAATAGTCTTAAATTTTTTTTCCATGCACAACACGATAAATTTAAAAAAAATGATAAAATGGCTATATAATAAGCAAATTGTGACAATACAGTTAAATGTGAAAAGCCTGGAGAAAAATTCGGTAAAAATTCTTGGATCACAGTCTCACAGATCTGGTAGAAAATTAAATCCCTAAACTATAAAATGGCTATAAAAATTCGGTAAAAATTCTTGGATTACAGTCTCACAGAGTCACAGATCTAGGAGAAAATCAAATCCCTAAACCATAAAGTCATAGCCATCTGAGAGAAAAAAACAAACTCACTAAGCACCGGGACTGCAGAACACAGCAGGAACAAACAACGGCCGGAGACTGGTGCCACCATGCCGGTCTGACAGATGCGGGATGCCTACACTGGCTGTGGGCCGTGGCCGCTGCCCGCTGGCGCCTGGCAGACTACTGACGAGGCCCGAGTCCTCGTCCTCGAGTGCCGGCCGTCCGCAGTCAGGGCACTGCGTGTGGGGGCGGCGAGCCGCGCGTGGATTGTGGCCTGCGGGAGGCCGGGAGCAGGCGAGGCCAGGATTGCGCCTGTGCAGGAGTGGAGCAGTGGCTTGAATGATTGGCTGGCGCTGGCGCTTGGCGGACCGCGGCGGCTCCTCCTAGTCGCGACTCACGAGTCACGGTCACGGGATGAACGGAGCCACGGAGGAACCAAGGAAGGGAGAAAGAGGATTATTGGGCCAAGTTCCTGTGGACGAGAGAAGTACTAAAAAAATTTTAGGCTAAAATTCAGAGTAGTCTTGTGTCTACTTGGACTACCCATTGGGGGCCGCCATTGAGTGCGATGTGCAAGACACGTTACAAGGAGAGTCTCCTCAGAAGGGCGATATGTAAGACACGTCGGCGAGAGCTGTTGAAACCCGCGATCCATGCTCCTGGAAAGAACCCCGTCAAAAAACAACGGCAGCGATGGGCTATCCTGGGTCGCGGATTCTTCAGGTCGGAACATTCGGACCCGAGCCTACCGCCGATGTTTCCCGCATGAGGTCCCATGTGAGTTTCCCGCACGATCAATTCAGCGAAGAGCGTGCCAATGCTGCGAAGGGAGCCGCGGTCTCTGAATGCGAGGACGGGCCATGACATGGACTGCCCACAACCATGCATTTTTGCAACTTAGACTCGCAGTTGGTGTCACTGTTTTCAACATTTTTTATTTTCCTTTCATGTTTCCTTTCTTCTTCTTTTTTTTTATTTTATTTGTTTTTCTATTTTCTTTTATTTTCTTTCCTATTTCTTTTTTTTCTTTATTTCTTCGCGTGCTTATTTTTTATTTCTTTTTCATTATTTTTTGTTTTTGTGATTTCTTATGATTTTCATATTTTTATGTTTCTTTTATTTTTTTTCAATTTTTTACGCTTCTTTCGTTTTCTTATTATTTTTTATTTCTCTTCTCTAATTTTATTTTTATGTGATTTTTCATTATTATTTGCATTTTTTTTGTTCTTATTTAAGTTTTTTTATTTATTTTATGTGTTCTACGTATTTATCATTTGTTAATTATGTTTTTATGTATATGTTTCTTCTTTTATCGTTTTACTCTAATAAAATGTTTCTTTTTTGTTATTTTACTCTAATAAATTACTTTAATAATTTACTTTTTACTTTTTACTTTTTTATTTTTCTTATATATGTATGTTCGTGTGGTGTACATTTGATGTTTTATAATGTGTTATGTCATGCTTATGTAGTATTCATATAATGTTTTTATGATATTCTTTATTGTTCATGTAGTATACATGTGATGTTGATGTAGTATACACGTGATGTTCTATGATGTTTTTTGCAATGTTAACTTAGTATATGCGATTTCTATAATGTTTTTAGTGATATTCTATGGTGTATTTAGTAATGTTCACATAATATATATGTGACGTTCTATAATGTATTTAGTCATGTTCTATTGTGTATTTAATAATGTTCACTTACTACACATGTGCATGTGGAGATAAATCTTTGCGATGATTTATACTCAGTGCATTTGGCACACTTTAACCCTAGTCAACTCCCCTCTAACTTCGGCTTCATGTAACAGGCAAGAAAACGCCTCAGCACAAATCAGAAAAAGGTAGGGAAAAAGGGGGTCACCTTGTCTGAGTCCATGTGGAGATAAATCTCCTCCGTTAGTTCACCATTTACCTTGATGCAATAAGTGACAGTTGAAATACAGTTCATAATAACTTGGATCCATCCAGCATGAAAGCCCAACTTAAATAACATCTTCTCTAGGAGGAAGGACCATTCAACGCGATCATATGCTTTACTCCTATCTAATTTGACAGCTGCATAACCATCTAATCTCCTCTTTTTTGTCTTCATAAAATATGTCATTTCATAAGCTAGGACATTATCTGTAGTAAGGCGCCCATGCACAGAAGCACTTTGATTCAAAGAAATAATCTCACGTAAGATGACCTTCAGCCAATTTGACAAAACTTTGTATGCAATTTTATACACACAACAGTACAGAGACTGATCCGTGTCTAAGGTCTTCTAACCTTTCTAGGTTTTGCACTTTCGGTATCAACACTATAATGCCAGGGCGACGCAGCGCCAGTGTAGGTGCGAGCATGCGGCGCGGGCTGGCGGTGATATTGTGTGGCTGGCGCGGGCGGCGCGGCTCTGGGGTTATGTCCCTTCTTTGCCGAGCGCCCGAGACACGACACTCGACAAAGATTTTTTTTTTAACAAACCTTTGTCGAGTGCGGGATCTGGGGCACTCAGCAAAGATTTTATTTTTTTAAAAAAAAGGAACTATGCCAATTGCCGGATTAGGGAGCACTCGACAAAGATCTTATTTTTTCGAAAAAAAAATCTTCACAAACTAGCACCATTATTTCTTTGCCAAGTGCCAAGCTTGGACACTCAGAAAAGATAGGGTTTGCTGAGCGTCAAGCCATGAGACTCAGCAAAGAAGTAAGTTTACCGAGTGTATTTCCTTGACACTCAGCAAATAATTTTTTATTTTTTGTTTTCCCTCCAAATTTTTTCTGCTGTCCACACACAATACCTCGAACTACATGTTGAAATCTGGCACATTTCTCAATGTGTTTGCTATATTTTGTTAATTTATTTCTTTTAATTAAATCTTTTGGGATAAGCCAAATTTGAACCGCAAGTCATTCAAATAATGGAAAAATGATATTCATGTTGTTGAGGTTAGAATAATGGTAAAATCTGGGCCATGAAACATGACCACAAACTTATTGACAAATTATTTTTAAATTTTATAAATAGCAAATGAAGTCGCAAAATCATAAAATTTGTTAAGATGTCATGATATCATACATGGACGGTGTGGTAAAAAATTGAGAAGGTTTTGGTCAAGTTGTCACTACAACTGCTCCCTTTGCCGAGTGTTTTATTTTTGCCGAATGTCTCACTTTGCCGAGTGTTTTATTTTTGCCAAGTGTGACATTTTGCAAACCAGCTCTTTACCGAATGCTCGATAGGATACACTTGACAAAGACCCAGGCACTCAGCATAGAAGCCGTCTCCGATAGTGATACGGGTGCTTTCTTGTGTTAACCTACACCGCGCGCGTCGAGAGCATCGTCTATATATATCGTCATGGCTGAGTAGCATATTTTGGTTTGTTTTTCATCTTCTTTTGTTTGCTGAGCATTTTGGTTTGCTTTTGAACGGAGACAGGACCAACATCCGAAGTAGCACAGTATAATATCCAAATGGGCCCTAAAATAAAGGTAACGATATGACCCACAGTCCGGTTCCGTGCTTAATTTCCAGGTCATTTCGTGACGAGCCTTCCAATTCCATCCCCACGATGACCTACGGCGGATGCCCCCACAAATGCGTCCCGTCGTCGTCGCCACCCACCTATTCGCCGCCGGCGGCGTGCCTTTGTAGCCGGCCTAGAATACATCAGCTCACACTCATGGGCGGCCGCGGGCGCGCTCTACTCTACTCGGCGCCCTGCTGCCAAAGGAAGCACCCAACGCAAAAAGCGCGCGGCGACGCGGCAGCGCAGCGCGCCCTTAGTTTCCTATGGGCCGGGGCTGCCGGCCGGCCGGGCACCACGATCTCCGCCGCGACGGCATATGCGCACCTTCCAAGGTCGTTTATAATGTCATGGCCGCGCGCCAGTGGTGCAACACTGCAGGCTGCAGCTGCCGACGACCAAGCTAGTAGGTTTGTAACGATCGAGACCAGCATTTAATTACTTTATCCGATTCCATCCAAAGGTGAAGCATAGCACAGCTAGCAGCTTATCCCATCCCCCATCTGCTGGCTGGATCGTCGAGTTCTCCGTCCAGAGCTGCGCGCGGAGCGGCGGAGGCGTGCATGAACTTTCACGGCATTGTCCTCGATCGAGTCTGTTCTCTGGCCAGCAGATCAATTGGTTGTTTTGGAAAGATCGCACAGCGCGTTATTAGCTCATCATCACTAGCTACTTTGTTTGTTTGCTGCTGGTTCTCTTGTTAACGTACGTACGCGTTGTTGCGGAATCCGCCTCATTTAATTTTTTGTTAATAAATTAAGTAACCCCGCCCAATGCAAGCTTATAAATTCGTCTGTGTACTACACGCTGATCGATTATCTGCAACATCATTTGTACCCTGGTGGCCTGAAAGTTTCCTTGAGAGGCTAGCTAGCTAGCTAGAGAGAGAGGAGCAATGGAGGCGACGGTGCTGAGTGTGGGAAAGTCGGTGCTGGATGCCACGCTGAGCTACACCAGGTCCGCTGTGGCGGAGGAGGTCGCTCTGCAGCTTCGCATCCAGAATGACCATGATTTTGTCAGGGACGAGCTGCAGATGATGCAGTCTTTCCTGATGGCCGCGGACGAGGAGCCCGAGGACGACAACAGGGTGTCCAACACCTGGTACAAGCAAGTCGGCTCCGTCGCCTACGACGTCGAGGACTGCCTCCACGATTTCTCTGTCCATCTCGACAGGTCCTCGTGCTGGCCCCTCGTCAGGAAGCTCCGCGAGCGCCGACGCATCGCCGGCAGGATGAAGGAGCTTAGGGCAAAAGTGGAAGACGTGAGCAAGAGGAACATGCGCTACCAGCTCTTCAGGGACCCTGCATCCAGGCCTGCCGCCACCGCCGCCGAGCAGCGTAGCAGGACAGAGGCTGCGATATTCGGCATCAACGAAGCAAGGCACGCCAACAAGGCAGATCTCGTGCACCTCGTCAACAATGGCAGCGAGAAGCTTGGGGTGATCGCGGTCTGGGGAACAAGTGGCGACCTTGGGCAGACGTCCGTCATCAGAGCTGCATACGATCACGCGCATGTTAGAAGCAGATTCCCATGCCGAGCATGGGTCAGGGTGACGGATCCTTTCAGCCCCAGGGAATTCGTGCAGAGCTTGGTGGATCAGTTCACTTCGGACGTGGGAGTGCACGTCCTCTTGGAGACGGAGAAAGAGTTGGCTACGGAGTTCAGTCGCTATGTAGAGGACAACCGTTACTTGATCGTGCTTAATAATGTGTCCACCATTGAGCAGTGGGATCGCATTAAAATATGCTTTCCAAACAAGATGAAAGGGAGCCGAATCATAGTCTCCACAACACAAGTCGAAGTTGCAAACTTATGTCCGGGCCAAGAAATCCAAGTATCGGAGCTCAGCCAATTATCTGCTGATCAGACTCTTTATGCATTCTATGACAAGGTAACATTTATTCCAACATATATATTACTAAATCATAAAATAACTATATACCGTAGCTCGTGTTTATTATTTGCACACATATACTTTTGTTTGAAAGATCTTTGCACATATATATACTAGATCAGTATATATTGTCAAGTGAAACCATTCCGATTGCTATATATATGTAGAATTTTCTATATGCCGTGAGTTTTTTTTTTTTGAGAGAACAGGAGGGGCAGAAAAGCCCCTACTCGATCGGTATGCCGCGAGTTCTCAACAGCCACATGAATAAAATTGATTGACCTGGAAGAATAGTAAAAATAGGGTGCTAGAATCTCCACCTGTATCTAGCTAGATCTGAATAGGTCTCCACTGCATTCAAATCCTATGAACTCGACGAATAAGGAGAAGATATAAATTCTTTATTGAATACTATACGAATTAATCTTGCATAGCCATACTAGTAGCAAGTAGCAACCAACATGATGTTGTGGCCGCCCCAAATTAAAGCGGACTTGCATAATTTAATTTCTCACAGCCAACTATACCAAATACTAGATCCTAGGAATGTAATGATCCATGTCAAGCCAGCTCCATGGGATTGTATGATCACTTTTGGTGATTGTGTCTTCCAAAGTTGATCCATTTTTTTAACTATATATATGCCTGATTAATGCTTCAGTGTTTTTTAAAGCTTTATATATATAGGCTCATATACTTACTTTAATTAAATTGTTTCCTTCTGCTCAGGATTCACAAGATACTGAGGCAGTGACTGGCTCAAACGTGGCCACAACTAGTGCTCACAACTCATTGTCCCCTACAAAAAAAAATCCATCTGAAGGTGCCGATGGAAATAATGCAGCTAGAAATAACCTTACTCGCATATATTCTTTGGAGGAGGAATCTCGGCTCATTGGCCGTGATAGAGAAAAATCGGATATAATGGAGCTAATTCTAAATCAATCAGGTCAAGAACTTCCAGTGATTTCAGTGTGGGGAATGGGTGGCCTTGGGAAAACTACTCTAGTGAAAGATTCATACCAAAGCCAAAGTCTTAGCAGCATGTTTGAGAAACGTGCTTGTGTCACAGTGATGCATCCGTTCATTCTAGGGGAGTTTCTTAAGAACCTGGTTATGCAACTTGATGTGGAATCTTCTGAAAGGAGTGTGATTCATTTTGGTGGCAGCACAAGAAAATCACTGGCAACGTTGGAAGTCGAGGATTTGATTAAAGAGCTGGCTAGGCTTTTAGAAAACAAGAGGTGCTTGATTGTTCTCGATGATTTGTCTTCTACTGCGGTGTGGGACTCGATAATTAGGAGCTTTCCCAGAATCAATAATACAAGCAGAATCATAGTTACCACAAGGGAAGAGAATGTTGCAAGGCATTGCTCATCGAGACCAGAAAATGTATACAAGCTCAATGTTTTACAATACAAGGATGCACTTGACCTGTTCACAAAGAAGGTAATGATTCGATAATATATATAATCATGATGGATTGTTCTAATTGAATTTAAGTTATATATACTTTACTAGTAGAAAAAATAAATTAAATCGTACAAATTTCAGGTATTCAAGGAGACATCAGATTTGGATAGTCATCCTGAATTGATTCATGAGGCGAAAATGATCCTTAAGAAATGCAATGGACTTCCTCTTGCAATAGTTACCATTGGTGGCTTCTTGGCAAACCAACCAAAAACAGTTTTGGAATGGAGAAAATTAAATAAGCATATTTGTGCTGAACTGGAGATGAACCCAGAGCTCGAGGTCATAAAATCCATCCTTACAAAAAGTTATGATGGTTTACCCTATCATCTCAAGTCTTGTTTCTTGTATCTATCCATATTTCCTGAAGACCACAAGGTTAGCCGGAGACGCTTGGTGCGACGTTGGATTGCAGAAGGTTACTCAAGGGAGATCCGTGACAAGACTGTGGAGGAAGTAGCTGACAGCTATCTAATGGAACTAATAGATAGGAGCATGGTACTGCCATCTCAACAATCAGACTACAGCAGAAAAGCAATTGACTCTTGTCATGTGCATGATCTCATGCGTGAAATCGGCATCTCAAAGTCGATGGAGGAAAATCTTGTTTATAGACTGGAGGGAGCAGGCAGCAGCTCAAAGTCCCAAGGCATAGTTCGCCACCTTGCCATAAGTAGTAATTGGAAGGGAGATAAGAGTGAGTTTGAGAATTTGGTGGACCTATCTCGTGTGCGGTCCGTAACAGTATTCGGAACTGTTAGGCCCTTTTACTTCTCTGAAAAGATGAGGATGCTGCGAGTGTTGGACTTGGAAGGCACGGAAGGTCTAGTTGATCATCACCTTGGACAAATCGGGGAGTTGTATCACCTCAAGTACCTCTCTCTAAGAGGATGTGGTGATATCTATTACCTGCCGGAATCATTTGGTAACTTGAGGCAGCTCGAAACACTAAACATTGCATTCACAAATGTAAGGAAGTTGCCAAAGACAATCACCAGACTTACGAAGCTGCAGTTGCTGCGTGCTGGGACTGTCGGAAACAATGAAGCTGCAGTAGGGGGTCAGCTATGCCTTTTGACCCTGTTCTCAATGGCCTGTTGTGCGGCATGGTGCGCACCTCGGCTTTTGAAGAGGAGGCTCAATTTTGATGGAGAGCCAAACAGGGACGACGTCTGCACCGTGTGCTGCTGCTCCCTGATCCCTCTCCTCGCGACACGCGAAAGCCTACGTGGTGTTCAGCTGCCAAATGGGATTCGGAAACTGAAGGCCATGCAGACAATGGGCCTTGTGAACCTTGCACATGGGAAGAAGGTTCTACGCGACATAGGGACGCTCACACAGCTCCGCAAGCTAGCAGTGACAGGTATCAGCAGGAAAAACGCTGCAGAGTTATGCTTTGCTATTTCCAGTCTCAGCAGCCTGGAATCGTTACTGCTACGGGCAGACGGCAACATAGGCTTACTTGGCTGCTTACTTTTCATGCCCACACCTCCAAGAAACCTGCAGAGCCTCAAGTTGTATGGAACGCTGGGTCCTGAGCTGCCGACATGGATCGCAGGGATCCAGAGCCTCGTGAAATTAACTCTGCGGAGCACTAGGATGTTGGACGTTGATACCACCATAGAAGCCATTGGGAGACTACCAAACCTGACCATCCTGCGACTCAGGCGGGAGTCATTCATAGGTCACGAGCTCAGTTTCACTTTCCGTGAGGGTTTGTTCCCAAGTCTGACAGTGATGGAGTTTGATCGCCCACTGAGGCTGCAATCGGTGGAGTTCCACAGAGGAGCAATGCCTAAGCTTGAATATCTGAACTTCTGCGCGTGGTACAGCGAAACACGGATTGGTCTCTTGTCGGGGCTCTCAAACCTCAGAGGCCTCAAGCATTTTACGCTTAGTGGTAGTACCTACGACGACGAATTTGTGGAGGACTTGCGTGCACAGATTGAGAGGAACCCAAATGCACCCGTGTTCAAGAGGCAATGAGTGGAGAATAGGACCGGAAGGGAAGGGGCCGGCCCAACTGTATATCAGGCAGCAGCAACAGCAACAACAACAACAACAGTCTTCTTGTTCCCTGCCTGTATGTCATCACTCATCAGTGTGTGTCGTAACTTCCATGTGTAATGTAACTTTCATTTGTGCTAGCTGCTCATAGTTCCTTTTAGATGATTGTGTGACAGTAATTGGCAATTGTCATGCCACAATTGTGTTTTCCGCATCACCAAATGGAATTAGGGTGGTTCAAGTTGATTAGCTCAGTAACTGAAGTTCCTTCTTTTTGTATTTTATTCAATTGTCCTGTGAACCTCTTAGCCACCGAACCACCAAGTGTTGGTCGACGTAGCGTGCCGGCAAGCACGTGAACCTCGGGAGAAAAATTGGTGTCTCAATTGTGTTTGATTGGCATTCTCCCGGTGCTTGATTGTTTATATTGGTGATTGGTTCATCCCCTACTCGGTGGTATATTTATCTCATCCACTCTTTTACATTCCCGCAAACTGGAGTAGCTTACTTACTTGTATAGAAACTTTAGGTAGCTTTCTAGTGTAAGTAGTAACCTAGCTCTTGTGTGCCTAGTGATTATATCAACTAGAATTGTGGGATAGGTGGCTTGCAAACACCCCTTTAGAGCTAGAGCAAAAAGCTTCGTTTTGTTATTTACTAACCTCTTGCTCTAGTGAGTTTGTAGAATTTTTAAATAGGCTATTCACCCCCCTCTAGCCATATTAGGACCTTTCAACGCGGTCACCAGCGAGCTCTCCACGTCGTTCGTCGTACGTGCTGTGTCATACATCGACTACCGGTTCATGCTCCCCTGCGCCCACGGGAACCTCCTTGAGGAGCTAAGGGAGTCGTCGTCGCTGCCGGTGGCCCCGTCCTTGTTGACCGTGACCGAAGCTAGCTTCGGCCGCCGATCTCCGCCATTCTCTTCTTCCCGGCGTTGCGCCGGCACTGCTTTGGCATGCAGCCGCCAAAGTAGAAGGTGTCGTCAATGCATAGGCGACAGAAGACGTCTCCCACGGCACGACCCACCTAGCATTGAATACTATTTTTTTCAAGCCATCAATTGTATTCTCGTAAATACTTGTATTTACAGTACAAATTTCTCGTAAAAATTCTTTAGTGCGACTAATATTGTAGTCTTCAGGAAAGATGGACAAATACAAGAAACAAGACTTGAGGTGATAAGGTAAGCCATCATAGCTTCTAATGAGGACATTTGGTATCCTACGGAGCTCCAGATTCATCTCTAGCTCAGCACTAATATGTTCATTCAATTTTCTCCACTCCATGAGATTTTTTGGTTGCTTTGCCAAGAAACCACCAATGGTGACTATTGCAAGAGGAAGTCCATTGCATTTCTTCAGAATCACTTTCACTTCTGTTAATTCAGGGTACTGCTTATCCATATATGCAACTGTCCCAAACACCTGAATTTGTTTCAATTTAGGATTTCAGCACATATAAAAATATAAAATAATTGGGACTTTATTTCAATTTATTCCTTAGTTCAGTTCTGATGGACTAGACTTTCTATTCTTGAAGATAAGCACGATATTTTGGTAAAATAAAATCAGCTTTACCATGGGACAACTTCACATGGCCACGCTTCAATTCAAAGCTAGATTTCCTGGAAGCTGACTTCCCTAAGAAGCGCATGGAGTAAAAGTGTAGCGTTTGGGAGTCTGCTTTTATAGAACTCATGCAAGCACAAGCACAGAGGACGGAGAAAAAAAGGTTGTTGGTAAATGGAACGCATGTAATTAGGAAGGCTCAAGTCCATTTAGGTCTGTTGGTTCTTGGTTATGCTTCAATTTTAATTAATCTCTCTACCAAAATCAAAGGCTTAATATTGTTATTAAGAAAAGTTCTAGGTTATTTTTCTTCTTCTTTTGTAAATGACAAAAAAGATTTACTATAAATAGATTATTGCATTGAGTAGTATATGCCTTATGTTAGTATGAGTTGTGTATCAGCACAAACTCTTGGGACTTCATTGATAAGTTGCTATGTGCATGGACACGCTAGAGGATGATGCACAAAAAAGAAATCTTTCCCACAAATAATTTTGTATGCCTAATGTGGTTCCATGTCAAATAAAGTGGGCATGATTATATTCTATCATACCTTCTCTGTGAAGAGGTCATACGCATCTTTGTACTCCAGAAGCTTGAGCTTGTATATGTTTATGTCCTTCCTCGAACAATGCTTAGCAATATTCTCTTCCCTTGTTGTTACTATGATCCTGCTCCTTGTAATTGTTGTAGGGAAATAGTTTACAATAGCATCCCATTCTGTGATGGATGACATATCATCAAGAACAATCAAATAGCTCCTTTCATCTAAAAGACTAGCCAATTTGTCACCGTCCCGTTCATTACCGCCCAGTTATGTTGCTAAGCTACTGAGGAGCTCACTATGATTGAAAGGATGCTTGATCGTGACAAACATTCTACTGAGCTCTTGGCTTTGGTAGACATGTTTGACTAAAGTTGTTTTCCCAAGAACACCCATTCCGTAGATAGAGATCACCTCAAATTCTTGACTATGTTTATCTGAAATCTTTTTGATCACTTCTAATTTTTCATTTTCTCGCCCAATGAGCTGAGATTCCTTAAAAGCAGCTAGCGCCGTTTCCATGCGAGTCAGCCTCTTTCCATCCATAAAGGTTTTACTATCAGTAGTCCTCGTAGTGTTTGAACTAGAGGCTTCCTCTATTGCATCTGCTCCATCCTGTGAACCCTAAACACAAGCTATCCAGGTTAGGTGTTGCTCTGCTTTTCACAGGGTAACGCTTAATGGTTTGTCGAAGCATAAAAAAGGTTACACTTTTTATGTAGAGAACAAAATTGTGCTTCTTCAACGGTACTCTCCCCGTCCATCAATTTAAGGTGTATTTTGATATGGGAAAAGTCTTACAAAGTAGACTTTGATCCTTATTAGTTTTACATTGTTTTATCGATTGCTACAAAATTAATATTATCTTAAACCCACCTTGAATAGAAATCTATAGATACAACTTTTATACACTAAAACACATAATTTGGCTAGTTGTTGGTCTTCTTTTATAAAATTTGTTTTCCACTACTAAAAATATGCCTTGCATTGATGGACGGAGGGAGGCTGTGATAGATATGCAACAATTAAGATAACTAAGAAGGTAGGCCGATAGATAATATAGAAAATAAGTTTCATTGTAGGTTCCAACAAAACATCATTGCGATTTAGTTAAACTGGGAAGTTGAACTAGAAAACAGTAAAGTAGACTAAGTATCTGATTTCAGGGCTTTGAATGTTACCTTCTCATAGAAAGCATAAAGAGTCTGGTCAACAGACAATTGCTTGTGCTCTAGAAGCGCAATCTCTGTCGCAACACATAAGTTTGCCACTTTGATATGCTCTGTGCACACTATGAATCGGCTCCCATTCTTGTTATTTGGGAAGCATGTTTTGATCTGATCCCACTCTTCCATAGAAGAGAGATCACAAAGCACAACCAGGTAACTCTTCTCACTCGAAACTTTCTTGAACTCATCAACCAAATCATCTTCATTCATCATCCATATCCTCCATAAATCTTGGGCCCCAGGAGTTAACTTCTGCTTTGTCTTTGTTGCTTCATCTAGGATATTAACATAGGATTGCTCAATGATATTCTTCACCAACTTTGCTTGATTGAAAGGACGCATAATCCTGATCCATGCGTGGTACTCAAACTTCTTCTTCCTCTCAAGATCATCATAGGCCATTTTTATGATGGGTGTCTCCTGAAGAACACCACTTGTTCCCCATACAGAGATCACTCTAAGGTTGTCATCCTTCATGTTGATCAATTGAAGGAGCCCCGGCTCCTCCAGATTTTTTCAAAAAAAATGAGATCAAGCTTTGCTGTTTCGTGTTGCCTCCTCACTTCCTCAGTGCTAGCCATGTTGGACTGTCCATGGAGGTGATAGCCTTTGGAGCCAGGGCCCTTGATGAGGCGGTAGTTCACATTCCTCTGGCTGACATCCTCAACCTTGGCTCGAAGCTTCTTCATCTTGTTGGCCACACGGTGGCGTTCCAGCAGCATGAGAGGGATGCGCCAGAAGTGCCACCAGGATGGCTGCCCAGACGAACAGTGCATTGTGGTGCGTAATGCGATAAAAGCAGCAAGCCCCTCGGTGGCTTGTCTTCAGGAAACTAAACTCAATGAAATCTCTTGCTTCAAAGCAAAAACTTTCCTCCCCCTAACTTGGCAACAAACTGGTTCTTTGCTCCTTCTGATGGTTCCAGAGGTGGCATTCTAACTGCTTGGGACCATCGCTTCTGGTCGGCTTCTGGCCGCATAGATCTACAATATTCGATTACCACTACTCTTTCCTCAACGATTTCCAATTGCGACTTCACTTTAACAAATGTTTATGCTCCCTCGGATCACCGCCTTTCTTTCAATTTTCTAGCTGAGCTTCGGTCTCTGCTCCCCTTGGTTTCTGGACCTTGGGTCCTCATTGGGGATTTCAACTTGATTAGATCAGCAGAAGACAAGAACAATGGGAACCTCAATTGTTCCCTAATGGATTCCTTCAACCTTGCTCTTGACCAAATCTCGGCTCTGGAGATCCCTCTCCTTGGCAGATCCTTCACTTGGTCTAACCACCAGGCTGTCCCTGTTTTAGCTCGCCTAGATAGGGCTTTTGTCAACATCGAACACACTTTGGCCTTCCCGAACACCTCTCTCGCTTCCTTGCCTAAACCCACCTCTGATCATACTCCTATTCTCCTCACTATGTCTTCCGTCATCCCAACTTCCAACATATTCCGTTTCGAGAACGCCTGGCTTCACAACCCTACCTTTCGCCCCTCTGTCTTCCCAGTGTGGCTCCAGGCTCCGTCGTGTCCCGATGCGGCAGGTAAGCTGGCTGCGTGCCTCAAGGTGACAAGAGCAGCGGCTAAGACGTGGGCTAGGCGTATCAGGGCGCCTCCACAAATAATCCCTAACTGCACTTTCATTATAGAGCTACTGGACTTCCTTGAAGAACTGCGCTTACTCTCTTCTCATGAGTCCCAGGCTAGGACCCTATGCAGGCGCAAGCTCACTCAAGCAATCAAGGAACGGGCGGCTTATTGGAAGCAAAGAAGCAAATTTAGGGCCATCAGGGAAGCAGATGAAAACACGGCTTTTCACCATGCGCAAGCAACTGTCAGGCACCGAAGCAACAAAATCTGGGTTGTTGAATGCCAAGGGCAGGAATTCACCAATCACGATGCCAAAATGCAAGCCTTGTCTGCGTTTTTCTCAGCCATCATTGGCCAAACAGGGAGCTCGGTCTGGGGCTTCTCCCCGAGTGATCTATACAGGGATCAGAACCAACCCTCATCGTCACTGACTGCTCCTTTCACGGAAGATGAGATCAAGTCAGCCTTGAGAGCAATGAATCGCAATAGTGCCCCTGGGCCAGATGGTTTTGGCCCGTCCTTCTTCGTTGCAGCTTGGGATACAGTCAAACACCAGGTGATGAATTTTGTCAATGCCTTCCACGCAAACAACGTCCAGCTAGAGCGCATCAACAGATCCTTCATGGCTTTGATCCCCAAGAAGCCAGGTGCAACCGCAGTGGAAGCCTTCCGTCCAATCTGCCTGCAAAACTGTTCTGTCAAGATAGTTGGAAAGTGTTTGACAATGAGGCTGCAGAAGGAAATCGGAAATCTAATTGATCTGAACCAGACGGGCTTCCTTCATAGCCGTTCAATCTCAGAAACCTTCGTCTTTGCGGCTGAGGTTGTACAGACTTGCTGCAGAAGAAAGACACCAACGTTAGTGCTCAAGCTGGATTTTGCTAAGGCCTTCGACACTGTCAACTGGAATGCTTTGGACAATATCCTAGAGGCAAGGGGTTTCAATGGTTTGTGGAGACAATGGATGCGGAACCTCCTGGAATCCTCCAAGTCTGCCGTAATTCTGAACGGTGTTCCTAGCCCGTGGATCAACTGCAAGCGGGGTCTTCGCCAGGGAGACCCCCTCTCACCTTACCTGTTCCTCCTAGTGGCTGATACCTTGCAGGCGCTGATCAAGAGCAAGCCCGGCTTGATTCGTCACCCAATTGCTCCCAGCCTCGGGTGCGTGACACTTCAGTACGCGGACGACACCCTGATTGTCATGAGAGGGGAACCACAGGATGTTATACATCTCAAGGAGACCCTGCAGATGTTCTCAAATGCTACGGGGCTTAACATCAACTATCACAAAAGCACCATAGTCCCTCTGAATTTAAGCTCGTCAGCTCTACAAACCTGTGTCCAACAGCTACAATGCCGTGTAGACTCATTCTCACAGAACTACTTGGGTCTTCCGCTGTCTGCCACCAAGCTGCCGGTTGCGGCATTCAATCCTTACATCGCTAGAACAGATGCTTTCTTGTCCTCCTGGCAAGCGTCCCTGCTAAACAAAATGGGACTGGTGGTTATGATCAACTCAGTGCTTGACAGTCAGCTTGTCTACGCTATGTCTGCCCTCAGTGTGCCTTCTACCACAATAGCTGAGATTGACAGAAGACGTCGAGCCTTTCTTTGGGCCGGTGAAGCAAACACCTCCTCAGCTAAATGCTTGGTGGCTTGGGAAAAGTGTTGTACCACCAAAGATCTGGGTGGGCTGGGAATCAAAGACTTCGCCACCCAGAACATCTGTCTCCTACTAAAGCTCATTCACAGGCTACACTGCTCACAAAACTCTGCTTGGGGGACTTGGGTCAGGGAGAACTCCAGTTTGGCAACTTTACAAGGAGATCTTCAGGGGGCTCACTGGGAAACCCTGCGATCGATTCTGCCCTTATATCAAGCCATCACCACGGTCCAGATTAAGGATGGAGCAGCCACTTCATTCTGGAATGATGTATGGTATCTTGACGAAGCTTTAGCTGACAAACTTCCAGCGCTTTACAGCCACTGCACAAAGAAGGACGCCTCAGTCAGAGATATGATCCTTTCCCAACTCAGTGAAGCCTTTGTTCCAAGACTCACCCCGCAAGCCTCAGTGCAATTGCAGCAGCTCCAGCAAATAGTTGCTCAAACCTCTCTGGAATCAGGTAACGACATAAGGAAATCTCTGTTTGATTGTGGAAATGGAAGATTAGACTCATCTTCGATCTACAAGCTACTTAAGGCTAAGCAAAACCCAGCTGACCCCATGTCGGATTTCATCTGGGGGAACTGCTCCCCCCCAAGAGTTCAATTCTTCATGTGGCTTGCCTCCAAGGGAAGATTGCAATGCCGTGCAAACCTCTTCAAGAAGAGAATTGTACCAACCCAATCCTGTGAAGCTTGCCAAGGGTTGGAGGAAACGACGGATCACATCCTGCTACACTGCCCTTTTGCAAGAGGGTTCTGGAATGCCTTGGGGCTCTCAATCGCTGATGGACTTTCTGTACACCAATTACAGTCCTTGCCCAGGATCCAAAATGTTCCAGTAAAGCAGTTCAGTAGCTTCATAGCTCTATGCTGCTGGGAACTTTGGAAGCGACGAAATGCTCTCATCTTCCGCAATGAAAGTCTTACGCTTCGCCAGGTGTTACACGCCTGTGCCATGGATGCAGAAGCTTGGCGTCCCAGGTTCAAGAAGAAAGAGAAGGACATCAACACGGCTTGGTGTACTTTTCTTCATTCGATTTCAAACCAGTTTACCTAGACTAGCATGTATCTACGTGTAAAGTCTCCCTTCTAAAACAATCTTTGTAATCCTTTGTGACATTGGGTCAACTTTCAATAAAACCAGGTGGGAAAATCCCTCCGTTGGTTGCTCAAAAAAAACAGCAAAATCCTGGAGGGAGTCGTCTGCATCATAGGCCACGTCACGGACCTGTTTCACCCAGGTCTTGATCACCTCGTGCTCATCTCGCTCCTCATGTGCTTCCATCAGGAAAGTCATCATCATCTCAAGCTCATGCCTAATGAAAGCTTGGTCTTGCTGGATGCCAAGATACTTATGTTTGCAAATTATATATGAATCTATTCCTGTCTTCTGTTTCGAGGTGGCAGGAGGAACAAAGCGACATCGTCCTCTATCTTATCTTGGTAGCACACTCAAAGGACAGATGCTAAAGTAATGCATTCTTTACGCAGGGTAGTAAGCTGAAAATCTCATGCTCTATTGAAGTACTAATTAACTCCTTAATTAGGAACATGTTCTTACCTTTTAGGGCACACTCCTAATCAGCAGCAAAAAAATCGTAGAAATCAAAGTATGGTAGAGACAAGTGCAAGGTGTTTGTTCCATTTTGATGACCTCAAAACTTCCTTCTCTGTACATTTTATCAGGAAGCTTGTTTTGTTTCTTTTTGTTCCACACGGCAGATAGAACAGAATCACTGCTTTCGTAGCTTTAAGCAACGTTATTACCTAGCTAAAGCTAAAGCACCATGCATCCCTGTCATCTGAAGGACTGAAGCCAAAGCAAAGGAGCTGGTCCGTGGGAGAAGGAATAAGGAGGAAGAGAGACATTTACCTTACACCTTTGCTTGTTGCAGCCAGCTCCAGGGAGGGTAATTAAGAAAACTGCATAGTCGACACCCAGCGATCTGTGGCTCCTCTGAGCATGCCACCTTTCTTGCCATCTATGAACGCACCGTGTGAACATTAGCCTGAAATGTTGCAGCTTCCGGTTCTTCCTCCATCGCTGTGTGAATCCGTACCCAAAAAAAAGTACTGAACAAAAACAAACAGATGGGTGAAGAACGGTTTTCTTCCATCCCCCTCATCGCAATAAAGGATAGAGGCCTTGTTCAGTTAGCGAAAAGAAAAGTTTTTAGATACTGTAAAAAATTTATTACTATAACAATTAGTGTCCAATCATGGACTAATTAGACTCAAAAAATTCATCTCGCGAAATACATACAAACTGTGCAATTAGTTTTTTTATTTATATTTAATGCTCTATGTATATGTCTAAACATTCGATGGGATGGAGTGAAAAGTTTTTCGGTGAAAACTAAATAGAGCCAAAATCGGACTTTCTATGTGCATTATGGGAAAACCGAACCTTTTAATTCGTGGAATGATGTGAGATTTTAATCGATAGGGTCGAGGTACTGCTGCTGCGAGTGGGAGCAACCACCACCTCCTCGCCGATTAAAATCAAGTGGCGAGCGACAAGCTCATTCCAGATGTCGTTGGGTGATGAGTCAACAACCATTGAGAGCGCCAGGAGGTGGAGGTGGAGAGGAATGAGAGGCATCCATGGCGAGCCGACAACACGAACAGGAGCAAGAAAAAATAGGCCATCTTGCTAAAAAGCTCACAGGCCAAATGTGCCTCAGCTCATTCATACTCGCCCCCCTGACCCAGCCCACCTACAACACTTCCCAGCTCACCTCCCGACGACCACTTTGTGCCTTCGTCTTGTCCATCCCCTAGTCCCTACGACCCTACTCCCTCCCGTCCCGCATGCCACCATCCAGCAGCACCGCCGCGGGGCGAGGCCGAACCCTCCTCTGTTCACTGAGGTGGAGCATGCCCTTCCAGACCACCTTCCACCGGGGCGAGCGCTAAGTCACCTCGAATTCTTCCTAGCTAGTAGCGTGTGCCATCCCCCATCGCTCTATGGGGATGATGTCAGCCTAGATCTGCTGGTGAGGCGCTCTCTCGCTGCTTGGTAACGAGCCTGTTCGTTTAAGTTTATCTATCAAATCTGTCAGCTATTCAGCAGTATTTTCTTCACACAACAAATCAGCGAACAATACTTTCAGCCATGATTTTTCAACCAAGCGAACAATATTGTGTTCTATATCTGTTCCAGTCTTTCTCTGAGTCCGCGTCTTCCTCTGTGGATCGAGCTGCTGCAATTCATCCAATCAGTTGTAGCAGTACAAACTTTCCGTCTGTGTCAGCCACTCAACTCGACCGAGGTTGCATTGCATTGCAGAGGTAATAAGAACTAGAAAGAGAGATACAGCATACTGTATTAGCTAGGAAGTGATGAGCAACAGGACGTACGCCAAGGAGCAGAGCAACCCTAAATTACGATCCTAGTAAACGCGTCAATCTTCCAAGGGAACAACCAAATCAAGCAACGACCAGCATACTACTACTTAGAGACGAAACACTACAACTGCAGTAGCAGTAGAATTACAGACATGACGGTACATATATACGCAAGGCGGTTTGATCGTTTGTGGTGGAGACTCATTTCGATGCCGTGTAGTGCAGGTGCGGCGCAGCCAACGTGCACGGCTCCATCCAAGCATTACTTTTCAGCAGAAGCACCAGTATAAGCTGAATTTCATCGAGAAGAAGAACAGGAGTGAACCGGCCAAAAAATGATGCTCCTACATACATACATACACATATATACATGGATTAATTTAAATGAAAAACAACCGGACACAAAGTTCAATTTGTAGTACTCAGAAGGGAGGGGAGCAGCGAATTACCTGGCTTCAATATATAGGTTGACTAGGTACGTGCATTCCCTATACGCACGCAGCTCACTCCCTCTTCAAAACGGGCTTATTTGGATTCCTGGCGACCTGATCCTGCACTCTTCCCAACAGTTCCTCACTGCAGTCAAAACCCTTCATCATAACTCCCTCAATGCAGTCAAAAGCCTTGATCACAACTTCCTTGAGGCTCTGGAGAGACGATAACCCTGAGATGGAAGTTGTGTCGCTTACTGCATATTCAAACACCAGCAGCTCAAGCCTAGGCGTTGCCCCTACTTCAAATTCCACCGATCCAAGGTTATTCATGAGGTACAGGTGCAGCACCATCAAACTCGGGAACGACTCCGGATGGAAAGTCAGACGGAGCTCTTCACCCTCATTGAATGGATGCAACACCAGGCGCAGGATGGCCAAGTTTGGTAGCTTGCCAAGGACTTGCATGGTGGCATCAACCTCCCTTAGAATCGTATTTTCAAGCACCAACTTCACAAGACTCTGGAGTCCCCCGATCCATTGTGGCAATTTGACCAGAGTGCCATGCAGCTTGAGATTCTGCAGGTTTTCGGGAGGCGAGGACACACCCTCCAAGCAGCCACGTAAACCCGACTCATCAATTGATATAATTGACAAGGATTCCAGACGGCTAAGCTCAGCAAGAGTGGAACGTAGCTCTTGACAGTTCTTCTTATTAAGGCCTGTCACATCTAACTTGCGCAATTGGGTGAGCTTTCTTATGTCCCGTAGAACAACTTTTCCATTGTCTCTGATGTTCACAACACCCAGTGTGTGTAGGGATTTCAGCTTCCTAACACCTCTCGGCACTACAACACCAAATGGATTTAGTCTTCTCGATGCTAAAGTAGGAAACACAATGTGGCACCAGAAACTGCACACGTCATGCCAATTTGGATTACCATTCAGTCTTTCAACACCCTTCAAAAGCTTAGGCGCACAGCATGCCCCACAAAGCTTTGCCAGATTTTTTGGTAGTCTTAATGAAAAATGGCCTCCACTTTCCAAATACTGTTAATGACCGTACGTGAGATAAGTGTACTGCACTCTCAAACTCACTCTTATCACCCTCCCAATTGCTACTTATGGCAACATGGCGAACCTTGGCCCGTGTGTTTGAGCTCCTACTACCCTCCTCTAGTCTAAAAACAAGATTTTCATCCACTGACTTTGAGATGCTTATTTCACGCATGAGATCATGGAGTTGACAAGCGTAAATTCCTTTTCCACTAGGAATTGGTTTCCTAAGTGGCAGGATCACGCTCCTGTCAATGAGTTCCATGAAGTAGTTGTCAGCTATTTCTTCCATGGACTTGCCACGTACCTCATTTGAGTAACCCTCTGCAATCCACCGTTGCACCAAGCGTCTCCGCCTAATGCTGTAGTCTTCAGGAAAGATCGACAAATATAGGAAGCAAGACTTGAGGTGATAAGGCAAGCCTTCATAACTTTTAATGAGGACATTTGGTATCCTCTGAAGTTCCATATTCATCTCTAGATCAACACTAATATGAGCATTAAATTTTCTCCACTCCGCGAGAGTTTTTGGTTGCTTCGCCAAGAAACCACCCATTGTGACTATTGCAAGAGGAAGTCCTTTACACTTCTTTAAAATCAGTTTTGTTTCGTCTGCCAACTCAGCGTATTGTTCATCAGAATATTTAACTGTCCCAAAGACCTACATTTGTTCAAATTTAAGATTTCAGTACATAGAAAATATTGGAGAAAATAGCCTTTTGATTTATTTCTTAAATCGGTTATGATGGAATATGTATTTTCTCTCATGAAGATATATAACATCAATATTCTAGAAAAGGAAATTAGCTTTTCCGCATCGTTAGAATATAGCCGTGGTCCTTTGAAATATAAGGTATTGCTCCATTTGTCCTAAAAATAAAAGTATTGGAACTTTCAAATTTTATACAAATTATAATATGTTCTAGAAGGTGAATTAACTATTTAACTCCATTAGGACCTAATCATATGCACCTACTATTAATGCCTAACCCAACAAGCAGACCCAAAATTCATTAAATATGGTAAGCACAAGATGTCTTTGGTAATGAAAAGATTACATGCGTCATTTGCTTCACCCTCATAATGTGTCCTAGAATTCATAAAGGTACCTCATATTTCAAAGAGGAAGTCAATCATTTTTGTCGTTTAGTTTGATTTGGTTTTCTTCTTAACCATTTTCCTAGATAGAACATATCTGGAAATCACCATTGTTATCATGTTATCTTCTCCAATTAAATCAGTTTGTTTTTCCAATAATGTAACTATACGTCAAAGAAAATGCACATGATTATATGTTGTATGCTGTCATCATACCTTTTCTAGGAAGAGTTTTTTCGCATCTTCATCTTGCAAAAGCTCGAGCTTGTGTATGTTTCTCTCTTTCTTCGAACAATGCTTGCAAATTTTCTCTTCCCTTGTGGTTACTATAATCCTGCTCGTTGTAACATCTGTAGGGAAATATTCTACTACAGCATCCCATTCTGTGGTGGACGACATATCGTCAAGAACAATCAAGTAGCTCTTTCCTTCTAGAAGACTAGCCAATTTTTCACCTTCCCCCTTCTTATCACCCATCTGTATAGCTAAGCTATTGAGGAGCTCACCAAGATTGAAAGGACGCTTGATTGTGACACATGCACGCTTCTCAAACATTGCATTGAGCTCTTGGCTTTGGTACACGTGTTTGACTAAAGTTGTTTTTCCGAGACCACCCATTCCATATATAGAGATCACTTCAAACTCTTGGCTACAACAATTTGAAATCATGTTTATAATTTGTCCCTTCTCATTCTCTCTACCGATGAGCTGAGATTCCTTTAAAGTATTCAGTATTGTCTCCATACGAGTCAACACCTTTCCCTTTGTAGAGTTTTCACTACTATTAATGGTGTCCATAGTGTTTGAGCAAGAAGCTTCATCCATTGAATTTATTGCACCTTGTGAAGCCTAGACACAAGCGATCCAGGTTACGTGTTGCTTTGTATTCGATGGTAAGCTTATGTGATAGATCTATAATATTTAGTAATATAAGATGATATAGCTATGAAGGTAGGCTCGATGCAGGATATATATGAGTTTTTGCATTGCAAGTTTCAAGAAGGATTTAAATTTAACCTGAGAAATAGAACTAGAGAACTGTATAGTAGATTAATTAAACTAGACGATTCAGAGCTTCGGATATTACCTTCTCGTAGAAAACATAAAGTGCCTGGTGAGAACACAATTGTTTGTGATCTGGTAGTACAGTCTCTGGCCCAACACATAAGCTGGCAACTTCAACTTGATGTGCACACACTATGAGACGGCTTCCTTTGTTGTTGCTGGGAAACAATGCCTTAATCCGGTCCCACTCCTCAACATTGTATAGGTCAGTAAGCACTATGAGGTACCTCTTCTCGTTCAAATATTTCTTGAATGCACCAACCAAGTCACCTTCTCTCATCACCCCCATCCTTCGCAAATCTTGGGCCCCTGGAGTAGAGTCCTGTTGTGTTGTCGTCGCCGTTTCTTCAAGAGAATCAACATAGAATTGTCTAACTATGTTTTTCAAAAACTCAGTTGGATTGAAGGGGTGCATGATCTGAATCAAGGCATGGCATTCAAACTTGTTCCTTCTTTTCAGGTCGTCGTAGGCTAGTTTGATGATAGATGCCTCCTGCAGAACATAGCTTCTTGGTCCCCATAAAGCAATCACTCTGAGGTTCTCATCCATCTTGTTGATTAGCCTAGTGAGATCCACTTTTGCTTTGTACTTCTCCTTCCTTGCTTCCTCCATGCCTGACATTGTTTCGCCAGTCATCATGCTGGACTGACCAGTGCCAATGGCAGGCTTGGTGTCCGATCCCTTGATGAGGCGGTAGCGCACGTTCCTCTGGCTGACATCCTCAACCTTGGCTCGGAGCTCCTTCATCTGCTTGGCTGCACGGCGCTGGTCAAGCAGCTTGCGGAAGATGCGCCACCATGATGGCTTCCCAAGACGAACTGCAAAGTCCTCAAGGCAGTCCTCGGCATCATAGGCGACCTCACGGACCTGCTTCACCCAAGTCTTAACGACCTTGTGCTGATCGCGCTCATCATGTGCGGCCATCAGGAAAGCCAGCATCATCTCGAGCTCATCCCTAACGAAAGCATGGTCGCGCTGGACGCCGAGCTGCAAGGCCACCTCCTCCGCAAGGGCAGATTTAGCGTAGCCAAGCGCAGCACTCAGCACGGACTTGCCCACACTACTCAAGGCAGTCGCCTCCATGGCTCTCCTCTAGCTCCGATGTGTTGTGTGGATATGGTGGAGCTGATGCTGATAATTAATGCTTGGTGCCCACCCAGAAGCCAAGAATGGGTTAAAAAGAGGAGCTAAGCGGCTAAGCCACTTGACAATATTTTGACAAAAAGGAAATTGTGAAAACTTGCTTGGCAGGTACGATGTGTCCTCAAGTCTTAATAATTAACAAAAGGCTTTTCTATTGACATGCTCGTCTTGTTTCTTTATTTCAGCGGGAACATAAAAGAGTCAGTAGTGCAGTGCTAACCAGTATATATAACTACTGCTCCACATCCGTGGCTGGTTGAGAAATTAAACCCAAAGTGCATGTAGACAGATGAGATGACCTCACCCGAGGTGGTTGATATGCACTCAATTATTAACATTGATAATCAAGCAGGCAGATGCACTTGGCTGATTAGTTTTGCCCGTGAGCGCCAAATTATATATATATATGCCAAGAACAAGAATGGCGACGGCCGGCCCAAAGACTCGCTCACCCACCGGTGGTGGAAAAATTTTAAGTAGAGTCTAAGTGAGCTCACCTTACCGTGGCTGGTTACGGAGATAGCTCTCACTGCTTGCGTGGCGGCGACGGTGACGAGGCCGGCTTGCCGGGGACGAGGTCATATGCAGTTTGGACTTTGGGAGCGCCCGTGCCAATGGCGGTCGGATGGGACGTCGGGATCATTGGGTGCCGGTCAGACAATTCCAAGGATTGGAGCAACTATATGGAAATGTTGAGTGCGTCAGTCATTGGAAAATATATAGGACTGAGTAGGTTACTAATTATTATTAATACTCTTCTCCTACTGTCTAGTCACTACTCACAAACATAGACAAATGTGTCGCTAGCCCAATTTGGTGCATGGAGACGATGGTGCAAACTGTGCAGCAAGTTTTCCCATGTATTCCCGTGCAGATACATTGGAGTTCCCTTGTCGCTCACCCGTAAAGATGGTCATGCAGCCTACGGCCCGGTAGCCTGGCCCAAGAGATCAGGCGGTGCCTGGGCCGCCACCCAGGCACGCGACACGGCTAGGCATGACCCGAAATGGTGTAGGCATGGTGACGACCTGGTCTACCTAACAGCCTTTTGCAAATAGAAAAAATATCACGGGTCATGCTTCTCGAGCCAGCATGGCATAGAAATTGACCCATGGCCCGTGCCTTTGGCCGAAGGCTAGGCACGAAGCACGCTGTGGCACGGCCCGTGAGGCACGATGGCCCATGGCAGCCCGACCCGCATCGGGCCGTGCCGGCCCGATGTCGTGCTAAGCCGGGCTAGGCTGACCTGTCGGCCATCTATACTCGCCCGTCTTTGCTAGACTAATGAACACGCATTTGTTGATGCGATCGCTGCTAGGATCCCCACATGGAAGGTGTGGCTGCTCACTCACGCCGGATGTGTTCGGCTCACCAGGTGATGCTGTCAGCGATCCTGATCCACATCAGCATTGCCGTCTTCCTATCCCCTTGGGCATTATAGCAAATCGACCACCGACATTAGGTGTTCTTGTGGGCAGGGACCGTGGTGACCAATGGTGGGAGATGCAAGGTTGCCTGGCCGGTTGTCTGCTGCGCGACGAACCTAGGGGTTGGGAGTTCTTGATCTCAAGTTCTTCGGCCTCGCTTTTAAGACTAAGGGGGGAGTGAATTGGCAGAACGCACAACAGATGCTGGGTGACCCTTCCTTCCAAACTTGAGAAGGCGGTCATGGCCATGGACACGGTAAGTATGAAAGTCTCCATCGGCGATGGCGGTTTGTATGGCCTTTGGACAAACAACTGGGCAACAGTAGGACCACTCTATCTCTTCGCCCCGGAGCTTTTCGCGGCAATCTCCATACCATGGAAGAAAAGAACATTGAGGGATAGCCTGCTCAACAATCGTTGGGCGCATGACATTGTCGGTGTGCCCAGCGTGCAGGTTCTTTGCCAGTACCTCCGTATTTGTAGGATTCTTGGTGATGTCGCGCTCGACCCGGTTGTTGGGGACCGTTTTGTCTAGAAATGGTCACCCGATGGGATGTACTCGGCTTCCTCGGCATACCAGGCTTTCTTCTTCGGTTCATCCTCCTTGCTCGACGCCAAAGAGCTTTGGCAGACCAAGGCGTTGGCTCGCGTCAAATTTTTCTTCTAGAATGTGCTTCGTCGTATCTTTGGACTGTCGCTCGATGGAAGAGGCACATACTATAGGATGATGACACCTATGTTCTGTGTCAGCAGGAGCCACAAACTGGTGATCAATTTTTCCTCAGCTGTATTTTTGCAAAGGAACTTTGCAAAAGGAAGAAACTGTGGAGCTTATCTCAAGGGCTCAGCTTTTCTTGAGTCGTGCATATATCATGGGTTCAGACACAGTTTTTTTTTATTAATGTGGACTCCACATCGATCAAACTGGCCTCGCCTCGTTGGCGGCAGTACTTGCCTGGAGCCCGCATACCTACAATCTCAAACATCCAGGATTTATGACGGCGCTCCACATCCGGCTTTAGGCCTTGTTTAGATGTAAAAAGTTTTTGGATTTTGACTCTTTTTATTTACATTTAATACTTCATGTATGTGCCGTAAGATTCGATGTGACGGAGAATCTTGTAAAGTTTTAGGTTTTTGGGAGGCCTAGGTTACAGCTCCATTTGCTGCGACTCTATCGGAAAAGATAGATCCAGAGTTCATCTTCTTCCTTCGTCCTCAGTGATTCAAAACGAGGCAGCCGGTGCTCGTCCGCCGCATCCTCGTACGATTGCTTCTCCTCCACCTACTAAGGATGTTATTACTTGTCCGTCGCCTCCTACTCCGCTTGTTTCTCGTCCAAATCCTGAGGATGTTCCTCGTCCGCAGCCTCCTTGTCCAATTGCTTCTCATCGAGCTCCTTGGCCTACATTGACTGCAATAGAGTATTGTACTCCAGTCAATTCGACCACCAACAATCCTGTCCTCTGGCAACGAATGTGGCATATAGGCAGCTTCCTCCTACTGGATCTGCTGGGCCGCAGTTCATGCCAATGGGGTATTCTCCTGTTCCTGAACATGCTAACCTTCAGTTCCGAAGAACAATGCCGTATTATCCTGCGACACAATCGCTATTGGCTAAGAGCAAGTACTATAATAGGTTGTAAGCCAGCTAAATGCAGAGGTGAAGGAAAGAGAAGAGGAGAGAGAATAAAAGCGGGTTGTAAGCTTACAGCCGCCTAAGACATAAAAACCAAGAAAATTTGTGAGAGAAACAAGTGAACCATGTATTAATAGTGATGAGCTAACCATTATATAAGTGGGCTATAAGAAAGCTGTAAAGAAAAACCAACAGCTGGCTGTATTATTAGCCTTACTCTAATGGATATACGAAGGATTTAGATGGATCCAAGATTCCATTTCATTTAATGCCAAATGCAATAGGCCTTAATGGCTATTTCTGGGGGGTGGGAGGTCAGGAGGTCCAAGGCCATCGATTATTAGACCTTGTTTAGTTCCCAGAAAAATTTACAAAATTTTTTAGATTCTCCGTCACATCAAATCTTTAGACACACGTATGAAGTATTAAATATAGACGAAAATAAAAACTAATTGCACAGTTTGGTCGAAATTGACGAGACAAATCTTTTGAGCTTAGTTAGTACATGATTGAACAATATTTGTCAAATACAAACGAAAGTGCTACAGTGTCAATTTTCCAAAAATTTTTGGAACTAAACAAGGCCTTAATGACATTTCAGGATGGATGGGTCCATACCAACACCCAAAAAAAATGAAGAAATAAAGAACTTCAGCTTACGCCACCGTACCGATACAAAGATTACAAGGGGTTTGTACACACTGCAAAATGAGTGAATTGAGACAATAAACGAACAGCTTGGAATGGTTCAACAGCGTTACATTGATTGAAACGGATATCTTTGAGGTTCCTGTACACAAGGGGACTGTACAAATGTAACTTATCAATAAACCAAAGAAAAAAAACACAAACACACACAGTTCGGCGTTACACAATTAGGAGGGGAGCAGCCGAGCAGGCGCACACAAAATCACAATTTGAAAGGAATATCTTCAGTCGGTTGACCACACCACACGTACACCGTTCTACCTCTTGAAGACAGGGTTATTTGGATTCCTGGAAAGCTGCTCCTGCACCATATCCCTCACCCTCAGGTCTCGGCTAACATCGTCAAGAACAACTTCCTTGAGGCTTGGGAGAGATGAAAGCCCAGAGATGGAGCTTATGGAATTATAACCAATCAGCAGCAGCTCGAGCTTAGGTGTTGCTCCTTCTTTGAATTCCACAGATTCAAAATGCACGCCTTCGAGCTGCAGGACCATCAGACTCGGGAATGCTTCCCGATGGAAAGTGAGGCCGAGTTCTTCACCCTCGAATGAGTCCTTCAAAAGACGTAGGATGGCCAGGTTTCGCAGCTTGCCAAGGACCCATATGGTGGCGTCCAACTCTGACAGCTTAGTCTTTTTAAGCTTCAACTTCACAAGATTGTGGAGCCCCGCTATCCATCCAGGCAATTTGACCAGACTGCCGGCCAGCTTGAGGCTCTGGAGGCTTGTTGGGGGCGAGGACACACCATCCAAGCAGCCATGTAAACCTGGCTCCACCACCGAATGCACTGTCAGCGATTCCAGGCACCTGAGATCATCAAGGGTGGAGCAGAACTCTTGACAGTTTTTCTTGTTGATGCCGCTCACTGCTAACCTGCGCAATTGGGTGAGCCTTTTTATCTCCTTCAGGATGCCTTTACCCACAGCGATGTCAACACCACTCAGTGTCTGCAGCCCTCTCAGCTTTCTTAATCCTCTCGGAAGTATAACACCATATCCGCTTAGCTCCTTGAGTATCAAAGGGGCATGCCAGTGCCAAAATAAAGAGCACAAATCACTCCTATTTGCGACATCATCATGCATAATCTGAGGTGAGCACCACAGGGCACAAACAAACAATGATAAAATCGTCAAAAGGCATATCTTGTTCTGCAATAGCTTTGGCAAATTTCTTACAACTTCCTCGTATGTGTCAAAAGTTTTGCCCCCAGCATGGATATACTGTAACTTCCTCAGATTGATTGTGGTGTTTGGCAGTTTTATTATCCTTGTATTTTTAATATCCAATGTCTGCAGCTGCTTCAGATTACCCAATGAATCTGGAAGGTGAAAAATATTGTCGCATTCTCTTATAGAAAGGTACTTCAGGTGAAGAAGTTTGCCAATTTGCATAAGATGATGGTCCATCAGATCTTTTGTATTTTCCAAGTCTAGCACTCGCAGCAGACGCACCTTGTCAGAAAGGAAAAGTGGTCTCCACTTTCCAAACACCGTTAATGACCTTATACGAGACAGGCCCATCATGCTCTCAAACTCTGCCTTATCTCCCTCCCAATTGCTGCTTATAGTGAGGTGGCGTATTGCCCCATGTGTGTTTAAGTTACAACCTTCTTCCAGCCTAAAAACAAGATTTTCCTCTGTTGACTTTGAAATACTGATTTCACGCATGAGATCATGGACTTTGCAAGAGTCAATTTTTTTCCTGCTGAGAACTGATTGCTGCAATGGTAGTATCATAACCCTGTCAATGAGTTCCATAAAGTACATGTCAGCTCTTTCCATCACAGACTGGCCACGCACCTCCTTTGGGTAGCCTTCTGCAATCCACCGACGCACTAGGCGTTTCCGGCTAATAGTGTAATCTTCAGGAAAGATAGACAAATACAAGAAACAAGACTTGAGGTGATAAGGTAAGCCATCATAGCTTTTAACAAGGACATTGGGTATCCTCTGAAGCTCTGGATTCATCTCCAGCTCAGCACTAATATGTTCATTCAGTTTTCTCCACTCCATCAGAGTTTTTGGTTGCTTCGCCAAGAAACCACCCATGGTGACTATTGCAAGAGGAAGTCCATTGCAGTTCTTCAGAATCAGTTTTGCTTCGTCAGCTAACTCAGGGTACTCATCCAAATATGTAACAGTCCCAAACACCTGAATTTATTTGAATTTAAGTTTTCAGGACATAAAAAATACTTGGGAAATATTATTTCTAATTTATTTCCTAAATTGGTTATGATGGGACATAAATTTTATTCCCTTGAAGATAAACAAGATATTTTGGATAAAGAAAAACACCTTTTCCACCTTAGAATATAGCCATGGTCTGTTACATGCACACACGTAATTTCACACTCTTAGACTACTAGAATAATTTGTTTCTTTTTTTAGTTTGCGGTAGTTTTATCATAACCATTTCCTAATGAGAACATATCTGGTGTGGCTATGGGTTCGAGTATTACTATGTCAGCAAAGCTCAGTTGGTCCTCTTAAAGCGCAATAAAAATCCATAAAAATATGAACAGATATAGTTGCTATCATCTACCAACAATCATGCAAAACATTAAGCTTTAACAAAAACCCTGTACACAACAACAATAACAACAACAACAAAGCCTTTTAGTCCCAAGCAAGTTGGGGTAGGCTAGAGTTGAAACCCAACATGAGTCCGTACCTCGATAGCTGCTTTCCAAGCACTCCTATCTAAACAAAGATCTCTAGATATATTCCAACCCTTTAAATATCTTTTTATTGCCTCCCCCCATGTCAGCTTCGATCTTTCTCTACCTCTCCTCACATTGATATCTCAACTTAGGACTCCACAATGCATTGGTGACTCAGAAGGTCTCCTTTGGACATGGTCAAACCACCTCAACCTATGTTGAACAAGCTTTTCTTCGATTGGTGCTACCCCTAGACGGTCGCATATATCCTTGTGTTGCAGATGACATGTGAATATTACCTATCTAGTCTAGCTCTTGTGCCAAAGCAGCCCGAGATCATGGTGCCATTGCCAGCAATGAGTGCATGGACGTGTCTCATGTCAAGATGCCTTTGCGCTATTGCGGCATTGACATGTGCTCGGTAAGCACTTGTTCCCAGACAAGCTGCACACGAGCTCAACGATGATACACTCTGCCTTGTGTGTGAAGGAGACCCAAGCTCGATGGTTGAGGTGGAACACGTTGCTGCACGGCGAGTAGTGAACAAAGAGATGGATGCCATGCAGCGGAACAACACGTAGGAGCTCGTAGACCTACTACGCAGCCATCGGCTAATTGAATTGCGATAGGTCCTCAAATTGAAGAATGAGGGCCAGCGCAATTGTAAAACACAAGGGGCGCCTCGTCACCAAAGGGTACATGCAGCAGCTTGGGTTGACTTGCCTCAAATTTGTGTTGCTTCTTCTCGGACTTGCCGTTCATGAAGGGTGGTGCATCTGTCACATGGACGTGAAGTTGGCATTCCTAAACAGAGCGTTGTAGCACGTCTACATTTTGTAGCCACCAGGTTCGTCATCATTGGCCAAAAAAGGGAAGGTGTTGCTGATGAAGGCATTGTACGAGCTGCACCACTAAGCGCCCTAGCACTTAGAACACATACCTTGACTCCACACTAAAGAACCTAGAATTCAAGTAGAGCAACCACGAGTACGTTATCTACAGGTGTAGCCATGTTGGTGTGTCTGCTTGTATGCTCATCTACACCTATGTCTGGTGATCATTGGACCAAATCAAGCAAAGATCAACATTTTCAAGGACAAGACAAAAGCACAATTCCTCATGAGTGGCCCAAGCTTGGACTCCTCTCCTACTTGGGGTCATGGTATGACAGGACAATGGAAGAATCACAATGAATCAAAGAAACTGACATACACATTCTCAACACGGCCGACATGAACTACAATCCCTCACCCTCACCCACAGAGGAGCGGCTCAAATTAATTCGCAAGGCCATGGCGTAGGAAGCCAACACTAGGGCATATCAGCAAATCATCGGTAGTTTGTTGCATTACCTCGTCCAAACGTTGCCTGATCTCGCCTTCTCGATGGGATATACATCCGCATAATGGCCCAAGTCCACCTTGGATGTGAAGGCGGTGATGCAAAGCAACGCTGGTATCTCGGCTCCAGCGGCAGCAACCACATACGAGCACGGGAACATCGTGAATCACAAGGCACAATTCATCACAGAAGGCTTCGTGCAAAGGGAAGGCATCAATTTCGAGCGAGCATTTGTGCTGATGGCTCGGATGGAGTATGTGGCACCTTTTGCTGGCACTAGCGTTGGCAAAGGACCATAGCGCCCACCACATGGACGTGAAGTCCGCTTAGGAAGCTCACCGAGGTAGCCCATGTGAAGTAGTCATCAGGTTTCATCGTTAAGGGGAAGGAGCACGTGGTGCAGCTGCGCAAAGCCCTCTACGGACTAAGATAGGCAACACGGGCCTGGAACATCAAGCTCAATGCCACCCTCGTATCCTTTAGCTTCACCAAGTGTATCGTCGAGCATGCCCTACACATGACGAACGGAGAAGGAGCACCTCATCGCCAGTGTTTATGTGGACAACTTGATCATCCTTGGTCCAGGCTAGGTGACATCAACAACTTCAAGCGCGAGATGACAGCTCTATTCTGCAAGAGCAATCTCGGCTAGTTCACCAACTACCTTGGCACCAAGGTGAAGAAGTGAAAGAGCTCTATCACGCTATGCCAAAGTGCATACACACAGAAGCTCCTAGAGCGGAGCAAGATCGCAAAGTGCAAGATGTGCCAGACGCTAATGGAGAAAAGGCTCAAGTTGTTGAAGGGGAGCACCGTGCCAAAAGTTGATGTGACATGGTACCATAGCATTGGTATCCTACGCTACCTGATTCACATGGCCAGACCTCGGTTTCACCGTGGACTACGTGACCCGATTCATGTAAGACCCATGGGAAGATCACCTGGCTGCAATCAAGCACTTGTTGCGCTACACGGCTAGGACCTACAATTACTGGATTATCTTCCCCAAGCGAAGCAATACGCTCAAGACGATCAATTTCAGCAACAACGACATGGTGAACGACATGGATAGGCAACGGAGCACCATAGGCATGCTCCATGGAGTTTGGTTAATCGGCTTCTTCACGAACTCACCAAGCAAGAGCTCATCGTGTCGATGCTGATGGTGGACAAGCTTGCCATCACTCTGACAAAGAATCCAGGGCTCCACGACCGCGACAAGCATATCGACACTCACTGCCACTTCATCTATGTTGGCAAATGAACACCGTAATTAAGCCCAAATCTATTCAGGTGTGTTGGTCGACTGGTTCTTGGTTGTGCTTTACTTTTAATCAAAGTCTACAAAAATCAAAGGCCCTGATATTTTTATTAAGAAGTTTTAGACTATTTATTCTTTTCTTTCCAGTCACCTGATCGTGAAATGACATTTTTATTATCAACAGATTACTGATGCCTTGTTAGTATAAGTAGTGTATCATCATACGGACCTTATTGGTAAGTTGCTATGTGCATGCATGTGCTTGAGGATGCACAAATAGGATTTGTTATGCCTACAATGTAATTCCATGTCAAATAATGTGGCCACGATTATATAATAGTAGTACCTTTTCTGTGAAGAGGTCATGTGCATCTTTGTCTCCCAAAAGCTTGAGCTTGTATATGTTTCTTTCTTTCTTTGAACAATGCTTAGCAATATTCTCTTCTCTTGTGGTTACTATAACCCTGCTCGTTGTAACAGTTGTAGGGAAATGTTCTACTATAGCATCCCATTCTGTGGTGGATGATATATCATCAAGAACAATCAAATAGCTTTTTCCTTCTAGAAGATGAACCAAACTGCCACCGCCCAGTTGTGAAGCTAAGCTACAAACAAGCTCTTCGGAATTGAAAGGACGACTGATTGTGACACAAGCACACTTCTCAAACATTGCATTGAGTTCTGGGCTTCGGTAGACATATTGGACTAAAGTAGTCTTCCCAAGACCACCCATTCCACAGACAGAGATCACCTCAAATTCTTGGCTATGCGTATTTGAAATCATCTTGATAATTTCTGACTTTTCATTATCTCGCCCGATGAGCTGAGATTCTTCAAAAGCAGCTAATGTCGTCTCCATACGAGGCAGCTTCTTTCTGCCCATATAATTTTTACTATCAATACTATCCATAGTGTTTGAGCTAGAGCCTTCCTCCATTGAATCTGTTCCACCTTGTGAACTCTGAACACAAGCTATGCAGGTTAGGTGCTGCTTTGTATTTCACAGGGCAATGCTAAATCATGTCATGAATCTTCAAAATGTTTAAACATTTTTCATTTAAATAAAATTTACCCTTCAATGGCATTCCTTCAATCCATTAATGTGAGTATTTTGATATGGAGAAAGTATTACAAAGTAGATTTGATCCTTAACTAATTTTACAATATATTATAATTGCTACAAAATTAATATTATCTTGATGCCACTTTAAGCACAAATCTATTGATGCAACCTTTATACATATCTAAAAATTTACTTTTTCCTAGACAAAATACCCCTTACATTGGTAGACAGAAAGAGTACGTGATATATATGTATACAATAACTATATGAGAAATGAGATGCTAAGAAGGCAGGTCGAAAATAAGTTCATTTGTATGTAGGTTTCGATCAGACTCTGGTGGGATTTATTTAAGCAGAGAAGTTGAGCTACAAAACAGTAGACTAAGCTATATGATTTCAGGACTTTGAATGTTACCTTCTCATAAAAAGCATAAAGAATATGATCGACCGACAATTGCTTGTGCTCTGGCAGCGCAGTCCCAACACATAAGTTTGCAACTGTGATATCTTCTGTGCAAACAATGATTCGGCTCCCATTCATGTTTTTTGGGAAGCATGTTTTAATCTGATCCCACTCTTCCATAGAGGAGAGATCGCCAAGCACAACTAGGTAACTCTTGTCATTCAAAACTTTCTTGAACTCATCAACCAAATCAACTTCACTCATCATCCATATCCTCCGCAGATCTTGGGCCCCAGGAGTCAGCTTCTCCAATGTCATTGTTGCTTCCTCTAGAGAATTGACATAGAATTGCTGGATGATATTGTGCACAAACTCTGTTTGATTGAAAGGATGCATGATCCTGATCCATGCATGGCACTCAAACTTCTTCTTTCTCTCAAGATCATCATAGGCCATTTTTATGATAGATGTCTCCCCAGGAACACCACTTGTTCCCCACACAGAGATCACCCTAAGGTTCTCATCTTTCTTGCTAATCAATTGAATGAGATTGATCTTTGCATTTTCATGTTGCCTCCTTGCTTCCTCAGTGCTAGACATTGTTTCCCTGGCCAAATTGGACTTTCCAGAGGTGGTGATAGCCTTGGAGCCAGGGCCCTTGATGAGGTGGTAGCGTGCATTCCTCTGGCTGACAGCCTCAACCTTCGCTCGGAGCTCCTTCATATTCTTGGCCACACGACGGCGTTCAAGCAGCAAGAGAGGGATGCGCCACCATGATGGCTTCCCCAGACGTACAGCGAAATCCTGGAGGGAGTCCTCCGCATCATAGGCTACGTCACGGACCTGCTTCACCCAGGTCTTGATCACCTTGTGCTCATCTCGCTCCTCATGTGCTGCCATCAGGAAAGCCATCATCATCTCGAGTTCATCCCTGATGTAAGCTTGGTCTTCCTGGATGCCAAGCTGCAAGGCAACCTCTTCTGCAACGGCGGATTCAGCATAGCCAAGAGCTCCATCTAGCACAGACTTGCCAAGGCTAAGCCCTGTTGCTTCCATCACCACCCTTTTTTTCTCTCTCACACACAGCTAAAGCAATAGAGGAAAATGTAGAAACACAATGTGCAAAGAAGAGGTTCATGATCTGAGCTAATATGCTGAAGAAATAGGAAAGATACCCACTTGCTGATGCTTTCATGCGTCTCAAGGAAAGCAAAAGAAGATACTTTGCTTTGCAAATTAAATACGAAACGTTCCTTCTTCTGCTTCAAGGTGGCAGGAGGAACAAGTGACATCTTCCTCTATCTTATCTTGATAGCACACTCAAAGGACACATGCTAAAGTAATACATTCTCGACACAGGGCAGTAACCTTTAAAATCTCAGACATATACCGAAATCCTAATTAACTCCACAGAAACATGTTATTACCTTTCAGGGCATACTCCTAATCAGCAGCAAAAGGCATTGTAGAAATTAAAGTAGTGTTAGAAAAGCAAGTGCACGGTGTTTGTTACGCATGTCCATTTTGATGATCTCACAACTTCCTTCTCTGTACATTTTATCAGGAAGCTTGTTTTGTTTCTTTCTGTTCCACACGGCAGACAGAACAGAATCACTGCTTCCCTGGATTTAAGCAAAGTTATTAGCTAGCTAAAGCTAAAGCTAAAGCACCATCCCAGTCATTAGAAGGACTGAAGCCACAAGCAAAGGAGCTGGTCCGGTGGGAGAAGGAATAAGGAGAAAGATGAGACATTTGCCTTACACCTTTGCTTGCTGCAGCGTCCCAGCTCCTCTGAGGATTCCACACATTTCTTAGTTGCCATCTATGAACGCATCATGTGAGCATTAGACTGAAATGTTGCAAGTCCCGACTTCTTTCTTCTCCCGCCGCTGTGTGCATCCGTACCAAAAAAACAAAAACATACTGAACAAAAATAAACAGATGGTCAAGAACTCAAGAACGGTTTTCTTCACCCTCACAACATAAATATAAAGGATAAAATCGGACTTCCTCAGTGCATTATGGGAAAACCGAACCTTTTAATTCGTGGAACGATGTGAGGTTTCAATCGATGGAATCGATCGAGGTACTTCTGCCGCGAGTGGGAGCATCCACCACCTCCTCGCGGATGCATAAAATCGAGCGGCGCGTGCGCCCGCCTCGCTCCAGCCTCCGTTGGGCCCTGGTACCCTGCAGCGGCGAGCCGGCGACCGGGCAGAGCGCCACCAGAGTCCGGGAGGTGGAGGGGAGAGAGAGAGAGGCAGCCGCGGCGGGGCGCATTCCGGCCGGCCGGCCGGCCGCGACACGGACGAGGACGAGACAAAATGGGCCATCTGGCAACTCGGCCCACAGGCCAAATGTGCCTCGGCCCGTTTAGCGTTTAGACTCGCCTCCGGCCCGGCCCACCTACACCTCCCAGCTGACCTCCCGAGTCCCGACGACCGCTTCGTGCCTTCGTCTCGTCCGTCCCCTAGTCCCTACTCCCTCGCGCACGCCACCGTCCAGCAGCGCCGCCGCGGGGCGAGACCGAACCCTCCTCCGTTCGCCGAGGCGGAGGACGCCCTTCCGGACCAGCTTCCACCGGGGCGAGCGCTAAGTCGCCTCGAATTTTTCCTCAGCTAGTAGCGGGCGCCGTTCTCCGTCGCTCTACCGGGATGGCGTCGAGTGGGGATCCGCCCGGATCTACTGGTGAGGGGCTCTCTGGCTCGTTTACTTGGATTTTTGTGTCGTGTACTCTCCTCTGATCTTCGCTGTGCTCCGAGAATCGAGTCCGCATCTTCCTCTGTGGATTGACCTGCTGATCCAATCCGTTAGTCCATGCCTCGATTCGGACCCCGCGCGAGCTCGATTTTAGTGTTAGGGTGCTTGTTATGCTGAATTACTGCTGCTGCTGATGGTTTGTCTGCCGAAAATCCTCACGCCCTAGTGAAGTCCGCCTCTGCACTCAAGGGATGTCTATTATACTAATTTTGTAGCAATAGAGTATATTTCTGCAATTGTTTGATGACAATTTGCAAATTCATTTGGCTGCCCACTGATGAGTCGCAGCAGGGAAAAAATAAGTGGTCTATTCAACTAAATTTGTTTATTACATTCCTCGTGTGTTGGGTTTGTGGGGGGGAATTCTAGTGTTTGCGGGTGTCGAATCTAATGTGTTTGACCAGATATCTGGTGCATCAACCAGATTACTTTGGTCTGCCTTTTCTTTTTAAATATATAGGTAGTGTCCTAACATTCTAATAAGGTGAAAATAAAGTTCAATGATAGCATGTTGACTAAACTATGGATTAGTTATGAACTCACCAAACTGTTGTTCAGTACCTTTCAATGGTTGTTTCATTTTGCTGTGCTGTCATAGTTAATTACAACATGTTGTGTGTTTATGTTCTTATACTTTTCTTTTGCAGATGAGAAGAAAACTCCAAAATCTGAAGGATCTTCCGACGAACGTCAAGGGGTTCCTCCAGCAGGCTTTTCAAATCCTTTTGACTTTGCTTCTATGCAAAGTTTGCTCAACGTATGCCCCTCTATGGCCATGTAAATTCTGTAGTACATACTGATCTTCCTAGTTCCTAATTGCTTTTACAGGATGGTGTTGTTCATTTAGTTTGTATCAATACATTATTGTAGTTTTACATGCTTGCATTCTAGCTTTATCTGAATTTGCATTGTTTTTATTTAATGGACTCTTTGCAGATTGCTTCAAAGTTTACCCTTGTTATGTGCAGGATCCATCTATTAAGGAGATGGCTGATCAAATTGCAAAGGATCCTGCATTCAACCAGATGGCTGAGCAGCTACAGAAAAGTGCTCATAGTACAGGCGAACAGGGGATGCCCCCATTGGACCCTCAACAATACATGGAAACAATGCAAAAGGTCATGGAAAACCCCCAGTTTATGACAATGGCAGAGCGTCTGGGGAATGCTCTTATGCAGGTACCATTGTAAAACCTCCAGCTGGTATTCCATTGCCTTATTTGTCTATCAGTGCCCTAAGTCTCAGTTATTTGGCTCAGGATCCTGCTATGTCTAGTATGCTGGAAACCTTTAGCAGTCCATCACATAAGGAGCAGCTGGAAGAGCGTATGTCTCGCATTAAGGAAGATCCAGCTATGAAGTCAATTCTTGATGAGTTAGAGAATGGAGGTCCTTCTGCAATGATGAAGTAGGTCATATTTATTACAGATATGTTTTTTTATAGAGTTTGTTTGTGACATTCCTGGCGTCCTAATCTAGGTACTGGAATGACCCTGATACTCTTCAAAAGATTGGCGAGGCAATGGGAGCTAGCTTCCCGTTTGGTGCAGGTTCTTCTGCTGAACCTTCTGGTCCTGAAGAAACTGAGGAAGAAGGTGGGGATGATGATGAATCAATCGTCCATCACACTGCCAGCGTTGGTGATGAAGAGGTAATGAGAACATTGGTTGGAATGTTTGGTTTTTATTTTTGTATTGAGTTGTTTTGGACTCTGTATATATTTTATTATATTATATGCTGGTGGCGCTACAAATCTACTTCATCAAAGTCCATTACTACATTTTGGTGTTTGGCATATATCAATTTAATCTGAGTGATTGCCAGTGGAACATAGAAATCTTGTAGCTGTCATAATCATGTTGGTGTGTTAGATCTTTTTTGTAGCTATTATAATAATGTGGATGTTTTCAAATAAGATGAATTTGTTTACATTGCTATCTTGAGACATCGACTCTGTGATTCTCAGAAAATTTACTAGTGTGTGCCAACCATTGCATTTTTCTTCTTATCGGTCATTCATGATTTGCTCTTAAATTGCCTTTATGGCCATGGACTCATATATGAACCTGCAACAGTATGTTCAGTGTTTGCATGGTCATAAATTGATGTATGTTTTGTTAATAATCCTGATAAAGTCATCAATGTTACATGTTTTGTTCTAAACATCATTTATCTGTCCTCACAGTAAATACAGTTGCCACCTTGCTACTGGGTTTTGATTTTGATATGCTGATGTTGCCTTCTAAAATTCATGCAATAGGGTCTCAAGAAGGCACTAGATGGTGGAGCAGACAAGGATGAAGAAGACTCTGAGGGAAGAAGGGCCTTACATTTTGCATGTGGGTACGGTGAGGTATGCAGATCTCTTCTGCCTTGTTAATACGTGATAAATTCAAACATGTGGAACTAATGAATGTCCAATAGTACCAACGCTTCAAAATTGTTTACCATACTACCACATGACTAGGCAAGCTATGGACAAAATTATATTTAATTTGCAAGACACATGGGATATCCATTTTCCTAGTCTTTGGAAACTAGGGCCTGTTTGGATGGCGTAGTTTTAGAAAACTGTGGTTTTTATAGACCAAAGACATACAAACCGTGATTTAGAAAAAAGAGGTCATGAGTGGAGTTTCTAAAACTTCAAAAAGACCACGGTTTTGATAGAATGGTTTTAGAAACTACAAGGTTGTTGTATGACTTGTATCCAAACACCCAACAGCTTTCAAAAACCAAAATATTTTGCAAATCCGTAGCATTTATCCAATACACCGAAAATGCTTTGCATCCAAAGGAGGCCTAAGTCTTTTAATATTTTTAAAACTTGTGGCAGTTTGCTAACTACAGTTCGGAAACCTGCCAGCTCTTCAATATTTAGCTTGTTTAGGCCTTAGGGTCTCAAAGACATGCTGTTACTTTTCAGCTCTAATAAAATCTATCTGAACATAGGGAGGTTTTTAATAATTTATAATGAAAAATGTACCACCATGGAGCCTAGCACTGTGCTAAAATTTGGGGTACTGCCAGGACATACCAATTTCCTCATATTAGGGGCTGCAAAACACTTCCTTGGACCTAGGTGGCGGCCTAGGCTGGTTTTTGAAACACAGGTGGCCATTAGCTTCCTAGGAGTTGGTAATGGTTCACTTCTAACCTTGAAATAATTTTAGTGGTATTCAGAGTAGTTTTCAGTACCTTGCTGTTTAGAGTAATTGCAATTTGTGGTCTTTGGGAATTGGGATTGGCATTATTGTCCTTTGAAGGTAGGTTACATTGATGCTTGAACAATAAAATCTAGGAGTGATCTTATGCGGTTTGTCATGATTTCATAGGTATAGTAGAATCAATAACAGGTGGTAAAATGCATTTAGGGAATGGGTACATTTGTTTTCATATTTGTTACATCTATTTGGTATCTTTATTGATAGTAATGATAAAGAATTCTGTGAACTGTGTTTCAGTTGAAGTGTGCCCAGATCCTTCTTGAGGCTGGTGCTGCAGTGGACGCTTTGGACAAGAACAAGAACACCCCGCTGCATTATGCCGCTGGCTATGGCCGCAAGGAGTGTGTGGATCTTCTTTTGAAGCATGGCGCTGCCGTGTAAGTTAAATCATCTCCTTCCTTTCCCAAGTGTGATACCATCAATGTTGCTTTGACTCTCTCCAACACACTGCAGAACGCTCCAAAACCTGGATGGGAAGACACCCATCGACGTTGCCAAGCTCAACAACCAGGACGAGGTTCTTAAGTTGCTCGAGAAGGACGTCTTCCTTTAAATATCATGCCTGCCATAGACACATGGGACTCTTTGGTTCAAGTATGGTCATGTTTCACACCGCTTGTTTTTGTTTGGATAGCCACATATCGGGGCCTTGTATCTGTTTTATGCCTAATTGCTATCTGTTCTAGTTAGCATGCGGGTCATGCTACAGTTAAGAGGCTGCTGTTTGAACAAGCATGTAATGGTCTACCGTACGTGACATGTGTATTCCCACTTCATTTCTGATATTGAAGCTCATATGCATGTTATTTCCGGCCTTCCGGATCAAATTTCATGGTGGTGTGTCATGGTTATCCAGGTGTTAAGGTGACTGACTACTGTCTTGTGCTTAAGAGACTGGCGTGAGGCGAGGTGACGCCTTAATAATTAAGGAAAACTTTAGCAGCTTAGAGCAGTAGATGATGAGCAAAAACCCCTCCCCTCCTGAAGTTCATGATGCATAATTAATTGGTCCTTTAACACCCAGGCTACTTAGAGATTCAGGGCATGTTTGTATGATGTAGATTTCAAAAACTTTGGTTTTATAATCTAATAAAGAGGTACATAATCGTGGTTTAGGGGAAAAAAAAAGAAAAAGTAGTGCTACAGTTTCTAAAATTCCAAAAAGACTAGTAGTTTCAAGATATAATAAGATTTGTTGTATCTAGACACCCAGCAGTTTTTTGAAAAGCAAAGTATTTTGGAAAACCATAGTAGTTTTCCAGTACTCCAAAAAATATTTTGCATCTAAGGCCAATTCGGTTTGTCGACGCCCCCATCAAGTCATCCTTTTCTAACCTTGTCCTTGCTGCCTCCTATCTAAACTAACAAACAGATCTATCCTCGAATCCTCTTTCTTAATTTTTTTTTTCCTTACGTTATCCACTGATACAATATACATCTGCAAACACTACAGCCGTGGGTAATAAACAAAGATCACCTTGTCTAGTATGTTTGGTTCTTCCTTCTTACGTCAAATAGAGTCCTTAGCTTTCGTGAAGTATATAAGGTCAAATTGGTTAAAGTTTGAAGAATTGGCAATGTCTCAGCCTAAGCTTCTGACGGTTCACCATTGGTGTTTTACCGATTGTTCTTTTACGTAAATAGGAGTATAATATCACTATTTCCGTCAAGTCTCAAGTAAGTCCTGCTACACTTCATCAAATTCTCTGAAAATATTGCCGCTCTCAAGCAGTCCAAGCCTGAACTCCCAAGCTCTTCCTATTATCCTAGTGCTATATGCGCTCGATCGCCTTCCAAGCCATGCAACTACTCATCACAGCTAATCTAGTAGCCTCCTGGATGTCTGGCAGCCATTGCTGGCACCAGAGCTTCACACTGGGTTCCGCGTTCCAGCCTCCTCGTCCCTGTCCTTGCCATGCTCGTCGCTGGCCCCGGCGACCTGGGCCGTCTCCTCCACTTCATTGGAGCCCCTGCGTGCAACCAGAGTCCTCTTAGTCTCAGTAATAGTTAGAACCATATGTGTAAGCGTGCCAGGATGCAGCCATAGCTGTAAGAGATGATGGTGAAAGTGAAACGATACATACTTGTATGAGTATAAGACGATGCCGCCCGCCGTGGCGGCGAAAGCAACGAAGTAGATCCAATCGACCTGTCCATGTTTAAACACACGCTTGGTGAGTACATTTTGTCAGTTATAGTACTGCTTGGCAACCATGAACTTAGACAAGCTGAGTCCTTCGGTTCTCTTGAGCAAGTTTCACAGCAAGGTACTAGTATCTAGTTCTCCTAGTAGGAATTCTGAATGTAGAGGAATGCAGTGCAGTGGACAAACCTTCTCATGGTAAGCAAAGATGCGGATCAGAACAGCCCACATGTCTGAAGTCAGGAGCGAGAGGTTCAGCATGGTTGCGCCACATATCTGCGACAGACAAAGGGAATGCAAATGCAAATCCAATGTCAGAAAAAAAACTGAAAAATACATACTAGTAGTCAGGATCATCAGTTAAGCTCAGCAATCCTGCAGTACCTTTAAAATTATTGGTACAGTTGAGTAGAACAGGAACATTGCTACTGCGAATCCAACAAAAGGGAGCACCTGAAACAAGAGAAAAAGGCCATATAAGGAGAATCATAACTATGTCTGGATAATAGTAGACAAATAATCTTGGATTTGCATCGATCAGAGCTTAAGGAATGAAATCAGAATGTTTGGCATCAAGAAGGATGGGGAGAGATACTTACAGCACCAGAAGTCCATGTGATCGAGTGAAGTTCTTTTCGCTCGAGTATACTACTGTTGCAATGTCAAGGAAATAATAATATAGAAATTTCTTTGGACAGGAGGAGAGTATAGAATATGATGGAAAATACTAAATAAAATGGGTTTTATTCCAAAGGATACATTTGTATGCCACTGACAATTGCTCCAAAAAGTCCCAACATTGCCATCAACTCCACTCTGTTGCTTTTCTTGATAACAAACTCCTGAATTTCAGCGAGAAGAATTGCTAAATCTCTTTGAACACGTTTTTTTACAACCAACTAGAAACAACTGATGATCATATAAATAGTTGTAACATGCAAGTAAAGACAAGCAAGTCGCTGATACCTCAGTAACATTACTGCAAGCATAAAGCATTGAACCAAGAATTACAAACAGATCACCCTTCAATGGATTAGGTCCTTCTGCAAGACATGTCAAAATGTAAGGGAAAGGGGGGAAATGCTATGTTGATAAATGCTGAGCACAGAAATTGAACAATTTGCCAGTGTCCGTGAAAATATTGTTGTTTTTATATGGCCCTGTAGCATAGGCGCATATATAGCACGATAAGAAGCATATTCTTACTAGCTCGATCAGAGGCATGGACGTCTGAAAATACAACTAGTATAAGGCCAACCACACAAACTCCGACGCCAAGGAACTTCCTCAACCCATACTTTGTCTTCAGAAATACCCAAGTAAGAACAATGACGCACGGAATTGACCAGCAATCCAACAGCATCACGCTTGTCAAAGATGTGTACTGGTATGACTTCACAACTGCACAAGCAAACAAAAAACATTAATGGAGCAACAGAAACTGAAATAATGTTTTAATTTATGTTGTTAAGTACATACCAATATAATTAGCTTCCACATCGATAATTCCAAGAATTAAGTAGTAGTACCATTTTATCTGCACAGAAAAGTGTACAGATTCTGCATTACGATGACACCTATAAACATTATGACTGCCAACCAAAAAATTGGCCTAACCAAGCTGTATTTGAAAACAGAATCAGAATATTTTCGAAAGATGGGCTTGCAAGGCTGTGCAAGTTTCTTTCAAAAGAGGAGTTTAGTTACAGCCTCTAATGGGAAAACAGAATCAGAATAAGCATCAATCCTGCTGTGCTCCTGTCCTACACCACCAGAATAGGCAGCGATCATAGGCCCTAACTATTGAGAAAAGATAAGATAAGCTATTATATACACATGCACATGTGACATGTCAAACTTGTAGGCTACAAGCAAGCTTCAACGGTGTAGGAAGGACCCGAGGTCAAAATGGAATAAGCCAAAAGGATGGCCATGCGCTCGAGAAGCCGCAAATGGCCAAGAACAGGAATCAACAGGTTCTTTACGTCGCTGCACATTTTCCGTGTATGAACTTTCTGACATGACAGCTCACTCTGACGTAACAGTTGCAACTTTGAAGGATGCATTGCATACCGTGAGGGGCTGCCGCCGGTAGAGGAGAACGCCGCCGTAGGCCACAGCTAGGAGGATGTAGTTCAGGAGCGACTGCGATGTCGGCGCGTTGATCCCTGAAAATATGTTTCAGTGTCAGTCAACTGATCACAAGTAGAACCATCTCAACTCAAAATATGTTAAAGTTAGCTGAGACCAACGTATGCATCCAACTGAAACAGAAGAATTATTTAAAAAAAAACAACTTTTCCCCAGTGAAATGATTAGTCAAAGAGCTCAGGCAATGAACTAACAATGAGTAAATAATAAATTGTAGTAGCACCCAGGCAACAGAGGACATCAGATACTGCGTAAGTGCGGAAAGGCAGGCACGATGTTTGATCGAAAAAGGTTACAGATTTTATACTGTGTTTGTGTGTTGGAGAGAAAAAAAAATCTGTGTCGAGCTGGAGCAAAAGCGTCGCGAGTCGACGGCAGAGGATCCAGATTCCCCTACTTCGTCGCTGCACCACCAGAAGAGTCAAAAGCGCAAATCTTTCCGGCAGATTTCGATCGGCTTCGTCACGGAACGTGCGTGCGTGCGTGCGCGATCCCTCAATAATTCCCAACAGGCAACACAACAGTACCGAGCACTCGCCGTCGTCGTCGTCGGCGGCGGCGGCGAACCAATCGACGCGCGATGGCTGGCGGCGGCCGGCGGGCGGGGAAGGCGACGCGCGGTGTGTGCAGTGTAGTGTACTAGGACTGTAGGTATACACGCAGACGTACCTCGGCGGGCGAGCTCGGAGGAGGCGAAGCCGGTGGCCGTGATGAGTAGCGAGACGAACTGCCCCAGCGCGAGGCCCAGCAGCGTCTCCCGCCGCACCCACCGGCGCCGCGCGCCGCCTGCTGCCGCACCCGCACCCTCGTCCGGCGGCGCCATTGATTACTAGCCCTCTCCTCCCTTCCTTGGACCTCTGTCCTCCTCCTCCTCCTCCTCCTCCTCCTCCTCCACGCGTCCTCTGCTCCTCGCCGCGCTGTCCGGCCGTCTCCCGCCGGGAAATAGATCGATCAGGCGATCGGCAGCAGGTGCGCGCGCGCGGCGCGGTGGTGGGAACTGGGAACTGGGAAGCCAAGAAGCTGCCAAGGCGAACTAATTGCCAGCCAGACGGCCCGCCCGCGCGCGCGAGCGCTAGTGGTGTGCTCTTGTGGCCTTTGGCAGTGCAGATTGGATTGGGCGCGGCCTTGTTGCGAGTTGCGACCAAGAGGAAGGGTAGGATAGGATATCGATGGCGCATTATTGGACTCATCGGAGGGTTGGTGATGGATGGAGTTTGACGCTTCGATAGGCTCGGAGATTAGGGTCTGCGGCAGAGACGGCGACGCCCGTTCATAGGCTCGCTTCGCTTGTCATCGCATTTTGCGCTACCCTAAACACTCCCATCATTCGCGTCAAAAATAAACGCTCCCATCAGATTTAGGAATCGGTTTATTATTGTTTAATTTGTTTTATTAGGCAACCTGATAAATTTGATTTAATTTTCTGAACAAACCTCGTCTTGATCATCACTGATGACATCGCAGATTAATTAGAATCTCCTGGCCAAAAAAATAAAAGACAACAGTGAATTTATTTAAGACTAGAAGATAAGCAAAATAAATCTAAAAGGTCCCAATTCTTTTTTGCTACCAATGGTCTCGACTCTTTTGCCACTTGTGGTCTCGCCATATAAAGGAATATAAATAAGGAGAACAGTGATGGCAGCAATGCCCGCTGTTATGGCCTTGTTTAATTTCTAAAAATTTTTTGTTTGAGGTACTGTAGCACTTTTTATTTATTTTTTGTCCAATCATGAACTAACTATGCTTAAAAGATTTGTCTCGTAATTTATAGGTAAACTGTGCAATTAGTTTTTATTTTCGTCTATATTTAATGTTTTATACATGTGTCGTAAGATTTGATGTGATGAAGAATTTTGAAAAAAAAAATTGGTTTTTAGGGTGACGAACAAAGCCATATGTGGGCTTGTTTAGTATCACGCCATGTATTTGTCACATCACAAACTGTTCGGTTGCTATCTTAATCGTGGTACGCCACACGTTTGCATGTAGGCCATCTTATGTGGGGATGTCTCACATTGGTTTCTTGCCACCGCCTCACCCGCTGTTTTGGCAGGCTTTGGTCAGAGCCAAACACAACTTAATCATATGTATGTGTCTGTTCGTTTATCTGAAAAGTTATAAAAAAATATAATTCGTTAATTTACTATAAAAAAACTACTAAATAGCTAATAAATTTAATATATAAACTCAAACGAACATGCTCTAAACCATTTAGATGATTTTATTTGTACTTAACTGCCGCTGCCACATACATACAATCACCACAAGAAACGAGGACGTTGTTTGGTCGCTATATACATTACGATGCGCCACATGGTTGCACCACATCGGTCTTTGCCACCACCTCACCTACCGCTGTGGCAGGCTGCAGATAGGAGCCAAACGCACACGTCCAAGACCATGTTTCCGACTCATATTAGCACTTTCACTAATAATATTTCAATAATTAGTTAACTTATATTATTAGTTTTGTAATAGTTTTGCTACTGTATAAACTCAAAAAAATGAACTGTCAAAACCTAAATAGTGTAGTCAAAATCAATCATCATAGGTTGAGAATTCTGTATCCATTCTTTTTCATACAATTCAACTTTGGTTCATACTGACCGTAACTTTTTAGGCTTTAGTTTCCGGTTGGGGACAAAGGCTACATATATCTAGCTTTCCCCGAGTGAAAACGAACGGATGGCGTAGTCTTTGCTTCCATGATTGGATTTTTTAGAGTTGAGACGTGTGGCAAGATGCCCTTTAGGCCTTGTTTGGATGTTGTCGGATTCATCTCAATCCACATGTGTTGGAGTGGATTGGGGTGGAATTTAGTTCAAGTTATACTCCAACCCACCCCAACACATGTGGATTGATACGAATCCGACTACATCCAAACAAGGCCTTATTTTGAGATTTTGACCCTGCAAATTTTTCTGCTTTATTCTAAGTTATAAATAACACGCCTTTCCACGGCCAAAAGTCTCGCCAGTCCGCCACAATAATCTGAGATCGTCCACAGCGACGTGTCTTGTGCTTTATTCTTTGCTGGGAACTGGTCGAAAAGTTCTACAAGCAAAGCAATGCACTGCGTACGTCTCTCCCCTTGGTCATGCTCAAAAGCCGTCTTCTTCCACTCACACAAAAGCACACACTGCTCTAAGCTATATCTTTCACCTATCAAAGAGGCATCTTGAGGTCTTTTTCTTTTCTCGTGCAACATGTACAGTCCTAGTTGCAGTCATAATGTACATATATTATGATTCATTCACATAGTCATGCATGGTGGACGTGCGTCCGACAAAATCATTTACCTTACCATTTACTAATACTAAATAAATGGCAGCTATTTAGTAGGTTATTAGCCAATAGATAGATTGGGTGTTTATACCCTTCCACCAGGAATTAATATATCCTTGCAGCTCTTTTTTTTTTCAAGCACTTCTCTTACAAGTGTGTCTGTGACTAGTTCACTCTCCACCTCCGGTCTCCACTACACCGAACTCCATCATGAGTCAGATTTACTGGAGTTGTAGTGCCACCAGCTGGACCATCTCGCAGTCTAGCTCTAGCTCTAGCTCCGGGAGCAGAGGTTCTCATGGAATGATGGGAATCATCTCATACTCCCTCGCTCCCAAAAAGAGTGTCGTTTTAGGTTTTCGTGTCACAAGTTTGACTCGATTTATAGAAAATATGTGCAATATTTGTGTCTCGAAATAAATTTGTTAAAAAACTAGACTTAAAGATCTTTTCAATGATACTAATTATGTACTATAAATATTAATATTTTTTACTATATATTTAGTTAAAGTTATTTCTTGAAAAGCGCAAACGACACTTATTTTGGGACGGAGGGAGTATGTCCTTGGGATGATGTGTGGTACTCTCCAGACTAACAATAGTGCAATTCTAGGATTGAGATAAGTCTTTTTTTTAAAAAAAAAAGTTTGACCGAGTCTATAGAAGATAGTATTAATATTTATGTCTCTAGATAGGTTCTACAATCAAAATATATTTTAAAACTAATAATTCAATGATACTTATTTAATATAGATCATACTCGGAATTCATGCAACGAGAAGCAGTCGAAAAAACACAAGCCCTATATTACTAGATAATAAAATATACTACGTAGTATCTAAGATGATTGTGTGAATCTCGAAATCTGCCTGTGTTTTTGAAAAAAAAGAAAGAAATCAAGCGGGTGCACACGTTTTTGGGAGCACGTCAAGAATGTGGCACACGTTTTTCTGTGTCAAAAACAAAACGGCGCCACTGCCGGCGTGTATGGACGTGTCTTGGGCCTGAGCCACTTTCCTCCGAATTCGGATTCGGAATCCGTCTGTCTGCCTGCCTGCCTGCTTCGGATTCGAGCCCTCGTCGAGGCGTCCGCCCAGTTCCTCGCGGACTTTGAGAGCAGCAGGCCTTGAAGCGATGATGAATGGGAAAAATTCTGCGTAGGCCCATGGTCTGATGGGCCGCTGGAGAAATTCTCACCGGGCCGGGTCCCCTCTCCATCCATATGTCCGTTGGAACGTGCCGGCCCGGCGGAATTTTCCTGCAATCTGTCGCGACCAAGAACAGTTGCTTGCCACCTTAGTAATAAAAAAAAAAAACAATGCGTTGTCGATCAAAGCTCTGGCTTTTAGCGAGTTTTTAAGCTTGTTTATTTATTTATTATTATTATATTATTATATTAATAAGGCGGCGGCGGCTAATCAATCAATCAAACTGTCAAACTCCACGGCGACCAAATCCGCGGGAACAGCTTCAGAGGTGCGGGAGGCAGATCAATCAGTCAGTCAGTGAGAGTCGGCAATAATAGGGGGGGGATGATCACCAAACGCATTAGAAAAAGCGCGGCGGAGGAGCTGGAAAGACCGGTGCCGGCGGAGGCCGACAGGCAGGCTACAGCCGGAAAGGCGACTCCGCCGCCCCCGCTGAAATGGCAGCGAAATGATTTTCCCTCCCCCTGGCAGCACCAGCTCAGTCACAGCACAGCCAGACCAGACGCCGCCCTCCTCCTGCTCTGCTCCCTCCGTCCTCCGTCTTCCTCCTTGCCCCTCTGGAGGCGAGCCGCCAGCCCAGAAAACCAATCGAACAGCGCGAGCGAGGCCGCCCGCCTCCACTGCTCGCCCGCGTGCGTGCGTCCCGATCCCGGCAGCAGGTGAGGGTTTCGCTCCTTCTCGGCTTTGTTTGGCGATCCTTTTTTTTTTCTCATTGTTGCGGTTTTGTGAGCTGAAACTGAAAAGGGGGTCCCGCCTGCATTTACGTTGGTTTTGGGTGGCTTGATATTTTGGGAAACTAAATCCGGGTCATTTGTGGGTTCTTCAAATTAAAAGGGGGTGACTGCACTAGAATGTTTGAGCTGAAACCGAATGCTTTGAGTTTGAGCTGAGATCAATGCTTTTAGTATCTCTCTCTGAATGTCTCAAACACACTAGAGATGTCATTGCGGCAATAATATTGTGGCTCTCCGCAGATTTATGTTTTTGTTTGGACTCTGAAGAGGTCCCAGTTGGTTGATCATATCATGGAAGCCGTGTAGCAATGCTTCATCTCTGTAAAGAAGTAGAATGTGGGCTGGTAGAATATATGTTCCTTTTCAAATTGGACAAGCTTGAGAAAATTCCATGCCATGCAATCTTGTATATGTAATCTGTTCTTCCTGGTTTGTTTTCTTTGTGGTTTTCGACTACTGTAACTGAATGGCAAGTAGTTACTTGCTAGTTTAGTGTTACCATTTGTGTTTTTTTGAAGCTTTCCCCAAAGATTAAAATGTTGGGTGAAATGGCTGCTGCATGAAACTTATTAGACTTACTGATGCTTACATCACATATGCTTGCCTTTTTCATTTAAAATGAAGGAACAGAAAAGGAAGGAAAAGAAGAACCAAGAGCAGAGTTGAATAGGCCATTATGCGCCGGTGGCTTTGCTGCAGTCATTTTGACACGCCATATCTCGAAAACGAAAATGGATTTACAAGCAGTCCTGATAAAACAAGTGGTACGTCTATTGTTTACGATATATTTCTTATATTTATCTGCGTTATTTTATCACCCTACAGCAGATTACAGCGCAAATTTTAATCTGTACTTTGTATTATGAAAGGCAGATGACATAATTGTGGGATTATTTGGCCCCTGCCAGTGCCAGTAGATCAAATTTGTATTAGATGAATGGCGCAGAGCATAACATGTGAGGACAAGTTTTGGTTTTGATAGAAAGAAATTTTTGCTAGAACAAGTCCCAATTTTATTCCCTATATGGTATGCCCAATGGAAAATTTGAAACGATTTTTATCATATATTTTGTCTACAGCTTAAGATATGTTGGATACATTTCACGTTAGCTGAATGTACCGTGTTGTATGCAATATAAGTTCGCCAATCTGACAGTTTCATTAAAAAAATGCACCATGTTGTTGATCAAACAGCTGCATTTAAACATTGTTGTACAAATTCTAAAGTCTAAAATGATACTAGTTCAGGCCTGGGTCAGCAAGCTAGCTGTACACATTAGTTTTCTAGAAAGATTAATGATTCTCAGGCCTGCTACATGGACAGCTCAATGGATGAGGCACAAGCACAACCCCACCTGAAATTTTCATTTGAAAAGGAGAACCGAGTACAAGCTTGCTACTGCTTTGTTAGTTGCTTATCAGGCCAGCATTAGTACCCACACATGATATCTATCAATACGTCCTATCGAGAGATAACCAAGTAGAATTGACTGGAGTAGTATTCAACACTTTGATTGAACTTTCGTCCTTCTCGTTCGACTGACTTAATAGTCAAAGACATAGAAATATAAATGTAGCTACAATATTCTCAATGCAAAGCCAGATAAATTTGAGTTTACGCAAGGCATTTCAGGTAGCAGGTTTGGTACAGATGAGGACACTGATTAGTTAGAATGTCTTGTCATGCTGATTGAACTTTTAGGTGGTTCAGTTACCTTCTAATTAGGTGGTTCTTACTTTTCATTGTTTTATGTTATTCAATATGGAGATGGGTTTACATGGCATGCCTATAATTGTGCTGCGGCTTTTATCTCTGCATTCTATGCTTCTGCTGCTGATATCATAATCATATTCAACATATGCCTTTCAGGAAACGATTTGAATTCAAATAGTGATCCTGCAAAACCGCCTTCCATCGAAGTACCTGCATTGTCATTTGATGAATTGAAAGAAAAGACAGATGATTTTGGGTCCAAGGCTTTGGTTGGTGAGGGGTCATATGGAAGAGTATATTATGCTGTTCTGGAAACCGAACAACATGTGGCTGTAAAGAAGCTTGATACTTCAGCAGATCCTGAGCCTGATAATGAATTTCTAGCACAGGTGTATATTCTACACTCTTATTAACTGCAATAAAATTGTTTTGCGATTTATCCATTTTGTGATAATGTTTTGTATACTGTTTATGCTTAACATTGAACAATTTTCTTTTTCCCTTTTCCTATTTTGGATGTAGGTGTCCACTGTTTCAAGATTAAAACATGAAAATTTTGTGGACTTGCTTGGTTATTGTATTGAAGGAGATCAACGCCTACTGGCTTATGAATTCGCTACAATGGGCTCTCTACATGATATTTTGCACGGTATGCATCTAAGCCACTTAGCTGATATGTGGCATTTGGAGATAAAACAAAAACTATTCATGAATAAACATGAATATCTTTTAAAACTTCTATTTTTTTCCTCTTTTCAACAGGAAGAAAAGGTGTTGCAGGTGCACAACCTGGACCTGCTCTTGACTGGATGCAAAGAGTCAAAATTGCTGTTGATGCTGCAAAAGGTCTTGAATATCTTCATGAGAAGGTGCAACCTTCCATTGTCCATCGAGATATACGGTCTAGCAATGTTCTTTTATTTGAGGACTACAAGGCTAAAATTGCAGACTTCAATCTTTCAAGCCAATCTCCAGATATGGCTGCTCGTCTTCATTCTACTCGCGTCCTCGGAACCTTCGGATACCATGCTCCAGAGTAATTATTTGACATAAATATGCACTTTGTTCATAGTTTACATACTATATCCTAATCATAAAACATGTCTTTTGACTATTTTGCGACTATATCAATGGCCAATGAGAAATTGGCTAATATAAACTTATAAAGTAGCTAAGAAGTAAGAACCAACAAATGAACTGATAATAGAATTTTTTTCTATTTTTTAGGTTATAGATATTTGGATCTGATGAGAGGCACGAGATGGATATTTTGGAACTTTATCTTTGTTTCCATCTTATCGCTGACATAAGAAATCTCTTATGCATTGCAGGTATGCTATGACTGGCCAGCTGACTCAAAAAAGTGATGTATATAGTTTTGGGGTTGTCCTTTTAGAGCTTCTAACTGGAAGGAAACCTGTAGATCATACAATGCCAAGGGGCCAGCAGAGTCTTGTTACATGGGTATGAATTAGATTCTTCACACTACAATTCTGAATGATGTTCTAAAAATCAGTCTTTTGCCATTTTCCCTGAACTTTTTACCAACAACCTATTTAGACATGCGTCTTTCTGTTTGTTATAATAATCCAAAAATGTACGTGATGGCGGAGAATGCGTGCAAGTTCTGTGTTGTGCCGAAGGACCTACACAAATATAGCAAAAGAATATCAACAACTTTATGTATTATTGTTAGTGGTCTGATTTATCATGTATGTTTTCCATGTTTTTTTTATGAGAATTTTTTTTAATGAGATGTTTTTCCATGTTCAACTCAGGCAACACCAAGGCTTGGTGAGGACAAGGTGAAACAATGTGTTGATCCAAGATTGAATGGAGAATACCCTCCAAAGGGAGTTGCAAAGGTATGTCCATTCTCTCCTTCCATGTGTCCTTTATTTGTGATACAAAAATCCACATTTTTCAAAAGTTATTAGTATAAACAAAATCAGCATTAGTTGCAACAAATTTGTGAAATACCAAGCCATCAGCAAATAGTTTTCCTTTTTGTTGTTGATGCAGCTAGCGGCAGTGGCGGCTCTCTGTGTGCAATACGAATCTGAGTTCAGACCAAGCATGAGCATAGTAGTGAAAGCATTATCTCCTCTTCTTGTAAATGCACCATATCAGCCGGCTGGTGCTCCTGATATATCTTCAGATGCCTGACAACATGCACAACTCAAAACCCATGTAAAGAAACACCATTTATTTTCGGTATGCCATTTTTATGAGTTACTTATCTTTCGTAAAATCTGAATTGTGTGTATTTATTGGAGAGGAAGGGAAGGAAAAGGAGTAATGCGTTTATTTTGAACCCATGTACTTCATATGCTTGAGAGCTGCTGCAGAAAAGTTCATTACTTAATCTACACATTTGTGCATTTGGTGTTCTTCCCCTGTTTCATTCCTTTGTGTGTGTATGTGGGGGGGGGGGGGAGGGGGGCAGATCATTACCAGGGATTTTAGTTTTAGGGGAATTCTTTTCAAAAAAAAAGGGGGGGGATTCAATGAAATTTTGTGAATTCTACCTTACCTGCTGGTGAATGAAGAAAGTTCAATGAAGTTTGAAATTTTCGATTGTGTTATGATTATATAATTGAATATTACATATAATGTCAAAAGATATTTGTATTGAAGTGGAGACCATTTTCTGCTCCCAATTTTGCTGTCAAGGGCAAGTGGGGCCCACACGAGTGGAGTAAGGAAAAGTAGAAATCGCACGCTGGGGATTTTGAATCGGGGACCTCTTCTCTCGCAGAATCAAACCATCGGGCTACCGCAGGCTTCCTGATGAAACTGATGGGACACGACCTAGCAATTTTCAGAAATTCAAAAATTCCATATTCATTTAATTTTTTTTGTTGGACTTTGGAGTGGAAATTCCACAATCTGCAAATCCAGGTAACTCTGCCCATGGCCATGAATGAATCTTTCTGAAAAACCGGAATTGATATGGAACCCTGCTTTGTTGTTGGGGTGGTCTCAGAACTGAAACTTTTCAATAGTCGTATCTGTTAACGAAAAAATGCCTTCACTTTGAGTTTGAATTGTCCAATCCATACAACACGGTTACACGAACCTCTCAGAGAGAGAAAGAGAGAAGCACTTAATAAGAAGAAGAAAACCAGAATCTGTGACTCTGCCAACTAATAAACCCCTTCTCTCTAAGCAGTTCTGGCAACATGTTGGTATCCCTGTCAGCAACTCCGCTGTTAGTAATCCTTTGTAGCCCATTTATTTGTTGGCATGTTTGTTTATTCAGTTTTGCATGCACACGAGAGCCAGACTTGTGGTGTCCGTGTGCGTAGGTTGTAGTGGCCGAGACTCGCTCGCCATGAACTAGAGCATGCAAGCCATGGCCGGCTGTTGCGGCGCATGGGGATGGACGTGCGCACTCTGCGTGATCGTGCGGCCGTGGCTTGTGAAGCTCCTCTGTAATTCCAATAAATAGAACACTATGCATCAGAAAACGCTGCCGCGTTCGCAGCACCAAACTCTGTGTCCAGGTTTCGTGTGTGTTCTTCCAATTCCGTTCGTGAGCTTGTCGCCGGCATTCACTGGCGTTCTCCGTCGACCGGAGTCTAACAAGTGGCATCGGAGCTAGGATGGATCGAGCTCCGCGACGATCATGTCGTCACCGCCGCCGAAGAGCACAAAGGAGAAGGGCGACGGTTCCAGCGGCAAGTCCCCGCCGCGCTCACGCTCCCCACGGCGTCGCTCCCCGCGGCGTCGCTCTCGCCGCGGTGACCACAGCCGCTCAAAGACCCGCGACGCACGCCGTCCGCGGGAGATCGTCGTCGAGCGCATCATCCGCGAGGGGAGCAGCGGTGGCAACTGGCCGCAGCTGACGCGGACCAACTACCATGAGTGGTCGCTCCGCATGAAGTTGAAGCTGCAGGCGCGCCACCTCTGGGACGCCATCGAGTTCGACGACGTCGAGTTCGACAATGACCGCAGCGCCCTCGACGCCATCTGCAGCGCTGTCCCCGGCGACATGGTGCCCACGCTCGCCACGAAGGAGACGGCCAAGGAGGCTTGGGAGACCATCAAGACGCTCCGCATCGGGGACGAACGCGTGCGGACGGCCACGGCGCAGTCCCTCCGCGCCGAGTACGAGAACATCGCGCTCCGTGAAGGCGAGGCCATCGAGGACTTCTCCCTGCGCCTCACCGGGATCGTGCAGCGCCTTGCGACACTTGGCGACCCCGAGCCCGAGGCCAAAGTGGTGGCCAAATACCTCCGTGTCGCCCGCGCACGCTACAAGCAGCTGGTAATTTCAATTGAGACCTTGCTTGACATCTCTAAGCTATCCATTGAGGAGGTCACGGGAAGGCTCAAGGCAGCCGACGACGTCGAGACTGCACCAGCGCACACTGCGGGCGGCAAGCTGCTCCTTACGGAGGAGCAGTGGGTGGAGAGGTACAAGAAGAAGGGGGGAGACTCCCCTCGAGGCGGATCCAGCTCCGGCGGGCGCGGAAGAGGCCGTGGCTGTAACACTCTCGTGTTAAGCGAACTAAAACATGACATGTCATCATGAGCATTGCATCGTAAATTCGTTAAGCACACACTAATGCATTAACTTAAAATAAGTTTAAATTGGATGAATGTGTTTAGGAAGTAAAGTGTGTTTATTTTATGTATGGATGTTTGTTTTGGAATTTAAAAACCTTGGGTGAAAGTTTTTCCGAAAGGCTTAGGGGGGAAACCCTAGTTTTCAAAACCCTAGATTTGTCCCCTTTTGTGTAATTTAAAAACTAAGCAAAATTTGAAGTTGAGTTCAAAAGCAAAGTTGTATATCTTGTCAAGATGTACAACTTTGGTGTTTTGAGTTTTTGAAGTTTCAGTACAAAATTCAAAGTAGTTTTGAAAATACAGATTTCCGAAAAGTGTCCCCTTTTCAAACTTAAATCTCCAATTCAAAATCTGTTTGGAATTTTGAAAAGTGGTCAACATGAAAGTTGTAGAGCTTGAAAAGTTGAACAACTTTCATGTTGGGAGTTTTTCAAGTTGTTATGCAAAATCAAAAGTAATTTTGGAAACTCTGTTTTGCCCCAATTCAAAATTTGGGATTGAGATTGAATTTCAAAACTGTTTTGGCAAAATCACTAGTTTCCACTCAGAATCAGCTTGGGACACCTAAATATGTTTTGTAGCTCACAAAATTTTGCACAAGTTTATTTTTGGTAAAAATGTGGCTTCAGTTCATCTTTTGGTCGATTTTTGCAAAACCAGACAAAAAGGGGGGGATAAGCTTTGGCTCCTGTTCATGGCGGTGGACACCCGAGTCTGGATCGGTGAATGCCAGCGCATGGTCACCGTTTTACCTCGTCCACGCGCGTGTTCACGTCCGTGACGATGTGGAGCAGCTGCTGGCAACCAGAGGCGCGACGTGCCCTTCTCTGCTGCGCTCGTCGACTCCATTTCCGCCACCGGGGCACCGAAGCGCAGTACCCCGTCCCCATCCATATTGGACGTGCTCGATCCTCCTCGTATCAAATTGAGCTGTCCTCTACGTCCGTCACCTCCTTGCGAATCCAGAACACCACCAAGCTCGCCCCATAACCCTCTCAATCGCCGGGACGTCGCCATCTTCTCCATCTCCGGCCAGAACTGCCGCCGTGGGGCTCTTACCGTGGCCACGGTGTTCTAGTCGGTATCACGTTTCCCTGGCAGCTGTTTCGAGTTCCTCTTGTGTTCTAGTAGCTCATGCTCTCTCTCTTTTCCTTTGGGCGCGAACAGAATCGCCGGAACGAGCTCGCCGGAGCCGGAGCGCCCGCCCGATCGTGCTGTCTCCGTCGCCAGTGACATCCGCTGCTTCCCCGAGCCTTGCAGCGTGAGCACCACCCTTCCCAACCCCTGTGGAAGCTCGCTAGACCGTCGGTTTGCGCTCTATCGTATCCTGATGGCCGGACGATGGTCGGCCATGGAGGCCGTCCGCCGGTGACGTGGTTGCGATAGACAGAGGACGGTAGAGCGCGAGTGAGGGGTAGAGATCGATCCGCGGAAGTGAGGCGGAGCCGATGCGCGCGCGCGCGGAGGCCGAGGACCTCGCTATCGGCCGCCGGAGTCGCGGCCGAGCCGCCGCGCGTGTAGGGGATAGAACTGACAGGCGGGGTCTACCTGTCAGTGTCCCGCTGAGAGAGGGCGCGCGCGCAGAGCGGATGCGGGCCGGAAGTGCGGATGTGGGCCGGTTTGCGGGCCTTTTCACTGCGCTGTTTTCTTTTTCTTTTTCCTTTTTGTTCAAAAGTGATTGATGTTTGATTTTCTGTATTAAATCATGTGCTGATTCAAAAATTGTGAAAATTTTTGTATAAATTCCATAAGATGAGTAGAACACATGAAAAATATTAGATTCCATTTTCTGGCAGTTTGCATATATATGAAAATTGTCCCTGTTTAATAATAAATAAATCTTCCATGATTTTTAGTAAATTATGGGTATATCCAAAAATCATGAAATTTAATATGTGAGTTTGTGTTAATATTATTTAGCTTCATGATTAATTTCAGCTCTGTTTGATCAAGTATGCTCTGTTTCTTGATAGAGCTATTTAAAATGCTTATAAAAGAAATAGAAATAATTAATCCCTTTAGGCTTTGTGTGATATTTTGGATTGATTGGCAACCAGTGATTACTTAGCATAGTATGCTCCCTGGTTATGGTTTAATTCATGTACATGATCCTTATGATATGATAGGTCCACAACATTACTTAATAAAGATAATAAAATTAATTTAGTAATAATCCATGCTTTGATAGCTAGATTAGTTTGTTTCTCTATCATGAAGGTAAATTGTACTTGAGATAGTCATGCTTATGGTTGTCATCCAAGAACATGTAACCTGTCTTTATCATGCCATGAGTATATCATAATCATGCATATGCACTTTTACGTATAGAGTACGCTCCGGAAGAATCTGATCCCCAGTGGGTTTCTTCCGAGTTTGTGGATACTTCGAGTGTTGTTGAGTTGCCGAACGTCCCCTCCGACCAAGGCAAGCCCCGGACATTAAACCCTATCCTTGTATTTTCATAAAGTTATTTATATCACTTGAGTTAATATGATGCATTAGGTGAATAGGAGTTGAATGAATCCTATTTGCTGCATTATCTACCTTGATGATTTCAATATTAACCTTGATACTTGCTTTATGAAAATGCTTAGTATGCTTAGTCCTGCTTATTAGATAAGTTTTCAAATGAGAAAGTTTGAAGGGTTGTTGTGGAATACTTTTAAGGTCAATAATGTTCAACTTGAGACCGGTCGGTGGACTTGCTTTAAGAATGGAGTCTTAAAGTAGTGTCTCCAACTGTGTCGATTAAGGACCGTACCGTTGATTGGCCTGTTGTGATTGAGACCTTTGAGTACAGCCCACATGCGGCGGTAAGCCTTAGCTATAGCTATTCCGATACTTGAGAACGGCTAACCGCGTACTGGGAGTGGAAAGATGGCGAGAGTAGCGTGTACCCACCTTACGGATCTGAGATGACCGGGAAACATCTAGATTGGCTGTAGGATGGTGGTGTACTGTACTCTCGGGTGACGCTGGACCCGTTCTTGTATGGGAGGATCTATAGAAAAGGTTGACATATGCAAGATTAAGTTCTACATATGTCGTGTGGTACTGAATCCCCAGCTGGGTTTAATCGATTCGAATCGCCGTGTTTCCTCGGACATGGAACCTCAATCCTCACACCATCATCGTAGTAATAAGTGAATCTTTGGTATAAGAAAGAAGTGTTTTGCTTATGAAAGTTGGATAATGATACTGGCTAGTTATGAGTGATAATCTTGAGTTAAAACTTGAAATTAAGCTTTACTCGTAGTAAGCTTTTATGCAAAAGAAATACTTGATCTTGTTAAAGCTTTACCTTGAATCCCCATAGCCTGCATAACTGAGTCTTCACCTCTTTTATAGTCGGTTAAGTCTTGTTGAGTACTTTTGTACTCAGGGTTTTATTAACCCATGTTGCAGGTGAATCTCTTGATTATCCTTTTGATGGTCATGGGTATTTTACTCTTGTGGAGGAGAGTGATGATGATGAACCTGATGTGTGACCTTGGGCAAAGTAAAAACTTGTTGTGTGATCTATGGTTTATGTAATATAAAGTTCCGAAGCTTTTATGTATCAAAAACTTATGGTTTGTAAACTATGAACTTAAGTTTCAATCTATGTTATGTAACCTTTCCGCTTTTACTCTGATTTCTCTTATCTATGAAATGTTGTAATACTGTGATGCTTGATGAGGGAATTCCTGAAAAGAATGTTACGTGGATGATTCGGGTTTCCCGAGGACACCCGACAGACTTCTTGATTCATTTGGAACTCGTGCACGACGATCAGAAGTCTTTGGGACAATGATGTGTGCATGTGGGCCACTTAATTCAGGAGGTTCTGCCACAGCTGGTATCAGAGCAGGTTTCCCTTAGAAAGTATAGCAGTATTCATTTGAAAATTTCAAAAGCTTTTGAGTCAAACCAATTTTCAAATTAGTTTGAGTCCAAATTGCTTCTAAGCTTGTCTTATGCTTCGAACTTGTCTCAGTTCATTCTTTAGACTTATCCTTCTATCTAAATGGATATGTTCTTAGTATAATTATGGTGATATTTATATACAAGGAACAATGCTTTATAATGTTATAATATTGCCCTATTTATGAAAAGAACGTTTATGCACTTTTATATCAAGTGCCTAACTTAAAGTTAATTATTTGTTTGATGTATGCTTGGTTCGTAAGTGCGTTTCATGCATCATTATGGATAACATGTAATTAACTTTCCTCCTTAAAGTTGTTAATAATTAGAGGTAATATGTCCATCTAATTGTAAAACTCTATCCTTTAACCTTGGAACATATATAGTTCTAATATTCAAAATAAAAATATTTTGGCAGATGGCTCGTACCCGCCTAACCGCTCGCAAGTCCACCGGAGGTCGTGTCCCCAGGCACCAGTTGGCATCAAGGGATCCGCCACCCTCCGACAGCAGCGACAGCAGCACTGATAACTCCAGCGACGGAAACGGGAGTGACACCAGCGGAGGTCCTCCTTCGCCAAGGACCTACAGGCTTATGAAGAATGATCTGCGCCTGATGCTCACTGACAACATCAATATGGAAGTTCAGCTGTACCATATGGCTGGGTATGTGGTCACTCTTGAGGCCTATGCCAACACCCTCCATGAGGAAGTGCACCAGCTGCAGGATGCCCTCAATCCACCCGAGGCTCCTGAAGCAGCAGAGGAAGGACCAGTTGTCATCCAAGTGGATAGTGATACTTCTGAGGATGAAGCAGAGGAACCAGGAACTCCCACTCCAGATGAGGGTGTTACCACCAGTGAGTCGGAGATGGATGACGACTAGGTGTTGAGAAGGCACGAAGTATGACCGAGTGTGATCTTCTGACTTTGTAACGTAGTTAGTCAGAAAAACCTCTAGTATGGGAAGTGTGTAAGATAGTGGTTTCGGAAGTCCTGCCCAGGAGCGGACTTGTATGATAAATAAGATGAACTGTTTGTGCTAGGTAAGCCATGATGTATGATGTTTAAGTAAGTATGTTAATTAAAGTGTGATGTGTTTTTAAACAGATGTCTGCTAACAACCATGGAGCTAGTTCGTCCCAGGGTGGGGATGATTTTCCTAATGCACCACCCGTTCCACCCTCTTTGGCTGATGCAATTGCAGCATTGGTCAATGCAACAACTCTGTTAGCACAAAACCAGAATGTTGGTCAGCGTGGCCGTGGTCGCCATAACCGAGAGGAAACCACATATGTTGACTTCACAGATACTCGTCCCCCAGTTTTCACAAAAGCTGATGAACCTCTTGAAGCTGAGGATTGGCTTCGCACTATGGAGCAAAAGTTCAGTCTCATCAACTGTACTGAAACCCAGAAGCCAGTTTTCGCCGCTCAGCAGCTGAGAGGAGCAGCAGGAGTTTGGTGGGAAAACTTACTGGCTGTTCAACCAGCCCGTCACCGAATCACTTGGGGAGAATTCAAGGAAGCCTTCAGGGCTCATTACATTCCCAAGGGAGTTATGAAAATGAAGCTCGAAGAGTTCTTAGCTCTCCGTCAGGGGGATGACTCAGTCATACAGTATATTGGAAAGTTTAATCATCTGTCCCAATATGCAATTGAGCAAGTCAACACTGATGAAAAGAAGAAGGATTGTTTCATGAGAGGCTTGAATACAAAGCTTCAACTGATGATGGCATCATGTGGCAATATATCTTATCATGAGGCAGTGAACATTGCTATCTCCAGTGAAGAAAAGAACCGCAAACATAAGGAGGCTAAGAAGAAGAAGGGGTTTGTCTCAGGGTCTGGGTCATCTGGCGGCAACAAGAAGCGCCAGAGGCTCATATATCATCCAGCTCAGCAATTCCGCCCATCTTATCGTCCTTCTTATCAACCGCCTCAGCAGCAGAATGTGCAGAGGAGTTTTGCAAGACCGACAATGCCGTTCAATGTTCAACGTCAGCCGAATGTTCCTGCCATTCGTCCGCCAATGCCACAAGCTGCAAACAACCCTTGTTACAATTGTGGGAAGAGTGAACATTTTTCTCGTGAATGTCCATATCCCAGGCAAAATGTTCCAAATGTCAACGCACCAAGGCCAGTTGGAAATCAACAAACAAATCAGAACAAAGGTCATGCCCAGAATCCGCAGAAGGGTAAGGGTACTCAGAAAACAGGAAGGGTTTTCCATACTCAAGTTGAAGCTATACCTGAGGGAGAGCCAGTGATGCTTGGTATGTTCCCTGTTGCCCAACACCCAGCACTTACACTTTTTGATTCTGGAGCATCACATACTTTCATGAATAGAACATTTGCGGAAAAGCATAATATATCTATTGGTGCAACCAAAGATGAGTTCTTTATACAGTCACCTGGGGGTCGACTATGCACTAAGGAAATGGTACATCAGGTGCCAATAGACTTGGGTGGATATATATTTCCAACATCCATGATAGTGTTAAAAGATCCAAGTATAGATGTGATCTTGGGTATGAACTGGATGAGCCAGAGAGGTGCAGTTATAGACACCTTAAATAGAACTATCAGGGTCAACTTACCTAATAGCAAGTCTCAACTTCTTATCCATCTTCCTACCCTTAAGAGAGCAGTTGAGCAAGTGTGTGCTATCTCTGTCAAGGAAATCAAGGATATTCCAGTGGTCTGTGAGTTTCCTGATGTGTTTCCAGAAGATTTACCTGGTTTGCCACCGGATCGTGATGTGGAGTTTGAAATAGAGCTCAAGCCAGGGACAGCACCAATATCTAGAAGAGCTTATAGAATGCCACCAAAAGAATTAGCAGAATTGAAAACTCAGTTGCAAGAATTGATGGATAAAGGTTTTATTCGACCTAGTTCATCACCATGGGGTTGTCCGGCAATCTTTGTGAAGAAAAAGGACCATACCTTGAGGTTATGTGTGGACTATCGTCCTTTGAATGAGGTAACAATCAAGAATAAGTATCCTTTGCCCCGTATTGATCTTCTCTTTGATCAACTAACTGGTGCTAAGGTATTTTCAAAGATAGACTTGAGATCTGGGTATCATCAAATCAAGATTAAACCAAAAGATGTTCCAAAAACGGCATTCACTACCAGATATGGCTTGTATGAATATCTGGTCATGTCTTTTGGTCTGACAAATGCCCCAGCACATTTTATGTATCTGATGAATTCAGTGTTCATGCCAGAGTTAGATAAGTTCGTGGTGGTATTCATTGATGACATTCTCATCTATTCCAAAACTAAAGAAGAACATGAAAAGCATCTCAGGATAGTGTTGACTCGCCTGAGAGAACATCAGTTATATGCTAAGTTTAGCAAATGTGAATTTTGGATAGATGAAGTTCAATTTTTGGGTCATGTCCTGTCAGCTGAAGGTGTTGCAGTAGATCCAAGCAAAGTTCAGGAAGTTCTTGACTGGAAGTCACCAACTTCAGTACATCAAGTTCGGAGTTTCTTAGGATTAGCGGGGTATTATCGCAGGTTTATCCCTGACTTCTCCAAGATCTCTAAACCAATGACGACACTGCTGAAGAATGATACCAAGTTTGTGTGGTCATCCGAGTGTGAAGAAGCTTTTCGGACCTTGAAAAAATTATTGACCACTGCACCAGTGCTAGCTCAACCTGATATTGAAAAATCTTTTGATGTGTATTGTGATGCTTCAGGCAAAGGCATTGGGTGTGTACTAATGCAAGAAGGCAGAGTCATTGCATATGCTTCACGACAACTTAAGCGTCATGAAGAGCATTATCCAACCCATGATCTAGAGTTGGCAGCTGTAGTCCATGCTCTCAAAATTTGGCGACACTATCTGCTGGGTAATACTTGTCACATATATACTGATCACAAGAGTTTGAAATACATCTTCACCCAGTCAGAATTGAATATGCGTCAGAGAAGATGGTTAGAACTGATAAAAGATTATGATATTGAAGTACACTATCACCCAGGCAAAGCCAATGTAGTGGCAGATGCACTCAGTCGAAAGAGTCATTGCAATTGTCTGGAAATTAAGCCGATAAACCTTACTTTGTGTTATGAATTTGAGAAGTTAAGTCTTGAAATGATTCCACAAGGAAGTCTTGCAAATATGACAGTTCATTCATCTATCAAAGATCAGATTATTACAGCTCAGAAAGAAAATAAGGGTATGAGCTTTTTGAAAGAAAAGATCCAGTCTGAGCAGAATTCCAAGTTCAGAATAGATGAAGCTGGAGTGATTTGGTTCAAGGATCGGTTAGTAGTCCCAAAAGTTCCTGAACTCAGAAAACAAATTCTTGATGAAGCTCATACAACAAGATTTTCAATCCATCCAGGCAGTAATAAGATGTATCATGATCTAAAACAAAGATTCTGGTGGACTAAGATGAAGCTTGAAATTGCTAGTTATGTGGCTAGATGTGATACTTGTCAAAAGGTGAAAGCAGTTCATCTTAGGTCTGCTGGAGAATTGCAACCGTTGCCAATTCCATCTTGGAAATGGGATGACATTAGTATGGACTTCATAGTGGGTCTACCCAGAACATCGAGAGGGTTTGATTCCATATGGGTCATTGTTGATCGTCTGACCAAATCAGCTCATTTCATTCCAGTAAGAAAGGATTATCGAGCTTCTGAATATGCTAAGATATACTTTAACAGAATTGTGAGTCTACATGGTGTTCCAAAGACTATTGTATCTGATAGAGGGACACAATTTGTAAATGCTTTCTGGAAGCATCTGCATAAGTCCTTGGGTACCAAACTTCTGCATAGTACAGCTTATCATCCACAGACTGGGGGCCAGACTGAAAGAGTCAACCAGATCCTAGAAGATATGTTAAGGTCTTGTGTGCTCAGTTATTCAGAGAAGTGGCATGAATGTTTGCCTTTAGCAGAATTCTCTTATAATAATAGTTATCAAGAGAGCATTAAGATGGCACCATTTGAAGCTCTATATGGCAGAAGGTGCAGAACACCCTTAAATTGGTCAGAACCTGGAGAACATAGTCTCTTCGGGGTTGACTTAGTTAAAGAAACCGAAGAAAAAGTCAGGCTCATTCGAGAGAACATGAAGATAGCACAGTCCAGGCAAAAGAGTTATGCTGATAAGAGACGTCGATCTCTTACCTTTGAGGCAGGTGATTATGTATACCTCAAAGTGTCACCTATGAAAGGAGTAACTCGTTTTGGAGTAAAAGGAAAGTTGGCACCTCGATATATAGGTCCATATCAAATCCTTGAAAGATGTGGAAAGGTGGCATATCGTCTAGATTTACCACCACAGCTGTTATCAGTACACAATGTGTTCCATGTCTCTCAATTGAAGAAATGTCTTCGAGTACCTGATCATATCATTCATGTTGAAGAAATTGAGTTAAAGCCTGATCTGACATATTCAGAGTATCCTATCAAGGTTCTGGATCAAAAAGATCGAGTCACTCGTAGAAGAACTATCAAATACTACAAGGTGCAATGGAATCAACATACTGAAGATGAAGCTACGTGGGAATCCGAAGAGTTTCTCTTAGAAAGTTTTCCTGAGTTCTTTTCTTCTGTCTTATCCTTGTAATCTATAGTATAATGATCTACCCCTGTTTTTGTAAAGGTTGGTTTTGGAAGTGCTTGACAAACTTCCTTTTCCATTAGTTAGACTTTAAGGTAAATCTCGGGACGAGATTTCTTTAAGGGGGAAAGAGCTGTAACACTCTCGTGTTAAGCGAACTAAAACATGACATGTCATCATGAGCATTGCATCGTAAATTCGTTAAGCACACACTAATGCATTAACTTAAAATAAGTTTAAATTGGATGAATGTGTTTAGGAAGTAAAGTGTGTTTATTTTATGTATGGATGTTTGTTTTGGAATTTAAAAACCTTGGGTGAAAGTTTTTCCGAAAGGCTTAGGGGGGAAACCCTAGTTTTCAAAACCCTAGATTTGTCCCCTTTTGTGTAATTTAAAAACTAAGCAAAATTTGAAGTTGAGTTCAAAAGCAAAGTTGTATATCTTGTCAAGATGTACAACTTTGGTGTTTTGAGTTTTTGAAGTTTCAGTACAAAATTCAAAGTAGTTTTGAAAATACAGATTTCCGAAAAGTGTCCCCTTTTCAAACTTAAATCTCCAATTCAAAATCTGTTTGGAATTTTGAAAAGTGGTCAACATGAAAGTTGTAGAGCTTGAAAAGTTGAACAACTTTCATGTTGGGAGTTTTTCAAGTTGTTATGCAAAATCAAAAGTAATTTTGGAAACTCTGTTTTGCCCCAATTCAAAATTTGGGATTGAGATTGAATTTCAAAACTGTTTTGGCAAAATCACTAGTTTCCACTCAGAATCAGCTTGGGACACCTAAATATGTTTTGTAGCTCACAAAATTTTGCACAAGTTTATTTTTGGTAAAAATGTGGCTTCAGTTCATCTTTTGGTCGATTTTTGCAAAACCAGACAAAAAGGGGGGGATAAGCTTTGGCTCCTGTTCATGGCGGTGGACACCCGAGTCTGGATCGGTGAATGCCAGCGCATGGTCACCGTTTTACCTCGTCCACGCGCGTGTTCACGTCCGTGACGATGTGGAGCAGCTGCTGGCAACCAGAGGCGCGACGTGCCCTTCTCTGCTGCGCTCGTCGACTCCATTTCCGCCACCGGGGCACCGAAGCGCAGTACCCCGTCCCCATCCATATTGGACGTGCTCGATCCTCCTCGTATCAAATTGAGCTGTCCTCTACGTCCGTCACCTCCTTGCGAATCCAGAACACCACCAAGCTCGCCCCATAACCCTCTCAATCGCCGGGACGTCGCCATCTTCTCCATCTCCGGCCAGAACTGCCGCCGTGGGGCTCTTACCGTGGCCACGGTGTTCTAGTCGGTATCACGTTTCCCTGGCAGCTGTTTCGAGTTCCTCTTGTGTTCTAGTAGCTCATGCTCTCTCTCTTTTCCTTTGGGCGCGAACAGAATCGCCGGAACGAGCTCGCCGGAGCCGGAGCGCCCGCCCGATCGTGCTGTCTCCGTCGCCAGTGACATCCGCTGCTTCCCCGAGCCTTGCAGCGTGAGCACCACCCTTCCCAACCCCTGTGGAAGCTCGCTAGACCGTCGGTTTGCGCTCTATCGTATCCTGATGGCCGGACGATGGTCGGCCATGGAGGCCGTCCGCCGGTGACGTGGTTGCGATAGACAGAGGACGGTAGAGCGCGAGTGAGGGGTAGAGATCGATCCGCGGAAGTGAGGCGGAGCCGATGCGCGCGCGCGCGGAGGCCGAGGACCTCGCTATCGGCCGCCGGAGTCGCGGCCGAGCCGCCGCGCGTGTAGGGGATAGAACTGACAGGCGGGGTCTACCTGTCAGTGTCCCGCTGAGAGAGGGCGCGCGCGCAGAGCGGATGCGGGCCGGAAGTGCGGATGTGGGCCGGTTTGCGGGCCTTTTCACTGCGCTGTTTTCTTTTTCTTTTTCCTTTTTGTTCAAAAGTGATTGATGTTTGATTTTCTGTATTAAATCATGTGCTGATTCAAAAAATTGTGAAAATTTTTGTATAAATTCCATAAGATGAGTAGAACACATGAAAAATATTAGATTCCATTTTCTGGCAGTTTGCATATATATGAAAATTGTCCCTGTTTAATAATAAATAAATCTTCCATGATTTTTAGTAAATTATGGGTATATCCAAAAATCATGAAATTTAATATGTGAGCTTGTGTTAATGTTATTTAGCTTCATGATTAATTTCAGCTCTGTTTGATCAAGTATGCTCTGTTTCTTGATAAAGCTATTTAAAATGCTTATAAAAGAAATAGAAATAATTAATCTCTTTAGGCTTTGTGTGATATTTTGGATTGATTGGCAACCAGTGATTACTTAGCATAGTATGCTCCCTGGTTATGGTTTAATTCATGTACATGATACTTATGATATGATAGGTCCACAACATTACTTAATAAAGATAATAAAATTGATTTAGTAATAATCCATGCTTTGATAGCTAGATTAGTTTGTTTCTCTATCATGAAGGTAAATTGTACTTGAGATAGTCATGCTTATGGTTGTCATCCAAGAACATGTAACCTGTCTTTATCATGCCATGAGTATATCATAATCATGCATATGCACTTTTACGTATAGAGTACGCTCCGGAAGAATCTGATCCCCAGTGGGTTTCTTCCGAGTTTGTGGATCCTTCGAGTGTTGTTGAGTTGCCGAACGTCCCCTCCGACCAAGGCAAGCCCCGGACATTAAACCCTATCCTTGTATTTTCATAAAGTTATTTATATCACTTGAGTTAATATGATGCATTAGGTGAATAGGAGTTGAATGAATCCTATTTGCTGCATTATCTACCTTGATGATTTCAATATTAACCTTGATACTTGCTTTATGAAAATGCTTAGTATGCTTAGTCCTGCTTATTAGATAAGTTTTCAAATGAGAAAGTTTGAAGGGTTGTTGTGGAATACTTTTAAGGTCAATAATGTTCAACTTGAGACCGGTCGGTGGACTTGCTTTAAGAATGGAGTCTTAAAGTAGTGTCTCCAACTGTGTCGATTAAGGACCGTACCGTTGATTGGCCTGTTGTGATTGAGACCTTTGAGTACAGCCCACATGCGGCGGTAAGCCTTAGCTATAGCTATTCCGATACTTGAGAACGGCTAACCGCGTACTGGGAGTGGAAAGATGGCGAGAGTAGCGTGTACCCACCTTACGGATCTGAGATGACCGGGAAACATCTAGATTGGCTGTAGGATGGTGGTGTACTGTACTCTCGGGTGACGCTGGACCCGTTCTTGTATGGGAGGATCTATAGAAAAGGTTGACATATGCAAGATTAAGTTCTACATATGTCGTGTGGTACTGAATCCCCAGCTGGGTTTAATCGATTCGAATCGCCGTGTTTTCTCGGACATGGAACCTCAATCCTCACACCATCATCGTAGTAATAAGTGAATCTTTGGTATAAGAAAGAGGTGTTTTGCTTATGAAAGTTGGATAATGATACTGGCTAGTTATGAGTGATAATCTTGAGTTAAAACTTGAAATTAAGCTTTACTCGTAGTAAGCTTTTATGCAAAAGAAATACTTGATCTTGTTAAAGCTTTACCTTGAATCCCCATAGCCTGCATAACTGAGTCTTCACCTCTTTTATAGTCGGTTAAGTCTTGTTGAGTACTTTTGTACTCAGGGTTTTATTAACCCATGTTGCAGGTGAATCTCTTGATTATCCTTTTGATGGTCATGGGTATTTTACTCTTGTGGAGGAGAGTGATGATGATGAACCTGATGTGTGACCTTGGGCAAAGTAAAAACTTGTTGTGTGATCTATGGTTTATGTAATATAAAGTTCCGAAGCTTTTATGTATCAAAAACTTATGGTTTGTAAACTATGAACTTAAGTTTCAATCTATGTTATGTAACCTTTCCGCTTTTACTCTGATTTCTCTTATCTATGAAATGTTGTAATACTGTGATGCTTGATGAGGGAATTCCTGAAAAGAATGTTACGTGGATGATTCGGGTTTCCCGAGGACACCCGACAGACTTCTTGATTCATTTGGAACTCGTGCACGACGATCAGAAGTCTTTGGGACAATGATGTGTGCATGTGGGCCACTTAATTCAGGAGGTTCTGCCACAGCGGCCGAGGCCGCGGCCGTGGCGGCGAGGCGCGGGGCGACTCAAACCGTCCACCACCGGACGATCCGTGCCCACGGTGCGGAAAGAAAGGCCACTGGGCCCGCGACTGCAAAAGCAAGAAGAAGGAGGAGCCGGCCCAGCAGTCCCATGTGGCCCAAGAAGAGGAGCGTGAGGCCACGCTCATGTACGCGGTGGTCTCGGCCCAAGAGGAGGGATTTGATCCCCTTCCAGAGCCGCCGCCACGCTCACCCACCGCGTCGCCGTCCGCCATCGCATCCGCTGCCGAGCTACACCTCGTCGAGAAGAAGGTCTACGCCGCCTTCGATGATGACCAGGACTGGGATCCGAAGCGCTGGATCCTGGACACCGGGGCATCCAACCACATGTCCGGGTCCCGCGCGGCCTTCGCCGATCTGGACACCGCCGTCACCGGATCGGTTCGATTCGGGGACGGCTCTGTCGCCCGCATCCACGGCTCCGGCATCGTCCTCTTCCACTGCAAGAACGGCGAGCACCGCGCGTTGGCGAACGTCTACTACCTCCCTCGACTCACCGCCAACATCATTTCTGTCGGCCAGCTCGACGAAGGCGGGTTCGAGGTGCTCGTCAAGCACGGCGTGATGCGAGTGCTCGACGAGGACCAGCGCCTTCTCGCCAAGATTCCCAGGAGCCCGGGGCGCCTCTACACCCTCGACGTCACCATCGCGCGCCCCGTCTGCCTGGCGGCGCGGACCGACGACGAAGCGTGGACGTGGCACGCCCGCTTCGGCCACATCCACTTCGCCGCGCTGCGCAAGACGGGGAGAGAGGAGCTGGTCCGTGGCCTGCCCGTTGTGGACCATGTGCAGCAGGTCTGCGACGCCTGCCTTGCTGGGAAGCAGAAGCGGGCGCCGTTCCCTCAGAAGGCGCTCTGCGATCCACGGAGCCACTCCAGCTCGTGCACGGCGACATCTGCGGCCCCATCACGCCGGCAACTCCGAGCGGCAACCGGTATTTCCTTTTGCTGGTTGATGACTTCTCACGCTTTATGTGGGTGTCGTTGCTCCCGTCCAAGGATGCCGCAGCCACTGCCATCAAGCGCATTCAGGCGGCGGCGGAACGCAAGGCCGGCAAGAAGATGGTGACCCTACGCACCGACCGTGGTGGTGAGTTCGCCGCCGCGGACTTCGTCGACTACTGCGCCCAGCTTGGTGTCCGACGGCAACTCACGGCGCCGTACACGCCACAGCAGAACGGCGTCGTGGAGCGCCGGAACCAGTCAGTCGTGGGCACGGCCAGAAGCATGATGAAGGCCAAGGACCTCCCCGGCATGTTCTGGGGAGAGGCAGTGTCGACTGCGGTGTACCTGTTGAACAGGTCCTCTTCCAAGGCGATCGGTGGCAAGACCCCCTATCAGCTCTGGAACGGGGTCACGCCGGCGGTCGAACACCTAAGGACTTTTGGGTGCATCGCCCATGTCAAGGTGAACACGCCGCACCTGAAGAAGCTTGACGACCGCAGCCGGCGAATGGTGTTCGTCGGCTATGAGCCGGGCTCCAAGGCTTACCACGTCTACGACCCGACGACGCGCCGACTTCACATCAGTCGCGATGTGGTGTTCGAGGAGGCTGCTCAGTGGGCGTGGGGACCAGGCGACGACGTCGGCACTGGCGACTTTGTCGTCGAGGAGCCGGAGTCGACCGAGCCGTCCCTGGTCACCACCACTCGAACAGTGGCGTCGCACGCGCCTCCATCAGCCCCCACGTCAAGCACTTCGCCGAGCTCCGCTTCTCCAGCACCGACTGGGGTCCATCCGACACCAACTCCAAGTTGGACCCCAGCCGGCTCCCAAGCTGCAAGCGGTCCATCCTCGTCTCCCAGCTACGTCGAGTTCGCGTCTCCGCCCGAGGCCGAGCACGACGACTATCTTGATGCTGACCACGACGACGACGCCCCACTGCGGTTCCGGCGCATCGACAACGTGCTTGGCGAAGCACCCACACCGGGGCTGGCACCTCGCGACTTGGAGGAGCGACTCCTCCTGGCCAGCGACGCCGAGCCAGCCTCACTCGACGAGGCAATGCGGCATGAGTGTTGGCGCCTGGCCATGCTCGACGAGATGACCTCGATCGAGGCCAGCGGAACATGGACGCTGGTGGACGCACCGGTGCGCATCAGGCCCATCGGCCTCAAGTGGGTGTTCAAGACCAAGAAGGACGCCTCCGGGATCGTCACCAAGCACAAGGCGCGCCTCGTCGCAAAAGGATACGTACAGCGGCAGGGCATCGACTTCGATGAGGTCTTTGCCCCCGTCGCGCGCCTGGAATCCGTGCGTCTCCTGCTCGCACACGCCGCCTGCCAGGGATGGGCTGTCCATCACATGGACGTTAAGTCTGCTTTCCTGAACGGCGTGCTCCAGGAGGAAGTCTACGTCGAGCAGCCCCCCGGTTTTGTCCTCCGCGGGCACGAGACCAAGGTGCTTCGCCTCGTCAAAGCTCTCTACGGACTACGTCAGGCGCCGCGAGCTTGGTATGCCAAGCTCGACGAGTCACTCCTCGGGCTTGGGTTTCGGAGGAGCGTCTCCGAGCACGCTGTCTACCTGCGAGGGACAGGAGCCCACCGGCTGGTGATTGGGGTCTATGTCGACGATCTCATCATCGCCGGCGGGAACCAAGTTGACATCGACGCCTTCAAGAATCAGATGAAGGCCACATTCAAGATGAGTGACCTGGGGTTGCTGCACTACTATCTTGGACTGGAGGTAACACAAACCGAAGCAGGCATCACCATCTGCCAGAGTGCCTACGCGGCCAAGATCTTGGAGACGGCCGGGCTCACTGGCTGCAATCCAAGTGCCACTCCCATGGAGCCTCGCGTGAAGCTGAGTAAGGTGAGCGCGGCTCCAACCATTGACTCCACCATGTATCGCAGTGTGGTGGGATCGTTGCGCTATCTGGTGAACACAAGGCCGGACTTGGCGTACTCTGTGGGGTACATCAGCCGATTCATGGAGAACCCAACCACAGAGCACTTGGCGGCCATGAAGAGGCTCTTGCGGTACGTTGCTGGTACCTTGCACTACGGCTGCCTCTACAAGAAGAAGGAACACGCAGAGCTCACTGGCTACAGCGACAGTGATCTAGCCGGAGACATCGACACTCGCAAGAGCACCTCCGGCGTTCTCTTCTTTCTGGGCAGCAACATCATCACTTGGCAATCACAGAAACAGAAGATCGTGGCCTTATCTTCGTGCGAGGCTGAGTACATTGCGGCTACGACAGGAGCATGCCAGGGCTTGTGGCTGGCGCGGCTACTTGCTGAACTCAAGAACAAGGAAGCCGACGCTGTCACATTGAAGATTGACAACGAGTCCGCCATCGCGCTCAGCAAGAATCCCGTTTTCCACGATCGCAGTAAGCATATCGATGTTCGTTACCATTTTATTCGTGAATGCGTGGAGGAGAACAGGGTGAAGCTCCAGTCCATCAGAACCGAGGAGCAGCTGGCGGACATTCTCACCAAGGCTTTGGGGCGTGAGCGCTTTTGCGAGCTGCGACTCAAGCTTGGTGTCATCGATGTTCAGGGGCCACACAAGGATTAGGAGGAGATTTGTTAGTAATCCTTTGTAGCCCATTTATTTGTTGGCATGTTTATTTATTCAGTTTTGCATGCACATGAGAGCCAGACTTGTGGTGTCCGTGTGCGTAGGTTGTAGTGGCCGAGACTCGCTCGCCATGAACTAGAGCATGCAAGCCATGGCCGGCTGTTGCGGCGCATGGGGATGGACGTGCGCACTCTGCGTGATCGTGCGGCCGTGGCTTGTGAAGCTCCTCTGTAATTCCAATAAATAGAACACTATGCATCAAAAAACGCTGCCGCGTTCGCAGCACCAAACTCTGTGTCCAGGTTTCGTGTGTGTTCTTCCAATTCCGTTCGTGAGCTTGTCACCGGGTTCACTGGCGTTTTCCGTCGACCGGAGTCTCCAACGGCCTCAGGTATCCCTGCACATGGCAAAAAATTGGAAGCACTGCTCACAGCTCAGGCACGATGTGGTTTCCAGAGCCCTGCCGCCGTCCCTCCCTCGACTGCTGCTGTCATGTCAGTGAAGTGACACTTCCAATGATTTCAGAGAACTTTCAGAACGTAGCAGACACCGATGCAAATGAATCAATTCTTCGGATAATACTATACTATCCTGACGTCGAAGAGCTCGTTCAGCGTCCGCGTATCGTCGGCGAGACAGATGAGGCCCATCAGACTGCCGTCGTCGAGCCGTGGCGTCAGCCATACATCCTAGTAGACTTGAGTCTTAAAATCATACTCGCTTCATCCTAAATTATACGATGTTTATTTTTTTTACTCCAAATTTAACCACTCATCTTATTCATAAAAAATATACAAACATGGTCAGATTTAAATTATTATCAAAAACTTTATTAATAAACAAAACCAGAAAAAAAAATGATATTTTGCATAAATTTCTGAATAGGATGAGTGGTCAAGTGACAGAAAAGTTAAACATCTTATACTTTGGGATAGATTGAGTTGCATCTAATAATAGAAACAGCCTGTTTAAATAAATAATTGAGAGGCGCTGCCTTGTTTGCTTGAGTTTATCAGCCGAATCTACTAGTTATTCAGCAGTGTTTTTCTCTACGACAAATCAGGCCTTATTTAGTTCACTCCAAAAATAAAAAACTTTTCAAAATTCCCCGTCACATCGAATCTTACGCCACATGCATGAAGCGCTAAATATAGACGAAAATAAAAACTAACTGCACAGTTAATTTATAAATCGCGAGATGAATCTTTTGAGTCTAGTTAGTCCGTAATTGGACAATAATTACCAAATAAAAATAAAATACTACAGTACCAAAAATTAAAAAAGTTTTCGGAACTAAACAAAGTCTCAGTCAATCGTACTTTCTACTATGCCTTACCAGCCAAATGAACAAGGCGAGGTACAGTTTTTTTGGTCCTTTCCCAATATTTCACCAACCCCACTTGAAAGTCGTAAAAGTGAGTACTCTTCTCGGGGAGTCCGCACTATCTTCATCTGATGGGAAATTTTTTAAAAAAAATCACCGTAAAATTCCTCATAAAGAAATAATAAAAAAAAATAACCGAGAGCGCTGATTTAGGCCTTGTTTAGTTCAAAAAAAATTTGCAAATTTTTTTTCAGATTTCCCGTCACATTAAATCTTTAGACACATGCATGAAGTATTAAATATAGACGAAAATAAAAAATAATTGCACAGTTTAGTCGGAATTGATGAGACAAATCTTTTAAAGCTAGTTAGTCCATGATTAGACAATATTTGTCAAATACAAACGAAAGTGAGCGTCGATTTCTCAAAAAATTTGGAACTAAACGAGGCCTTAAAAGGTACCATTGCAGTTTCTTGTCCTATCCCAATATTTCACCAACCCCACTCGGAAGTCGAAACAGTGATTACTCTTTCCGGGGAGTCCGTCCTATCTTCATCTGCCACACCCCCAAGTTTGACGAATTGTGGAAAAACAAAAAATCAAATCCCGTAAAGTAACCCCGCTGGTTATACTAGCAAATTCCGTAGGCTCCAGCCGCCACAGCTGACGAGGGTCAGAGGAGCGTGCTGCAATCTCATCACGCTCGCGGCTAGCTTCAAGAAGCTGCAACGAACCCCTCGACCATATCGCCCGCTGCTACTCCTATCCCTTTCCTGCTGCCACTACCTAAGCTAAGCATGGCCATGATGCTGCTAGCGCGCAACCTGCGCTCCGGCCTCCGCCCGCCGCTCGCCGCGGCGTTCTCGTCGGCCCCGGCGGCGTCGGCGTCGGCGGCCGCGGCGGAGGCGGAGAGGGCGATACGGGACGGGCCGCGGAACGACTGGAGCCGGCCCGAGATCCAGGCCGTCTACGACTCCCCGCTCCTCGACCTCCTCTTCCACGGGGTACGTACGCCCCGCCCGTCATACATGACACACACACACCGCCTGGAACGGAATGGAGACCTCGCGTTCCCAAATTCCACCGGTCTCGCCGGACGGAAATTTAGTGAAAGATTCTGTCTTTGAGCTATTGGCAGTTGAAGGCCGTAGATTTACTGGCAAGGTTATGTTTAGAGTCTTTGGGATGTGATGATGGCTCTAGATTTGTTGCATGAGAGGTGCTAGTAAGCTAACAGTCGATGGATTTAGTACACATATATTTTTGTTATGCTACCCAAGTTTCGTTAAGTGGTGGTGATGAGCATAGACTCTGTCAATTTAGGCTTTAGGACTTTTAACCAGTGGAAAGCCCCAATTATGAACACTTCAATAGTGATATCAACTTCATTGGGTTCTTTTTGAACTTTGCGTGCAGATTTTTTTGACATTGCTGCAAAGTATTTAGCGTTGAAACTTGAAAGCCAAAGACAGACTCTTCATATTATAAAATTTTTGACCTTGTTGCCTGTGCAAGAAAAGACTGTTCATATGGACTTAGGTGTCAACTGTCAAGCTTATGTGTTCAGGTGAGCTATTTATAAGTCCATCTGTAGTGTTGGTAGGAAGGTACTGCCCCCAAGGCCCAAGGGCCGTATAGCCTATAGCGCTGAAATTCACATCAAGCCTTTCCTTCGTAGGGACTTCCAATAGTTGGCACTGCAGTTAATGAAAAGTTTCACCTTAGGAGCAGGAATGGAATGTTCTTGACAAGTTTTTCTAAGATCCACCTCTAGAAGGCTGTATGGCTGTTGATTCTTCTCATACCTATCGGGAAAGTGTTGGAGCATCACTTAACTCTGTAGAGGAAATCTATATACAAGTTTATACTGCTACGAATTTCCAAAATTGTATGTTACCTATAGGAAAGACTAGTTATTGTTGTAAACCATGGGGTGAAGTTCAGGCATGATGGTTTATTGAATTTCATCATAGTCTGATAAATGTAGGTCAATAACGGATTAATGTCCTATTCAATATATTTGGTCAAAGTAACATATTCATTTGCGTGATCTATGTTTTGCTTGTTGGAATCTGCCGACAGCACTGCACTGGTGAGCAGCAGCTTCACTCTCTCACACGCACACTACACTTGGGGATGGGAAGAAGGTGAATAGAGGGGGAGCACAGAATGCACACACACAAGCACCAGCAAGTGCTGCTGAACTGAACTACCTGTTACATTACCATAGACCATAGTTGCATATATACACACAAAGGTAGCTAGTGAAGGTGGGCTGTTGTAGCAGTCAAGTCTACTGTCCTACTTGGTTGCTAAGCCTTGCTAGGAAATTGCTCTAATTGAACTGCAGTAGCAAGGAAATTTGGTCTGCAATTGCTTTCAGTTATCTTTCAGTGCTGTTTTGTGGGCTAAGGTAATCTGCATGATCAGTAAGGAGTACAGGAAAGGAGCAAATTCTCTTATCATTCTAACTGTGTGGTTCTTTGGATGGCCCTGGCAGTGTATTTGATGGAGACTCCCCTTCTGTTAGCGAGTTTTCGAGACAATTTAAGGATGAGTATATGCTATGGTGCAAGCTGGAGCTAAGAAACTTCAAGCTCTCGAACTAGATAGGATAGGAGATTTTGGATGAATCTTTTCCTTGTTGTTTGGTCATCAAAGGTCTTCTTTGAGTAATCCTGGTGTGAAGTGTCTCCAACCTTCTCATGTATGGCCCTGGCATGAGATGGTAGTGTACACGGGCCATTGTTTCCTTTCTGTAATACAAACATACGCAGCTCTCCTACGTATTCAATAAAAAAAATGGTGTAGAACTATTACATTCCTGAGCATCTTGACCCATCATCGATTGTAAGCATTCCTTGGAGTAACTCTGGTTGCTAGTTTGTAAGACGGATTCAAATGCTTCATTATTTGTTGAAGAAAACAATGTTCTTTTACAATATGAGTTTACCTGTGATGGAGCATTTAGCATTCATGTAATTACGTCACAATGAACAGTTAATAGGGTAGCAACAATTCTGGTGTGTCATTTGTACTTCTCATATCTCTTTACTGAGCAACCACTTTATTTTTTCAGGCTCAGGTCCACAGAAATACCCATAAATTCAGAGAAGTGCAGCAGTGCACACTTCTTTCAATCAAGACTGGTGGGTGCAGTGAAGATTGTTCTTACTGCCCTCAGTCATCAAGATACGACACTGGATTGAAGGCCCAAAAATTGATGAACAAAGATGCTGTCTTAGAAGCAGCAAAAAAGGTATTGTTATTTTAATAATTGTCTGGGAGTGACAAGTTCACTTCAGCCGTTTTTAACTGTCACAAAGTGACATCTAATCTTATTATTGATTGTAGACTTATAGCTTTATAACTCATGAAATTCTGTGCAATATTATTATTGCTCACAGTACACTATTTTATATATTGTTCCTTTTTCTAATCTATTTTTGTACAGGCAAAAGAGGCTGGGAGCACCCGTTTTTGCATGGGAGCTGCATGGAGAGAAACCATTGGCAGGAAAACAAACTTCAACCAGATTCTTGAATATGTCAAGGAAATAAGGTATTCATTGCCTTAGGCCATTTTTTCTCTTTCTGTCTAGAATGTCTCAAAAATGCTGTATTTCTGTTAGTAATAATGAAAATGGGGTTACCTGCAGTTAAAAAAAAAGTATTCATTGGGATCTTTTGTTTATATGATAAAACTATGGTATATATATGGCTCATGTTCTGCATAACCATGCACAATTTTTTGTCTAGGTCAATGTTCTATTATCTTGCCTTTGTTCACCTAGTTTGTATTTTTCTTGAAACAAACTAGCTTTGTATATACAGGCCATTGACTTAAAGGCCTTAATTGCATGGAATAGGATGATATATCCGGTCAACAGAAGTTTAGTGCATGGTTATTATAGTTTATTTCAATTATTTCAGCAATGCATTGGATAATTGAATATGCAGGGGTATGGGCATGGAGGTCTGTTGCACACTGGGCATGATAGAGAAACAACAAGCTGAAGAACTCAAGAAGGCTGGACTTACAGCATATAATCATAACCTAGATACATCAAGAGAGTATTATCCCAACATTATTACCACAAGATCATATGATGATAGACTGCAGACTCTTCAGCATGTCCGTGAAGCTGGAATAAGCATCTGCTCAGGTGATTCTTCGAAGTCACTGATGTTTCTTGGTTTTTTATGAGGACAATCCTCTTCCAGCTTACAAAAAAACTTGGGAATATATATGTCTTCAGTAGTTCAGTGTATAATTTGGTGCTCCATTTGTTTTTTTACAGGTGGAATCATTGGTCTTGGTGAAGCAGAGGAGGACCGGGTGGGGTTGTTGCATACACTAGCCACCTTGCCTACACACCCAGAGAGTGTCCCTATTAATGCATTGGTTGCTGTAAAAGGCACACCTCTTGAGAACCAGAAGGTATTCATACTGCCGATTATTTTGTATAGTGTATAGTTTAGGTGGTTGCAGCTAGTGGTGATCCTGCATCTCGCACATGGGAAACATGCCTATATCTTTGTATAATACAAGTCATTGATTGCACATTGTTAACTACAATATAGACTATAAGATCTGCACATGCTGCTTTTCATTTGTGTATGCTAACTAATGTTCCACATCAGCCTTTAGAGATCTGGGAAATGATCCGCATGATCGCCACTGCTCGGATCGTGATGCCAAAGGCAATGGTGAGGCTTTCAGCAGGTCGAGTACGGTTCTCCATGCCAGAACAAGCGCTCTGCTTCCTTGCCGGGGCCAACTCCATCTTTGCTGGCGAGAAACTTCTCACAACCGCAAACAACGACTTCGACGCGGACCAGGCGATGTTCAAGATCCTTGGTCTGATCCCCAAGGCTCCAAGCTTTGGCGAGGAAGAGGTGGCGGCTCATGCTGACACCGAGAGGTCTGAGCAAGCTGCTTCGATGTAGAATAACATCATTACCGACTCTCTGTATCACAGTTAGGGCGAAACTAGACCTACTGTTATTATAGCTAGAGCATTGTATTGTAGAAACCACAATATTTCATTTCATTATTTTGTAGTTGCTTGAGACAGACGGGAAACAAAATAAGGAATGCCATATGTGATGTAAGTTTCAATCTTTGTTCTTTGATCTCTCTCGATGCAGCATCACCGGCCATCAGTTGTCTGACGGCTGTGAGGATGCGAGCAGGGTTTGGAGAGCAGTCGCTCTCTGTGACTGGTTCTTGCATTGTCAGGAGCTCCATCCAGTTCCAGATGCATTCGCGGACTGGGTTGTCAGTTGTGGTTGGTAGGCTGGTCGCTTGCCGCATTTTTGTGCGTGTATGGCATGATACGCAGACTCCGGGGTGTGGTGTCAATTTGTCAAATCACATGGAGGTACGATGGAGTCGTGCTGCGCATGGCAAGCTGCGGTCCATAAGTTTCAACAAACACCGACAGTCGTCGCTTGATGATCCGTCATGATCGGCTCAACCTCATCAAACACGATTATAGTGTATTTTGAACATTACTCCTTCTTTCTCCGAAAAAAGGTATTTTCAATATTGTTAATTATTACTTCCGTCCCTTGGAAAATGCAATTTTAGTATAGTACTAAATGAATCTTTTGATACTAGATAATTATTATTGAATTCATCATGAAATATATTTTCATTTTTTAACAGCATTTGGTATCTAAATATTTGATACTCTTTTTTTTGCAAACTTTATTAAACTTTAAATAGTTTAATTAAGGATAGAATTACAGTTGCACCATTTCATGATGGAGATAATATTTCTATACAATTACAGTACATGTTGAACCCCTCGCTCTCATGGACAACTTCGATAGAGTTAGGCTTAACCAGAGCATAATTTGTGTCCACGACTTTGACATATAAGGCAAAGATCTAGCAAGCTTAAGATATCTTTAGCCTACCAAAACATTCTTTTGTCATGCCACTATGTGCATCAAAATCATTTTATAAATTGTGGTGCATTTGAATACTACTTCATACGTGAACTTCCTATAACAAGATTAACAAAGCCAAAACTAGTGCAGTAAACAAAATGACAATGTTGAATTCAGATTTTGAATTTTGTAGCGTAGATATTATCGTTTTGTAGCACAGATGTTCAGAATGCACAAACATCTACAAACACCGAACTAGGTTCATTAGATGTACCATGACATGTATTTTGATAATGTATTTATTTGATATGTTAATACATAAACTTGGTCAAAGTTATGATGTGTCGTCTATATTCGAAATGCAGATTATCAATGTGTTTGACTTAGTACAAAGCTTAATGACTTAGGCCTTGTTTACTTCCACCACAAAACCCAAAAATTTTCAAGATTCTCCGTCACATCAAATTTTTAGACGCATGCATAGAATATTAAATATAGAAAAAAATAAAAACTAATTACACAGTTTGGTCGAAATTTACGAAACAAATCTTTTAATCTTAGTTAGTCCATAGTTGAACAGTAATTACCATAAACAAACGAAAATGTTACAGTGTCGTAAAATTTTTCGCTTCAGGAACTAAACACGGCCTTACCCTTTGAAAGTTAAAACAAAGGAAATATGTGCCATCTATACCTAATAGTAAATTAACCAAGAGTTACCGATAAGAAACAATCTAATGAATAATAAATTATATGGGCTGTCTATAAATTGTATGATTGTACGTGTATTAGGCTAGTTTCAATGAAAGTTTCACGTAAGTTTCATTTGCATTAAATAGGTTTCCACATAGGCTTTTTTGATGACTTGGTGGTGTATTTAAGAAGAGAGAGAAGAAATGAGTTTCATCTAGATGAAACTCTCTTGGCACGATTATCAACTCTCTATGAGTCTTGAAATTAAATGTCTATGAAACTATAAAATGAAACTCTCCATTGAGAATGAGTGTTTCATCAAAGTTTTATTTTATTTCACATGATATGGCAGTCTTCAAAACAACGCTATGAAACTCTCCACTGAGACTGGCCTTATTCTAGTACATAGTTGAATGTAACAAATCTCAAAGATTACCCAAAAGGTTGTGACCTTTAAAAAGGCAACTGCAACTAAGGCTAGTCTCGGTAAAAGTTTTATCAAAGTTTTATTTGTATTTAGTAAGCCACATAAGTGTTTTAGATGTAACAATATATTTTTAAAAGAGAGAGAAGAAGTGTCTTTCATGGAGGTGAATGAAACTGTTGACTTGACTACTAACTCAAGATGACTCATAGAATCAAATGGCTATTAAACAAAAGAATAAAACTATGCATTGACAGTGATGGTCACATCCATGTTTTTGAAAAGAAAATTACTATGAAACTCTCTTTTGAGAATGACCTAATGAAAGGGGCATTCATAATAAATTCAGCTCTTGGCTATTTGTGTTTGTTTGCTTGAGACTCTAAATTGTGGATTGCATTATGTTATGACAAAGGGACTATACATTGATATTAGGACGTTTGAGCTTGCAATTTTTTAAAAACAATCTCCAGGCTGCAAAAGTCCACAATCTCGGAAAAGCATGGCTTTAATCGTGTGCACGCGATGGGCTGTGCGTGTGTACTACCTATGGCGTGGTTTTGGTGCCTGTTGAAAAGGAATTTTGACATCAAATCAAATGAGAGAAATATATATCGGAGGAAGAGACAGAACATGTTCTTGATATTTCGGAGGGAAATATATCATTTAGTTTTTGAAATTTAAGCAAATAATTTTTTTAAGTGTTTATATTTAAAATCCACGCATGTTCTTGGCATTTCCTTTAAAATCAACTATTACTACTACTCGGAGTAAGAGAGTATTACTTCGCCTTTTGGTGTGTTTAGATCCAATTTTTTTTTGGATTTTGACACTATAGCACTTTAATTTTTGTTTGATAAACATTATCCAATTATAGATTAATTAGGCATAAAAGATTTGTCTCGCGATTTAGGCCTTATTTAGTTCTGAATTTTTTTTGGGTTTTAGGTACTATAACACTTTTGTTTTTATTTGATAATTATTGTCTAATTATGGACTAACTAGGCTCAAAAGATTCATCTCATGATTTATAGATAAATTGTGCAATTAGTTTTTGTTTTCGTCTATATTTAATGCTTCATGTATGTGCCTCAAGATTCGATGTGACGAATAATCTTGAAAATTTTTAGGTTTTGGGGGTGAACTAAACAAGGCCTTACAGGTAAACTGTATAATTAGTTATTTTTTATCTATATTTAATGCTCTATAATGTGTTGTAAGATTCGATGTGATGAGAAATCTTGTAAACTTTTAGATTTTTGAGTGTATCTAAACAGGCCCTAAGTGTTTATTTATACTGTTTATAGCAAAAAAAACACAACTGCACAAAAATGGATGGAGTTAAATGCGAATCAAAGGGGTCAAAGTTTCATTAGCATTAAATTTGTTAATATGGCATTGTACTAATGAAGAAAGATGATAAAAGTTTTATAGGAGTAGAGAAAATTTTATACTTTCTTCATCCATAAAAGAATCAATTTCTAAAATCCGTGCCAGTCAAACTTTTTAAAGTTTGACTAACTTTATAGAAAAGAGTACGCATCTTATAAAAATATATTCTATGATAAATCTAATGATACTAATTTGATACCATAAATCTTAGCATTTTTCTAAAAAAATTGGTCAAAATTTTAAAAGTTTGACTTACGACAACTCTAGAATTGATTCTTCCATAAAAGTAGGGAGTAGAGATGAAACTCTTCTACACTGTTTTCAAAATATGAATGCTTTGAAAACCGGGTCATGAAAGACTATTCTCAGTAGGAGTCTCATGACACAGTTTTCAACACATCCATATTTTGAAAACAATGCATAGAAGTTTTATAGGGATGAAACTCTTTCTACTTCCATAAAACTCTTATTATTTCTCTTTAATAAGGGCACTCCTAATGCAGAAACCATCGTGGTTTCTATAGACATTAATTGCAGTGCCACCTAAGCATTTTGCTGATGTGGCAATGTAGTTATTGAAGAGAGAGAGAGTAAAAATCATAGAAACTAGGTCTAAGTTAGGCCAGTCTCAATGCATAGTTTCATAACACAGTTACCAAGACTATAAACTAGGATGAAACTCCTCTCTTATCTGATGAAACTCCTTCATTTAATGACCCTGTCAAGTCATCAATTTTGCTTATGTGACACCCTATTTAATGTGATGACACTTTAATGAAACATACATTGAGACTGACATTAGAAACCATGTCTATACAAAATCCAAGACATGAAGTGATATGAATGGAGAGAAAATGAATATGATTGGATATAAAAATATTTTATAGAAACTATCTATTGTGACCATAGTTTCTATATAGTGTATATAAAAATTAATGGGTATAAAAACTATATATAGTTTCTAACATTGGCAGTGCCCTAATACAACACTACACCCGTCAGCATATTTAATATGCATCAAACTCTAATTAAACCGTGTTATTAAAACTAGCCTAAGCTTTAACCACGTTTGCTTTCCCAAATCACCCACCCCTCCCGCGGCACATAGAAAACCCAAAAGAAACGCCATTAAAAACGCGCCCCCACCATTAGGGGTGCCGACTCGGGCACGCAACTCGTCTCTCCCTGCCGATCTCCGCCCACCTCTCCCTCCCCCATACCATCCCCCCCTCTCCCTCCCACTCCGAGGCCCGACCCGACCCGGCCCGCCGGAACCCTAGCCTCCCCGCCCCCCGCCTCCGCCCGATCTCCCGATCGCCGGATTCGTGCCGCCGCGGGATGGACTCGGACGTGGAGATGAACGCCGCCAGCGACGAGGAGGTGATGGACGACGAGGACTACTACGACTACTGCGACAGCGACATGGGCGATGACGGCGACGGCGGGAGCGAGGAGGAAGAGGAGCTGGTGGCCGGGGACTACGACGAGGGCATCGAGGCCGAGGGGACCGACGAGGTGGTGTCTAGGCGTGAGCAGGTGAGGCCGATGCTGCGAGCACGAGGGCGGGTAGGGCGGTGCCGTACTTAGGATGTTTAGCTATCTCCGGAATCCTTGGGGTTTGAGTTCGGATGTGTTGGAATAGGCTGCGTGCTCCTGCCGGAATGGAACGGTGTTTTTTAGTGATATATATGAGTGAGCTGGGGATTTTCATATGTGATATGTGATATGTGATATGTGAGTGAGCTGGGGATTTGGGCGATCAGTGCATGTACTGGAGCACTAGGGTGGTAGTGATGTACTGGAGCACTAGAGTGGTAGAGCGTGGTAACGATGTACTGGGGCGCTAGAGTGGTAGAGCGTGGTAGCGATGTACTGGAGTGTTAGAGTGGTAGAGCATGGTAGCGATGTCCTGGAGCTCTAGAGTGGTAGCGGGTTAGGTCAATTCATTCTTAAATCAGTAAAGTGTTAGGTTGGTTCATAGACTTTTATTAGAACCGGTGGTCTGCTGCAAATTGATGATCATTTCAGTGCCGTGGCTGCTGATGCCTGCTTTATATGCACCGCTGAGTATTGATTTGTGTCATTGTGTGGTCTGTATTGGGCTTAAAAGTAGCACTGCAGTAGCTTCCTTTGCTTCTTAATGTGAATATTGATTTGTGTGCGCTGAATTGGGCTTAAAAACAGCACTGCATGAGCTTCCTTTGCTTCTTAATCAACTGATAGTATCACGGTCGATTAGTGATGTGCGACCTCTTGTAGGCTATGTCAAGCGTCCTAGATGAGTGATCACACTTGGTATCTTTGTGTTGCTTTGCTCTTCTGCCCATATTTTGTTCTGTGGGATACTCTTGAGTTTTGCTAAATGGGGAGTTGCATTTGTTATTAACAGACATTTGTGGTTTTAAACGAAGAAGTTATATCTGAGCGTCAAGCGGAAGATGTAAGCAAGGTATCTGCCGTGTTGTTGATCACAAGGGAAGAGGCGTGTGCCCTCCTGCATCACTATAAATGGTGAGTTTATGTCAGTGATCCATCAAACATTCTTAACAACCTTGTAATGAAATGGCATTTATCCTTATTATACTGTATGTTAGTACACAGGTCACTGAAATCAGATTGTACTCTTGTCTATGTCTATGATTATGAACACAGTATCATGCCACAGTATGTGTAGGTTGTTTCTTGTTTTTAATTTCTTCCCAAGATGCTGGCAGCTCCCTCTTTTTATTGTTGAAAGTATCTCTATTAAGCTCAAGATAGAACCTGTAAATATTTCCTCAAAATACTCTGCAAAGGGCATTGCATTAATAAGTTTTCGTCTATACATGAGATATTAAAAAACTGCTACCTTCAGTTTGAACCTAATATTTTCCCCTGTTTTTGTTGTTCGCAAATGCTAGTGCACACTTTATGCATGTGGATATATTTAGGATGATAAAAATAAATCTGTGGTAGAAGCAATGTACTGACATTATATTATTGCTACTAGATGGTGTGTAAATGGAATTAATTTACATCTGCGCCCTATGTGTTCTGTATTCACTATGCAGGAACATCAGCAAGTTGAGTGACGAATGGTTTGCAGATGAAGAAAAAGTCCGCCATACTGTTGGCTTACTTTTGAATGGAAATCATGATCCCTGCTCTAGGAAGGCAAGATTTATATTTCATATTTTTATGCTTTTTTTCATCAAAGCAGCATGTGTAATCTGGTAGAACCTTTGGCTCTGGCATATATTTGTAATTTCTTCTAACAATCTTTTTGGTTGCAGCTAACTTGTGGAATATGTTTTGAAGGGTATTCTTCTGATATGATGAGCTCCGCTGGTTGTGCTCATTTTTATTGCCATGAATGCTGGGAAGGTCTCCCTTCCTTCCTCTCCCTTGTTATTGGTCTTTATGCTTGCATCATTAGGTTCTGTTGTCATTGTTGACTGGTCAAATTTTATATTGGCTGCCCATAAACATGTTTTGTGATCCTTTGATTGTGATAATACTAAATGTTTAGTATTATGCATGCCACTTTATATTCTACATAAGATAGAATGATATTGAATTGAAGCAGATCATGTCTTGTTTTGTACATTACCCAAAAATCTAAATGTAGTATAAACCTTTTTCTGTTTTCTTCTGTAACGCCGTAGATCTACTTTAGCAACATCTGAGTAAATTTCCTAGTGTCAATATGAATGCCATAAACGTCAGGTTTTTCTGGTCCCTTCTATATGTTAAGTATTGCTTCTGCTGGTAACATTTGTTGTATGACTATCCCGTTTTCCCTTGTATGTGACTATCTCCCTTCTAATAAAGTGAGATTTTCTGATGGATCAATTTTAATTTTGTAGGCTACATTAGTGCTGCAATAGGTGGTGGTCCAGGATGTTTGTCATTGAGATGCCCTGATCCATCATGTAGTGCTATGGTTCTTCAAGGGATGATTAATAAATTAGCTAAAGATGAGGATAAAGAAAAATATGCACGATTTCTCTTACGTGCATATGTTGAAGGTAGCAAGAAGGTAATAGGTTTTTACAATTTGACTGATTCTCCAATTACACAGTTCTTTAGGCCTGCCTCGTTTTTGCTTACAGTGCTTTGGCATCATGTTCTCTCACCGTAAACTCAATTGTGAAACCTCATTTCATGCAGACTAAATGGTGTCCAGCTCCTGACTGTACATGTGCTGTGGAGTTTCTTGGTGATGAAAACTATGATGTCTCATGCAATTGCAAGTTCAGCTTTTGCTGGAATGTATGATGGTTCCATTCTTCTAATGATTTTATGCTTTTGTTTTCATGAGTTATGGATCAAGCATCTAAGGCTTCATCAATATCCATTACTCTTGTTTGCAGTGCACTGAGGAAGCTCATCGACCAGTGAACTGCGAGACTGTTTCTAAGTGGATATTAAAGAACAGTGCAGAATCTGAAAACATGAACTGGTTCGTTGCAGGCTCAACACTCTTAGACTAGCGTCTGATGTGGTTTTCAAGTTTCTGATTTTGATTATTTGTTTTGTAATGTGCCATTTATCAGTTGAGACTAAGCACAGTAACAACTAGTTCCTGTGTGGATGGAGCTTCATATCCTATTTTACCAACCTTTTAGCAATTTATTCAACAATGTAAATGTCACAATCCTGGAACTATTCGCCTTGACTGCTGACAATAAGTGAGATGGTGAAAAAAATTGTGCCTAAAGTTAGTCGCTCAGGTTCACAGGCTTTTGTGTCCATTTTTTAAGTGATTTAAGTTGACTTGGAAGTGGGTGGGGAAGCCACGGCAAATATTTCTGTGAGGTCGAATCATAGGTGTCATCAACTATGAAAAATTAACCTAGTAATTCAAATATAGTTTTAAGATAGCATTTTTTGTTTAGTATAACTTGCTTGGGATTAATAGGCTTTGTTGTTACTGCTGATGTAGATTGAGGATAGCTAGTTTTTTTTTTCGTTGAGCATGTAGGAGAGTTGCCTATCATTATATTAAGAATAAGAAGACGATGAGGATAGCTAGTTTGATTTTAGGTGGATTATAAAGGTTTGGTATTGATTTAATTTTCATCTATTTGTCTTGTTTTTTCATGAAAAAGCCTTAACTAGGCAAAAGCAACCAAAGATACTGTCCAACTTAAACTTTGCATTACCTGCACTAGATTCACATATCATTCAGATAGTGTGTCAATGTGTTTAGCTGATAATTATGATTGTTCTATTTTATTCCTTATGGCACTCCAAATTGCATGAAAAGGTTTACTATGTTGTGTTCATCTTTTCAGGATACTGGCTAATTCTAAGCCCTGTCCGAAGTGCAAACGGCCAATAGAGAAAAACCAGGGATGCATGCATATGACATGCACCCCTCCTTGCAAATTCGAATTTTGCTGGTATAGTTAACTCACTGCTTGAAAGAATTAATACATGCCATGTTTATCTTCTTCTTGTCTGAGGTTCTTTGGACATTCTAGGTTATGTCTGGGCGCATGGTCAGATCATGGAGAGAGAACAGGTGGCTTTTATGCTTGCAATCGTTATGAATCAGCAAAGAAAGAGGGAGTTGTATGTCTTCTCTTTACTTCATGCATTTCAGAGAAATCCTTTTGTAGAACCCTAGTATAATTGTAATATTATTTCTGCCACTGCTGCTACAATGGGATTAGAAGCCTGTGTTTGGTGGGTGAACAGCAGCTCATCTTTGGGATGTTGTGATTTTCTGTGGGGCTGGATGCTATTTTCTTTTGATTTCCAAGGATGTTTTCTTGAACTTAAATTGCTTCTGTTGCAGTATGATGAGACTGAAGCAAGGAGGGAAAGAGCTAAGAACTCTCTTGAGAGATATATGCATTACTATGAACGCTGGGCATCCAATCAGACAGTATGTTCAAGTACCTTAGTTTGATGCACATAGGTTTCTGTCAAAAATATATCTGTTTTGTGCTCATAATGTGATGTTTGAAAACCTTCTCTTTTGTTGTGCTGCTACTCTATAATATAATACCAGATATAGTTCTTGCCGTGGTGGGGATACCCATTTCAGTATTATGTTGGTTGTGCATAAGAAGAGTAGTGTCTTAACCAAATATGCTTTCTGGTGGTTCGATGGTTTGTTTTGTGATTGTTTCTGTAGTAAAAAAATAACCGTGTTTCTTTTTATACGTGCATTATCTGATTATTTCATGGCTACTAATATGCTTATAGGTAGTCAACAATATATTTTTATTCCTGATGTTCTTGATCTCTGGTTCATTTTTATGCTTGAGTATTTAGATGCTTTCATTTTATAATGTATATTTTGAACTGTCAGCTGTAATTTCTGTTCTCATGTTTGCCTTTATTGACAGTCGAGGCAGAAGGCCCAAGCAGATCTGCTAAAAGCGGAAAAGGATCAGGTGAGAAAAGAAATCGTGTTATGGTCCTTAAGGGCTCTCACAGCGTGCCATGTAGAAGTTTCTATGCTTGTCATTCTTTTCTGTATTAGCTGGTTTCTAATATTCTTCTGTGCTAGACTATATTTCAGTCTTGCTTGCCTTAACTCTTCTTCGATGATGGACCAACTATAATCCTCTTTCCCTGTTCCTCTGTGCCACAGCTTGCAAATTTAACTGACATTTTTGGGATACCAGAGACCCAGCTTAAGTTCATAATTGAAGCTTGGTCACAGGTCTGCCATCATAGATTTTATATTATGGTTTCAATGGGTTTTGTAATTTACAGATCTTATATCTGATGCTTTCACCACTCTATTGTACATCAGATTATAGAATGCAGGCGAGTGCTGAAATGGACATATGCTTATGGCTACTATCTGGATGATAAGGTCAAGAGTGAATTTTTTGAGTATCTGCAAGGTTTGTTATTTCTATTTCATGTTGAAATTATTACTGTGTTTATAATTGCTTGTGGGAACTCTTGGAACATCAGTGAATTCTATGTATTGACAGGTGAGGCTGAGTCTGGCTTGGAACGTCTTCATCAGTGCGCTGAGAAAGACTTGCAAAAATTTTTGCCTTCTGTGAAATCTGACAGCACTGAAACGACGGCACCAACACCGGATGAATTTAGTGAATTCCGCGTAAAGCTTGCTGGGCTCACAAGGTAGTAAATTTACCATGCTGTCCACCTTTATGTTGATATATGATTACTACCTCTGATCTATAAAGCATGATGTTTTAACAAAACAAATAGGCAGAAACAATGTCTAAAATGTCATTTAGTTTCTTTCGCTCCATAATTTCAGTTATGCCCTTCTATTTGTTTGTTGTTTGTGGACCCTGCATCATAGAAGGATGTCCTGGAGTCTTCCATCATTTACCCTAATTTTACTAGTGTACTGAACTTTGTTTACTGCAGCGTTACTCGTAATTACTTTGAGAACCTTGTTCAAGCTTTGGAAGCTGGGTTGGAGGATGTCCGTGCCACTGCCCAGGCTGCTGGTACATCCAGCGCTGCCACCAGCTCCAAGAAAGGAGGAACTAAATCCAAGAAGAAGCAGCCCACTAAGCCATCATCTGACCACACTGATGATGGGTGGCCCTGCGAGCGCTGCACATTTCTTAACCCTCCCTCAGTGGATGCGTGCAGCGTCTGCGAAAAGAGTAGGTACTAGATGATGGAATAGCTCAAAGGGAGGCACCCCAAGAAAAGCTCAAAGTTCATGAGAAGGAGGGGCGCTTTAGATCCAGCATCAGATGCTGAGCTTCCAGCAGCTGCAATGGTGTACAGAGAGTTATTTAAGGGCCTCAAATGGTTGGAAACGGAGTGAAGGCTCAAATGTTTACGTGTGTGTGGTGGTTGGGTGGGGTTCATTTGGTTTCCTAGTTCGTTTCTGTTGTTCCTTGTAAATATTAGTTGTGAAGTGGTAACCTGTGTGTTATGTGGTGGGTTTTGCTTCTGACCAATCTGTGAAATTGAACTTTCACAAAACTGATGGGAGGTAGCTCTGTTTATTCCCTCGTAATTGCGGGCAGGGCCTTTGTCTGTTATCTAATGACTGGTTACTTGCCATCTGCTAGTGCTGGTAAATATTACTCCAAACCGAACATCGCCTGATTTCTGTTTTCCCATATATAGAACATAAACTGTAACCTCAACCTTATGTCCGCATCTCTTTCTTCTTCCTCCTCTCTCTCTCTCTCTCTCTTTTTTGAAGCAATGCATGCACATCTTTTACCCATCCAGTCCTGGTGTAGTTGGAAACTTGGATTTCATTTCAACTTGCTCATAGGCTGGTGTTAAATCTTTTGAAAAGTTTTCTAAATTGTTATCCATTTGAATGTATGCTTATCGGTTTGGGGTGAAATGTTTGAAAGTGGATGTTGGCCACCATAAAGTAGGAAACCAGGCGTGTTCGCCATCCCTTCTCAGCTTCGTTTCAGAATTGCGTCAGTTGCGCTGCGCCCGTTGTGCACCCCGTTCTTTTGTAAGTCCTGAATTTGAATTTGTAAAATGCATTTCTAATTACCCAACGAATTGAAAATGATTTTCTGTCAGATGAGCAGCAGCAGCCGTAGTACACGCACGCGTTGTTCCCCTTTTGCACCGCATTTCCAATCAAGAAGCGCCGAGCCGAGCCGAGCCCGTGGATCGTAGATGTTGGTGGTGTTGGTGGTGGTGGTGGCTAGAGACAGACACAGCCACAGAGGTGTATTCGATGGCGATCACGACATGTCCTTGCAGAGCTTCCGGCTGAGGCTGCTGAAGTTGGCCCTGGAGTACTGTCTGGAGCCGTTCCTCCAGTCGGTGCCGGCCTTCATCATGAGCTCGAACTCCTGGTAGCTGATGCGGCCGTCCTGGTCCGTGTCCACGTCGCGGATGATGTCGAGGATGGCCTGGTCGTTGGGTCCCAGCTCCTCCCTCAGCTCCTCCGGCTCGATGAATCCGCTCCCGTCCTTGTCGAAGTACCTGAACGCCGACGCCAGGTACTCGTCGTTGCTCATCTTCTTGAGGTGCAGCGACACCGTCACGAACTCGTCGCAGTCCAGCGTGCCGTTGCCGTCCGTGTCGGCCTGCAATGTGGTCATCGGCGGCGTCAGTCATCGGGTCTGAGGAAGGAAGGAAGGAACGAAGGAAAGCACTGACGGCCTCGAGGAGCATCCTGATCTCGGACTCCGGCACCGGCTGGCCGTTGATGTGGAGGCCCTCCATGAGCTCCTCCAGGGTGAGGTTGCCGTTGTGGTCCTTGTCCATGAGGTGGAACATCTGCACGTACTTGTCGAGCTCCTCCACCGGCAGGTTCCGCGCCACCACCCCCAGCGCCTTCTTCTTGAACTTGTTCATGGCCGAGAACTGCTGCAGCCGCGCGCGCACCGCCTCGCCCAGCGACACGTTCGGCGCCGTGTCCGCGTTCTTCAGCCACGGGTGCTCTGCCATGATTACAATTCTCGACGATCAGCACCGGAGGCTAACTAGCTAGCTAGGACGATCGATGTCGATGATGGCCTCGGCCGGCCGGCCGGCTTACCAAGCACCTGCCTCGCCGTGAGGCGGGTGGAGGGGTCGGGGTCGAGCATCCGGCGGATGAGGTCCTTGGCGTTGGCGGACACCCTCGGCCATGGCTCCCGGTTGAAGTCGATGACGCCGCGGAGGACCGCCTGCGCGATCTTCTCGTCGTTGTCTCCCCAGAATGGCGGGACGCCGCAGAGCAGGATGTACAGGATCACGCCGGCGCTCCAGATGTCCACCTCCGGCCCGTAGTTCCGCTTCAGCACCTCCGGCGCCATGTAGTACGCGCTCCCCACCACCTCCGTGAACCGATCGCCTGCGAATCCATTGGGGGTTTCATGTCGACGATCGATCGACTTCTTCACGAAGCAATGAAAACCACACGGACATATATACCGGGGTTGAAGAAGACGGAGAGGCCGAAGTCGATGACCTTGAGCGGGGAGTCCTCCGACTTGTTGGCGAACAGGAAGTTCTCGGGCTTGAGGTCCCTGTGGATGACACCGTTGGAGTGGCACAGCCGCACGACGTCGACGATGGTGCCGAACACGCCCGCCGCGGCGCGCTCCGAGTAGTGGCCGCGCGCGACGATGCGGTCGAACAGCTCCCCGCCCTCGCACAGCTCCATGACCAGGTGGACCGCGCCGCCGCCGCCGCCGCCGCCGGAGGCCGAGTCCTCGCAGCAGGCCTCGCGGAGCCGCACCACGGCCGCGCCGCCGCGGGACGACATGCGCCGCATGATGGCCACCTCCCTCTGCACGTCCGCCGCGTGCGCCGCCGCCGCCGCCGCGTCCTGCGCGTTTGCCTGATGTCCGCCCTGGGGACCCGGACCACCGTTCCCGGCACCGGCCCCGGCCAGTCGGCGGGCGACGCCGCCTCCGCCTCCGCGGGGCCGGCGGTGCCTCCGGATGGTCTTGCACGCGAGCGCCTCGCCCGTGGCGGCGTCCTTGCAGCGGCGCGTGACGCCGAACTCGCCGCGCCCGAGCTCCCGGCCCAGCACGTAGCGGCGCGCGAACTCGGCCGCGGTGGTCCGCACCACGAGCGGCCCGGCGTCGGCGTCGTTCTTGCGCGGGGACGGGGACGGCGTGGCGGCGGCGCTGGCGACGCTGTCGCTGTCGCGGTCGCGCTCGGTGACGGGGAGGACGAAGGAGATGCGGCCGCGCAGCTTCCGCGAGCAGGCGAAGGCGGAGTAGCAGCCCCCCATTGGGTCCGGCGGGGGCGGGGCCACCTCGCCTTGGCCGGCCTCGGCTCCGGCGCGTGCGTGCGCGGGGGACGTTTGTCTTGCTTGCTCTGCGTGCGTTCTGCGCGCGCCTACGGGACGGGTCACAAAGCTTGCCTGCCCCTCGTTCGGTTCGCCGCGAGCCTCGCGGTCGCGGCGGAGCCCCAGACCACGGTGCACCTGCTATTCGTGGCACCGGCGGCCGCACCGCATGCGTCCTCTTCGTTATTAACGGCGCGTACGAGGGTTTGTGTCCTGTGTACTCTACTGTACTCGAATAGGAATATGGTTGGATTACGTGACATGTGCCGTTGTGCGCCACAAGTTTCCACGTGCGCAAAAAGCCATTCAAATATAAGTCACAGGTAATTTTGGTCTAAACGCTTCATTTGAACAGTTGTGTAGTTTAACAGGGTGTTTGAGTTGGAGTGACGGCCTTGTTTAGTTCGCAAAATTTTGTTTTTTTTTACCGTAGCACTTTCGTTTTTATTTGACAAACATTGTCTAGGCTCAAGAGATTCATCTCACAAATTTCAGATAAACTGTGTAATTAGTTTTTATTTTTGTCTTTATTTAATGCTCCATGCATGCGACCAAAGATTCGATGTGATGGAGAATCTTGAAAATTTCTGCGAACTAAACAAGGCCTAAAGTTTTCGCGTGGGCAAAAGCCATTAAAGACCGATATGGACCCATTATTATAGCATAAAAAAGGGGCTGTTAATAAACCTGCAAATTATTAGCTGTAGGGCTGCTGTAACTATTAGTTCCATTAGCAAATTTGAAGTTGCTAATATATGCTAATAATTTATATACACTTTTATATCACTATCCAATCACTATTAGCAGGTGGATCCAAACAACCTATTGTTAAAAATAGCCAATTCAAAATTAGTAGCTACTCCCTCTAAATTTTAAGTCATTTTAAAAATCTTGGAGAGTCAAAACATCTCAAGTTTGACCAAAATTATAGAAAAAATTACAAAGTTTTATGACGTCAAATACATATATACTATAAAAATATAATTAATGAATAACCTAATGATACTTAGTTGATATCATAAATTCTACCATATAAATTTGGTCAAACTTGAAATGCTTTGACTCTCCAAAATTCTTGGAATCACTTATAATTTGGGATGGAGAGAGTATTAGCTAGTTAATGTAGTAATGTTCAACATTGGTGGAACTATGGTCTTATTTGGTTGCATTATAATTCATCCTAATTCACATCACATATATTAAGGTGAAATAGGATGCAAAGCTAGTTGATTTTCTACCTCAATCCATATATACCGAGGTGTACCAAACACAAGTAAATTTTGAGATGTCACTGATCCATCAAAAGTAGAGTTTATATGATAAAATTGTCTACTCTCTCCGTTCTAAAAAAAAACAATTTTATCATTCTAAATTTGTCCCCAAAAATGCAATCCAGTGCCCGATTTGTAATAGAGCAGCAGTAAACAGTTCAAAACATCTCCAGCCGTCGAGCAGCCTTATCCCTGCGTCGAAACGGAAGCAAGCAGGATAACCTCTGTCTGCCGTCCCCTTGCACTGCAAACATTCCATGGCGACTGCCCCTTTGCCCTCTCGCTCCCTCCTGGCCCCGGCTCATCAATCCCATCCACGGCTTCCCGCCACCCTCCGCCTCTGCCTCTCCCACCACAAGCAACCTCCCACCGGCCCCAAGCGCCCCCGACGCGCCGCCACTTCGCATCCGGCCTTCTCTGCACCCGCGCGGGGTCGTGCCAAGAAGATTCCCGTCGCGGACACCGATGAGCCCGCCGCCGGAGTCCGCGTCACCGACCGTGGCCTCTCTTACCGCCTCGACGGCGCGCCATTCGAGTTCCAGTATAGCTACACCGAGGCCCCACGCGCACGCCCCGTAGCGCTCCGTGAGGCCCCGTTCTTGCCGTTCGGGCCCGAGGCCACGCCACGCCCTTGGACGGGGAGGAAGCCGCTGCCAAAGAGCCGCAAGGAGCTTCCGGAGTTTGACTCGTTCGTGCTGCCACCACCGGGCAAGAAAGGGGTGAAGCCCGTGCAGTCACCGGGGCCGTTCCTCGCCGGTATGGAGCCGAGGTACCAGTCGGTGTCCAGAGAGGACATACTCGGGGAGCCCCTCACCAAGGAAGAGGTGTTCGAACTCGTGAAAGGAAGCCTCAAGACTAAACGCCAACTCAATATGGGTGGGTTCCCTCTCTTGCTGTGGATTCAGCTGTGTCGCCGGATTAAAATGTGGATTGTTTTTGGTACATGTTGGCTTGCTGCAGGTAGGGATGGTTTGACACATAATATGTTGGAGAACATTCATTCACATTGGAAGAGGAAAAGAGTTTGCAAGATAAAGTGCAAAGGTGTCTGCACGGTGGATATGGATAATATCTGCCAGCAACTAGAGGTAGTTTGCTTCTTTCTCCTTTTCCTTTTGGTTCAGTTGTTTGTGTTAGTCCAGCTGCAGGAATAATGATTACCAATACACAAATCAAATGTATCTGATCAGATGGTTACATTACATGTAGGAAGCTTATCTCGCTGTTTACCTGGTCTTGGACTCTTGGTCAACAGTTGTGATCATAGTTAGCTAGTTGCTAAATGCTAGGCACTTTTGGTTACACGCTGCCAGGTTAGTGCTGGAGAGCAGGGATGTGAATAGGGTTCTTGGACAGGTGCTAACAATCCATGAAAATCGGATTATATGGTATTCACTAGCTAACTTCCAAATTACCACCAAGAAAAGATTGCTTTGGCTAATCAAAATATTATGTAGCAAACAAATTTCTAGAAGTTTTGAAGCTTTTGCGGAAAATGTTTCTATGGATATCTTTTGCTAACAACCCTGCACATTTTTTTTAAAGTAAAAAATTGCTTTTCATGAACTCGTACTAGCACTAGATGTATTCAACTGAGAACCATGGTGTCCGAGTTTAAACCATAATTCTTTTTCCAGGCTTCCACATTTAAGAGCACAGTAAAAAGTGGAGGTCTATGGTGATTCAGCAGAGTAGTGCATTTATGACCATGTCCATGCATCAACAAAATTTCATGATTTAATAGGGACGGGTGTAGGATAGTTAAGACCAATAGCCCCCACCCTTTTTCTCTGAATCTCCAAAGTTCTTTGATGTTTTAGTACCTAAATCGGCCTTAAGTTTTGTTTTACTTGCTTATATTACTGGCAAGTTACCGGCGATGACTCAAGAAGTAGTAGTAAATTTCTAGGAGCTGTGTGCGAGGGGATTAACGCAAATATTGCATAAGTGGTAGTTGGGGTTGACATGAGGCATCCAGATCATAATTTTGCATGACAATCAAGCACATATGAGCCCAAGAAATTGATGATGCTGAAATATATGGTGGACTTCAAGCTGAAGGGTCAACAACTAAATGATATTGCACTTACTGCCAAACATCTGACTTACCCCATAAACATTGGAGTTATGAAAGTAGAACAAGTAGTTTTCTATGATTAAGAAGGTTACCAGTAACATCCAGCTTTCCAAAGTTAACTATACTAGCATATCGGCATTGTTCTTTACAAGAAGCTTAACACATGTCATACCTTTTCTCTGGAAAATATAGGATTTGGAGTTGATGGGTACCAATGCAGAAATTCTGAACCCTTTTTCATGATGCCATTCGCATCTTTGGCCACCAAAATTGATCACACAGTTGAACACATATACTTCTTAGATTGTATTTTTTTAATCGTCTTAGATTATTATTAGTTGAGCTGCATCAATAATGATATCAGCACACAAATAAAATGTATTCCAATCAAGGTGTGAAAACAAGTAAATAAGATACAAGTACATTCCCAGAGAGGCATGCAGAACTCATACACCTACCTAACATTCTCTCATTCTTGAGACTTTGAGAGGCTCGTGTTTGCTCCTTGAAACAAATACATCATTCATACTTTTAGAAGTCATCTTAGTTAGATATAGTAACCACTGAACTTATTTCTGTGGTTGCATGTTTTCTCTCTTTTGACTGCATGTTTCTTTCTTTTGACAACTTTGTCATATACTTTGACAGGAAAAAGTTGGAGGAAAAGTAATACACCGCCAAGGGGGTGTCATATTTCTTTTTCGTGGTAGAAACTACAATTACAGGACCCGCCCATGTTTTCCGCTTATGCTCTGGAAACCCGTTGCACCTGTGTACCCGCGCCTTGTTACGAAGGTCCCAGGTGGCTTAACTCCAGATGAGGCCACAGAAATGCGCGCAAGAGGACGTCAGTTACCACCAATTTGCAAACTTGGTAAGGCTAGTTTCCTTTTTTCGGAGTATTGGTTCCTTTGAACTGTTCTGAATTTTGGATATTTCATGCGCCCCCTTGTTTCAGGGAAATCACTACCTAAATTTTGGCTTATACTGATGCTTAACTCATTGACAAGTATTTTGGCTAAATTTAAAACATGTTTTTGTTCAGATGCACCATTTCTTAAAAGCCTAAAAGTACCATACGATCATACACGATGTGTGCTGATTAAAAAAATGGAATATACAGATATGTTTTTTTTTTCTAAACACGCAGGAGATTTTGTGTTAAGAGAGAAAGAAAGACAAAAATAGTCAAGTACAATGACCTTACATGACCAAAGCATGCTTTTGACAAACACCTTACACACAACCAAAGCAATGATCATCAGACAACATGTTACCTGACCAAAACAAAGACCAAACACCATCTTACATGGCTCTTCGACCAATACAATGCCTACATGGAAACCAATGACTCCAACTGACCTCAATATGAGATAGATCCCATTGGAAGTGGCCTGGCAACTAGGATCCTTGACTGCAACCGAGGTGGACAGGTAGATGCTTCAAGGATGTTCAGATCCCATCCATCCGCCATGGCAACCTTGACTTGGAAATTCATTGATGGCTTCAAGGTGAGACCACAAATCCTTCGCACCAAGGAGGTCACAAGTGATGGAATTTCTTCAAATTGAATAACAATTCATTGCACCTATGAGGCTATGACAGCAGCGTGAAGGACAGGAGAATTGGTGATGGTGACTGAAGCCTGCGAGAGAGTATCCCTGCACTCCATCTCCCTGGAGCGCGGATGGCAATTTCCACTTATCGCAATCAAGCAGACGCCTCATGGATGGATGGAGATGAAGGCGCAGCATCTGACAGAACTGTAGATGGAGAGGAATCAAGTGATGACACATTGACACCTACTACAGCCTGACTGATTCGGGTGCTCTGGGAGGAGGACCTGCTGACACGACTGGCCATTCAACTTAACACGTGTAAGACTGAGGCTGCATGTAATTGCGAGCTATGTGACCTTCATGCTTACAACAGAAATAGCTAGGTGCATTCTTGCAGTTTGCAGCAAAGCGCTCGCTACTCAAAAGCAGCACTGGCCAATCAGACCAGCATGCGCCGAGTTTGTGATTCAACTCAGAGTCCAGTGGCGGTGGAGAGATTTGGCATTGGTTTTGTGGTGGCCGAGGCATGTTGTGGCATGGATTGGCGAGGATAGCTGTTGAAATATAAGTGGATTGCCCATCTTTTCCTATCAGCTTAAGTTTTTTGGTTGAATTGGTTGGTGCATACAATTCAATATGGTATCTCAGCGAGATGTGTTGAGTTCAAATCCTGGTGGGCTACAATTAAATATGGTATCTCAGCGAGATGTGTTGAGTTCAAATCCTCGTGGGCTGCAATTAAATAAAAATAATTGCAGCTGACTCCTATTTCCATGTTTGAAGCCTAGGGGAGCCTGCACGTGAAGGGGAGTGTTGAAGTATAAACCTTTTCTTATCAACTTAAATTTTTGGGTTGAACTGGTTGCACATGTAACTCAATAATAGATGACTAGGAGTGAAAGCAGCAGCCAGAACTGGAAAGAGATAAGCCTCTTCACAACTCCATTCCTTGAGGTGGCCACCATCTCTGCGGTGCCTCACTTGCTCAGGTAATGGGGCTGACAACCTATTGTGGAGAGCTACTGCAGTCCTGGTGGTAGTGGAGAGAGGCAACCGGCGACCAATTAGGGAGGGGAGGGTTGCCAAGAGCATCCCCCCTTTGTTGGTTTTTTCTGGGCCCTTGAATTGTGCACACATGGGGATCTGGCAAGATCTTAGGGGACCTGGGTGCCTGGCATCCCCCAATGGCTTCCTGTCATGTTGAGAGAGAGCGGTGAACATCCCCCCAATGGCTCCCTGTCATGTTGAGAGAGAGCGGTGAACATCCCCCCAATGGCTCCCTGTCATGTTGAGAGAGAGCGGTGAACATTTGATAGCTGTCCTGTACTCTTGGTTCCTCCTGGTTTTCTGAAGTTCTTTCATGCTGTGCATATTATATTTATATCCAACTGCAACATAGCACATTTGTATGCAATGTGTTGTTCAGTAATTGTACTTTTACAACTCTTTGTATACTCATTAACTTGTCCAATTTTATATAGGGAAAAATGGTGTTTATGCAAACCTTGTGAAGCAAGTCAGAGAAGCATTTGAAGCATGTGATCTTGTCCGTGTTGATTGCTCAGGTCTTAACAAAAGTGATTGCAGAAAAATTGGAGCTAAACTAAAGGTTTGATAATTCTTGAAGAATGTTCTTTAGTCATGGATTATTTTGTTCAGAAGTTGATGAACTCTACCTTCACAGGATCTAGTTCCCTGTATCTTACTGTCTTTTGAGTTTGAGCATATACTGATGTGGAGAGGAAGTGATTGGAAATCATCTCTTCCTCCATTAGAAGAAAATAGTTTTGAGGTGGCAAAGGTGCAAGAAAGTTTAAGTGGCAAAGAATCTAATGAAAAGGTTACACATTCAGGAAATGTTCTGACCCAGATTGAGTTGGTCAGTGTTGCAACATCTCACAAGAACTGCAACTTGGGTGAAGGTCAAGAAAAATTTAAAGATTCCATTGCCAGTGATACGGTACTGAATTCTGCAAAGGAAGTTCCTGCATTGTTCCATTCTACAGGTATATCTAGAACTGAACCCTCAGCAGACACTCCATTGGAATATTCACCATTAAAGCCAGTATGTGATATTATGGATCCATCCCTGAAGTGCCAAAGTATCCCAACAAGCAACAGTGAAAATAGAGGTCTGGTAGAGAAGTCAGAACATTGTCCGGATGATTATAATTTGGAGACAAAGAGGAAAAGAAACGATGGTATAAAAGGTAGTGGTTCTAAAGTTCCATCCTATATAGAGGGATTGTTATGTCTTCTGGAGCAGGCCATTGACAGTGGCAGGGCACTTGTTCTGAGTGAAGATGAGCTTGTTGATTCAGATCTGGTCTATGAAAAGTCTGTTGCATTTACAAAGTCAATTCCGCGAAGACTGATTTTCGAGCATACTCAGAGGAAGTCCAGTGCCAGGAGAAATGGGCCAGACAATCATGCAAGAATTAAAAAACATCTTGTAGAAAATAAACTGTCCAGCAGTCATGTTGAAAAGAAATGTGTCGCTAATGTAGGATCGGCAATGCAGACAAATGACCATGCACAAGAGTTTCTATCTGATGTTGTTCCTCAAGGTACCTTAAGAGTAGATGAACTAGCAAAGTTACTGGCTTAAGAGGTGATTGTTCTTTTATCAGCCATAAAGACCGGTATCAACATTCTTCTTTTCATGTGCAAAATTTGCATGTACTCTGAATTTGGTTAAAACAGGTCTCAGGTCTGCTGCGTCGTGGTGAGTGCTTTTTAACCTTGAAATACCGCACTATAATCCTGTGCGATGTACAGAATATGAGTCTGATTTGCCAGTTGTCACCATGATTGGCCACTGATTATCGAGAGAACCATCACATAATTCTCCTAAAGACGTCTTGGACGAAATGGCAAGCCGAGCTGTTGCAAAAAGGCATTGAAAAGTTACTCTGGCTGAGTCGCTGAGATAAACAGAGCTACAATGACTGAGACAAGACAGATGTTAGTTTTGACTCATTGCCACCTTTCAACTTTACAACAATACAACTCAGCTGACTTGTGATGAACAGATGCGGGATTTTTCAGAAACAGATGTGGTGACTGTTGGGCGTTGTACTTCTCAATGGTCTCTTGTAGGAACAAGAATGGTCTCCTGTAGGAACTTGTGGAAATGTCAAACAAAACGACTTTCACTTGAGTAGTTGTGTTTGAAATTTCGATGTCGTGCAAGAATTTTGTAAAGAACAGGGGTTCACATTCACATTGAGTTGTATACACGATTATATTAATTATTAAACATGGCTTTTTACAATGGCAGGGATATGATCACGGTGGCCATATTTTATTATCTTTTTTTATTTAAAATTGGAGGTGTACTCTTTCAGTCAGTCCCACGCGCTGTTGTATTCTTGGAGATAATGTCCAAATCAATCTGGAGATTGTATCCACTATAACTCATCAAAAAGTAAGTACATGATAGAGAGACGTTGCAAGGAGGCCGTTTGCAAGTTTTATCAACCTTTATTATCTCAACCTTTAGCATCTTGTATGGTCTTTTCCAACTTTAAAACCACTTGCTGAGCTTGTTTTTTCTTTGTCCTGAAAGACAAAATAATCTTCCAAACTAGATAACCTACTTGAAACTATTTGCTTCTTACCTTTTTGTTTTAAAGATTTGGCAACACAAGTTTTGTCTTTCTAGATCTCCCTCAAAACCTGACCATTGGCCTGACGGTCTATATATTTCCAAGTTTTTTTAAAAGATATCTTACATCTGATATTTCGCCATTGTTAGTTGTGACAGAGGTTTGAATTGCCTTTTATCAATATTAGGTGCTTCAAAACAGTAGTGCCAGGAAAGAGGAACTGTGAGCTCGAGCTAAAGGATTGAAAACATTAGGCAAAATATTCCAGGCATGGTTATCTATGTTTGATTATGGTAAGACCCCTTGTATGAACTTTTTCTAGCATCACTGTTTTACCACGAATTTTTTGATGGTTACTCAACTCTCAAATGTATAGGACTAACTGGTTTCCTGCCTTATAAAAAAAAAGCCTTGCCTGTAAACTCTCTAGGTCGCATTACCTGGACATAGAGTGGTTTCTCCAGTTCACGTAATGTTGTCTTTGGATTCATGGTGGTCTTCTTAATCGCAGTTCAAGAATGTGTGGTGCTCTACATAAATGTATCTGATCCATCAGGGAATATGTCTGAATGTAGAAGTAATGTTACAGGAGCGTCTCGTAGCTTTAAAAAATGAATGTGTCATGCTGTCCTTGAAATGAAATCAATTTGTTGTTCATCTCATTTTATTTCCCTGCTCGCTCCACATTAAGCCACTGCCGCTGCTGGCTTCTTGCTACTTGTAGCTTCCTGCCGTTGTTTCCTTGCTTGCTACTGCTGCTGCTGCAGCAGCACAGCTTGCCGAACAGGCACACTTGCTAGAGCATTTGTAGTTTGTAATGACCCTTGTGCTGCGTGGGGCCATTGCCATGGAAATTTTGTAGTCTTCAAACATGATTTGTGTTGCCCATTTGCCTGATTTTGAAACATCTTGTCGCAGATGAGAATTAGCCGATTGGGTTACGCAAGTCGCAAACTTTATTCATATCCTGTCTGATACAATACCTGTAAGCCTTTGATGCTGTTGTAATAAATATGATATTACTAAGTGGTTTCTTCCTCTTGTGCAGCAGCCCAAAAAATGAAATCAAAGATGAGCCTAGCTCAATTGGTTCGGCAGAAATAAAGCAAGGCCAGTGACCAACGCAGGGCATGCCGACCTAGCTGTGACCAGCGCAGGGTATGACAACATGGTTGTGTGACCAGCGCAGGGTATGACAACATGGTTGATATTTATGTTGTTTCATATTTATGTACTTGGATCATGCTTTTGTATGGCTGGTTTGTCCATTAGGCCATCCTGAATGAGGGTTTCATGACCTAGTTTCTAGAGCATCCATATTTTAAAAACAGTACAAAATAGTTTCATTTCCATAAAACTCTCTTTACTGTCATAAAACTCTTATCATCTCTCTCTTCATTAATACAGTACCACGTCAGCAAATTTAATGCTCATGAAACTCTGATAAAACACCATCGAGACTGACCTTAGTCTGTCTAAGGATAGCACTTTAGTCAATTTAGTAAGATTGATTAAATTGATTAAAGTGCTATCCCACACAGGTGGTTAAGGAATCTAGCATGTCCCTATTAGTTACTACAATTTACAGCCACGATAGCTTTTTTTAATTTTGCTTTGCTTGCCTTTCCTATGACACTCAGGCTGTACCTTGCTATTCTTGTCCCTAATCAGAACTACAGCCTGGCTGTAATAAATTGCTTAAGTGCCCTGTTAAGTTCCAATGACATTTTACTTCATGCAGCTCTATTGATCCCAGTACAATATTGGAGACAGTGAATTTAAAGATGATCATTGTTTACGCCACTACTTTAAGTTTAGATGTTCTAACCTAGACAGGGAGGAGTTAGGGTTTGGCTAGAGCGGTTTATAGTCCAGCCGTTCGGCAGCCCAGTCAAACCAGCCCATCCAGGCGGTGATAATAGCGCGGTAAAGTATGGGGTGCTATCTAATTTATATAATAATGTTGATAAGACATAATAGTTTCTAGTTCTGTTTCAACCTAACCAAACGGATCCTATCCGGTTTTTTTTAAAAAAAGGATGAAACTTTCTTAAAAACCACATCTAACCTGGACATAGAGGTAATTTAATTGATTTCGGGAGCTGAAGTTTGAGGCCTTGTTTAGTTTCTAAAAAATTTCAAGATTTCCGTTACATCGAAACTTTAGACTCATACATAAAATATTCAATATAGATAAAAGAAATAACTAATTATACAGTTTGTCTCTAATTTGCGAGACAAATCTTTTTAGCCTAGTTAGTCTATAATTGGGTAATAATTATCAAATACAAAAAAAGTGCTATAGAAAAAAATTTCCCCAACTAAACAAGGCCTGAATTTCGAAGAGGAACAATTCATCAGGAAGAGTTTTTTTTTAGGGAAAATTTATCATGAAGATAAAAAAATGGTATTCCGGTCTCGGCCAGACCCGTCACGACCCAAACCACCCTACACAGGCACTGACCCTTTCTCAACTTGAAGCTGCAACGCAAAACCCTCCGCGAGGGTTTCCACCGCCGTCGCGCCGCTCACCTCGTTTCAATTCGAACAGCAAAACCCTTTTGCAGTCGCAGAACTCTCGCAGCCGGCCAGAGCGCGGCTGCAGCGGCGAGGACCACAATCCTTCGCGGAGCATGGCCACCTCTACGGAGCCGGAGGGCACGCCGCCCGCGGCTAAGGGGAGTAAAGGAGAGGCCAACAGGAAGCGGAGCAGCGAACAGGGACAGGGAGGCCAGGGAGGCGCAGGCAGCGGCGGCGGCGGCGGCGGCGGCTGGCAGAAGCGGAAGAAGAAGGAGGTCTTCATCTACGGAAACTACAAGAACTACTACGGCTACCGGGTGAGAGCGAAACCGCCTCCGTTTGTGCTTTCCCCATGTCCACGCGTGGTCGCCAGCTGTTCGACGATATGCCTCACAGTAGGTTCAGGTGTTCGTGGGGTTTGTGTATTTCGGTTCAATTGGGTTGGTTCGGATTGACCCATGACCTAACAGAAAGCTAAACTTGCATCCCTAGGTGCGTGACTAGGAGATGGTGAATTTGCACTGGTACTGGCCTGTGGCCTGAGTGTTGCTGGCCGGACTAGTGGGCAGGGATGGAGTAGATGTGCTCTCCTTACCTCGGATTTTCCAATATTTATTCTGTATAGCTTGCCTAGAGCTATTAGGGTGGGAGGGGAATTCAACATTTTCCAGCTGATATAAATTATAACTTTATACAGATTGATCGCAATGTTGGTGAAGATCCTCGCCTTGAGGCGTTCAAGAAGCAGTGGTTTGAAAACAAGGATTGTCTCGATATTGGATGCAACCAGGGTTTGGTAACGATTGGCTTAGGTAACCTTTTGATTTTGGGGGATAAACTCTTGATTTCATTCGCTTAATTCTTATATAGCATGCTTATAGTTATAGGCGCTATGTAGTTCTTGTAGACAAATGTCTCAATCCCAAGATGAGGTCATGAGGTTTCTCATTTATTTTCTTAAACTTGTGCAGCCATGAAATTTAACTGTCGAAGCATTCTTGGAGTTGATATTGATTCAGGTTTTTAATCCCCCCTAGTAAACTCATGTTGCTTGCTGATTTTACTCTCATGCTATGTGGTTGAATATTACTTGAATCGAATTCATTTTTATCTTTCCCTGTTAGGTTTGATTGAGACTGCTAAGTGGAACCTACGAAGGATAATGCGGCAGGATAAGGTGGCTACAAAAAACGTGAAAGCTCAGGAATTGCCAGATTCTCCTTCTCAGAGCTCTACAAGAGAAGTGGCATCTGAGTTATCGAATGGGAACAGGCACCAAGATCTTTTTAAAATTGTCTCTTTTCGACGTGAAAATTTTGTAGAGTGTATGGATGGATGTTCAGAACAGTATGACACCATACTCTGGTAAGTTACAGATTAAGGATAGAGATCTCTCAAGAAGTTTTCTTTGTACTGTTCTTTCCCACAGTGCCACTAGCTTATTTTTAATTTTTTTTCTGATGTAGTTTGAGTGTGACAAAATGGATCCACCTGAACTGGGGTGACGATGGCCTAGTTACTTTGTTCGTGAAGATCTGGAGGCTTCTAAGACCGGTATCTATGCCTCTCTATTTGCTAGTCTTCTAAATTACACATAGATGGTAAGAGGAAAGTTACATCCTTTTGCTATATGTAATTTTGCAGGGAGGTGTTTTTATCATGGAGCCTCAACCATGGAGTTCATATAAGAACAACAGATTAGTTTCAGAGGTTGGTTCTTTTTGTTCAGATTATGTGACCAGCTAACCCTTGTTGACATTTTTCTTTACTCTGCATTGAAACAGATAATGTTAATTTTTTTCTTAGAAGGAAGTTGTTTGTGAAAATCTTGCTGCACTTTCCATTAATTAGGCTAAATGTGACTCTTGACAAGCCTATGTTCTTAGCTGCTGCATTCCTGATCCTAAGCTCAAGTGAACATACCATAAATGATCAAAATCCTCTGCCAAACTTAATACAAATGCCTGATTCTTTCATGTTGTTGATCTTCGTAATAAACTTGCAATTCTTACTCCTTTTTCCCTACCTGTTTTCAGGTTGCCAAAGAGAACTTCAGCACCATCTGTATATACCCAGAGACGTTTCGGGAGGTTCTTCTAGACAAGGTATTTTATTTTAGCTACCAACTCAGTTTCGTTATTGACCCTTTTGGGAATTTCACTAAGCAATTTGGTGTTTGTCCTGCCAGATTGGATTTAGGTCAGTAGAGTTGATTGCGGACAGATTGGTGGGTACCGTCAGTGGTTTCAACCGCCCAATAGAAGTTTACCACAAATGATGAAACTGGGTCAAGGATTGTGGCATACCTGTCCAAGCGTACACACCCTGACCAAATGATTGTGTTGAGATTTGAAATGCTTGCTGACTGACTGGGTACGAGTACAACAATGAAGGCCTTGCATGGTGCTTGACTTGCATTTGCAAAAGAGAGTATCAGATGTCAAAGGATCAAGATGGAAGAGTGGTGGTTGGAAGTTGAATGTTATGTTCTCTAGATGGAAGTGTTGGGAATTTTTTTAATGGTTTTGTTCTTGTACAAAATGGATAATGGACATGTTACCCTGAAAGGGAAAATGAGGCTTCCATGAATATCAATTTTGCCTGCTATGAACATCATGATCTCTCGTGCTTATTGTTTGCCACGTATATATAGTCATGCTAATAAGTTCAAGCGAACAATGCCATGGTAGTAGCTTAATTTCATTGACGAAGTCAGGTGAAAGAGTGTACTTGTTGGTTCTACCAATGACAGATGCCTTGTGGAATTCAAGTGGTTATTTGTGTGTGCAGTGGAAGTGCCTTCTTTATGCTGGTTTCCTTTATTTTTTTTTTATATGAGAGTATCTAAGGTGCTGAATGTTGTTGCTGCACCATCAGCAAAGCTGGAGAATCCCCAGTTCATCGGTTACTTGTACCTCAAGCTTAAGCTGACCCCACTCCGAAAGACATTAGATACACCAGTGTTTGTACATCAGGATCTTGACTAATTTGAGTTTAAGTCCCCTACATCAGGGTCAGGGTGGATTTGGGTTGATTAATGTGAATGTAATGAGTTTAATGTAATGAGTTTAAGTCCCCTAGGTTTTTTTTTGAAACTTTAGAAAATGCATCTTGATTTTATTTTTTATCATTTTTCTTCTGAAACCTGTTGCTCGAAAAAGCAGCACACAACATTTACTACAGCTGGTTGAAGAGGATGAGCATGTGCACAAGTATGTCACCCAGCTGAGCTGGTTCTTGCTTTCACGATCTGAAAATTTGTTTGCTTGTTTTTTTGGATATGGAACTAGAGTACATCTGATCTGCATTAGTTCTGATGAAATCAGATGACACTTTATCAAACAGTTTGTTATATGGTTGATGACTGAACTCAGTAGCTAAATATTTGAGGTTTTATTTAGTAGAACCTTTAGTCCTTTAGCTAAATGTTTTCTTCTTTGGGTTTTTCCAACATGCTAATCTGTCCATTAGACCGTCTGTTGCAGGACAATGATGAATTGGAGATGGTGCAAGCAAGAACTTGTTGATCTGAATGTCTGATTATAAAGCAGTAGCCTTTTTTATTTGATTCAGAAGCAACTTGCTGCTATTTATAGTTACAGATTTCCTTACCCACGGCTCCATAGCTCCAAAAATGCATATAATTTACGCTCTTCATTACAAATGCATACATGTTTGTTTCTCTTTACGTTCCTAAAATATTAATGCATCGAAGTTAAGTTCGGATTAGCTACTCCGTGCATATCTAGCATGTCAGTTAAACTGCAAAGTGCCATGGTAATTATGAAGAACAAGTAGTGAACACTTTGTTTGATTCCTTCAGCATTTCATATACGAGCTATCAACAGCTCTGTGTTTGCTTCAGTTCAAGCCTAACTCTGTATTCGAAGTTGGTTTGTAGCCCTGTCGGTTAAGATTAAGACTACCTTCACGACCAATATTTCTACATCAAGATATCTCACATCCTCACTGTACATTCGATTGTGTGTCTTATTTTTTTCCCAGGGTTGTCTCAACTTGATTGTTGCTTCGATTCTCGTCCGTCTTCTTCCTCCTCTCCGATCTGGGCGGCGGCGGCATCCGGCGCTTCCTCTTCCCTCCCCACGCACTTGACTGGCGGCTGCGCCATCTCCTGTACAACCTTCTCCTCTTTGACCTTGTCGGAACGGAGGACTCTCAGGGACGGCGGCGGCCCGGCCTGGCGCTTCTGCGGCCCGGCAGTTGCCAGCAGCACGCCGCCGCCGGCCAGCAGCACGCCGCCGTGGTGTCGGTGGTGACGCGGCCAGCCAAGCGCTCGGTGACGAACCACTCCAGCGCCTTCTGGGTGCGCTGAGAAGCGAGATCGCACATCTCCTCCGCCTCCTCCTCCAGTCTCTTCGCCATACGGTCCCACGTCGCCGTCAGCCCTCCCCAACCTTTCTTTTCTTTTCTTTTCTTTTCTTTTCTTCGGTCTCTGAAAACCTTCTGTCTTAGGCCTTGTTTAGTTCGCAAAAATTTTCAAGATTTTCCGTCACATCGAATCTTTGGTCGCATGCATGGAGCATTAAATATAGACAAAAATAAAAACTAACTGCACAGTTTACCTGTAATTTGTGAGATAAATCTTTTGAGCCTAGTTACTCCGTGATTGGATAATGTTTGTCAAATAAAAACGAAATATTATAGTAGTCAAAAACAACATTTTTTACGAACTAAACAAGGCCTTAGTGGTGGGCTGGGCCGTATCTTGGGAACTCATCCAAATCGAACACGTAGGTCTCATGCTCCTCCGACTCGGAGTTTACCCTACCTGGCGCTGCTCGTTTCAAATAATAATAATAATAATAATAATAATAATAATAATAATAATAATAATAATAATAATAATAATAATAATAATAATAATAATAAAATACCTGGTGCTGCTGGGCTCTTCTCTCTCTCTCTTTCTTTTTTTTTTCTCAACAACAACCTGTTTTCATTTTATTACATACATTAATTATAAGATGTTTGACTTTTTTTCATATTAAGTTTGATCATTTGTCTTACTAAAAAAATTTACGCAACACTTTTTTAACGTTGGTTGGTTTATTAATAAAAGTTTTTCAAAAATGATTTAAATTTGACTATGTTTGCGTTTTTTTTTTGAATAAGACGAGCGGTCAAACTTATGATAAAAAAGTCAAATGTCTTATCATTTGGGATGAATGAAGTATAATATTCCCTTGGTTCTAAAATGTCCACTCTGTCCTGAAAACAGGTGATGTGTTAGGTTTGTCCTAAGTCAAACAATTTCAAGTTTAAAAACTTAAACTAGTTTGACTAAGGACAAACCTATCACTTGTTTTGGGACCAAGGGGTATAAAACATTGAAATACTTAATTTCCCCCTTAAATAATAAAGTATTCTAGATGAATTAACTCTCTCAAACCACCAATCATATGCGTACCTACCAACATACTCAAAATATTGTAAGCACAAGATCTCTATAGTTAGGAGAGAGTTACATTGTGTTGTGGTACCTTTTATTTCATAATTAAGCAAGTATATCTACCATGTGAAACCGGCGAAGGAGAGAAGGAGGTCTTCCAGCCGAAGGTGGAAGATGACCGCTGTGAGTTTTTTTTCTTTGAACCATAGTCGCCGGACTCGAAGGGGAGAGAGCTGGAAGAAAATTGTCAAATAACGAGTTATGCCCAAAATCGTTCTTTTCTCTACCTTCTCTCTGTGAAAACCAACGAAAATTGTATTTCAATGGGAGCGGTGTGTTGCAAAAATAATAATAAACCCAATTTCATAATGGTACATAGCTAATATCATTGGTTTGAAACTAATATCATTGGTTTTTTAAGAAACTGGAGGGGCTGTGGCCCGCTACGGGAAACTTTATTAAGCTAAAAATATAACCAATATCATTGTTGGCGGTGTGTCACGGCCCATTACATGTTTTTCAAGTGCCCCACGGCCAAGTTTGCCTCTCTTTATAGTTTACCTCTTTGATATTATAAAGATTCTGTTTGTTTTGATAAACTTAGATATGGATGCAGACATTGTTCATATTATAAGGAACAACTCAATTCACTTATCTTTTATGCGTATCTAACACAGTGACAGCAGCATCACATACATGCACTGTTGAATCATGTTCCATATATATATATATATATATATATATATATATATATATATATACATACATGCACTGTTGAATCATGTTCCATATATATATATATATATATATATATATATATATATATATATTTGGTGTTGCAAAAGGCTGAGGAACCAAAAAGATTGATCTACTTTTTTTCTATCAATTAGATTGACATACTTCATTGGTGATGTTATTAAACCCTGTTTTAGAACAGTTTTAGGTGCCCACCTTTTCGATCTTATTCAGTACTATAGTAGGAAATTATCAAAATTTTGACTATGAATTTAGGCAGATATATGCAACATAGAGGACTTTTTTGGGAGGTTGTTTACGGTGGCGGAGCATGGCCAGTCTAAGTATTAGACCATTATCAAACACCCTTGACCATTATTGGCGGCCCAGCTTTGTCTTATCCAAGTTCTGCCCCAGGTTTTGTTTGAACACTGAAATCAAATTTGAATTAACATCCTTCCAACAGGAGCTTTCCAAGAAGCCAACACAAACACACTCTCCACTCTGTATCTCAGGTGCTGAATGTTGCTGCTGCAGCTGCAATGCTGCACGTTCAGTACAGCTGAAGAGAATCTCCAGTTCACCACTGGTCACTTGTAGCTCAAGCTTAGCTGACCCCACCACTGATCCCAAAGCCATTCAGAAAAAGCCAGCCAGTGCTCATCAGTCGTTCTCTGAAGATGCAAACGACATTCTCAGAGCTCCAAGGAAGGCACCGGTGCAGCTAGCACGAGTCTCTATCCTCTCCACACTCCAGTAGGCTCCATGCAAGGAACGAATCCATCCATCCACTCCTCTGTTCGCCACATCTGATCCCCAAATGCATGCACATCAAAAGCAGCAGCGATGGCGCTGCAAAAATACAATATATACAAGCAACTACGAGCTCGCAGTCGCAGCTCTGCTCTGCACATTCAGGTGAGCCAATTAAAACCCTCTGCTCCGCGTGCCCACAGCTTGAACCACTGCGTGCACAATGGTGTGCCTGAGCTTCAGCTCCAGCAGCTGCCAGGACGCCCACCCGACGGCGCTGGACTACTTCCTGGCCGCGCTCGTCATGTTCACCGCCGTCGTCGCGGCGCGGCTGCTCGCCAGCGCCGTGGCGCGGTGCCTCTGCGGCGACGGCGACGGACCCGACGCGCACCACCACCACCACCACGACCATGACCATCATCACCACCACAGCCCGGATGATGCCACCACCGACGTGGACGAGGACGAGATGGAGCTGCCGTGGGGCGGTGGCGCCGGGCTGGCCATCTTCGGGCAGCCCGGCATGGACGTCCCGCCGAGGCGGAACGACCAGGGGTGGCACTGGCACGGCATGCTGGCGCCGCCGGTCGCCGCCGGGACGACGGAGCGCGTGGGACACGACGCTCATCCCAGCAGCCCACAGCTTCAGCATGTCAGCTGCTAAGCCGTTTGCTCTGTAGTAGCAGCAGTAAGCAAACTGTCGTCTATGATGATGTTATTGTTAGTCTATAAATATATTACTCTGTTCTGGTCTTTTGTGAAGGAATCCTGAAAATTGTTACTAAATTAACTAGTATTGCTATATTTAAACAAAAGCCCCTATAGCTCAGTGGTAGAGCGTCAGTCTTGTAAACTGAAGGTCCGTAGTTCGATCCTGCGTGGGGGCATTTTTGTTCCTTTTTTTTGTTTTCCAAGATTTACCATGAAAAATGACTCCTTTGTTCCTATTTGTTGTTTTCCGAGATTTACCATGGAATGCCAGAAAAAAAAATTTCTAGCTTTGTCAAACAATCAAATTCGAAATATAACTAAATTTGGCTTCCATTATTTCACCATGAAATGCTTTTGTTCCTATTTTTCGTTTTCCGGGATTTACTATACGGAATCCCTCCTTTGTTCCTATTTTTTTGTTTTCCGAAATCTACTATGAAATGCCTGAAAAAGTTTTCTACTTTTTTTGGACAATTAAATTCGAAATATAGCTAAAATTGGCTTCCCTTTATTTTCCTTCCTGCTGAAGTATAAGTACATTTCGTTTGTACACACAAGCATCAGCAGCGCGGTAGTGTCGAAAACGAAAACAAGCAAAATCCTCGCGCATGCCGTTAAGCTGTTTCTAGGTCCAAAGGCTCGGTGAATGAAGTCGCCGACGACTTAGCCTTGTTTAGCAAAATATTTTTATTCATCACATTAAATTTTTAGACATATACATGGAGCACTAATTGGACACTAATTACTAAATAAGACAAAAATACTATCATAGCCAAATTCAAAACCTTTTCGTAACTAAACAAGGCCTTAGCAAAGTAAGGCATAGGTGTCCCCAAGAGTTGTTTGTGTATCTTTGATTGCATGAGCATTGCACGAGCAAACAATTGAATACTAGCCGAGTGGTCGAAGTGGAGTCCTCGCATATATAGAATAGATTAAGAGTTTGATCCTATTCAATAATGTTTTTCTTTCACTACAAATTATCGAATAATAACTTCAGCTACGGCTTTTCAGAAAAGCGAACATGATCTTAGTGGCTATAACTTCAAACTTCATTAACAAAGAATTACAAATATTCAACTATCGAGAATACATCTAACTTAATTGCTCTGCAATCTTTTTGTTAGTTTCATAGAAGGATAAATTCTGTTTATTTGCACAACTAAGAAGTAGTCATTTATGTATGAATGAAGTATATTGCTCTTATTTACTCATATTACAATTCTTAGAAAAATGTGAAGATATAATATTATGCAATGTACCGTATATTAATTATGCACACGTACATTTTCTAAAAGATATAGTTATGATGTTTTGAACAATAAAGTTTAGAGAAGATGTCACATCTTGAATGTAACCACCATGTACAACTACAAATATCAACAAGATCACAGTTGCCAAATCAGCTAGCGATTTGATATATATTGACGTCCTGATGCGCCGAGTCCGAGTTGACTATAGCTTGGTGCTGCCATCTTTTTGGCTAATTTTATTTCTTGGAAGCAACGCGAACCGCGAATCTCATCCGCACACGATTGATCGATTTTCCAATAATGCTACACGGCAGCTGCCGGCGGCGTCGGAGCAAGTGGGTCAGGTCTCGGTTAATTAGCGGGATGGTGTAGTGGCTCTTGGCCATGAACGGGAAGATGACGACGGAGCCTGTTCGCTTAGCTGATAAGCTATAGCTGCTAAAAATAGATTCGACAGATAAGTTCGAAGAATGGTTAGCAAATTCGGCAGGAGAATGTCACTGTGAGCCTGTGAGGTACCTCGAAGCTGTGAACAATGGTGAGCAAATTCTACTGCTGAATTGCTGATCACCTTGACACATGCATGAACAGGATCCACATGCGACCACGTCAAGAAATATATCCGTGTTAAAAAAGTGTTAACGTGCTCGTCATTCGTCAACGTACGTGTTGCTACGAATCCGTTTTTCTTATCTAGTTATATCAACAAGAACTAGCAAGAAATCCGCATGAAAGCGTGGCTATATATTTCGAATATTTTTTGAATGTGCATGCACCAGACCATGTATCATTTCTATAATTCTATTAATCAAAGAAAATATATATTGCAAGTAAGCGGTCTGAAAGGCCACAAGCAGACAACAGCCAAAACAATGAAAAACTGTACAGATCAGATCCCGAACTAGGAAATAAGAGTCGCCAAGGATTCTCTCTTTTTAGTCAAAAGCACCAGGTCATCCTCTCGGCAAAGAGCCTTTGCCGACGGCCAGGCTCTCGGCAAAGAAGGGCTCTAGGCAAAGGTCAGCTTTGCCGAGAGCGTAGGCAAGCCTCTTAAGAGCGCCTATTTCTTTCATTGTAAGCCCCCCTCTGGAACGTACAAAACTACCATTTCATTTTGCTGAAATTTAGCTTATGCTAATATTGATGCTGAAATGTTATGGAAAAAAAATACTGTTTCATGTGTTTTTTCTCTTGAAAATGAAATTCGGTACGATTCTAAGGGGCCCTAAATCTTCATGCGAGGAACAGGAGGCAGCAAAGCCCCTTTTTCGTGTACAATTCATACAAGGGGTCCTAAATCTTTTGATCCAACTAACAAATATGTCCCCATTGTATTTTGACAATATGTGTTGGAATCAAACTCATATGCATGAATAAAAATTTATGACCCCGGTGCAACTCACGGTCTAGTAAATCATTATTAGTTTGATAAAAAAAATTAAAAAAGATATCAGCATGTATCACATTAAATCGGCAAATTTAGAAAATACGTTTCACAATAAATTTCTATTGATGAAGCTCTTCTGATATCATAAATATTATTTTTCTTTCTACAAAATTGGTCAAATTAAGGTCAGTTTGACTTATAAAATGAGAGCGTCTATACCTTGTACTGTGTAATTAATTCTAAAAAAAAAAATCTCTTGATTACATTCTAGGGGGAGGGAGTAGCTTTGTACAATGATGGATGTTCAAAAAAGGGGGAAAACTTTGTGCGGTATAGTACAGGTCCAAAAGAATCAGCAACTATATATCTCTATATTAAGAATAAGTAAGAATAATATAATAAGAGAACCTCTATCGAAAAAGAAAAAAAAAACACGAAAAGAAAGAAGCCAGTAGTAGTAAGAAACGCAGGAAGAAAGCACCAAGATTCAAGAACTCTTATTGACACGGTGGGACAAAATGGATCACTCCATGAGTACTGGCGCAGATGCAAGCTACGGATAGACAAACTCTACAGGAGAAATTTCGATGGCCTCATGATCTATTTTTGGTGGAATATTTGGAAAGAGAGAAACAGAAGAACCTTCCAGAACAAAAGTCTGTGACCAAGAAAAGTGGCATGTTTGAGTTGGCCTTTAGTCCAAACATGGAAGCTCAGTTTTTTTCTTGTTTTTATTTATCTTTATTTTGTTTTTGTTTGTTTGAGTGGCTGGCTCTAGTGGTTGGGAGTTTTAAATGGGAGTTGTAATTGTCTGCATTTGTTTTCCTTTTTTCTCGTATAATAAAAATACGACAAAAGCTTTTTGTCGCCTTTCAAAAAAGATTCAAGAACTCTCTATCACCTATCAAAAAAAAAACTCTCTATCGAGACTAACTGGTCATCCTCTAACTAGTGTCCGGCTCCCCTGGGGCTTGGTCCGGCCCGCAGCCGCCGCGCCACCACCGCCAGCTCCACCGCCTCCTTGACGGTGATCCTCTCCACCGCCGCCGTCGTGTGGCACCCCGAGCCCGGGGCCGGCGCTGACCTCGTGGCGGCGGCGGAGCGCGTGATGACAACAAGAACGACGACGACGAGGGACGCGGCAAGAAGCAGGCGTTGCCGTTGTGTCGGCGAACAACCCATCGCATGCATGCATGCAGTTGGAGCGATCGAGCTCTAGCTAGCGTGCATGTGTGTGCGTGTGCAAGAACCGAAGAAGATGATCGAGGTCGAGGAGCTGGTTGCTGAATGATGTGAGTTGGTCCTGATCGGAACCAAGCTTTAGCAGCGCGGTGTTGTGCTCTTAACTTTATATATAGGAAGACTAGTACGAAGCGCGCGCCCCTGCGCGCGTGTGGGTAAATAATATATGTGTTACACATTAAAATTATATGATAAATTAATTAAAAGTAAGTGGCTGTAATTGGTCTTACAACAAATAAGAATATATTACATATGGTGTTAGGGAGTAATGAAGCATAGGCATACAATACGTGCGATGCCACATGATTTGTACATGTAAATGTGGCTTTGGGCATGGTGTTGTTGTACAATAGACAGAATCATAGGTAGCATTGTTTCCCTGGACATAACTAAACACATTCTATGGAACATACATATAACAGTGCAAAAGTAAGGAGATTGTCGTGCTGATGCACCAAAGATGCTGCCCCAACAACATTGGGGGCAGTTTGCAAAAGATCCTCTCGGGTCATCTTTACTCCTACTGCAAAGGGAGAAACAAAATATCTTAGTGGCACACAATTACACCGACTAACAAATGTTGTGGTAGGGCCTTGAGCAACATGCTTACCTGTTATGGTGGAGGCTGCAATGCTGGCTGCTGTTGGTAACTTTGATACCTTGGATATTGTTGTGTAGGTGTATATGGCAGGATTTTGAGGGGGCAAGCAACCATATGGATAGTATCCTTGGGGATACCCATAATAGCCACCACTAAATTGGTCCGGCTCTTGTTGAGGCTGAAACAAAAATTCAACAAAGGGAATATGACCTCCCATGAGAGTTGTATGTTCTGGCTTCCCAGCTGGCTTCCACATAGCACCCTATGGTCTTCTCAGCTGATGCCCCGAAGAAACAACTTTTTTAGTGAATATAATCGATGTAGTAGTATCTGTTCCAGAAAATTATATAAGCATTTTCCACTACAAATTTGGAATCCTTTGTCGTATATGGTTAAAATTTACACAATACACTCTTGAGTTAACCAATTGGGTGCTAAGTTTGGCACTAAAATATTGGCACAAAAAGGTTTCACAATGGAACTGGATACTAAAGACAACATAAGTAATGAGCATTGGCTGGCCTATAAATTGATTTGCATAGTACACAAAACAGGATACTCTTCATATCTGTCAGAATACTGGACAGATGTTTGCAAAAAAAAAACGGACAGATCTAAAACACTTTTGTACAGGTATTTCAACATAGAGATGTCCGTATAGGCTGAAAGTTTAGTTCAGAAGCTCACCACCTACAGTCGGGTTAGGACAACCAACATAATGAAGTGCATAAAATGAATATCAGTCATGCAGTTTGAGGAAGACAGAACTATTTACCGACAGTAGTATTGCTTTGATTGTTATGAAGTGGGTGGTAAATAATTCAAAAGATCGATCCACAACTCCAGTGGACCAATTAGAAGAAGTTCACAATAAAAAGGAGTAACATATACTCCCTCCATCCCAAATTATAAGACATTTGACTTTTTTTATCCCAAGTTTGTAATACATGTACAACTTTTATTAATAAACCAAGCCACGACAAAAGAAGTGATATTTTGTACAAATTTTTGAATAAGACAAATGGTCAAACTTGGTATCAAAAAAGTCAAACGTCCTATAATTTGGGATGGATTAAGTACTTTCCAAAATTCATATTTAAGGACACCATCTGCAGCTGTCGTGGTTTCAATTCTATCAAAAAGGTCAAGCATGCCCAAAAACATACCTTCAGACACAGCATCGTAAGAAGGAAGGTATGTGAGCCTTCGTGTAGCTGGTTTCCTTGAACACAAGCATCAGGTCTTGGAACCCATTTTTTAATTCTCGAAGAGAGTGCTTAGCTGGTCTCCTTTTACACAAGGAGCAGTGCGTGTAACACAATTTTGAACTGTGAAAGAGAGTGGTTAATTGCATATCTTGTTAGTCTATAGTTAAACACCACAAGGTTTGCTTTAGGAAGTAGATGACGGTATGATAGGTATAGAGAGGAAAGGCAAGTATGAGAGCAGAAAATAAAGAAACTTTAGTGCACAGGTAGCTTACCTGAAGATCAGTCAAAGTAAGTTTTTTGTGCAAGGACAGGAATATTATTAAAAACACAGGCAAAATGCTTGAGGCTGAATATTCTGTGGAGATGACCAAGATTCCAATAGCATTACTGAGGTTTTCAAAAGCTTCGACTTGCAAGAACTCTTACGACACCTATATAATTCATTTATGATGATGAAGTGAGGATAGAAACATATAGATGTCTTCGATATGGTTGGAAAAACTCTTAGACCGATTAGTGCCAGAGAAGGGTTGGCAACAAACCGATATCAATTAATAGACAGGAAGATGGAGCGCCAAAAATAAATACAAAGTTGGATGACCTATGAGCATGAAAAGTCAAAAGGAATTTGGCTAGAGTACTAAACGATCAATAGGAGTACATAAATATATCTTTCAGAAACCGGTAGTGATAAATTTTATAGTAGGTACTAACCACCCATTCTATATCCGCTACATTTATGGTCAAATATGTGATGCATTGGAACCCCAGCCTTAGGGGGATCAAACTGGAATTGCAAAGAAGATGAGGACGATATCAAAGATCTGAACAAATTGTCCACGGACCATTTAGTCCTCCCTGACACAAAACCAATGCAGAACCGCATGGCCATCCTGTGTAATCTCTTCCTTTGCTCCTAGAATTAAATTAAACATGGCAAATCCATGAAAATTAGATGCAAGGAAACGCAAAGAGAACATGTACTATGAGCCGTAAATTCCAATAGCTCCAACTAAATTACTTTATCCGCATGTTTCCATCTGTTAAGTCCAGTTGTGAAAGGGTGACTGGAAAGTAAAAACACAGTTGCTCTAAGTACACTAAACTGTGATTTGAGTGCAGGAAAGCGAATGAGTTTTGTGAGACACATAAAACCTGACAATGCCATTGTAGAATTGGGCCAATGGAAGCATGAAAAGTTTCTTATATCATGTCGTTGGCTCCCTGGAAGCCTGTATCCCAAGAAGCTTGTAGTCAGCACCAAATGAATCCACTGCTGATAAAAGGGACTGGATAGCCAAATCATTTGGACATTCTGTCTCCCTAGAGAAATAACAAAAGATTGAAGTTATTTGAATATGTCTAAGCCACCAAATGTACAACTTAGTAAATATACATAATCATAAATTGATATGTTGCAACAATGCTTTTTGGAGCTATAAAACTCCCTGGAACAAAAGCAGAGTGAAATAAAAGTAGCTTTCACTTTGCGAAAAAATGTTACTTCTTGTCAGTCGATGTAGATGGAAAGAAATAATCATCAGTGGCTCCTAAATCAAGTGATCTGAAGCATCTAATTAGATCAGTTCATGTGCTATGACAACAAAACTTACTGCCTCATAAAGGCAACATGATTGAACAGGCCGTTGCTTCAAATATTGTACACAACTGCACATACACCATTGAACAAATCTGAAGAAATAAATCTGCGACTCTAGGAAACTAAACATTAAAGTTGAAGCACCAATAGGAACGGCAAAGTACCCATATCCATTCATACTTGATGGCTGGACTTTTGCGCAGCAAGAGAGAGGCGAGGACGAGGGACGGCCCTGCGTCGCCGCTATGACCGTGGAACCCCGTTTGCACACCGGCGAGCACGCGTCCGCACCACCTGTGTCGGGGCCACTACACCGGTAGGTGACCTAGGGTTTCCCCCTGCCACCGCCGCCCTCATGGGGCCTGCTGTGCCAGGGCCCAGACGATCCTAAACGGCCAATGACACGGAGGGCGAACCCTAGGTCAGCAACGATGCTGCGGTTCGCCGCCTCAGAGGAGCCGACCGGTGCGTCGTCATGTGAGGAGACAGGGAGAGAACGAGGAAGTTGAGAGTAGAGAAAGGGAAAGAGGATTCGAGAGGTTTCAGGAGGGGGCACCGATGGGATGAAGCCGGTGAGCTTCGCCGCCACCGCCGACGGTGAGGAACAGGTACCTAGGGTTTCGTCGAGCGCCCGTGGAGGGCGCCAACACCCCGCCATCGCGTGAAGAGGAGGCCACAGTCCTTGCCCACCTAGCACGCCGCAACGCCGGAGGAGAGGGACAGAGAGAGGGGAAGCCCGCCCGTGGGTGGCGCCGTCGCCTGTCGCCGTCGCGTCGGGAGGAGAGACGGGGAGGAGAGACCGAGGGGATTTTTTTATGGGAACGAGCGAGGCGTCGGGAGGAGAGACCGAGGGGATTTTTTTTACGGGCCAGCACATGCCGACAAAATTGGATAGGAGCTCAAATGAAATCTGACCATTGAAGGCGAAATCAAACGGCCCAAAATAATTCTGCTAACGTGGCCACGGTGAGCTTCCGGGGAGCTCCCGCTGAATGTAGTTGTAAATATAAATATATGAAGGTGGGCTACTAGTTTAAGACTTTGTTTAGCGTGTGGATCAAGTCTCAAGTGCTTTTATATTAGTCAGCTGGGAGATACGAGCCCGTGTGTATAGTAGGAATAATTGGTTTCCTGCTAAGAGGTAGAGAGGATCGAAAATAATTGAGGGTACATGGGTACACATGTTGAATAGTTTCCTCCATTTTCACAGAAGTAACAAATGAGACTTCCTTTCCATTTTCTCTCAAGAAGGTTAATATCTTTGGTTATCAAAAAAAAAAAAGAATAGCTCCATTCATAATTAGCCACATAAAATTTTTGATTTTGGCAGGTACCTTTCCTTTTTAGATCTTCTTATGGTTTGGGCCAACATCACTTTCTACATAGACTTCAATTTTTTTTCAACTTCCAAGATATTAAATCAGGACCTTCCTACAACTCAAAATTCAATACTTTCTCCCAAATATGCTCCCAAGTATCCTTTAGATCATCAATTAGCCATCTCCTAAAATTACCACAATTTCACCCTTCTTGACTTGTGCTACACTTACCTCTTTATTCTCATACAACTCATAAATCTATGAATAATGTCTCCAATGATTTTTTTCATATATCCAAGAGTCTAGCCAAGAACTAATGCATTCCCCATTCTTAGCTGTACACATGTCTTCCATGTAAATATATGTCTTTGACTTTGAGTAAATCGATCGTACCAAACTAGAGAATCGTTATATTTGTGCTTCACATGGTCAATAGAACTGGTTTTCAAATACTTGAAGAGCATGGGGGTACATGCCCTTAAGGGTAAAAAAATTATGTCTGAACTGCGGCATTCCACTCTACCGAATCGACCCATATCATCTCCCATCAAGTGTTGATGTTTATTGTCTCATCATACATACAACTTTTACATAGACAGTGTAGTATACCTAGTCTTCCTTTCTTTCCCTCTGCAGACCATGGAGCTTGGCCAATAACCTTCTAGATGTAGGAGAATGGGATGACCCATCCATGGAAACCACAACATCAACATCCATGGTGGGCATGACCACATGCTATCAGAGCTATCGCTATGCCCACTATGGCTTGCCCTATAGCTCCTCCAAAGATGATGTAGCCAACAAGCTAGCTATGTCAAATGTCTATTTATGTTTTGGTAATTGAGTGATAACAATAGTGGACTTACATATTTCATGTGAGATCTTAAGCTTAGATTTAGTCACAAGATAGAGTTGAGAAACATAAAGGCCATGTGATGGAGTTGGAAAGGATCTGTACCATGTGATGGAGGTGGTAATTGGTAATTTTTGAAAGAAACTTACAAACTCGATCGAAATTGTCACATCATGGAACCTTTGCGTCTGCGGAGCCTCCACGCATCAAAGCACAAATTGAACTATATAACGGAATATAATGAATGAACTTTAATAGGTCGATTGTAATACCGGCCTTCCTGGAAAGTGTGTTGGTCTTCTCGAAGCAATTTTTACTCCTAGAACTCAGAGAGAGTAGATCAGGCGCAAACCCCAAAGAGCAATTCAAACGCAAGTACTCCCTCCATCTCAAATTGTAAGTCATTCCAAGAATCTTGGAGAGTCAAAACATTTTCATATTTGACCAAAATTATAGAGTAAAATACTAAGATTTGTAACGTAAAGTGAGTATACTATGAAAATATAATTAAGGAAGAATCTAATGATATTTAGTTGGTATTATAATAATTATTATTTTATCATATAAATTTGGTCAAACTTTGAAAAGTTTGACTCTCCAAGATTCTTGGAATGACTTACAATCTGGTATGGAGGGAGTAACATGCAAGAACAAGCACAACACACAAGACAACTGTAAAATTCACTAAGAAAGAGTTATAAGTATTCAAACTTTAATATGAGGTTTGAGATACTATTCAAAATATATTTAACTCATCCTTAATGTATCCATCAATATATTATTTAGAAAAAAGAAACAATAATTCCTCTAGGTAATGCATTTCATAACAACTTCAATTTTGTACCAATCACAGGATCACAGCTGGTTAATCTCTACAGGCGCCCAACGAGTCCCACGCATCTCCAAGCCGGGGTCCACGGTACGCTGACCAGCAATCGACCGCGCGAGACGACGGAGAACCGGCCTGATCGATGATGAGCTCCTCCACCGGCGACGGCAAGACCGAGCTCTCCCCGCCTAAGTCTAGACTCGCACGATAAATCAGTTAACAGTATTTTTTTTAAGTTTATCAGTCCGAATCTGCAAGTATTTTTCTCACGTAATAAATCAGTATTTTCTACCGTACTTAGCCAAACAATGGCCGTAAGCCCGTAACAGGGCATAATGATCCGATGACCCTAACCGTAGTTCCACCGTCGTCCTTGACTTCTTGCTCCCTCGCGGCCTCGCCCGTATGGCCACTCCCCCGCATGCTACCGCCTCCGGCAAGCCGCGCCACGGGGCAGCGCACAAGTAATTCTTGGGCCACGGGCACACCGTCCCGGATGCCACCCGCGCCAGGAAGATCTAGCCGCCCTCCATGGCCACGGCCACGGCCACGCCACCGCGGCGGAGGCACGCGGCGACGGGCGCCGCGGCGGGGGAGTGGGCGGCGCTGTCGGCCTCGGGCGAGTGGCGGGCGGAGGCCATCGGGAAGCACCAGCTGGTGCGGCGGACGGGGCTGTCGGCGCGCGACCTCCGCGCGCTGGACCCGGCGCTGTCGCACCCGTCCAGCGTCATGGCCCGGGACCGCGCCGTCGTCGTCAACCTGGACCGCGTCCGCGCCGTCATCACCGCGACCGAGGTGCTTGTCCCCGGGCCGCGTGACCCCTCCGTCGCGCCGCTCGTCGCCGAGCTCCGCACGCGTCTCGCCGCCGCCTCGCCTGCGCCGCCGCGTGCGGTCTCGGTTTGTCTCTGTCTCTTGTCTCTCTTGCTGGTGTCCGTACATCCGAATCCGATCCGTTTGGCTTTGTTAGACTGCTTTTGCTTACGCAAGATCTCATCTTTTGGTTGGGTTGAAGGACGGAGAGGTAGGGAAGGACGGGGGCGTCTCGCCGCCGAGCGGCGGCGGCGGTGGCAAGGCGCTGCCGTTCGAGTTCAGGGCGCTGGAGGTGTGCCTCGAGTACGCGTGCAAGTCACTCGAACATGAGGTCCCAATATATCTATGATCCCTGCTGGCTTTAATTTTCGATGCTCTGGTCATCGCAGCAGTGCTGCATCATGCTTAGGCCCCGTTCGTTTCACCGGGAATCACTTCCCAGGAAGAATTCTGTCCGGAATCGTTACTCAATTCATATGTGTTTTCATTAGCCGGAATAATTCTTGGTGTTGTTTTGCCCAAAACGAAAGAGCCCTTAGTAAGTAGAATATTTGACATATGGACCTTAATTTAATCTGTTCACTGTTTTTTTTTTTTGGCTTCCTACTCTGCATATCATCAGACATCGATGCTGGAGAAAGAGGCGTACCCAGCGTTAGATGCACTCACCTCAAGAATCAGCACTCTCAATCTTGAGCACGTACGGCAAATAAAATGCCGATTAGTTGCCATTGCTGGGGGAGTTCATAAGGTAACGATGTGCTATAAATTTGAGAGCATTTAGGAGTTCATAACGAAGGACGTACTGCACTTATGATTTGATTACCACCACCAGGTCAGGGATGAACTCGAACATCTGCTAGACGACGATGCTGACATGGCAGCGATGCATCTGTCGGAGAAGGCCGCATTCCAAGCAGCTAGTCAGTCGTCTAGATTCGACATCGGGACAGAACTCGTCGAAATCGATGGAGAGGGGTACTGAATTCTCAATTCCAGAAGATCAGTGAACACCTGGCTTCAGCAGAAACTACCATTTCCTAGCTTCCATCCACAAAAAACTCGATAGTGTTTTTGATATCCAAGCGACGACATTGTTTTCCATGATACGTGCAGGGATGAGGATGAAGCAGGAACAGAGCAAGAAGAGCAAGGATCCATGACCTTCATGCCGAAGATTGACGAGCTGGAGAGCTTGCTGGAGGTCTACTTCGTGCAGATCGATGGCACCCTGAACAAGCTCTCAACTGTTTGTACATTCTCCTGCCCCTCGTCTCAGATGAATCTCAATCCATGCCGTGCGCTGAAGAAACGTTTAATTTCTTGGTTCATTCATGGATTGGTTTGGATTGAAATACTTGAAGCTGCGGGAGTACGTGGACGACACGGAGGACTACATCAACATCATGCTGGACGACAAGCAGAACCAGCTGCTGCAGATGGGGGTGGTGCTGTCCACGGTCACGCTGCTGGTCACCAGCGCCGTTGTCGTCACCGCCATCTTCGGCATGAACATCCACATCGCGCTCTACAGGATCACCGACCTCAACGTCTTCTGGGAGGCCGTCGGCGGCACGCTCGCCGGCGTAGCCATGCTGTTCCTCGGTGCCATGCTCTACTACTGGAAGAACGGGATACTGCGGTGAGCTTCTTCAGCGTGAGCTGCCCGGCGTGCTGTGTTCTTGCTCCTGGCTTCGCTGCGTGCGAGGTGTTAAATTTGTGCAGATAAGTTGAGTTCTGGAGATGAGTATATTGTAAGAATGTGCGCCTTAATCGGCGGTGGCAGAATAATGTCCGATAGACCTCTCTCTTGCTTACCACTGTAAATGTTTCTATGAAATCTCAACATGTCAATGAGAAAACTTGGGCAAGCGTATCATATATGAATGAGTTCTTACTTTTTGTTTCGTTTGCGGAATAAAATGAATTAATTACACCAAATTTATGAGATATAAACTCATGCTGCACTGCCTCATATAGCATGAGGTGGTTACTCAAACCAAACACATTAATTTTTGCAATTATTTTGTTACATTTCAGGCATTCATATTTTTCTTTGAGGATTCTTTGTGCTTCAAATTTCAAATTTGCCACTAAATTTTGTGGGTGTTATTCAATCAACCCATGTGCTGCGGCACAAGAGCTAGTGATTTTAGGAGAAATGGGTGTTCAAATCTATGATATATTTATGACCACATCTAATCAAAATTGGTTGTCATTACTTTCTCATATTTACACATACTCTACCATAACACTCATGTAGAGATATACTTTCTTATTTTTTTATCCGAAGATGATAGATTTTAGTTGATAATTACACAGTATATTTCTCCATCCAAGCACATAGTTTTACTCCTTTGCATCGCATCTCCATGTGTCTTTGACATTGTTTAGTCGGAACTCTTGTGTTCATATTATAACACAACACTTACATAGCTCTAGCTATGTGTTTGACACGTAAATCAACATTCTCATGATATTCTACATACATATATACATGATTTGCATGGCAAAATACATCAACATGTAAATGGCTGCCTAGGTTTTTATATGCAAATTTAGGAGTTAATTTATGCTATTTTCAATAGAAAAATTCCAAATACTCCCTAGTTGGCCTATGTTCGGATAACTTAATAAACTAACGTTTTATTCGACTTACTCAATTCAATTATTCTAATCAATCCAATTACCTCTTAATAAGATTTATTTTTTAAAATTTCTTCATGTACAAATTTTAAATTTGTGAGGCGATAGCGGACATCATACTATGTAAAGTACATTGCAATTTTTTCATCATTATATTTCATAAATTATTGTGTTTTCTAGTTTTAATTTATCATTAGATGTTGTAACCTATTATTAAATGATAAAGAAGGTTATGAATTTATTATGCATTTTTAAAATAAATTATTATATCATCTATCATGCACAGATTTTTTTTTTGAAAATTAAATAATTTTAAATTAAAACTCAACTTGTACATAGAGACAATAAAAGAAAGCTTGTTAAGAGGCAAATGAACCAACTGAAATAATTGGAAGGTAAACCGATCCATACGTTAGTTTAGGGGGTTTGGATATATAGGCTAAACTTGGGTGAGTAATTTAGACAATTTTCCTTTTTAGTAGTAGTAGATGTACGTAATTCAAATAAGGCCTTGTTCAGTTCACCTAAAAACCCAAAATTTTTCAAGATTCCCTATCGCATCGAATCTTGCGACACATGTATAGAGCATTAAATATAAATGAAAATAAAAACTAATTACACAGTTTGCCTGTAAACCGCAAGATGAATCTTTTGAGTCTAGTTACTGTATGATTGGACAATGTTTGTCAAATAAAAACGAAAGTGCTACAGTACCCAAACCAAAAGTTTTTGCGAACTAAACAAGGCGTAACTTTAGGTAAGTTCCTCATTTCGTAATGGCATACGTGAATTATATAGAATATAGATGTAGGCTGTTACTTTAATGTTTTAATATAATTGTATAGATTCTGTTCACTTGTTTTATAAGCCATAATTTTTCTGTCAGCTAGCAGTGTTTTTCTTTCATAATAAATCAGCAAACAGTATTTTCAGCCGTGACTTTTCATATCAGCGAACAGGTATATAGGTAATTATTTAGAAACATAATATATTTAATCTGAGTCTAACGAATTAATAATAGTAGAATATTTCTGATTTATATGTAAACCGATAGAGTGTATATTTTTTCCATAGTGCATATCACGAGACTTTAGGCCCTGTTTGCATTGGTAGAGCTCCATGCGGCTCTAGGAGTTGTTTTTATTTTTTCTATCAAAATAAATTAAGAGCCAATGAAGTCACTATTTTTTTGTTTCACTAGCTTTGGCTCCTTCACGCACTATAGTAAGAAGAAGTCGGAGTTATACCAAACAGGACTTTAGTAAAAAAAAAGTTTTCAATTTTTTTAAGAAATAAGAGGGTAGAGCCCCTGCTAAATAAATTAATTAAAAGGTAAAGTGATACAAATAAATACAGAAAATAGGAAGAGCAAGAGGAGGAAAAAAGATGCAAAACAGATAGAAGAAGAGTTACAAGAAACTTTCTATCCATGAGAATAAAGACGGTTAATTTTCTCTTGACCCTATGCAACAACAGAGCCAATTTCTTGAAAAAGTTTGACTTGCACTTTGCGACGCTAGGTTGAATACATTTAAAAGATAAGATCATTTCTACTCATTTAAAGATAAAATCATTTCTTTTGGTCCAAATGCACCAGCAGAGGAGGATGAATATGTCCATGGAAAATGGTCGGTTAAGTTGTGTCTTGAGGGATTGTGGCAGCTAGAAATCTATGGCATTGCAGCAAATAGGCAGTGAACGAGGTGTTCCAGGATTTGCTCAGGGCAACAGCTGCATATGTTTTTTCTTCTAAATATATTTCTTGTGCTTAGGCTGATAAAAGGATTTCCAGAGCAAAGTAAAAACTGGGTGAACCTCAGGCCTTGATTGTTGAGAAGGGCACTAATGTATCTCCGTCTTAATTCTTGTTGTCAAACTTTCTTAAATTTACCCCTTTGTAATCTAAAAACCGTTGTTGTTTTAATAAATTTACTGCAGGGGCTACGGCCCTTCCAGTTTCGTCAAAAAAAATTATATTGAAATGTTAGCAATATTTTAAATAAAATTATTATGAAAAATATTTAGCTATTAAAAAAAATTATGTATTATAAATATTAAAAAAAATTATGTATTTAGTCAAAGTTAAAAAAATATTTTTCAGAAAGTGAAAATGAAACTTGCTGGCACTGGGACGGGCATGGACGGAGACCAACGCGAGATTCTGGTCGCCACGGTTGGCAGTTGGCAGGCAGCGAGTGGTGGAGTGGAGACCGCCAACTCTCTATCCACTTTTGAGACCTCCCCTTCCTTCCACTCTCGCCCCACCGCTTTCCTCTGTCCTCTCCTCTCCTCTCCCCGCTGTCCATGGCTGCAGCAGCGTCCTCCTCTGCCTCGCCGCTCCTCCTCCCCTCAGGTATCTTCTTTCGTTGCAATCTGAGCCCACTCCGTCCGTTGCTGATGAATGCGCTGCCTGTCCACAGGGCCGAGGCATGCGTCGGCCTCGGCGACGGCGTGGCTTCGCGGCGCCAGCGCGTTCAGGAGCAGGGCGCTGACCTCAGAGGCGCCGTGCTGCTGCAAGGCCGCCGGTGTCGGTGGAAGCGCGGCGCAATGCGGGGCGGCTGACGAGTTCTTGATCGGTGGTGGCAGCAGTACCCGGAGGGGGATGGTAGGAGTGGCCCTGGGAGCCTCTGCCTTGGGGCTGGCAGCGTTTGACGCGGTCGCCGCCGGGTTGCCGCCGGAGGAGAAGCCCAAGCTCTGCGACGCCGCCTGCGAAACCGAGCTCGAAAATGTAGGTTGACTGGTTGAGTTACAGCGTGTGTAAATTCTTGGATTTCAGTTGACTGGTTAGAAAACACAATAGCATTAATAAGGTGCTGGTTTCAGAAAATTGGATTGGATTGGATTGGATTGGATACCTGCCTTCCTGAATTAGTTAGTAATTCCTTTCATTTTGTGCAGTTTGAACGCTAAATCTGAATCCGAATTACCTAATGTTATCTAGGTGCCTATGGTAACTACAGAATCCGGTCTGCAATACAAGGATATCAAAGTGGGCGAAGGGCCAAGTCCACCCATTGGTTTCCAGGTTGCTCAAGTGATCACTTTGTTGTCACATGTCAAATGTACTCTGCTGTTTTTACTAGCCATATACTCACAGATTGTTTCACTTCTTGCCATGTAGGTTGCTGCAAATTATGTTGCTATGGTGCCAAATGGGCAGATTTTCGACAGGTGAGATTTGAAGAACTGATATGTGACCTTCAGCTAAAGGGCGGCCACAATTTTATTAGGAGAAAAAATAAAAATAAAAACAAATACTACTCAAGTTTACAAGCAATTTATTTACAAAAGACACATAAATGTACCTGGTGTCCTATTCACAGATCAGGACTTGCAAACTTAGAAATTGTTCTTTGAGCATTTTGTTTATGAAGCCATTCCAGTTTTTATTGTGCTTTGCTGCTTTGTGCAGTTCACTGGAGAAAGGTCAGCCCTACATATTCCGTGTTGGATCAGGACAGGTATTAATGTCTGCATGTTCGGTTTGATGTCCATGTTCTGAAATATATCATCATAAATTGGATCTAGTGATTCAAGAATAAATTGATTTGAATATGAAATCGATGTTGCTTGCACTTCTCAGCTTCATGTCTATCAATGCATCAGTTGACTAAGATACATTGGCAAAAACAAGAAACAAACTGGAAAGACAATTTTCAGTTCAAGTAGAAGTTTTAGTATGTGCTTTATTTTTGTTTATTACTAACTCACATCTATTTGTCAACATCAGGTGATTAAGGGGCTTGATGAAGGGATTTTGTCAATGAAGGTTGGAGGACTACGTCGGTTGTACATACCTGGTCCAGTAAGTAGTACTCCCTCCATCCCGAAAAAAGATGCAATTCCAAAATAATGCTCAGTCTGAAAATTTGACTAAATTTATGTAAAAAATATTAATGCTTATCATACTAAATAAAAACAATTAGATTTTTCATGGAATATATTTTTATCATATACCTGTTTGGAGCCTTAAATGATTATACTAGTTTCGATAAACTTAGTCAGACTTAAGTTAGTTTGACTCTGACTAAACCTAGAATTGCATCATTTCAAGGTTGTAGGTAGTAAAAAAAAGATCTCAACTATATATAGTTGAAAACGAAAGTAGACAAGGCAGCAATCTGATAAATAGTTTCTTGTTCTGAAGATTTGAACAGAACAGTGATGATTTTCCTTTTCTTGATCATGAACAGTTAGCGTTTCCTAAGGGTCTTACTTCAGCACCTGGAAGGCCAAGAGTACCTCCGAGCAGCCCTGTTGTTTTCGATGTCAATTTACTGTACATACCAGGTCTCGATGATGAGTGAAGCATTCGTGGCGACAGTCTTTTTTTTTTTGGTATACTCCAAGAGCAACATACTGTACATGTAGAGCAACAATTCTTTCCGGCTATAAAGTGTATGAAGTATCCATGTTAAGGACATAGTGAACTCTCGAAAATTGGAGTATTTTTTAGATCTAGATTTTTCTGTTCAAAATGGTTAAAAAAATACATCATCTGATTGCCCATCTCCCCTGTCGCCACCTTCAGCCGCTGCAGCTCTGGTTTCAGGGTCTTGTTCAGAGCTGCAACAGGGTAGTGTTGTTCATTCACTTGTGTCCCCAGAACAAAATCTAAGCATTGCTGCGATTTGGCAGAATGAAAGAGAACGTGTGGCAAAGCAGTTAGTGTGATGTTGAGCATTATTTTCCATCTTTTAGGTGGACTTGTTGCACTGTGTTCTGCAGACATATCTTCAGTTCGCTGTTCTCAGCTGTGAGACCAGCTGTGTCTCTCTGTTTGTATTAGCATATAGGAAGGAGCAACGATTAGCTGTATTAATGAGAAATTAACATGAACTCAAAAGAATACATGAAGGGAAAAAAATCTTATACATCGCATCCGATTCAGGCTAGGGAAAAGATTATTTGATTCTGCTATGCTGTACTTATACATCGCATCCGATTCAGGCTAGGGAAAAGATTATTTGACTCTGCTATGCTGTATGCATATGCATGAACTTCAATCTAGTGCAACTGACCTGTTTTGCTATCTCTTCATGGGTTGCAGGAACCTAAGAGCAATGTATGGTATATTCTTTCAATTGTTTTTTAGATAATATGAGATATTTGTTCATACTAGTATACTACCACTAAAATATTGATTTGGCTCGCAGTGAGGGCCAATGTTTCAGATATCTCAAACACTGGAAAAATCTACCAATCCAAATAATTCTTGTGGCTAAGATGGCCATAGGCTGGTTTGGATCACAACATAGACTAGGAGCTAGAGTGCAATTATCGCTTTCCGAATAGTTAGACAATTTAAAGTTTGATCAAATCTATACAAAAATATACTAACATTCATGATACCAAATAAGTACCACTAGATTAATTATAAAAATATAATTTCATAGTAGACCTATTTGGAGACATAAATGCTGGTATTATTTTTGATAAATTTAATTAAACTTAAAAATTGACTTGGTTCAAACATGTAATTGCACTCTTTTTATGATGGATGGAGTAAGAAAGATGGATCATGATTATAAGATCTCATCTAGTTCGTTTAGCCATCAAATCGAGCTTCCTCCTAGAAATAGAGGATTCATGTACCATTTTAAATCAATTAAGTTAGTATTAGAGATATGTATAGTCTAACACACATGTATATCATGTAACTTGTACGTCGACGACATCGTCCTCACAGGATCTTCTGTGGCGCGTCATTGACCGTCTTAGCTCCAAGTTCACCATGACGGACCTTGGGGTTCTACACCACTTCCTCAACATCTCCGTCACTTGATCCTCCAATGGTCTCCACTTGTCTTAGAGACAGTATGCCATCGACCGGCATGGCTAAGTGTCATCCCACAACAACACCGGTTGACTCCAAGTCCAAGCTGTCTACAACGATGGGCTCCACTTGCTAGCCCTTCATAGTATTGGAGTCTTGCTGGCACCTGTAGTATCTCACGCTGACTCGGTTGGACATTGCCTACGTCGTTTAGCAAGTCAAACCGCGAGAGCCGCTTCTTGCTCTGATCAAGCACATTCTGCGTTATGTGAAGGGCACCCTCGACGCCGGTCTACACCTCGGCATTGGCAGCGTGTCATCTATCATCCATCACGGTGTTTCGGTCCAGTGCGGAGACAGAGTACCGAGCTATTGCTCACGCAGTTGATTGCGCCAGTTGCTTGAGGAGCTTCATATCTCGATCCCTTCGGCGACCATTGCCTATTGTGACAATGTCAATGTAGTCTACATGACTACCAATCTAGTTCATCATCGGCGCACAAAGCATATTGACATTGACAGTCACTTTGTTCGTGAGAAGGTGGCTTTGGGGTAACTTTAGGTCCAGTCTCTACGTCCAGTTCCCTTCTGTTGTGACTGCGGGCGGGTACTAGAGATATATATAGTCTAACACATGTATATTATGTAACTTGTACCCCAAGTTGTATCTTGATTATATATATGAAATCCACCCTCCCTAATGGGTGTGAGGTGTTCCCCTAATTCTCTACAGTTAGAAGGGAAATCCTTGTATCCTAGCAGTTGCTCTCACACTTACCTGCAATTCATGTTACTGTTCATACCACCGCTCCTCTCCAACAAATCTAGTCCAACAGAAATAATACATCATAGCCCCAGTGCAATGTTTCGAAACATACTGAATGACTGTCTTAACTAACATCATAATAATTAAAAATATAGTAACAAACAACAGAAAATTCGCTTAGAACATAGTAACAAACAATTGATAATTAATTAAGAAAATAGAATAGTAACGAACAATTAAAAAATAGTAGAAACAGAAAATAAAATTTACATGACATCACCTGGACAGAATAAGAGTTCACACCTGTAGCAATGCCAGCTGGGTTGCCAATGCTATGGCTTCTCTCTGCATGAACTGCACCATCCTCTCTAGTTCAACAATACCAGCTGGGTTGCCATCTGCCGACGATGTGGCCAATTTTTATTTAAACAAAAGGGCAGTAGCTCTAAGAAAAATTGTTCACATCTAACGCCATCATTCAGATCGCATGGGTCTCAGTCATGTCATTTAACAAAAAAGTGCCTAAAAGGATCAGGCAATCCAAAGTGTCACTACGCCTAACATCAACGCGGAAAGACGTTGGAAGACTGGGACCAAGACTAGAGGTCCAAGTCTTCACCTGCACTAGCTCCATTTCCTAATCCTAACAAATAAGAGCAAGCAACAGCGAAGAAGTAGCTCCCCTATTCTAGACACTTTTTTTTCCAACAATCATGGGGCCTCTAATGGAGAGAGTGCTCACAGCACTGGCACTCTGGTGCCTGGTACTCAACACCAGGGAGACAGAAGCATGCATTGTAGCAGAGAGGGATGCTCTGGTTCTCTTCAACGTCAGCATCAAGGACCCTCATGAGCGGTTAAGTTCATGGAAAGGTGAAAATTGTTGCAACTGGAGCGGTGTCAGATGCAGTAAGAAGACTGGCCATGTCGTCCAGCTGGACCTTGGCAAATACAATCTTGAAGGTGAGATCGATCCATCTTTGGCCGGTTTGACCAACTTGGTATACCTTAACCTCAGCCGAAGTAACTTCAGCGGGGTGAATATCCCTGAATTCATGGGCTCTTTCAAGATGTTGAGGTATCTTGATCTTTCTCATGCCGGTTTCAGCGGTGCAGTCCCTCCTCAGCTTGGTAACTTATCAAGACTCACATATCTTGACCTAAGCTCATCCAGTTTTCCAGTGATAACTGTAGACAGCTTCCATTGGGTTTCAAAGCTTACTTCCCTTAGGTATCTTGATCTCAGTTGGTTATATCTTACTGCTTCCATGGATTGGCTGCAGGCTGTGAATATGCTTCCTTTGCTCGAGGTGATTCTCTTGAACGATGCATACCTTCCTGTCACCAATCTCAATTATCTTCCTCAGGTCAACTTCACGACCCTTAAAATACTTGATCTCAAGAGTAATAATCTTAGTTCTTCCTTTCCAAATTGGATTTGGAACCTATCTTCTGTTTCAGAGTTGGACCTGTCTAGTTGTGGGCTTTATGGTAGGATTCCTGATGAGCTAGGAAAACTGACATCACTTAAGTTTCTTGCACTAGCCGACAACAAGTTGACAGCTGCAATACCACAACCAGCAAGCAGTCCGTGCAACTTAGTACACATTGATTTGTCTCGAAACCTTCTATCAGGAGATATCACAAAAACAGCAAAGAAATTTTTACCTTGCATGAAGTGTTTGCAAATCCTGAACCTTTCTGACAACAAATTAAAAGGAAATATATCTGGTTGGCTTGAGCAAATGACAAGTTTAAGAGTTCTTGATCTCAGTAAGAACTCAATATCTGGAGATGTGCCAGCCAGCATGGGCAAGCTATCAAACCTAACACACTTGGATATTTCGTTTAATTCATTTGAAGGCACGTTATCAGAACTCCACTTTGTCAATTTGTCAAGATTGGATACTTTAGTTTTGTCATCAAATTCCTTCAAGATTGTAATAAAGCACGCCTGGGTGCCACCCTTTCGGCTCACAGAGCTAGGCATGCATGCTTGCTTGGTAGGGTCACAATTTCCAACCTGGCTGCAATCACAAACTAGAATCGAGATGATTGATCTAGGCAGTGCAGGCATCAGTGATGTGTTACCTGACTGGATTTGGACCTTCTCTTCATCAATTACTAGCTTAGATGTATCAACAAATAACATAAGTGGAAAGCTGCCTGCAAGCTTGGAGCAAGTGAAAATGCTGAAAACTCTGAACATGAGGTATAATCAACTTGAGGGAAGCATTCCTGATTTACCGACTGGTCTTCAAGTGTTGGATTTATCCCACAACTACTTGTCTGGATCATTGCCACAGAGCTTCAGGGACAATTTATTGTATTACTTGCTTCTCTCAAACAATTTTCTTAGTGGAGTAATCCCAACAGATCTATGCGACATGGTATGGATGTTAGTTATTGATCTCTCCAGCAACAATCTTTCAGGGGTGCTTCCTGATTGTTGGAATAAGAATTCCGACCTGTATATCATAGACTTTTCAAGCAATAAATTCTGGGGAGAAATACCATCGACATTGGGTTCTCTAAATTCTCTCAAAACATTGCACCTCGGCAAGAATGACTTATCTGGGACTTTGCCCAGCTCATTGCAGTCATTAAATAGTCTGGTGCTGCTTGATCTTGGAGAGAACAATTTGTCAGGAAACATACCAAAATGGATCGGTGTCGGCCTACAAACTCTGCAGTTTCTGAATTTAAGGTCCAATCAATTCTCTGGTGAAATACCTGAAGAACTGTCACAGCTTCATGCTCTTCAGTATTTGGATTTTGGCAACAACAAACTATCTGGCCCTGTACCATATTTCATTGGAAATTTAACAGGTTACTTGGGCGATCCAAACTTGGGGTGGGATGCATCGCCTTGAATTCATGGTTTATGGCGTTGGGGGTGCTTATTTTTCTGTCTACATGGATGCACTACCAGTAACATGGAAGGGTGCAACATACCGTTTTAGCAGAAGTTTATTCTTGCTAAACATCATTGATCTTTCACAGAATCAATTAACTGGTGAGATTCCCAGTGAACTAGGATTTTTAACTAAATTGTGTATGTTGAATCTTTCAAGAAACTGCATTGAAGGAAGTATTCCTGGCGAATTGGGAAGACTGACAAGCTTAGAGTCACTTGATCTCTCATGGAACAATCTATCAGGCCCAATTCCTCAGAGCTTGATGTCACTGATATATTTGTCCGATCTGAACTTATCCTACAACGACCTATCAGGAAAGATACCTTCCGAACGTCAATTTAAGACTTTTTCAGAGGATTCATATTTGGGAAACGTGAACCTTTGTGGGGCTCCACTATCAAGAATCTGTTTACCCAACAACAACAACAAGAAGCATTTTGATAAGCTGACATACATGTGTACATTGCTGGGTTTTGCAACTGGATTCTCCACTGTTTGCTTGACCCTTATATCTAGCGCAACTACAAGAAAGGCATATTTTCAGTTCGCCGATGCCATACTCGGTAAGTTGCACGCTGCAACTGACATGAAGGTCCATATCAACAGGATGTTAGCAGGACGAGACCTGTCCATGCCGACAGGAAGTCAGAACTCCATTACTCGGTACAACATCGGAGGGCCTTCCACTGCAATTTAGAGCATTTTGCAAAGTAAGAATATTTTTGGATAAGCCCGATGCTAATTATACAGTATAAGAAATAATTGGCTACCGTTTTTCTGTATGAAACAACTTCATGTATCCAGTTTGGGATAAAGTGTTTTGCAAGCTTCACTTACCGGTGGTAATTTACCACAGCGGCCGATCTGACTTTTACATGAAGGTTTAGCAAATTATCAGCGCTACTGCTTCACTTACCAGTGGTAAATTACGCTGGTAATTTTTCAGCGCTACTGCCTCACTTGCCAGGTAAGTTACCACAGCGGCCGATCTGACTTGTAAAATTGGGCGAAAAATCCGTCAGCGCTACTGCTGATGCTAGGGGTGACTTGCCTGCGACGGGAATACGCCGGCGGTTGTTTCGGTGGGAAGACGCGCCGAAGAGGCGAAGTCATCGCCATCCGTTTCCCGTCGCCCGCAGTGGCCGGCGACGCTCCGCCGTCTGCGCGCTGCGCGGCGGTGCGGGCAGCCGGACGCACATCGACTGCACTCGCCTGCTCAGAACGCTCCAGCGCCCATAGGGTCCTGCCGAGCGCCTTTCCTCGGCGCCCACCGCAAAGCACGCACCGACACCATCCCGACCGCCGGCCATGGCGGTGGACGGTATTCCATTCCATTTGCCGCCGTCCGAGGGGGTGGACGGCGCCCGTGAATGTCGGATGGGCCCAATTCCGGCCCAATAAGCTCAGCCCACACGTTATTGAGGCCCGATATACGAACGAAGCCTGTACATAGCCCGCGATTGCAACCTCGACGAGGACACTAGGGGTGCGTTTGCGGGGGCGGCCCAGCGGCTCGGCTGCGCCTTTGGGCTGCAACTTGCCGTGTTTGTTTCCCTGGCCCATTCTGAAGCCTGGCTTCCGGCAGCCAAAATCGCCGTCTCCGCCTGGCCCTGGGGAAACGCCGCTAGGGTTCGTTTTTTCCCAGCCTGGTCGCTCGCGGCGCGCGGCGGACGATTTCGGGGCGCAGCGTGGGCGTGGAGGGTGGCTGGCGGGAGCTCGCGCGGGAAGGTGAAACTTCCGCGCGCGCGTTCTCACCTGGTGAAATCTCCCGGCTATAAGTAGTACCCGCCCTGGCGCTTCTCCTCCTCCCCTTCCGAGCTCAAATCCCTTAACCCTACCTCGTGAGAGACCGGCGGCGGTGACCACTGCGCGGCTGCGGAGGCGGCAAGCGTCGGCTTTGTCTCCGTTCCCGGCGTTGGAACCTCTGCGCCGCCTTGGTGCTGCTTGTGCCGGGACTCCTAGTTGGTGGCTTCTTCTTCCTCCTCTCCGACTCGTCTTCGTCCACTCCCATCGGATCCGCTTCCCCTACTTCCAGATCTGCTTCCTCTCCGTTTCGCCTACCCCGAGCCCAAGGTGAAATCGAGCTGCTGCTGTTGTTTTTTCTAGGGTCATGAATGATTTAGGGTTTGGGGGGATACATGCTTCGTTTGAGATTATACTTTTCTTTTTGCTGTTGTTTGCACTGTTGTTTATGTTGTTGTTTTTATGTTGTTGTTTATCAAGGGTTTCAGATTATATTGTTGTTTATACTGTTGTTTATACTCCCATCGTATTTTTGTTTGTATGGTCAATGATGTTGTCCAATCTGTGCACCCGGAGGCCTCATTTCGATGTTGCAGCCGTGCATTTTTCTTTGAATTATTTCATCAGCAAGCTTGTTGATGCCTGGCAGGCCTTGTTTAGCTGAACAGTAATTTTTATTTCATCTGGATGTAGATGGATCCCTCTGTGAGCCATGACATGATGCGTAGACAAGCTGCTGCCTTGACAGTAGTGATGGTGTCTTTTGTGACCACCAGGCTCAAAAGAAAGATGCCTGACTCTGAAACACAGCCTGACCCTGTAGCACCTATTATTAGGGAACAAAATGAGCAACATAGACAGCGGACTTTGAGCCTCATTTACCATTCCACTGATGTAGAGTGCATTTCCATGCTTAGGATGAGTAGAGCACCTTTTTTTGCATTATGCAGTACTTTTAGAGTTAGGCAGCTGGTGACTGACAGGGAGGGTGTCTCAGTGGAGGAGCAAGTTGCCATGTTTCTCCATGTTGTTGGGCACAACCAGAGGTTTAGAGTTGTACACCATCCTTTTAGGAGATCTATTCAAACTGTCCACAAGCACTTTCATCAAGTGTTGTATGCTGTTGGTGAGCTTAGGGATGAAATCATCAAAGCACCTAGCAGTGGCACCAACCCTAAGATTCTTGGAAGTCATAGGTGGAATCCATACTTGAAGGTAAATGTTTGCCTAGGTTTCATGAATTGTTGCTAGTTACTATTATCTTTCACTCACCAATGGTTTTTAGGATTGTATTGGTGCCATTGATGGCACTCATGTGCTGGCAAGGGTGCCTAGGCACATGCAGCAAGCTTTCAGGGGTCGAAAAAAGGATCCAACACAAAATGTTATGGTTGCTGTGGACTTTGATATGAAGTTCACATATGTGTTAGCTGGTTGGGAGGGTTCTGCACATGATGCACACATTCTTTCTGATGCCATTGAAAGGGAGGATGGGTTCACTGTCCCACAAGGTAATTGCACTAGCACATCACGAAAATGAGGACATATGTCATTACCACACTAGCTCACAGTAGATATCACATTGTAGGTAAATTTTATTTGGTGGATGCCGGATACGCATGTCGCAATGGTTTCCTCCCCCCCTATAGGGGGGTCAGGTACCATTTGACCGAGTTTGGGGGCACAAACAGACCTACCAATGCCAGGGAGCTATTCAACCTCAGACATTCATCACTTAGAGTCACTGTCGAAAGGGCTATAGGTGCATTGAAGAATAGATTTCGTATCCTGTACAATAAACCCTTTCATAGGTACAAGACTCAAGTCAGGCTTGTGCTGGCATGTGCCATCCTCCACAACTGGATCATTAGCTTTGGTACTGATGAGCATGTCCCCGCAGAGGAAGGATTCACTGGCACTTTACCTGATCCTCTTGATAGTGTTAGCTTGGAACAAGATTCACTTGTCATGGCTCAGAAGAGGGATGAAATATGCAATGCTATGTGGGAAGGAAGGGGAACTTCTAGGGTGTGATGGTGCATGATGGTAAGCTTGTTGAAAGGCCATTCTGTTATGCTTCTTTGCCCTGCCATGGAACTCTTGCTTGTGTGATGAAAATGTTATCATTTCTTGGACTTGGCTGAGACCAAATGTAATTTCATGTAATTCTGGTATTCTGTTGAATTGTTTTTTTGCAATCTACGTTCTCCATTATGCCTTTGGGTGTCTAATTGCATTTTATGTTCGTACCAAATGTTAGGATGCCTGAACTCGGTGTTGATTTGGTTGGTGTGGATGGTGGTGTTGATGTTTTAGAAGAGATGATCAGGGTTGGGTCGACTGCTGCCCACCCTATTCCTGTAGGTGCTGTAGCTGCCCCAGAAGGAGCAGATCCTGCTCCTGCTCCTGCAAATGCTGGAGGTGGTAGGGTTATGAGGTGGAACAACAACACTTCAGGTTTTGTGCTTAGGAGGATGGCTCAGCTTGTTAGTGATGGTAGCAGGCCTGACAAGGTCTTCAAGGACAAGGATGTCAACTACGTGGCCAAATGCCTTAAGGAGTTTTGTGGTGAGATAGTGAGCCCAACTCAGGTCTACAACCACCTGAGGAAGTGGAGGCAGAAGTGGGCTAGGGTTGCTAAGTTGAAGGACCTTAGTGGGGCTTTATGGGATAGTGACACCAATGCTATCATGCTTGAGCAGGAGCACTACCTTGGTCACTGCAAGGTAGATGAGTTCACCTCTTTCCTATGTGTACTTACCCTCTTTTTTGTAGTGAATCAACTATAACTATATCTTTCCAACCCCTTCTTCAGGACCATCCAAAAGATTCTGAGTTCCTAAACACTCCCATTAGGTTCTACACAGAGATGGAAGCCATTTTTGGGGGTAATCTTGCCACAGGTAGGTATGCACTAGGTTCAGGTGAACCACTTGGTCAGTCTCAAGCTGACAGTGTTCCTACCAAGGTTGAGCCCCCTCCCATGACCAACAGCAGTAAGCAAACTGAGATACTCCCTGAGGGCAGCAAAACCACTTTTGTGCCTGCTTCTACTGTTTGTGGAAAGAGGAAGAGGAATTTCAGTGAGGATGAGATGCTTATGCTGACCAACATGTCTGACGCAGTGAATAATGTGGCCAATGCTCTCAGGGAGACTGGTGCTGCTTATGTGGAGGATAACTTGTACCAGGCAGTGATGGAGATGGAGGGGTACAGTGAGGACGCACTGCTGGTTGCCTATGGCCACCTCCTGGACAACAAGGCACAAGCTAGGGGCTTTGTGCTAATGAGTGGTGCACATAGGACCTTATGGCTTAGGAATTACCTAGCCAAGCACTACTTCTTGTAGTTGGACATCAATGGGTGCATGTCCATGTGGGGGTTGACTGTTGAGATGTATAGTTCTTCCACCCCCCCCCCCCCCACTCTCCCTTTCTTTTGGAGTACAGGGTACTTGTTAGGCTTTTGTGCAGGGTGGTTCTACTAACACCTAACCTTTTGGTGGTTCAGTTTAGTTGGGAGTGTGGGCAGCATTTGAGCCCTTAGTTAATTGGCCAGAACTAGTATTTGTAACATACTTTAAGCAGCCTCTGTTGGCTGTTGTTTATTTCATGCTTGAATTCTGTCTACACTGTTATTTGTCTACACTGGTTTTGTCTTTCATGTTTCCTGTGTACTATGAAGCTTTTTGGTTTCTTCTTGGCCGATGATGACAAAAATTTATGATATGGGTTTCCTGTTTTTGTTGTGTCATTCATCACATCTGAAGGAACCATAAACTTTACTCAGCAACAATTGGGTCTATGACTCAAGGTGATGGCTAGAAGTTTATGGTCCTCCAGATGCCATGGGTGCCACAAATGTTTGGATTTTCCATTACAGCTACCAATGATTACTGAGGTGGCTTTACATTTGGCCTATGATGACATACATAACAATCTGAGGTGGCTTTACACCTGTAAGGCTAGCATTCACTCATGGTTATCATCAGGACATGGGATACATCCATCCCCAATGCAACAGGTCTTGGTCTTACCACCTGATGGCTGAGGATGGATGTATCTCATGGCCCCATGGTACTCATGAAACAGTTCTTTGGGATCCACAAAGTTGCCACCAGTGAAGATTGTCTTAAGAATAAATTGTGCAAAGTCAATAAGGTCTGAGGCCCCCCCTTTATGTGCTTATGTCCTAGCCTATGATGTCACATGATGTAGTAATGAAGCAACAAATGGTTGCGGCATGGAAGAACTTCCATTTGGTTCAAACCAAACTGAAGTTCTTCAATGCCGCAGTCATAGTTGTTTCAATTTGGTTCTTTATGACTGAGGCTTATTCAGTTCCATTTCAAAGACTAGCAGAATTGAAATCTAAATTGATGTTCGGGTTTTTTTGAAGGAACATGACTTGGTATGTTGTGTACAAGGGATACAAGCCTGGAGTGTATGCAGACTGGGCTGACTGCAATGCACAGGTTGCTGGTTTTAAGAAGAACTGCTACCAGGGGTTTCCAACAAAGGAAGAGGCAGTAGCCTCTTTCTTAGAGTACCTGGGCTGTGATGAAGATGCCATGGAAACCAATCTCTTTCCCAAACAACAAGGCATCACTGAGCCCAAGCAAGTTGTTGGTACAATGAACATCTTTCTTCCTATAGCTATATCTCTAATTGTGCTCTTGGTGGCCATGGTTATGTATGTATCTAAATCTTGTTGCACTTGTCCTGCAAATAAGTAGGTCCTGCAGCTTTTCTAGCTTTCAGATTAAGTATTGTATGCTGAACTAAATTAATTCGAATGGGCAATGATGTTAAAACTGAGGCCCAATTTAAACGTTGTAACAAGGAGGATTTCTGTGTGTGTTATGTTTATTTTGCTGCATCTTTGCAAAATTCAGTTCAAAACATGTGAATTGTTGTATTCTGATCATGGGCCTGGCCGAGTTTCATATGTGCCAAACACAATCTCCATAAGGTAGTTGAGGTAGTTGTCCTGTTAGCCTGGCTCCCAACTGCTACACAAACACCAGCTACTTTGGGCCAGGCTAGTTTCATACAATGACACAAACAACAGCACTTGCTCCAAACAAGCCTGGCTTGGCTGGGCCTGGGTCTGATGGGCTAGCCAGGCTGGGCTGGTACACCCTCACAAACGCACCCTAGATTCATCCTCATCGGGTCTCTTTGGTTTTCTTGCTAAATTGAGTGACTTAAGGGATCTAAACTATTTTAGCTTTTTTTAGTCAATGTGTTTGGAACCTTAGCTACTAAAGTGACTAAAGTTGAGCTAGCTAAAATTTAGCAAGGAGAACCAAACAGGGCCATCAAGTCATCCGACCATCAACTATGCAAAGATTTTGAATTTTTATCTGAACAAAAGGAAATCAACTCTAGAGGAAAAAAATTCTTCTTATCTAACCACATCATACAGATCACCAGGTGCACCATTTCAAAATAGGAGATCAAAGTACTCCCTCTATCCCAAATTATAAGTCATTGTAAGAATTTTGGAGAGTCAAAACATTTTAAGTTTGACCAAATTTATATAGTAGGATAATAACATTTACAATACCAACTAAGTATCATTAAGTTTTTTATTAATTATATTTTTATAGTATATCTATTTGATGCCACAAAACTTTGTATTTTTTTTCTATAATTTTAGTCAAACTTAAAATATTTTGACTTTCTAAGATTATTGAAATGACTTAATGGAGGGAGTATAAACTACACAGGAATACAAGGGTTTTCTTTCTGCAACCATCGTTTTCATCCACACATAACCTGGGTATAACATCCTTTAAGGCTTAAGCAAGATGAAAAGCCAACAAAATTTATATCTACGCCTTTCAGACATATATATGTATCGCTTCTTTTACCGAATATACAGTATATCCTCAATCATCCAGACATGACATACACCCCCAACCTCTTCCAAGACAACAGCACGCAATGCAGCTAGCCTCCGTCGCCGCCGGCCGGATCATCAGCTGCTGCTGCTCTCCGACCACGCATCACCACCACCCCACTGCCACTGGCCGGGAGGAGCCACCGCAGCCGGCCCTTTCATGTTCAGGCTGAGCGCCGCCTGCTGCAGCTGCTGCTGGGTCTGCAGAGGGTGCAACGGCTGGTTCGGGTGCTGCTGCTGCTGCTGCTGCATCGCCAGGAACGGCGGCATTGCTTGGCTGGGGTGGTGGAAGACCTGCTGATTCCCACCGCCGAACGCGTGCGGCGGTCCGGCGAAGTTCATCATCATCTGGTTGCCCATCTGGCCTGTCGCCACCTTCAGCCGCTGCAGCTCCGATTTCAGGGCCTCGTTCAGAGCTGCAACAGAATTTTCGCCCAGAACAAAATCTAAGCATTGCTGCGATTTGGCAGAATGAAATAGAAAAGGCGTAGAGACTAGCAAAGCAATTAGTGTGATGTGTTGAGCTTTGATTACCATCTTGTAGGTGGACTTGTTGCTCTGTGCTCTGCAGACGTATCTTCAGTTCGCTGTTCTCGACAGTCAGCCCAGCTGTGTCTCTCTGTTTGTATTAGCATATATAGGAAGGGGGAATGATTAGCTATAGCAATGAGAAATTAACACGAACTCAGAAGAATACAAAAGGAAAAAAAAAAGCCTTGGCTGCTTCAAAGAAACTAGATAGGGAAAGATTGTTGGATCCTGCTACAGTCATACAAGTATATGCTCAGATGGATTAGAACATAGACCAGGCTAGCCTAGCTCAAATGGGCCAGCAGGCCGGCCTGTCTGTTTGAATATAGGATAAGATATAGGTTTCCCATCAAGTCCAAGTCATTATTATAAAGTCTATCTCATGTAAGCAAGATGAATCATGATTATAAGATCCCATCTATAGGTTGTTTAGCCATCAAATCGAACCTCCTCCTAGAAATAGAGGCTCCGTGTACCATTTGTAATCAATTAGGACAGAGAGGAAATCCCTATCTCCTAGCTGTTGTTGCTCTCTCCCTCTCCTGCAATTATTGTTCACAATATTGTTCGTACTACCCCTCCTCTCCAACAAATCTATGGCCAATAGCAATAATACATCATATCCCAAGTGCAATGTTTTGGAAACATCCTGGATGACTGTCTTAACTAACATCATAATTATTAAAAATGTAGTAACAAACAACTGAAAATTAGTTTAGAACAGAGTAGTAACAAATGATTGATAATTAGTCAAAAAAAAGAATAGTAATAAGCAGTAGTAACAAAAAATGGAATTTTACAGGACATCACCAACAGAGAAGAAGCGTTCGCACCTGTAGCAATGCCAGCTGGGTTGCCAATGCTGTGGCTTCTCTCTGCATGAACTGCACCTTCCGCTCAAGTTCAGCAATGTACCTCATCTTCCTTTCTTTTGATCTTGCTGCTGACTGTCTATTATTTATAATCCTATCACATGATTCACCAAGCAATAATCAGAATAGACAATTAAGCATTTCTCAAAAAAAAAGACTAAATTAGTTTTTAGAAAAGATTTGGTTTCAACCAAAGTGAGTCCTTCTGTTCTCATTATCATTGCAGATTTATTTCTGATTGTGCACTATTTTCTCAAGAAAATGACAATATGCAAGGATTATAACAACAACAAAAAGAGTCTTTTATTCCCAAGCAAATTTGATAGGCTAGAGTTGAAATTCAACATGGGCCACCACAAAGAGGGAAAAGAAAGAGAAAAACAAAATGTATATGTATAAGGCATGATAATAGTGATATTATTAGGGATCTACACCCTGTTCATGGTACAGGCACATGAATACGCTGCTGTGCTATGACAGTTTTCAAAGTATATTCCATCCTTTCATTGTTTTCCTTGATAATAATAGGCACTCTAAAAGTAGCTACATCACAACTAAGAGGACAAATTTAGGTACAGACTTCAATTTTTTATTTTACTCCACATAAGAAATGTGATTCTTCAGAATAAGAAAGAAACAAAGAATGTAAATACTGTTAGATTCTGCCACTGGTAAGTTTGCACTTGTGGTAGAAGTGCAGGAATGCAATATACAATTTCCTTTGGACTATAACTAGTTCTGAAAAAACGCATCGCTGTTAGGTTTGTTTCATGACAAAAAGACGGTATCCTTTCCATATCTATACCAAATTATACAGAATAAAACACCAGAACAGAATTATCCATCAACAGAACATGCTACTATATTATAAAGTATCCACTGCAACATGATCCCCGAAAAACAAAACTTTGAAGTTTCACCCCGTATGATCCCTGAAAAAAAACTAATCTGAAGTTTCACCCCGTGTATACCAGCTCTACTATTTACTAGCACAAAAAATTCAGCATATGTATAGAAAAGAAAATTCTCTTAGGTGTTAAGGTGCATAGCCTCCACCAGAGCAAGCGCTAGCTTGTTTGGTCAGTAGCCTAGTCGCGTGTTTGGTTAGTAGTCTATTGCGCCCGAGCCAACCCTGATTCGAGCCCAGCTTGGCACTGGATCTTCTTCTTCTTCTTCTTCTTCTTCTTCTTCTTCTTCTTCTTCTTCTTCTTCTTCTTCTTCTTAATTTATTTATTCATTTATTAATTATTATTAATATGGCTTCCCTGCCATATATCTTCTTCTCCTTATAACTTAACAATTGTCATACATTTCACTATTCTTAGTTAGGAGGGTTGTCAGAACAGTGAATCAACAAGAGAATTCCTCACTACAGTTCCTGGAAAATAGTGAAACGACAAGAGAATTCCCCTCTACAGTTCCTGACAAATAATTTTCTCCTTCCCTCCAACGACTACTTGTGTAGTTGTCTTTCATGCCATCTGCATTGCATCAATTCTTACAGACCCATGACCCATCACGTAACAACTCGAAACAGAATGATTAAGGATCTCTGCCCAAAAAAGCACCAAAATGATCTCTGCCCAAGAAAGCACCAAATTCATCTACTTGGTACGAAATAATATACTAACAAAAGTTCATTTTTATTTGATGGAGAACACATTCAGATGAATGAAACATGATCTAACAGGTGAACTTCATAAGGAACAAACAAAAGAGATCCACAAAAACAATACCTTTTTGCCTTCTTTGGATCGATGAGCGCTAGCTCGGCAAGCTTTGCGGCGGACATTGCCTTCTTCACCTCTGCCGGCGACGCCCCCTCCATCGCCGTTGTCCCAAACAGATGCTCTGCGTTGATGGAGCTCGCGGCGTCCATCGAGTGCCTGTGATGATGCCTCTGCCCCTGCCCTGCCGCAGACGTCTCCGTTGCCTCTCCCCGACCCCCGGCGGCCATGGCGCACGATGACTCCGACACCGACGCCCCGCACCGCGAATTCAGCTTATCCACGTCGAGGAACATGGAGAAGAGCTCCTCCTCGTTCTCGTCCGACAGCCCGGGCGCGTCGCCGGCGCCGGGGGCGCCGAGGTCCAGGTCCTCGGGGAGGCCGATGATCTCTGAGAGCGCGCGCCGGTGGCCGGGCTTGCGCATTGGGGAGTCCGGCATGCTGCTGATGTCGCACTCCGTGTGAGGAGTCGGCGAAGGCGCCGCCGCGTCGGACGAGGATTGCATCTCCGGGCCATTGCCAGCGCAGCCGCCTCCTCCTCCTCCTCCTCCTCCTGCATTGCCGCCGCCGCCGCCTGCGATCGGTGTCTTATCCTTGTTCATGTTATTGCCAACAAGAATCTCATCAAAGGAAACGCCTGCACGGAAATACGTTGCTCCACATTAAGCTGCGAAAGATGAAGAGGATGACGAACAGAAATTCTCGAGGAAGTAGATAACAATTTGAGGTAAAAATTAGGATTCGAAGGAACCACAAAAAATGATTAGATCCAAATTTGCTTGTGACGAAAAACTGGAATCATGCAAAGAGGAGCATATGACCTGCGATTTCAGTCTCCAAACAAAAAGAGAAGAGAAGGATGATTGGAGAGAAACTTTTTTTTTCTTGGTCTCTTTTTCTCAGACTTGGAGATTCGTGTAACTCAATTTTGGATGAAAATGGAGCGTGGAGAATCCTAGAGACTCGGGAGATTTATATAGGAAATTATTTGTTGGAAAATAAATTTGATGTGGAGTGTGGATCACGTGTGTGAAACTGTGACATGAAACAAGAAAAATGGGGAATTTTGTCAACCATAATAAAAATCACATTTTGTCATAAGATGAAGGGGTAAAAAGTTAAAAATACATTTCAGTTGCTGTAGAAACACGTTTTATAAAAAAAAAAGGTTTTAAGCAACGTTTTGCATTGCATGGATTGATTTCATCCCTCATATTACAGCGCGTATGGATGTATGTAAAAAAATGTTCTTTTGGGCCACACCAATTACTAGCATCCAAACCGCGAAAGAGCCTAGCCTAGTGGTTAGAGCACGTGAGTAGCACCAGCAGATCTGGGTTCGACTTCTGTGAGAGCGAATTTAAACAGGTCTACATTATCAAAAAAATAAAAAAATAGGCTGGGTTTCCTTGTTGACTTCGGTCAAAAAAAGTTAGCATCGAAACTAAAAATGATAACACGGTGATTTGTGGATAAGTAGTGGTTAGAATCATGAATATAATGCAGACGTGCAATTTTTTCTTAGAAATGATCATGAAAAACTGGTCAAGCACTTCCTATAGTGTGAAACCACGTTCTGTAATATTTGTTTTTTTTATATATTTTTATTCATATACCAAATCAATGCACGGAGCCATTTGTTTTGCAGTTATTAATTATATCCAAATCAATACTTAATTATTTCCCTAAAAATCATACTTAATTATTCCAATGCAATTATGAATTTACAACAGGACGAACCCTTGACCATGCGTGGCAATGCTAATCTTGCATTAGTAAACGTAGATGATTGCAGGATACTCATTTTCATGATTAGTCATACTCACTGCTATAAATACGTACACACGTCCGATAGACCTTGAAACTAAATATTGTAGTCCTCACGAGCACCTCATTGACATACACCGATACATACACGTTATGTATCGCTAAAAGAATAATATTCTTAACTATAGCCGTTTGTGTGGTTATTCAAAGAATCTGGAATGGGCAGCTTCTACAATTGCACCACAAGAGACTTAACTGACCTCACCGGCTACAGTATGTATAGTTCACAATCTTGCATCATGTATTATGTCGTCTTCGCATATCTCTATCTGTGTAAATTCTCGTTGCACCCGATGTTTTTTCTTCCTATGTGCAGGTATAGAATGTTGAATGCTTTTGATGCAATTATTCCTTCTTTACTAGATGAGTATTAATACATTTACACATTGATTTGCATAAATCTAAGCACAATTCAGGATCCATTCATCAAATCCCTTACATGTAAATTCATTGATGAATCTGATGAAGTACACAAAAGATATATATTAATGAGGTTTCCCGGACCATTGTCGGCATATTTTAATAAGAAGGTAAAATTACAATTTGGTATAATATGCATTCTAAAAAGAGATGAAGCCTAGTTTTGAACCAATTAAGGATTTATTGATTCCTAAACAGAAGTTGTTCTGTGTAATCCCGGCCCAGGGCTTAATAGTATTAATAAAATACTCATACCAATAAGTTACAAGTTTTTTCCTGAAACCTATCTCTAAAGAACTCTAAGGTTAAGCGTGCTTAGCCTGGAGCAATTTCGGGATAGGTGACCAACCAGAAAGTTCTTTTCGGGTGCCGGGTGTGCACGAGTGAGGACAAAGTGTGTAGAAAAGACTAGTGTTGGCCCTGTGGAGGCAGTCCATGTCGTAGAAAAGCTGTTAGATGCAAGCAGGTCGGGTCTCGAAGAGACGGGACGTTATATTGTGCTGCATGTTAGGCATGCCAAAGTAAGTTACGTACGTGTTTGGTTTACTACCCTAGCTTAGGGTGCCAAACAATCTTAGTCGCAACCTGGACGCTTTCTAAAGGTTTGGTTTACTACCCTAAGCTCTTAGGGTGTCAAACAATCTTAGTCGCAACCTGGACGCTTTCTAAAGCACTTCCTTATCAAAAAGTCTGGTGAATGAATCATTTACCATGACTTCGGCACAACAACAACAACAACAACAACAACAACAACAAGAGTGATATACTGTCCTTTTGATCCTAACAAAGACGCGCAATTTTGGCATGCATACACATATGAGTGGCGCGATAGTGAAACCACGACGCCTCTTCTGTTTAGATATTTCTCCACCACTCAGCCATCCTCTCCTTATTCCTTCAAATGTTGGGTGGTAAAAAAGTTTTACCCTGGGTGACATTGTCGCTTGTGTTTGCCACAAATTCTTTCATGAGATGGAACGAAGAGCTCTTCCACGGTAGTAATGCTAGTGGTTCTCTTGTCACAGATCAAGAAATATGCTTGGATGATGGTAAGGTTTGTGATGATGGTGATGATAGTGGAGGGCTTAATGACATATCTGGTTATGCACATCCAATTGACCTTTGAGGTGATGACTCTTACTCATTACCCTCACCTGAAGGTAATAAAACCAGTCCTAATTGAAAGGGTATGCGTTGTGTGACCAAGATGGTAATAGTCAGATTTCTAAAAGTGTGTTTTGGTGACCTTTTTGCACATGAAACTATGGAAGTGCTCATCATCTAAGCTTGAGGATTATTAAGGCTTTTGTCCATGATGTGTTGATCCTTTTGGACAGTGTAGATTGAAATGGTCTTCTGCAGTTGACAATTGATAGTTGTTGACGCTTTACTATAGGATAGGCTTTGAAACTGATGACCAATATACTCCCTCAGTATAGGATTTAGAAGTCGTTTAGGACAGCGACACGGTCTCTAAAAACAACTTTGACCTCTTATTTTTATAAAAATATTTAGGAAAAATAATATATGTATACTTTTATGAAAGTACTTTTTAAGACAAATCTATTTATATAATTTTCACATTTGTAAACTCAGTAATTTAAAAGTTATTAATGATTTATATTTCCAATGTTTGACCCAAATTTTATCCAAAACGACTTCTAAATCCTATACAGAGGGAGTATTTTGTTGCTGCTTTTGTATAGGACAGACCGAAGTGGTCCTCAATCATGGTTTTGTGTATACTATATGAACTCTAATGTATATCAGTATATGGCACGTTTGTCATCAATCTCATCATGTTATAAGTTAATTACTGATTAGTATGTTCATTAGTGCTGCGTACTTAACCAGAAACCACGTCAAGTCATGTTACAAATGCATGTTTAGGAACTTGATGGCCTCAAAGTTGACATCGAATCCATGAAGTAGCTAGAATCACCAGGGCGTGGAAGAACGCCACGATCTATAGCGTTGTTCTGCAACTAGGGTATGAAATCCATGTCGATGCTACAGTTGCTAGATAGGCCAAGGCGGAGCTACATGTAGATTATGGAGTGCAAAACACCCCTAAAATTGAAAAAACTATGATTATGTTTAAAATTTCACACATATGTACCTTATGAAAGATGTCTATGCACCCACAAGCTAAGTGCACCCTCCTCTAATTTGTTCTAGCTTCGCCATTGAGATAAGGTGACGGGGTCCAAGCCGGTGACACCATCCCCAAATAGATCCATGCCAGCAAGAGGAGAGACATGCTCACCAGCTTCTAGAGCATCCACGATGAGGGTGGCAAGCAAAACAGGGTGTAGCTGATGCAATATAACACAAGCAAGCCATAGATGCCACTAGATGCTGGCAGAGGGGAGTTGCACCGGCGAAACAGAGGGACCAAAATGATAATCAGTTAGGTTATTAACTATACTTGTTTAGATCCAAAAGAGCTAACTATTAGGCCTTGTTTACTTCCAAAAAATTTTGCAAAATAAGAATAGTAGCACTTTCGTTTGTATTTGACAAATATTGTCCAATTATGGACTAACTAGGCTCAAAAAATTCGTTTCGTCAATTCCGACCAAACTGTGCAATTAGTTTTTATTTTCATCTATATTTAATACTTTATACATACGTCTAAAGATTTGATATGACGAAGAATCTGAAAAATTTTGCAAAATTTTTAAGGAACTAAACAAGGCCTTAGTAGCTAACTACTAGAAGAGGTTTACTAGGCATACCATGATATATATATATATTCCCCTTTATACAATTAGCCTTTGATGTTTATATGGATCCAATCAGGCCCACCCATTTTTCTTTTCTGTAAGGAAACACCAGGGGGGGGGGGGGGAGTACCAAAACAACCACTACAATCTCAATCCAGCCCATTTTTACATTTGAATCCAGACCGGCCCATAATTTGGCCAAGTTAACGGCCCAATTAACCCTTCCTCATGTCACCACCGTCACCCCTTCTTCCCGTTCGCCACCGGTGCCGGCGCCACCTCGCCGCCGCCGAGCACGGCGGCAGCAGAGTCCACGTTGGTGAGGAGGTACTCGTAGATCTTCTTCCTCAGCCGCTCTATCGTCTCCTCCGGCACGCCGCTGGCCGCGCCGCCGTTCGCAGTGGGTGCCGCGGCCTCGCCGTCCGCTTCCGGGGGCGGATGCGGCGCCATCTCCGCCGGCTTCCCGATCTCGCTCAGCCAGTCGTTGACGCGCTTCAGCTGCGGAAGCATCCTCGCCGCGCGGTCGCGGTCCCACGGCGCGGCCGCCGCCACGTCCGCATCCAGGAACCGCTCCACGAACGCCAGGAACCATCCCCGCGCTTCCTCCCCGAGCCGCCGCGCTAGCTCGCCCCGCTCCTCCGCGCCGCCTCCCCGCTCCCACTCAGGCGGAGGCACTGCAGCCGCCGCAGCGGCGGCGGCCGCGGCCGCGGCGGCAGCGGAACCAGCCCTCAGCCTCCCCTTCGCCGGGGACAGCCGCGACTTCGCGGGCGGCGATGCCTTCGCCGCTGGCTTGGCTGACTCGTCCACGAGCACGACGGCCAGCGGGGAGATGGCACTGGCAGGGGCGGGTTTGAGGTTGTAGAGGGAGAAGGCGGAGAGATCGGTGGCGAGCCCGGCACCGACCCAGGAGGCTGCCCGGCGGCGGCGCTCCGCCGCGACGGCCAGGGTTTCCTCGTCGGCGGTTGATGCGTCGCTGGCTGCTGATTGATCTGGTGAAGTTGCGGTGGAGGCCGTGGCCGTGGCCTTGGTTAGAGACTCCGTAACGATGGTGGCTCGGGAGAGAGCTCCATGCAGAGCGAGGAACTGCTCAACGGCCTGCTGTGGGTTCTGCTCCTCCGCCGACGAGCTCACCTCCGCGTACGAGCTGATCAGAGCAATACAACGGTCAGACCAAGCTCAAATTGCATCAATGCTTCTGACAGTGAGTAAGCAAAGTAAAACCACATTCACGAAGCTTCAGGATCATAGAATTTTGCATTGCAGTTCTTGGACAACTACTGTAACATACATACAGGAGTAAATTTCACATTTTGATAAGATTTTCAGATTGTCAATTGCTGTTGGTCAGGATAGGGAGCACAGTAAGAACGGTTGGTTTCATGTTGCTTTTTTTTTCCCTAACCAGTTTCATACTATTGTTAATACAATAGGACAATAATAGTGCGGTGCCAAGTACAGTGTACAGATAGGATCACTCCCTGCTTGGCAACATTTCGACAAAAAGAGCTGGCTGGCCATCCATGCCTAGCATGGGCTAACAGGGTTCAGCCATTCAGTAAAAGTGTTCACTTCAGACTGTCGGTAGAGCAAAGGAACACAATGGCATTGTGAAGTCTGAACTCTAAACATGTGCAAATGTAATGGCAAGTCCATGCCAGGTCAAAGGGAGACCAAACAAAGATAGGAGTAGGTGATAGCATCATTGAGTCATGCATGACAGCTAGAGCAATGATATTTGAAATGTCATGCCAGCAAATTATCGGCAAAAAATATGTTAGGAGCCATGTGAGAATTCAAATAGACAACAAAAGAACCAACCATTATCCGAAATGTTGTCTAGTAGAAGCCATGTGAAGCATAGATATATGATTTTCGTAGATTTGGATTGGCATGTTCAAAATTGGATGGATAATGAAAACCTTTCAAGAGCATGTTTAACCAAATAGCAAGTCAATGGGTATGTAATGCTCAACAGTGGGCAACTGGCCGTGATTATTACTAAGAAGAACCTGGTGGAAAATCACAAGAATTTTTACAAAATTGATATGTTTTTTTCTTCATTTTTATAATTACTATAGAGTGCATCTATGAGCATAAAGTCTTCAAATGGTGGCAATTTCAGATGCCTTAAACTACAGATAAATTCTGTACTAGCAAGATCATACAAGTTATGTGCTTGGAAAAATTACCTTAAACATCGAAGAAGGCTCTCTGCCGCAGAGGCTTCTTGCATGGCTTCAACAGCAGCCATTTGTGCTGCATCCCTGTACTTCAGAAGCTCCTATGACAATAAACATCTCATTAAGCACCAAGTCAATAACTGGAAGCATTCCCTTACCATGGGCTAAACTGATATACTATACTCCCCTTCTTTTTGGGTAAAACAATTATCCCTAGGCACTATTTTCTTTGATATAATGTATATGCATAAAATGCCAACAGCAACACAGGGGCTCAGCTGGCAAATACCTTTCCTAGTTTAGCAAGTGATGGAGGAAGCGTTGTCCATGAAGCGCTAGCATCTGTCAATTTCCTGCTACTTGCAGCAACCTTAACTAGATTTGTGGTATTCGGGTTATTTAAAACCCCTGACGTCCTCCTTATAGGAGAAGAAATCTTATTCACAACTTTGTCAGAATCGTCTGCAGGAGCACTTGCTGAGCTCTTCCTGGGTGGAGTCAGAATCTTACTGTCATCCTTATGCAATGGCTTCTCTTCTGCTAGTGGTTTTCGTCTGGGGGTCTGAACATGGAAGAATCAACAAAGATTATTTACCAAACAAACTTCACGGTCATGGGTAATAATAGGATCACTGATGGGCTGAAGCAATACTATAGTCTACATGTTCCTAAAAAGAAACACATGTGTTCAGGTTCTTGAGTTATAGATCCTATATCGATGAAAGCTTCACAGATATTAACACACCACATTGTTGATCCTACACTGATGAAAACTTGACAAGTGCTAAGGCATCACATTTATATATATACCCATATATGACAAGCATTGCTGATACATACCGAAGAGCTTCGATTCTCAGACTTCTTTTCGGCTTTGGCAGGCTTTGAATCTGAATTTCCTTTGTCCTTTGTATCTGCTTTCCCTTCCCAGCTTCTTCTCAAGGCCTTCGGCCCAGATTCAAAGCTCAATAAGGTGTTACTAATTGAGTTACCCACAGAGGACTTCCTCCCTGCCGTAGTAGCCTTCAAAACAGAAGCAGCCTTTTCCAACAAGGACAGCCTTGACGGCGACGATTTCTCTGCTCCTTTGGTTTTTACTCTCTGTTTTATGTCATTCGAGAGTTTATCAAATGACGCAGGCAGAGAATGGACACTGGTCGGAGATGAAGGCGTCGACCTAGCGCTGGTTGATTTTGCCTTTGAGCTAACTACGTCCTTCTTGTCCAAAAGTCCATTGAGTGCCTGTTTTGAGAGGTTAGAATTTGACTTGGTGAGCTGGGGTTTCTTACTGTCTGTTCCATTGCTCTTGACAGAAGCATTGATCTTCTCCAACTTGCTCTGCTCTTTCTCCAGCGACAAAGCACCGGCAGCATCCTTCGAACCACCACCATTGACGGACGGTTGTGCCTTGCTGCCGCTGCCAAGAAAGCTAGAGGAGCTAGTCACCACAAGATCCTCCGGGTTGCCGACGCAGGCATGCCGGCCTGGAACCGGCCTGACTCCCCTGAGGATGGGCACGGGAGTGGCCGCCTCGAGACGGTCGACGTGGATGAACTGCCCCAGCTGGATGGTGTCGCTCAAGATGAGGTCGTGCTGCTCGTCGGGCAGGGACACGTAGGTCGCGTGCGACGAGTCAGACACCTTGAGGTAGAACCCCTGGTTGGTGAAGAGGTCGCTCCCCGCGAGGGCCGGGACGATGCTGACGACCTGGAGCAGGGACGACCGGTGCTCGCCGCCCACCTTGACGTCGCTGTTCATGTGCTGGAGCAGCTTCAGGAGGACCCCGGGTACCAGCGATGCCATTGCTGCTGTAGCTCCTAACGCACATTTACCTGCACATGCAGTGTTGAGGCTGGTTCAGAACCGTGATCACTCCACTCTCATATACTCCTGGTCATATACAGCCATACCAGGATGGGGCATTATAAGCAGTGGAGTCAGTCAAGAGAACAATGATGATGAGGTAACGGTGGACAACCTGTTAGGCTAGCCGTGGCAAAAGTGAATCTCTCCAACTACCTAATGGAAATAAAGGCTGCGGCTTTACAACCAGAGCAGCAAATCCAAATGAACATGTACATGTCTGTAGCCCAAACTGTTTTTGTTGGGACATAACAAAGAGGGGGAAAAGGAATTGCATTTGTCTCCAAATGGAGCAACAAATTCAGGCAGAACAAATAGCTGAAAACAGATTTCACCTCTTTTTTCATACTATAATAACATAAGAAAGCAAACAAACTTGTGAATGAAACCAACAAAAAAGGCAGAGCAGATGGAACCAGCGCAAAAGGGGATGATGGTAGTGAAGCTGAAGCCACGAGCAGCAGCGCCGTACGAAGCATTACACTAGCTGAATGCTGAAAGGAGTAAAGCAGGGCATAAAGAGGTGTCCTAGAAACGGTGGCTACAATGAGTAAAGGACGGCGTTGTTCGTTGCGAGGGCATTCAATTGGGTCCGGAAAGGGATACCATGAGTACGAGCGGATCCGACGAGGACCAGCCAAGTCGGATGCTCGCCCCCATCTCGTGCGTTCTAGAAATCGGCGTCAGTTGTTCCTGAAAGGAGGAGGAAACAAAATTACAGTGCACGGACATTGGCACATGGCGAGACGAGAGAACTGAAAACTCTGAACCAAATCTTGGGCAAAAGCTTGTGGCGATGAGATGAGCTTTAGAGAGGTTGCACCGAGCTCAGCAATCAAGGAGAGTGAAGAGACAATCCGGGCAAGAACTAAAAGCAATCACCCACTCTTCAGGCAGAGGAGGAATCAAAGAGAGACAGAGACAGAGGAAATCGAAATCGCTGACGGCCCCCAACCAACAACACCGCAATAAATTTCGGCGACGCTTGCATTCAATGATCGAAGACCAGAGCAAGAAGATGCGACGGAGGAATCAATCTAGAGACGAGGAGGCGATGATGGGGGAGGGAGGAGAAGCAGCACAGACCTCCTGAGTGCCGAATCTCGCGACGCTGATCCCCCTCCTTGCTCTGCTACTGAGCACTTGGTGGCGGCGGCGGCGGTGGTGGTGGTTAAGAAGAAGAAGGCGATCCTTGTTTCTTCTTCTTCTTCTTCTTCTTCTTCTTCTTCTTCTTCTTCTTCTTCTTCTTCTTCTTCTTCTTCTTCTTCTTCTTCTTCTTCTTCTTCCTCCTCTCGACACGCGCCCCGAGGCGGCGGCAGCAGCTGCTGCTGCTGCAGGGCGTGCGCGGCCTACGACCCTTGAAAAGAGCCGGAGGGCTTTCCGCTACCTTGGCCTTGTCGCATCCAGGACAGGAATGCCCGCCGGTTGGCTGCGGGAGGCGGTGACGACTGTGGACTGACGAGACGAACCAACCAGGACAGGAGGCGACGGTGTCCTTCCTCCTCCCTCCTCGTGGAGTCGTGGTCGTGGCTGCTGGTGCGTGCGCGGCGTGGTGTGCTTCTCTCTCCTCTGCGCGCGCTCGCGCTCTCTCTCCCTCTCTCTCTCTCTCTCTCTCTAAAAAAGGAGAGGAAGAGCCTGCCTGATGAGCAGCGCACGCCCCTGCCCCTGCCCCTGCTCCTGCTCCTGCGACGGCGACGGCGAGGACAGAAGGCGACTGTGCTGTGGAAAAGCTGCGTGGAAAGGAAGCGTGGGCCCGCCCACCCAGTGGCCGCGGGCGGGCCCACACGTGTTGAGGTGAGGCGTCGCTTTCGATAGCGGTGGGGGCAGAGAGAGCGGAGTTCCAGTTCCAGGGACAGGTTGAGCAAGGCGCAAAACCTTTTTTTTTTAATGCACTGATAAAAAAAAACCTTTTTTATGCACACGCACAGGCCACAGCACAGAGGCTAGGCCAGACTGATTTTTTTTCCCCCATTTCTAGTCTCAAGTTCATCTTTTGATGACCAAGAGGACTTTCATCTTTTGATGAGCGCGTGTGTGTGTTTGAGAGAGATAAGCTTATTTAAGCTCTGCTAACTAGTACGGAACTAAGGATGGGTGTGGATGATGGTACCGTGCAGACAGTCCTGCTGCCTCCGTTGTCCGTTCTAACCAAAAAAAAAAACAATTCTAGCTCTATTTAGGCCCTGTTTGTTTAGGCTTGGTTTTTTTATCACTCATAACATTGAATGTTTAAGCACGTACATTAAATACTAAATATATACTATTTACAAAACTAAAACAACAGTTAGAGGATAATTTACGAGACGAATCTGTTGAGCCTAATTAGTTCATAATTGGACACTAGTTATCAAATAAAACGAAAATGCTAGCCTGTTAAATTTTATCACCCCCACCAAACACCCACTTAATCAGGTTATGAAGAGTTTAATTGAATTTATAAATAACCATTGATATTTACACCAAGGAAATGTGTATTACAAAACTATATTATATGACAAATTCAGTGGTACTTATTTCATATCTTTTGAAGCTGGTTTTATTCAGTAGTTTGCCCTAATTACATATTTTTGGGGGAGGGGAGGAGGGAGATATAATATTTTCAACAAAATTTGTGTGCACGGTTTCTTTTCCATACTTTTTGTTTAAACCAAGCGTTTTAGATTTACTAACTACTACCTTCGTTCTTACAAAATATAACTCTAGCATGTTTATAATTGAAGATATAATATTTTCAACAAAATTTGTGTGCACGGTTTCTTTTCCATACTTTTTGTTTAAACCAAGCGTTTTAGATTTACTAACTACTACCTTCGTTCTTACAAAATATAACTCTAGCATGTTTATAATTGAAACTATATTTCTTTTTTTTTTGAAATTTATATACAAGTATAAAAACTTATAAGATCAAATAAATATCATTCATAAAATATAGTCTTATAGTTCATCCATCTAGAGTCATAAGATTTCATATTTTTTATAGTTTTGACTCAACTTAAAATAGTTTACAAAACTACAGTTGCATTGTATTCTTTTTTTTTTTGTCTGAGGTTGTATACTCTCTGTGATCTTTTTAAGTTTGACTAGAATTATACAAAGCATTTATAACATTCTTATATCTTTAAATGAGTGTATCTTATGAAAAAATATGTAATGGTCGCACACCATATATTTATACATGTATTTTGTATATATATTAAATCAAAGTTACGCATGCTTTACTTCTCGATATACATGAGAAGGACAGTTAAAAAGAAATTGAGTGAGTAGTAGTCAAATTTCACGGCCTATTCCAAATTATCTAAAACCTTGTGCCTTTGAAGTATATACACCAAGTCACCAAGTTATTGCGCCTTTGAAGTACCAAGTTAAGCTCTGGATCACTGAAGCGGTAAGAGCCCCGATGAGTAAGACTGTCAGAGCAGCTAAACTAAACGTGAGTCCAATCGAACCTTTGCTTGCCTTCAGCAGACCACAGCACGGAGTCAAACCTAGTTTGGTCAGCTCCTGCACTGCACGCATCGCTGAGTCACAAATCCGATAACCTACCGACACTTCCCAGCTCCCTCTGCAGCATTCTGACTTTATCACTTGTTTAGATGCATCTAAAAACTCAAAACTTTACAAGATTTCCCATCACATCGAATCTTGCGGCATATGCATGCAACATTAAATATACATAAAAAAGATAGCTAATTGCACAGTTTATATGTAAATCACGAGACGGATCTTTTAAACCTAGTTACTCTATGATTGGACAATGTTTGTCAAATAAAAACGAAAGTGCTACAGTGTTAAAATCTAAAAAGTTTTTGGATCTAAACAAGGCCTAAAAAACAGATAATTCACTACTGATTCTGATTGTGTTGCTGCAGCTGCTCCTCCCTTTTAATTACCACGTTAAAATGGGTAAGACATGTAATCGGGACCATGAAAACAAATAAGGGCCCGTTGGGTTAGAGGTGCTTTTGGATTGGAATCATCCCTGGTGATGTTAGTTATAGAAATTAAAGAAGAAATTCCAGTTAGAATGCTTTTAGGCCTCCAAAACCTGGTAACCGGACGTAGCCTAAGAGTGTGTTTGGTTCTCACGGATTAATTTACATAACCTTTAATGAATTGGAATGGTTTCTAGGTGAAATCCTGAATAACCGAACAAGGCGTAAATGATTTCTAGCAGTTCTAGATGGCTGCTGCCTGCATATATGATAAAAAAAATCTGATGGTTGTTAATATAAAAGGTTTCGTCTCAGGCCATTGGGTCAGCATTAGAATGATAATGCAGTCGCTGCCGATGAATAATTGAAAGGGATCTCGTAACTACTGTATAATGTATCGCCGGTTGGTAAACCAGCTGCCAGAGTATTATTCTCTTTCTTTTTTTTCGCCTTCTATCATTGCAGTAGCATCGCTCAAGAGCGAACAACGGTAGGTGCAGAGAATGCATGTTATGGATAAGAAAGTTAGGATCCCAAATAGGAGTATCTTGGTTCAGTTGACCTGGTTTCACCGGTCACCTAAATGACAGTTTAGTCCGTTTGAAACAATCCTCAAAAGATATAAACAAAGATCACTCGTATCATTTAGGCTCTAAACAATGAATATTTGTTTTTATGTACGTAAATATGTATGTTTTCAATTATATTTGACTTTTACATACGACATGAATATCTATTTTAATATTTAAAAATATTGTAACTATTTTTAGAAAATAGAAAAGGCATCTTTTGAGACTGGTTAGACAACCAAATTTGTCCGATGTCAACAGATAGAGGGTGTCTAGTATCTGATCTCATTAGTTGAAAATAGATTTTACCCTTTAGTCATGGGTAAAGTACATTTTTTAACCTCTGAGTTGTACGCACAGTCCAATTTTCAACCTTAAAACTACAAAACTAGACAAATTTGTTTCTCTGGATGGTTTCTTATGTGGTTTTCTATGTTTAAAAATAATAAAAATATCAATTGATCTCTAAAAATCAGAAACAAATTATTTTAAGTTAGAAAAATATGAAACTAGTACCCGTATTTACTTAAAAATGTTATCTGCATGTTTATGGTATATATATAGTTATTTGAAACTGGTTCTTTTCGTTCCTATTGCTTTATTGCTTGTAGTTGTGTTGCGCTCGATCAGTACTAATCCAAAACAAATAGTATCAAAATAACTCTAAATAGAACGCCAATAGATAGATAATGTATTTAGAAGAAAACTAGAACTAGTTTTATTTTAAATAAATTAATTACAAGTTTTAAAGATCAATCAAGGTTTCATTCAGTGGCGGAGGATAGGGAAGAATTAAGGTAGGGCTTTGTCACACCCATATTTTAAGAACAAAATAGGATGCATAAAAGACTCATATGTGCCCCAGGAATAGTCGCACACATAAGTAGACAAATCTCAATTGTACCATTGCAGTGTTTATTACATAGCGGAACATAATAAATCACATAGTCTTACACAAAAATGATAATAATATTAAACAACGCTCTCGACGGAAGCTCCACACAGGGACACTGTTGACTGGTTGACTCCAAACCTAGTACTCATAACGATAATCCTCATTCCAGTCACCTTCATTATCATATCCTGGGGTGTTGGGAAATTGCAAGAGTGAGCACATATCGTACTCAACAAGTATAACCAGGGGTTCATGAGGCTCAAATAGCTGACACTGGTTTGACTGCATTTAGCTTTTAATAGTTGATAACATATTTAATCATTGGATAGCAAATGTCAAGGTAGCATAATTAAATCCCATAACCACATGATCAATGTATACAAGAATTAAGAATAACACATATAAACAACATAATAAACCATCATTTATTATCATTATTCACGTTCTTCAGTGTCCGTTTATTCCGTCAGTTTTCCGGGCCGCCCGTATCCGTGGGCACGGCTAGTATACCAGATTTAACACTCTGCAGAGGTTGTACATCTTTACCCATGAGTCGTGATTTACCCTTTTGCCCGAGGCCCGTCGACCTCTTAGCTCACTTCCAAGGAAAACCGGCAGGGTTCACTATGAAGTCTTTCAAAGGTTCGTCTAACAAGTTAGGGCCGCAAGGTTTCCTTTGCGCGCAGATATAGATACCCCCCTTCCGAATGGCACAATGACGCGCAGCCTATACACATAAGGACAGGGGCTCGCACTATACCCAAAACGGTTCAGCCCCTCCGCCCTTTCGGGTAACCTCTAACAAGCTAGAAAAGCTTACTCATACTTGACTAAAGCCAGAGCCATATAGCCCTCATGGTTGTACGAGTTGTCCCAGCTTTTGCCAAGGGATAAGTCCTTATGGAGGGTCAAGATCAATCCAGCAAAAGCTAGAGTTCTTTCCACCCTTTATATTCAAGTTGCTAGAAAGCTTATTTTATTGTTTATTGTATATTCAAATATTCATGTTACAAGATCATGGATTATTAATCAAGCACTAGCAAGAACTTCCCAAATGCATATCCAAATAGGTAACAAGGAATTCAGGATAACAATCATCTATGATTTTGCTACGGTCATCAAGGTGGTAGCATGCATATGATATATATATGTAGTTATAAGTGAATAGGTAACAAGGATGGTCCCAAGTTATACTTGCCTTGCTCAAAGCTCTCCTGAGCCTGCTGGTCCTCAAAAGCTTGGTCTTGATCACCAACGTACAGCTCACCGTCTATTCCCAAACATCAATCAACAACACGCAATCCAATGGAGACAATCATACACAAAGCAAACAAGGTATAATTAGAACATTACACCAAACAGTGGTAAAACAAATATAAAAGTTTATCAAAATATTCTACGCAGCGCTACGATCACACAAACGTAAAGTTCACGAAAATCGGAATTAAAACGTGAAAGTTATGAATTTTCTAAGATTTCCTATAGAGAAATAATTAATTAAATAGTACCAGAAAATTAAAAAGTTTCAAAACAGAGAATAAATAGTTCTATCATGTAGAGCATATAATTACGAACCTAACGCAATTTGAATGGACAAAAACAGAGTTAAAATGAATATTTTATAAGCTATCTAAGTTCAGTGGCAGTTCTGTAATTAGCTGAAAACATAAACCAAGTTGAACAGACAGGAATACGCTTTCAATCAAAGGAAACGTAATCTGTGCCAGGGCGCCAGGGACCGCGGGGTAATTAACCAATCTTTCCAGGGACTCTTTATGAAAATTCCCTGCGAACAGGTATGTTCTAATCTCGGCCGTTGATCGTCGGTTGGATGGTCACGAGCTGCTCCTGGGGTCCTTGGCGGTGGCCGGCTGGCCTCTCCCTGTCCGATGCGGTGGCCGCCATGGCCAGAGAGCGAAAACTCGCCGGAGCTCCTCGGCTTCTCCTTTCCGAGCACCGTTTTTTGAAAGGAAAATACCGGGAGGGCGAGAAGCTCACCGCGAACGAAGCTGGGGGCTTGGCTCGGGCCGAGAGCTAGCAGAGGGGCGTGTCCACGCGCGGCGGCGGAAAGAGCTCCCGGCGAGATCCAGAACTCGCGAAACAAGGCACGGGGACTCGGTTTTGGCGACCTAGATGCGAAAACATGTCGAGGGAGCGATGCTAGAAGCTTTATAGTGGTCGGATTGCGCGCTTGGCAAGGAAATCGCGGGATCCGCGGATCCGATTCGGTGAGGAATCGTTTCCTGCTCGAGCACGGCAGGGAGGAAGAAGGAAAGGGCGCTGACGTGGGGGCCCCAACCGTCAGCCAAAGAAAGGAGGGAGAGGGAGAGAGTGCGCGCGCTGCTGGCCAGTTTGGGCCTCACGGCCAATTGGCCACCAAGCCGAGTCCGGCTGTTTTTTTTTTTCTTTTTTTTTTTAATTTTCCAAAGCCTTTTAAAATCAAATTTTGAGAGCAAATAAAATCCAACATATACCAGCAGCACAAATAAATAAAGATGCTCCAGCATGAATGCTCAATCAAGGTTGCTAAACCTATACTGAATTTTAATTCCCACATAATTATTTAGTTGCTAGATTTCTATGCCCACAAAAGTACTTAAATAAATTAAATTAAATCCTATTATTTGAAAATCAAATTTTGGGTGTTACAAACTCTACCCCCCTTAAAAGAATCTCGTCCTCGAGATTGAACGGTGCTTACTCGAATAGATATGAGTATGACTTCCTCAGATCATCCTCTCTTTCCCAAGTTGCCTCTGCTTCCGAATGTCGATTCCACTGTACTTTGCACATTCTGATGACCCGACTTCTGGTGACTCTCTCAGCTGTCTCCAATATTTTGACCGGATACTCCTCATAAGTGAGATCACCTTTAACAGAAAGTTCTTCCAATGGTAATTGCTCCTCAGGTACACGCAAACACTTCTTGAGTTGTGACACATGGAACACATCGTGCACGCCAGATAAACTTTCAGGCAACTCTAACTGATACGCTACTTCTCCACACCTTTGCAAAACTTTAAACGGACCAACATACCTTGGAGCTAGCTTTCCCTTCATATTAAACCTCTTCACACTCCGCATAGGTGACACTTTTAGATAGACATAATCACCTTCCTCGAAAGCTAGTTCTCTCCTACGTGTATCTGCATAACTTTTCTGACGAGACTGAGCAACTCTCAGATTATCCCGGATGGTTCGCACTTGTTGTTCTGCATGTCTAAGCACATCCGTACCAAACACCTGAGTTTCTCCTGTCTGATTCCAAAACAAAGGTGTCCTGCACTTCCGACCATATAGTGCCTCGAACGGTGCCATCTTAAGACTTTGTTGATAGCTGTTGTTGTAGGAGAATTCTGCATATGGCAAACTCTTATCCCAACTAGTCCCATACTGCAAGGCACAAGCTCTCAACATATCTTCCAATATCTGATTGATCCTCTCAGTCTGTCCATCTGTCTGTGGATGATACGCGGTGCTGAAATTCAACTTGGTTCCCAATGAGTCATGCACTGCTTTCCAAAAAATAGAGGTAAACTGGGTGCCTCTATCAGATACAATCTTCTTAGGCACTCCATGCAAACAAACTATCCGCTCCATATACAACTCTGCTAGTCGAGCTCCTGAATCAGTGGTTTTGACTGGCAAGAAGTGAGCAACTTTAGTCAATCGATCCACTATTACCCATATTGAATCATATCCTCTCTGTGTACGTGGTAAACCCACTATGAAATCCATGCCTACTTCCTCCCACTTCCACTCAGGAATCTTCATTGGTTGCAACAGTCCAGCTGGCCTCTGGTGTTCAGCCTTCACTCGCTGACAAGTATCACACAAAGCAACATATTCGGCCACATCTCTCTTTAAGCCATACCACCAGTACTTCTGTTTCAGATCTAGATACATCTTAGTACTACCAGGATGAATGGAATACGCTGACTCATGAGCCTCTCTCAGAATCATATCACGAATAGCCTTCACTTCTGGAACGCATATCCTTTGTCCAAACCATAGTACACCATTGTCATCTATTCTGAATCCTGGTGCTTTGCCTAGTACCACATTCTGTGCTATCTCCTTCAGTTTCTCATCTTCCAACTGTCCTTTCAATATCTCTTCCTCTAAAGTAGGAGTGACCTCAATCTCCATAGCATTTACTACGATCCCCAAGTTCAAATATGCAAATTCAGCACACAACTCTTCAGATTCAGGTGTCGCCCGAAGCTCATTAGCATGTTTCTTTCTGCTAAGTGCATCGGCTACGACGTTCGCCTTCCCAGGATGATAATGCACTTCCAAATCATAATCCTTTATCAGTTCCAACCATCTTCGTTGCCTCAAGTTCAAGTCGGTCTGGGTGAAGATATACTTCAAACTCTTATGATCAGTATATATGTCACTTTTATGCCCAATCAAATAGTGTCTCCAAATCTTGAGTGCATGAACCACAGCTGCTAACTCCAAATCATGAGTAGGATAATTCAGTTCATGTTTCCTCAACTGTCTGGATGCATAAGCAACAACTCTACCTTCTTGCATAAGAACACAACCCAAACCCAGACGAGAAGCATCACAATAGATAGAGAAACTCTTACTCAGATCTGGCAATACCAACACAGGTGCAGTAGTCAATCTCTTCTTAAACTCCTCAAAACTAGCTTGACACTTATCAGACCATACAAACTTAGCATTCTTCTCTAACAAAGCAGTCATAGGCTTTGCAAGTTTTGAGAACCCTTCAATGAATCTACGATAGTAACCAGCTAGACCAAGAAAACTGCGAATTTCGCTTACATCTGTAGGTGGTTTCCAATTCAACACATCTTTCACCTTACTAGGATCCACTGCAATACCACCATTAGAGACAACATGACCAAGAAAAGAAACTTCCTCCAACCAAAACTCGCATTTACTACGCTTAGCATACAGCTTATGTTCTCTAAGTTTCTGTAAGACCAATCTCAGATGTTCAGCATGTTCTTCCTTGGTTTTAGAGAATACCAGAATATCATCAATAAAGACCACCACGAACTTATCAAGATACTCCATAAATACTTTATTCATCATGTACATAAAGTAAGCTGGTGCATTGGTCAAACCAAAAGACATAACTGTATACTCATATAACCCATACCTTGTTGTGAAAGCTGTCTTTGGTATATCTGAATTCCGAATCTTCAATTGATGATAACCAGAACGCAAATCAATCTTAGAGAACACACAAGCACCTCTTAGTTGATCAAACAAGTCATCAATCCTAGGCAATGGGTATTTGTTCTTGATAGTAACCTCATTAAGTGACCGATAATCCACACACATCCGCTGACTACCATCCTTCTTATCAACAAAGATAACTGGTGCACCCCATGGTGATGAACTAGGGCGAATGAACCCTTTATCTTGCAATTCCTTAATTTGTTTCTTAAGTTCTTCTAGTTCATTAACCCCCATTCTATATGGTCTTTTAGCTATGGGTGCAGTACCAGGTAGTAATTCAATAATAAATTCAATGTCTCGGTCAGGTGGCATACCTGGCAATTCATCTGGAAAGACATCCGGAAACTCATCCACTACCAAATTCTGAGGATCAACATCTTCATTCAGTTGGTTCACCTTGGCTGTGAGTGGTGCTTGCACTGTTACATTAACACTGATTCGTTCTCCCTTTGGTGTTGTCAGAGCCACTACTCTCTCTTTGCAATTAATATTTGTTTCATGTTGCTTCATCCAATCCAAACCCAAGATCACATCTATGCCTGAAGTTCTCATAACCATGGGACTGATAGGAAAATCTACCCCCCTTAAAGAAAGACTTGCTGAGGGGCAACATAAAGAAACTGGTATAGTCCCACCCGGTGAATTAACTAGCATAGGAGTTTTCATTGCAACTAGTGGAAGGCTATGAACTCTAACAAATGCTTGTGATATGAATGTATGCGAAGCTCCAGAATCAAATAAAACTGTAGCAGGGATAGAGTTGATGCTGAACGTACCCATCATGATCTCTGGTCCCTCCTGAACTGTCTCTGTAGCCACATTATTCACTGTTGCCGCATAAGCAGTAGACTTCTGGTTGTTGTTCGGCTTGTTGAGCTTCTCCGGGCAATCATATGACATGTGTCCCTCTTCCCCACAACGGAAACACCTGGTAGGAGTGTTAGAAGCACTTCTTTTTGTGGAGTTGGCATTTGAGTTTCCTGAGCGAGGTGTCTGCTGACCATGCTGCTGTTGATTGTAGTTACGTTGTTGGAATGAAGGACGTTGGTTCCCACTCTGCGACTGATTCTGGAAACGCTGGGGTTGCTGGTTACGGTTCCACTGACTAACTGGTCCCTGGAACCTCTGCTGATGGCCTTGATGAGAACTGAAACGCTGACGGTTGTTGCTCCCAGATCCTTGTACCAGCATCCTTCTCTTCTTATCCTGACTCTTCCGCATATTATCAAGCACGATAGCACGATTCACAAGAGCTTGAAAGGTAGGATAAGTGTTTCCTGCCAACTGCAACCTGAGTTCATAGTACAAGCCTTTCATGAACAAGCGCTGCTTATCAGCATCTTCCCTGACTTCATTCGGGGCATAGCGAGCCAACTGTTCAAACGTGTCATGATATTCTGCCACTGTCATGGAGCCCATCCGGAGTGATCTGAATTCTTCCTGTTTGAGCTCCATCATTCCCTCATTTATGTGTCGAGCTCTGAAGTCCCTACAGAATTCCAGCCATGTGACAGGAGGAGCATTGTTGGGACGAGCAGCTTGATACGACTCCCACCATGTCTGAGCTGCACCTTGAAGCTGTCCAGAAGCATACAACACCTTCTCCAAGTCATTGCACTGTGCTATGTTTAGCTGCCTCTCCACAGCACGTAACCAATCATCTGCCTCCATGGGATCAGCTGAGTGTGTAAATACCGGAGGTCTCCCCTTCATAAACTCTCCACGCTTGTCCCTCACATGAACAGGTGGTGGTGTTGGTGGAGGTTGTTGCTGCAGGTGCTGCATGAAAACGTGCATCATCTGATTTTGGGTTTGCATGAGTTCCTCCACGGTGATTGGGGCATTGCCACCATTGCCATTGTCATTGCCATTGCCACGGCCTCTGCCTCTGCCTCTTCCCCTTGCTGCCATCTGCATTCCAAGGTATATAAACACATCTTAGTAATGTCCAACATGACAATTACAAGAGTTAACCGAATCTGAAATTTTCTGGGTAGCATCCAACATCAGCAGATCAGAAAATCAGTAATATCTCGAGTTCCAGAATTCAAAAGGATACATGCTGTACACCGTTGGAAAGATAAAGAAATTGTCTACAACCTTCATTTAGATCATATTACCAGATTTCAACGTGAGGTTAACCAAAAACTGGGTACAACCGAAACTGTTCCAGAATTCAGACTGCGCAGAAACCTCAACTTTAAACAGTCATAACTCACAGCTCATAATAGATAATATGGTCATTCTTGCGGCATTGGAAATATATGAAAGTCTACTTTTTCCCAGAAAAATTTGATGAACATTGCACGAGCAGAATTTGATTTATTCCAGAATCATTGCAGACTGCTCCAGAAAACAGCAAAAGACAGAAACAGGATATGACCCCAACCCACTATTTATTCATGTTCTTACTTAAGGTTCTTAACTAGGGAACTTGTGGACATGCCCACAAAGTCCCAGCACTCATTACAAAAATCCAAATCACACATATTCATAATAACAAATCAGCAAGCACCCCAAGTTCACGCCACAATAGCAAAAGACTCGAAATAACTCGTAAACTACTAACGTTCCTATTACATATGGGTTCTTTTCTATTCCTCGGGTGCAGCATCCTTCAAGATGGGTTCAACATGCAGCCTCTTATGAAGTTTGGGGCGGCCTAACTCCGCTCGAAGGTCATCCGCTTCCCTTTGCTCTTTCTCCAGCAGCTTCCTCTCACGGTGTAGTTCATTCTCCAACTCTATCACCTTGAGTGTCAGCTCATAAGTCAACTCCACTTGTGCTTGAAGCTTTGGTTGTGAAGCATCTGCAACTTCTATGGCCCAAGTCATCTTCTCTGGTACAAAGCGAGGATAGTGGTATGTTGCATTGTACTGAACATCCTCAAAGCGTCTACCACGGTAAAAGATCAAGGCCTGGTAAGCTGCATCTGCCATGCTCTCTCTCATCGTGTCCCGGCTGATTCGAGCGATGTGTTTTGATTCCACCTTTCGAATCCCCTTGGTGGCATCCAGTGTCTTGACTATCAGCTCTGCAACCCAAAGTGATCTCCTCAGCGGGTGTTTGTGCTCAGTGCAGTTATACTCCAGTGTGGCTTGCAAATCCGGGTAATGGTGTTTCAATGTTAACACCAAATTCTCATGGAAGAAGGCCTTGGGATCTGCTTCTAGAATCCACAGCTCAGTAGTCCATCCCATCCTTGCATTAGCAGACTGTGGTGGAGGTAGATCTTGCATCTCCTCATCCTCAGGTCCTTCCTCCTGAGCTTCCACCCTTGATTCCTCATCCTCCAGCTCAGGAACTCCATCCACACGTTGTCCTCCTAGGTTGAACATGGCACGGTACTCCTCAGCAGCCATGCGTGCAGCACTGCGGGTACGAGGCGGCATCTACAAAAAGTTTTTAGACATAGATCAGATGGATGCAATAATTTCACAATAGAGCAAGATAGAGAAGCATAAACTTTTAGCAAATAACAAGACCATAGTGGGAAGCATGAAGTAAGTAAAGTAAGGACCTAAATTTTTGACCCTTTGCTAACTAGGTTTGCGTCCTACAGTCAACAAAGCTTTGATACCAATTTGTCACACCCATATTTTAAGAACAAAATAGGATGCATAAAAGACTCATATGTGCCCCAGGAATAGTCGCACACATAAGTAGACAAATCTCAATTGTACCATTGCAGTGTTTATTACATAGCGGAACATAATAAATCACATAGTCTTACACAAAAATGATAATAATATTAAACAACGCTCTCGACGGAAGCTCCACACAGGGACACTGTTGACTGGTTGACTCCAAACCTAGTACTCATAACGATAATCCTCATTCCAGTCACCTTCATTATCATATCCTGGGGTGTTGGGAAATTGCAAGAGTGAGCACATATCGTACTCAACAAGTATAACCAGGGGTTCATGAGGCTCAAATAGCTGACACTGGTTTGACTGCATTTAGCTTTTAATAGTTGATAACATATTTAATCATTGGATAGCAAATGTCAAGGTAGCATAATTAAATCCCATAACCACATGATCAATGTATACAAGAATTAAGAATAACACATATAAACAACATAATAAACCATCATTTATTATCATTATTCACGTTCTTCAGTGTCCGTTTATTCCGTCAGTTTTCCGGGCCGCCCGTATCCGTGGGCACGGCTAGTATACCAGATTTAACACTCTGCAGAGGTTGTACATCTTTACCCATGAGTCGTGATTTACCCTTTTGCCCGAGGCCCGTCGACCTCTTAGCTCACTTCCAAGGAAAACCGGCAGGGTTCACTATGAAGTCTTTCAAAGGTTCGTCTAACAAGTTAGGGCCGCAAGGTTTCCTTTGCGCGCAGATATAGATACCCCCCTTCCGAATGGCACAATGACGCGCAGCCTATACACATAAGGACAGGGGCTCGCACTATACCCAAAACGGTTCAGCCCCTCCGCCCTTTCGGGTAACCTCTAACAAGCTAGAAAAGCTTACTCATACTTGACTAAAGCCAGAGCCATATAGCCCTCATGGTTGTACGAGTTGTCCCAGCTTTTGCCAAGGGATAAGTCCTTATGGAGGGTCAAGATCAATCCAGCAAAAGCTAGAGTTCTTTCCACCCTTTATATTCAAGTTGCTAGAAAGCTTATTTTATTGTTTATTGTATATTCAAATATTCATGTTACAAGATCATGGATTATTAATCAAGCACTAGCAAGAACTTCCCAAATGCATATCCAAATAGGTAACAAGGAATTCAGGATAACAATCATCTATGATTTTGCTACGGTCATCAAGGTGGTAGCATGCATATGATATATATATGTAGTTATAAGTGAATAGGTAACAAGGATGGTCCCAAGTTATACTTGCCTTGCTCAAAGCTCTCCTGAGCCTGCTGGTCCTCAAAAGCTTGGTCTTGATCACCAACGTACAGCTCACCGTCTATTCCCAAACATCAATCAACAACACGCAATCCAATGGAGACAATCATACACAAAGCAAACAAGGTATAATTAGAACATTACACCAAACAGTGGTAAAACAAATATAAAAGTTTATCAAAATATTCTACGCAGCGCTACGATCACACAAACGTAAAGTTCACGAAAATCGGAATTAAAACGTGAAAGTTATGAATTTTCTAAGATTTCCTATAGAGAAATAATTAATTAAATAGTACCAGAAAATTAAAAAGTTTCAAAACAGAGAATAAATAGTTCTATCATGTAGAGCATATAATTACGAACCTAACGCAATTTGAATGGACAAAAACAGAGTTAAAATGAATATTTTATAAGCTATCTAAGTTCAGTGGCAGTTCTGTAATTAGCTGAAAACATAAACCAAGTTGAACAGACAGGAATACGCTTTCAATCAAAGGAAACGTAATCTGTGCCAGGGCGCCAGGGACCGCGGGGTAATTAACCAATCTTTCCAGGGACTCTTTATGAAAATTCCCTGCGAACAGGTATGTTCTAATCTCGGCCGTTGATCGTCGGTTGGATGGTCACGAGCTGCTCCTGGGGTCCTTGGCGGTGGCCGGCTGGCCTCTCCCTGTCCGATGCGGTGGCCGCCATGGCCAGAGAGCGAAAACTCGCCGGAGCTCCTCGGCTTCTCCTTTCCGAGCACCGTTTTTTGAAAGGAAAATACCGGGAGGGCGAGAAGCTCACCGCGAACGAAGCTGGGGGCTTGGCTCGGGCCGAGAGCTAGCAGAGGGGCGTGTCCACGCGCGGCGGCGGAAAGAGCTCCCGGCGAGATCCAGAACTCGCGAAACAAGGCACGGGGACTCGGTTTTGGCGACCTAGATGCGAAAACATGTCGAGGGAGCGATGCTAGAAGCTTTATAGTGGTCGGATTGCGCGCTTGGCAAGGAAATCGCGGGATCCGCGGATCCGATTCGGTGAGGAATCGTTTCCTGCTCGAGCACGGCAGGGAGGAAGAAGGAAAGGGCGCTGACGTGGGGGCCCCAACCGTCAGCCAAAGAAAGGAGGGAGAGGGAGAGAGTGCGCGCGCTGCTGGCCAGTTTGGGCCTCACGGCCAATTGGCCACCAAGCCGAGTCCGGCTGTTTTTTTTTTTCTTTTTTTTTTTAATTTTCCAAAGCCTTTTAAAATCAAATTTTGAGAGCAAATAAAATCCAACATATACCAGCAGCACAAATAAATAAAGATGCTCCAGCATGAATGCTCAATCAAGGTTGCTAAACCTATACTGAATTTTAATTCCCACATAATTATTTAGTTGCTAGATTTCTATGCCCACAAAAGTACTTAAATAAATTAAATTAAATCCTATTATTTGAAAATCAAATTTTGGGTGTTACAGGCTTATATGGTCTAACAGAACAATCCACTATAGTTTATAGCATCTTTAGCGAATGAAAAAACATGCTACAGTGGGTATCAGACAAGCTCAAGGTATGGCAGTGGCCCCACCTTGCCATACCGAGAGCTCCGCCACTGGTTTCATTGTTTTTAGAAAATAGAAAACCACCTTTGAAACTAGTTTAAGGACAAAGTTTGCCTATTCAAGGACGTTCAATACCTCATTTCATAGTTCAATGTTGAAAATCGAGCTATCGTGCAAGTTAGATGTTAAAATAACTAGTATTCTACTCATATGTATAGAATGGTTCTTGCTCTCTTTCACTTCAAACTTTGTATAGTTCATTTTCTTTTCCTTTTATGTTAGGAAGCTAAGACAGATAAGCCAGCTGGTGCTTATTTGTTGTGAGAGAAAAAATATTGTACCATGCCTAATAAGCATCACTCGTCTTATTAGTTGGAAAATATTAACTCACTTATTTGTTCGCTTGAACTTATCAACACGGTTTATCAGACATGGTACAATGTTTTTTCTCACAACAAATAAGCATCGGCCGGCTTATCAGCTAAATTTCAGCGAAACAAATCCAAGACTATACATGTTTAAGTCCTTGCCAACACAAATGTAGTTAAATGCATATTTTATTTTAAACTTAATATGAATCCATCTAGCTAATTCACCTAAATTGGCCCTCTTTTAAAAAAATAGATAATGGTATAATTCCTCTAGAAAGCAGAAGGCCAAAGAGAAGTGAAGCTACATGGCACGAACCCAAATTATTTTTGTTATTAAAGAACAACAAAAGTTACCTGGAAAAGCAAGCAAGACCTCCACCTTTTTTCTCGAAATGGAAAAACAAAACCGTGTGGCCATCGACCCAAGGTCTCGAAGAGCAAATTAAAAAAGGGGTATTAAAGATGCTCTGGCTCCACTCTCGAATTGGTACTGTCGCATTCCATTTTAAGGATCTTCGTGCCTTTGCTCAATTTGCAAGGAACTGCTGTACTATACACAAGAACAAGTACAACTATTACTTTATTGTATTAACTCGCTTATAAAAGTTCAGTGTTTGGTTTATCTAATGCCATTGATGGCCTGATAATGTGATTCCCCCCTTTGAAAGTATGGAGTATTACTCTATTTATTCTAAATTATAAGTCGCTTTAACTTTTACTATGTGTAAATTAAAGCAAAAGTCATTTAGATATCTAAACGCATGTATACATGTACATACTTATATGTGACGAATAAAATGCTTGTGCCTCCGATCCATATCTCTAACTTTTTGTTATAGCCTACAGGAACACTAATTTGCGTGCCTTCCTACTAAGGCCTTGTTTACTTGCAAAATATTTTGCAAAATGTGAATAGTACCAATTTCATTTATATTTGATAAATATTGTCCAATTATGGACTAATTAGGCTCAAAAGATTCGTCTCGTCAATTCCAATCAAACTGTATAACTAGTTTTTATTTTTGTATATATTTAATACTTCATGCATACGTCTAAAGATTCGATGTGACGGAAAATCTGAAAAACTAAACAAGGCCTAACTGATTTGAATAAAATGGGAAAAGCTTCAAATGAACACTTCGTTCACCATGCCGGCACCCATCATTGTGACAGTGAGATCGAGGCCCCGGCCCCCAAAGCATTGTGATTATTAGCAATAATTAATCTACTCCAGATCTGCTGCTGCATATACTGTCAAGCGCCGCATATGGTCCACCAGACAGGTCATCACACAGAGAGAAGACCAATGCAGTGAGGCAACTGAAAAACAGTTGGTGAGCATGTGCTCTCGCACAGTCGCACTTGTGCAAAAGGAATTAATTTTGGCACTTTTCGTTTATATCTATATCTATATACAAATCGCCTCTAAGTTTCATAAATTTCCATGCGCATGTGGCAGCTGAACAGCATGTCAGGCGCGCCAACGTGGGCATGGGCAAGGCAGAGATGATGATGAGCCTCGATCATGTTCCCATCAACGATCCATCGCCATCTGCAGGCAATGGCTGACATTATGACAAAAAAGAGAATCAAAGCTTGCTAGCGCATAAAACCATTGTTTACTGATTTGTTGAGAAAGAAAAAAATATTGTTAAATGATTGATTGATTTAATAGATAAACTCAAAAGAATAGGCCGGGCAATAATTTACTTGAGCTTATCAGCCGAATCAGCCAGCATTCAATAATATTTTTTGTTACTATAAATCAACCAAAAGTACTTTCTGCCACGGCTTATCAACCAAACGAACGAGGCAGTTACCATCTTACCGCTACCACCAGTGTGTGTCGTGTTCGAGCACTATGAGATTTCTAAGAGTTTTGGATAAGGCCTTGTTTAGTTCCAAATTTTTTTGCAAAATCGACACTGTAGCACTTTCGTTTGTATTTGACAAAAATTGTCAAATTATGGACTAATTAGGCTCAAAAGATTTGTCTCGTCAATTTCGACCAAACTGTGCAATTAGTTTTTATTTTCATCTATATTTAATACTCCATGCATGCGTCTAAAGATTCGATGTGACGGAGAATCTGAAAAATTTTGCAAAATTTTTTGGAACTAAACAAGGCCTAAAAACTACATGCACATAGCCAGCCCGGGTTCCATAAAATGAAGAGAAAAAACCTTAACCATATGTATACAGTACTATACATGAATAGGATTGTATGGATCATTCATTTTTTTAGGGCAACATGGATCATTCATTTGCCAGGGGGGTACAATCCCACATGCGTGTGGGGGCCACCGGGCCGGGCCTGATCCGACTTTCTGAGCACGTACTAATAGGCTTGTTCAGTTTGCAAAAATTTTGGATTTTCGACACTGTAGCACTTTTGTTTTTATTTGACAAACATTGTCCAATCACGGAGTAATTAGGCTTAAAAGATTCATCTCGCGATTTACAAATGAACTGTGTAATTAGTTTTTGTTTTTATGTATATTTAGTGCACCATGCATGTGCCGCAAGATTCGATGTGATGGGTAATCTTGAAAATTTTTAGGAACTAAACCAGGCCTAATACATTGTATCTATCTGTAACGCCGCCGGCCGGCCCACAGGCCCATATAGAAAGCAAGGTGGACAGAGCACGTAGGCCAATTTTCAACTTTCACGAAAATTTATTTTTTTTTAATTTCAAAATCGGACAAAACATCTTTATTAACTTCTAAAACTGTTTATTTTATCTCTCTAGCCCTGTTATAAGCGATTTTAAAGATGGTTTTATCTTTTTATTTTTTATTTATTTTGGCTGAATCTTTTAAAAATCTTATTAAAGGCATAGAAAGTCATAAAATAAAATATATTTTTGTTGGATTCTACGTGAGTAGATCTATACAGTAAATATATAATATAGTATTCTTAGTACAAAGTTTTTGTTGTAGTATTAAATCTATTTTTTTTGTAATTAATTGGAATAATGCATAGATGCTTTTTCTATGGTCTAATTGTAGTGAAAATTTTATAGTGGGTTAACTATTATATGCTTGAGCTGTAGTAAGAATTTCATACATATTGGATCATGTATAACTTAGTTATAGATTTATTTATATTTAACAAGCATAAACATAAATAAATCTATAACTAAGTTATACATGTTCCAATATGTATGAAATTTTTATTATATTTCAAGCATACAATAAGTAGCCTACCATAAAAATTTCACCACTTTGCATTATAAATGAAGAGTCTTTTTCGTGTGTGTTCCTACAATGTAACTATACATATGAGAGATTGAGATGCCCATGGAACTGTGGCTGGTCACCACCAAGTTGTTTGCTCATAGTGAACTTTTGGCATGTTTGTAATTGCGCAACTACAAATTGTCATTGGGAGGGATTCCTCTGATGCCTGGCACTTAGGTTTAGTTATCCGCACAGGGATAGAATGCAACAGCCGGTCATAGAGACTGAAATGTCGTTTTCTTTTGCCATGGGCTTTTCAGCGGATTATTCCCACAGAGATTTGACATTCTGATCATGTATGATGTAGGCACCATCATCGCACTGGGACTTGATCTCAATATGGTGGTGACCTGAGAAACCCTAAAATTTTCCTCACTTTAGTCATTGGGATTCAGGGCCTCAAATGGAGTCAAAATATGTCGGGGGCGATAAGCATCGAGGTGGGGAGATGATTGACTCAAGCCTCACAGTATCCAAATGCCCAAAGCATCCTCCTCAAAGCCTTAGATCTTTTTGAGTTAATGATTTTGGAATATAAGATCATCCATTTTAGACACATGAATCATGATGAGGAAGCAATGGCTTCTGAAAGATCTACCGAAATTAGAGAAATTTGGCCCAAGATGATTTGGTTATTCAAGCCCATCTTAATCGTTCTTTCTCCTTACTCTCAAAGCCCATGTCCATATTGACCACATCTAAAGATTGGTCTGACATCTCGTTTTCTTTTGCATCACACTCTAAAGTACAAAGCATAGCTGTTGTTGGTGTTACCACATCTGTCAAAATAATTAACTTGTAGAGTTGTCATAAAGTCAAACTTTCTTAATTTTAACCAACTCATTAGAAAACAATAGTAATATATATGTGACTAAACAAGTACATTATAAAATACATTTCTTGTTGTACCTAACTATACTAATTTCATGTAAAAAGTTCTGGTGTTTTTTTGATAAATTTGATCAAACTTAAAAACAAATGACATAAGACAACTCTAAAAGTTGATTTATTTTGAAACATTTTGGTAGTTACCGAGCCTGGCAGTATACATATATGCTACGATCATGCATGGAATTTGCTGTTAAAACCAAACGTGAAATATGTAGGCAATGAGCGTCAATATCAACATAAACGTTTACCAACATGTGGTGACCCTTACCCATTTTCGAGTTGAAATATGTAGGCAATGAGCGTCAATATCAACATAAACGTTTACCAACATGTGGTGACCCTTACCCATTTTCGAGTTGAGAGAGAGAGAGAGAGAGCGCTATACATATCATTTTGTTCACTTGGGCATAATCATTGATTTACCAAATGATTTTTAAGGGAGTTTTGAGGTGTTAACATGCAAAACTCTTTGAAAGAACGATCTCATTCACATGATTCTCGGAAAGGGGGACACCTTATTCTGATTCTCATGATGTTTTCTATAAGTTTCAAAGAAAAAAAAAAAAAACAGGCCAACGACCACAAACGCAACGCTTCTACCTCTGCTTGCTTTCTCCCCCGCGTTGTTTTCACGTGAAATCTGAATCGGCCACGAACGAGCCTGGCGTCTCCCTTCGCTTCCTCCTCCCCATGTTTGTCGTCCAAGTTGCCAGCAGGCTCCACCTCTCCAAATGCTCCTTCACGACGCCGGTGGGCTCCTACTTCCTAGCTTCTAACAACTTTGATGAGCATGAACGGGTTGTACTCTTTTTTGTTTCTTTCAATTTTTTCCTTGATCTTAGGCCTTGTTTAGTTCGCAAAAATTTTCAAGATTTTCCGTTATATCGAATCTTTGGTCGCATGCACATTAAATATAGAGACAAAAATAAAAACTACATAGTTTACCCGTAATTTGTAAGATGAATCTTTTGAGCCTAATTACTCTATGATTGGACAATGTTTATCAAATAAAACGAAAGTACTACAGTAGCCCAAAACCAAAATTTTTACAAACTAAACAAGGCCTTAAAAGTATTGAGTTCTTAATTAAAAAGATTTTTCAACAGGCAAGTTCTGTGATCATCATTATAAAACAGCTCAATAATATTTAGCGTAAGTTATCAGGCCTTGCTTTTCTAGGCACATGCCAAACCGTGACGAGACGAGATTTTCCAAGAGGACAGGAAACCTGAAGCATCCCCCACAAATTTCATCATATAAAACCACAAGAATCCAGTAGCTACGTTTGCAGAGGAAACGTATGATGGAAGGGGCACAGACATAAATCTGAATTAACGTGCAGTCAAATCAGAAACAAACTTCACGGTGCATCGTTGAACGAGGTAAATTGGCATTTCTCCAAAAATTCAAGATCCACAAATCCAACACTGACAGGTCTAATAGCTTAGGTTCCAAAATTACATAGAATAACATGCTCTGCTACTGATAAAGATGCTTTGGTAGTTCATCTTGACTTTGTCATGTATCCAATCAAACCTCCTGGACGCTCAAACCTGCACCAATGGACATTGAGTAGTCAAAAAGCAGAACTTCATGGCGGATTCGTGCTTTAAATGTGAGACTTCATTCGACAGATCAAAATGAACAGGGTTGGCAACAATTAAAAGGGAATCGGTAATCACAAAACAGATGACCAAAGATACAAGCACATTTAGGACACAGATCAATAAGCGCCAGATAATCTTGTCCCTCAGATCTCATAGCTATTACCCATCATCAATGAACTTAGAATCGACTGGTTTTAACCACAAGCCTATATGCCAAAGAGTAGAGACAACAAAGGCTTGAAGCTAAAACTAATCAATCATTCATCTATGGTCAAATATTATAATCTTCAATGGGACACAGCCTCGTCAAATAGAAAACACAAACAAAAACAAAACAATGAACTTTGTTCAGAGTGAAAGCTGATGAAGAAACAGATCATACAAGTCCCTCGGATCTCATAGCTATTATTGGCCATCATGGATGGTTCTTAAAATTGGTTTTAGCCACAAGTCACCCACTAATCAAGAAGACATGTCAGATGGCTTGAAGCTAAAACCAGTCTTCAACCATCTTTGGACCGAAATTTTATCTTCACTGGGACAACTAACTGACACAGATACTTCAAACAAAGCAAATGACATCAATCCAACAGAAATAAATAACCAAATAGACGATCAGCAGTGTGGGTAATTCAAGGCAATATTACAACCAGAATGGAGTTTTCGTATACCAGAACAGAAACAATATCATGTCAATTAAAGCTGTGCTAACCTGGGGGAAGTGATTGCTTCAACTTGTTTGCCTTCTCAGCATCAAAGACGCAGAGGGTGTACAAGTACTTGGAGCAGCGAACCTTGAACTTGACAACATCCTTGCTCCTCTTGATCTTCACTGAACGGGCATCCTTCCTCCTCGCGGTGAGAAGGAAGTCCTTGATCTCGTGGATTTGCTTCGGCTGCAGATTTATTTCACAAACGATTAGACAAAGCAAAGAGATAGGTTGACACTAGACAATGAACTACAAAATACGAACAGGATGGCAAAAAAGAAAAATTCATTGCCACTACTACGAAAACAAATACCCACATACATGCTATGCTAACATACAATGTTAGTTTATATACAATTGGAGCTACAATGGTGGGTCTTTTTTACAATATCACATGTTAATACATTTCGAATTCTTATAGCTACTGTGCAGTTATAAAAAGCATAATGGCACCAAAATTATAGTAATCAGCTCAAGCATAGCATAAAAGTGATAAACTGGCATAATCACGGTGACACCAAAATACAATTCAGTAACTGGAATTATAAGCTTTCCATGCTCGCAGCAACTCAGCCTAGGATACAGCTAATACTAATCCACAACAGCATGCAACTTACACAGAGATTTTACAAAACCAGAGCAGTAACATTGCTTGGGCCCGTCAATCAACCAGGGATACAAAGACCTAATCCGACTAATCTCTTGCACAATAATAATCCACTAAAAGGTCACAGCAAGAACGCCGTCTAGAAAACTTTCATCGCCTATACAGCCGGACAAGCAACTTGCAACCCAGCAACAACTCATGACGCGGTTACAGAACATGGATGAGACGAACTGATGGGCCAGTGCCGTATCCAGGACCGAGGAGAAGGGAAGGAGAAGGGACTCGAGGGATAGTTACCATCTTCTCGCGAGACCTGGGAGTCGCCGAGCTCAGCTCTTCGTCTCGCGGCGGCGGCTGGGATCCAACGGGAAGAAGGAATGCAGGAGGCGGCGGCGGAGCGGGAGGGGAGATTATTATATAGGGCACGCAGATAAAACCCTAGACAGGGAGCCATTCCGGAAATGCCCACGTCCTCGCTCGCTGCAGGTGGGGCCTGTAGGTCGAGGGCTCTCCCACTGTGGAAGGCCGTATCGGGATGGGCCCAATTGGGCCTATTTGGGCTATATCGTCGTTGAATTTGCGCCTAGAAATATTGCTCGAGTTCCTTCCTATCTAGCAGCAAATTATTTAAGGAAAAAGTCTACTTTTCCCCCCAAATTTTACGAAAGTCCATTTTTCCTCCCTCAACTCTAAAATAGAACAAAACACCTTCCTAAGCTGGATTCTACATAAGTAGATCTATACAATAAACATATAATATGATATGCTTTAGTACAAAGATTTTGCTATAAAGGTTTTGTCTTTGTCTTTTTTATTTATTTCGGCTAAATATTTCAAAAAATCAAAGTAAATTACAGAAAAATCATAAAATATAAAATTTAATTTTGTTAGTAAATATATAATATGGTATACTTTAGTATAATTCTTTTGTTGTAGCTTTAGATCTATGTTTTTTGTAATTAATTGAAATAATTCATAGCTGCAGCTTCTATAATTATTTTGTCAGAATAAAACATACATATATTATATGTTAATTATGTATATATATACTCATGTGGAGTATAAGAAAATTATATTTTCTGTTTTATGGTTTTCTATATTTTTTTTAAAGATTCAGCCAAATAAATAAATAAAAGAAAAGGACAAAACCTTTAAAGCAAAAACTTTATACTAAAGCATATCATATTATATATTTAATATATAGATCTACTTATGTGGAGTCAAAAAAATTAGATTTTCTATTTTATGATTTTTCTACAATTTACTATGATTTTTCAAAGATTCAACCGAAATAATTTTTTTTAAAAAAAAAAGACAAAACCTTACTTACTGTAGCAAAATCACTATTGACTGTAGCAAAACCGCCTTTGAAACCGCTCCAAGAAGGTAAAATGCATGGTTTGAAAAGTTGAAAAAACTACCTTCAAAACCGCTCCAAGAAAGTAAAATGCATGGTTTGAAAAGTTGAGGGAGGTGATTTGCTTAGTTTTGGAGTTGAGAAAGGAAAAGTGAACTTTTGTAAAAGTTGGAAGAGAAAAAGTAGAGTTTTTCCATTATTTAACTTGTCGTGGTTTTTCTTTTTGGCCCCGGTTTCGTTCACACTAGTTATAATTTTTTTATAGAAGCTTCAATTAGATTGCATGGTTCGATTTTGTATCCAGATTGTTGTGGATAAACTAGCCACTTGAAGTTAGCAGTAGCACATCCAAAAGAGCAACGGGAGAACACAACCACGACAGACAAATGCTAATCATATATACTAGAGAGAGAATGCAGTACGATTCATTTTTTGCTAGGAAAAAAGAACACGCTTCCACATATTCCAAACTCAAATATCAGAGCAATAGTGCCAAATTATTTGTTGGACTATGACATATCATATGGTCCATAAAACAGATGGACATAGCCACACAGGTTGTGCAAAAAAACGGTGTGTACTCTTTAGCATAAACAACCCAGTACAGCAGGAGCCTGTTCAGCAGCAATCAGTAGTCGTCGCCTCTCGATATGACCTCTTTACAGGTCGGCCGGAGTAAGATGGTGTGCTCAAACTGCGAGACATAGCTCCCTTTCACGTCGCACAATGGAGGATACGGCTGCGAAGCACGAACAGAGCAGGAGGCAGTGAATAACGATGTCCGCAACAGGGTTCAGACAATGGGGGTCGAGATGGAGCTTTTCACATACCTGAATGATACCACTATCACAAAGATTTTTCAGAGCCAGGAGGTATTTTGTCTCGCCAAGGCGGTCCAAGTACCGGCGGCAAAATGCGAGTGTTCCAAAGTTGTTGTTGATGGTCCCAAGTAGTTGCTTAGCCTTTGCTACCCTCAAAGGCACATGCCCAACGTCGAAGTTCTTCATGTAATGGCTGCATTCCAAGTCCTCCTGGACAAATCCCCTTCCTGAAAATGTCATGAAGCTCACAAAATGTAGAAGTCACCGAGGACTCGAACTTATGTCTAAATAGGGACACCAAATTTATGCTGCACAGCCATAAGGACCATTCTAGATATAAGTGAAGTGACTAATCCTTTTTATTTTAATAAAAACTACTCCCTCCATCCCAAATTGTAAGTCATTCCAAGAATCTTGGAAAGTCAAAGCATCTCAAGTTTGACCAAATTTATATGGTAGGATAATCATTTATGATATCAACTAAGTATCATTAGGTTTTTCATTAATTATATTTTCATAGTATATCTATTTGATGCTACAAAACTTTGTAATTTTTTCTATAATTTTGGTCAAACTTGAGATGCTTTGACTCTCTAAGATTCTTGGAATGACTTACAATTTGGGATGGAGGGAGTATTCATGATGACACATTGTAGCACTACGATATTTCCATCAATCAGTCGAAGCTACAAAGACAAACATACCAGTAGATCCAAAAGTCTCAATAGCATAAAACTCCCCCTCTTCCATTTTTGTTTGTTCTCCACCTTTCACAATCGGAACTGATTTTCCACCATGTATCTGATACGGCCCAATGCTATGTCCATTGAGGTTTCGAATACTTTTTACTGTCACAAACAAAAAGGTACTTTCAATTGTCATTGACTTTTATACATTATATTGTTCTGCAGAATAGAAAAACAAAATTTGTAGCACCTTGGAAAACTTTCCCATTGATTTCAACCTCATATGATTCCATTACTTCTTGGATTGCAGCACCAACATCACCAAGCCGTGCATCTATTCCAGCTTCCTACAATGAAGTGATGAAGTCATGTTAAAGTTCAATGAATGCATGCTGCAACAGAATAAACATAATTTGAGACCACGACATATATAAAGGAGAAATTCAAATTAAGCCAGGACACAGAACTATACACAGGAGCAGTTAGAGAGAGATGCCAACACACAATAATTATCTAATGGAAATCGTTATCCCAATGAACACATGATCATGTCACGCTGTGCAAAGGATATCACTTCTGTACAATCTTGCAGAACACTACAGGAAAATGAAATCATGCACTCTTATAGCCCACTCTATGAACTTAGAAGCATGGCCTACAGAGGGTGCAAAGGAACATGTTGAAATTACCTTGATCCCTGTATTTGTGGCATCTCTTGTTGCTTGAAGCAATGGATCATACATAGGATTGAATGCAACAGTAAATGCACAATCAACAATGTACCCTGGAACAAATAAGCTAGTCATATGAAATCTACAGAGGTAGTCATAACAAAAGCTCAAACAAGATAAACAAGGCAAAGATTGGCGGACCATCTATATGTGTTCCAAAATCCAGCTTCATCACATCATCATACTGTAGCACAGTCTTGTCACCAGCATTTGGAGTCCAGTGAGCTGCGACCCTAAGAATTGGATTTCCTTATCGGTTTGTGAATGGAATGAAGATTTTTTTTAAAACGAATCAAGCAGGAGAGCTGCTAATTATATTTAAAACAAGAAGCTCAGACTGAGCGATACAACATATCAACAACAAGAATGGAATGAAGAACTGGAAACATGACAGATGTAATATTGTACCAATGGAAACGCTATAGAAGAATAACATACCAATTCAAGGAGCATCCAGTTGGAAAGGCAATGCCAGCTTGCAGTCCATTCTCCTTGATAAGTTTCCTGACCATGTTTTCCAGTGTTTCACATAGATCAATCATTAACATTCCAGGCTTAATAATGCTCCTCATGTATTTCCGCACCTAGAAAATCAGAACAAACATTGCAGAGTTGCAGCCAACAACACACAGGATTAAGTTTATGCTGCAAATTTATCAGAGACGGGTTCATGCCAAACCTGTCTATGAACTTCTGCTGCTCGGCGAACAGAGTTGTAGATTGGCTTTTGCAGTCGTTCGAGCTCCCTCTTTTCCTCGCTGGTTGTTCTCCATAAATTACTGAAGATCAATAGCGTACATATTTGTAAGCAGTTAATGGAAGTTCCTAACATCAGCTCAGAATCATCATAGTTAAAGGATGGGGGAACTAATTTTTTCCCTCGATGCATTTCAGATGTGAAGGTTTTCATATGATAAGAAATCAGCATATGCTCACATAGGATAATTTAATTCTAAAAAAATTCCACAAATGGTGATAGAGTTGCACTTACTCATCCTTATATTGCTGAATTTCACCCTCAGGAAATTCTCCTGAAGGAAAAAGCTCGTCCACAGGTATTGATGGAGGATCTGTCTGCTGAAGAGGACCCTTCTTCTTTCTACAGAAGACATGGGACATCCTGGTGAATTGAAACAGACAAAACAAAACAAAAGATGTATGGTCCAATTCAACAGCAGAACTCACTTGGATTTGTTTTTCTTCTTCTTCTTCTTTGCAGCTTCTGAAGATATCCATTTCAAAGGCAAATGTTAGACTAACCTTACCCCAAATGCTAGATGCAACAAAAGAGTTTCAGCCTTATATGAGAAATTTGGCAAATAAAACTTGCAAGGCAGAGTTGCCACCTTGTGCTCCATCTTGAGATGGATCATCAGCTTGTGCTTCATCATCATCCTCTGGTTGTGAAGACTGAGCTGCAGGAACCACACCATTGCTGTTTGCAGTTTTGCCTTCATTAATCAGATCTGCCTGCAAAAAGAAGGGGGTGTCACTATGAAAGCAAATGTACAGAAAAGCGAGGGGAATATGTCATTTAGGGTTCCTTAATCAATGTAAATAAAGAATTTGTTTAATCATTTTCAATTTCAAATTGGGTTCTGGGGAAGCTACCCATGTTATCTAGTCAAAAGTTCAATGACCACTATTAGGACAATTCTGGTCATTACTTAAAATGGTGAATTAAGATAAAGCATGATTGCAACAAGGAATGAATGACACTGCACTGAGCATGAGCATACAAGAACAATAAGCAGTCATCATGACTACAACAGGACCAACTCTGCAAACAAAATACCCATCCCTCTGTTCTCAAATAGATGCCAAAGCAAACCTGCTCTGAGTTGTGTAGAAACAGCATTTATGATTAATTCCATGGGCTATGGAAATCAAAGAAACCACTGCGGCTACCTACTTTGGTTTCTTCATTTTGTCCCACATGCAGTGCCTCCATCTCCTTGGTAGCTGTATCAACCGCGGCCATATTGTTTATTGTATATTTCTAAAGAAGGTTCAAACCTGAATGAGCAGAATAAACAAAACCGTAAGCACCAATATAGCTAAGGACAACTTACATTTATTTTATTTTCTTTTATTTTTTGAAAGAGAAGGGCAGCAGCTCTGCCCTTCAATTAAGAAAGGAAGCAAGTAAAGTTAGTTCAATGTACAAGGAGCACTACAGCTGCTGGCAAGCTGCCCACAACAGACTTACATTTCAAATTGCATCCCACTTGTAAAGCAAAAGTGTGGTATTAGTACCCCAGCTATTCAAGTGTCTAACAGAAACTCAAGATATGCATGAACAATATGCTACTTGTATGATCAGGATTGCGCTCATTCCACCCAGTAAGCAAATGGCAAGATGTAAAGTTAGGTTAAGAATGCTCATCAAACCGAAGCAACAAAGTTAGATACATCATTTAGCTATTTACATATGGGAGGGGAACTAATTGTATCATGTATGCCATGTGCATCCGGTAATCAGGTTGACCATTCATCGCAGAATGAAAATCTTCGTTGAATTTGCTTTCTTTCATTTAGCAAGTTTCGGCCAGGTCTATCTAGCGAGTTTAAGCCAATGCCCTGCAAGCTGGATGGAGACGTGAGACCGACTAGGATAGTGCTTTAGAAAAGAAAAGAAAAATAACGTTATACTTAACAACAAGAGAGCTCGCTGTTTCATCAGAAGCACCCTGTGAATGTTAATACCCATAACAAAAGTAGTATACACTCTACAGGCCATCAGGTTTGCGTCGGCAGACCATCCTTACAGAAAACTATGGTTCCAGTAATCTGTAGAAATTCCCACAAACTCCCCTGGAACAACTTGGCCGGACGGGAGTACCGGATCAGCACTACTACTATCACCTTGATGGCTTAATTTAGATAGAAACCGTATGTATGTACAAACCACTTGCTCGTGCGCTGCGCACAAAACCGAAACTAACTAGCCAGCGGCTGGAGCAGAAGCCGACAATACCTTCCTCCCGGTTCGAGGCCACGACAGCTCCGGCGATCACGACCCACGGTTTGCTATTCGCCGATGAAGGATGGGGCTGCGGCAGGAGGCTCCGCCGCGTTTCGTGCGAGGCGGCGGCGGCGGCTCGAACGCCTTGACGGCTAGGGTTGGATTTGGACCTGGACGGCGGCGACAGAAGGCTTCATACGTTTCCTTGCGGTGCGGGTGCGGCGCCACCGTTCTACGACCCAAACCGACCGCCGTTACGGCAGGTGGGACCCAGCTGCCAATCTCCGGCCCAACTGGAATTACAAAGCCCAAGCGCAGGCAGATGACCCACTTAGTGTCAGATGGGTCTTGCTGGACCCACACTGCATCGGCCCAGCCCATCTACTGTCCTTAACACCCCCAACAGGCGGCAGCAGCAGCAAAAAATCCTCACGATTCAGAAACCCTCGCCTCCCTCTTCCTTCCCGGCCGCCGCCTCCCTCCTCGTCCTCTTCCTCGCCGCCGCCGCCGCCGGCGGAACCCGCCCGCCGGAGGGAGAAGGGATGGGTGCCAATGGGGATGAAGCGTCGCGGATAATCGTACCGATGGCGGTGGAGGGGACCCCGGAGCAGCTGGCGTTCGTCCAGGAGTCGAAGCTGCAGAAGCGCAAGGAGAACGTGGACTGGGCCGTCAGGAACCGGGAGCGCAAGGCGGCCAAGCGCCAGCGCATCCGCGACGAGCACAAGGTCGTCGTCAAGCGGCCCGAGGATTTCGTCACCGCGTTCCGCAACAAGGAGCGCGACTTCCTGCGGATGAGGACCCGCCTCAAGGTCCGCAAGCAGCCGCCCGTCGAGGCGCTCAGCTCCAAGCTCGTCTTTGCGATTCGCATCCCTGGGTAGGTGGTAGTCCTGGTAGCGGAACAAACTCCCTGCTGTTTTTTTTTTTACATCAATGGCGTTAAACAGCTAGCGTTGCTTGTTTGATGCGTGTGCTTGTAGCTCCGTGGACTTGCATCCGAACATCAGGAAGGTTTTGAGGAAGCTACGACTGACGAGGGTCCTCACTGGGGTGTTCCTCAAGGCCACCGCGTTGACGCTGAAGAGGCTTCTCATTGTTGAACCCTTTGTCACCTACGGGTAACTTAACCGAATGAAAGCAACATTTTCCAAGGCTGCGATCGATTATCTTGTTGTTTTGTAGTACTGCGTTGTTGATATTCAGCTTTGTTGCTGTGTCACAATAGGTTTCCAAACTTGAAGAATGTGAAAGAGCTTATTTACAAGAAGGGTCGTGGGTTCTTGGACAAGGAGCCTTTCCCTCTTACCAGCAACGATCTAATTGAGAAGGTATGCTTTTGCACCATATATTGTAGATTTATTAAGCAAATTATTATGTACTGTGGGCTACCGGTCAGCAAGGAACTTGAGTCACCAGTTTTGAGTTCTAGTATTTATTAGGTTATAAGAAGATTGGATTATAGCAAATCGAAGTAAGTAACTACCAGGGGTTACTCATCAATAAGGAATTAAATCCCTGTCACCGGTTCTGACTTCTGAGTACTAGTATTTGTTAGGCTGAGAAGATCCCAATCAAAACAAATTGAAATGACCTCTGCTGCAGGCTATGCGTCAATAAGGAACTAGCATGTCCTCAGTTATCAATTATGGGTACTAGTATTAGTTAGGCTAAGAAGATCTGGTAATAGCTAATAACAACACTTCAATTTGGATGATCAATTCATTTTTCAGCTCATTTATCGCCAACATATTTTTTGTGAATTTGTGAATCCAGTGATCACTGAAAAGCAAATTATTCACGATTAAGCATTCTCATCATACCTACTTTTTTTTTGGCTGTGGAGTTAGAAAACAGAGAGATGGTTAAAATGGCTTATGGAGATTTTGGATTCAGTTTTAACTTGTGAATTACATTGAAAGTCTCCTTGTGTGCCTTTGCTTAAAACAGGCTCTTGGAGATCACGGCATCATATGCTTGGAAGATGTTGTGCATGAGATCGCCACTGTTGGGCCACACTTTCGAGATGCATCGAGGTTCCTCATGCCCTTTATGCTCAAGTGTCCAGAGAGGAGGCTTCAGATGAAGAGGAAACCCTACAAGGATGGTGGTGACTCTGGCAACCGTGGCGACAAAATCAACGAACTAATTGAGAAGTTGAACTAAAGTAGATCTTGACTCCGGTTGTCACTTTGTGTTGGAGTGATGGATCTGTTACCTTATCAGTTTTGTAATAGCATAGCTGGATGTACCTTTTAACTTTGAAACTTTACCTGCATTTGTGCGATCAGATCATGAAATAGCAGAAGCTTCTTTGGTCATCCCCTGCCTTCTGCTCGACATGTGCCTTCTGGTTGGTGCGACAATATATCAACTCTGTTATGCTGTAGTGTACTATTGATTGTTAAATTGAGTATATATCCTGATCCCTTTGCTGTTCACTTGCTGTTAAAAAGACAATAATGGTTCATAGTCTGCATCAGAGGCTGGTTCGTAGGCTGGTTGGCACTGCTAAGTTCAAACTTTTGGATTTCAAAATAAAGAAAATAATGTTTAACCATTTGATTAGACATGGTTTCTCTTTTGTGAATTTAACTCTTGCTCCCTTTGGAACAAAGAAAAATGGAAGAATTTTAGGTCCCATTTTGGAACACGAAAATGCAAAACCATAGCAATTTTGCAGGAATGCAGTTGCAAAATAGAGAATTAGAAAACATTAGAATTTTAAAGGGATGTTTGTTTGGATACGCTATAGGAAAAAAGTAGGAATCCTGGGCTTCTTTGGAACGTTGGAATTGCACAGGAATTTCACAAGAACCACTTCAATTTCATAGGTAACGCAGGAAGAATTTTTCGTGTTCCAAATAGGCCCTAAAAGGTTTTTAGCCATGACGAAGTTGTACTTTTCACTAGTTGATAAAATATGGCTAAACATTTCTTATATTACCAACTGACAATATGGCTAAACCCGCAAGAATCATCGTTCAAATGTACACCTAACAACCAGCTTCAGCCCTCTTTAACTCGAATTTAATTAGGTGCATATTTCTTCTTATTGAAAAACATCCGATTCCTTCTAGATTAGTATTATATTTTTCTTTAGAATTTTAGAGGAATTCTACTTTATGAGATCTCATCTCGGATGATTAGAGATAGCCCCACCTCCTCTTGGTCGGTGTTCGACCGGGGACTAAAGTTCTTAAAAGAGACTTTCGTTCGAGCCGGTAGAAGGGGCGCTAATCCATCAATTGAGGGCCCTATGACCCAAAACTCAAAACGAGACTTGCGATGAGGCGTGGACATTCCTATGTTGTGGTTCCCTTCTGTCCATTCTCAGGTTGAGGGTAGAATCATTGAGGTCTTGTTTAGTTCGTGATTTTTTTTGGGTTCAACTATTGTAGCATTTTCGTTTATATTTGATAATTATTGTCCGGTTATGGATTAACTAGGTTCAAAAGATTTGTCTCAAAAATTATAGGCAAACTGTGCAATTAGTTATTTTTTATCTATATTTAATGCTTCATGCATGCGTCCAAAGATTCGATGTGATGGAGAATCTTGAAATTTTTTAAAACTAAATACGAATGAAATTGAGTTGTGGCTAACACACAAGACAATTAAAAACATTTTCTATATTTTCCCGAGACCACTAGGCACCATCACCTAAATCATGATGAGCACACCAACTTCCTAGCGTTGATCTCTCGACCCCTGACGGCTTGTTTAGTTCACCCTAAAAACTAAAATTTTTTCAAAATTCTTTGTCACATCGAATCTTGCGGTACATGCATAGAGCATTAAATATAAATAAAAACAAAAACTAATTGCATAGTTTGTCTGTAAATCGTGAGACTAATTTTTTAAACCTAATAACTCTATAATTAGATAATGTTTGTCAAATAAAAACGAAAGTGCTAGAGTATAAAAATCCAAAAAAAATTTGGATCCTGAGAGGTTGAACCTCATGAAAAGTTTCCTTCGTGTATCAAATTCCTATGTTTTTCTATGCTAAATCCAAATGCTCGATTTATAGTTCCCTATGTTTCTTTCGATCCATAAGATTCAAGATGTTAGAGCATTCTATCCCTTAGACCTTGAATATTGTCGGATTCACCTCGATCCACATATGTTGAAGTGGATTGGGGTGAAATTTAGTTCAAGTTTCACTCCAACCCACCCAACACATGTGGATTGATGCGAAACCGAGAATATCCAAACAAGGTCTTATTGTATCCTAGTCATTCATGCATTTCCACAATCCTGGGTTGCCTTAAAATTGTTCAGAATGTAAAAATATGCAACATGAGACTTTGAGAGCTTTTCAGTGTGCAAAAAGGGTAACTGACGGAAGAATTTTTCTTTAGGTGTGGATACCAACAACTTACCGCCTTTTTCAGTGACTATTTATTAAATTAACTATTACAGATTTTTTTTCATATATACATGATGTCAGGAATTATAGAAAGGTTTGAAAAAAAAATAGAGAACTGAGTCGACGGTCATACCAGCTACACGGCGTTGTTTAGTTCCCAAAATATTTTACAAAATTTTTTACATTTCCCATCACATCGAATCTTGCAGCACATGCATGGAGCACTAAATATAGATAAAAGAAATAACTAACTACATAGTTTATCTGTAATTTGCGAGACAATCTTTTGAGCCTAGTTATTAGTCTATAATTGGACAATATTTGTCAAATACAAACGAAAGTGCTACTGTTTCTATTTTGCAAAAAAAATTGGAAGTAAACTAGGATCAAATAAAAACTTTCCAGTACCACCGTTTTTTCGACCCAGTCTTGGGTTCTCAATCACCATATATCGTTTTTTTTACTCCACAGAAATGTCAGAACGTTACTAAAAAAACGCAGAATGAAAGTTCCACCAAACAATTGATTTCCCAAAGAAATGTCAGGACATTGCCGTACTGCTACTGCAACAAAAGAGATTCTTATTTGGCACATGCAAAAAAAAAAATCACGGGAAACTCAACTCATGTGCGGCCATATATTCCTCACCTCAGCATTACACTAGTCAAACAATAGCTCAGTATAGTGTACACTGTACAGTGTTTTTGTTTTCATTGTTTTCCGTGGTCAGAGGACACAACCTAAAGCCCTACATTTCCTTTTCGTGGAAAGAATATACGAACCAAATGGATTTACATCAGTGTTCGTGTCGTACAATAGAGTTAGCCTATTAAATAACTGCACACTATTGTTACCAACAACAGAACCAGGGGCATGTGCCAGTGGAATTTCGATCCTGAGGACAAGTCATGTGAATTGACAGTAGATGTTTTGCCCGTTTTGTCGTCCTTAATTTTAATGCTCGACGAACCTGAAATTACAAGCAGATAACCAGATAGTTGTGGAAATATGGGGCAACCCATGACTTGTATGATTCAGAACAGTGCAATGCTTGTGCTAACTAACCATGGGTTTTCATTTTTCACTCTGAAAGTGTCTTTCACCAAAACAACAAGTAAATGTGGATGAACTTTTATCCCAAACTACATACTTAATGGTAATGGCAGTTAACAAGAATATAATTTATTGTATGCTAAGCTCATGGCTCCCAATTTCATGTAAAATATTTTGGAACTAGTCAAGATTTCTGGAAATAAAACAGCAAACTATGACCAGGGGCTAATGAATTGGTAATCTATCCCGCTGTATTAATTCCTCAAGTTTGATTGGTCTCCTCTCAATTTTAGTTCAAGCTCTGCCACTGACTATGACTGCAATGTATCATGAAATGAACCAAGTATGAGCAGACTAGAACGTGCTAACACTTACAGTTGTAGTCAGTCCACCCAATGACTCGATTTTCCAAGTCATAGACAACCAACTTGTTTGAAAGGACAAGATCTGAAAGAAAACAGACAGAGTGTCAAAAACACAGCGTTGAGAACAAAATTGATTTGCTAGTGCAGTGCTGACCTCCCATAAGCACAATGTCCTTTCCATCCTTTGACTGCAATGCACCATTTTGGAATCCCACACAGTATACGTCATTCTGCTCAAGGAACAAAAAAAGTAGACCATAAAAGTCATGATCACGTACTTTTTATGCACTCGGAAATGGAACTTGCATGCTAATAGCACTGCTATTTCGAACCGTTGTTGTGCTAGAATCCAAATATCAACAATGGACTTTGATTGAAAATCTACTGAAATAACTCTTAGAAGCCTACATTAATACTGTAGAATGTGAAGCATAGAGGTTTACTGATTTACTGTACAGGAGTTTCAATGTCATGTATCTACAAAGGTTATTTAAAAAAATTACTCCCGAAAACAAAGAGCATCCAGCTACAATCATATAATAAAGAGAATGTATGCATATACAGAAGTGGTAGGCTGTTTTCTCTTTGTAAGCAAAATAACGGTGCAGTCTGAAAAGGCGATGAGAACTATCAGAAACTTCAAAGGCAGACAAGGCATGTACATGTCATCCATGTTGGCAATATGAATGTTTGCTATTTTTCTTTAACCTCTCTACAGTGTGGATGAACTTTGACATTTGTAATGTAATCTTCAAGCGCACATAAATCTAGATGTGTTGTAAATGTAGTTGAGGTTTGCTTCAGTAGTACTCATGTTTACTAAGTTTGAATCAAATTAAATACTAATAGGTGATTACCATGGTCAATCATGTAATACCAGTGTTTGGGAAGTTGGCACCATACCATTAGTGAAATTGCACTTTTGCCAACATTCCATCAAGTGTATATGACATACGGGACCAGGCTACCACTATCATTGGCATAGTCACATATATTGATAGATCAATGGCATTTTGGCAACATAGATTTGACTGGGTTTTCTGGTTAATTTACTTTGACACCTTTATCCAAAAGAATATATCTCTGGAGTTCAGCAAAATTATTTCACATCAAGAGCAAACAGACAATATTAAAAGACAGATGAAAAGGGGAAAAAACGCCTGGAGGCTTGATATGGAGTGATTGAGAAATTTTTGGAGAACCAAAATCCTAACAAATAAACAATGTCACTGGAAAAGACAGCATAAGGTAGATGCATCATACATTCATATATACTAGTTTAGTTATTGTTTTTCACATTGCTTGCCAATGGCACTCATGATATTACAAATTACAAAAGTGTTTTATTTTAACCATTATCATGTAGTTTATGCAAAAGGGGAGAAAGGAAGACAAGAGCACTGAAGCCACTTTCAAGTGCTATAAGCTGGAACCATGATGAACCCATGGTAATGGGTGAATTAAGCATTACTCCACTAGGAGAGAAATGTCATGTTACCCCATTTGGGAAAAAGTACTCATGGGGATACACATGCAGCGCAAGATCATCCTCAAAATGGAAGGTGAGTGTTGGGAATCCATCATCTACACTGCAAGAGAAATGAACACAACAATTAGGATCATAGTCATAGCAAGAGAATATAATATATGGGCTGGTGATTCGTCTTTGTGCCAATTCAAATGAAAACAGAGCAAGTGTGAACTGTGAAGAGATGAGGATGTCAATTCATGAAAGAAGTATGAGAGGGCATTATCGATACCAGGATTTCAATAAATATATTTCAGCATGTATGAAATGCAGCATGGAAGGAATTGCAGGTACTCCCTCTGTCCCTGAAAGCTGCAATTTCTAAAGTTGTCCTAAGTCAAACTTTTAAAACTTTGACCAAATTTATAGAAAAAAACGCTAAGATTTATAGTACCAAATTAATATCATTAGATTTATCATAGAATATATTTTCATAAGATACTCATTTTATATCATAGATATTGATACTCTTTTCTATAAAGTTAGTCAAAGTTAAAAAATTTTGACCGACACGGATTCTAGGAGTTGAAGCTTTCAGGGATGGAGGGAGTAACAATTAGTACTCTTCCAACTGCAGCTGTATTGTGTAAACTACTAAACCATACCTTCCAGAATATTCGAAACACAAAAAATCTTGAACATCATGGAAGGTTATATCCTGATGCTTGTTAAATACCTACAATTGATTGAGAAACCTAATATGTAAAGAAAAGGCATATGGTCCAACATCATAAGGGAAGAACTAGCACGGGATCTTTGTCTTACCGCGAGCATTACTTTTTTGAAAACCAATTCTGGAAGGTATGTCAAGGTGGTACCACTGTCGATTATGGTACCCCTTTTTTCTCCTGGTTTAAAAATATCTGCCGGGAGTTCTAGTGTAGTGCCACCAACATCAATTGTCTTAAGGTTCACATTGTAGTGTGGCCTGGAAAGTAAAATCATGACAGGTTATGAGTATGGTATAAATGAAGTAAAACAGCCAGCTGCAATGCATCATATCTTTTTGACCAAAGTCATCAGGGAAACCCCAACATATTTTTTTTGTATTTTTTTATTTCAGACCTGTTTAATTCACTCCTACGGGGAGTCGAACCCAAGCCTGTTGGATGCTACTCAGGTGCTCCAACCACTAGGCTAGAGACCCTTTCGAAATGCATCATATCTTAAGTAGAACTAAAACACTATGTGACAAGAAACGTGCCTTCATATAAAGTTTGTAATAATGCCATTGATACGGGACTTTTTATCGACTCAAAACTCTCAAAAGCAATGGTATGTTCGAAGAGGCATGCGAAAAAAAGAACAAGAAGAGTTACTAGCACTGGCATCTAGCACAAGAGCATTAGTGAAACTTCTGTTTGTAGCATAGCACAAATGCCAGTGACAGAACATTTGTCCAAAGAGAAAATCTTTTAATACCTATATTTATTTTCTTCGCGCATGCTATTTTATCATATTTTTTCCACACTTCAAAAGTGTCATTTTTTCCCTTGTTAGTTGGATACTAAACAACGTGCCTAGCCTAAGCAATGGTTGTCACTTCATATGTCAAAATTAGCTCAGCAGTCAGCACCCCCCCCCCCCCCCTCAAGCTCTTGGACACCAGTTGGTCAACATTTTTAATCATAAAAACAAGCAGCGTTGCACGCTATCTTGTAAGGCTTCTGGTAAACAAGTAACATGCCAGTTGTCCACCATTTCATAGAGCAAGTACAGAAACAACAGGTTTTTATAGCTGGGAGTGGGACGGTTATTTTTTCCCATTTTGCTTGAGTTTTTATGTTGCAATAATAGTGAACTATAAAAATGGAGACTTAATGATTAATCAAAGTCAACAGCTATGAACAATTCAAAAGCGTTATATGACTAGTGAACTATAAAAATGGTGGTTCGTGGAATGCATCATTGGCATCAATCAGATTACGAAATCTTCTATAAAGTGGCATGGAAGTTCCCTATTAAATCCAACTAGAGCTTTTATTATGGAATTCATTTTGTATTACATCATGGCAGAAGTGACGATGTTATCCTACCAAAAAAACAAACATTACACATGGTGCAAATATTGTATGATCACATCTTTTTGGCCCTTAACACAGAACTATGATAGGGATTGTACCTCTCTTCCGGAAGCATGTTCTAGAAACCAAAATTTAATTAAAATTATCAACGATAGGACAGTTCCAGAGAGTTTCATCTATGAGTGTAATGCAACCAAAATGATAATTAGTATGTCAAGGTTAACATACATACTTGTCGGCTACTAATGGTGTTGTTTTTACTTTTGGCTGCACCACATCTCCAATAGCAAAAATTCCACCTCCTTTTATGGTATCCAAGCAATGAGCAAATATCTTCTTCACTTTACCAGCAGTAGCTAGTTGTGATAGCATTGATGTATTTGCCTCACCAAAACCAAGAATTCCATCAAGGGCTTGACTTGAACTTCCCAAATCCCCACCTTGTTGAGCACCACACCTACAAAGGAAAGAAGAATCATCTATCCCCACTTAAGACTTCAGCACTATCAACAAATGTTAATTAGTTGATGCTCGTTTCCTACTCAGTTCTTCTATTGCAGTATTCTAGATAAGAGCATGGGATGCATATAGTAAACCCCACAGCAGGGTTGATGCTTCCATGATGCTCATCTTTCCAATGAACTAATAGCACAAGAACATATAGCCAAGATAAAGGGCCAAGAATACAACTTCATTACCTCACAGTGGGATTAAAAAAAAAAAATCAATGTCATGCTAAAGACGGATATCTAAGTATCTTTGGGGCAATGGCCAAGGATCATGCTAACCTTTTCAGGCAGCATAATAGCCTATTACCCTCATTGTATGAATCTAAAGAAGGATTTGCGGCAATGGCCAAGGATCATGCTAATCTTTTAATAAGGAAGCATAATAGCCTATCAAATGAATGATGTCCAACGAAAAACGGTCGCTATGTGATAAACTGGAATGACCCGACTCACCCAAAAATGACGCTGGCATTGGCAGGCTGTGTCTGCCCATCCCCAGTCACCTGATCAAACTGCAGCGCATCATTCACGAAGGAACCTACTGTCGAGCTACCATCACCGTACGTGACGCTATATTCACAGGGCACATTGGCGCTGCACTTTGGCAGCCTTCCCCCAAAGGTGTCCGCACAGAATCCCTGATCGCACATCACCGTGCTCCCGGTCGAGGACGCCTTGGGGTCGTAGAGCGTCAAGTCTAACTGCACAGAGACGCCCAAACCGCATTCACATCAAAGAAAAAATGGACACAAATGAATTAATCTGCAGTTCAGACACACATAAAAAGAGAAGAAAAAAAAAGGGTGGGAAATGGTACCCCGAGCCCGCTCTTGTGGGGGCATTGATCGCAGGTGATGCAGTTGACCCAGAGGATGTCGCTGCCGGTGTCGACCTGGACGTAGAAGCGTTTGGGCGGCGTCCCGAGCCTGACCTCCGTGTAGTAGAGGCTGCGCGCGCCCGGACCGGCCCAATAATCCACCACAATCGAATTCAAATCAAGCACCCACCAGGAAATCCTTCCAAAATAAACAAGCCAGCGAGCGCCGGCACGTACGTACCCAGTGTCGGTGGGGAGGCCGAGGCCGCCAAGAGGGAGGTCAGCGGTCGCGAGGAGGCGGCCGTGGCGGGTGCCGTCGTGGGCGCGAAGGGCGCTGATGTTGGCGCCAGCAGCACCGCCTCCTACTCCCACGGGGAACTTGCGGCGCACCTGGAAGACGCCGGTTGCCGTGGCGCCGGGAGCGGACCCAGCCACCAGCAGCAGCAGCGCGGCGAGGAGGAGCGCAGCACGCCGAGGCGGAGGCGGAGACGGAGCCATGGGTTATTCGTGGGTGGGGCAGACGGCGATCCGAACCGCCCTGCGCGAAGCAACGGGCGGGAGGCCGGCTACGATTCGTGTCCTCCCCCTCCCCCGCTGGCCGTCGCTCCTCCTCCTCCCCGCGGCCTCGGAGCCTCGGCCTGTGAGGCATTTGAGCGAGGAAGGAGGGACAAGCAAGGCACCGCAAAACGGGGACGAAAGCGGGGGCGGGGCGGACAGCTCGTTGGGGACGGCCAAATCGCGGCACGCTCGAATTGGGAAGGGAATCGGGAGAAAAAGGAGCCGTCAAATTAGGATCGAATGGTCAACTTTTTTTTTACCAACTTGACTAGACACCTCACCTTGGCTTTGCCTCGCGTCGCCTCCACTCCACCCTCCGCCTCCTGCTCCTTCCTCCAGGTCCGGGCGGCGGCGGGGGAGGAGAGAATGGCCTCCGCGGCGGCGGCGCCGGTGTTTGAGAGGGTGGCCGGGATCCGAGCCATCGCCGAGTCCGGGCGCTTTAAGGCAAGCTCCTCCCCACTTCCCAGGAACCAAGCTATTACCTGCTTTAATCACAATCGCTCCGCCCCTCCTGTTGCTTGACTTCGCGGGTCACTGTAGTGTAGTTGTTGCAATGCTTGGGATTCACCTTGCGGTTATCGTTGGGCATCGATTCCGATGACTGGATCGTAGATCCTGTTGAGAAATCGCCTTATCGTTGTGTAATAAATTAGAACCTGTGGTGGTGGACTGGTGGTACATCCTATCCTTCCATTTGCTGCTGCTATGTTAGTTACACCTGAATCTGTCTCGCAGGCATGGTTCCTGGACCAGTTTGGCGTTCTTCACGACGGGAAGAAGCCGTACCCGGGCGCCATTCTGGCATGTATGTTGGCACAGAGAACGCGTAGCTACTTCTGTTAAGCGTGTATTTGTTTCCTTTTATGTTGTGATGCTGCTATTTATTTATGTGGACAATCGAGTTGATTCTTGCAGTGGAGAAGCTTGCGGGGAATGGGGCAAAGATGGTGATAATCAGCAATTCCTCTAGGCGGTCGTCTGTGACAATGGAGAAGCTCAAGAGCCTGGGGTTCGACACGTCCTGTTTCCTCGCGACCATCACCAGTGGGGAGCTCACACATCAACACCTTCAGAAGTAAGCTTCCCGGGGGCAGTTTCTTCTGCCGATAGAAGTTATGTTTGTGCTCATTGTCTCATTTAAGGATGTAAAACTTGGTAGATGTCATGAGTGTAATTACCGTAACATTTGCTGGGTTCTGAGGGTTTCATTTTTACATTGGACTGCACATATCAACCAAAATGCTTATGATACTACCAACCAGAGGAGTTCCTTTTTCTTGTATGCAATAGTATTTGGTCCCTTGATGTCGACTTACTCGGAAATTATAGAAAAAAACTTTCTACATTTTAATCCCCCTCTATGATTTAATCGATGAATATAGGAGAAACGACCCATGGTTTGCAGCCCTTGGAAGGAAGTGTATCCATATCACTTGGGGTGACAGAGGAGCAATCTCTCTGGAGGTTAGTCTCCTGCCACTTCCCCTTAGCATCAGAATGGATTTTTTCTAATCAATTTTTTTATTTCCCCATACTATAGGGACTTGGTTTGCAAGTTGTGAACAATGTTGATGATGCAGAGTTTATATTAGCCCACGGTACTGAAGCCCTTGGATCACCTTCTGGTGATCCTCTTCCCAAAAGTCTTGAGGAGCTTGAGCAGGTTCTAATGCTTGGCCTAGAAAAGCAACTTCCAATGGTGGTGGCTAATCCAGATTATGTCACTGTCGAAGCTCGAGATCTCCGTGTCATGCCTGGTATTTTTTTGGCTCAAACACGCTTGACAGATGTGTATCCTTATAGAGTATATAGAGAGAGAAAAAAGGGGAAAGAATACCATACGAAGCAACCTCTTCATCTAGGAGATAAGAGAAGGTTGCAGCAAAGCACCAAAGTTAATCACCTAATATACATGTAAACAATGAACCAACCTTACTAAAAACACACACACTACACCCTCTCCGCAACCCAAAAATAGCTCCTGGAGTTTTCAGGCACCAGAGCCTCAACTCATCTTTGAAGAAGTGTTGTGCTGATGGCAGCGATGGATTGCACCATAAAAGAAAAACTGTTCCTCATATTCCATAGGGCCCAAGCTCTCTGGATTACTGCACTGTTAGAACCCTTTCTTGTGGACTTCTCAACTTTTTTGCATGCTCTTATCCACCATTCGTGTGCTGTTTAGCTTGGAATTAATCTGCATGGCTTATGATCACGATGTTACCTATGTCGTTTAGCTTAAAATGAATCTGCATGACTGCACTACCAAATTAGATATTGCTTAATTATGACTTATGAGAGCATGATGTAAAGCTTTTGCTCCATATGTAAGCCTATGTTGCCTACATTTCTGGTTACTCACGCAAATGACTCTCTCATTTTAGGCACTCTGGCAGCTAAATATGAGAGCCTTGGTGGTGAAGTGAAATGGATGGGGAAGCCTGATAAGGTATTCTAATGACCATGGCATGTCTACTTATGTAGATTAAAGAACAATTCAACTGCATCTTTTCTGCATGTTCGAGAAATGAAAAGGAACAATTCAACTCTAGTGCATGCAGCAGCGGAGCTTAGTCGAGGGACATGGCTCGTCCTCAGTCTTCAGATTTCTCAAGAAATCACTTGATTTTATTCAACAAATTTGTTAAGCATAACTTGATTTAACTTGGCCCCCTCTACATCTGTCATCAAGCTACATCAGCGTCAGCATGATACTTAGTTGCAATGGCACTCAAAGAATGTGATGGACCGCACGCTAGTGCACCCTTTTATAGTTTTTTCCTTGCTAAAATTTTGCTTTGTGTGGTTTGATGGGGAGAACCTTTTGTGTTAGCTACTAATGTGTTATGGCTTTGTCAGATGATCTATACATCAGCGATGTCCCTACCAGGTGTTGATGCTCATGAATGTATCATGGTGGGTGATTCACTGCACCACGACATCAAAGGAGCAAATGTGTCAGGAATCGCGTCTGCGTTCATTACTGGAGGGATTCATGCAGATGAACTTGGACTTGGTGAGTTTGGAGAAACTGCTGGGAAGGATGCCATCAATTCACTGTGCAGCAAGCATGGATCATATCCTTCTTATGTTTTGCCTTCATTCACATGGTAGAAACACGATCTGTACATTTGGTTTTAGGTGCACTGGCAAGTGATTTAGGCAGATGTTTTTATGGAAATGCCACACAAGGATCAAGCCATTGGCGGTATCATTGTACTTAATGATTACTGTGGTTGTTCAATAGTCGCTGTTAATTTGATAGATAGAAGCTGGATGTACTATGCTATGGCGTTAAGAGTTTGAGTAATAAGGTATACAGGAAACAATAATCCAAATGAGGCATTGCTTATTTCAGTTCGGCACACCAATCAGTATGTGATTACTCAATAGATTTCAGGACAATCCAGCTAGGATGTCAATTTCCTTGTGATACTCTCATTTCGTTTCTCTAATCTTTCTAAAATGTGACCTAGCAGCTGAAAAAGGTGCTAATATCAATTAAACTTGTCTCGTTGCTAAACATGAGTGAACGCCCAGATTAAAAGACCAAGTTATACTTGAGCATATAAAAATACTAAAGTTGAGAAAAAAGGTGAAAAATAATGGTCATCAGAAAAGTTGTTGCTACAAAGAAGTGAACTTGGTATATGTTAAGTATTGTTCGTTGATTTGTTGTGAGAAAAACATTGTACAATGATTGATAAGCTGTGCTGATAAGTTCAGACGAACAGGGTCGGGCTAGTACCGGATATTTCCAGACTTAATAGCCTTTTTGGTATAGAATTTTCTATGTAACGATGACGATGATCAGTATGCAATCCTTGTGCCGATGAGAGGTTCGTGTGGTTTGCAGGATGATATGTCGTGACTTGTGGGACGGAGGTGACATTCCCAACTCTGACCCCCACTGTGCTCTGTTGCTCATTTACATATCATCGTGTGATTGCTACTTGCTTGAAGGTAGTTCGATTTGGAATCGTGCAGCTGGAACCGTAGATATTCATGGATTATAAGATATTTGGTTGTCATAGGAACTCAAAACTCATTTGACACCTCATGAATGTTTTAGCTTGTTCCCATCGGTCAAGGATATGTTTTGAGCAAAGGAATTCTGCGAGAATTTTGCAGAAATCATAATAATTTTGCAAGGAAAACATGGGAATTGGAAAAACTTCCCGTGATCGAAATAGAGCTTAATTAATCTTGCAGAGATTGCAAGATCAGCTTCGTATTTGCTTGATCATTTCAAACCTTTTTCTTGCTATCTTCACCCTCTCAACCAATCCTAAGACAAATAGTGATTCGAACCAACAATAATTATAAATTGAAATCATTTTCATGAAACTTGTTAAACCTTTGATACACTTCAGATCATATCTCCAAGAGTATGCAATCTAATTACACCTTGTTTAATACCTAGCGAATTTGATAGACCATTAATCATGTTGTCATTGGATCTATCAAAACCCATCAAATGGCTAGACGTATTTACAAGATGTCTCAATTGTTTCTACTTCTACTATAACTTCAGAATCTACATTTAGTCTATCTAGCATGGTGACAAAAGAGGACTAGTAGCGGTGTTTAGGTACGGAGATGGAGATGTTGTCTTGGTGAAAGACCGGGACCGGGAGCAAGGGGATGAAAAAACTCAGCATACCATGAATAATTTAAAGATTCATGAGCCTTTTGAATATTTGTATACGTTGATAATTAAACCAGAGTGTGTAATTTGTAATAATTATGAACACTTAGAGCTAGATTGTATGTACTTTTTCCCCTTGGCATCTGTGAATCAAGTTTGAACCTTTACAGTGTCTTGTCTTTGGCTATAAGCTTATTATTTTATAGTTTGAAGGCTTACGTAATTAATTTGGTATCTCTAACTGTTTATGAATTGTATGACTTGTATATACATAGTCAAATTTTCTGATGAAAAACTGAGCTGGACAACTTTTATTTATGTGGAGAATATGGTTGCACTTTTTTTTTAGAAATCGAATATGGTTGCACTTGAACCGGGCACAAACATGATGGACTCGGTGTGCCAACAAGCCAGTCACGACACGGCCCAAGTCTTATTAAACTATGCTTAGCATGAAGACACCATAGACGGGCCGGGCCGCCCATTTGGCCACCTGATGGCCCGGTATTTTGGCCCGGCCCAGGCACGGCACGGCCCGAGGCATCGGGCCGTGCCTGGGCCGTCGCCGTGGCCCGTGGCACGGCTCAGGCACGGCCCGACGGCCTGGTGTTTAATGGCCTAGTAAAAAACATAACTTTTAAATTTTTAAAAAAGAAAATATAGATTTGTTGGCTCATCCATCCATCCTAATTGGTCTGTTAAGAATGTAGCATGCTAATTCTAAAAAAAGAAAATATAGACCTACTACTGGTCTGGCCGTGCCTTGGGCCATACACCCGGCACGAGGCACGATGATGACACGGCCCGGCTGTACGACGGCACGATGCGGCCCAGGGCAGGCACGGCAGAGCACGCCGGGCCGCCGGCACGGGCCGATGGCCATCTGACGGCGTCCGAAACCCCTCCCCTCCCCTCCCGAGTCCCGAGCCATCCCGCTCCCGGCGTTCGAATTCTTCCCCACGCCATTCCTTCCCTGCTCCCACACCAACCCCCGACGACCCCGGCGGCCCCCGGCCCCGTCTCGCCTGCCCGCCGCCGCGCCGCCTGCCCTTCCCTACTCTGCTCGGTGGGCACACACGCCCCAAGCCCCATCTCGCCTGGACGCCACACCGTCCCGCAACTCCCGCGAGGTCGGCACCACGCCCCGCGCGCCCGGCCGCCACGCTGTCCCGGCGCCTGCTCGGTGGCGCATCCACCTCGGGAGCAGTTCGTTCTCCGCGGTGCCGTGAGTCCCCGTCTCCCTATTAGCCACCTCCCTCCCCTCCTCGCTGCCGCGCCGCTCCTCCCCCTGCGACACCACTGTCGAGCGGATCCAGCGCCGCACGCATGTCTCGTGCTGTCGTTCGCAAGTAGTAATCTGCACTGGCTGTACATCCGCTCTGAGCCTCTGACCCAAGGTCTGTAAAGCGTTAGTCACTGCCTACTGATTTGATTTTGGTATGTCCCTGTTGTGCAGTTGTGCTTTACTTGGGGTTGGGGACTTGATACTATATCCTGTGCTGTGTTTTGTTATGCCTTTATCAGATTCTGGACTGAACGTTGTAGGCGTATCTTCTTCATCATTGTTATGCTAATGGATTTTCTGAGCAAAAGTGAAGTGATACTTAATTGTGGAATTGACATAGCATTTTTTTTTTCTTACATAGCGGACATTTGGATAACTGACATACATCTTACAGACTTCTTAGGTAGTCTTTACAGTGCCAATGCAATTTTGCTACCAAAATTTTGTTAAAAAAGGATTCCTAATTTAATTTAATGATGTATGCTCTTTTGTCAACAAAATTCTTGTTGCAAATTCCAACTACACCAAATTATTATAAAGTTGTTTAAACTTGCTAATATTTCTTGTTTGGTTGTTTTCTGCAAGTTTTTCGTTTTTTTTTATTTTGGTTGTAGTGCCACTAATCTTACTCAAATTGTTTAAAGTTTAAACCCCTTCTGAAGTAACGCATTGTACTGTAGCTTTGCTTCTTTTTACGCCATGAAATCTTGAAAATGCTTAGCAATAGGCACGTGACAGCAGCATGCTGCAGGTGGAATATATAGACGTATGAAGTAACATCTCTAGATTCATGCATTATAATGCATGCATGGCTCTCATCTCTAGATTGGTTTTGAGCTGCTGATTGAATATATAATGCATGAATGCCAGTTGTCCTTAGCAAGTTATCGTTTGAGTTGGACCATGTTTTTTCCTACCGTACTTTTTCGCCTTTACATCAGCATCTTACTTTTTGTGTTTGTACTATCGCGACATGTTTATCAGGTATTATATATGATAGTTTTAGAATAATAATTATCTTGTTTAAGTTCTATGTGCCTTTAGCAACACACGGGCTATTGCCTAGTAGAATTAAAAGCCTTTTAAGCAAAGCCTTGCCAGCAATAGCATCAGTTGTGGTATAGTATGAAATAACTGCATTCAACCATGTATATAGCATACCTCCTTATTTGACCTCAAAATTTCAGGAAAATTCACCTCAGACTTGGAGGACTGAACGGAAGGCACAGGCTCTACATCATCTTGTTCTCCACTCCCCACAGCGTGGGGTTCAAAAAATTTTCCCCAAAACTCTCTCCTCCCTCCGCTCTCCACCCAGAACCGCCGCTCCCACTCAGACCCACGTCTAGAAGCTTCTGGATCCATTTACTGGTGCAGATGGAGCGGCTCGACTCCAAGCTCCACCAGAAGTACACCGCTCTCAAGGTACTGCAGTCCTCCCGCTTCTTCCTCATCCTGTTTCTAAAGCCAGGCCACTGTGGTTTGACACTGCCTGGAATTATTGTTTTCCGGTTCAATCCCTCGCCGCAGAAGCGGAAGTTGCTGGACGAGGGGCTGGAGCGGAAGCGGGAGGCGGAGCTCAAGGAGCTTTACGATGGTATAAGTCCTGACTGAACCTATCTCTGGGCTGGACTCGATTTGGATGGGGCTATGGGAGGGAGGGTTTTGGGAGAAACACTTGTTCTTTTTCCCCTGACTTGATTTTTTCCCTTCTGTTTTGATAATGCAGCCATGAAAGATAGGATCAGCGAACTCGAGAAAGATAATGATGAGCTCAACGAGAAGCTGTAAGATTGGGGTTTCTTTGTTTAGGGTGAAATTGGTGCCTATATCGTTGCTTATATCCATTATTATCTTTTGTTTTATTTTTTGGCTAATTTGATTTGATGAGTCTAGGGCGGACAAGGAGGATGAGCTCGACAAGGCCCGTCAGGAATTCCTTGAAGATATTAGAAGTAAGATTATCTATCCAATCTCAAAGTTTCTCTGTCTTTTTAGTTGAACCTCTTTTAGCTTACTCATGGAATAGAAATTTATAGTCTGGCACATGTATGGAACTGATACATGTCTTTGGGAAATGGGAGCAGAAATTAGTGATGTGTCCCTGTTCGAATTAGTTATTGATCGACATGCTTCACACCGCCTGTGCTTATCTGGGTTATGCTCTGCATTAGAAACACGTCAGTGTGCAGATCTAAATATCTATTTAATGATGAACAGTTCAAATGCTGTTTAAGTTTATACGTCGTAGTTTGATCAACTTTGGTTTCTTAAGCAATTTTCTTTGGTCCAAGTCTTATTACCTGTGACCATGTTTTTCCTTTTTTTCTGTCTAACTTGTCATGACAAGTAGACATGAATTGGGTTAATTCTTTTGAGCTGATTCCCCATAATTATATGATATATTTATGCTTATGATGACCATAAACAAAGGACAATGAGTCACTAACTCTAAAAAATGTCAATGAGTAATGGCTACAAAATCCCTGTTAAATGGCATTGAGGACACCAAAGGACATCTAAGTTTGATGAGTGACAACTTTACTGCTTTGCTGTACTGGATTGCTGGTTGTAGCTTATTAAGTTATTAGCATATGATAAAATTAAGAATATTTTATTCAGCGTACATTTACCAAAACAGAACTTTTTTTTGCAATATGGTCAAACAACTGGTCAATTTTGCATTCATAATTTTTCGAGTAATAGTTGGGAGACCATTGAAATGTTCTCTCTACTTATGTTCATCTGTGTCTTTGTGCTATGGTCCGAAGTATGTTTAGACATTGTTACTGAACAGTGCTACATTACCAAAAATAGTGCTACGTTACCAAGAATTTAACACTATCCCTCCATCCTATTACAGTCCTGATGTGGTAATTTAATTCATAGTTTCTCCCAACAGCCTTTTCCCTTGTCTTTATTTATTTGGTACTCCCTCCGTTCCAAATTATAAGATACTTTGGCTTTTCTAGATAAACATTGCTTTTAATATGCATCTAGACATAATATATATCTAAGTGTATAGCAAAAACTATGTATCTAGAAAGACTCAAACGTCTTATAATTTGGAATGGAGAGAGTATCAACTAAGTTGGTTTAGGTGGCACAATATTTTCTCATTTCCATTTTTGTTTCATACAGCAAGGGACGGTGAAATTCTGAGGCTGAAGCAGCTCTTAGACAAGAAGTCTGAAAAAAACAATTCTACAGCTACTGGGTCTCCCGGCCTAACACCTAGAGCTATCCTAGAAAATCCAACTCCAATGGCACCTAAAAGCAAGACACCACTATCCCACGGCAAGGTAAAGAGGGTACAGTTGATTGAAATTGCTCCTCACAGTAGCCCCACAGAGGAATCACAAGAGGTCAGCTTAGAAACCTCAGTAGCTCCTTTTCATGTACAAGTATGTGAGTGAGCTTTGTTTCCTAATCCTTCTTGTGGCTTGAATTGATCTGATACTGCAGCTAGAATGCTCTAGAAGAAATTCATGCATCTCAGGTTAGTGAAAATTTAATTTGATATGTCACTACTTTGTGTGTGGCTTGGAATTAATTTAGCCTGCGTGAATGTTGATTCAGGGAATGGGACAAATGAAATTCTGAGTGCTCGTATGTTCCATTTGCTGCTTCAATCTTTAGTTCGCATGAAGATCTCAGTAAATGATGGAACAGAAATGTTTTCGGTTTCAGTCTGTCACGAAGCTAGTGGTACTTGCTCACACTGAATCTCATGCTCTTGTTTTACTACAGCTCAGTATTAGCATAGCTGTTATGATTTAATATTTCTCGTTCTTGCGCTGTTACTATCATTGTGTGATTTTATATGTGCTTAAATTTTCATGTTTCTTCTGACGGTTACATGTTAACAAAGTAGCATCTTTCATATGGTTTCATTTCATTTCAGGATGTATTGACTCTCCAGTCATATAATATAAAGGAACTGATTATGATCCTTACAGAGTTTAAACTATTGCAGGTTACAGTTTCACCCTGACATGGTTGGAGAAACATGGTGAATGGTCATATAAGCCCTCCTCCTTGGGCACCCTGGATAGGATAGCCATCGACTGGATGAGGCAAGACATAAGGTTCAGCATGAATATGTCCCATATGTTCTTTCAGCGGATATCAAGAGTCGTAACAAAAGGATGACAGTTGACAGCATGCTCTTCGCTTCAGCTAGCTATCTCAGTCTGCCTAATAAGGAACTTGAAGATGGAAGCCTCCCGATGTAAAAATGTTTTTTGATGCACTCTCTCATTGCAGAACTGACGTGATGATACTGTAGACCTGTGTCGAGCTCGAGCGTGCTGATTCGTGGGCGACAATTCTTGCTATGGCTTTGTATTCCTGTTTCGGGCCACCTACGGCTACTGGCTACTGCCATATGCATAAAACTTGACAGGAAACGATTTTTTTTTTTTGAACGGTCACAGGAAACGTGATAGTTCCTGGTGGACTATGTAAATGAAATTGTAGAATGACGTGGAATGTACCCCCAAAACGGGACACTTTGGATGATTGCTATGGCAGCAGAGTAAGAATTTCTGCTAGTCCGTTAGTTTTGTTGTTTTCTCATACAAATTGTTTGCATAGTCTACTAATTGTTTTTATGAAACAAAATATCCCCACGGCATTCATAATTCTAAGAATCTTAAAGAGTTAAAGCATCTCAAGTTTGATTAAAATTATAGAGAAAATTGCAAAGATTTATAACATCAAATAGATATATTATGAAAATATAATAAATGAAGAATCTAACAATACTTAGTTGGTATAATAAATGTTATTATCTTATCATATAATTTTGGTCAAACTTAATATGTTTTGACTCTCTAAAATTCTTAGAATGTCTTGTAATTTGGGATGGAGGGAGTGAATGTTTGAAGAACACAATAATATCCCAACATTACTGAAAATATGAATTCGCTTTGGTGGACAGGGTCCATTTGACCCTTGGATTCTTGATGCATCAGCCGAGCAACAACACTGCGTTAGAAGAGGAACGGCAATATCAAGTACATGTGGTTTTCATCTGGGTATTAACACTGCGAATGCAGGTCATCTGAAATTTCGTTGATCGCCAAGCAGCACTGAATCTGGGCGAAAATAAGTCCTGTAAAAATGAACCTCTAAACATTCAGAACTCAAAAGAACACTCGTACTGTTTTCTTGTCTTCTGCTACACCACCAGACTGGGAAACCCAACCCAACAAAAGCATCCATCTATTTTCTTGTCTTCTCCATCGACAATTCGACATCGAGTTATCGACGCAAGCGAGATGAGTGCTTGAAGAACCCGCAGCGGGCTTGTCCTTGTCCTCCTCGGCTCCTCCCCTACGCTGCGGGCTTGTAGAGCTTCTGCACCATCTTCCTGAACTCTGAACAACGGAGGACGAGGAAACGAGAAAGCGAGATTCGTCAGAACAAGAAATATATCGATCGATCGCGGAATTCTTGATGAGACGCGAAGCGAGATGTCCAATCGCGTACCTTCCTGGTTCGCCCAGAGCGCCGCCGCCTGCGTGTTGAGCGGCGAGTCGTTGTTCGGCTCTGCATACATAAACATAACCCGTCGGCGATCAGAGACAAAACAAGGAGGATCGTACACGAGATCGCGATGGGTTACGATGCGTTACCTCCGAGCAGGCTCTGGATGGAGAGGAGGACGGTGCGGACGTCGTAGGCGGAGGACCACTTGTCCTGGAGGATGTCGAGGCAGATGTTGCCGTGGACGTCGACGTTGGGGTGGAAGCAGGGGGTATCGAACCGCACCTGCGGCGGCTTGTAGGGGTACTCGGCGGTGAAGGCCAGCGCGAGGCGGTACGAGGTGCCCTCGTAGGGCGTCCCCGCGGAGCCCGCGATGGTGCCCACCCAGTGGAGCATGCTGTCCCCGTCCGGGTCCGGGAACGCCGACACGCCCGGGTCGCCGCCCATCATCAGCGCCATCAGCTCCGACTGCAGCCGCCGCACCACCGACTGGCCCTCCAAGCCCTTCCCGGCCCCCGCCGACGATGACGACGACGCCGGTTTCGGCGCGGATGCGGATGATGCGTCGGGGACGTTCCCGCTCTGCGCCTCCTGGTTCTCTCCCCGGGCCATGGCTGACGATCGAGTCGGTGCTTTCTCGTCGGCGGCGATTGAGTGGGAGTAGGCGGCGGCGGCGGCGGCGGCGGCGAGAGATCGAGTGGAGGATAGATCGGAGCGGTGGGGCGCAGGATTTAAAGGCGAGGGGTGGGATGGGAATGCGAATCTCTCCTCGTCTCTAGTGACCGTTGTGGGCGGCGGCGCACGGCGACAGGCACAAAAGCTGTTGTTGTATGACACCATTTAACGATGAATTTACCTATAGCATCAAGCATCATATATTACTGTACTTTACTCTATAAATTTGAGTTGCTATACATGGTTAGCAACAATTCTATGAATTTCTGCCATCACGTTTGGATATGTATTTAGCTTGGAATTAGAGAATTGGAATCATATATATCTTCAGTACCACATGTTTGAATAATTTGGAATTGGATCTTGAAATTTGGCCCAGGATTCTATTCTTCCAACATGAAGCAACACACCCCCAATACTGACATGTGGAGCTCGGCATTGGCTGGAATCAATTGGGCAAAGCGGGGGATAATTATTGTGACAAGACACAAGTACTGATCTGAAGCGCTCCTGGTAAACCAGAAATTCAAATGTGATACAATACTAGTCTCAGGAGGCTAGTAACACATTTATTACATCAGATAAGTTTCAGCACAGTAGTCTCGGTAAGCGTGGACAAGGAAGGCATGCTATAATAATAAGACACCAAAATACAACATAGGTCCAAAGGACCCAAAAACAAACGATATCACAATCGAACATCTGACGAGTCCCAATGCCACAGGCTTAGTTGGGCGCAGACACGACCTTACTCGAACGCCACTTCAGGATCGAAGTCCGGATCTTCCTCTGTTTAATAAAGCAAAGGTGAGTACAAAGGGCCTGTTTAGATTGGAGATGAAAATTTTTTGGGTGTCACATCAGATATGTCGGAGGGATGTCGGGAGGTGTTTTTAGAAACTAACAAAAAAACAAATTACATAACTCGTCAGGAAACTGCAAGACGAATCTATTAAGTATAATTAATCTGTCATTAGCACATATGGGTTACTGTAGCACTTAAGGCTAATCATGGACTAACTAGGCTTAAAACATTCGTCTCGCGATTTTCAACCAAACTGTGTAATTAGTTTTTTTTATCTACATTTAATGTTTCATGCATGTGTACAAAGATTCAATGGGATAGATGAAATTTTTTTGGGTGGGAAACTAAACAGGGTCAAAGTACTCAGCAAATCCAAACTTACCCTACGGAAGGGGATAACAATATATATGTATATGGATAAATCAAGGTTGAGGCTTAGTTTTATTTGCATAAAGCTATCATTTTACACATGCAAGGTTTCATTTCACAAATACTGTTGTAAAAGACCTCTTTTTCTACATATGATAGTATTTCTAAAATGGGGGTTTGATCACAATTTTAAGTGTTGTTGAACCCTTGTTCCCACAACACAATGGCAGTCAATCATTTATTTCCAAAATCACACTCTCTCACATGTTTTCACTCATCCCAACCAATCTAGTTGTTGAAACCAAACCATAACCCGTCCGAGACCGCGGACACGGCTATCAAGATAGATTTACACTCTGCAGAGGTTGTACACTTTTCCCACAAGTAGGATACCATAACTTACACCGTCGTGCAAGCACAGATCCATCAAAGTCATTACCCTCCATAGCTAAGTAATGGCGCTCACCACGGGAACACTAAGGCCACATCTCATGATACCACAATAATTCACAAAGCTCTTTTCATATATTTCCACAATTTCACATACATCACTTAGTGTCCCGTTGCACACCTGCCTCCAGGTGATTGCCATACTAACTAGAGGGATTTAGACTAAGCCTTTCCCATGCAAGGCGAGTGGGTGTACGATAAATGAGTTAGGCAAGATGAATCATCAACTCAGTCCTTAATCGAGACAAGGCGGATATCTTCACGCTTAACCCCGCAAGGTATAAGCCACAACACCAGGGCATCTCCAAAAGAGATCCCATCCGCCCCATCTCCATAGTAATCACATCTATAACTTGTTCATTAACCCTTTCACAATACCCACAATTTATTTTCACCACTCACACCTTTTACTTTTAAAATCATTATATTTGAGAAAATATAGCGATGGGTATCCAGTATGAGTAACAAGTCCTAAGCATACTAAATAATAATATTTCTGTCATAGCATATTATTTGTTTCTAGGTTCGAACAAGACAATTACCGGGTAATATCAATTCAAGGATGGCTATTCAACAGGTTTTAACTAAGCAGCAAAAATACTTCGTACATATATCGTACATGCAATATTTAAAACGGCTTCTACGGGTTGTGTTTAAAAATAGGATCAATATGCATCAAAGGGGATCGGTTGGACTTGCCTCCGTCGGCGTCCTCAGCAAACTCCTCCTGACAGTCCGGGTCCTCGGCGTCAAACTCTCGGTACTCGTCTCCAACGTTCTCGTTTTCCGGCTCGTTCACTCCGTCAGCTAAAATACGCGACGACCGACACAAACAACAAGCACAGATAAATAATCACATAAATTCAAATAAGTTCTAAAAATCATGAAATTAATATGAGAGGTAGATCATGATTTTAGATGAATTTAGGAAAAAGAATTATTAAAATCAGAGTTAGCATATGGTATTTGTGAAATAGCCGGACTTTAATCATACGAAAAAGGCTAACGATGATTAAGGAATGGATGCTTCACGAGATGATTTTTGGCTGGTAGTGCATGGTGCATGCATGTACTATTTAGAGTTAATGCTTATGGCCCACGCATGCATGGTTAGAGAGAAATTAGCAGGGGTCATTAGAGCTCTTCTGTATGTCATGGTTCTATTCGTGGAGTTCTTGGCAGTGAATCGGTACAGACAAATACAAGAAAAAATACAGGAAAATACTACAGAATGACAGAGAAGAGCAAGGAGATGCTCATGAGCTGCTCACCTCGTCTTGCGACGACAGTCGAGCTCGGCTTGTGCGTATGGCCGTATACGGTATACGCGAAGTGAGAGTGAGTGAGCGAGTGAGTGAACGTGCTTTTCGGGTGGTGAGAGTGAGCATCCGAGGCTGGTTTTTTATAGGCCAAAGCGCTCAGCTGCGTGCCATTAAAAATGCTACTGTAGCGCATGGTCGGTGCCTAATTTGCATGCACGATGCATGCAAATGGACGGTGCCTAATCACCGTGTCCTTGCATTCAGGTGCATGCAAATGGACGGTGGCATGTCCTGCATGCATGCATGAGATATATATTCGTGTAGGTGCACTGCTATGTTTTCTTGCATGTAAGCTTGCTGGTACTCGCTGTTATTTGTGCGCGAAAAATATAAATGGATTAGATGGAGATACTAGAGTTCAAATTATTTTATAGTTTTTGAAATATATTTTGAAAATAATTTTTAATGCGAGTGATTTTTTGAATGTGAATTTTTGGGATGTTACAAACCTACCCCACTTAAAAGGAATCTCGTCCTCGAGATTCGACTGGGTTCTAAACAGGTGAGAAAACTCTTTTCTCAGGGCATCTTCTCTTTCCCATGTTGCTTCCGCTTCAGTGTGTCTACTCCATTGAACACGACAAATTCGGACTGTTGTCGTTCGAGTTTGCTTTGTGACTGTATCTAGGATTTTTATTGGCACTTCTTGATATCTTAGGTCGTCTTGTAAATCAACTGTGTCTGGCGATATTTGTTCCTCTGGTACTCTAAGATATTTCTTCAATTGGGAGACATGAAACACATTGTGTATATCTGACATTTCTTCAGGTAGCCGAACACGATAGGCTACAGCTCCAATCCTATGTAATACTTGATATGGTCCAATATACCGTGGTGCTAGCTTGCCTCTAACTTGGAACCTTCGAGTTCCTCGAATAGGAGAGACTTTGACATACACAAAATCTCCAACTACAAAACTTAACTCTCTCCTTCTTTTATCAGAATAGCTCTTTTGACGTGATTGTGCCTCTTTCAATTTTTCTCTGATTTCAGCTACACGATCTTCTGCTTCTTTTATAAGGGCTGGTCCAAGCAAGGTTCGTTCTCCAACTTCTGACCACATCAATGGGGTTCTACATTTTCTTCCATATAGAGCCTCAAAAGGTGACATGCCCAAACTAGCTTGGTAACTATTATTATAGGAGAACTCTGCATAAATTAGGCTTTTCTCTCAATCTTTACCATATGTGAGCACACATGCTCTTAGCATATCTTCCATAATCTGATTTATTCTTTCAGTCTGACCATCTGTTTGAGGATGATAAGCTGAGCTAAAATCTAGCTTGGTTCCCATAGCTTCATGCAAACTTTTCCAGAACTTAGAGGTAAATTGGGTACCTCGGTCAGATACAATCCTACTTGGCACACCATGCAATTTGACTATGTTATCCACATATAACTGGGCTAACTTGTCTCCACTATCCTTGGTGCGCACAGGTATGAAGTGAGCAACCTTGGTAAGGCGGTCCACTATTACCCATATTGAATCATTTCCTTTCAGAGTTTTGGGTAATTCATTCACAAAATCCATGCCTATCTCATCCCATTTCCAAACAGGAATAGGCAATGGCTGGAGCAAGCCTGCTGGTTTCTGATGCTCTGCTTTAACTCTTTGGCATACATCACATTGTGCAACAAATCGTGCCACATCAGCTTTCATGCCATTCCACCAATATCTTTCTTTTAGGTCCATGTACATCTTGGTGGCACCAGGGTGGATAGAATAAGCTGAGTTATGGGCTTCATCAAGGATTAATTCTTGAAACTTTCCCTCCTTGGGCACACAAATCCTGTTTTTATACCACAATACTCCTTTGTTATCCACTCTAAAGTATGGAGCTTTATTTTCTCCAGTTTGCTCACGAATCTTCATCAGATCCTTATCCTTATGTTGTGTCTGTTTGATTTCTTCCACAAGAGTTGGCTGCACCATCAGACTGCCATTTTGAGGTTGGCGTACTATATGCATGTTCAAGTGTGCTATCTCTTCTTGTAGGTGAGTGTTCTTAGGCACCAACTGTTGACCATATGACCTTCTGCTTAGGGCATCTGCTACCACGTTAGCCTTTCCTGGGTGGTAATGAATCTCAAAGTTATAGTCCTTGATTAATTCTAACCATCTTCTTTGCCTTAGGTTCAAGTCTGACTGTGTGAAGATGTACTTCAAACTCTTGTGATCAGTGTAGATTTCACACTTGTTTCCAATGAGGTAGTGCCTCTAAATCTTGAGAGCATGCACTATAGCTGCTAACTCCAAATCATGGGTAGGGTAATTTTGCTCATGAGGTCTAAGCTGACGGGATGCATAAGCAACCACTTTTCCTCCTTGCATGAGAACACATCCTAAACCTTGTCTTGAGGCATCACAGTATATGATGAAATCTTGGTGAATGTCTGGCAAAGTTAACACTGGTGCTGTTGTCAGTCTCTTCTTCAACTCTTGGAAACTCTTCTCACATGATTCTGTCCAAGTGAATTTCTTATCCTTCCTAAGAAGCTCTGTCATGGGTCTGGCTATCTTGGAAAATCCTTCTATAAACCTTCGATAATATCCAGCTAATCTAAGAAAACTTCTAACCTCACTCACATTGGTGGGTTGCTGCCATTGGGAGACAGCTTCTACTTTCTCAGGGTCAACTGCAACTCCTTCAGCTGTCAAGATATGGCCAAGAAACGCAACCTTCTCAAGCCAAAATTCACATTTGCTGAATTTAGCATACAACTTGTGTCTTCTTAGCTTTTCCAACACTACTCTCAAGTGTTGCCCATGTTCTTCAGCACTCTTAGAGTAGATAAGTATGTCATCAATGAAGACTACAACAAACTTATCTAACTCTTCCATGAATACCTTATTCATGAGGTTCATGAAATAGGCATGGGCATTGGTTAACCCAAAAGACATCACTGTAAACTCATATTGTCCATATCTGGTTACAAAGGCTGTCTTGGGGACATCACTATTCTTGATCTTGAGTTGGTGATAACCTGATCTCAAATCAATCTTAGAGAAATACTTAGCTCCTTTAAGCTGATCAAAAAGGTCATCTATCCTTGGCAGGGGATACTTATTCTTGATGGTGACTTCATTTAGGGACCTATAATCCACACACATCCTCATACTTCCATCTTTCTTCTTCACAAACAAGACTGGGGCTCCCCATGGTGAAGAACTAGGTCTAATATAACCTTTCTGCTGTAATTCTCTTAGCTGCTCTTTTAGTTCAGCTAACTCTGCCGGAGCCATTCTGTAAGGTCTCTTGGCTATGGGGGCAGTTCCGGGGATAAGATCAATGATGAACTCTATATCCCTGTCTGGTGGCATTTCAGGTAGTTCCTCAGGGAATACATCAGGGTATTCTTGCACTATTGCTACTTCCTCTATGGTCCTTGCATCCAAGTTGAGGACCATTGGATTAACTTTAGATCCTCGGGTTTGGCATTTCACTTTAATCCCTTCATGGTTAACTAATGATACTTCCTTGGTTGCACAACTAATAATTCCATTGTGTCTGGTTAACCAATCCATTCCAAGGATAACATCTATTCCTTTGGACTTGAGCACTACTAAGTCTGCTAAGAAAACTACCCCACTTAGAATGATCCTTACATTTGAACAACCTAGATGACATTTGATGTCAGACCCAGGTGTTCGGGTTATTAGGTGTAACTTTAGTAGTACTGTGGGTATTTGATGCTTCTCAACAAAACTTGATGATACTGTTGACACCGTTTTTGGGCACGTGTCTAGGATGGCAGGATAAGGTGGCGGTACGATGTTTACAAAGTGGGTTGCCGATGAGGATGGTTGCCGATGAGGGAGAAGTTGAATGTGACTAAGTCCACAGGCAGTAATATGATGCCGATGGCTAGATAAGGAAGTCTGCCGATGACTATGGCAAAGGGTCTGCCGATGATGCAAAGAGGGAGTCCGGAAGCTGCCGGTCGTTATGTGGAGGAGTTTCGGTTTGTCACGAGGGATAGTTTTGTTATTACTTTAATTATTTGCGTCGTTTTGTATGCGGATTCCGTGTAATTTGGAATTCGAATTCTAATCGTGTCTGGTTGTAGCTCTTTGAGCAGGGTATAAATATAGACCCTAGGGCCTTGTAAGAAAAAATCAATCAAGAAATCAAACACACGTTTTTACTCATATTCCAGTATTTACTTTTCGACGACTTCGTCATACCTTTTCCTTTTGTTACGAGTTCTTAGGAATTTGTCGACTTGAGCTCGGCGTATTCTCAAGTTCCGCGTGAGTACCTCTTAGCCGTGACATCCGGGCGCATCGCTGTTGTCAGGACTAAAGTATTCGAGTTATCACCTTTGCCGATAGCAAGGTCAAATCGGCTGGCACGCCTTAACGTTTGAATCGGGTATTAGCCCTTTGTGTTTGCAGACCAGTTTTGCATCAACACATCTTTTGGCACGCCCTGGTGGGACTGGATTCAAGATCAAGATCAACATGTCGATCTCTGACCTCGATCAAGAGAACGTCATCCCCGTGACGGAGGCTAACCTCAAGGATGAGCAGAAGCAAGCTATTGCCCAAGCCATGGAAGAATTCAAGCAGCAATGCCTGAGGTCTTTCAGCATGAACAGGAGCGGCGAAGTGGTCCAGAAAGATGCACTGCCGGCACCACGGCAGGTCACCTTTGACGCCAATCCTGGCAAGCTTCAAGATATGGTTGACAACGCCATCAATCGAGCGTTGATTAACCAAGCTGGTGTACTGTCTAATACGGTTTTCAATGCCGTGGCAAGAACTTTCAAGGAAGGACAAATTCCCCTAGATTATGTGGGCCCCTCCCATCATCAGCCAACGGCACCAGAGGTCACGGCTCCATCGGCTGCCTTGACGAATGCAAGTGCACAATCTGCCGTCCCTCCAAGCACATCGGGGACTACTGGTGCACTATCTATGCCGATGGCAACCAACCCACAAATTTCAGTTGGGCAGCATAAACTGACAACAGATATGTTGGCATCGGCAATGTCAGGGTTGACTCTTCCTCCCAACTGGTGGGGTTACGGTATGCCTCCAGAATTGACGCCGGGAACATCACAAATAACTGACATGAGGGGCAAAACTCCTATGACATCGGCACCTCTCAATGCGCCGGTGAACCAGAGTCCTCGGTATACCACAACTACTACTGCAGGGCCTCACACTGGAAATCCTCAAGATTCAATGTTCCAGATGCCCAACGCATCGGCAGAGTCAATGCTGATGCAACAGAGGTCTATGGCCCAGTCGGGGTATGTCAATTCAACGACGGTACCCAATTACCAATCATCGGCAGCACCTATGCCGATGAACGCTAATAATGGATGGCTTGGACAGCAAGCCTTTCCACAATCGCCCCAGCAGAGTTACCAGACTACAGGGTTCCAGCAAGGGCAGGTCTATCCCGGGTTCCAAGGTCAGGGGATTCCCAACCAGCCAATGAATTTTGGACAGCCGATCGGTGGACAGCAGTTTGGTGGTCCGCAGATTGGAGGACAGGTGATCAATACAATGTTCCGTGCAGATCATGTCCCGAACAGACACGTGGAGGTTCGCCACCAAGTGCCAGATCCGCAACCGCCTCATCGGCAAGATGCCGATGCGTATTGGGCCGATAAGATTGCTGAAGTAATGAGGGAACAATTTGGGATAAAACCCAAAGTCAACACTTACTCTTATCGGACACCGTATCCTCCCGCGTATGATTTGATCCCGCTTCCACATCGGTACAAGGTACCGGTTTTTACAAAGTTTTCCGGGCAGGACGACACGTCAACCATGGAGCATGTCAACAGGTTCATCATTCAATGTGGAGAGGCTGGTAACAGGGACGAATTGAGGGTTCGTCTATTTTCATCATCATTGTCTGGATCGGCCTTTACTTGGTTCATATCGTTACCTCCCAACTCAGTAATTACTTGGGCCGATCTAGAGAAGCAATTCCACAAATACTTCTTCTCGAGGGTTCATGAGAAGAAGATCACCGACTTGGTCAAGTTGAGGCAACGTAATGATGAGTCGGTTGAGGGATTTGTGCAGAGGATACGAGAGGTCAAGAATAAATGCTATAGCTTGGTTCTGGATGATCGGCAGCTAGCCGATTTGGCTTTCCATGGTTTGTTGCCGCATATCAGGGATAAGTATGCCTCTCAGGAGTTCGAAAGTTTAAGTCATTTAGTGCAGAGGATTTCTGATCAAGACATCAAGCCTTTCGAGCCTAAAAGAGCATGGAATAAGAAAGTGTCATTTGTCGATGAAGCAACAAGCTCAGATTCTGATGAAGAAACAATAATCGGCTTGGCAGAGTGGGTAAAAAACAAGAAGCCGATGGCTTGTCCTTTTGGGCAAAAGGAACCAGAGAAGTTTGCTTTTGACACCGCTAAGGCTGATAGGATATTTGACTTTCTACTTCAGGAAGGTCAGATCAAACTGTCACCTAATCATGTGATCCCATCGGCAGAAGAGTTGAAGAGGATGAGATATTGCAAGTGGCATAATGCAACTTCCATGACACCAACGAGTGCAAAGTATTCAGACAGCAGCTGCAATCGGCTATAGAGTCAGGGAGAATCAAGTTTGACAGTTCCAGAGCCCAGAAGCCGATGAAGATAGACCAACATCCTTTCCCAACAAACATGTTGGATGCTAAGGGGAAGGCTAAGGTCTTAACATCAGAAACAGCTGAAAAGAGTGCATCGGTAGATCCTCAGCATCAAGTTACTACTGCCGATGCAAGAAGTAAGGGCTTGGTCTAGGAAGGAACTAGCTCAGGAAGGCTTCCTCGATCTAGTATCGTCATAACTCATAGAAGGCCTCGAGAAAATTGGCAACAACGGGAAGATCGGTATCGGCGCCAGCAGGAAGATTATCGACGGGAAGAAGAAAGGCGCCGACAGGAGTGGAATCGGCACAGGGACCATTGGAATTGTCCATTCTTCATCCATTGTTGGGAGGAAAATATCAAGCTTCCTACTGTCAGAGACTGCCCTGAGTGCAACGGTTATGATCGGTACGATAGAACCGATCGGCGTTATCATGATGATGAACGGCGATTTAATGGGCCAATCAGAGGAAGGGCGTCAGTTCATGATCGGCTGGGGGGCAGGCTTAGCGTTCACGATCGACTTAGTGACCGTGGCCAGTATTTTCCCAGGAACCAAGAAGAGCTCGAGGAAATGGCTGATGCGCGGGTTCCCGATGAATTCATATTTTGCAGGGATGCTAACACGCATCGTATGGAGTCAAGGGAGAACCGACGCCCGACGGTAAGGCAAAGGCCACTTCCTCCATGGTGCCCTGGAGGATTAACCAAGACACAGAAAAGGAGATTGCAACGTGAAAGGCAAGAGGAGCTAAACAAGGGAGAGAACTCTGGAAGTCAGCAGCCGTCAGACAGTAAGAGGGAAGGTCCATCGGCAGGCGTCAACATGGTCTTCATGTTGCCGATGGAGTTTATTGCACCAGCCAGTGATGATGAGTTGGAATTTCCTGATCAGATAGCTCAGTTGGCTCTGGATCCGATGACGGCTATCTTTGAGAAACCTACCGATGACGAGAGGCAGCATCTTAGAGCTTTATTCCTCAAAGGAAGGGTTGATGGGCAGCCAATGACCAAGATCCTAGTTGATGGTGGAGCTGCTATTAATGTTATGCCGTATGCAGTATATCGGAAGCTTGGAAAAGGGGATCAAGATTTGACCAAGACCGATATGATGCTCAAAGACTTTGAAGGAAACGTGTCTCCAGTCAAGGGGGCGATATGTGCAGAGTTGACCATCGGCAGCAAGACCTTGCCGACAACTTTTTTCGTGATCAGCGGAAAAGGTGCTTACAACTTATTATTGGGAAGAGATTGGATTCATGCCAATTGTTGTATCCCATCTACAATGCATCAGTGCTTGGTTCAGTGGGTAGGTGACAAGATTGAGATTGTCCCAGGAGATTCTTCTTATGTTATCGCATCGGCAGAAGCGGATACTTACGAAAGGACCAGGTGCATTTCAGGAGAAGTTTGGGAGAAAGATTTTCTCAAAGTTGCCGATTATGAGATTCCACCGATCCAAGCAGTCGGTTCTGACGACGGTTTTTAATGGATAGATTCGCCGATGATGGAAAATTAGGCCAGGGATTCATATCGGCCGATGATTTGGTAGAAGTAGATATAGGTAGTGGTGATAAGCCTAGGCCTACTTTTATTAGTGCTAAATTAGATCCTGAGAGTAAGCGACAATTGACTAGTTTGTTAAAGGAATATAAAGATTGCTTTGCTTGTGATTATACCGAGATGCCTGGTTTAGACCGATCAATTGTTGAACATCGGTTACCCATCAAGTCTGGATTTCGGCCACATCAGCAACCAGCCCGCCGATGTAATCCTAACATTCTACCTGATATTAAGGCCGAAATCACTAAACTTATTGAAGCTAAGTTTATTCGGCAGTGTCGGTATGCCGAATGGATTTCCAATGTTGTTCCGGTTTACAAGAAGAACGGGAAGCTTCGGGTGTGCATTGATTTCAGGAATCTCAATAAAGCTACGCCGATGGATGGATACCCAATGCCTGTCGCCGATCTACTGGTCGATGCTGCGGCTGGTCATCGGGTCATCAGCTTCATGGATGGTAATGCAGGTTACAATCAAATATTCATGGCGGAGGAGGATATTCCAAAAACCGCATTCAGGTGTCCTGGTCATGTTGGGCTATTTGAATGGATAGTCATGACTTTTGGGTTGAAGAATGCTGGTGCTACTTACCAAAGGGCTATGAATTTTATATTTCATGAGTTCATCGGCAAGCTCGTAGAGATTTATATTGATGATGTGGTGGTTAAGTCTGGAGATTTCTCGAAGCATCTTGCCGATTTACAAAAAGTGTTAGAGTGCACAAGGAAGCATGGATTGAAGATGAATCCCAACAAGTGTGCATTTGGTGTATCGGCAGGGCAGTTTCTTGGTTTCATGGTACATCAGAGGGGTATTGAAATTAGTCGAAGATCTATTGATGCAATCAATAAAATAGTGGCCCCTACTAACAAAACCGAGCTCCAATCCTTGATCGGCAAGGTAAATTTTATCAGGAGATTTATATCGAATTTGTCTCGTAGGATTCGTGCTTTCAGTCCTCTTCTTAAATTGAAAGCCGATCAAGAGTTTATTTGGGGTGAAGAACAACAGTTGGCTCTGGATGAAATCAAGAAGTATCTAGTAAATCCTCCAGTTCTAGTTCCACCCCAACAAGGGAAGCCCTTCAGATTGTATTTATCTACCGATGGATCGGTTATCGGTTCAGCTTTAGTTCAAGAATTTGAAGGGAAAGAAAGGGTAATTTATTATTTGAGTAGGAGGTTGATTGATGCTGAAACCAGGTATTCGGCCATTGAGAAACTATGCTTATGCTTATATTTTTCATGTATCAAGCTGAGACATTACCTGTTATCGGCCGAATGCACTGTTGTTTGCAAAGATGACATGGTCTGATACATGCTATCTATGCCGATTATGAGTGGTAGGATCGGTAAATGGATTTTAGCGCTGTCGGAGTTCGATTTGCGTTACGAATCGGCTAAGGCAGTCAAAGGGCAGATTATGGCCGATTTTGTGACTCAGCATTGCGGTCTAGTGGAAACCTTGGAAATTGTACCCTGGACGCTCTTCTTTGATGGATCTACCTGTGACCGGGGGGCAGGGATCGGCATTGTATTAGTTTCCCCTAAGGGGAGGAAGTATGAGTTTTCCTTGCCGATTGTTGCCACATCGACAAATAATCAGGCTGAGTATCAGGCTCTGATCAAGGGATTGGAGTTGTTAAGAGAAGTTCGTGCTGATGCTGTTGAAATATTCGGAGATTCTATGTTGGTTATAAATCAATTGGCCGGAAGCTATGAATGCCGAAGTGAAGTTCTCACAACTTATTTCGAGAGAAGTATGCAACTGTTAAAGGAATTTAAGGATTTCCGATTGGAGCATGTTCCCCGATTGCATAATGAAGACGCTAATCGGTTAGCTCAGCATGCCTCGGGATATCAGCCAATGATTAATGCGACATCGGCAGTCGGTGCCGGTGATTGGAGGAAAGAAATTATTGATTATCTAAAAGATCCATCCAAAAAGGTTGAAAGACGGGTTCGATTTCAAGCAACTAAGTATGTGCTCCTTGAAAATGAATTGTATTATCGAACTATCGACGGAATTCTTCTCCGATGCTTGGGAGATGATGAAGCTAAAAGTTTGATGGGGGAAATCCATGAAGGAGTGTGTGGAGCGCATCAGTCAGCTTTTAAGATGAAGTGGATGATTCGAAGGAATGGATATTTTTGGCCAACCATACTTGAAGATTGTTTTAAATATTTCAAGGGATGTCAAGGTTGTCAAAAGTTTGGTAATATCCAGAGAGCACCCGCATCGGCTATGAATCCTATAATAAAGCCTTGGCCGTTCCGGGGATGGGCCATCGATCTGATCGGCCAGATTTATCCACCATCTAGCAAAGGGCATAAGTTCATTCTAGTTGCCACTGACTATTTCACTAAGTGGGTTGAAGCTATTCCTTTGAAGAAAGTCACATCGGCCAATATGATTGATTTTGTGAAGGAGCATATTATTTACCGATTTGGGATTCCCCAAACGATTACTACCGATCAGGGCACCATGTTCACATCGGGGGAGTTCGATGAATTCGCAATCGGTATGGGAATTAAAGTGTTGAATTCTTCTCCTTATTATGCTCAAGCCAATGGGCAGGCCGAAGCGTCTAACAAAGGAATTATCAAGCTTATTAAACGAAAGATTGAAGAAAATCCTAAGCGGTGGCATACATTATTAAATGAAGCATTGTGGTCTTATCGGATGGCTTGTCATGGATCGACCAAGGTGTCACCCTATCAATTGGTGTATGGACATGATGCAGTGTTGCCTTGGGAAATTAAGGTTGGATCTAGGCGATTATCTTTTCAGGATCAATTAACTTCCGATGGTTATGCCACTTTGATGACCGATGAATTGGACGATCTAGCAGGGCATCGGTTAAAAGCTTTAATGAGTATAGAAGAAAATAAGAAGAGAGTTGCTAGATGGTATGATAAGAAAGTGAAGGCTAAAGAGTTTGCCGATGGGGATTTGGTATGGAAATTAATTTTACCAATTGGGACCAAAAGTTCGAAGTTTGGAAAGTGGTCTCCTAATTGGGAGGGTCCTTATCGGATAAGTCGATCGGCTCCTGGTAATGCCTACATTCTAGAAACCCTCGAAGGAATTGAATTTCCCAGAGCATTAAACGACAAATATTTAAAGAAGTACTACCCTAGTATATGGGTCGATGCATAGAAGTTTAGGTGCCGATAACACTCCTATCGGCTGGATCCAAATGCTTGGGGACAAGGCATGGTGTTTCAAAAGTTTAGGCGCCGATAACAGTCCTATCGGCTAGACTAAAAGTTGAGGAAGCAGGGAAGCGCGGATACAATGCCGATGGAAACTCTATGTGTTAAGCAGCGTCTGGATTGCCGATATAGCGCGTAGCCGAATTTGGTTGGCTGCTTCTATCTCCTTGAGGTCATCATCGGCAGAACCTTCTATCGGCTTCAGCTTCTTCTTCAGTTGGAGTGCTTTGCGACCATGAGCATTCCGCTCGCACTCAAGAAGCCTGATGGTCTCTGGCAATTGGCTCTCTTCCTGTTGGGCTTGGGACAGAGCGCTCTCTACTTCCTTGAGCTCCGCCAACAGGGACTCTTTTCTTGCCGATAGATCGGATATCTTCTGCTTCAGCGCGTCTCCAGAAGATCTCAGGATACCGATGTTCTTGTGCTTCTCATCGGTCAAAAGCTTCTCTCTCATCATTTCATCGGAGAGTTGAGTCTGAGCGGCTCTATCGGCAAGCCGCCGAGAAGCTCTTTGGTACTGCAGCTGGCGACTCTCCAGATGAGCGGCTTGGAACAGGATTTCTTCAACATCGGCTGGGATTTGGCCTCTGAGAGTTCTGAACAGGGTCTTGGTGGGGTCGGAATCATCAACCAATTGCGCTGTGTCCTGGTGAAGGAGAGCTGACAATTCTTCCAGCCTAACCCTGATCTCTGCCGATGTGATGCCGACCGTCTGAGAAGAGCTTGCTTCTTCACCTTCTTCTTCAGAGAGATCGATGGCGAAGGAGAACAGGCTGTCGGGAGAATCTTGTTCCTGGGAAGGAAAGCAAGATTAGCTCATACTCAGAGAATCGGCAAATAGTACTAACGGTAAACGGTGACTTACTTGCTTCAAGGCGATCTCTTGCCTTTGACTGAGAAGTGCCGATGGAGCTACAGGTTGGTCGGCTGAGATTGCCGATGGAACGATATCAACTGAAAGAAGACAAAAGGAGTTGTGAGACTAAATAAGAATAAGTTCATCGGTAGCGAAGATGTTAAAGTATGTTACCTGGAGGAGGGACAACGGTTGTCTGAATCGGGAGAACTGCCGATGGTATAACTGGATCCGTCGGGCCAGCTATTTGTTCACCCATGTCAGCTGATGTATCTTCTGTTTGAGATCCTTCCTGTTGGGGTTCTTCTATCTGTGGTGCTTCCTGCATAGGTGGGGGAGATGGTGCTTGCTGTGGCTGGGCTTCTGGAGAAGAAGGAGAAGACTCCACCGGAATTGGAGATACCGGAGGAGGAGGGGGAGTTGCTACCTTCTGGCGCTTTGTTCCAGTCTTAGCGCCCGTGGTGCCCTTTCTCTTTGGTTGGCTAGACTGGGGGGCATCGGCACTCTCATGCCTGGCTTTCGCCGATATGCCGGTTTGCTGCAATAATGAACAAGAGTTTATAAGCATAAATGTAGCCGATATAAAGATAGTCAGCATAAGGGAAAAGATTTGACAAATTGCCTTGAAAGCCCGCGCCAGAGTGGGAGCAGCTACCGTTGGTGATGTCTGGGTTCTTCTGGTAGTGACTTTCCTGAGGCGTACGCCCCGATGCACGATGGAAGCTAGAGTGGGAGCATTGTGGCCGATTGAGGAAATCGGGCCTGATGGAAACAAGTCAATCGGCCTGCCACTCCTGCTAACCAGTGGAGGAATACTGTCGACCTGCAGAAGGAATACAAGGGTAAGCTGCCGATAGAAGTAATATTGAGAAAATGAAACATCGGTTTGAGTTACTTACAGTGTCATCGGGAACTTCGTATTCGGAGTCAATCATGCCGCGGTATGAAAGTGCCGATTTGCAGAATAGATGCTCTTTCCATTCTGCCCACCATAACTTGTATGCCTGAGTGATAAAAGCAGCCGGAACCCATTCTGACAGATCTACATCTGTATCGACGTTTGGTGGTAGTTGGGCTACTCGAGTCCACTCAAGAAGGTTGTTGATAGTCTCTCTGGGTTTTATCACATCGGCATAAGGAAGTGCAATCGGCAACTGGCCGAAAGCTAACTGGCGAGCTAATGCCGATGGATTGTAAAATTCGTAAGTTTGAGGGGAGGTTTTTGTGCTACCAAAGAAATTCACTGGAATGATTCTGGGAGTCACAATTGCCATCATCACCTCATTGTCCCTGTCGAGAGCTTCATCAAACGGATTGAAGGTCAGAGGGAGCATGCTATCTGGGTCATCATAAGCCAACCATGGTCGTTCGTCTCTGGTCAAACCCTCATACAGAGTCTGGAAGAATCGGCCGAACTGATCTGGACTACCCCCTGAACCAGGCAGAACTATGACAGCTTCGCCAAAGTTCAAGGGGGCGCGTGTTGCCGATTCCTCTTCACCCAATACGTGGTCTTCAGTTATATCTCTTGGGAAACGCTGTGTGAACAGGTTGAAGTTGAGACGCTTGTGCAGATGCAGATTGAGCCACATGTTGACAAACCACCAGGAGCCTCCCAAGTTACCAATGGATTGGCCGAGCAAAAGTTTCTGGGTTACTTGATGGAGAAGGTGGTAAGCAGCGCCAAGCAAGTATCGGCCGAGAGGGAATCGGCCACCGTTAGCCAGTCTTTCTGCTGCCGATAGGTAGACAGAAGTCGGTCCTGCCGATCGACCACAGAATACAAACTTGTCCAGCCACATGTTCAGAAAGGTGGTTTGTTCCTTTACGGTGACAGATCCTTTCCCACGGTACTTTTGAATGTACCCCGACCAACCGCCGATAGCGCGAGTCTCCACTTTGGCACTAGGGGCAGTATCAAAAAAGTGGGTGCTATCGGCAGAAGATATATCAAGACCAGTAAGCATGGCTACATCGGCAAGAGTAGGAGAAGCAGGGCCGTGGCCAAAGGCAAAAGCATTGAGGGTGTCTGACCAAAAGTAGGATGCAGCTATCAGCAGTGACTCGTTCCTATGCATATCGGCAATTGACAATCTAATGCATTGGGCTAGATTCCTTTCACCCCACTGAACTTCATTAGAGTTGCTGACCCTCAAGAACCAGTCTTTCCACCCTACAGTTGGGCTGGGCCAAGAGCGGAAGGTGTCCTTCCACAGATCTAAGGAAAAATTTTCGGCTCTGAAGGGGATCCTGTTGGTTTCTGCGTTGATAAGGTTAGTTGGATCTGGGTCCCCTAGAGGGCCAAGGCACTGAAGGTGTGGCTGATCGGTGGGAATGACAATTTTGTTGGACAATTCCTAATGATTTTGGGCGTAAAAAGAAATACAAAAAGGAAAGAAAAGGAAGATGTTCAGCAAAATGAATTGCGAATGAACAGGAATATGAAGAAAAATACAGAAGATGGGGTGGAGATTTGACCTCAGGGACGACGAACCCGACGGCCATCTTGCTGCGAAGGAAGCGTGTGAAGGCGCCGGAGTAGGAGAAGAGGGGTGCTTGTCGAAGACCTTAGGAGTTTTTGGTGGCGCCGCCGCTGGAAAAGTAAAGTTGGGTAGTAGAATGGTGTGATAGAGAAGGAGTACCCAAGAAGGAACTATTTATAGGACAAAATGGGCAAGGGCAAATCCGACTTATCTCCTTGCCGCATCCGAGAAGTCCGAGGGTACTCAGGTGGATATGGTAACTGTTCGCACGGTAATCCAGGGATTGTGCAGGTGATTTGACGGGAAGCGGTCATTATCTGAAGATATTTTACTATGCGAGATCTCCTGGTCGGTCCATCGGCAATATTCTACAACGGTCATATTGCCGATGGGCGGATAGAAGGGAAGTAACCGTTTGTGCGAATATCCTGGTCAGAACATCGGCAGATCTTTGTAACGGTATTGTTGCCGATGTGCGACTAAAAAAAATGCCCGTTTAGGAGGTTGGGGATTTCAAGGAATCTGCGGAGGAGTAGGATCAGAGTTGTTCAGATTGAGGTTGTCGGTTACCAGATTAGGAGCATTAATTGCGGGAAAAGGCATCATTACTGCAGAGAATTTCGGAGCATTAATAGTTTTATACTCCGAAATTGGGGGGCATGTGTTGACACCGTTTTTGGGCACGTGTCTAGGATGGCAGGATAAGGTGGCGGTACGATGTTTACAAAGTGGGTTGCCGATGAGGATGGTTGCCGATGAGGGAGAAGTTGAATGTGACTAAGTCCACAGGCAGTAATATGATGCCGATGGCTAGATAAGGAAGTCTGCCGATGACTATGGCAAAGGGTCTGCCGATGATGCAAAGAGGGAGTCCGGAAGCTGCCGGTCGTTATGTGGAGGAGTTTCGGTTTGTCACGAGGGATAGTTTTGTTATTACTTTAATTATTTGCGTCGTTTTGTATGCGGATTCCGTGTAATTTGGAATTCGAATTCTAATCGTGTCTGGTTGTAGCTCTTTGAGCAGGGTATAAATATAGACCCTAGGGCCTTGTAAGAAAAAATCAATCAAGAAATCAAACACACGTTTTTACTCATATTCCAGTATTTACTTTTCGACGACTTCGTCATACCTTTTCCTTTTGTTACGAGTTCTTAGGAATTTGTCGACTTGAGCTCGGCGTATTCTCAAGTTCCGCGTGAGTACCTCTTAGCCGTGACATCCGGGCGCATCGCTGTTGTCAGGACTAAAGTATTCGAGTTATCACCTTTGCCGATAGCAAGGTCAAATCGGCTGGCACGCCTTAACGTTTGAATCGGGTATTAGCCCTTTGTGTTTGCAGACCAGTTTTGCATCAACAGATACGAATGAATGTGATGCTCCAGAATCAAATAATACTGTTGCAAGTACTGAATCGACTAAGAACTCACCAAGTACCACTCCTGAAGCAGTCTGAGCATCCTAAGCATGAATATGGTTGACACGGGCTCTACCATAGGATTGTTGAGGTTGCTTCATCATCTGGCTATTATTGTTGGTGTTGCTATTGTTGCGAGGGAAACCACGGTTGACTCCAGACACTGCAGGTCTTGGTCCATTAACGGTGTGGGACTGAGTGGACACTGCTGGTGGGTTGTTCTTGTAGGGACAATTGGCGATGTAGTGTCCAGTCTCATGGCAATTAAAGCAAGTCCTAACATTGTTTGTGACTTGACCAGTGCTGTTTTGTTGAGTCTTGCCATAAGTTTGATTCTGATAGGTTGTCTTAGGCTGATATGATGACTGCATTTGGTTATTGGAGACACTAGCAGGAGAGCGAAACTGCATTGGGGCTTGAGTCCGCTCGCTTGGTTGGCTAAAGGTTTTTTCAGCCTTTGGGATCTAGCACCATCTTGAACCTTGCGCTCTAGAAACTTGCGCTTGTTCTCTTTCCTTTCTTCAGTCTTGGCCACATCAGTCAGAATGGTCATGTTCATCAAAGTGTTGAAGTCTGGATAGATCTGTGGAGTCATGAGGGTTCTGAGCTCACATGTCAATCCTTCTATGAACTTTGTCTGTTTCTTGGCATCAGTGTTGACCAATTCTGGGGCATAGCGAGACAACTCAGTGAATTGGAAGATGTATTCACTCAGAGTTTTATTTCCTTGCTTCAAGTTGCGAAATTCATCAGCCTTCAGCTTCATGATCCCATCGGGAATGTGGTACCGGTGGAATTCGTCCACAAATTCTTCCCATGTGATCGTGTTGGCATTGTCCACAGCTCCACTATAGGCTTCCCACCAAGAAAGGGCAATTCCTGTCAGCTGATGAGATGCTAGCAGAACTCTATCCCTTCCATCGCAGTGGATTGTGTCCAACTTCCTTTCAATCACCTTAGGCCAATCATCTGCTTCCATGGGGTTGTCAGATCCAGTAAAGGTGGGTGGCTTAAGCCTCATGAACTCAGTCATCTTGTCTTGGACTCTGGCTCCACGGTTGTTCCTGGGGCGGTTCATGCCTTGAGCCAAGGTCTCCAGAAGGCGAGTCTGAGTTGCCATGACTTGTGCTAAGTCAATTGCTGGTGGAGGGGGCAAGTTATCTCCTTCATTATGGTTCCTAGTCTGACTCACTTCATCTTCATGAATACCATCAACATTTGCATTGGCTTGACTTCCATTTGGATTTTGGCTTTGTCTACTAGCTGCACGACCACTTGGTTGAGAGCGGGTAGCTGGTTTGGGAGGCATCTGTTGGTTAAGATGAGAAAGCATTAGATAAGGGTTAGATCTATTGAGTGATGTTGTTCTTTTTTTGTTAAGGCGTTATATTTTAAAAAGGTGCAAGTTTTAAGACTTGCTATCCCGTAAGGGAACAACATAGAGCACTCAATTATTTAGCACAACCAACAAGCACAAATATATATTTTGAATAAGAGGGCGGTTTACAACATATTAATGGAGGAAATAAGCTTACTACAACACGGTTCATCTACTTTGGGGTTAAACAAAAGTGAAGTAACTTCACTTCCCCAAAACAAAAAGGAGGAACTAGGTGATACTAATCTTCAACTTCTTCGGACGGAACGGCTTCATTCCCTTGGTGTTGAGGTGGATCATGCTTCTGGCATCTGTGGTTCTTCTTTTGGACTAAGAGGTGGGTCACCGTCTTCTTTTGGTGGTGGCTGGTGAGGAGGGTGAAGGGTCGAGATGGCGGACTAGAGGGGGGTGAATAGTCCTTTCTAAAACTTATTGCGCCGGCTAACCGAAACAAAAGCGGAATTAAAACTATCGGTCTAGCCAAGACTGCACCCCTCTATCTAAGTTCTCTAGCACCTTGAAAAGATCCTAAACAAGCAAGCAAGGTGCTACCTTAGCAAGAGCTCACCTAACCAATTCTAGGAGCAAGGTCACACAAACCTATGCAACTAGTACTTTGCAAACCGGGGAGCTCCTACACAACTAGTAAGCAAAAGCACAAAGCTCCTAAGCTCACTAGCAATGCTCAATAACAAGGCAACCAATGCCAAATTAGAGAGCGCAAAATACTTAGCTACACAAACTAAGCAATGTGACTAACAAGGTTACACAAACCAAATTAGTCACGCAAGGGGAACTACTTCTAGCTACACAAGCAAGAAGGTAACTAGCAAGCTACACAAGCTAACTAATTACAAGAGCAACTACACAAGCACAAGTATATGAACATAAGAACAAGCTTGTGTTAGGGACTTGCAAACCAACGGGAAGAACAATGTTGACACGATGATTTTCTCCCGAGGTTCACTTGGTTGCCACCAAGATACGTCCCCGTTGAGACAAGCTCTAAGGTTGTCGCCGGTCCTCTTGCTAGTGGTGACCCGCAAGTCACACTCTCCCACGTGGAGTGCTTACCACAAGCTCTAGCACTTGACCCGGCCGGACCACTTGTCGCTCTTCACGTCTCGCTCAACTAGAGTTGCTCTTCGCGATCCCCGCGGGGTGAGCACCGTACCCCTCACAATCTCTTCTCCGGAGCACCGCACAATCTCCTTGCGTGCTTCGACGGAGTCACAAGCCACCAAGCCGTCTAGGAGGTGGCAACCTCCAAGAGTAACAAGCACCACCGGCTTGCAACACGAATACCTAGTGCCACTCGATGCAATCTCTCAATGCAACGCACTAGAATCGCTCACTCACACAATCGAATGATCACTATCAAGCATATGTGAGTTAGAGGCTTCACTAGCACTGTCCAAGCATGGACACTAAGTCCCAAGGGTGCTCAGCACCGGCCAAGGCCGGCCACCACTTCTATTTATAGCCCCAAGGGCTAAACTAGCCGTTGCCCCTTCACTGGGCAAAACACGTGAGCACCGGACGCTCACAGGGAGCCACCGGACGCTCAACACCCAGCGTCCGGTGCTCAGCTAACCGCCATGTGTCACTAGCCGTTTGAAGTCGACCGTTGCCGCCAACGGCTACTGCGCACGCGCGCCTGCACAGCACCACCGGACGATGGGCACCGGACGGTCCGGTGCTCACCGGACTCATGCGCAGAGAGTTTGTCAAACTCGCGACCTCACCGGACGCTAGGCACCGGACGGTCCGGTGCTCACCGGACTCGTGCGCAGAGAGGGTCGCCAAACAGCCCGCACACCGGACGCTGAGCACCGGACTCACTCTGGTGCGTCCGGTGCACTCTGCTGCACCCGACAGCACACCGGACGCTAAAGGCCAGCGTCCGGTGCCTCCGCGCTGAGCGTCCGATGAGTGTTTCCAACTGAGAAACACTCCCGCGACTTCTCCAAAAATTCCCACCGGCGCAATAGAAAATATGCACTTAATTTTCTCAAAAAGCGCCGAATCCCGCCTCGCAAGCTCGGCGGAAGGGAGAGAGAAACCCACACCTCTCTCAACCCTAGGAACACCACCTCCTTTGTAAAGTGTGCCAACACCAACAAGTGTACACCACCATGTGCATGTGTGTTAGCATTTTCACAAACATTTTCCCAAAGGAGTTAGCCTCTCAAACTTGCCACGCCACTCGATCCTAACACGTATGCAAAGTTAGATCGCTCAAGTGGCACTAGATGACCGATATGCAAACAAGTTTGCCCCTTTTGATAGTACGGCCATCTATCCTAAATCCGGTCATGAACTTCTCTACACACCTATGACCGGTGAAATGGAAATGCCCTAGGTTATACCTTTGCCTTGCGCTTTCCATTCCATCTCCTCCAATGTTGATGCAACACATGCACCAACCAATCACCAAATGATATGATCCACTTCATATCATCACATGACCGTATTGGTTCATCGATCTTGACCTCACTTGCTCTTCACCGTTGCCTCGGTCCATCGGCGCCAAGTCTTGCTCAAGCTTCACCGTCACACGCGGTCCCTCGCTTCAAAGCCTCCGACTTGCCCTTCACTCTTGCAACCAGTCCATCGAGCCAAGCCTCATCTTGATCTTCTCCACCTTGGTCACATGACTCCATGTCATGTCTCATATGCAATGAGCTCCTCCATCATCACCTGTGGACTAATTTCCTGTGTATCTCACATAAACACTATTAGTCCACCTAAGTTGTCACTCAATTACCAAAACTAAACAAGGACCTTTCAGAGGGGAAATCCTTCTTCCTTAGTGGACTCCAAGTCTAAAGCTTCATGAGAGGTTTCTGTGGGTGGGGGAGCTGATGGCCCTTCTATGTCCATCTTTCTTTTGGTTTTTAGGGACATGATTGGGATTCCTTTTAGGACTATGGGCTCTTGGTCTTCTACTGCTAACATTCTTCTTTTGATCCTGGTGATAACGTAGGCAGCATGGCGGTCTTCAGCTGCCTTCAAGACTTTAGCAATGGCAGTTTCACGACTCTCGGCTGCAGCTGCTTGGGCCTGAGCTTCCGCAAGCTGCACATGGAGCTTTCTAACTATGATCTCGGCTTCCTCCGCACGATGGATGCACTTCCTTAACTCTGAGGCCTGCTCATCATATTGCTTATCTAGAGCAAGAAGGTATGTGGTCATGAATACCACAGTTGGGTCATCTTCAAGTGAGTAACATCATTGCAAGAGCTCCATGCGGGTCCTCCAAACTGGTCGGTCTTTTTCGTCGGGTGGAAAGAACCTCATGGGTGTACGGGTGATGGGCTTCTCGTAGATCTGGCATAGGTACCTCAAGCCTTTGCGGGCGACGGCTTGATATGTATCTGCAAACCGAAACCCGGTCGCAGTCATGCTCCAAGCTTCAGCTATATTAGGGAAGTCCTCACTTTTCCCAATATAGACGGTAACTTCACACCGCTCAGTCTCATGCTCTTCATATTCTCTACCTTCATATTCTGGACGATCCTTGATTCCAAGTTTCTCCATGGTAGCATACAAGAGCTTGGGAAAGCCTTCTACACTTAGACAGTAACTGCTGGTCCAAACTCCTTCTGCCATCTGAGAGACATAGATGAGACTAAATATTTTTTTCAAATAGAGGGAAGAGGGTAAGAACTTTTGTAAATTACGTTTATTTAGTAAAATACTGGTCCAGAAAAGCCTAAGGTCGCGTCCTACAGCCAACTACAGCTCTGATACCACCTGAAGCGCCCCTAGTAAACCAGGAACTCAAATGTGATACAATACTAGTCCCACGAGGCTAGTAACACATTTATTACATCAGATAAGTTTCAGCGCAGTAGTCTCGGTAAGCGTGGACAAGGAAGGCATGCTATAATAATAAGACACCAAAATACAACATAGGTCCAAAGGACCCAGAAACAAACGATATCACAATCGCGAACATCTGACGAGTCCCAATGCGACAGGCTTAGTTGGGTGCAGACACGACCTTACTCGAACGCCACTTCAGGATCGAAGTCCGGATCTTCCTCTGTTTAATAAAGCAAGGGTGAGTACAAAGTACTCAGCAAATCCAACCTTACCCTACGGAAGGGGATAACAATATATATGCATATGGATAAATCAAGGTTGAGGCTTAGTTTTATTTGCATAAAGCTATCATTTTACACATGCAAGGTTTCATTTCACAAATACTGTTGTAAAAGACCTCTTTTTCCACATATGATAGTATTTCTAAAAATGGGGGTTTGATCACAATTTTAAGTGTTGTTGAACCCTTGTTCCCACAACACAATGGCAGTCAACCATTTATTTCCAAAATCACACTCTCTCACATGTTTTCACTCATCCCAACCAATCTAGTTGTTGAAACCAAACCATAACCCGTCCGAGACCGCGGACACGGCTATCCAGATAGATTTACACTCTGCAGAGGTTGTACACTTTTCTCACAAGTAGGATACCATAACTTACACCGTCGTGCAAGCACAGATCCATCAAAGTCATTACCCTCCATAGCTAAGTAATGGCGCTCACCACGGGAACACTAAGGCCACATCTCATGATACCACAATAATTCACAAAGCTCTTTTCATATATTTCCACAATTTCACATACATCACTTAGTGTCCCGTTGCACACCTGCCTCCAGGTGATTGCCATACTAACTAGAGGGATTTAGACTAAGCCTTTCCCATGCAAAGCGAGTGGTTGTACGATAAATGAGTTAGGCAAGATGAATCATCAACTCAGTCCTTAATCGAGACAAGGCGGATATCTTCACGCTTAACCCCGCAAGGTATAAGCCACAACACCAGGGCATCTCCAAAAGAGATCCCATCCGCCCCATCTCCATAGTAATCACATCTATAACTTGTTCATTAACCCTTTCACAATACCCACAATTTATTTTCACCACTCACACCTTTTACTTTTAAAATCATTATATTTGAGAAAATATAGCGATGGGTATCCAGTATGAGTAACAAGTCCTAAGCATACTAAATAATAATATTTCTGTCATAGCATATTATTTGTTTCTAGGTTCGAACAAGACAATTACCGGGTAATATCAATTCAAGGATGGCTATTCAACAGGTTTTAACTAAGCAGCAAAAAATACTTCGTACATATATCGTACATGCAATATTTAAAACGGCTTCTACGGGTTGTGTTTAAAAATAGGATCAATATGCATCAAAGGGGATCGGTTGGACTTGCCTCCGTCGGCGTCCTCGGCAAACTCCTCCTGACAGTCCGGGTCCTCGGCGTCAAACTCTCGGTACTCGTCTCCAACGTTCTCGTTTTCCGGCTCGTTCACTCCGTCAGCTAAAATACGCGACGACCGACACAAACAACAAGCACAGATAAATAATCACATAAATTCAAATAAGTTCTAAAAATCATGAAATTAATATGAGAGGTAGATCATGATTTTAGATGAATTTAGGAAAAAAAATTATTAAAATCAGAGTTAGCATATGGTATTTGTGAAATAGCCGGACTTTAATCATACGAAAAAGGCTAACGATGATTAAGGAATGGATGCTTCACGAGATGATTTTTGGCTGGTAGTGCATGGTGCATGCATGTACTATTTGGAGTTAATGCTTATGGCCCACGCATGCATGGTTAGAGAGAAATTAGCAGGGGTCATTAGAGCTCTTCTGTATGTCATGGTTCTATTCGTGGAGTTCTTGGCAGTGAATCGGTACAGACAAATACAAGAAAAAATACAGGAAAATACTACAGAATGACAGAGAAGAGCAAGGAGATGCTCATGAGCTGCTCACCTCGTCTTGCGACGACAGTCGAGCTCGGCTTGTGCGTATGGCCGTATACGGTATACGCGAAGTGAGAGTGAGTGAGCGAGTGAGTGAACGTGCTTTTCGGGTGGTGAGAGTGAGCATCCGAGGCTGGTTTTTTATAGGCCAAAGCGCTCAGCTGCGTGCCATTAAAAATGCTACTGTAGCGCATGGTCGGTGCCTAATTTGCATGCACGATGCATGCAAATGGACGGTGCCTAATCACCGTGTCCTTGCATGCAGGTGCATGCAAATGGACGGTGGCATGTCCTGCATGCATGCATGAGATATATATTCGTGTAGGTGCACTGCTATGTTTTCTTGCATGTAAGCTTGCTGGTACTCGCTGTTATTTGTGCGCGAAAAATATAAATGGATTAGATGGAGATACTAGAGTTCAAATTATTTTATAGTTTTTGAAATATATTTTGAAAATAATTTTTAATGCGAGTGATTTTTTGAATGTGAATTTTTGGGATGTTACATGATCGGTCAAGTAAAATTTTAGATTTAACTAATATAGTACTTTCGTTTGTATTTGATAATTATTAGAGTATCTCCAACGGTTTTGTAATTTTTGTTTTGCAAAACAAGCAGTTTGCTAAGTCTTAAATCAATATGCCAAGTCACAAAATTGAGTGTCTTCAATGGTTTTGGCAAAATTGAGTTGGCAAAACCAAATGGTGGACTCGGTCGTTATTTTTTCACGCGCTTTTTCTCTTCGCGCTGTCCACTCCGTTGGCGGTGTGTGTGGAGATGTTTCTGTCACGAGGCGGATGGCGGCACGTGCTGACTTTGTGTCACGATCGGGACGGCGACGCGTGTGGAGGGGTTTCTTCGCGAGGCGGACGGCAGCGCGTGGTGAGACTTTGTGTCGCGAAGAGGAGTCGGAGGCCGATCGGGACTTTGTGTCGCGATATGTTGTGATGGAAGTTTCCCCTATATGGCGCGAAGAGGAGTCGGAGACGCGCGGGAGACCGGAAACCGCGCAGGAGGAGATATCGATCGGCCTTTGCCAAGTCGTCCAGAGTTTGGCAAAAATGCCAAGTTTCCTCCCTCATTTGCCAACTTTGCCAAAATGCAAAACTCAAATGCAAAACCATTGGATACCTTAATTTGAGCTTTTTGGTAAATTAGTCAAATGCAAACTTCAATTGCAAAACCGTTGGAGATGCTCTTATTTAACTATGGACTAACTAGCCTTAAAAGATTCGTTTTGTAAATTACAAATAAATTATACAATTAGTTATTTTTTATCTATATTTAATGCTTCATACATGTACCGCAAAAATTAATATGACGCAGAATCTTAAAAAAATGAGAACTAAACAAAGCCTAATGTCCACTGGCACAATCCCTTCCAAAACATGTACGAAGTGGCAATCATAATTATAGACTTCTTTAAATATCAACTGTTTTATGGCTGCAATTATATCATACCCAAAGCAAGTAAAAAAACAAGTAGGCAGCAGCCACACAAGCAAATTCATGTTTGATTAAATCATTCCTTTATTTTTTTTAAAAAAATCTCTTCTTGCTTGACAATCAATTGCATCTATTTTGCTTAAAAAAATTCCCTTTTTTCTTCACAATATTTCAAAGCGAGGCATCCACTCTTCCACGTTTGCTCATTCCGTTTATGTTCTTTTGTATGAATCAATTCACTATTCTATTTTGTATATGAATCTTGCTTCATTTTGTTAGTGCTAGCTTCCATGTTGGTTCATCCTCGATGCATGTGTGGATTATTGTGTTTGCTCATATGACTTGTGTGAGACTAACAAATTTCAACTATTATTTTTCTTTTGTATGGTTAATTGCATAGTATGTCATTCCTGACATCGTACAGCTCTATAAATTCCATTTTAATTTTAAGGTTCATCTTTAATGCATATGTGGATTGTGAGACTAATAAATTTTAGCCATTGTTTTCCTTTTATATGGTTAATTATATGTCCTTCCCGATATTTTATAGCTCTATAAATTCTATTTTAATGTTTATTTAGTGAAACCATTTTTCTACTACTAAAAATGTTTGAACGATCAAATTGAGCGATTTCAACTAAGATGGATGGCTACGTAGCCATGGAGGCGCGGAAGTGTGTAATGTATATGTGGAATCCTTGATGTTGAACACACAATTTTCGCTAGAGTGATCGTGAAGAAGATTATCGACGCGTGCAATCGATATAGGCTTAACAGTAGGTAGAGCTCGGCAAGTGAGGGTGGATCTCAAACATTATACAATACTCCTTTCATTCCTAAATACTTGTGCTTATGCTTCCCGAGGAAACAACTTTAATTAAATATATATTTAAAAATATTAATATTTATGGTACGTAATTAGTATTGTTAGATAGATCTTTGAATCTAGTTTTTTTAATAAATTATTTGAAGATACAAATGTTGCACATATTTTTTATAAATAGAGTCAAATTTGTGTCACACACACAACAACGACAGTTAAATAGGGACGAAGGGAGTATGTCGCAAGACTAACGGGGCAGAGCAGCCATCGGCGCGAAGGGCACTCCTCACACCAGTCTAAGGTGAGCTATTAAGTATGAGGCGGTGATCTACAACCACCGATATGGGGAGGACTAGGCACAACAGAGGACTAGATGGCAATGAGACAAGGGAGAGCCATGATTGTAGACGCAAATAACACAGAGCAGGACCAACAGAGAGAGTCACGACTTTAAGAGTGAACAGTGGCAAAGACATAGAGTAATTTGTCAACATGAGATGAGCGGGATCGATCATGTACGACTGAAGCGATAGGATAAGAGACAAAAGAAGAGTGATTAATTAAAAAATATTAACATACATGCACAATGTGATATCATTTTTTGTTAGGTAAGTTATTTATACTATTTAGTATATCATATGTGGCTACTTTTCTAAAGAGCAAGCTATTTATATTGTTGTGGATGCCCTAAATCGTTTTTTACATTTGACACTACTGACAATATACTCAATTTTAGTTACACATGGAAAATATAATACAAGAATATCTTTACCATACAAGAATATCTATACCTAAAATATCTTAGCTTTTGCTACGAAACATAATAAACATGTCTAATGTATACTCATTATTTATCTAAAAAGTTCCAAAAATATGCATCGATACACATGATGCTCCTTTGGATATAGCTGATGCTCAGATTTGTTAACAAAAATATGAGATGACACACTTAACATGTAGATCCTTTCTTCTCTCTCTTTGGTCGATTCTTCCTACTCATCTCGATCTATTCGCAGAGGGCGGCTGCCTCTCCTCCCCTCGCGGCCAGTCTCACTCTAATGTTGCACAGGGTGCTCGCCTAGCACGCTTATATGCTAGTCGGAGGGCACTGTTGCCTAAGGGGGTAGACGGAGAATAGACAGTGTGCCCCAGATCCAAGGCCGTGTTTCTTGAGAAGGGATGATATGTAGCGGCAGAGGTGACACACGCGCCTGTAAGAGGCTGGCGGCAGGTTCGACAAGAAGAAAAGACACACTATGGGTGCAACTGGAGGCAGCAGGCGGATGGTGGGAGGAGGACGGGTAGAGACGACGGACACGAGGTTGTATAGACAACAATCATAGCTTGAAGGAGATAGAGACAGCGTCGTCAGGTGAGAGGTATGACATGTACTGTAAGAGATCGATAAATAAGGTTAGATGGAGTGTTGATTTATGTTAGTAAGGATAACATGCAATAGTTAAGGCGGACTAGACATTTTTTAATATTTCTATTTTTATATAACTTTAAATCTATACTTTCTTGTTTTTATTTATTCATTAAAATAATAATGTATGTAGATATATAGGACACTAGAGAATGTCTAGGCGTGTACCTATGAATTTCGCCTAATATTTTTTTAGGATTAATTGGATACATACTATTTAGATTATCATGGTTCGGAAAGATATACCATTACTGTGGATGATATCAAAAACATGTCAATATAATTTCACATATCTACAAATTATATCACTGCATTTATCATAATTTCTAAATTAAATTAGCTTCGAGTCTATTTATTTGTCCGAAAAATTATGACTAAAAAATTAATTTATGGTAAAAGAAAAACACAACCGATTAATTCGGCAAATAAGCTTTCTCATCATCTTCTTCTCTTTCCCACAGCGGCGGCACGCTGGCCGGCGTGTGCTGTCCCCGCGAGTTGGCCACAAGAAGCTGAAAGAGAGGTAAGGTGGACTAAATTGCCCTCGTCTCGCCCACCCGCCCCTTGGCCCACCGCCTGGACTCGTCTCGCCCGCGGCCGATCTCCTCCATCCGCTCGCCGCGCCGCAACCCGGAGAGGAGACTGCGCTCGGTCCAGCACCACCTGGGGCCCAGCATCCTCGCGACCATCTCCGGCACGGCGTCCGCCCTCTGCAGCCCCGGTGTCCCTGCGACCGTCGCTGCTGTCCTACTTCGTCACTGGGCACTTTGCCCGGCGACGAGCACCACCAGGACACTAGGTATTCCCTCCCCTTGGTCCTCCCTTCCTGCTGTGCGAAACCGTGCGCCCAAACCTTAAACCTAATTCATAGGTAAAAAAATCGTGCGCCCAAACCCTAACATACTATTTGTAATCCGATCTGAATCTAATTACAGGTGTATATGCATGTATATGCCTACTAACTTCGATTGCTTTGCAAAAATTATTGGGTGTACATTTGTACACTCATGTCCTTTACTGGGTCCGCCCCTGCTTGTTCATAGGCGCATAAGCATTTGGGTTGTCTGTAGGGAGGTCTATGGCACCTGATCCGCGTATTTATTGTCTTCCTCCTGTGCAGGATGGCTGACGATGCTTCTCACGGGGCCAGCAGCTCGACTGTGAAACCTGCTGATGATCCAGAGTCTACCATCGAGATCAACATCAAGACCCTGGATTCACAAGTCCACAAACTTCGCGTGGAGAAGAATGTGAGAATTTTCCTGCCTCCTTGGCATTTTTGGCGTGTGTCTATCTGCTTATTTGTTGCTGAACTCTGTGTGGAGTGCTAGAAACTCTATCCATGGCTCTGTGTTGATTTGTGACCCTTTTTGTTAGCATTAGCCGTTAGGTGTGCAAATGTTAATATGTGCGTTATGCAATGCTTTGGGAGAGCTAAGTGCTAACCGCCTCATTTTTAGGCACCTGTTTCCGTTCTAAAAGAGAAGGTTGTTGAAGCGACTGGGGTTCCATTGGATCAGCAGCGCTTGATTTTTAGAGGAAGAGTCTTGAAGGATGATCACCTCCTATCAGAATACCGTATCCTTTCTGTTTCTGCATCTTGTGTCATGGTTATGAACTGTATACTTGATCCATCTCCATGTTTGTTTCACCTATCATTTTGGTGAGTCATACTGGGAAATAATACTCCCTCCAGCCAAGTTTGAGAGACGCATGAGGTCTGAAAAAGTATCCAAGATTTATGGGCGCATGAGCTGTTGGACGCAGTTTTCTCTAGGGCTGACACACTCATCTTGTCGTTTCTTGCACAGAGTAATAAATGCATACGATACTTGGCATACTTCCTAACTGTGCTTGCTCTAGTTTCTCACGGTTAGGACATGTGGCAAGCAGTGGGGAAACGGAAAGATCTTTTCTGCTGAGAGTTAACAGATTAAGGGGAGTTATAAGGATGTGTGGTGACTGGTAAGCAGTGGGGAAACGGAAAGATCTTTTCTGCTGAGAGTTAATGGATTAAGGGGAGTTATAAGGATGTGTGGTGACTGGTAAGCAGTGGGGAAACGGAAAGATCTTTTCTGCTGAGAGTTAATGGATTAAGGGGAGTTATAAGGATGTGTGGTGACTGGTAAGCAGTGGGGAAACGGAAAGATCTTTTCTGCTGAGAGTTAATGGATTAAGGGGATTAGGGGAGTTATTAAGGATGTGTGGCAAGCAGCGGGAAACATAAAGATCTTTTCTGCTGACAGTTAACGGATTAACGGGAGTTATTAAGGATCCCTTGGTCTCGGTTGAAATTACTTATATGCTTGTGCAACTTGGATGGAGGGAGTATTTGATTGCCTATTCCTTGTTAGCTTTTTTGCACCTATTTACTTAGTTATGTTCTGTGTTCAGTTAGTAATGGCATAATTTGTTTTTCTGCACTGTAGGGACTAAGGTTATGGCAATTTGATGACTTTGAGAAACAGAATATTTTCTTTTAAGTTGGTCCATAGGTTGGTTTTAATGCCTCTCTAAGGGGACAATCAGTTAATGTTACAGTGTCACATGCAACCATTTACATTCTGTGGCTGTGCTAGATTAATGGTTTCCATCAGTAGGTGTCTGGATATGCCATTTTCCAAAGGAACTTACCGTCACATTAATTTCTATTCAGAATTTTCATTTTTTTGTATTTTTCCATTTCCCCACCTGTATGCTTTTGAAATGCATTGTTGTGTCATTTACCTTCCCAATGTGTTTGTTTCTCTCCATCCAAATTCTGTCACCTGTATCCTTAACAACCACAAGATTTGGAGGATGGATATACATTGCATCTGGTTGCTCGGCGTGCAGCAGAGGGCCAGAATTCTTCTGGGGCTCCTGAAGGAAATACACATGCTAATGGTAAGTCATACTGTTGTTTTTGTGACAACTGGCAACATGATCTATCCTGAACCACCAAGTGTATCTGTATATGCTTCCATGATTTGTTGCCTACTTGACGCCTTATTCCGCATAGCTATCATCGGAAAATTAAATAGACTTTGTTGTTTCAGCCTAAGGGCTGCGAAAATTTGCTAGTTAAGTATAAGTAGTGTTAAAATAGTGAGTGCCTAGGTTGGTGCTAAATCTAATTGATCCTAAATTCCTAACATGTGCTTAGGTTATTAGTTATTACTCGAAGACATGGGCCTGAAAAAGGATTTTATACTTTTCTTTTCTGTGCAGTAAACGTTACTGGAAATGAAGGATTGTTGGATGATATTTCCAGGGTATGCTTCTCTCATTGTTGATATTTCTCCATGAAGTTATCTGATCGCATGGCTCTAGACTATTTTGACATCTTTATACCTTTTTTTACAAAAATATTTTTTGAAATCATCTTTGAAGAAACTACATATGTGACATGTCAAGGGGTTTGTGCTTTGTTCCACCAGACTTCTAATGTTTTGTACGTTGTTGACATAAATACCAATTAATTGAGTACTCAATCCATCCCAAATTATAAGACGTTTGACTTTTTAACACAAGTTTGACCACTCGTCTTATTCAAAAATTTGTGCAAAAATATCACTTCTTTTGCCGTGGCTTCGTTTAGCAATAAAACTTTTTCAAGAATGACTTAAATTTGACTATGTTTGCACATATTTTTTGAATAAGATGAGTTGTCAAGCTTGGGTTCAAAAAAGTCAAACGCCTTATAATTTGGGATGGAGTAGAGAATTAGGAGAACCTCACGCCCAATTAGGGAGGGGGGGGGGTGACTTTCATATATATAGTCAAGGTACAACTTGGGGTACAAGTAACATGATATACATGTGTTAGACTATACATATCTCTAATACATATGGTACATGCCATCTAAGTCTTCTACTATTTGCAGAGTGTTCGGGATCTTCTGGGTTCCTTAGGTGTTGCAATGTCTGGTGGTGTCACTAACACTGCATTTTCGGTAACATGGCAGTTCTTCTCAAGATCTAGAGGGGGTACCTGAGACCTAAGAATTAATTGTTTTATGTATGCTTTATCAGGTTCCTTTGACTACCGCGCCAGAAGGACCCAATAATGTGCCCGGAAGAACTCAGCCAATGAACCCAGCGCAACCAGGATTCTCAGTTCTAAATCATCAAATACAAGTAACACAACTTCAGCCGCCAGGAGCTATTCCTCGCAACATGGTAGATATTTTGTGCCTTTTTGTTTCTCCTCATGTATTTCAGTTTGTACAGCATTATCTTAACTTTAACCAATGGTAACAGATTATTCCAGATTCTTTGACAACTCTTTCGGAGTACATGGATCGCATTGACCAAGTACTACAGAATAATGGTACCATTTTTTTGTCTTATAGTTGGTTCATCCATTGCTTGGAACCAAAGATTTTTATATTCATTGTATGCTATAAATGAAGGTGCTCCACCATCCAGGGATTCAGAAAGCCAGCAACAACCGACAGTGGATGATGCTAATGTCAACCCAAGATACCCAAGTCCTGATGTTTTGGCTTCAGTTATTGAGAGAGCCCAACAACTTCTTGGCGGCAGTGCAGCTTCTGCTCTTTCGGTATGTTACTTATCTTCTGTGGTTATGGTCTGTACCATTTACCCCTGACTGTTTGAGAGTGATATCTTGTTCATAAAAAATGTGTGCCTCCCTGGTTATGTTCTGCTAAATTTTCCACTTATGTTCTGGTGGTCACTGTAAACACATTTAGTACCATGTTCATGTCATTATGGGTTGTCATCTTTTGTGCAATTCTGTGAGAATCTAGATAAGATAAGCTGAAGGATTAGTGAATCCTTGACCACCCTTAAACAGCAACCCTGGTGTATAGTCAGGGCATAAACTATGTTCTGGCTCCAAGGTGAAATTATCAATCCTCAAGCAACTTTTATAATATATAACATCAGCTCACTGTTTATTATTGTTTATAATGCCTGCATGATTTCCTGACTCCTGAGTAGGCCTAAACCATTTTTTACATGTTGGTTTTTTCCCCTTCGTGGATGCAAAGTTGCTGTTGAGCTGCATGGTTCAGTTTTTAACACACTTCTCAATACTCTGGATTTATGAGCCAATAGATGCAAACTTTTCTTTGGATGTCTTCATTCAAGTTGTTATTTGAGGAACTCCTGAATTTATGGATGCAGAATTTTCATTGAAAACATCTGTGACTTTTATGTACCTAATAATTTTCTGTTTCAGCACATTGCACAACGTATTCGGCAAGATGGTGAGACTGCGGATGCATCTCTTCGTCGTGAGATCCAGACTGAATCTGTTCAGCTAGGAATTTCGATGCAACATTTGGGTGCTATGTTTTTTGAGCTTGGTCGGACGATGATGATGCTCCGCACAGGGCGATCTCCTGTATGCATAATTTGTTTTTCCTTCATGTTATGTAACTAACTTTGTACATGTCAGCATACTGAAATCTTTTAATCCTGCAGTCTGAGGCTTTTGTAAATTCTGGGCCTGCTGTTTATATAAACTCCACAGGACCAAACCCTATCATGGTTCAGGTGATAATTGCTACACCTTTTTCATGTTAATTTTGATAGTCAAGAGCGCCATAATCTCATCAACACATTTTCTCTGTGCAGCCATCTTATCAAAACACCCCTCCTTTTGGTGTCTCCAATATACCAGTTATGGGTGGAATTTCTGGTGCTTTTGGTATTGTTGATCCTTCTCGATCATCTGGTTTTGGTGATCCTTTTCGACGTATGAATGTCCCAAGTACCGGTAAGGTCACATTTCAATGCCTTTCAACTGCTGGTTCCCTCTTGTTACTTGTTAGGGTCTTGAACTGGAGGTCCTCTGAACAAATTGTCTCGTATTGGATCTTTAGATAGGCATAAATTGTTTATAAAATCCAATTGCGTCTTTCTGCTTCTATTTCTTACTTATACTAAGTTATTATAATTTGTTTGAGATGCCAGATGTTTACATCTCCTATTTGCTATTCTAATATCATGAATCGGATACCTCATAAACCTTGTGTGACTGTGTACTGGCATGATTGGACTAAAGTGTATACGATACTTACATTTGAAGTTAAAATTACTGTTAGGTGCAGTATCTTCAGATTTGACGTGTGCCATCAATGTACTTGCTAGATTAAATACTCTGTTCTCGTGTATCTTCTGGAATATCCTGGAGTTCATTTGCACACGGGAATTTATATTATTTTGCTAACTAGATCTTTGATTCTTCCACCTTTGTGTCTAGCTGGCTTCTCCTAACTAATAATTCTTTTCTCATTCCCTAACTTAGGTGCATCTGCAACAAGTGGTTCAGCTGCTGGTACTACCACCACTTCTGAAGGAGCTATCAACGGGAACCGCCAAGATGCGGCAAGAACTCAAGGAGGTAACCCACCAGGTCACCCGGCTGCAACACGTGGATTGCCAACCAGAACAGTTGTTGCTGCTGTTCCAGCACGGTCCTCAGTCGAGGCTCCAAACCATGTCTTTAGTGTTATCCTGCCTGTTCAAGTGAGGGGTCAAGTTGCAGTGCCTACTCAGTCCTCTCAAGGTTCTCAAACAGCAGTGGGCAATGGAGCTCAAGGAAATTCAACATCTGCTGTTCCACAAGCTTCTGTTGGTGGTGTTTCTGGTGTTCCTCCTATAGTGGCACAGGTAGCCAATGCATTGGCCACAAATGCACCAAGCCAGGTTTCTTTATCTACAGAAACTGCAGCAGATCAGGGATTTCACCCGACCACAGACAGCAGAGCAGTTCTGAATTCTTCAACACCAGCCACTACATCACTGCAGAATGATCCCTCAGGTTAGAATCACGGACAAACTTCACTTTAAAAAGTGCAACATCATGTGACTGAACCAGGTCTTTCGAATAGGGTGTTACGAGTTTCTTTGTAGACATCTTAACGATATCACCATTCCTGTTGTTAGGTATTTTGGGTTCCAGTTTGCCACCTCAAGACAGGAATACTTTAAATGTTCCCAGTCTTGACTGTATACAACAACATCCTCAATTTGGAGATACTTGTGCAGATACAGCTGACTTATCAGGAGACTCCACAGCCACCAATACTCATGATGTTCCTTCGAACACATCAATAGAAAATTCTGCGCTGAAGAATAAATCCTCGGATGAAGTAGGTTCACAGCTCACTGAGCCTTCTGCAAGTGGCAGTGCTGAACCATTAGGTCTTGGTGGAGGTCTGATTCCGAAGGTATTAATTAGTGACTTTTGACTGTTTATTAGTCTATCACGATTCTGTTGTTTGGTCTTCATTTTAGTGTTTAATTCTGTTTGTCAAGTTACATATTTGGAGTTTGTTGTACTTTACTATGGTTTGATTCTCAGTAAGTTACATGTTTGGAGTTCGCTCTATATTTCTATTGTTTAATTGCTTCTTTTAACAACACTTGTAGAAACGGAGCAGAGCAGTAAAACCATCTGGGAGCACAACTGATCCTGGTAGGGATTCATCATCAGTCAGCCAAAACCAAGATCCTATTTCAGTGGCCCAGCAGTTTCTGGAAGGTTTTGCTTCTCGGAATACTAATGCTAGCAGAAGCAATGCCCCTGCCTCTGGTCCTCCATCCTCTGTGCCACAGCCTACTGAAGTTCCTCTGAGAAGACAGGGTGGTGGACAACCTGATATTGGCAGCATGATATCTGGTATGCTCAACAACCCAGTTTTCAGCAACATATTGTCAAATGTCGCAACACAAGCAGGGGGTTCAAGTGCTGATTTGAGGGGCGTGATGGAAGGATTACAGAGCCCTGCTGTTGTAGATACAATAAGCAGTATTGTGCAGAATGTGGATGAGCAAGACCTTGGGGCCATGTTTGGTTCAGGCAGGGGGCAAGGTGGCCTGGATTTGTCAAGAATGTTGCAGCAAATGATGCCTGTTGTATCCCAGGCTCTTGGTGGCGCAGGGGGCCGTTCTGCTGGTGCAAATAGTAGACAATCTAGGTCATGGCCTCAGCGCATTGACAGTGGAGGAGGAAATGTACCAGCTAGCAGCAGTTCTCAGGTAAGCTATTCTGTGGAGCACTAATGGCTTGTGTTTGCATTTGTAATGTATATGCTGCCTGTGCTTTGTGTTTGGTTTAGAGAGCAAATACTATGAATGGTTTACATTATTCTGCGCCATATTGATGTTCATTGTTCTGCTCAGTTATGCAAACCCTCTTTGGTCAGTATTACTTTCCATGGATGCTTTTACATTATTGGATGTTAAGAGCCGAGAAAGGCTAATATGACACTATATGCTTCTTTAACTCTTCCTGTATGAATTTTAGTTAGACCTATCAAGCTGGTGTATTTCAGGTATCTGTATCTCACATTTTTGTATTCCATGGCCAGATTGATCTCCATCAAGCTCGTGAAAGCATTGAACAACATGAATCTCCAGAGAATATCTTCAGCTCTGTCCTTGAAACTGCTGCTCAGGCCTATGGTGAAGATGACAGCATTCAGGGAATGATCGAAGAGCTTGCCAGTGATCAAGAGCTTACCGATGTATGCTTCCCACACCGATTCTGTTGAACAATCAATGTATAATGACCCTGTCTTGATTTCTGATGTTAGTCTTCTAATGCTGACTTGCTGCTTTTTTTGTCAGGAATACTTGAAGTTTTTGGTGGAACAAGTTCGGCAGAGGGTACAGTCAGAGTCGCAGTCGACGAGCCAGCCTTGAAGGATCGGGCAGCAGGGTCGTGTAGCCAGCCATTCGCCGCAAATCTGCAATATTTATCGCTAACTTGGAAAAGACAGAACCCAAGACTTGTTTGGGCGTTTTCATGTTTTGGTGCCTGCTGTACATGTGGCGTTGTAATTTTCCGAGATATTGTATTTGCGGCGGCAGCATATTCCGTACTCTGGTTAAATCTGTTTTTGGCAATTTTTCTAGCGGTACATACAGCGAGTTTTAAATGTGCAGTGTACTGTTAAAACTGTTTTTGACAATTTTGCTAGCGGCCGAGTTTTAAAGGTGCAGTTGGTCTGAATTTTTGTGGATATATAATTGCCAACGCGTGTCTCTGGAGGTCCAGGCAAAGTTTGTTTCGCAGGTTGCCCCCTCTTCCTCGACAATTTTCAAAAGAGGAGTTTTGCACTGATTCATATCATAGTAGACTGAAGATAGTAATGTAGTAACAGGCCTAGAAATAGAAATTTTGTTCGTGACCGCAAAATCCAATCAAGAAGATTCTTCTTTTCTTACGCAGAAGTATATATACCCCCCAACCCCTCCCAGAAAACATGATATCTTAGGATTAAAAAAAATTCCCCCCAAAAAAAAGTTAGGCTGGGCCCCCTAAAAACATGATATTTTAGCTCTCGAAACTAAGGTTGAGCATATATCTACTTGATATTATGATCTGCATCTCTCGATGCATTCCTTTTAATCGCGTGGTACTTAGATGAACTGACGAACGAAAACGACGGGAATTCTAGGACCTGGCTCCACTCGCGAGCATGTTTTCTGGTGCTGACCAGGGCACCAAACGTTGTGAGAGTCAGAGCGAGAGGCAGCTCCTCGCAGTCTCTGCCGGCGATGTCCACCAGCTCCTCGCACTCCTCCACTCCCACTCCACAGCCAAACGCGTGCTACGAGAAGAGCTTCCACGAGTCCTCCTCGCTCGATCAGCCCCTCCAGCTCGTGCGGCGGGAGCGTGCGTGCCCATGATCTCGCCCACTCGCGTGCTCCGGCTCTTGAGACCACGACGACGGCGGCGGTCGAAGCCGTCGAGGACCCAGCCCCGCGCGCCCGCCCGCCGCCCCGGCCTTCGCCTCGATCGGCGCGGGACATGAAGGTCCGCCCGGTCAGCAGCTCGAGCTCCAGAATGTCGCGGTCGAACTCCACATCGTCGGAACCCTTGGACTCCGGCTATATTGAAATGGAGGGAGTAATAACACACAGTTTTGTCGTTAGGAGGCAGGCGACCACTCCAAGGCCCTTGTTTAGTTCCAAAAAATCTTTAGACATATGTATGAAGTATTAAATATAGATGAAAATAAAAACTAATTGCACAGTTTGGTCGAAATTGACGAGACGAATCTTTTGAGCCTAATTAGTCTATAATTGGATAATATTTGTTAAATACAAACGAAAGTGCTACTATTTCTATTTTGCAAAATTTTTTGGAAGTAAACGAGGCCCAAGTCCAAGGCAGGCAGATGATGGATCGACGAGTCCTGCGCCATACCTACGACGTGGACGACGGGGCAGTGAAGCCGGACAGGAAGGACAGCACCGGCCAATAGCAATGCCACTAGCTAGCGGGCCGTCAACAATGACCACAGGCAGCCGGTGCCCGGCCGATCGAGTGCAGGCCGGCCCGCGCCGTTTCGTCATCCCCGGCTGCTCTGGCAAGGCAGCAGGTGCTGAAGGGGCGGGGGTCGAGAATTGTTGTTGTTGACGCGGGGAGGCACAAGGTTTGGTTAATTTGATCGGATAGATTGATTGATACGCTTTTTTTTTCTTAAGACCTTATTTAGTTCGCAAAAAATTTCAAGATTTCTCGTCACATCGAATCTTTAGTCGCATGTATGGAGTATTAAATATAGACGAAAATAAAAACTAATTGCACAGTTTACCTGTAATTTGTGAGATGAATCTTTTGAGTCTAAATGTTTATCAAATAAAAACGAAAGTACTACAGTAGCCAAAAACTAAATTTTTTGCGAACTAAACAAGGTCTAAGTTTATCAGCCGAATATACTAAGTGTTTTTCTCTCATAACAAATCAGCTAACTTTCTACTGCATATTAGTATTTGTTTGATTTGATTGCTTGTTTTTCACGACTGCGACGTACGTCCCGATGCATGCATCTCATCTCACGTCTCAGCAGACCGACCAACGCCGGCCATCCCATAGCTCTCTCTCCCTCTCTCCTGCTTGTGCTTGGTGTGGTTCATGCATGCATGCACGTAACTAACTAGCTAAGCATTAGTTAAGCCGCGCCATCTCTGATCTCTGTGCTTTCTAGGTGGTCCAAAGCTAGGCATATTCTTTGGCTAGCTAGTTTAATCAGGGCCTTGTTTAGTTTACTCCGAAATTCAAAAACTTTTTAAGATTCCTCATCACATCAAATTTTGTGGCAGATGCATGAACCACTAAATATAAACGAAAACAAAAACTAATTGCACAGTTTGTCTGTAATTTACGAGACGAATCTTTTAAACCTAGTTAATCTATAGTTGGACAATAACTATCAAATACAAACGAAAGTGCTACAGTATTAAAATCTAAAATCTTTTCGCAACTAAATAAGACCCAGCTCCGACTTGTTAGGCCGCTGCCGCGCGCGCGCTAGCTTCACTCACAGTGACAATAATGGGATCGAGCATTGCAAGCTACTCCTTTGGTCCAAAAAAACCATAATTCTAATAATAAATTTGGACATGTTCAGATTTATTATTAGAATTGTATTTTTTTTGGGACGAGTTGAGTAGTATGTAATCTCTTGTAAAGTGAACCACCAGGCATGGAGGCACCCGTGCATGTGCAAGTGCTGAAGTGCATGCGCTACTAGGACATGCAACGACAAGCAGTCGAGTGTACGCACTGTACACTCCCATGATATACGACAAATTCTAGTGGCTATCAATGATAATTTGTAATCGTTCTCAAATAATTAATCTAAGAGGAATTCTATTGGTTATCAATAATAATTTACAAATAGCTAACTAGATGAGACATATAAATAAGAAAAAATAAACACTATTTGGAGTTATGTGACAGAGATATTTTTAGAAGATCGTGCTAAATTAGCTATTTGGAAATCGCTAGCTATTTAATCTTCCTCTTTGATAATAATCAATAAAAATGTTACTTTTTTATTATTTCTATACTTTATCTATCTAGCTATTTATAAATTATCATTAAAGATATTTTTATAGCCAATAAATTTCCTCGTAGACTAATTTAACTATCATTGAAGATACACTGAGAGTCCAAGCAAGGCAAGCTCAGCTGGATAGCTAATAAGGGCACTCCCAATGCTAGAAACTACATATAGTTTCTGTATCTATTAATTTTTATAGACACTATATATAGAAACTATGGTCCCAATGGATAGTTTTTATAGAATATTTTTATATCCAATCACATTCATTCTCTTTCCACTCTTAGCCAATCATATCACTTTATGTCTTAGATTTTGTGTAGACATGGTTTCTAACTTAGACCCAGTTTCTATGATTTTTACTCTCTTTCTTCAATAACTACATTGCCACATCAGCAAAATACTTAGGTGACACTACAATTAATGTCTATAGAAACCACAATGATTTCTGCATTGGGAGTGCTCTCTTAACGGCCTAACCCTACCCAGATCGGCAGATTCGAAGAATTTCCAACCGAAACAGCTACTACGTACGTAGCTGCCCAACCCAACACAAGGAAGGATAAAGAGAGCACAAATCGTCGTCCGTGCGTATAGTAGCGTATTCTGATACTCCTACACAGGGAGCTAGCTGGAGGGGGAACGGGCGGCGGCCGCAGCCGGGCACGTGAGAATCATGCTGATTTGACCAAAACCGCGGAGGTCAAGCTTGGTCGGCTCGTCCGTTCCAATTCATCGCCTTTTTTTTTTCTGACGACAGCGACGTACGTACCGATGCATACTGTGTGTCTAAAGCCTGGACAAAAAAAAACGCTTATTAGCTCGCTCAGTTTGTAGCTGGCTTGGCTTGTTATCGTAACAAGTTGAGCCAAGTCAAAATTTTAGCTCGTTAATTATAGCGAGCCAACACGAGTCAGCTCCCGAGCCAAACGAGCTATAATTTAAAAAAAAAATCATCATAATTTATATTATTTTTATATTAATTTATATCTTACATTCTATAAATGATTGATATATTAATTAGTTCATATGTATATTTTGTTCGACTTAAGACCATATATATATTATTTTTATATTATTATTGTTTTTAAGCTTTAGATAAATATAAATATTATATTTTGTGTACTTTTTTATATCTGGCTCGCGAGCTTAACGAGCTGGCTCGAGTCCATAACGAGCCAAGCCGAGCCGGCTTTCTGGCTCATTAAGATAACGAGTGAAGCCAAGTTAGCTTGTTATCCTAATGAGATAGAACGAGCCGAGCTAGCTCGGCTCGTTATCCAGCCTTATGTGTGCCATGTTCTGTTCCAAGACTGAAGCATTGGTTGGGCTCGGGCCAGGCCAGGCTGGGCCAAAGAAAAGCCCACTTCGTTTGATGTCTAGCCTCCAATCGGGCTTGACAAAGCTAGCTATCTTAGAGGGTGTTTAGTTTCTTTTTTTTTCAAAAAACTTTAGGTTTTAGTCTATCATTCTGCATAATAAAACTAAACACCATATAAGTTTTTTTTTGGCAAAAAGTGACTATTCTTCATTTTGGATTTTGGTCTCAAGAGACAAAAAACCCAAAAGAGCTTTAAGAGGCTCTCATGAGAGTAATAAATTCTGCATTTTGGATAGAAGTAAACATAATCCTGAAAATTTTAGCATTTTGTATTTGTAGTTGCCATTTTACTTTTTATGGGGAACTAAACACCTCCTGAATTTGCCTCGCGAAAAGCTCTATTCAAAGTAAAAATAAAAATACTCATTCGAGCTCGGCTCATTTATATATTTCCTTCGTCCTAAAATAACTGTCGTTTTAGGTTTTCATGTCACAAGTTTGACTAGATCTATAAAAAATACATGCAATATTTATATCTGTAAATAGTTTTGTTAAAAAACTAGATTCAAAGATCTTTCTGATGATACTAATTATGTATCATAAGTTTTAATATTTTTTAATATATATTTAATCAAAGTTGTTTTCCGAAAAATGAGAACGACAGTTTATTTTAAAATGGAGGGCGTACAAATTATTGCTACGGCCCTGCGTCTGAAATACTCCTCCTAGATGCTTGCTTAACAAGCCCAATGGGCAGGAAATTCATGTCACACGACCCAGGTCAGGTTGCCTGCTTGCCATTTTTACATTGATCGCTCGATCAACCAATCAACAATGATTAAATTTTGTGGGGCTTGATTGAGGGCGTGTTTAGATTTTGACAATGTAGTATTTTCATTTGTATTCGACAAACATTGTTCAATTATAAATTAACTAGACTTAAAAGATTCGTCTCACGATTTACATATAAACTATGTATTTAGTTATTTTTAATCTATATTTAATTCTTTATGTATATGCCGCGATATGACGGAGAATTTTGTACACTATTGTATTTTTGAGTGCATCCTGATTATCTATGCTCAATCACTCCAACCGGGACTCCGGTAGCCATCGCCAACCTTCTTTTTCCGGGCTTTGTTGGGTTTCAGCCCGTGGACTGCCCGGACCATCATGTCTACATGCACGTAATCTTTGCATGCATGCCTTGTCTTTTCAATCAATTACACAAGGAGGTTTATTCAACACCTTTAGGCCTTGTTTAGTTCCAAAAAATTTTGCAAAATTTTTCTGATTTCCCGTCACATCGAATCTTTAGACGTATGCATGGAGTAATAAATATAGGCGAAAATAAAAATTAATTGCACAGTTTGGTCGAAATTGACGAGACGAATCTTTTGAGCCTAGTTAGTCCATGATTGGACATTATCAAATACAAACGAAAGTGCTACAGTGTTGATTTCCCAAAAAAAATTGAACTAAACAAGGCCTAATTTGAATCACTGCATAAACAAAAGGCCTAAATAAAACATAGTGTCCCCACGGTTGGTATTTTGTTTTCTCTTGAAAGAGACCAATGTTCCTTCAGTAGGTACCTCAAGCACTGATCTCTGACCATATCATGGTTATCCAAGATATATAAACACTGTTATCTTAATCTTAGATACCATGTCATCCATGATCACCACGAGGTGGGCCCCCCTGGCCCCACGTGTGCCTCTGGACTCTGGTTAACTGCTTTTGGCCTCTTTCCCAATTCCCATCTCTGAAATATTGCTCCTCATGCTGCTCATGGCCTCATGGGGCGCAGGCAGCAGCCAGGCGCGTCCTTTATAGAATTATTGCAGAGTGGCATTAGGTGCATGCTGTTGCTGCTAATCCTAATCTCTGCGCATCATGACCCCTGTCACTTTGCTTACACAAAAGAGGCCGGGTTAGGTGCTCTCATCACCAGGGGGGGACAACACCACATGATGCGGCCTCTATTTATTTGACATGATCTTGCGACTGCGAGGTATATTTGTGATGGTTTGTCACACCACCACCAATAAATCTCAATCCGGGACAGAAAGGTAGTACATTCCTTCCCTTGCTCATTAATACCAATATGATTGCTTTTATATAGTACAATACATGCAGTAATATCTTATCTAGATGCTTGGGTTTCCTCTCTATCTCGGTCCTAGGATTCTTTTTTTTTTAAAAAAAAAAGATTATGAGTACTTGAGTGGTGTGTTTATCTTTGTTTTGTTTCCTCTCTACATTGTACCCCCCTAAACATGAGTACTTATACAACCTCAAATCATGAGCACTAGTTTGTTTATGCATAATAACAACCTTTTGCCAATCCAAAGGATCACTCATGCTACTATTCACATAAACTTTTCGGTGATGCCAAATGAAAGGAGACAGAAGCCACATGCATTCTTGTACTCTTCTCCGATCTCCCCATGAATCCATCACCATGTCCATGTTCTTCTTCCTAGCTCCTTCCCAAGTGATCATGGCTTGGAGCCTTTCGGCTGCAGGAGCCCACACATGGGACCCAAAAATCCAGGGCATAAATTTACTGTACCGCTCCACGGTGACAAGTGGGTCCAGGATACATAGGGCTTCTCCCGGGATTGCAAAATGCAAAATGCTAGCTACTTTGGAATCATGAAATACAAAATGTTAAAATTTTTAGGGTTATGTTTACTCCATTCAAAATACAGAATTTATTGCCCTCATTATGGCCTCTGGAGACTTTTTTGGGCTTTTTTTTACCACTTGAGGTCAAATTCAAATTGGAGAATGACAACTATTTTGTTAAAAAAATTATATAGTGTTTAGTTCCATTATATAAAATGATGGACCAAAACCTAGATTTGTTGAGACGAAAGGGGAATTAAACACCCCATAATGCTGCTAACCTACTGTACTGGATTCATGGGTTGGCATCACGTGTAAGGTATGGTGATTTCTGTTTTATCTACCTTTACCCTTTTTTACCGGTGAAGGTGATGGCCGGCCGGCAACGTCTTTGTTGGTTATCTATCTAAAAAAAGGTCTAGAGTAAAGCCGAGATTAAAGGGTGGAGACGACTAGCGCCCACTAAGTTTTGTTTATGCTTAGCAAGTACAGTAGTGTTTTGCTGACCATGTCTACTAGTAGTAAACAGGAGCTGTCACAGCTCACGGGTTAAAACCATCTCTTGCACTGTGAGCTGGTGGTCGTGTACTGCTTAACTAGGGCTGTTGGTTACAGGCGTTACAGCCTAATTGTAAAGAGTTTCAAAGAACAGCTAATTAATCTTCAGAGGAAATGCGAGTTGGCCAAACCATATACTGTTACAACATTGTCAGATATATAGCTGAACTTCCATTGTTTGCGGCATATATAAGATTAGCTGTAAACATTTCCTCACAGTCCTATCAATTTACAATTTAGTTGGAACATTTCTACTTTCTACTATTTTTAATACATGAAAAAGTGTTCATATAATTTCGATTTGTATAGCTGTTTTGTTTTTCATTATTGGCCCTTTCACTGATTGAGCTGATGATAAAGCCACCACAAAACAAACTTTTTCTAAGAGACCAAGCACAAACCAACATTAACGGGAAAGGAAAATTGCAGCCAATAGAAGCCTGCCATGTTGCAAAAATATTTTATCCCCAGCAAATAAAAAAAATAAACGACCAAACCGTACCAACTTGAGAGATCAGGGTGGCAATTGGCGTATTTGTTCGACCGTCTTCTCTCATCAGCGGCGGCGAGGCAGAAGTGGCGAAACCTGAAAGTGAGCTCTACGAAAGAGAGAGGGGCCAAACCAAGAAAAGCAAGCTAGCGCCTACCAGGCGAGCTCGGACCAATACCTGCAGTACCAGGACCTTGTTTTTGTTCTCTCATTCGTTCCTCACCGGGTCCGGGTGGGGCGTTGTGGTGGCGCCTGGCTGGTGCGAGGAAAGGTGAGGTTTTGGGTGGGGATTCTTGGAACAATCATTCAACTAACCTTTCTCTGGTTTCTAGCATTCTCGAGCTTTCTGGCCTGTTCTTGGTTCAGGCCTTCAGGGGGAATGAAAGGATTCTGCTTTCTGCAATATTCCCGTTTTTTTTCTTTTCGATTTTCTGCTTTCAGATTTCCAGTTTCGTGCCCCGTTTCAGTCCTTGTTCGCAGCCAAGCACTGCGGAATAGCGTGCATTAATGCTGTTGATTTTCTTGCGCAGTATCAGGCGCAAGTTGCGATTTTTGGGAGTTTGTTGAGGCGTCACAGAAAGTTTGGTGAGCAAAAGGTTTCCTGGATTCGTCAAGAACGAGGCATCTCGCAATCTGAGGCGCTCCATCTAGTTGCCCCCCTCGGATTCGGCCATGGAGCGGCAGTCCAGCATCCGGCTGGGCGCGCTGGAGAAGCTCAAGAGCTTCCGGGGGATGGAGAAGCAGAAGAGCTTCCGCGGGATCATGTCCCTGGAGCGGCGGAGCAGGGACAGCCCGGGGAAACGCGGCGACACGCCGCTCCACCTCGCGGCGAGGTCCGGGAGCGTGGCCCACGCGCAGAGGATCCTCGCGGAGCTCGACCGCGCGCTGGTCGCCGAGATGGCGGCCAAGCAGAACCAGGACGGCGAGACGCCGCTGTACGTCGCCGCCGAGAAGGGGCACGCCGAGGTCGTGCGCGAGATCCTTAAGGTCTCTGATGTGCAGACCGCCGGCATCAAGGCCAGCAATAGCTTCGATGCGTTCCACATCGCCGCCAAGCAGGGCCATCTTGGTAAATTGCTCGTCTTGTTTTGCTTATCGTCAGAGTCGGAAAAAAAAAACTACAGTATAATTTTGCGGTCTGCTTTGTCATCTGTTCAGCCTTTTTTATTTTAATTTTGCCTTATAGTCAGTGAATTGATGACTAGGGGTTTATGGAATGGGATTAGAATTTGGTCTGTTGAGACTGCCTTGTTGACTGTTGACCTTTTTATACATGTGATTGTCTAGTATTAGGAACGTGATTATGCTGATCTGGTTGACTCAAAAAAATGCATGTGTTCATTTGAAGAATGATTTATTCAACAGTTTTAGTTGGATACACAGCATTAATAAGGCAGTGAAGGGATTCTTACCTTCACTACCTTTGTTTACCATATTGGGTGAGAAATACTGTCAATCCTTTTTTGATTTTTCCACTGTGTCTGTTCTCCAATAAGAATTTATAATGTGATCTATACTGAGTTGCTACTATTGCTTTTGTGCATGTTGATGATGTGAATATTGGTTAGCTGATCTTATCCCACTCTGTTCTTTGTCATGAAACCCATGTTAGGGAATAAGGAGTGAATTGCAATCGTTCCAACGCTTTTAAGGCTAATAATAGCCTTCTCCCATTTCTTGGTTATTTCGCAGAGGTTCTGAAGGAGATGCTGCAGGCTCTTCCTGCTCTTGCTATGACAACGAATTCTGTAAATGCTACAGCTCTGGACACTGCTGCAATTCTGGGTCATGTTGATATTGTCAATCTCCTACTGGAAACTGATGCTAGCCTTGCCAGGATTGCAAGAAACAATGGGAAAACGGTTTTACATTCAGCAGCAAGAATGGGCCATGTGGAGGTTGTAAGATCATTGTTGAATAAGGATCCTGGGATTGGTTTGAGAACAGACAAGAAGGGACAAACAGCACTACATATGGCTTCGAAAGGACAGAATGCTGAAATCGTGGTTGAATTGTTGAAGCCTGATGTCTCGGTCATCCATATTGAAGACAACAAGGGAAACAGGCCTTTGCATGTTGCTACTCGGAAGGGGAATATCATTGTAGGTGATCACAGATTGGAATGTCCTTTTATTGTTTTACCTTCTTTTAGTTTTATAATTTTCTCCATCATTTGCATCCTATCTTTCACTAGTGGACCTATTTTCTTAGGATACTTCTGAGCATAAAGCTCATCAGTTTTCCTTACAGTGCATTACTCTGGTTAAGATGTTTCAGAGAACAAACAACAAGAAAAATTCATGTACCGACACGTAGAATCAAGCATGTGTAGGGTATCTTAGCAGTTTTTGCAAGAGTTTGCTAACTCTTACATAGGATTATATATAGTTTTGGCTTTCTTAATGCTCATCTATGACTGTAATTCCTTACAGATAGTGCAGACTCTATTATCAGTTGAAGGGATTGATGTCAATGCAGTTAATAGATCTGGAGAGACTGCGTTTGCCATTGCTGAGAAAATGAACAATGAAGAACTTGTTAACATCCTAAAAGAGGCTGGTGGAGAAACTGCAAAACAGCAAGTACATCCTCCGAATTCCGCGAAGCAACTGAAGCAAACAGTCAGTGATATTAGACATGATGTCCAGTCCCAGATCAAGCAAACACGTCAGACCAAGATGCAAGTCAATCAAATCAAGAAGAGGCTCGAAAAGCTCCACATTGGCGGGCTGAACAACGCCATCAACTCCAACACCGTCGTTGCTGTGCTTATCGCCACAGTCGCCTTTGCCGCCATATTCACGGTCCCCGGAAACTTCGTGGAGGATCTGACCCAGGCGCCTCCCGGCATGTCCCTGGGGCAGGCGTACGTGGCGAGCAACCCGGCCTTCATAATCTTCCTGGTCTTCGACGCCCTGGCCCTCTTCATCTCGCTCGCGGTGGTGGTCGTGCAGACCTCGCTGATCGTCGTGGAGCGGAGAGCCAAGAAGAGGATGGTGTTCGTGATGAACAAGCTCATGTGGCTGGCGTGCCTCTTCATCTCGGTGGCCTTCATCGCGCTGACCTACGTGGTGGTGGGGCGTGACGACTGGTGGCTGGCCTGGTGCACCATGGCGATTGGCACCGTGATCATGCTCACCACCCTCGGCTCCATGTGCTACTGCATCATCGCGCACAGGCTGGAGGAGAAGAACACCAGGAAGATCAGGAAGAAGGCCTCCGCGAGCCAGTCCCGGGGCTCCTGGTCCCGTTCAGTCGACTCAGATGAGGAGATACTTAACAGCGAATACAAGACGAAGATGTACGCGCTGTAGGATGGATTAGCAACTGTAACATGACGAATTCTTTGTACATAACTGTGCTGTTTCGCCAGAGGCTACTGGGTAGCATTCGGTGGGATTGACGACCTGAAGGTCGGGATGCACAGGCTGCGGCACCACATCGGTCTTTTAACCAAAAGGACTGAAGGCACTAACCTTCCTGCTGAATCATGTTCAGGTCACATTGACTGGTGTACTGGTGTGCCTGTTCCTGGGTGACAGGGTGAGTCTGCTGAACTGTGTGGTTCTTGCACCTGAAACTATCAATGATGATGGAGATAATTCAGGTAGAAGTTTAGAATAGAATGAAGTGTCTGGTACAAAACGCAATGTGTCATGCTTTAGATATGATGATTTTGTACACGAGGATCTCGATTTGCTGAAGTCTTGTGGGCAGGTCTTTTGCTTGGGGCCTTGGGCTTGTGATCTGTGACGGAGGGATTACGTGTTGACTTACATGAAAACGGTCATTGTGCTATGCACCGACTATATGACAGTTTTTGTGTAACTTCTTGTACACCGGAATGAATCGTGTATCTGCGAATAAAGATTTTTGCGTGGCAGTGTAAGTGAAGAAGTAATCATTTCATTGAGTGAAGAAGAGTGAAAACTGGTAAGAAAGAGAACCTCCGAGGCTGCTTCGGTAACCACGTCAAAACCATTCAGCATTTGTTTTGTTTTTTTTATTTGAGTGTCATTTTGCAAAGTCTACCACGCGCGGCGCGGCCCACCCCGTATCATGCTTGGGCTGCTTTGTTGCCGAAAAAGTCTATTTTAGCTCTCTATATATGAATATTTTCGTAGTATCATATTTCTCTTCAAACTGTAAGACTAACATTTTACCAACTCTCCTGTTCTGTTTTCAAGTGGTTTTATCTTTTCTTGTTAACTTAAAAATCCAATAAGCACTTAGTGATAGGTTGGAATACGATGAATTCAAGTTTTTACAAATCAAAAAATCTTAGTGATAGGTTGGAATACGATGAATTCAAGTAAAGCTTCTCAAAATTAGTTTTTTGCTCTATGAAAATGAGAAAAATATCCAAAAAATCTAGAAAATTCCCACAAAGTCTAAATGTGTTTTAAAAAATATCTAGGAAAATATATGTGATTAGGGATAGTCACATAAAGTTTCCTCTTGGATGAACAACGAGAAAACAAAGGAGAAACACCAATCTAGCATCACTTGTTGATCCTCTATACTGTAAAGATTGGTTTAACGTGATGCCTTTCGGCTCTCACGGCTCCATGTTATATAGTCCTAGGAATAGCCCCTAGGTAGCGTATACAGGTTGGATTGTACAAGAGATTGAATCTACAACTACTTTACAACAGATTACAACAATCCTAGACTAGATACATGGAGCCGGGTTTACTTGAGAACCAATTCAAGTCACGCTAACAGCCTTGACGTGTTGTGCCTTGCCTCCAGGATATACCAAACACATCTCATATTTCAACACCCCCCGACAATCACAACTTATCTATAAGATTGAGATTGTTACGAAACATCATTGTTTGTCTCACCGGAAGCGCTTTGGTAAATCCATCAGCGACCTGATCAGATGTACTGATGAACCGAACATCAAGGCACTTGGATGCAACTTGTTCTCTAACAAAATGATAGTCAATTTCAATGTGCTTGGTCCGAGCATGAAACACTGGATTTGCTGAAAGATATTTTGCACCAATATTGTCACACCATAAGCGAGCTGTACGGGGATAGGTGATGCCTAACTCATCAAGCAATTTCCGTATCCACATCATCTCTGCAGTGGCATTGGCTAGGGCCTTGTATTCAGCTTCTGTACTTGACCTAGAGACAGTAGCCTGCTTTCTTGCACACCATGACACAAGATTGCATCCTATGAATACGGCAAAACCACCGGTGGACCTCCTATCATCCGGGCAACCAGCCCAATCTGCGTCGGCAAATGCACTGACAAGCATAGATTCAGACTTCCTGATCTTGAGACCAAAACCGATGGTTCCCTTGACATACCTAAGTATTCTCTTGACAGCTTCCCAATGAGTTGTGGTCGGTGAGTGCAAAAACTGACGGACCTTGTTAACTGAGAATGATATATCTGGTCTAGTCAGAGTCAAATATTGCAGAGCACCTACTATGCTGCGGTACCTAGTGGAATCATCACTGCCCAGGCGAGTGCCACTAGTAATAGACAATCTTTCAGCAGTAGACAAAGGAGTGTTCACCGCCTTGCATAACTGCATGTTGACTCGTTTTAAAATATCAGCAGCATACCTCTCTTGAGTCATAAGCAACTCACCCTTCTTCCTTTTAACCTGGATGCCGAGGAAGTAGTGGAGTTCTCCAAGGTCCTTGATTGCAAAATCACGATGAAGATCTTGAAGAAGAGTCTTCACAGCCTCCTGAGATGTACTTGCAACAATGATATCATCCACATATACAAGCATAAATATTATGTGTCCACCCTTGCGATAGAAAAACAGTGAGGTATCAGCTTTAGAGGACACAAATCCAAGACTTTGTAGTTTATGACACAACCTTGAATACCAGGCTCTAGGCGCCTGTTTTAAACCATACAAAGCCTTGTCAAGCTTGCACAAATAATGCGGTTTGTGCTTATCCTCATATCCAGGAGGTTGCTTCATATATACTTCTTCTTCTAAATATCCATGCAAAAATGCATTCTGCACATCAAGCTGCCTCAAACACCAGTTCCTCGAAACAGCAAGTGAGAGCACAAGACGAATGGTAGCTGCCTTAACTACTGGACTGAAAGTATCTTCATAGTCAATGCCATATCTCTGCTTGAATCCTTTTGCAACGAGGCGAGCCTTGTATCTATCTATTTGACTATCAGATCTTCTCTTGATTTTATATACCCATTTGCAATCAATTACATTCTTCCCTTTTAGAGGTGGTACAAGGTGCCAAGTTTTATTCTTCTGTAACGCACTAAATTCAACATCCATAGCATTTTTCCAATTCTTATCAGCTAGTGCATGTTGTAGACTGTAAGGTTCTTCAGAGGCAGTAGCAATATGACTGTAACGAACTGTGCCATCAGTGTAAATTTTTGGCTTGCGTATACCTTGCTGTAACCGTGTAACTGGACGAAGAACAGGAGGAGCTGGTACAGGCACAGTAGTATCCATAGGCGATCCAATCTCTGGCACAGAAGATCCAGTGGGCGCTGATGGCGCTGCTGAAGCAGATGGCGCTGCAGAAGCTGAAGCAGAAGCTGTCAGAGCGCTCCCGCTCTGTCCCCCCGGTGCCGGAGGAGGGGAGACGGCAGAACACGTGGCAGATCGGTGTTGGAGCTTGGCGTTACGGAATCAGTCGGTGCCAAAGCCGAAGACGATCCTCCCGACAGATCCACTGCCGTGGTAGGCGAATCAGAATCGGGACCAGCGCCGGGACTTGCCAAAAACGGAAGGGCAACAGGCTGCATAAAATCACCACCATTTGCACTGGCATCTTGATCATTGGAGTCCAAATTTCCTGCAAAATCTGCATGCTCAACAACTGGATTAGTGCACAGGGAATCATTACCAGATGGCTCAGAGATATTGTTGTCCCCATAGCTAGAATTTAACAAAGACGGAGGGAGTAATAAGATCTCGGAACGAAGGCGTGCTCCAGCATTAGGATGCAGACGTGCAAAAGGATAAACAGATTCATCAAACACTACGTCACGAGAGATGTACACACGACCTTCTGAGACATCTAAGCACTTGAACCCCTTGTGCATATTGCTATATCCAAGAAAGACACATTGCTTTGAGCGGAATTGAAGCTTCCTAGCATTGTATGGTCTCAGGTTAGGCCAACAGGCACACCCAAAGGTGTGAAGCGTGTGATAATCAGGTGTTTGATGAAAAAGACGACCAAGAGGAGTTTGACCATGAATGACCTTGCTTGGGAGCCTATTGATGAGATAGGTGGCTGTGATAAATGCCTCGTCCCAAAATTTGAGAGGCATGGAGGCATGGGCAAGGAGGGAGAGGCCAACCTCAACTATGTGACGGTGTTTCCGCTCTGCAGAGCCGTTTTGCTGGTGAGCATGAGGGCAAGACACATGATGGGAGATTCCAATGCGCTGGAAAAAGGAGCTTAATTTTTGATATTCTCCTCCCCAATCCGTTTGGATAGCAAGGATCTTTTTATTAAATTGTCGTTCTACCATAGACTGAAAATCATGAAATTTTTGGAAGACTTAAGACTTATGTTTCAAAAGATAGATCCATGTAAATTTGCTAAAGTCATCAATAAAACTCACGTAATAATTATTTCGACCAACAGACGTGGGTGCAGGACCCCATACATCGGAAAAAATAAGTTCAAGAGGACTTGACGACACGCTTGTGGACACGGGGTATGGCAACTGATGACTTTTACCCTTTTGGCAAGCATCACAAACTTGCTCTTTATTGGACTCGGAAACAAACTGAATCTTATTTTTACTAAGGACTTGATGAACTATGGTAGATGATGGATGACCCAAACGACTATGCCACGTAGATGTGGACAACTTGACCGCACCAAGCGACCCGCTTTATTAGTTGGAGAGGATGATTTCAGCGGATAAAGACCTCCCTCACAGCCCCCTCTAAGCAGCGTTCTCTTCGTGGCCTGATCCTTGATCAAAAAATAATCAGAGTGAAACTCAATGAAAGCATCATTATCAGAAGTAAGACGGTGGACAGACGCTAGACTCTTACTAGCTTCAGGAATATATAGAACATTATTGAGGATAAGATTACGCTTAGGGGTACGAACAAAACTCTGACCAACTTGGTTGATTCTCATACCTGCGCCATTGGCTGTATGGACCTGGTCGTTTCCGTGGTACTTGTCCCTCATGGTGAGCTTCTCGAGATCACCCGTGATGTGGTCCGTAGCGCCAATGTCGGTGTACCAGTTGGTGTCCACGCCGTAGGAGTTGGTTGCTGCAGCTGCCGAGCGCTGTTCAGGGGCTCCAGTGAACGAAGCATCAAAACGTTTGAAGCAACGTATGGCAGTATGTCCCTCCTTGCCACACAACTGACAGATAAAGTTGTCTCCGTTATTGTTGCGTTGAGGGCGACCATTGTTGCCGTTGTTGCTGCGGCCACGACCACGGCCGCGACCACCGCCGCCGCGTTTGAAACCGCCACGTCCTCCACGTGTGGCGGTGTTGACGGAGGATCCAGATCCACCACTGGTTTGAAGGTCGATTCGCTGCTCCCAGCTAACAAGTTGAGTATAGAGCTCGCCAAGCGAGATCTTCTCCACACGGCCCGTGATAGAGGAGACAATGGGATTGTACTCTGCATCAAGGCCGGCAAGGATGAAGGATGCAATCTCCTCGTCTTCGAGCCTTTTTCCTGCCGAAGCCATGTCATCGGCAAGAGATTTCATCTTGCTGAAGTATTCCGCGATGGTGGATGACCCCTTGTGTGCAGTAGCCAGGGCCATGCGGGTGTTGATGATCCGGCCACGAGATTGCGACGCTGTCATGTCGACGATGACTCGCCACATCTCTGCCGACGTGGTACAGGAAGAAACCTGCACCATGACCTCCTTGCTGATGGACGATAGGAGGTAGTTGACGATCTGCTGATCCTTGGCAACCCACTCCTTGTACTCGGGATTGTCGGTCAGCTCCGTCGGCTTGGCAGCATCCTTGGCGATCTTCTTGGGCGGTGCTTCCGCCTCAGGCTCGATGTAGTGCTCAAGTTGGCAGCCACGGAGAGCAGAAAGAACTTGCATGCTCCAAAGAGGAAAGTTATTTTTGGAAAGCTTCTCGGTGACAGGGCAGCCGATCAGCGAAAATTGGAAGGACATGGCGGTGGAAGAGGAAGCCATGGATGAATCTAAGGATACCTAGGCTCTGATTACCATGTAAAGATTGGTTTAACGTGATGCCTTTCGGCTCTCACGGCTCCATGTTATATAGTCCTAGGAATAGCCCCTAGGTAGCGTATACAGGTTGGATGGTACAAGAGATTGAATCTACAACTACTTTACAACATATTACAACAATCCTAGACTAGATACATGGAGCCGGGTTTACTTGAGAACCAATTCAAGTCACGCTAACAGCCTTGTTGTGCCTTGCCTCCAGGATATACCAAACACATCTCATATTTCAACATATACATCATCGTTCTCATTTTTTTGCATGTGTTTTTCTTGATTCCTGAAGCAACAAGAAACGAGCATGAAGGGCCTGTGGATGGTCGGAGGCGCAGGGACGAGAGTGGGGGTGTCCTAAGGAGGATATGAGAGAGGCCAGATCTTGAGGGAGAGGGGAAAGAAAGAAGAGCCACGATTCTTTACGTGCCTTCTATTTTCTTCTTATCACTTCATTCTTTGATTCTTTGAATTATCATAATCCAAACTTGTGCAGTCAAATAAACTTTTTTTTGACAAGCTCTATTCATTTATGGTATTTAATCGTTCATCCGATACAAAACTCTTTTTTTACCACTCAACACTTCATATGCCTTAGCGTTTCCCAACACACAAAATATATTTGCTAGCAATTCATTCCAATGAACGAAATGAATAACTAAACAGGATAAAATGAAAACACATCTTTTCCTAGATGAACCCAAACAATAATGTTAAAACTTTTGGGGCATTAAAAAAATAAAGAAATGTTAGAGGAAGAAGAGGACGTAAAAAGAGCTATGCGAGGACCCCTTCCCTATTAATAAGATGAATCCACCACTAATGAATGCCTATCATGAAACTACTTTTGCTTCCATCTCATGATGGCACAACCTAGTTGACTCGATGTTTGCTTCATGTATATAGGTACGATTGGAGGTTGTTTTACAAACCACTAAAAGTATACCTCGCATGTTAATCACGGATCCTAGATAATTTAGAATAAAAAAATTGGACAACGCATAATTATTGACTTGCAAGAATGTTATTTTGGATGATGTAACTAGCTGAAGCAGACAACTAAATACATGTTAGCGGATGATGTGGCTTGTTGATGTTGATAGTTTTCATGAAGAAATAGATATGCTAGCGAAGTTTGTTTCTATAATATATATATATATATATATATATATATATATATATATATATATATATATATATATATATATATATATATATATATATATATATATATATATATATAGACTAGAATAACTTATAACAAAGACTTAGTTTGGCAAAAGGCTGAAGTGCTCTTGAAAATAGTTTTAACAACTATAACGGGTTTATTCTAAAAAAAGCGGACACTTCCTCACCATACAATCTTTGCCTTTCTCATTATATATCTAACCAAAAGAAGCACTCTAGCAAACTCCCCTGGTAGCTTTGCCTATACAGGAGAGATGAAAACCTCTCACGCCATGAGCTTTGAGTTTTACGAACGGTGCCCTATGTTTTATTACTATGATCATTTGTTGTCACCATATAGTATCATCAAAGCATGCTCATCTTGTCCTCTCATTTTTTAAAGCCTTGTGTTGGGAGTAAATGTTTGGTAGTTGAGGCTAATTGTTATTATTTATTAAAAATTAGCCAAGGATAAACATGTGCTAGCTCATATGTAGCTAGCTATTTTTTTAGCTTCGACTAACAATTAGTTTTAATCAATCTAATGTTCACAAAAAAAGTTTTAATCAATCTAAAGAGGTTAAAAAAACAATGCTAGCTGTTGGATCAAACCCTACCAGCCCATATATGGTATGTGTTCAAGTTGTGACTCTAGTCCATGGTTTAAGTTAAACCCAAGGGTTAAGAAGCCAACCTTTGGAAATTAGATAGAAACCGCCTGTGTGGCGTCTTCTCTCTTCCTCTTCGTCTCCCCTCCACCCCAAAGCCGCCTGAGAGCAAACCAGACGAAACCCTTCTGGGCTTCCCCTCGTCCCCCATGGCGCAGGACGACATCCCGGAGTCCACCGCCTCTGGATCCTCCTCCTCCTCCGCCTCCTCTGCCCCGGTAGCTCGCCTCAACGCCGCCGCGCCCGAGTTCACTCCCCGATCCGCCACCCAGCACCACAACCACGGCAACAACCCGCACCGCCGCGGCCCGCACCACCACCATCAACAGCATCATCACCACCACTACCACCATCACCAGCCGCACCAGCACTACCAGCCGCGGCACCAGCACCACCAGGCCGAGGATGAGGGGAGCGCCGCCGCGACGGCGGAGGATAGGGAGGGCCCCGCTGGTGCCGGGCAGGCGCAGCAGCACCGGCTACCGGAACCCGAGGCCCGCAAGCTCGTCAAGCAGGTACCTTTCGTTTGCCCGCGATCGATTACTCCGGTATATGCCGTGTTGCTGTATCTCTATGCTGATTCCGAGCAATGGTTGGTGTGAATCTGGAGTGTCGCGCGAACCTAGATCCTTTTGTTCTGTAAACTAATGGTATGGATGAGTAGACTGATGCGTTCCTGTATATTGCTTCGTTGCAGCTCTATTACTTCATTGCAATCTACCATGTCCAGGGAAAATTTTATTTTGAGTTTCAGATGCATTCTGTACTTAGATCACTACCGGATGTGTTGCATCCATGATCCATCAGTTTTGATGTATCTCTTAGAAGCATCTTATATTCGTGTCTGATTTCTTAGTTCCTGCTAGTAAGTTAAGATCATCAATTGTACTGTAGCATGGTATTTCATTACTGATGAGTGATCTCTGAATGTTGGAGGGAGAAAAATAGAATGCAATATGGCAAAATCTATTTTTGGAAAACTCATACTTAGGAAATATTTTATTGGCTGAGTTACTTAGCCTATGATAGCCTGCAGGGTTCGTACTAAATGCAAATACATGCTATGGCGGGAAGGGAACAGGCCTGCATTCACATTTAAGTGTCTTATTAGGGTTGAGTGACAGGAGGGGGAGGCAAGGCTGGAAATTATAGAGCAGTTATAAGCTATACCAATGTTTGGCGAACACGTGGGCATGAGTTGGATTTATCAGTCGCCACTAGGGTATAGCGTAAACGACAAATTACAAATTTGTCGTCTTTAGAAATTAATTTAGATTGCAACTGGTGCACACGTGGTAAGCGGAAGTGTCGGTTTACTTGTTTTTTTCCGTTTTAGGACAATACTCCAGAAAATGGAAAGTTAAATCTCCACAATTATTAGTCTCCCACGTTGCATCTTTTGTAGCTTCGCTTATTTTTTTTTCTTGATATCCTTTTTTCTTTTCCGTCCCTCAAGTCAAATTACTGGAAACATGTACACTGTTCACCCCTTTCAGCATTTACTATTTCCCTTATAGTTTCTCATTCATTGGATGCTTGATTTCCATCTGTATCACTATCTACTCATCGGATTAAATGTATTTGTCAATGTGACAGGTTGAATTTTACTTCAGTGATATCAATTTGGCAACAACTGAACATCTGATGAAGTTCATCACTAAGGATCCAGATGGATTTGGTGAGTTGAATGGTTAATTTCAATAAACTACCTGATCACCCTGTCTGCTACTATATGCATTTTTTATTAGATGGTTTATAGTTGAGATCATTTGGATTTTGATGCAATGGAAATATCTATATGATGTTGCTAAACAAAGAAGCTTTTTGATGCTATGCTTCTGGTATAGGTTCCCACCATCTCACCTTTGTTCTTTTATACTATTGTTTTCATGTGTTTCTACAATTTATGATCCTGGGGAAATTTTCTGGTATCAATACATTTTTCGAAATGGGAAAATGTTATGCTCAAGTGTTTCTAATATGCTTGCATTATTAGCTGTATACATTGTGAGTTGCACACCCTTCATGGAAGTTAAGATGTATTGCTTCTAATAGAGAATTATCCAATGCGTTTCCACATTTTGTTAAGCAAACAACACTTTATTTTCGCCAGTCAGCAAGCAATGGACATGAGTTAAGCAAATGCTCACCTTGACATATTGATGTGATGTTTAACATATTTTTATGTTTGGTAGTGGTATTGACATGTCATTGTATTTTGCAGTGCCAATATCTGTAGTTGCATCTTTTAGGAAGATCCGGGAGATAGTCTATGATAGATCCTTGTTGGTTGCTGCGTTGCGCGCGTCATCTGAGCTGGTAAACATCTTATTCTAATATTGTGCTAACCACTACTTTCCGATATCATTGTTCTTGACAAATACCATCTCACTTTGTTCTTTATACTAGTTTGTTTGTATATTTATATTCTATTTATGTTTCTGCATACTCAAGTAATAAGGTTCCATTAGTAAGAGCTAGGATCTGGCTGTCCCAAAGCCTCAGTTTAAGGTTAAAGCAGTCTGTAATCTTATACCATCCTATGGCAGAGAGTATCTTGTCATGTCCTTCTATTGTCCCCACACTGAAACATAAGGGATGCCTTGATGTTTTTATGTTCACTAAAATACATATTTGCCTGTATCATTAGGTTGTTTCAGAGGATGGGAAACAAGTTAAACGCTCACAGCCTTTCAATGCCGAAGAAGTTCAGGTTAGGATTGAATTAGTTGAACAAACTGTCCACTATTTATAGGCTGCTAAAATGTGTCCTTTGTTCAGTCTCGCATTGTTGTTGCTGAAAATTTACCTGAGGACCAAAAGCATCAGACTCTGATGAAGATTTTCTCCGCTGTTGGGAGGTACGCCATATGCATGTCTGTTAGCACAAATAGTTGCCAGCCAGATGCAATAGTAATCCCATGAGTCATGATGTTATCTGCATTGCAGTGTGAAATCTATACGTACCTGCTATCCACAAGATGTTGCTGCAGCAGCTGCTAATAAAACATCAAGGATTGAGATGATTTTTGCTAATAAGGTCTGTACCATGATGTTTTGTACTCTGTGAATGCTAAAAGTTGATCATTGAGCCCATAGCTTTGTGATATATAACAATTAATCAGTTGTACTGTTTTTATAATTTGTTTTGCTGTATTTGTAGCTTCATGCTTTTGTGGAGTATTCAACTGTTGAAGATGCTGAGAAGGCAGTATGTCAGCTTGACTTTTCTATCCAGTTGTGCTTTCCCACTTTTGGTTCACTAATAGAAGGAACACCCTGTGACCTGTGTTGTGTATAGGTTGCTGAATTCGGTGGTGGGGGAAACTGGAGAGATGGGATTAGAGTCCGTTCACTGCTTGGTTGCCTGGTATTTTTTTCATTGTCCATAATATGTTCTTTACAAAGTTGGGTATGGTAATGGATGCTAATGAAAACAGAGAAGAAAATGTTTACATGATGTTCCTTGTTATTTCCATTCTTTGTAGAAGCATGGGTTGGGTCAAGGAAGAAAAGGTGGAGATGAGGAGTATGCTGCAGATGAAGATGGCCCTGACACAACTGACCATCAACATGACTATGGAACAGATGTTGCTGCCCAGAACTCAGAAGCACATTTTGATCATCAGGTATTGCGTGGTCTTCTGGTTTCATTCATGTTGCTATAATATTACTGGATCAATCTTTTGAACGATTGATATTCTAACGATGAATTTTATAGGCCGAAGATGGCACCCTTGACAAGGGTGGAATGAGGCAGCAGGGGAGAGGGAGAGGCCGTGGAGGCAGAGGCAGAGGCCGTGGCCAGTATTATGGTTACAACAACCGAGATGCTCACCATCCGATTGGCACTCCCCCATCAGAGCACCCAGCTGTGCCAAAGCCGCCCCCAGGTCCCCGTATGCCTGATGGCACAAAAGGGTTTACCATGGGCCGAGGGAAGCCGCTCAACCCTACCACTGATGCTGCAGCAGCTAACCCTACCACTGACGCTGCTTAGCTGCAGCATCAGTGTCGGTGTCATCCTGTTGCCCTGCTCATCAGTCTTTTGCAAACCGATTGCAGTGGTTATTTGCTCAGGTTCTAAACTGATTACTGTGGCGTGTTGGTTCATTTTCATGTGAGATCTAAAAACAAGTAAAAAGAGAGATGGCTGTACCGTGGTACATGCGTGTATACTAACACAGGAAGTTTAAACATGTGAACATGTGCTGTGATACAGTTCTTAAATTAGAAAGAAAAATATACTTTTAGTCAAAAAGACAGAGGAGGTTTTATCATCTCAGTGTCTCTAATGCTCCAAAAATCTTCGAAGCGTGCTAAGTTGCGAGCCACAGTTCCAGAAGCCCAGAAGCGGCCGGCCACTAGCCTACAACATTTGGGCTTTGGCAAGACTGCCTATGGAAGGACTGCCAAAATTCCATAAACAGTGTGCAAAGGCAGAAAGGTTCGTCCAATTCTCATATTACAGAGCTCTGGAAATGGCTTTAGAAAACTGCAAGCAAAACACAGCATTCATGGCCATGTTTACTTCCCTTGGCTTCCAAGCTTATATCCATGCTCTCCCATCTGCTTTAGGTATGGCCCTCAGCAGTGCTGCCCTTCCTGCACGCCCACCCGTGCTGGAAGCCGGCTCACCGCCGGCGCCACTCCCAGCTACGTGCGTCCCTCTCGGCGGCAGCTCATTCCTCCTGTCCTGCAACTGCAGCTCCGTCATCGTCATGCCCCTTGTGGCCGCCGGCGGACATGGCTGCCTCGCCGCCTTACCATTCTTCTTCTTCTTCTTGACATCTACGCTGGACCCAGGACCTTTGCTCTGAGCACTCACCGCCGCTGGAGCGCCTTTGCTCTGAGCACTCACCGCCGGCGGTGGAGCTTGGCGCCGGAATATCGACCGGGCTGTTGTGATCAGATTCTTGGGTGCCTTGTAAGGGACTTCTTGGTCTGCCACTCCCTTGACCGTGCTAGTGCCGCTGGCTTGGCTTGCGTAGCACCTCTCTGAGTGTTTCTTCGGTGCACCAGCACCGCTGCTGGCTCGGGTACCTGGAATAGCTGCAGCTGCTGCCTTCTGCTTCCCATTTGGCGTTGCCTTGTGGCTTGGTCTCTGGTCTGCAGTGCGCGGTTGTTTCTTCTCTTTGGAGACCGCCGGCGCGCCTTTGACGCAGGTCGTTTTCGCTGAAGAGCTAGCTGTATGTGATGTTGGTCGTGCCAATTTTGTCGCTCCATCTGGCTTGCCTGAGAGCTGTCATAGATTTTTTTGAGGGTCAGAGCTGTCATAGATAGATAAACAAAGATATCAATCGGATGATATTGAACTGGTTGTTAAAAGAAGTCTTCAGATACTGTTTTGGAAATGAGTAGCAGATATAGCATTTGCAATAGCATTCAGTATACCCTTGACGGTTTAACTGGACGAGGAGGGATTGGCACCTCCTTTTGGAATACCATTCGAGAGGAGTTGGCTTCAGAATCAAGGGAAGGAAACAGAGGTGCAGTCGGAGGTGTCATCAGCCTGAAACAAACGGACAGTTCTGAGAAATGATTCCAATCATGCAAGAATAATCTAGACTCGAGTTTGATCCTACCCTACCAGTCATAATCATGCTTCTCGTCCACTGGTATAAGGAAATCTCTCTTTCCTGAGGGAACTCTGCACACATGACCACCTAGTAAAGTAATATATGTCACCAGGTGAGTGGATACACTTTAGGAGTAGTTGCACAAGATTTTAATAATTACAAAAGTGGGGGAAAAACACTGTATTTAAACCTCAACTCTTTCACTTCCAATCCAGAACTCCATATTTGTGCTCCTAAATAAAAGGAACTCCAAATCCGCTAGCTTTGAGGAAAGAGTTGAGTATTGAAATATGGACTATTCCCACAAACCATGGCTACTCAGTTGGAAAGAATTTTTATGAACATTCATCCCAATAGGCATGAGAGAAAGGATCACAATAGCCAAACATCTTACCTTGGATAGCATCAAACTCGACTGAGTACATTGGTTCCAGGAGGTTCACATCCCTATACTTCTCGCGCTTGTTTAGCTCCCTGAAGAAAACAACGCTCTCATCTTTGTCTTCGGCCTGAATCACAGATGGAACCTTAGCCTTGCCCATTCCAGCAAGTCTTCTTATGCGCTCCATTTTCAAGAACCGAACCTATGCTTGCTACAACAAATGAGAGGATCAAAGGTTTGGAGACTGGCAAAGGCTACATGAATACTACTCAAAAGATGCCAAATTTTCCGGCAATTCCAAGGCTTGCTGGCATTAACTGAAGAAAGGGTATAGTAAATTATCGGTGAAAACGGATTGATCGATGCAACCAAGTTCAAAATGATTGACCAATTCAATGGGTTAACAAGCATTGTGTTGCTTTCCTCTTGCCCTATAAGCAGCATAATGTCTTTTTCTTTTGTCTCTCCTGCTTGTCTAGCCTTGGTGGCCCTACCTAGACCCTTTTCTTCTTTCATAGCATATTACTTTTCTAAAACAACATTATATATGGAATTAGGAGTTAAGTAGAACCTACTCTTCCCATCTTCTGTCACATTCCATAAATACAGTGTTAAAGACAAAATTCCCAATAACTATTTTCTGAACTCTCTTCCCAAGTGTCACATTGTCATTAGCTTCCAAAGAATCCAGCCCCAGGGCATCTGGATGGATCCAGCCTGCAGATACCAAATATAAAAAATATAACTAGGAAGTAGTAATCAGTCTTGGGGGCAACAATATAGGCAGTAACACAGAAGTAGTTCATATCTCACAGTACTTACATGGATGATTATAGAGGCTGTCATGCACTCATGCTGTATAGTGCTCATTTTCTGGTGCCTTGATTAAGCAACTATTAGCTGGCATACTATATGCTTTCACTGATGATCAGGACGTGCTCCTCTCCAAGTTTTGTACTGTCATGTCACCATTCCGATGTGTGTTGCATTGCATACTTGATGCCTCTTGCTTTTGACAAACAGAGCAATGACACAGCTATGACAATGTATTGTGTATACTAAAGATAAGGCATTTTCTTCTCCTCAGTCTTCTCCTTCCACAGGAGACTTGTTATATGCACAAGTAGCACAACCAATCAACTATCCAACATTGCTGCACAAGGACATATACAAACGATAAGCTCGAATGGATTTGCATGGTTAACAGTTGAACAACAGAGTTGGGTAAAAGTAGCCCATAATGGAAATCTACCTTTGCACTGTGTTTATGTTTATCAGCAAGTCAAAATCCAGTTTTGTCCGCCCATAACAGAATGATAACAATTTGCTCATTTTGATTTTCCTGATAAAAAGATAGAGTCTTGCATGCAAAATAAAGCTTAGGTAGCAATCCTATTAAAGAACCTTGAACTTGAAGTGGGGGCAATGTGTCGACCAACTCTCATCAAACCGAACTTAAATCTCACTCTAACATACTGATACAATAAAAAAGATAAGAGAGTGAATATGCATTCGGATACACAAAAATTGAGTTCTACTATACTGTACATATATCTAAAACACGAAAGGATGGATAATTACAAGATAATGGAATTGTGGTGATGCAGGAACGCACACACCTCAGTCAAGTGTCAGCAGAAGGGGACGAGCTTCTTCACAAACTTCTTTATGTTGGACTCTACTGCTGGAATGTCTTTATTTGAAATAGAAGAAATCAAGTCAAAGTACTCCCCACCTTGTCTGCAACGTCTCTGCAGGTCAGGGCAGGCCTTTATCTCCAGGAATTTGAGGGCTGGGAGCTGCTGGAGGAGACCCTGTGGAAATTTCTCTATCCCTGGACACTCTTCAATACTCAAGCTCTCAAGCGAAGTGAGACCATCCATCCCATCAGGTAGTGCTTTCATCTCACCACAGTCCTCAATGGAGAGATGCCTGAGCTTGGCCAGATTTCCAAGGTTTGGAGGCAGAGCCACCAAACAGTTGCAGCAGCGGATCCCCATTTCCTCAAGGGATGTGGGCAACTTGGGAATCTCCATCAAGCTCTCACAATGCTGTATCAATAACCATTCCAGCTGGGGCAGCAGAAGGATTTCTTCAGATGACGAGCCCTTCCCCTCCAGGTTCTTACAGTACCAAATATCCAGAGATCGAAGGCAAGGCAAGCATCGGAGCTCCTCCACTGGCCAGTGAACAATACTGGGGCATGATCCAATCTCCAGTTTTTCCACAAAGGCCAAACAGTCCCGAAACCCAAGTTGAGATTTGGACAGGTTAAATATTGACACGAAGCCATCCTCACCAAGAATTTTCAAACTCCGCATGGTGTCTAGAGGTCTTTGGTTTTGGCTTTGAGGGTCCTCTTGAGGCATCACCACCTCGGCCAGCAATCCAATGTCCAAGTGGACAAGAGATGGCCAAGAGCCCATGGGCATGCTCACAGGAACAAGACCACGTGCAGAGTCACCTCGACAAGATAGAAGTGTGAGAACTGGGCTCTCCGGAAAAATTACAAGTTTATAGCAATGGTAGATTCTTAGCTCTTCAAGCATGGGAAACATCACTGAGGTACTAGGCTCTCCTGTACTGTTCTCTGTCCAGCTCTCCAACTCAGGCAAATATTGTAACTGCATCCTCCTCAACTTTGGGAAAATTTGCTGAGAGGTGTTGCATCCTGCCTCTGCCACATCGATGTTCTTACACAGTGTTGTTAGGCTGATCATTCCGGACAAATTCAAAACTTCAAGAGAAGATGACAGCCATACTATCGGTAAATCCTTGCATCTTGGGCACTCAGTAATAACGAGTTCTCTAAGGCAATGGAACATTTTAGGGTCTCTCATCCATTGCGACAGAGCCAAGCCACCATACCCATGTAGCTTCAAAACTTTGAGTTCACCATGAGGAACAAGAGATTCCAGTACTTCTTCATCTTTATTAAATTCCTCATTATCTAATGGATCATAATCTCGGTCACGGCCCCAATACAACAATAATTCACTAAGGTTCTGCTTCTCATGGAAATTGACCTTTGACCCACTCTTTACTTTGTTTAAATTGAACAGTTCCAATCTGTTGCCAAGATGTCGCAGGTCTTTGAGCTCCTCGATTCCTAAGTCATCTCCAGTGTCCACAATATAAGTTGTCAGTGTGCGAAGGTTCTGCAGTAGACCAAATTTTGGTGGCATCCGTTCCAAACTATCACATTCCAAAAGATGAATATAGCTGATCTTCCTCATAGTTGTCATACCATCTGGTAGATACTGTAGCCTGGAGCATCCATTGAGCCACAACGACTGTAAGTTGTACAACATACATAGTGAATTTGGCAAGTTAACAATCTTTGACCCAGAGAGATCAAGATACCGCAAGTGTGCTGTATTTATAAGCTGGCCATGGATAACAGAAAGACCTTCACAACATAATGATCTTACTGACTTCAGTTTTAACTCCTTAAGATGATTGTGCGCTGATTGAATCAACAAAGTATGGAGAGGTGATCTGCCTTTCAGTAATCCATTAATTTCATTCAATTCATGCCGTGACACTTGCATGTGATATATATCTTTTATCAATGCTTTTCCTTGAATCAACTCTTCTGCAGATGTACATTCATCTGAAACATCTTTTGTCAGGTCATGCATTAAATCATGCATTTTACATATTATTGTCTCATGAAGTGAGTTACAAAATATCTTCGCTTTCACATCTTGAAGAAAGGACCTCCAAACCAACTCACTGAAAACAAATTCACTTTTCTGTGCCAAATCCATCATCCCCCCTTCACGAATATAACCATTTGCCATCCATAGTTGGATCAACTTATCCTTCTCCATCTCATAATCCTTTGGAAAAACAGCACAGAACGCAAAACATTGCTTCATTTCCTTTGGCAAGTATCTGTAGCTCAGTTTTAGTATGGAAGATACTTCATCTGTGCCTCTACTGGTATCACTGTTATAGCTTTCTGCAATGGCCTCCCAATCCTGGACTTCTTGTTTTGAACTCATCAAGCCACCCATTGTATTCAGAGCAAGAGGTAGTCCCTTGCACATGTGGACGATGCGTCTGCCAATAGTGACCAATTTTGGTTGCTCTTGTACTCCTTTACTAAATGCTTTCTTTGAGAATAATTCCCATGCATAATCTTCAGTCAAGCATGCTAGCTCCTTGGTTGGAAGGGTGCCCATTATAGCAGCCACTTGTTGGCTTTGACTAGTGACAACAATCATGCTTCCTGATCCTCCAATAGATGTGCACAGTAATGGTTTAAGTTTGTCCTCCCACTTTCCCTGCTCTTCATTCCGCACATTGTCAAGGATAAGTAGGAACCTTTTCCGGCCAATGGCTCCTTGAAGTCGTGCTCTCCAGAACTTGCTGTCGTCAGGCAGATCACATCTTTCACCTGTAGCCAATTCAGTGACTGATCTCACGACAGAGGTGGCTTCAAACTTTTCAGTCACACAATGCCATATCTTCAAGTCAAAGTGCTTTTGAATCCTATGGTCTTCGTACACCATCTTTGCTAGCGTGGTCTTGCCCACACCGCCCATCCCAATAATGGGCAGCACCTGCACATTCTTCTGATCTTGATGCTGTTGGTCAAGCAACAACTTTACTACCTCCTCCTTGTCATCATCTCTGCCAAAGATTTCAGCAGACCCATCCAGTACTACCTGCTTTTGCTGACATAGAATGTGTTGCGCCACTGGGCGCTCCAGCAGACCTAAAGTGTGCATCTCCAGGACAATATGATCCAATTTCTTAAGAACCTTGCTCAGATTCCTACTCACAGTGAGACGGAACAGAAGTGGGCTGTGAAGGGTCAAGTACCTCGATACCTTGCGGGCCGTGGGCTCACCCTCATTGGCCTCACGCCGCAGAGCCTCATACTGTAAGTCGTCAAGGACGTCGTCTGCCTGATAGGCGACAGCCTTAAGTTCCTTCATCCACCTCCTGATGACAGGGCTGGTCTCGCCCTTCACCTCGGCGTCAGGCAGCATGCACTGCACCGCCAGCAGCAACCGCTCCAGCTTGCCACGGTCGGCGTCGACGCCCCACATGCGGGTAACGCGCTGAACGAGCTCGTCGGTGGCCTTGCCGGCCACCCTGGTCACCACAGGGAGAAGCAGCGAGTCAGCCATGCTAGTTAGTTTGCTCTCTAGCCTTGTTTGCAGTAATGCAGTGCGTACGGGTGGGTGGTGAAGGACCAGGATTCATGCATGTAGAAATAGCTGGGAAAGAACAAAGCAGGGCGGTATTATCATGGAATGCAAGTGCAGGCTGTGGCGATTAATTTAGCGAGAAATAGTAAAGAATATGAAAGCGATGCGCAATACACCACACATGTCTCTGTAAACTATTTTCCAGGATGCTGGTTAGGGATGATTCCAGTAGGATTAATCCACCATGTGGGACAAGAAAAGCCCAACAGAGGAAAGCGGCACACTAATAATCTTCTCAGCACCCGGTGGAGCAGCAGTCATCCGCGTCATGAGCTTGGAGCCGGCGGAGCGGCCAGATCTTGTGCCTGATGATGGCAGCAGCGGCGTGGCAGGAGCATGACAGCCGCTGTGGCAGGCGGCAGCAGTAGAAAATGGCTACACATTGCTGGAACGATGGAACTTGGCGCGTGTTTGGGTCATTTCTACAAGCACCCCACGTGCATTGCATGGCATGGCATGGCATAGCAAGGTAGGGGTAGGCAGAGAAGAAGTGTGCGACCTGAGGCGGGCAGCAGGCGCATCCGGGAGCGCCTCTGCGGGCGTCGGAAACCAGCAGGGGCGCGCGCGGCGACGGCGTGGCCTGCCCAATGCAAAGGATCAAGCAAGCTAGCATCAGTTGACGAACGGACGCGCGAGCGCGAGCGCGATACGACCCATTCACCGTGTAAAGTGGATGAGGGGCGCTCGCTTTGCGGCAGGCGACGCCGACCTGCACGTTTAGGCGGCATGCCGATTGCCGGCGGCGGATGAGCGAGCTCGCAGGTGGTAGACGGTGGCTGGCGGCGGCACTGCAGCAGGGCAGCTCACAACCGGTACCGGTAACGGCTAACTGCTGGTGAACATTTTGGTGCTGTTTGGTTTCCGTTGCTAAATTTTAACTAGCTAAATTTTAGTTATTTTAGTAGTTAAAGTTTTAAACACATTGATAAAATGAGTTAAAATAATTTAGTTTCATTAATTATTTAAGAGTAGCTAAAATAATTTTAGTATAACTAAAATTTAGTAAGTCGAACCAAACATGCCCTTATTTGTCCTGTAGATTCAAAACTGGGCCTCGTCATTTGTTGGGCTCGTAATGTAGATTCTTTTGGGCCCACCTGCTTGTCAATATTGTGGCGGCACCAGTTGGCTGTTGGCCTGCAAATTCACACCTCTGCTCTAGTCGGTCACTATTGTTTTTTAGGAAACAAAGAAATTGGTTGCTAGGCAATTATACGCGATATATACAAAGGTAGGCAATTATAAATCCATATAAGCAAAGCCGAAAAAACTCGTTGAAAAACATGCATTGCAAGTTAAAACTGTGGGGGCACAAAAAAAAGACACAAAAGGTTAAAAATTCCTAGTCCTAGCTAAATACTGCATTAAACCAAGCATGCCTCAAATACAACCCAAAGACAAAGGTTAAGGCACTCACAATGCAAGACTCTATCACAGAGTCCAAGACAATTAATTACATATTATTTATGATATTTTGTTGATATGACAACATATTTATTGAAGAAACAGGTAGAAAAAATAAGACTCCAAGTCTTATTTAGACTCTAAGTCTATATTGTTCGAGGTAATAAATAACTTTAGACTCTATAATAGAGTCTGCAATGTGAGTGCCCTTAAAGACTCTAATTACATGGGAAAGCAACATATGAATAAATCTAGGAGATACTCCCTTTGTTCTTTTTTACATGTCACATTAGTTATACAATCCATCGTCGAATGTCTATATAAAAAGTTTTTATAAGTTCATAACTGGGTTGTCAGACAAACACTCTATGGTAAACAAAAGAGGACATATGGTATAAAGGGTCTTGCTCTCCGGTCAAAGTGACGCTTCTTGTTCACTGTTACGAGGACAATCATCACACACTGCTGCACAAAGGAAGGCAGACAATAAGTTTGGGCACTCACAAATCACATTATTACTTGGAAAACCTTATCACATTGGCAATTAACAGGTGACAGGTGGTCCACGAAACACATTTGCGTGGCTGCCAGTTTAGCAATGATGTTCAGTACAAGTATTAGAATAATCAGAGTTCAAACTTACCTCTGCAGGTTGTTTACGTTTGATCAGCAAGTCAAGGTCCCTTTCTGTAACCTAGAACATACTCTTGTCGGTCATGCTGCTAACAAGACATAGGTTATCCACCCAAAAGCAAAGTTTACAGTTTTACACAGCAAATCCTACAAGGAGCACCACTTTCCGTGAAACCCAACTTAAATCTAAAAAAAAATAGAGTATGGAATGAATATATATTCAGATAGGTCCAAATTGATTGTTCGGGAGAAAAAAAGATAATCGCTCAACTGAAGAGAGGCCATCCATCTCCCATCAGGCAGCTCTCTCAGCCCATCGCAGCCCCACATCCCAACTCCCAAGCATCCTCAACTTGGCCAACTTTGGCCTATTGGCCTGTCCGAAGATCAATGCAACTTAAAAGTACAGCTTATAACACCGTTGGCTTGCTGAAACCAACTTTAGCCTAGCCTGACTTATTTCCTAGCCATACTACAAGAAAGACACGTAACCAAACAAACCCGATATTGTTTACATGTGTTTCTAGATCCACGCTACCTAAACATAGTTTTAATAAAACTCACAGTAATTAACTATCTATCTGAAAAATGATGTTTTTGTAAAATGTGCTCAAAACTTGTTTAGCTAAAACCTATTTATACTTTCTAGATCCAAACAACCACATACGGCAAAATGGTCCATATGGTCTTCGGAGCATCGAACGGCCACAGTCGTAAAGTTATTTCGCCTCGACATAATGTCACGTGCCATCACTTCCTCAGTTTTTAAGGTCCAAACTTAGAAACCACTCTGACCGTAGTTTTGAGGCTAAAACCGCCAAACCCTCCTGGACCATATTATAGGTGTATAAGGCTGTCTCCAATAGGAGACCTATTTGAAACCCAAACCCAAAATAGATTTCCAACACAATACCTATAGCCTCCAACAGAGTACCCATACAGAAGACCTATTTTGGGTATCAGGAGAGGCATAACCCAAATTTGGGTATCCTCTCTCCTCGAGACCCATTTGCAGAGAGTGTTGTCTTTTAAGTCTTGTTGTTGGAGAAGACTAAAAATAGATATGGAACCTTTTACCTGTAGCGCTACCCAAAGGACAAATAGGTCTTGTAATTTAGGTGACCATTGTTGGAGATAGTCTAATATAGCCAACTAGTCATATGTATAAGCAAATGAGAAAACATAAAATGTGTCGTCTTATTAAGACACACATTCAAAACTTTGTAAGAAGATACACAGGAAATAATTGAGAATAGAACACTCTGTCAAAGTGCATATCCTCTCTATATCAAACATCAAATACCCCACTTTTCGTTGTAATGGTCAAGGAGAAGAGGGTGTAAGAGCATCTCCAGCAGTTCCCCAACAATCTTTTCCCAATATACATGTATTGAGGTAGCCTAATGTTATCTTTTTGTCAATATGTGCCGTACTTTAATATATGTCCTCCAATACCCATATGGAAGGTGTGTCACACAAGAGTATAGAGAGGAAATATAGATGAAAAGTGGTAGTTGGAATGGTCCTATGGTACTGAGGGAGTTATATCTTTCCCTTTATTTCAAGGGAGATGAGAGAAATATTGGTAGCCACAAAAAAAGAGAGGTATTGGGCAACAGCTAAAGCAAGAAGAAAGCATAATTGTCCCCAATATGATAGTTTTATGAGGATAGAGGTATTTGGAAAATACTGGAGATGCTCTAAATACCTATTTATGATTTGACTGCCCAAGGTATAAGTTCCAAGTAATGGAGTAGCAGTTATCCATTTCTTCTAACGGAGTAGGCGAGTAGCCGTGAAGAAATATTTCTTACTCTTGCAGCTGATATTGTCGATAATACAGGTATTATGCAGAATTACATTAATTCTCTCATTCACATTCACTTGCTTGTTATTGTTAGATGGCAGGCTAGTTAATTTCACTGAATGATCAGAACATATTTTTTTTTCTTCATTTTGATATATTGGGAAGTGCTACATTCGTTAGCCCCAGGTTCAGCATGTTACACTAGACAAGTTTCTTTCAGTCTTCACTCCCTTTTTTTTAATGCTTGTAAGGACATACAGAAAATTAAGGACCTCCAATCATGAATCACAACATTGACAAGAAGCAATGAATTCAACGCACATTTCATTATGTAAACCACAAGTTGCAGAAAAAGGCATGGAGTTAACAAATTTAAATGCTAAGAGAACCGACATAAGCACACCACAAGGAAAACAAAATTGCCCTGCCTCTTAAAACTGGAGAATGAGGACGCAAAAGGAACATAACCTTGTCGCAACAACAATTTACATATGATAAGAGCTTTTATGAACACATTTGCATGGTTGGCATTCAAACAACACAGTTGCGTAGAAGTACTAGAAATTATTGGATCAGAACTCAGAAGTTTTCCTCTGCATGTTGTTTTGGTTGATTAGGGAGTCGATATTCAGGTTCTTTAGCCCAAAATGGATATCAGTCTTGCTGAAATGTAGAGGCATGTTGTCCGGGGTCGGTAAGGTGGAGTGCTGCTTCCCATCAAAGCCAGTTAAATCCCAGTCTTACATACTGAAGTATAGCAGACAAGAAGACAGTGAGTATGCATTCGGATAAACATAGTTCAGTTCTATTGTACATACGTAAGCAGAACGAAGTTGTGCACCAGATTGATGTCAGAACGATTGAACAGGATAACGGAATCGAGGTGATGTACATGTGGGAGCATAAATACCTCTTGTGTACGTAAGGGTTCAGAAAGCAGACGGCGCACTGTACACCTGCGGGCTTCTGTAGCTCGGATTCTACTGATAGAATGGTCTTCCTCGGAATTGGAGACACCGAGTCAAAGTACTCACCACCTTCTCTGCAACATCTCTGCAGGTCGGGGCAGCCCTCTATGTGTAGGTATTTGAGAGCTGGGAGCCGCTGGAGCAGACCATGAGGAAATTTCTCTATCCCTGGACACTCATTGATCGTCAACTGCTCAAGAGAAGTGAGGCCTTCAGTTCCATTAGGTAGTGCTTTCAGTCCATAGCAGCGAAACAAATATAGATCCCTAAGCTTGACCAGACTTCCAAGGTTTGAAGGAAGCGCCAGCAAACTTCCACACATGTCAATCCCCAATTCTTCAAGGGAGGGAGGCAACATTGGAATCTCCAACAAGCTGTCACAAGAAGCTATCTGCAACGTTTCAAGCTGGGGCAGTGGAAGGATTTCTTCATACGATGAGCCTTTCCCCTCCAGCTTGCTGCAATGCAAAAAATACAGAGATCGAAGGCAGGGCAAGCATCGGAGTTCCTCCACAGGCCAGCAGACAATATTGGAGCATGAGTTGAATTCCATCCGTTCCAAGAAGAGAATGCAATCCTTAAGCCCGAGCTGCAATTTGGAATGGTTAAATATGGATACAAAGCCCTCGTCATGGTGTACTTTCAAACTTCGCAGGGTGTCTAGGGGTCTTTGGCTTTGGCCTTGCTGGTTCTGTAGAGGAATGACCATGTCTGATAGCACACCCACTTCCAGGTGCACTAAAGATGGCCAGAAGCCCAATGGCATGCTCACAGTCGAAGTGGCAACAGTTCTCAGCGAGGAAGGGGCAGCACTTCTCAACCAGGAAGTGTGGCAATATAGATGTGTGAGAAATGGACACTCCGGAAGACTAGTGAGTTTAGGACAATCCTCGACTCTTAACACTTTGAGCAGGGGAAACACTACCGACCTGCTAGGCTCTCCTGCACTGTTTTCTGCCCATCTCTCCAACTCCGGCAAATCCTGTAGCTCCATCTTGTTCAACTTTGGGAAAATTTGCAGATGGTTATTGTACCCTGCACCTTCTTCATCAACGTTCTTACATAATGTGGTCATGCTGTTCATGCTGGATAAAAACAACTCCTCAAGAGAGGATGACAACCATACCATTGGTAGCTCCTTACATCTTTGACAGCAGGAAATGTGGAGTTTCTTGAGGCACCTGAACATTCTAGGGTCTCTCATCCATTGTGAGATTGCTGAGCCACCATACCGATGTAGCTCCAAAACTTTGAGCTCACCAGGAGGTGCAAGTGATTCTAGTACTTGTTCCGCATTACTGGCTTCCTCACTTGCACGGTCGTAAGATAGATTGCGCCCCCAGTGCAACAACAATTCACTTAGATTCTGTTTCTCATGGATGTTGGCCTCTGACCCAGTCTTTACTTTACACAAATTGTACAGCTCCAATCTGTTTCCAAGCTGATGTAGGTCTTTGAGCTCTTCGATTCCACAACCATCTTCAGTGTCCACAATATATGTTGTCAGTATGCGAAGGTTATGCAGTAGGCTAAGTTTTGGTGGCATCCGTTTTAAACTCTCACATCTGAAAAGATAAAGATGCTCGAGGTTCCTCAAAGCTGCCATACCTTCAGGCAAAAATTGTAGCCTTTGACAATTATTAAGCCTCAACGACTGTAAATTATATAACATGCATAATGAATCTGGTAATCCAACAATGTCTGAGAAAGAAAGATCAAGATATCGTAAATGTGCTGCATTTATAAGCTGGTTGTCGATAATATAAGGATCTTCACAGCACAAAGCTCTTAATGACATCAGTTTTAACTCCTTAAGATCACTGTACTTTGATTGAGTTAATAAAGTACGGAGAGGTGATGTGCCTTTCAGTAGTCCACTAATTTCTTTGGATTCATCTCTTGAAATTTGCATATGATATACATCTTTTATCGATGCTTTGCTCTGAGTCAGCTCTGTTGCAAATGCACATTCATCTGTGACATCTTTTGCTAGGTCATGCACTAAATCATGCATTTTACATCCAATTGGATTGTGCCTTCGACCATAAAAAAATCGTCTCTCTTTCACATCTTCAAGAAAAGATCTCCAAACTAATTCGTTGAAAACAAATTCGGCTTTCTGTGCCAACAATTTTTTCGTTGCACCTTCTACTTCATGAAAAAAAACATTTGCCAGCCATAGTTGGGTCAACATATCCTTCTCAATCACATAGTCCTTAGGGAAAACTGCACAAAATGCAAAGCATTGCTTCATTTCAGATGACAAGTTCCTGTAGCTCAATTTTAGTATGGACAACACTTCATCTTCGGCCCCACCCAAATTGCTTTTGGCAATGTCCTCCCATTGCTGGACTCTTGGTTTTGAGCTCATCAAGCCTCCCATTGCCTTGAGAGCAAGAGGCAGTCCCTTGCACTTGTTGACAATGCGTCTGCCAACTGTGGAAAACTCTGATTGCTCTTGTAGTCCATTACTGAATGCTTTATTTGAGAACAATGTCCATGAATCATCTTCACCCAGGCATTTTAGCTCATGGGGTGCAAGGGTACCCATTATAGAGGCCACCTGTTGACTTCGACTTGTGACAACTATCATGCTTCCTGATCCACCATTAGACGAACACAGTAAAGGCTTCAGGTCGTCTTCCCACTTGCTTTGCTCTTCATTCCACACATCATCAAGAACCAGCAGGAACCTTTTCTGCCCGATGACTTCCTGCAGTTTTTTTCTTAGCAGCTCAATGTTGTTAGCCAGGTAACATCTTTCATTTGTAGCCACCTCAATGACAGATCTAACGACAGCTGTAGCTTCAAAGTTCTCAGACACACAGTGCCACATCTTCAAGTCAAAGTGCTTCTGGACCCTGCTGTCGTTGAACACCATCTTGGCTAGAGTGGTCTTGCCCAAACCACCCATTCCAATGATGGGCAGCACCTGCACACGATGCAGACCTTTCTGATCCAGCAACAACTTAACCAGCACCTCCTTGTCATCGTCTCTGCCAAAGATCTCCATAGACTCATCCATTGCAGAGTATGTTTGCCGATACAGATTTCGTGGCGCCTCCGCGCGCTGCAGCAGACCAAAAGGGTTCATCTCCGCCACCAGCTCGTCAATCTTGTCGAGTATGTCCTTGAGATCCCTGCTCGCCTTATGATGGAATACAAGTCGATCCCGCGAGAAATACAGTACCTTGCGTGCCGTTGACTCCCCGGCCTGGGCCTCCCGGCGCAGAGCCTCGTAGCGGAAGTCGTCGAGGACGTCGTCGGCCTCGTACCCGGCAGCCTTGAGCTTCTTCATCCACGCCTTGACGGCGCGGCCGGCCTCAGTCTTCGCCTCGGCTTTCTCCTCGGCGTCGGCTAGTAAGGACCGCACGTACACCAGCTGTCGCTCCAGCTTCCGGCGATAGGTATCGACGCCCCACATGCTGGTGATGTTCTGGACCAGCGCGTCGGCCGCCTTGCCGACCAAGCCTTGCACCCAGGGGAGAAGCAGTGACTCAGCCATGGGCGGCCTTGGGATGGTGATTGATCTCTTTCTCGCCGTGAGAGTTTCATCAAGAGAGGGAACGGAAGAGGACCAGTGAAGAGGCGGAATTATTGGTGTGTGCTGCTCCTGCTCAGCAGCTGTACTCCACCGTGTTTGCGTCAACGAGCGCGTCAATTCGTGTTTTGGGTCAGGACGATCTTAAAAAAAAAGACAACTGATTATGCTTCGATTTGTATATATCGTCACCTTTCAATTGGAGAACTTTTGAGCGTATTTTATTTTTAGAATGCTTCGTGACTTCACACTCACTACATGGAGAAATTGGCTATAATAGTATTCTAAGGGCACCTTCAGTGTTGGACTAAAAGTGAACCGTGGACTCCAAAAGCGAACCATACACACTGTGGACACCGAACCATATATGTCAGAAGAGAAAAGCGAACCATGTCTTAAAACCGAACTCAGGCCATTAAAATAATATTGTGGGCGACGAGAGAGGCGGCGTCGGGAAGATGAGCCACGGATATTTCCGTGTGGCCGCGGGAGGAGGAGAATGCAAGGGAGAGAGAATTTTTTTTATCAAACGTGGGCCCTCCAAAAACGATGCCTAACACTGGAGTACTCGAACTTTGGTTCTATTCGAACCACTAGGGATGCCCTAAACAAATGGTTTCTTTATAATAGGATTTTTAACATTGGTTTCTTCGAAATAGGACTCCAAACCTTTGAACTAAGCTATAATGATATTTTATGTCTTTTTAATCTCTTCTCTTATCTAAATACATATATTTGTTCTCAAAATAACCTTTTACTCTTCAAACATTAGATTGTGAGGTCGACTCCGTTGGGGAAAAAATTCACCGTGGCCTGTCGCTGTTCGCTGCCTTGCCGTCTCCTTGGTTGGCCTTGGCTAGCTGGCTGGCCGTGTGTGCGGCTTGCTGGCCATGCGTGCTGGCCGGCTGACTGTGCGTGCGGCTGGCTGACCGTGCATTGCTTGCTGTGCGTGCTGGCCGGCGGACCGTGCTAGCTGGCCATGGTCATGGTTGGCCTAAGATGAGCGTCACCTTGCATCTCGCGACTGCGAGCGTAGATGAAACGACCGAATTGGAGTAGATGAGAATCAATATATTATCAGAAGGGTGATATGGTCAATACAAAAAATACATGTATTTTTAGATGACAAAAGAGATTAAAAAAGAAACAAAATGTCATTAGAGCTTAGTGTAAATGTTTGGAGTCCTATTTTGAAGAAACCAACATTAGGAATCATATTATATAGAAACTACTTGTTTGGAGTCCTATAATAGCCAATTTCTCCACTACGTATAACGTCACCCAAAGAGTCTCTAAGATTTAAAATACTCAAAAATTTTATTATACTAGAAAGCTCTTACTAGGAGTAATTTTTCTCGTTCTCGCGACAGATGTGGTGGACCATTCTAGCTGTACTCAGAGTCAAAGTCGGCGAAGCCTCTTTGCTAACCTGGTGGGAGCAATGGCGCCAGAGGTGGCACGGGGAAAAGAGAAAAGGGGGGCGACACCTTATTTGCCCTGGTGGCTTAGGTGATCTAGAAAGAGAGAAATGTACGATGCGTTCGAAGCACACCATCCACCATCTATAGATCGAAGTGGGGGTATGAAGCTTGATTGTCTAGTGCGTGAGTAGTCGGGATAGAAAATAGATGAGGGGGAGGCTGCGTTTTATTATCCGGTCTCAGCTCCCCCATCCTCCCTCGCTAACAATCATGCAAAAGGAGAGCAACAGATCACCTTTGAAGTGGGTCTACCGCACATTGGAGACTTCAGCTATGGAGGTCTTCGCCAAATATGGGTGGTCGTCTTTTAAAAGAATTAATGCTTAGGTATGTGCTCGTTTGCTTAGTTTCGCTTTTTGTGAGCTTTTTAAAATATAACGGGTGTTTTATAATAAGAATGGGTTGTGTGCAAACCTCTTGCAGAGACCAGATTATTTCTTTTTCTTAAATAAATAGAAAGCTCTATTCAAATTTCACTAATTTATTTTGTTCTCGAATACACAAAAAGGTATGCCCCTCATTTAATTTAAGTCATAAGAGGTTTGAAGTTACAACGACATGCTCGTCGAGTACCCTAGGGGGGTTGGGATGACGACCAACCCTCCCTAGTGTACTTCAAACAACCTAGATTGGAAGCACTGGATTGAACCCACTAGTCTGCCTCATGCTTGATCCGAGCGACCGCACAAATGTGATTGTGTTCCCTGGTCGATGGAACATCTCTCATTCCTCTCATTCCATAGCTCCCAAGCTACCATGGTGAACAGGGAGTCAAGCTCCATGCCTTTTATTTCCAACCTAGATCGTTGGCCAAGCCTTCCACCAATTGAGGACCACCCTAGGGGGTTGGGATGACGACCAACCCTCCCTAGTGTACTTAGCATCTTAGGTCTATCACATGTGTAACAGACAACCTAGATTGGAACTTGGAAGCACCAGATTGAACCCACTGGTCTTCCTCATGCTTGATCCGAGCGAGCGCATAAATGTGGTATGTCCTCTAGTCAATGAAACATCTCTCATTCCCTCTCCTATAGCTTCCAAGCTACCAATGTGAATAAGGAGTCAGCTCCACGCCTTTTATTTCCAACCTAGATTGTCGGCCAAGCCTTCCACCAATTGAGGACCAACTGCCTGATGGCTCCATTGGCATGGATTCAAGACCGGTCCTAAAAAAAAATTGGACCTAAAGGAAACTAAACGTTTGGACCTTTTTATATAAACACAAACATAAACATAATGCTATTAGTAATACTGCTGATGGCTAGAGGCCTGCAGAGACCCAAGAATCAAGGCCGAAGGGAAATTTTAAATAACTCCTACATTTAGAGGGAAATTTTTAAATAGCTCCTACTATTAGGGCCTGTGTAGATTATTGTGTTTTCGTCTCAACACCCATCTCCTGTTGTTGCACTTACCGTATGATCCTGCTCGAAACTGGTACCTGTTGCTTGTCATAATCTTACTGTAACGACAGTTGGGGGCAGTGAGCTCATGTGATCAAAGGCTTATAAGTGTAAATAATAACAGGATCCAAAACCGGTGCTTAGGGGCATATGTCCAGATCGACCATACAGCTTGTTTTGGTTGTTCTCAGCCATGTGTGAAAAACGTCAATGCTGATACCCAGTTTTAAATGACCATGCCACATCTCGCGAGCTCAACATGTTAGTACATTTCCCAGAGACATCACGCTGAAGGACATCCGCTATAACATTCACATCATCCCAAGTGAACCACAATACAAGCACAGACGAGTTACATAGTCACAAAACTTCAGCACAGCTTCTGATTCTTGGGCTAGGGATATCAGTACAGCTTTGCCAAAACAGGCCCCCATACAGACGCTGTTAAGAGCAATGGTGCAAAAGAAAATAAATCTAGAATAATTTTAATCCAGGTCATCTTCAGCATCGACCATTAGGAAGCCAAAACATTGCCACTTGTATGGTGTCCATCCGCGTCACCACCCTCAAAAACCAATTGCATCTACAAGCAAAATAGTGATGTAATTCAGCTTGATGCAGACTTGAGTGGTAGTATACATCTATTGTACCAGCAGTATCTTTCATGTAGATGCAAGACCAGTTGATATTGCAAAATGCAGACAATATCTATCAGCTAATCCCTCCATTCCAAGTTGTTTTGGCTTTTCTAGATGCATAGCTTTTGCTATGCACCTTGATATACATTATGTCTAGATACATAGCACTATGTATATAGAAAAGCCAAAACGCCTTACAGTTTGGAATGGAGTATGACAAACATGATAATACAATTAGGCAAAGCCAGTAAGACCTGCAGATGTTGCAAATTTGCAAACTATTTTTTGCCTTCCTGCAAGACATTTTATAATATGATATAGCAAAGAAAGTAAGACAGATTGGCCTTGCAAAACTGCAAAGATTTTTTTATAAAAAATGGTGTAGAACCAAATACTCCATCCCAAATGATAAGGCGCAATTTGACTTGGCAACCTTCAAGATCACACTTTGACCACTAATCTCTTGTATTATGAAATTTATATCAATAAAATTTAGATCATTAGAAAGTATACAAATCCACTGTAATCACTTTAGTAGTATAAACTTGTCAAATGATTAGACTAATTGTTGGTCAAACATAACAAAGTCTGATGAAATAGTGCTAATGCATGCCATATATTTCAGGACAGGCCGAGAGAGGGAGTATTCCAAAACACCAACTACCCATAATACTGTAATGTGATACTAACATAAGCTAATTCAAAGTCTGTGACAAGTTAAGGCCATCAAATCAGTCAAAAAAAAGGAAGCAGGTAAATATGGAAAGTTGAAGTGCAAACATCATGCAGGTATAGAAGGCCATCAAAAGAATATGGTTCATGTACCCAGTTAAAGCTACTTCATCTTCTGGAAAGGTATGTCGTCCCAGTTGACCTGGAATATAAAGATTTGCACTGTCAGCATCCTAAAAACATGTGTCAGCTTTGACATCAAATGAGGAATGGAAACATACCTCCCCTGTTGTTTTCCTCCATAACCATGTCTGATATTATTTGCACCTTTGTCGTGTCTTGCACCATTGGCAGCAGCTGTGACCATAGATGGCTGCCCAGTTCGAACTTCATCTAAGAAGCCATTATCTTGGGTGTTTCTTACTTTGCCTGAAATTGTTACGTCACTAACCCCCTGAATGATGTTAAATTGATCTGTGTGGCCATTTCCAGAGGGAATTGCATTTGATGATCTGGAATCAACTGCAGGCCCCCTCTTTTGCCGAGTACTTTGTGCCACAGGAGTAACAGCAACAGAAGGCAGTAAGGACGAGTAAGGGGCAGAAGATGCTGTAGCAGCAGCTATTTTTGCAGCAGCTGTAGTAGCAGAAATGATCTGTTGTGCTCCTTCACGAAGGTGAATGAAGTCTCCCTCAATCACAAACAGCTGCACAGCAATTAGCTTGTCAGTAACACAAACGATCTAGTATCTACAGATTGACTAAATTGCTAAGTTCAAGTAAACCTCTGGATGACTAGCCACAAAATCATCAAGCTTCCCATATTGCTTCTTATAGTCATGCCAGTGAAGAGGAGCCAACATTTTCCCAAGCCTATTTGGCAGCTGAGAGAAAAGTTGCACATGAATCAGAACTTATTCTCTACCATATAGCATCTTAATGTGGATGAGAAATAACTCACAGTTGAACTAATCCTGATTCCACCCTCAGGTCCAGCAGGAACAGCACGAACAATGCAAGCCAATAGAGATCTCTCATCTAGGAGAGCAGGTTCCTTTGGTACACGAGGTAATTGTGAACCAAAACCACTGGCAACTGATTTCGTTGTATCAACCTGATTTACAACATTAGGATTCTCTGTTGCACTGTTTTTCAAGTGAATCTGGGTAGTTGACAGAGGAAAGTTTGAAGGTTTATGCTGCCTAGATACAGGCTCAGGCTGCTTGTCAGATGCAGCTCTTTCATCCTGGTTTTAAAAAGAGCGAACTAAATGTGAGGCACTCACATAGAACGAAAAACTGTACAAGAAACACAGTACCATAGAAACCTTTGATTCAGTATTCTGCTCTTGATGCTCAACTCTTCCAATATGGCTGTTCATATTTGACGACGAATCCTGTTCTTTTAAGGCTTTTTGCTGCTCATCATAAGCTACAAGTTCAGCTACATTTGTTTCAACAACCTGTGTTTTTTTAAAACAAAAAAGTAACAGGGAATAACCATTAGTTCATGAATTGATTCCAAGTTACAGGAAAAAACAAATATAAAATGGACTAACCGTTAGATCATGAGTTGATTCAGTAGGTGCACTTGCAGGGCTCTGCTGTTGTTTCGCATGAGCATTATGATGATCTGGATGGATACCCTGACTTGGCTTCGAGGACAGATCATCAGTATTAATAGAGCCTTGTTGTAATGCAGTCTGGTCTGATTGGGATGTCTGATAGTTTGTTTCAGCTTGCGGTTGAGAGACATTTTGTACTTCCTAAACAAGAACAGATTAATTCCAAACTTAGAATGGTCACTGTATGTTACAATGTGCAAAGTACTTCAACAAGAAAGTAATTTACCTGCTGATTTGACCAGTGCGAGTTTGGTTGAATCATAGACTGTGACTGAAAACTGCCAAATTGAGGAACACCAGAGTTGGGTGATGCTAAAGGTTGAGGAATGCCTTGAGGATGAATCATAAAAGAATGCATCGCAGCAATATGTGCAGCCGGACCACCTATTCCCAGTAGAGATGGAACAGGTACAGCTGACGCATTATTGCCCTGGAAAAAAAATAGTTACACATCTCGTAAGTATGTTCTAACAAATAGTATGTTATTGTCATAAAATGCATAAGTTGCTGCAATACTAGTAATTGAAACATGAAGGTTTAGAAAGCAGGTAAAGCAAAAGTAAGGACAGAAGGTACTGAAATAGCCATGGAGGAACTACAATAATAAAACAAAAAAAAGAAGACATCATGATTGAAGCAAACAACGATTAAGTCACTCAAACAACAGTGACATTCAATTTTTCCCCTCCCATAGACAGATAAATAAACTGCTTACTGAAATAACTTAATACCTTAACAGAGACATCCACACTTCCATTATTTTTCAACAATTGCTGGTTCCCATCTGCAGTTGCACTACCATTTGAAGCGACGCTGTTTGCTATGCTTTGAACATGTGATGATTCAGCTGACCCCTCCCGAGAAACTTGTGGGCCATCTTTTTGTGCTCCAGACGCCCTTGTCTCAGCTAATTCTTGCTGGAGTTGTTGTATTGTATGAAGAAGGCTCCGCTGCATTTCAGCATACTGTGGAAAAACACGAGGAAGTGAAATTCTAGTCTAACAGAAGGGGATAACAAAAACTAGTGTAATAAAGGAAGCTAATCCAATATTGATTAAATTTACCTGCTGCTGGAAGCTAATCCAATATTGATTAAATTGCTCCATGCGCTCACGTAACTCAACTTGTAGGGATTGAGACTGCAAAGCATCCATTTCTCGAACTTGAGAAACCCAAGCATGGGCTTCCCTCAACTGCTCATCTTTGTAAAGAATGTTGTCTTGAGCAGCCCTATGCTGGAAAAAATAATGTGGCTATCCATAAGCAGCTGAATTTAGAATGCTAACATTAACAACATTTCAATCGTCATTAGTTTAAGAAAGAAATCATCCAACAACGCTGATTACTCAAGAAGAAACTCTCCTATAACCAAATGGCCATGGTTTCAAATGCGACAAGGCAAGGTGGGTATGCCTATCTGGCTATCTCCTAGGTGACAAGGCAAGCTGGGTACGCCTTATCTCCTATGCGACAAGGAGTAACTAGACCCCCAAGGCAAGCTGGGTTCGTCCAGGCAATGCCTTTGTAACAGAGCAAATGACATTTTCAATACTCAGGGATCAGTACAGAAAACTAAAACAAACAGACAAGGCAAGCTGGGTACGCCTTATCTCCTAGGCGACAAGGAGTAACTAGATCCCCAAGGCAAGCTGGGTTCATCCAGGCAATGCCTTTGTAACAGAGCAAATGACATTTTCAATACTCAAGGGATCAGTACAGAAAACTAAAACAAACAGTGCCATAGGCCACAGCCTAAGATCCTTTTTTCTCGAATATGCAGGAGAGCTGTAAAGCATTACATTAAGAACACAAGGTTACACACACAAAACACAGGTTAACACTCACCCACAGCTTGATTTTCACTTGTGGCAAGAGAGAAAAATTTAACAACATAATTTAGAGATGTGCAACCAGAATGGGCCTGGAAATGCTGCATATTGTATGTAACTCGGTACATATTATCAGGAAATTACTGAGCGAGTGAACTGTGCATCCATTTCAGGCAGCTAGCATGCCAGTGATTTGGAAGTTGAAAGGTATACAAACTACTGCCAGAGAGATCATGCAAACCAGGACAATAAAATTATCCGAGATAGAATGTCCAGTTTGAGGAAAGATGCTAATGTAGTGACAGTATAAGCATATAGAGACATGACATATACTATACAGAAAGTGCAACAGAAATGACTACCAAAGAATACCTGTTCATCTAATGCAATGAACTGGCTTTCTTTTTCCCGCAGAAGTTCTTGGAGATCATGAATTTGTTTAAGATGTTGGGCTCTTTCAGCTTCAGAGTTGTCGCGTTCCCTTCTGCAGGAAATTAGAAACACTCAGCGTACATTTTGATTGCAACAATGTTATGGATGTTGACCTAGATGGCGCTAACCCAAGCAGAGCCGGACCACAAGGGCAGGGACAAGAGGAAGTGGACTGGGATATTAGATCTATTTCTTCTTGCTTGAATAGATGGATATATCTCCTCCCCTCTCTCCTTGTATAGAGAGGTTTACTTAACCCCTAAGCAAGAGACCTCTAATTAACCCTAACCCTAATGGGCACACTGCCAAACGGAGTCCAATAGGCCCAGCCATGACAAACAAGCTGCTGATTGTGAATAGCTACAAGTAAATCAATAGTTTCCTCATTGTACACAATTCCATGAGCCCATCAGAGCAACTTAACAAGTCCACAGCACATACGTCCCCAGAAACTTGAATGTCAAATAAAGTTTTAAAGATTTTACTCCATGAAAAACTATTCCAAGTAGTGAAATCTGGTACCATACCAATTAATTGCAGAAGTTATGTATAGTACCTGACAGTTGCCAGCTCTTTGGTCTGTTCTCTAATAAGATCTTGATTTGCCCACACCTGACCAAAAAAAAAGAAATAAAAAAGATGACAGACATTTTTCATTTCCTCTTACCATGAAGATAGCAAAAAACATAAAATGAAGAACACTAACCGTTTGATGATCGATCTTCAGAGCATTTAGTTCTCTATCCTTGTCATTGAGTTTCATTTCTAGTTCAAGAATGTACTGCTCCCGCTCATGCAGTTGCTCCTGTTCAATCCGAACATCAAAATTATTTTCAAACAAGGACCAGACAATCCCAGGGTAATTGGATGAACTGAACTAAGCAATGTAAGCAGCAAGAACATGAAATCAAAACAATAATAGTAGTGAGGCTTTATAGAAGCTACCCTGTGTCTTATCATTATACAGACAAAAAAGAACTGCAAACAATGCATCATATAAGTATGTTGAGCATCAACTGCTAATCAAATTTTGTCCATCAGCATATGTATATGTTACAAAGCACAAGGATGCCAACAGAGCTACACCCTCCACCAGTATGACATGATATTGCTCAGCCCTTTCAATGTCAACACCATAATTCAACCAGGAAAAGGGCTTGGCCATCTGGCCCCATCAGAAAAGTCAAAGTCATGGAAAAAACAAGCGGTACTACTAGCCAGCTCATCTCCAACTGGCAAGTGAAGAACACTCTTATTTGAGCTAGGTACTAGAAGAGAAACACTGAGGTCAAAGCAAAAGGAACAACCTTGATCTTTGCCACAGCTGCGGCATGCTCCTTGGCAGCAGCCTGGAAGCTTTGTTGCGCCTCGATGATCTGCGGGTGCGCGATGGCCTGCGCACGCAGCTCGATCTCGACCTGCTGTAGCTCCTCCCGCTGCCGCGCAAGGCTCTGCAGGCGCTGCTGCAGGATGTCCTCGCTGAGCCCTCCGCTCCCATCAATGGTGATGGCGCAGAAGTCTTCCATTCCACCCGCCCCTTCCTGCACCCACAACACCCAAGGCGGGTCATCCTCCCAACGTGCCAGGCATGGGCGGAAACCCACCCGCAGCAGGAGATGCTGATGCTGAACAGAGAGAAAAAAAAGAAGGCTGCATTTCGCGCATCGCGCGAGCAAGCAGGAGGCACGCACCTCGTAGATAGCTCGGTCCTCCTGCTGCCCCAGCTTCCCGTGCTCCGCGGCATCCTGAACACGAAGCAACAGCAGGGAGCGAGTGAGTTTGGGATGGTGGTGGGAGGAGGAGTGAGGGTTTTGTGCTGCCGGTGGGGGAGGAGCGGCGACGCGGGCCTACCTCGGCGCCATTGGAGCGGAGCGAGGAGTCGGGGACGGCGCGCCACTCCTTGCGCGCCCCCGCAGGCTCCATCTACGTCGGGTCGGCCCTCCCTTCCCTCTCCCGCTTTCCCTGCGGAATCGGGATCTGGAGGAGGCGGCGGCTAGGGTTTTGGCTCGCGGCGCCGCGTGCCGCCGACGGGGGAGGGGGAGCAGGAGCGCGGGCACGACAGCGCACGGGCGGAGGTACGGCTAGTCTAGGGTTTACGAGCGGCGATCGGGGGGGAGGACGGGAATTTGGGTGAGGGGGATTTCTGCGGGAGTGTGGCGTGCGATTGGGGGAAGGAGGAGGACGGAGGCGAGCGATACTGAACCGGGGACAGTGGATGTGCGCGTGTGTCGTTTTGTAGGAGGAGGGCGATGCGCTGCGCGACGGCCGCCGCGGCGGGGCCGGGGGCCTTCTTGTTCTTGGGTTGCCAGCCTCAGGTGAGTTTCGCGGCCCATGCGCAGGTGCTATCTTCATAATCGGCCCAGAAAGCCCAAACTAATAGTAACTGTTAACGTAAATTTTGCCAGAAAAAATATTTTCACCATCGACTGTTATTTATCATATCAAAAGTTTCTCAAAAAACAATTATTTCTTTCGGGGGAGTATGTTTGCTCGCTCTTAATTTCCGTTGTTTTTTTATAATTCATCACTCCACTAAGTCGTACACACTCCCCAATGGTTTAAATAGCGGTTGTACCATGTGTGGTGCCACATCCTCCGTCCTACATGATGCTACGCCAAACACGAGGGATTTAGCTGTACACTTGTATTAGTAGATTAATTAATGGTCAGGCGAGTCTCGGGAGTTTCATAAGAGTTTTATTTGCATTTAATAATTTGCCACATATGTATTTTTTATGACATGATAATGTTTTAATAAAAAGAGAGGAGAAATAAGTTTTATGGAGATAAAACTCTCTTGGCATGATTACTAACTCTCTATGGGTCTTAGAATTAAATGCCTATGAAACTCTAGAATGAAACCTTGCATTGAGAATGAGTGTTTTATCTAAGTTTCATTTCACTCTTTATGACATGGCAGTCTTGGAAACATCGCAATAGAACTCTCCACTCATACTAGCCTTAGGGGTGAATAGGACTCGGCTGTTTTAAAAATATTATCTAATAGTTTTAGAAAGTCATGCATTTAGAAACTCTAAAATAAAGTTTGACCCTAGAAAAATCATAGAAAATATGTTTTAGCTTCAAAAAATATGAAACCTTTTTTACTCGCTGGTAGATTTATCTCTATCCCCAAGTTAATGTATTGGTTGACCAAATATTTGGGTAAAACTATCAATGTCTATGAAACAAATAAGTATAATATAAAAATATATCTAATGAAAAAATAGTGACAGTAATGTTCTTAAATTTATAATTAGTCAAACTCAATATACTTTGGATTACTACTATGCTATAATTGTATTTTTCGATGATGGGAGCATAACTAGTCTATGCTTTTATGACCCAAATTATGTAGAAATCAAGTTATTTTGGCGTGTCATGTAACCACATCTTACATGACCATATTTTGTATGAACGCAAGTGTCACTTCATATAGTCTACACTAACATATGGTCATCGATGGGATCAAGTTGACACTTGTGTTAACACTGCATATGCGGAGGAGGCTGTCTCGTTGCTTAGAAAAAAATTAGGGTGATGTAAGACAAGTTTTGGGAGGTGAGATGTTATGTGGAGAGGGGGTGAAGAATTTATGTCTATTTCTCTAGATTGCTACTTCAGATGAATAATGTGTGCCAACGACACGTGTCGTCTATTAGTTTTGTAATTTGACCTTCCAGTATGAATGAACTTCATCCTTTATTTTTCATGATATGTTTTATGAATTTCATTATTAATCAATGTTTTAATATAAGACTACTTTCGTCTATTATATTTGTGAAATATTATAGAGCTAAATCGTTGTAGCATTTTTGTTCAGTCTCTCCTAATTTTTTTTCTAGCTTCGTCCCTGGTGAAGATGAGAGCGTGATTTACTGTTATACTTGCACAAGGACACATAACACGGCTAAACTAATAGATCACCAGATAGATTCCTTTTTTTGTTTTCACTAACTTACTATTTGCGAACCATCGCTTGTATGGTGCAGGTGCACATATATGATGGTGCGTAGAATTTTGGATTTTTTGTGCTAGTTGGTTTCGTCTATGGTCAATGATGTCTTATTTAGTAGGATGTTTGTAATCAGTTGAAAAATGGACGTTGGTTCATATGTCATAGTCACAGGCAATGCAAAATTGGCCATATGGTGTGACTCAACCTAAATATCCTGTACTTGACCAAAATTTAATTATGGTCCGATCGTAGACAATTTTTGGCTTGGTAGAACCAGACTAAAATGTGCCCGTAACTAGGAAGATTTTTTTTAGCACTGTGACAAGGAAGAAATGGAATGGAAATCTGCGGTCCGCCGGTCCACAATCCACGCGCCTGTTCGATGGTGCCCAGGGCTGGTTTACGTTATACAGCCCACGAAAGCCCATAGTGCGAATGTCCCGCCGCTCAGCATGGGCCAGAAAGCTGAAGCAAATGAACACACCAAAAAAAAACATTGCCCATCATCATCCAAGGCCCAACTTCGTTGTTCGGCCGTTAAGGAACTCGATTGGGCACCAACCACAAGGATTTCAAGCCTTGTTTAGTTCGCAAAAAATTTCAAAATTCTCCGTCACATCGAATTTTTGATCACATGCATGGAGCATTAAATATAGATAAAAATAAAAATTAGTTGCACAGTTTACCTGTAATTTGTGAGATGGATCTTTTGAGCCTAGTTACTCCTTGTTTGAACAATGTTTGTCAAATAAAAACGAAAGTACTACAGTAGCCAAAAATGAAAATTTTTGCGAACTAAACAAGGCTGCATGGGAAAGGGTTCAATTTGAGGGCTACGGAGTATTAGGATAGCATAGTGCTTCAGCCAATCGTCATTTGTCAGGTCCAGAGCAGAAGACACGATAGAGACAAAGACAATCAAGAGATGAGCGGGCAGGACTTTGCTGGCCTGGTGCTCTCCCCTCCACGCGTAACCAAAACCTTGCCGAGCAAAGTGAGTTTCCACAATGCTACCTACCTACCTCAGCGAGGCGAGTTGAGCTGCTAATGCCGAAGAAAATCAAATAGCACATAAGTCGACCATCCTGGAAAATTGACGGCAGCTCGGCTGGGACGTCGACGACGGCGTCCTGCACGGTGACCCTGCCCACGCGGCACACGCAGGCGTGCTGCGCCGGTAAGTCCAGCTCGCGGAGCGCGTCCATGAGGCACGCGGGGGCGTGGCGTGCCGCGCTCGCCAGGCGCAGCCCTGCCGCCTCCTGCCCTCCAACCATCGGGACCTCCACCTTCTCCTCGAGCTCCGACAACACCGCGTTAGCGTGGTCATCCACCACGAAGGGGCTCGCCCTCCGCACCGTGGTCTCGATCTAGAGCTGGTCCACGCAGGCACGCAGCTCCACGTATGTAAAAAAACACTAAGTAAAAAGGATCCTTTACCGAGTATAAAAAAAACAATCAACAAAGAGTGTGACGTCGGCGTGGAGTAAGAATGGGGACGGTGTCTCTAGTGTAACTAAATGAAAAAAATGAAGAAGAAAAAATTATCTATTTAGTTTATTAAATTATATTGAAGAAGAACAACGTGTATCTATTTAGAGGGGACATCTCCGTCTTTAGCGAGGAGCGACGCCTTGTCCATCCGGGTCACGGTGGGCTGGGCACGGCGGCCCGGTGGTCGGATCGGAGCCAGAGACAGTGAGGACTGAGGGTGATGCAAGCCGAATTTTTAGACTAATCAGAACCGGTACGCACATGTTTCTCGGCCGCGCCCGACTGTATCTGTATGTGCCGGAGCTCGGAGCTCCTACGTAGGAGTAGAGTGTTATTAGACTGTCAGTCACATGTGATCCCTGTGCTGCTTCTGCATCATCAGCTGGTCCCAAAACTTCTAGGCCTAGAGCTATATATCCTGCAAATCTTTTGAGTTTTGATGCCATACTCGTACTCCGGATGCCGTCTTGTGACTACTCCTGAAATGGAAGCAAACAGGCCACTATTTCTGATGAGACCACACCCGATCTGTTATTACTGATTAGGTAGGAGTAGTAGGGGACAATTTCTACTACCAAACAACTTCTTGTGCAATCCAGATGCGACATTATAGGGAGTTTTTTTTTAAAAAAAAAACACTCCAACATCCACATCCATGAACACACACAAAGACTTTGCAGCTGATGTGACATGACATGACATGCCACTTCACGTTCATCAATGATGTAAGGTACGGTCGCCTATGCGAAATTAGAATGCAAATGGAACACAATAAATGGCAAGTGAACCAGTAATCTTTCATTGATCTTCCATGGAGCCGATGGTTTGCAAGATAGAGGGAGAGGGGAGCATGAGTGGTTCCCATCATCCTTGGAGCGTTTCCAGATGAGATCAACTCCGTTTTCAGTTGTAATATAATAGTCCAAAGTCCAAACAGGTGACGAGAGGGAATCAGGGAAACCGTACCATTTGATATAGCAAATGAGGTAACGAGGAAAAAGAGTTGAAGAGGAGAAAATCAGCATCTCTCTCGAGGGAGAAATGATTTCGGCTCGTTGTGTTTCAACGATCCAAGACAGAAGCAAATTAGCATCAGAGTGAAGCAGTGATATTTTCTTCCGAGTTCTGTGGGGTCCGATCCATGGCCTCTCTTTCTGCTGGCCTGCACCTCGCCAAGCCTCACTCGCCCATCTGGACCACGCTGGCCGCCACCGTAGCACCCACTACCACACGTTTGGACATTAGCACCGGTCGGAAAAAGTTCTGTTGCCCCGGTTCCCGAGCCGGTGCTGCCTTTTCGGCCTTTAGTCCCGGTTCGGGTAACCAGGGCTAAAGTCCCCCTTTAACACCGGTTGGTAAGGGTACTGCCAGGGCTGTCACGTTGCAGGACCCTTTAACATCGGTTGGTAATACCAACCGGTGTTAAAGGGTTTCTTTTTCTTTTTTTTGGTTCACTTCTTCGGTTCTGTTTATTGTTTATATATAATATATAATAATAGGTTTTCAATACATGTTTTTCTGATACAATAATATATTTATATTACACGCATATTAAGCATATATAAATGAAAATTATAGGCTTAGCTTAATAATTAAGCTTTGCCTATAATAAAATGAATAGACCACATCAAAAATTAAATAGATATGTAAAAAGCTTTATATATATAGTTTTATATGTACAAAATTCGTAACACATATATACATAGAGTTTTTTCTCCCAATGTCTACAAACGATACAAATGATCATCGTTATTTGGAATAAGAGTTTTATTGCCGTTGAAGTGAAACTCGCCGTTTGGATTGATCTCTTGGTCGCGGAGAAATCCTGCTATCGTCTCTTGGATAGCTTTGATTCGGTCTTGTTGTAGGACCTTTTTCCTCAACCATTCCGTCTTTAACTTGAAATAAATAAAAAAGGTATTAGTTATCTAAGTTATTCAATATAATTCAGGAGATGATGAAAAGAGACATGTAACGTACTTTGAGCGTCTCTGTGGGTGTTTGATTGACTTGTGCCATCATGAATTCGCACACGTAATATGCACATATATTGTTCCCCCCTTCTTGTATTAAACACCACTGTACGATATATATATATATATAAAATATTCACGACCACGACAATAATAAGGCTAAAAGTTAGCGAAAGTTTGCTAGCTAGTAGAACTTACTTGTGGATGTATTATGTTAAGCGGCGCTTTACATCCACTGAGATGTTCACGGTCAATGAATCTTTCTCAAACCCTACACACAGCCATTGTGGATCGTGAACTAATAATTACAGAGTCATATTATGATATTCTTTTAGCTGAGATCGACATTACGTACCTTTGAATAATGTTTACCATTTGTTGATAATTTTCTTGTGGTTTTCTCATGGAGTCAAAGATTATCAACCGGTTCTTGGGAATTTCAATGACCATGAGTATCCAGTGAAAGTTGTTTATATATATATATATACAGTCAGTCCTATAATGTAAAATAAAATATGCATGCACTTAATAACTATATAACTCACTTAAAGTTGAAGGGGAAGAGTATTTTTTGTTTTTCTTTTTGGTTCACAAAGAACCTCATAAGATTGGTGCAGATTTCTGTCTCATGAGCTGCTGTCCACACTGCCTGCGGAGCCTTGAAAACAATATAAGGGTCAACGAACCCAATACTATTGTCATTTCTCATTCTGAGCTCTCTCATTTGGTGCCTGCATATATACATACAAATCCTAAGTGTGTAAGGATTATATACATGTAATTAAAGAAGTTAGAAGTATAATAAAAAGAAAAAAATACTTACAGACAAAAGCAGCTGACAAGAGATTTGTCGAGAGCGTCGAGATGATATAATTGGTGCAATTCTTCGAACTGCACGTATATGAGGTGCTAAAGGGTTTGCCTCGGTCCGTCGCCCTGGCCGGTGCTGAAGGGGACCCTTTAGCACCGGTTCGTGTTGCCAACCGGTGCCAAAGGGTTCCTGCCCTGACAGCACCTGTCAGTAGCCGTTGGGCAGGACCCTTTAGCACCGGTTCGTGTTACAAACCGGTGCTAAAGGGGTCTTTAACCCCGGGCCGCAAAAAGGCCGAGGTTTTTGGCCATTTTAGCATCGACCAATGCCTCATTCTGTAGCAGTGACCATACCGACAACCTCGATTAGGATCATGCAAAGGTTGCTGCGGCTACCGCAGCACACACAAGCCAGTGGTGTCCGTGCCCACACACGTTGGCCCTTTGTGCCCTTGGCCCTCATGGTGCATGTACAGCCTAAGACCTGCACCATTACATTACACCACCATGCGCCTGCATGCTGCATGCTCATGATCGAGCACCATCTTGGCATTGCTATGGTGGACCTGCACCAGTACACAACCACACGCCTATGAGCATTAGAGTTTGGCCCGGGCTGCCATGTCACCCGCTCACTGCGTGCCTCTATCGATGTCACAAGGTTCCCCGACCCGTATGATAAGGACTAGGAACGGATATGTGGTATGTTGATTGATAATTCCTTAGTTCTTAGTACGTGGAGGTGTATACACCTCTTCGGATAGTTTGAGATGGGGAACACGATCCCTAATATTTCAGCCCAAAACAACAAGGATCGAAATCTCATGATATTGGGAGGTATCACTATCACAGAACTTCATTTTCGGAGGTGGTTGTTTTTTATCAACGGAGATGGACACGATGAAAATCTTATAGCTTCTTAAATGACAAATTCTATCATCAAGGTTGTTAAAGAGCGGCCAAATATTTCTCTGTTATCATTGATTATACCCTAGATATTAGTCACCATGAAAAAATGAGTGTGATGGTTCAATTTGTTAACATGTATGATGGTAAAATTAAAATAGAGGAGTACTTTTTTTGGTTTCTTAAAGGTAGATGACACATCTAGTTCAAGTCTTTTTAGTTTATTGGTTCATTCCATCAAGCCTTTTGGTCTTGATATGGACGACGTTAGGAGACAAGGTTATGATATTGGATCTAATATGAAAGGAAGACACAAGAGGGCTTCAAAGGTGGTTACTTGATATAAATCTAAGTGTTTTGCATATGCCATGTGCTTGCCATAGTCTTAACCTCACTCTTTCATATATGGCTAAACCTTATAGCAAAGTTGTCACTTTTTTTAATTGCGTAACAAATATATGTATTATTTGCTATTTCTGCCAAAAGATGAAAAATTTTGGTTGGTCATGTTGAAGGTTTATCTGTGGAATTTTTGTGCAACACCTATTGAGAGAGTCAGATTAGAAGTGTCACAACAAGTAGACATAAAGCTCCTCAGCTAAGGTCAACTCAACTTAAGTTAAAAGAAGACAATGATATTTGAATCAAATGAATCAAAGGATAGAAGTGACATCCACTATGGAGATTTTTGAGTTTGTCACGGAAGTGGATTGCTATACTAATACTTCCATTGCTTATTGCATATATCATTCACAATGCATGTGAATGCGGCATCAGCTCAAAGAACCTTCTAAAAAATGAAATTGTTAAAGAACCATTTGAGATCTACAATGCCTCAATAGAGGTTAAATGGGTTGGCAAATTATGCATTGAGAAGAAATTATTTGATGATATCGGTATTGATACTACCATCGATGATTTTGCATGAAAGAATATTAGAAGAAAATTTTAAGATAATTTAATATGTGTAATTATTTAATATGAATATTGCTTTTGGATACATGTTAGATGTGGTAAAATATTATATATACACATTGAGTATTTTTTTAATCATGTTTATAAAGCGATCTTGAGTTTTACTTTTGGTTGTAGGCCCTGAAATCCTCAGGACCAGCACTGGGTGGCCCACTCTTAATTGGTGCAGTAAAAGGTTAGCCCTATTGAGTTCTAACGTGAGAGCGGCACTCGGCATGGTCTCATGCTTATAAGATTAACATAGACCCATGAGTTTTGATTACTCCATGTTACTAGTAGTCCTACTATTGCAACAAGAGAAGTTTTAGGTTGTCCGAAGTCTACCACTACTATATTCTTTTTTTTGTAATAGAAAAACAGATTTAGTTAGAGTTTTGAAAGAATTCTTCAACTCATATTTTTGTTTTTTAGTCAAAGTGTTTTGAAAGAATTCCTTAGCTCTTACTACGAACACTTAGCATGGTACTATATCTTTGTCACAAATATAAGCAGTTAGACAATTATATAAACAAGAGTAAAATACACTGGCGGTCCTTTAACTTGTCAGCCTGTGCCACTTTGGTCCATGAACTTGCAAACCCGAAAAAGTGACCCCTGAACTTGTCCGTCTGTGCCACTTTGGTCCATGAACTTGCAAACGCGAAAAAGTGCCCCATAAACTTGTCGACCTGTGCCACCTTGGTCCATGAACATGCAAATACGAAAATAACACCAGCTGCATTACACTGTTCTGCCACGTGGCCGCCTCTGGTAGGCCATGCATGGCACTGTTTATGGTGTTGACATTAGCTGGGTGCCATGCATGGCCTACCAGAGGCGGCCACGTGGCAGAACAGTGCCATGCAGCTGGTGTTATTTTCGTATTTGCATGTTCATGGACCAAGGTGGCACATGTCGACAAGTTTAGGGGGCACTTTTTCGCGTTTGCAAGTTCATGGACCAAAGTGGCACAGACGGACAAGTTCAGGGGTCACTTTTTCGGGTTTGCAAGTTCATGGACTAAAGTGGCACAGACTGACAAGTTAAAGGGGCGCCAGTGTATTTTACTCTATAAACAATATGTGAGGTAAAACTTTGGTCACTAGTTTTTGTAAGAAAATATTGTTTGAGCACTGATAGAGAAGTGGCTATTTAGGGCTTCCCCGACATACCATCGTGGCACAAAGTCCGAGCTCCACGTATCCATTCATCATCCACTAGAAATGTGTGCGGCGTTGCCGCTTATGGCCAGTGGTTAGCTATGCGCCGTACGTATGTTTATTTGTTTTTGTTTTTTTCTTTGTACGGTGTACATTTTAAATGTATTCATTTTGTTTGTTTACATGCGTCATATGATGTACTCATATATGAGAGTGTACGGAATGTCATATATATGGTGAGATATTTGGCTTTGTATATCTATGTCAGCGATTATTTGTTTTGGATTTTTTTGTATTACGAGTTAGAATAAAATATATGAATTGAGTTAGAGTTAAGGCGGGGAGAATTAGAAAGCGAAGATTGTGAACAAGGGTATGAATTTATTTAGAATTAATTTTTGGAGATATTTTTAGTTCATATGCGATATGAGCAAAAAATTAATCACTGACATAAAATTATAGATGTATATATCTATCAAATAGAATACACTAAATCATATGATATTTTAAGTTAAATGCATAGATCTAGTCATAATAAACTCAACAAAATTAGTTTGGTATTTTTATGATTTTTCTATATTTTTTTACGATTTTTTGGAGATCTCTATTTTGAAAAGAAAAAATTAAAAATTAATAGGAAGCTTAGGCCCAGCAAGCTTGAGGCCGGCCCAGGTTGGAGGCAGGCGCATATGGAATGATCTTTAATTTCAGTAAAGTTTGAGGACTATTTTGAATTAAAAATCTGAGAGAGTAGGCTGGATGGCGGGTTATATTTCAACAAAGTGCGAGGGCTTTTCCGAAAAATTGCAGAGAATGGCCCGATCCATGGGCTAGACGGCGGGTTATATTTCAACAAAGTGCGAAGGCTTTTTTGTAAAATGACAGAGAATGGCCCGATCTGGGCCGTCCGGCTGGCCGATCGGACGGCCGAGAATTGCGGACGACGTGGCCACGCTCCCTTGGCCTCTTTTGTTGCGTGAATCCTATTAAGAAGATTATCACGTCCGGTAGTGTCCTCACCACATTTTAGAGGCGCTAGAGGTAGTGGACACTTTGTCCAACAAAAGTCTGAAGCATCGCTAGGGGGGTGTGTGTTTGGTTAAGAGTGTTAAAATTTAACAGGTATTGTAGAATTTTTGTCTTATTTGACAAATAGTGTCCAGTCATGGACTAGTTAGGCTTTAAAAATTCGTCTCGCAAATTACTCTCTAGCTGTGTTTTTAGTTTCATAAATAATCTATATTTAGTACTTTATGTATGTGTACAAACGTTCGATGTGACGACCGGTAAATTTTAGCGGCGCCAACCAAACGGGGCCTGACTAGCGTCGGAGCCAAGGTAAGGCCCTGTCACACTTAGGCCTTGTTTAGATCCAAAATTTTTTTGAATTTTGACACTGTAGCACTTTCGTTTTTATTTGACAAATATTGTCCAATCATGGAGTAACTAGCCTTAAAAGATTCGTCTCGTGATTTACATGTAAACTGTGCAATTAGTTATCTTTTTTATTTATATTTAATATTGCATGCATATGCCGCAAGATTCGATGTGATGAGAAATCTTGTAAAGTTTTGGGTTTTTGGGTGTATCTAAACAAGGCCTTAATTTTATTCAAGGACCATAGCAGCGCGCCAGGATCTACTAGATGCACTCAACACCTACGTACCTATATATGGTGCCAGAAAATATGGGCTAGGTTTTGAAATTATGGCAAAGGAGGAACACGTCTGCATATGTTGGGAGGTTGGAGACGTAAGGGCATCTCTATATACAGAGACGGGGCTAGCTCTAAAGTGGGGTTCATGGAATGAGTGGCTGGAAAAAATCAGCTAGAACCTAAGCTTAATTTGTATAAGGAATTAAATCTGGAATAGTTCTTTCACCCGGAATAGCTTAATTGATTGTTTAGTTCCAAAATTTTTTGAGAAATCAACACTGTAACACTTTCGTTTGTATTTGATAAAAATTATCCAATCATGGACTAACTTGGTTTAAAAGATTCGTCTCGTCAATTTCAACCAAACTGTGTAATTAGTTTTTATTTTTATCTATATTTAATACTCCATGCATGCGTCTAAAGATTCGATGTGATGGGAAATCTGAAAAATTTTGCAAAATTTTTTGAAACAACAAGGCCTCATGAATGGGTCCTTATTAGGCTAGCTGTCCATGCCTACGTGTAGTGTGTGTGCTTTTTTTTTTGTGACTGATCGAAAAACAAACAAAGCTTGTTACCTCGTGCTGCTCCTGCCCTTGGTACCGATTTGGAGCAACACACTGTTGCTAAGCCTCTGTACCAGGAAAATCACGAATACATGCACACACCGATGCATGAACCTGTACGTACGTACAGCCTACCGATGTCAGCAACGGCCACTCAACGTACGTCAGCAGACAACTCAAGTCGCACGAGGTTTTCGTGCACGCGTGGCGTGGGGCCACCGGCCGGACCCCACATTGCATGCTTATGTGGACCATTGACGAAATATTGGGCATCATTTGCTGTTCATGGGGACCCTCTGTGCTGTGCTGCGGGCCGTGCAGTGGGGTACGATCCATGTGCATGTGACCGCCTACCACCCCTCTCGCTATCTTGTCCATTGGGCAGCCCAACCCTAGCCTAGCTCTCTTCTCCTTAGTAGCCACGATAATGAATGAGTGGCTAAGGGCTTCTCCAGTGGGAAGAAAAAAGCGACTCAACATCCTACGTGTCACCAGAATGAGTCGGTTTATCTACTGGAGTATATCAACTCAGGAAGGAAAAACGGAAGAGTCGATGCAAACTTTTGCATCGGTTCATCTGCGGCCATCAACAATAAAAAAATTATTTCTTCATCCGACGAAGGGCCAAGGCTGGCTGGAATCCTCTTTGCTACTGTCCCATCGGAGGGCCCCATGTCCCTGCTCAAGTCGACTCACCACTGCACGATAATAAATCGACTTTTGGATACATCAATTGATCGTGTATGTGGCACTCTCTCTCCTAAATAAATCGACTCACCACTGCGGATGCTCTAACAGCTTATCTACTAGGGCCTTGTTTAGTTGGCAAAAACTTTGGTTTTTGCCTACTGTAGCACTTTCGTTTTTATTTGACAAACATTGTCCAATCATAGAGTAACTAGGCTCAAAAGATTCATCTCACAAATTACAAGTAAACTGTGCAATTAGTTTTTATTTTTATTTATATTTAATACTCCATGCATGCGACCAAAGATTCGATGTGACGGAGAATCTTGAAAATTTTTGCGAACTAAACAAGGCCTAGACTTACAGGCATATACACTTCTAGAGCCGTCACATCGAATTTTACAGCATATGCATACAACATTAAATATAGATGAAAACAAAAACTAATTGCACAGTTACCTGTAAATTACGAGACGAATCTTTTAAGCCTAGTTACTTCATGATTGGATAATGTTTGTCAAATAAAAATGAAAGTGGTACAGTAGCGAAATTCAAAAAAATTCACATCTAAACAAGGCCATATGCATTATGCGAATGGGCAATGGTGGATCCAGGCCCCGGCAACCCAGAGCCCTCGCCCCGTCCGACACCGGCCGGTGTCCTCTAAGGTCTTGTGTGCCATTGTGTTCAACAGGAAGCTTAAAAATGTACGATTTCATGGGGCCTAGAGCTTCGCTTTGGCTCCATTCCAGCACTAGTTAGGTCCATTATTGTTGATGGGGACAAATGTTTCTAGTCTTTGCTTATTATGAAACATCATAACTTGAACTATTCAGTAGCAGATCTGAAAACAACACATAAACAAAAAAAAAAGCAAATTGCAAACACCATGATAGTTTTCATGATATAAATTACAGTGAGCACATATGATCCTATGGCTAAATCGCCACCATGGTCCTCCAGGGACCAACTTTCCTCTTGATTTGTACTTTGGTCTCCTCATTTGATTACAACAACGACCAAGGATGGAAATAATACATCCCACTGGATGTATGAATTGGAGAAGGAATGATAGGTTTTTTTAAAAGAAACAAAATTCTTCCTCTTTGCAAACTATTTGGATAGATATGGCCCTACCTTCCTCTTGAGGAATCCGTTCATGATGCCTTGGCTACACTAATGGACTATGTTGTGTGTTTTAGAGAATATTCACGCTACCGGCGAAAGGAAGCGGATACGCTTATCACGAACGGCGCATCCTAGGATAGAGAAATATGTATCATCCCTTTTGGAGATGACTACACTATCGGGAAAAGAATCCATAAAATACTAGTGTGTTCATCACTAGAAGATCATAAGTAAGACGGATAATATCCAAAGCCACCAGTCCATCTGATTCCTTAAACTTCAATCATATCAAGAAGAAACTAAAGAAACCGCGGAAGAAAAGCAATGGTTGTTCAGGGATAGGTCCCGCAATGAAAGTATTAATAAATTTAAAGTACTAAGTCATGCATTGTCTTTTACATGGGCTATCCTACAGATGCCATTGACGTCACGAGATTTGGCTGCAACAATATATCAATGGTTGGTGCAGGTGGCCAAGGAGTTTTGTTTACCCAGTCATATCAATTGAGTGTTCTTAGTGTGCCTAAGCTTTCTAAAATCATTGTAATGTTGTGTGTATATGTAGAATGCCGAAATGTTTCAATATCTTTGTATCAATTAGATGTAATGGTTTTGAAACTAATAAGGGTTATCTTATCAGAAAAATGGTTTAGAAGGTGAACTATCAATCACTACTTTATTCCTACTAATAAGCAACATTTGCCAACAAAGAGAAAATGCTCCCATTATTTAGTTTATTTCCTACTCCATAAGCCCTACTCCCAAACATGTGGTTGCCACTAATTGGAGGATTTATTAGATTGCATGGTATATGAACCACCTCCAAATGAACTCAGCAAAATAACAAAAAGATAGATGTTGAATGGCTTCATATTACTGAGAAGCAACATGTTTATTTCCATTTATTCCAATTTTATTTTTGTATATTATTGTTTGCTAGTATTATCTATATATACCTATGCATTTCTTAGCTCAACCCTAAAAAAATTAGTTCTTTTTAGCGTAAATAAAATTGATGCTCATATTGTGTTTATCTATACCACATGATACATATTCTCTCCACCCTGACAGTACCACGTCTGTGTTGAGAAGTTCTTTAAACATAGAATTAATAAACTGGAAAAAAAATCAATTAGGACATAAACTCCATCGAAAAACATCTCCACTCATGTTAAGCTATACATTTCCTATATGTGCTATATCAGGTGATGCCAACCAACCAACTTGTTTCCTACTAGTGCTCTAAGAAATGAGACGCTAAGTTGTATATGTGCTACTCACAACACTAGCAACCGATGAACTCGTTTTCCTAAAAAAATGTTATAGAAAAGTTGGGCAAATATAAAATGAATATTGTGTTCCTAGACACTTGTCTTCCTAAAATATGGTTTGAGCCCCATTGTTAAGATCTAGGTTGCTTGCAAAACAGCTATCATGTGTGTACAACAGTAGGTATCCCATAGTGTTCTGAACATGCCCCAACAAGGACACAAGTTACCTACAGCGAGCGCAGGTGCTATATCTCTGCCCAATGAAGGATTGATTAAATGACTCATGACTGATGATGAAAAAGACAAATTAAAGTAAAGAACACTTACAGTAGAAAATTAAGAAATAAATAAAGGAGTGGCTGCTCAAATTTATTTATTTCAATATATATTTAGATGTGCCAAATAGTAATTTATATGTCTGCACATCAGCTTAAAATTGTACTTGTGCCCCATTGAAGGAATTTTTTTTACCCTTTTTGCATTTCCATCGTTCATACAATATTGAGAATTTCACCATCCAAATAGCATGAAATATATTCCAGTCCTTGGTGCAACTAACTGCAGAACCAAAGTACAATTTCGACGAGCCAATCTTTACATAGAAAATTCAGCAGCACTGCCATTTGGGTATCCATGGATAAATAAAATTGCAACAAACTGATCCTTTTGTTTCACCAGAAAGTGTGTAGAAGCCATTTAAAGTGGGAAAAGTTTGATATGGTTAATTTTACTAATATTAAGTATGATATGTAGTTTTCAACGATTCATTTTCTCGTTTGTAAATTATTCATATAAAATATCCAAATACAATCTATTCATTCAAGGTATGAATCTGTACTATTTGCACTTCAAAAGGGAATACCAAGCAATATACCAGTTTAACGAGAACGATCGCATATTGCGACCATTAGTGACGGTACAGTACTATATGTATGCTGATGAATGGCACATATCTGTAAATGTCACTGATGATGATTCATATTCTCCTTAATTATTAGTTGTCTGTTTATGAGATGTATATGTATTCAATTTTGTTGAACTTATTACTCAGCAGAAGGTTACACAATACTACAAATAGTACTCCAAACTAAAAGGAGATGTATTTGGAAAACAATTAAGGAATATAGCAACTAGCAGCATGTCCTGAAAAGAAGAGAAATTTGTCAACCAAATGAGCATGCATGTCGATAATACTAGTCTAGATCACTGTATAAACTATAAATAAAATGACCTTGTGTACAATGTGCCAGGATCAGGAATATAAAACAACACCTGCATGCATGGAACACGAAATTCAGAAGAGGAAAACAAGAACAATGCTGAAAGCATCCTCACTTGGAGCATATAAACTGATTAAAGCCACAATCGAAGGTTCAGTTTAGATGGAAACTAAATCCAAAACTTTCCAACAAATACATTTATTAACACACGACAAATTAAACAAACCCTTGGTTTTTTTGAACAAATCCTTAATAATGAGCTAATTTTTCTAGCTACCAATAATCCAATGTTCAATAGCATTAGCACACAATCTAACCGCCTGTCCTTGAAACAAGCATAAATTGTAGGGGTAGCAATTATTTTTGGGCGGTGCATCACCGCCTAAAATATAATTAAGCACCATACACTATGCACTAATAAAAACATGACAGCAACATCAGAAGAAAGAAGAGACTAGCATGACAATGACATGCACATCCAGCTTTGGATTGATGCAGAGTGTTTCAAGAGTCAAGCCGGCCATGAAACGTGAGCTATAGCACACAAGCTAAGCAAGTGCTTTATTTGGCCACGGATCAGAGTGGATCAGCGCAAACCTGCCGACCACGAGAGGCTAGCCAGCTAGCCGGTCCGCAGCAGCCTGTGGAGCAACGCGGCGCGGAGGGCGCGGTCGTCCCGCAGCGCAGCGGGCACTTCCACGACGGCGTCCTGCACGGTGACGCCGCCGACGAGGCACACGCACGCGTGCTGCACGGGCAGGTCCAGCGACTGGAGCGCGAGCATGAGGCGCGCGGGGGCGTGGCGCACCGCCGCGGTCGCCGTCGTCAGGCGGAGCGCCGCCGCCTCTGTCCCGACCATCCGCACCTCCAGCTTCTCTCCGAGCTGCTGGCCGCTGCCGCTGATGATGAACGAGTGCGAGAAGGGCGCCACCACCGTCGTGAGAGCGGCGGCCGCGGCCGCGGCCTTCTTCTTGGCCTCGGCCTCGAGCTGCTGGACGCGCTGCCGCAGCTGGGCGATGTAGCTGGTAGCGTCGGCGAGGACGGACGCCTTGTCCATGCGGGACACGGTGGGCACGGCGGCCCGGAGCTCGCAGAAGAGGCGGTTCAGCTTGTCCCGCCGCTGCCGCTCCGCCTCGACGTGGCAGAGGGCGGGGCTGTTGGTGTTGTTACGGGACGCTGGTTTCCGGCCACGCCTCTTCAGCGCAGTTGCCGGCGGTTCGCCGGACAGGTGGTGGTCGTTGCGCAGCGAGCGCGAGCCCTCGCCACCCCACGTGACGCCACTTGGGGGCTCGTCCAGGTCCGGCCAGTCGTCGTCGCCCCCCAGCCATCCCTCCAGGAAATCACAGGGCACGAACTCGTGCTCCTGGTGGTGTCCGGCGGTGGAGAACGAGGCTGGGGAAGGACAGCTGCTGGATGAGGCAGGGAAGACCAGCTCATCCATTGGACTGTGTTGCTGCAGCTGCAGTGTATGCCTGTATGGATTTAAGTTTAGATCTGGACATCTGGTAGTGGTACGGTGCCCATCGAGAGGAACTTAAATTATGGGAGCGCGGCCGTTAGTTTTTTAAAGTGGCATCTCCATAAGTAAACCATCTCCTATAACACGTGCTTTCTCCGTCTCAAAATAATTGTCGTTTTGGGTTTTCGTATCGCAAATTTGACTGGATTTATAGAAAATACGTGCAACATTTATATCTCCAAATAAATTTGTTAAAAAAACTAGATTGAAAGATCTTTCTGATAATACTAATTATGTATCATAAGTATTCATATTTTTTAATATATATTTAATTAAAGTTGTTTCTCGAGAAGCGAGAACGACAATTATTTTAGGACAAAGTAATAAGTACAACATAAAAGCTTGTATGCCTCTTGTCTTAATGTACACGCTGTTTTCCGCTTACAGAAATTGGTAATTTGCATCACTTACCACGTGCATATCATTTTTTTTATATCCCCACCCCAGTTCAAGTCGACTTCCGCGGCAAACCAGGTGCAGACGGAGGTGGCCCAGTCACATTGGCCGATGGCAGAGCGTCTGACGCAACACCCATAACGTCAACCGAGGGTGACTTCATCGTTGCATTCAAGAAGTCACTCACGATGCCTATCTTGTCACCGTCTCTATGACTACAGCGAACCCGAGCACGGCTAGAGCATGGGCAAGAGAGTTGGACGACTCAGAGCTCATCCCTAAGAGGAACGCAAGGCTTGCCACCAATAGCATGCAGATAGAATAGAAGCTTGAGGCTTAGGCGTGGAAGGTGATGATGAAGCGTTCGAGACTCGAGGTAGAGACTAAGGGCATGTTTGGTTGCCGGCCACATCTTGCCACGCCTAAGATTAAGTATTTGCCACACTGTGGCTTGCCACATTTTGTGACAAAATGGATCTGTTTGGTTCGTTACTAAACTATGGCAAAATTATATGGCTAGTGTTTGGATGACTGCCACAAAAATTTGACAAATTTGCCATGTTACGTTAAAATCAAGTCATAAATTGGGATGACGCTTCTAATGGATTAAGAATAAAATATGAAAAGTTAAAACTAATATAGATAATTAGTGGTCTAGAATATCCTTCTATTTTTTCATATTTTTTGACTTATTTAATCGTAGTGTTAAGCGTACAAAATTTAATCAGTGCTAAGTATACAAATTTAATTATAGTGCTAAGCATACACTTAGCCCTCAAATTATAGAGGTAAATCATCCCATAGAATAAAAGAAATAGATCAACCCTAGGAAGCTACATGAATCTTCACGGAGAGAGCTGAAAGCCACTTACTTGTGGGCCCTCACTATACGATCTTATCCATTCCCCATTATTTTAGACAGCAGATGCAGCATGCCTTTACTCCATCAGCCATGGGCGCACCAGTAGTGCTCAAGCAAGAGTCTAGTTCTACCCCCACCATCGCAGATGAGCTCATGGTGGAAGATGCAGGGCATAGCAGGAGGAGTGGCAGCAGAGAAGTGTGGCGGAGGCGAAGGAAAAGCCCGCCACACTTCGACACAGAAAAACTGTGGCGAGTGTTTCTCAGAAGTATGGCGAGCCGTAGTTGGATCACGAACCAAACGCTCGCCTAAGCAACCATGGCGAGCCTCAACTTAGGCGTGGCGAGTGATGGCCGGGAACCAAACACGCCCTAAGCTACCTGACGAGGCCCTTTTGAGGAATTCCATACCACCTTCACCCTTGACGTTGACGCGGGAAGCTATGCAGGTCCTCTTCCCGGGAAGGAAGCAGTGGGCCTAGACGTTCGCTTTTGTCTTGCCGATTTGGTTGTAAGACATCTTTCCTATGCAATTTTTCCTAAGTGAATCAAGTAGCTAGGTGGTAAGGTGTGTGTTGTGTCATGAAGGCTCCTCACTTGCGTGATCACACACGGATGTACCGATAACTATTTTCCTCTTAATAAAAAATAGGTGAATGACCTGTCAAGAAAAAATATATTAATGTATTTTGTTATTGTTAAAATAAACAGTAGAAAAATACACAAATATAGCGTTGGGTATATTTGTTCTAACATGAACACTACTGTAAAAAAACAGAGGTTAGGGAAGGTACATGCAAGACTTGATTCTAAGGGCTGGTGGATTCTGAGTCGCCTTTAGAAATCCGATTTGCGGTGGCTTGTGTTTTCAGTCACCTCTATAAATCCTTTGTGTAGTAATGTTCATTATAATTTATGTATATGAATTTAGGGAAACTAGCCCATATATAAAATCAAACACAAAGTTGCAACTCAAATTAAATGGTTGTATTGAAAACATAGTTGAAGATTGAAACATGGTTCAATAGCAAAGAAAAAGTCCAAGGATATAAAATCTACATAGGTGATTATGATGTCATGAGTAACCAAGCGAATATGAGGTGCTTCGAGTGAAAATGAACGTTGATGAAGTGAATGATTTGCGAGTGTGTAGGATATGATGTAAGAGCAACTTCAACCAAACCATCAAATTTGGCTCCTCCTGTTCTCTCTAAGAGTCCCTCGTCCATGTTCCAACACCTATTTTTCAACGCACTCCAACTGATCTCTATTTTTTATAGTTGACATATTATTATGGGCCCTACTCATATATTGGCCCCACTTGTCAAGCTTTATGGGAAAAGAGAAAAAGGAAGAGAGGGGAGCATGAAAGCCTCCTACTTTTGGGGTTCAGAGAGAGAAATGAGAGCCCTTTATCCGTTAGGGGTCAAATAAGAGTTCAGTTGGGGAGCAAATTTTGTGTTTTTTCCTCTCAAAATACGATAAGTCTTCTTTTAAGAGGCTGATTGGAGTTGCTCTAAGTCATCGGACGGTTAAGTTTCACAAGGGTTAACTACATCATAGTAATAATAGTACATGAGATAACCCCTAATTGTGATATTTTTGCGGCAAAAGGATACATCTAATAATACCCAATGCTCAAGAGTTTGCACTTTCTATCTCTAAATGTCCAAAACTACCCTACCAGTTATTATGGAGACTAGACAACCAGTGAATGTGTGGATTTATGTACGAGGGAATTTGTAAGGGCTTTATAGCCGACTTCTTCTAAAGAGTTTTTTAGATAACGTAATGAAGTTTGAGTCTCTACCATCTTAAGATGATACACATCTTTAAAGAAGTTATGTTTAGACAACATCACTGTAGAAAAATAACCTTTCCCCTTTTAGTTTTCTTGCGGAGCTGCTTCCTAATGTTATACCTTTGGCAAGATTTTACCTAAGAAGCCACTAAAGCCGGATCTAAAGCTCCTCACGGAGTCCTGCCAACAGCCCTAGAAATGATGCAAATGAAAACCGTGCAGTGGACCACATATTGTCCACATCATGCCACTGTGCACTGTTCATGCACTTCCACATATAAAAAAAAGACTTGTGTAGCTGACTTTTCTAAATCTCATAGGATATCGCTCATGGGCTCCCTATGTTGCCCTTTTTCTAAAACATCCTCTGACAAAATCGGTAGATAAGTTTAAGAGAACAGGCTGTACATTGCACCTTAGGATTTAATATGAATCTAAGATTTAATTTAACTTAATTTAATTAAGATGGGCCTTGCTCCAAACCAAATCCAACATTTCGCTCGTGATGATATGCTACGGGCCGGCCTTCCCCAAAAATATCTTGGACATATGTTTATTTCTGCATGTCAAATAGACATGGCGCCAGCCGCCATGCATGCACGCCTTCATGCATATTCTAGCTAGCTAGCATCGCATTTCCTTCGTGCGTATTACGAGCTACCTCCCCGGCCAAGACCCACCAAACGGATTGGAGGTTCAGCACCTGATCGACCACGTGTTTGTGGATGTGATGAGTGACACGGACAGATGATACAACGCACCCGGCCGGACTGACAAAAACTGTCCTGCAGCTGCAGGTCGTGCGATGGAGAAGGCAACGAGTTGTAGCAGACTAGTCTTTGCACCACCAGCGTGCAAGCATGGCAGCATCAGAAGGCCGGCCATGTTTGAAGACATGCACGAGGTTCACGGGCCAATTGTCACTGGCCAGAACATCACATCACCCCCGGTGCATGATGCATGCATATTCGGGCTTTTTGGGGTGCGCTCGCAGCAGGCCTGCAGCTGCAGAAAATTGCAGCCGATCCATCAGGCTTGTTTTTATAGGAAAAAGTTTACTTTTCCTCACCAATTTCCACAAAAATCCATTTTTCCTTAATTCTAAAATTAAATAAATCACCTTCCTTAACTTTTCAAATTGTGCATTTTACCTCCCAGAAACGATTTTGAAGACGGTTTTGCTATAGTGACGTTGGTTTTGTCTTTTTTTTTAATTATTATTTTGGCTGAATCTTTGAAAAATCATAGTAAATCATAAAATGGAAAATCTAATTTTTTGGACTCCACACAAGTAGATCTACGTAGTAAACATATATTATGGTATACTTTAGTATAAAGTTTTTTCTATAAAGGTTTTGTCCTTTTCTTTTATTTATTTATTTGGTTGAATCTTTGAAAAATCATAGTAAACATAGAAAAATCATAAAATAGAAAAATATAATTTTCTTAGACTCCACATGAGTATATATACATAATGAACATATAGTATGTGTATGTTTTAATCCGACAAAATTATAGAAGCTACAACTATGAATTATTTCAATTAATTACAGAAAAACATAGATCTAAAGCTACAACAAAAGAATTATACTAAAGCATAGCATATTATATATTTAATATGTAGATATGCTCATATCGAGTCTAACAAAATTATATTTATATTTTATATTTTTTTGTACTTTACTATGATTTTCAAATATTTAGCCAAAATAAATAAAAAAGATAAAGATAAAACCTTTATAGCAAAAACTTTGTACTAAATCATACCGTATTATATGTTCATTGTGTAGATCTACTTATGTGGAGTCTAACAAAATTGGTTTTTCTATTTTATAATTTTTCTGTGATTTACTATGATTTTTTAAATATTCAGCCAAAATAATTAAAAAAGAAAAAGACAAAACCACAACCGTCTTCGAAACCGTTCGTGGGAGGTAAAATGTACGGTTTAAAAAGTTAAGGAAGGTGATTTGTCCGGTTTTGGAGTTGAGGAAGGAAAAGCGGACTTTCATAAAAGGTGGGGAAGGAAAAATAGACTTTTTCCTTTTTATAGACAGATATACATTTTTTTTTCAGGTGATATAGACAGATAGATGGTGGCCTGGGCTGAGCCTAGCTAGCGTGGAGGCGCTCGTCGTGAGTGACACATAAGGAATTTAAAGACGGTTTTATCTTTATCTTTTTTATTTATTTTGGTTGAATTATTGAAAACCTACAGTAAATCACAGAAACATCATAAATGGAAAATCTAAGTTTTTTAGACTCCACATGACTAGATCTACACGGTGAATATATAATATTGTATGTTTTAGTATAATTTTTTTGTTATAGTTTTAGATCTATATTTTTATATAATTAATTCATAGTTGTAGTTTCTATAGTCTAATTATAGTAAATTTTTTTATGGTAGGATAATTATTGTATGCTTTAACCATACCAAAAATTTTATACTCATTGGGTCATGTATAACTTAGTTATAGATTTATAAATAGTGTTGAACAGGCATACCATATTATATGTTCACTGTGTAGATCAACTCATATGGAGTCCAACAAATTTTCTATTTTATGATTTTTCACTAATTTACTATAGTTTTTCAAAGATTTAGCCAAAATAAATAAAAAATAAAGGGACAAAACCACCTTTAAAAACTTTTATAACCAATCATGGAGGTAAAACAAACAGTTTTAAAAGTTTAGGGAGGTGACTTACTTGGTTTTAGAGTTCAGAGAGAAAAAGCAGACTTTCACAAAAGTTGAGGGAGGTAATGTGAACTTTTTTCTAAAAAAACTAGGAGGCAACTGGGACCACATGTATCGGATTAAAATCCCTGTTTGGCTAGCTCATTAGATTCTTGAAACTCATTTACAAATAGAATTTAGTTTTAAAACATTTCTACAAGAGACCATATATGCTCACCACCTATCAACACTAGAGCAAGAGGGACACAGGTAGTGAAAGTGGCGGCGCAAAGCAAACAGATGCCTTGAGAGGGAACAAACAAGAAGTATGTCAGTTGATTCAGCATGTTGACACTTAGATCTCACACAAAAGGAGCCAAAACGCTCAATAGAGGTGGACCAATTAAATCAAGACTACTTTTAAGTCGTTAATTGTCTAATAGCATGTTTGCACGCTAATACTTCACCTTATGCCCCGATCAATAAGCACGATACGCAAGACACATCACCAGAGGTGCCTTATTGGAAGCGTGGTACACAAAACACGTTGACAAGGTCTCTTGGACCCAAAACCCTAAACATCCGGTAGGGACCTCGTCATGGCATGCGGCCACTATATATGGGCTGGCCTGGCCAGCTAGATCGCTCTCTAGCTTCGCCGTCGTTGAACCAACAGCCATGAGCAGCAGCAGCAGCAATGAAGAACGAGCAGCAATAATAGGTTGGAAAAGTAACGGGCAAGTTAAAAGTGTTGTAGATTGGTGATTGGATAGATGAACCTCTCATTTGTCTATGATTTTTTTTTCTCAGGGGTGAAATCTTATTCTGACATAAAACTTATTCCACGTGCAATTTACGATTGCCATGAGATTAGATGAATTTTCAATGGAAAAAACATGATTTTGGGGCTCGAACCGCCAAAACCAGCATAGGGCGGTTCCAACATGCTCGGGACGGTTTCAACGATGTATGTTAACCCTAGAAAAAAACAGGGTGCTTCTCAGCTGAGGGACTTCCAGACCAGCCTAGGCCGGTTATGTCATGCTCCTTTGCGAATTTGGCCAATTGGAACTCCTTTTGATCTTTTTATTTGCTCGTGATTTTCCTGTTCATCTTTAGCTTTTCCTATCATATTCTAGATGTCAACAATTGCAACAGCTATAGTACATTGATACGGGCCCATTTTAAGGTCAGGTTGAGCAATAAACATTGTCCTCATCCAAGGAGTAATAGAGATGCATCATCATATCCACACCCATATTCACCTCCTAAACTCCATCCTAAAATATAAGCGCCACAACATGTAGCATGTGCAAACACGGATGATCTGTGGACAGTTGGACACCATAACATTTGCAACGACCAGCTTGATTGCACGAGCTGACCGCCCTGGCACGCGAGGGTAACCTTGCGCTCTGCTGCAGCCTGCAGAGCAATCAGCCGAACCTGTCAACTATTAAACGGTTACAATAATTTTTTTGTCATGACTTATCAGCCAAACCAACAAGTTGTATTAGAGATGAGAGAAGACAGAAGAAGTATGCATGCATCGACAAGAAACACGGGCACACGGCGAGTGCTTGGTTTGAGCTCTCAGGCAAAACCTGCGGCCGGGCCACGACCACGATGCTAGCTAGCCGCGAACCGCTGCAGGCTGTGCAGCAACGCGACCCGGAGGCCGCGCTCGCTCCGCAGCGCGGCGGCAGGGACGTCGACGACGGCGTCCTGCACGGTGACGTCGCCCACCCTGCACACGGACGCGTGCTGCACCGGCAGGTCCAGCGAGCGGAGCGCGAGCATGAAGCGCGCGGGGGCGTGGACATGGCTCGCCGCGGTCGTCGTCGTCGTCAGGCGCAGCGCCGCCGCCCCCTTCCCGACCATCCGCACCTCGAGCTTCTCATGGAAGCCACCGAACGAGGTCGGAGACCGGGTGACGCCGGCCACCAGCGTGGCGCTGCAGGTGACGGCGGCCGCGGCGACGGAGGTCGTCGCGGCCTGCTTGGCCTCGGCCTCGAGCTGCTCGACGCGGTCGCGCAGCTCGGCGATGTAGGCGGCGGCGTCCGCGAGGAGGGACGCCTTGTCCATCCGGGTCACCGTGGGCACGGCGGCCCGGAGCTCGCAGAAGCGGCGGTTGAGCTTGTCGCGCCGCTGCCGCTCCGCCTCCACGTGGCTGATGACGGGACCGTTGGACCGGGGCCCGGGCTTCCGGCCACGCCTCTTCGGTGGCGCAGGTGCCAGCGGTTGGCCGGGGCCGGAACCGGACTGGTCGTCGACGTCGTCTTGGCCGGCCGAGCGCGAGCCCTCGTCGCCCCACCCGGCGCCGTCATCCAGGCAGTCGTCGCTCCCCAACCCCAACCATCGCTCCAAGAGCTCGCTGGACACGAAGTCCAGCTCCGGGTGCTGTCCGGTCGTGGAGAAGGCGGCCGGCGACGACGGAGAGGTGCAGGAGGCGGCGGGCCAGCAGACAACCTCATCCATTGTGTATTTGTGTTTGTTGTGCTGCTAATAACTCGTCGACTGTCGCAGGAATAGCCTGGTATATAAAAGCCTAAAAAGCTGGAGAGAAAAAAGGTTGCGAATTTTCAGTAGCAACTCCAAGCGATTAACGCAAAAACTGAACTTTCATTTACGATAGCGACTTATGTCGGTACATCATAAAAAAATAACTATTCTATTTATTCTAAACATAAGCAATTTTAAATTGTCCAAAGTCAATTGGCCAAATTATAAGAAGATTAATATTTTTACGATAAAAAATGAAAATAGCTAAAAACATTGTAAAACTACAATTGTCCCGGCTCTTTGACGAGTGACAAGTGGTTGGCGGAGTGCAATTTTTTTGGCACTCAACAAAGGAGCTCTTTGATAAGTGCAAAAAAAAAACACTCAACAAAAGAAAACACTCGACAAAGCCGTTACTTTACCAAATGTCTAAAAATACTCGGCAAAGACCTTCTTTGCCGAGTGTCTAAAAAAATACTCGGCCAAAGAAAATTTTTGCCGAGTGTTTTTTTTACACTAGGCAAACAGTTATTTAAAATCACATTTTGAAGCACAAAATGACTTCGAATGAAAAAGTGTTCAACTACAAAGTTGATCACTTCTCAAGTTCTACAATATTTATTTTGATCATTTCTTCATATAATAAAGTGAAAATAAATTTGTTCACAAATCTTACATACCTCTCTTGTAGTTTATGAAACTACAAGAGAGTTATATAAGATTTGTGAACAATGTTAGAACCACCATGTCGGATGAACAAATGATCAAACAGCCAAAATAAACTTTGTAGACCTTGAGAATTATAGAATTTTATAGTAGGCAAATTTTTCATTTGAATTCGTCTTGTCATGCAAAACTGTGTTTGAATTTGAAAATTTGAAAATTGATTTTTTTTCCCAAATGACCTCGGATGGAAAAATAACCAAAATAAACTTTGTAGATCTTGAAAAGTTATGAAACTTTATAGTTGACAACTTTTTGATTTGAAATCATCTTGTCATGCAAAACTACATTTGAATTTCTCAAATTTGAAATCAAATTTTCTAAATGACCTTGGATGGAGAAACTTCCTAAATGAAAAGCATAGATCTCAAAAGTTATAAAATTTTGCATGAAAATACCGAGACTTGGGCTGCGCAAGGGAGCTGGGTGGGCGCTGGCTGGTGCCCCCCCCCCAAATTAAAAAATCCATATTGTTTGGGCGTTTTTTGTTTCAACCACCTGGCAAAGGCTCAAAGGCTTTATTGAGTGTCCGATAAAAAACACTCGACATAGACAGCTTTGCTGACGCTTTTTTTATACTCAACAAAGCTTTTGCGGAGTGTATTTGAAGCAGGCACTCGGCAAAACCTTAAAATCCGGTCGAATAACTTGAGTCTTTACTATTAGGTGTAGTGTCACAGAGGACATTTGGCCCCTTGCCCTTAACTACTCCAAGTAGGGCTTTTCCCAACAGTAGCGCCTCAGGGCTTTGGGCCAACCTTTGTAGGATGAAGCGCCATAATAATAACTAAGGGGCGAGCGAAGCAAGAGTCTAAGGTCAGTCTCAGTGGAGAGTTTTGTTGTTTTCAAGATTGCCATGTCATATGAAATGAAATAAAACTTAGATGAAACATCCACTCTCAATGGAGAGTTTCATTCCATGGTTTCATATGCATTTAATTTCAAAACTCATAGAGAGTTAGTAATCGTGCCAAGAGAGTTTCATCTAGATGAAACTCATTTTTTCTCTCTCTTCTTAAATACACTGTCATATCATCCAAAATACCTATGTGGCAGCCTATTTAATGCGAATGAAACTTAGATAAAACTCTCACTGAGACTAGCCTAAAAGCACTCCCAATGCAAAAAACCATCGTGGTTTCTGTAGATATTAATTGTAGTGCCATCTAAGCATTTTTGCTGATGTGGCAAGAGAGTTATTGAAGAGAGAGAGCAAAAATCATAGAAACTGGGTCTAAGTTAGAAATCATGTCTATACAAAATCCAAGACATGAAGTGATATGATTGGCTACGAATGAAGAGAGAATGAATGTGATTGGATAAAAAAATATTCTATAGAAACTATCCATTGAGACCATAGTTCTATATATAGTGTCCATAAAAATTAATATGTATAAAAACTACATATAGTTTCTAGTATTGGGAGTGCCCTAAGGGTTTTCATACCAAGTGGTATTACTATAAAGCATGATGAATTAATGGATACTTACTTCCTAATTAATTATGTCTCTATCCTGTTTCGCACTGACTAGCCCATGAGTAGTGAGGATGGGAGGCAGAGCGAAGCTCCTACACTATCCAAAAATATTTTGTGGATATTTTAATAAAACTAATCTAGATAAAGCCATAGAGATTTGATTTTGAACAAAACCGAAATAAATTATATTTTGAAATAGAGTGAGTGCCTTTTTCCGTTAATTGGTCAAATGTGCGATAGTTTAGCTTAGAACAAACTTAGTTCTCTTATATTTCTCATATAATAGTTTTGGACTCTCTCTCGTATTGGTTATGGTGGAGGATGGAAGATCTGATGAATTCACCCTTCAATGAAGGTGTCTCTAGTAGTATGAGCTAATGCTAGCTCTAAGATAATAGATATGGAGGAAGAGAGACCGCAAAAAGTAGCCTTAAATATCATGATATGAGACAGGAATGTATCATGAAATGTGCGAGACCATCTTCCAGGGCCCATTTGGATTTTTGAAATTGAATTCGTTCTAATAATATAATTTACAAGCTAATATAGTATATGGAATATATTTGTATATTTATTGTTAGGCATAAAGTGTAATACCCGATTTTAAGGACAAAACCAGATATGCACCATATGTGAGTTTTAGAAGTCAAATCTCACATATAGCTACAAATAAAGGGTAATATCATAAGACAATGCGTAAATATATAACGTACTTAGTATAAAAGAGATAACCTTTAGTATCAAACAGCGGATAAACAACTCCAAACATCGGGTATTAACTCCTCCACAGGATCAAACTGACTGGTTGATCACAAGCCCAAAACTTCTCCTGAGATGTGGGGGGAAATTGCAAGAGTGAGCACATATCGTACTCAACAAGTATAACTAGGGGTTCATGAGGCTCAATAAGCTGACACTGGTTTGACTGCATTTAGCTTTTATATGTAGATAGCATATTTATCATTGGATAGCAAATGTCAAGGTAGCATAGTAAATCCCATAACCACATGATCAATGTATACAAGAATAAAGAATAACACATACAAACAACATAATAAACCATCATTTATTATCATTAATCATGTTCATCAGTGTCCATCTATTCCGTCAGTTTTCCGGGCCGCCCGTATCCGTGGGCACGGCTAGTATACCAGATTTAACACTCTGCAGAGGGTGTACATCTTTACCCATGAGTCATGATTTACCCTTTCGCCCGAGGCCCGTCGACCTCTTAGCTCACTTCCAAGGAAAGCCGGCAGGGTTCACTATGAAGTCTTTCAAAGGTTCGTCTAGCAAGTTAGGGCCGCAAGGTTTCCTTTGCGCGCAGATATAGATACCCCCCTTCCGAATGGCACAATGACGCGCAGCCTATACACATAGGGACAGGGGCTCGCACTATACCCAAAACGGTTCAGCCCCTCCGCCCTTTCGGGTAACCTCTAACAAGCTAGAAAAGCTTACTCATACTTGACTAAAGCCAGAGCCATATAGCCCTCATGGTTGTACGAGTTGTCCCAGCTTTTGCCAAGGGATAAGTCCTTATGGAGGGTCAAGATCAATCCAGCAAAAGCTAGAGTTCTTTCCACCCTTTATATTCAAGTTGCTAGAAAGCTTATTTTATTGTTTATTGTATATTCAAATATTCATGTTACAAGATCATGGATTAATAATCAAGCACTAGCAAGAACTACCAAATGCATATCCAAATAGGTAACAAGGAATTCAGGATAACAATCATCTATGATTTTGCTAAGGTCATCAAGGTGGACACATGCATATGATAAATATTGTATTAATTGTATATAGGTAACAAGGATAGTCCCCAGTTATACTTGCCTTAAACACTTGCACAAATCTCACGTCATCAGCTTTTAGTCATCACCTTCTGATCTTCAGCGCCCACAAACAGTTCTCGTCTTCTCGTACCAAGCACCACACATAGGCAAACATACAAGCAACAAATAGAAAAGCATTGACACTGTTGCGTAGACCACATCGACACGAATCTAACACAACTAGAATGGAGTAAAACGAATTAAAATGATGAAAAAGCTGGTACCTACGGTGACAATTCTGCTTCTTCCTAGCCAAGCCTTTCTTGCATGCAGTATATATCCGTCACGTGCACCTTACGGTGATTTTTGAAGGAACTGATGGCAGAATTTACTAGGCATTGAGTCGAAGCCCAAACGAATTGAAAGAATACAAGTAGAATAATTAAATCGTTAAAGCACCATTGGCTAGAGGTAGATGATTATAGAAAAAAAAACGACAAAGAATGCAGGCATCAGGTGGACGTACGTGTTGTTCCAGACATGATATCCCTGTTAAGCACACATACATGCAGGCATGCCTTTGCTTGCTCGATGCCAGACGATGGTCGCGCCGCAATGCAGACAACCTCGACCGAGTCTCATCCGATTGTTACAGATTGACTCAATCGGACGGAGCCACTTTGGTGATTGGCAGAAAACATGCCAAGCGACCTTGCTTGTTGCTGAGAAGTCGCCGGCAGCAGCAACAAGGCACAGCGAGCAAGATCAGAAGTTGCAGATCGATCGACTGGCGGCGATAGCTACTAGCTACGGCAGACAAAAAAGAAAACGGCGGCGGCGATAGGCCAGGGTAGCTATAACATCGGTTGAATAGGTCACCAACATATATTTATATGCATTGTGGCCGAGTTGGATTAGGTTTAGGATTAATTATTTTTGAAATTAATTAATTTCAGAAATAAAGTAATTTCATAAAAAAGAATAAACTTACTTTTTTAAGCCATGAAAAATATTTGGAAAGCTCCGTAAATTTAGGAAAAAATTCTTAGAGATATTTTAGAATATGAGGAACTCAAATAAGGTTTTTTTTTTAAGCTCATCATAAGATTGTTTGGAGCATCTAAAAATTAGATCATGCTCACAGCAAAGTGAGAACAGAAGCTGGAAAATTGTCCGAAAGGTTTGTAGAGATTGCTTGATGGACGAGGAACTAAAAGAAGTGCTTTGAGTGACAAAGAAAAGATTTTAGGAATCTCCTAATAAAAACTTGAGCTTAGAAACAAGGAATTTTGTTGTAGATAAAGATAAAGATGTACTGACCAAGGAAGATCGTTCTACTAAACGCAATTTTAAAAACTTTGCTTAGTCTCTACACACAAAGGAGCAACAGACAAACATCACATAAAATATATGTACCAGCATGTATGCACAACAACGTTGCTAAACCCTATGATGAATTTTAATTTAATTAAGAAAAAATTTCATTTTACTATATTTTCATGAGCACAAAAATACAAAATAAATTATTTTAGCTCTATTTTCAAAAAAGCAAAATTTAGGGTGTTACAATTCTACCCCCCTTAAGATGAATCTCGTCCCGAGATTCGGAACAGACACGGATTCCAACAGAGAAACAGAAAAAGATACTGATAACTATTTCAACTTCACAACTGGCATTCCAAATGCAAACACTTGTGTCTCGGGATCACAACTTGTGAACAAAATTTCCATAAAACGTCTATTATTCGTAATTGATCAAGGTCCATCTTGACTACCAACTTTTCACTTGCACAATCTCAAAGACGTGATAACTTAGCATGGATATGCCTCCTCAGGTAGGAGCGGACCACCTTGATACTCAATTCTTTTCCCTGATGGTGCGGTTTTAAAAAAAATTCCACTGGGTAGCACGGATCACTTCTTTGTTTGCACATAACCATAAGATATCTCAGAAGACAGTTATCACTTCATGATAGTTTAAAATGCATCTTCCAGTGGTACCAAAGTACTACCCCTCTTAAGACGAGGTTGGTTGGGGGACATTAGGGACTAATTCTCCTATCCTTTTTAGACGCTACACATCATAGTCTTTTAAATTCCTTGTACCAAGTCTCTTAATCCAGGGTTGGTTTCAACACTAAGTTCCATCTATTGGTACCTTTATCACAGTTAAGTTGTTTCACTCTGGCATCCCAATTATAGCTTCGTAAACTTTGGTGTCATCTGATCCTCATAACATAACTCTCAATCCATGAGTATCAGCAATGACATATATCTCCATTAGTATTCTCTAAATGGGATGATATTTTGAACAAACCCAGCACTTGATGTCCTTATCGATGTTCCAGTCATTAACCACTTCTTCTCATTGTAGTTCTTTAATTGGGCTACCCCCCTTAAGATAAGTCAACTAGGGGACCAAGAAAGGTAGCTTGCATGTTTTCCAGACAAGTCAACTAACATTGAGAACTTCTAACATCCCAAAGAACTTATGTGCAAGCGAACAAACATGTATCCTGAAAATTTATTATGATATAGAAACTCCAACGTAGTAAAATATGTATAACTCTTATTCTGTTAATCCAATAGAGTTGTAGATTATACCGTTAGAAAACTTATGAAATTCCCTACAACTTTTATATAGAAGACCTCCATAGGTTCTGTCTTTAAGATTAGGTAAAACAGCCAAACTTAATATCCATCCTGACAATGTCTCAGCAAGGGTGCAGTAACTTCCAGAAATTATATCTATAGCTCCTTAACTCATCTAGAGATGATCCTTACATTTTTGAAAAGGTTGGGAAATTCTGCAGAGTGTTAAATCTGGTATACTAGCCGTGCCCACGGATACGGGCGGCCCGGAAAACTGACGGAATAGATGGACACTGATGAACATGATTAATGATAATAAATGATGGTTTATTATGTTGTTTGTATGTGTTATTCTTTATTCTTGTATACATTGATCATGTGGTTATGGGATTTACTATGCTACCTTGACATTTGCTATCCAATGATAAATATGCTATCTACATATAAAAGCTAAATGCAGTCAAACCAGTGTCAGCTTATTGAGCCTCATGAACCCCTAGTTATACTTGTTGAGTACGATATGTGCTCACTCTTGCAATTTCCCCCCACATCTCAGGAGAAGTTTTGGGCTTGTGATCAACCAGTCAGTTTGATCCTGTGGAGGAGTTAATACCCGATGTTTGGAGTTGTTTATCCGCTGTTTGATACTAAAGGTTATCTCTTTTATACTAAGTACGTTATATATTTACGCATTGTCTTATGATATTACCCTTTATTTGTAGCTATATGTGAGATTTGACTTCTAAAACTCACATATGGTGCATATCTGGTTTTGTCCTTAAAATCGGGTATTACATAAAGAGACATACTTATATGTTGCATTTCTATTATAGTGAGTTGAAGAATGTGTTATAAGTTAGAGAATAAAATTATAGCGTAGTGATCTATATAATCCATTTGCATCTCACACCTTATGAATTTGAGATAAGCTTATTTGTGAGCCTAGGAAAGTTATGAAATGTCAAATTCTAAGCCAAATAGCCTAATCCATTACGTAGATTTCAATTCCTCCAAAATAAAGGGATCCAAACCACCCTTAGTTATGTCAATGAATCACCAAGCTGCAGAATTGGAGACACATGAAGAGGGAGAAGGATGGAGGGACAAGACAAAGGGGTAGAAGTTACCAAAGAGAAAGGCACTAGACAATGGCGGCAGACCTAAAGAATCAAAGCCATTAGGAGCACGGGTGACCGGCAGTGTCCGAGGGACTGACCAGTGTTGTCGGACAACTCAAGAGCTGCGGTGGTGGCTTCAGATGAGACCCGGTTTATGTGAGCGCTTAGGACGTCCTCAACAGCTAATTACTATTTGGCTAATAGCTATTATGATGCTGATCTATTTCACACAGTAAACAAAAAAAAACTTGTGAGATGAACATATAGATCTAAACTTAGAAAAATAAAAATATTTTTTACTTACACGTCAGCTAACTACGTAGTCAGCACCGTTACAACATCCTTAGAGCCAAGAGTGCACATACTCGATCGATCACGACGAGCCGATGGACAGGGACGCCGGGAGAAACGAGCGAGCCAATCATCCACGCGTCATCATCCGGTTGGGCGTCTGCACAGCGCTAGGAAAGGACCATCTGTATCCAATTGGTTTCCATGCGTATATGCCTAGATTGGAAAAGTCAGTGGGCAAATGAGTACGTGACCAGCGGACGTGTGGAACCATGAACCACAAGTAGCAGCGAATGGACGGTGGTGTTTCATTTTCCATCGTCATTTTGGATTGATCTGGACGGCTGCTGTACATGCTTCATTTCGCGTCCACCTGGGCCTTCTGGTAGAAGCAAAAATTCAACATCCCATGACTTCACCAGACCATAGTGTCAGATGCTTTTAGTTAATTTACTCTAAATACCCTCCTATAAACTCTCTTTAAAGTTTAAAATGAGGTGTTGTGGGGGACCTCTCTCGCAGTTTAATTTTTGCCTTCAAAAAAATCCATATATAGAGTTTGTTTAGCCCAACAAACTCTATATATAGGGGATTTACCAAACAAACTTCACTTATTTGCCCTATATGTAGATTGAGTTAGATATGGTGTTTTTTTAGGAACTGGAGAGGCTGTGCCCCTACCGATTAAATTTATTAAAACAACAACAAAAAGTACAAACAAGTTCAAAGGGCCAGAAGGGCTAGAAGGAAGAGCAAACTAAGGAACCTTAAAAGAGAGAGAAAAAAAAAGAGAAAACAAGGAGCATTACAAAAAGGTTTGAATCCATTGATCCAACTGAAGGCTAAGACTAGCTTTTACTCTATGCTTCTATGCTTAAGCAGGAGTAATTCTTTCTGAAATGTTTCTTTTGCCAGCGCAGGAGAGGGTTGGATTGGGTACGGTGTCCTTTGGTTCTCAAAATTTCTTAGGAAAAATTGGTCATTTCACACATACTATATTTAGCGGTGTTAGAGGCAAAATACGATTATAGGGCCAGATTGGTAATCAAAAGTTCCAGAAAGGCCGAATAGGCGGTGAGAAAATTTGTTTCATGTTGAATGTACGATGCCCGATTGCGCATGCACGGATCCATGGAGTAATTCTCAAAAAAAAAAAAAAAACAGTATACTAGTACTGTACATAGCTTCGCAATCAGAGCGTCTTTCATGCACGTGACCAGCTTGTCTCGAACAATCGACCCAAGTGACAAAATACTAGTGGAACTTGTCTCTCCATTATTGCACCTTTCATGCTCGATCGTGTCACACTGCACACATAACCATCAACCTCTCTGTTATGTCTCGCATGACTTCTACATAATTAGCAAGCACTACTTTCTCTAATAACTAGAGAAATTCCTCGCGTGTTATCGTGGGTATAAGAAAGAATATAAATATGTAAAAATACATATTGTCTAGTTGGATAACTTGTATGTTCAGAGAACATATAACTTGCTGACGTGAATGTTATAATTATATGAGCTAGTAGATTTTAATTATGTGTGATAGTGAATTGTCTAGTTAGATAACTTATATGTAAAGAGAAATAAATAGTAAGATGTGATAATAGATTGTCTAATTAGATAACTTGCATGTTAAGAGAAATAGATAGTAAAGTTTTGTTTTATAAAAATATAAGATAACATAAAAGTTTTAGCATAAATGTTATGGCTGTACGTCATCACTCACAGGCGAGAGCTGATCGTACAGGAAAAGTCAAAAGAAGTTTTCCTCTTAAAAAAAAAAGAACTTTCCCCTCAAAAAGGATATAACAAAAAACTGCACCAGCAGACTGCTCCACGTTAAGAAATCCACTCACACAACCAGCCACAACCAAAGCATGATGCCATGACGGTGCATGCATATTCCAGTCACGCCATGACTCTTCGATGCCTTGACAGCCCTGTCGTCGCGGAGCCGGCCGGATTAATCCATTTCAGTGAGGCCTTGTTTAGTTTTAATATTTTTTGCGAAATAGATATTGTAGTATTTTTATTTGTATTTGATAAATATTATCTAATTATGGATTAACCAGGTTTAAAAGATTCGTTTTCTAAATTACAGACAAACTGTATAATTAGTTATTTTTTATCTATATTTAATGTTGTATGCATATGCCGTAAGATTTAATATGATGTGAAATCTAAAAAATTTTATAAATTTTTTGACAAGTAACCAAATTCATATTAAAAGCACAAAGTTCCAATACAGAGTTAATAATTACAGAGCTGATTGTCCGAAGAACAGGGCAATCATTTTTATAGCTATGTGGTTGAATGTTCTAGCTCATCGTATAAGACAGCAACCAACGACCTAGCTTGCAGGGCTTCGGCTTCTCCTATAATAGCTCATCGTATCTCTGGTCCTGCCTCTTCGATGGTGTAGAGCCAGCGAATGCCTAGGCCGAAATGAACCGGACTAGTCGTCCTCCTGGCCCGCCAAGCGCGAGTCCTCGTCACCCCACCGGCGTCGTTATCCAGGCAATTGTCGCTCTCCAACCATCGGTCTATTCGTGTAGACTAATCTATTTGTCATTCAACAAATCAACGAATAATATTTTTTACTATAATTTATCAATCAAACAAACAAGACATTTGTTGGACACAAAGTCCAGCTCTGGGCTTAGGCCCCATTCGGAATGGAGGAAAAACACAGAAAAAGTGAAGGATTGAATTTCAGAGGAAAGGAATTGTCTGAGCGCGCTTGGAACAAAGGAATAGGTAGAGGAACAACGACGAAGCTTGTATTTTTAGGGCCTTTTTGGAACCAAGGAATCCAAAATAGAGGAATAGGAAAAAAATGTAGGAATATGATAGAGTGAAAGGTGAAAAACTATGGTATTCCAAAACACAGGAATAAATACTTTGAGCTGTTTGGATTGCAGGAATAGATTTAGTCACATGTTTCTAAGATTTCCCTTGAGTCACAACTGCAGGCCCATAGTGAGTGAGTGACCAAGCAAGCCATAAGATTTTCCTTAAGTTTAGGTGGATGCTTTTTTACCTATGTTTTGTACATGATAGGAATCCTTCCTTTGGAATGAGATATATCTTTCCTCCATTCTAAACAGCAATCTTGGAAAAATTTCCATATAAATGCATTCCTTTGAAATTTCTTTATAATTCCTCCAAACCAAACAGACAGAGGAAAGGAAAAACGAGGTCCGAGCCAAGGGAAAAATTCCTATGGTGCTTGCGCTCGCGCTTAGCGCACTAAAACCAATCTTTGCTCCTCCAATTTCCCTCTTCGCGGAACTGCAAACCACCTTCTTAGAACGAATGGGCATCACCTGCAGCTAGCGGTTGTACAACGCAGCTAGCTGCGCGCGGGCGAACGACATCGCTGTGGGGGGCAGCGCGGTGCTACGGCCGTCCAACCAAGCCACCAGAAAGAATGGCGATTGCATTGGAAGATGAACAGCAGTACGGGAGCTAGACGCACGGAGGCTTGAGCAAATTTTAATAAACAAGCCCCTGTGCGCTCCTTATTATATATATTTTTGGCCACAACTTAATTAAATTTTATTTCTCCTTATTTTATATTTTTTTGGCAACAGCGACAACTTAATTAAATTTGATCCACATGGTACACATAAAATGGCGTTCATAACTTTGATCATAACAATTTCAAGCTATTGAATCTATGAACTCAGTCTGTGTTTTTTAATATAATCTTTGTAGGGGCCAAGGCCCCTCCGGTTTCCTCAAAAGAAAAAAAAAATCTATGGACCATGGGCCATAACCATTTGTTCTACTCTAATTCTCGTAGTTTGTATTCCTATATTTCGAACAGCTATTTCAATCATTTCATGTGTTTTTCTATTTCTCTGTTTTACCATATCACTCTTACCTTTTTCTTATACTTTTGTTCCTTTCCTCCGTTTTTCATTCCTTTATTTCAAAGAGGCCCTAGTGGCCGACTCTGAATCAGAAGGAGGTCGACGAGGGAGAGGTGTGGGAGGCGGCGGGCCAAACAATAATGTCATTCATTGTGTGGTGCAAAATAGCAATATAAGGACACTCATAATACTAAAAACTTTTAGCATTTTCTATAGCATAAGATATATCGTACTAATAAACTATTCTTTCAATGCAAGATTTTGTATAACATACGTAGTACATAAGTAGTGCTAGAAACCATGTTTGCTCTCCCAACATGGTTATGAGTATCGATATCAGTGTCTTAGTTAGATTTGGTTTCTTCGATGTTCTCTCTCCTAATTAAATCACTTGCCACACGTCAGCAAATTGACTACGTGGCGCTGTAATTAATATCTATAGAAACTACTCTGTATCATAATTTCTATATTGTGACGGTCCTATAAAAGACTAAAAGCCAGAGAGAAAAGGTTGCAAATTTTCAGTACCAACTCCAAGCGATTAATGCAAAACTAAACTTTTATTTACGATATCGACTGTATGTCGATATCAAGTTTACGGTCATGTCAAATATAACCGATTTTATGTTATCCTACTAAGTCACTTGACTAAAATGTAAAAAAAAGTAACATTTACAACATAAAAATGAGCACCAATAGAAATATTAGGACATGTATTGTCACGATTTAACTCTTTTGTGTGTTGAGTTTACTTCGATTTTATTCTAACTATAAAACTATTTTAACTTTAACCAAGTTTTCTTAAAAAGTAATACGTTAGCATCCATACAAAGTTCAAATAAATACACTACCCACAAATATTTTACGGCGATTAATAAAATTAATTTAATGACATAGAGATTGGTAAAATTTCTATAGTTTTGATTAAAATTAGAGTGATATTTCACTTAGGATAAAATCAAAACAAGCTATAATTTCAAATAGAGATAATACTATTTTCTACTACTATAAATTAGACAGATTTAGGAAACTCTTGTATTCCAGAACCGGATAGAGTAGTTTAGACTTTCTCGTACATAGGTTACGTAGGATTTAATGAATTTGCGACATGTGATGTATACTGCTACTGTCGGTACGACAACGGTGCCGCCCCAATTTAATTTCACACAGAGAGAGAGTCAAATTCTGACAGTGACGGGATCAAGGAGGCTGGTTCAGAGGAACTGTGAGTTGGGCCGTGGGGGGCTGTTGGGCTGGTCCGAAGACATGCTCCCTAGCCATTTGGCCCGGGGGGAGGGGGTTTGTCTGTCGGAAAACGAGTGCACTTCTATTGTTAGTATGGAATTACATTTATATCCCTATCAAAAGTACATCGACGTGTAATCATTGCTCTTTGAAAATAGGGAAATTAGTAGATTTAGGTGGTCCATAAGTAAAAAGTGCTTTTATTATGGGGATAAAATTTGAATGTTATAAGTGTATTTATTTTGGGACCGAGGGAGTATATTATAAAAATGTATTTTCAGAATTTTTATTACCTCTTTTTATGTGTTCTATTCTAAGTTATAAGTTTATTTTGGTTCTATACTACTGTAGGTAAGACATCCCTAACTTTAGCCAAGGCCTTGTTTAGTTCAACCCGAAATCCAAAAAGTTTTCAAGATTCCCCGTCACATCGAATCTTGTGGCACATGCATGAAGCATTAAATATAGACGAAAACAAAAACTAATTACACAGTTTGTCTGTAAATCACGAGACGAATCTTTTGATCCTAGTTAGCTCATGATTGGATAATATTTGTCAAATAAAAATGAAAGTGCTACAGTAGCGAAATCCGAAATTTTTTCGGAACTAAACAAGGCCCAAGCTTTTAGAAAAAAATATAACATTTCAGAGTTTAAATAAATATATTATAAAAAAACCTATGTTATAGACAATTTAGTATAATTAATTTGATGTTATATTTCTAGAAATCTCATCAAAGTGAGAAAGCTTTGACTTAGTTAGAAAAAGAAACTAAAATAAAACAAAGAGAATATAGGCTACAAATTGGTCAAACTTCAGCACGGATGGATCGTAGTAGTTTTAGACTTCCTCGTATATAGGCTAAGGAGGAGGATGGAAGATCTAATGAATTCGCCCTAGGAAATTGAATAGGGAATTGGAAAAACTAATTGTATTATAGGACAAACTTGTTAGCTTGAGTTTTTCTTCTGAATCTATCAAACATTCAGTAGCGTTTTTTATAATAAATCAGTAAATATTACTTTTATTAGTCATGACTCATGTTTCATGAGAGTGTCATGCACATTAAATCGAGTGTCATATAAGCAAAATTGATGATTTGGTATAGGGTCATTAAATGAAGGAGTTTCATTAGACGAGAGAGGAGTTTTATCATCATGAAACCGGTTACGTAGTTTATACTCTTGATAACTGTGTCATGAAACTATGCATTAAGAATTTCAGGGTTAAATTGAAATTCTTTTTGTATAATTATGAAAATGTGTCATGAATCAAGCCAATAGGAGTGTCTCGCTCGGAGGTACAGTACAGTACGGAATTAAAGACAATGAGAGCGCCAGATTAGAAAAGTCAGCAGGGCACCCGTTACGTGGGCGTGTGGTCCAATCCATGGATCACACAAAAAAAGCAGAGAATATTTTTTTTGAGTGTTTCATTTTCAATCGTGCTTCTGATTTTGATTGGGCAGGACGGCTGCTGTATGTGCTTCATTTTCACGTACGGCCGGCCTTGTCTAGAAGCAAACATTCAACATCTCGTACGTCTGACTGGTTATATTATTGATACAGTAGGTTTAATATAAAAGACCAGGGTTATCCAAAAATATATATAATGATGTCACGGTTAAATTGAAATTCTTTTTTGTATAATTTCATCATGATTGGCTGACCCAACAAATTGGGGCTAGACTTGTGAATTTGATCATCGACAACCTTTAGAAGATTGTCAATCCAAGGTTCGTGACCTACTACGACTGCTGCCTATTCCAAATTTTAAGTCGTTCTGTCATTTTTTTTTATTTATCTTCCACAATACAATATGCATTTTGAGTTGAATTGAGGAAATATCAGAGTAGATCTGAATCCGAGACTATATATTGTTTTATATTCATATTCAAAAATATTTATGTCTGTATTTGAATGCAAATTAAAATACACTAAAAATGATATCCGAATCCAATTTTATACTAAATCGATCTATTTGCATCTCTATCTTTATTTAATCATTTATCTAGATGGTTTAGATTTGGATCGAAGATCGTACTACTGATATTTTTGTTTTTGTAACGAGGTATTAATTGTTCTTTTTTATAGGATCAGGTAGTAGGCTATTAATCTGCGCAACTGTGTGCATGCATGGATCCGTGGAGTAATCAACGGTACTTTTAGTACTTTAATAGGTTCGCAATCAGAGCATCTTTCAAGCACGTGATGCATATCTCTAATAATCGACCCAGTGAAAAAAAGACTAGTGGCATATGGAGCTTGTGGCTCCGTTATTTGCAGCTTCATGCTCGTGTCACACACATAAACATAACCATCAATCTCCGTTCACGCCTGTCTTCTTCTGGAAAATAGACAAGCACTACTTACTCTCTCTAATTATTTTATTACAAACTTCCGGCACAAATGTCATGGCTGTCCTAGAACTCTACGTACAGTGTCTTGTCTCCACAGAAAATCTTGTCCATAGATTCTTGTCTTGACTTGTCTTTGTAACGGTTCGAGCTACCTAGGCTCACCAGTCACCACTCATCAGGCGAGGGCTGATCGTACAAGGAAAAGTCAACATAACTTTTTTGTGATATTTTATTTGGATGACTATGTAACTACTATACATTGATGAAGTAGGTTATGGTGAAATTTAAGGCCTTTGCTGCGGTACTCCCAACTGACTGTGGATCGTCATCTATTACCTCCTACGATCATCTAAAATCCACTGTAATCAATGATTGAAGTGGAGATATAGACATCCAAATAAGTTGTAAGAGAAAAAACTGCATCAACAAATTACCTCTGTTTCAAAGACACATGCTCACGGAAATCCGCTCACACAACCAAGCATGATGCCATGACGGGGCATGTACATACATCAACTGTGACTCTTCGCGCATGATTGCTACCTGGTTACATTTCGATAACAAAGTTTCCTCTACATTTTCGCTTGTAATACCCGATTTTAAGAACAAAACCAGATATGCACCATATGTGAGTCTTAGAAGCCAAATCTCACATATAGCTACAAATAAGGGGTAATATCAAAAGACAATGCAAAAATTATATAACGTACATAATATAAAAGAGATAACCTTTGATAGCAAACAACGGATAGACAACTCCAAACTCCGGGTATTAACTTCTCTCTACAGGATCCAACTGACTGGTTGATCACAAGCCTAAACTCCTCCTGAAGTTTGGGGGAAATAGCAAGAGTGAGTCCATGTCGAACTCCACAAGTATAGCAACTAGATTGTATAGCTCCCACAATCTCATGATCAATGTGACATAAGTAATGTAAAGCATTAAACAATAAACAATGAGTATATTTAACACACAAGAATCATCACCCTTAATGTAGATGTCCCCAAGGCCGCTCCTGACCGTGAGCTCGGCTAGTATACTAGTTTTTAACCCTCTGCAGAGGTTGCACATCTTTACCCATGAGTCATGATTTACCCTTTCGCCCGAGGTGATCAGCCTCTTAACCCACTTCCAAGGAAGGTCGGCAGGGATCACTATGAAGCCTTTCAAAAGTTCGTCTAACATGTTAGGGCCGCAAGGTTTCCTTTGCGCGCAGATATAGAGCCCCCCTTCCGATGGCACAATGACTCGCAGCCTATACACATACAGACAGAGGCCACACTATACCCAAAACGGTTCAGCCCCTCCGCCCTTTCGGGTAACCTCTAACAAGCTAGAAAAGGTCTTCATACTGAGCTAAAGCCAGAGCCATTATAGCCCTCATGGTTGCACTGTTGTCCCGGGTGATCACGTACAGACAAATCATCAAGTTGCTAAAAAGTCATTTTTATCGTTTATTACTTAACATTAATCTAGTCACAGGATCATGGTCACAGAAATAAAATCCAAATACTATACTTGCCTTAATCCAATTGCTCTTGCTTATCCTTTTGCTTCAGCTGGTCTTACTTGTTGCCAAAGCTCTTATCTTGATCACCAAAAACTGCTCTCCGACTAAACTCGATCATCGATCACACAAACAATCGAAGAAAACATACACGAAGCAAACAAGGCTACAATTAGAACAGTACACCAATCAATAAAAAGGTCTGAAAACAAATATACGCAGCCCCAATCATGCAGACACGAAAAGCACACTAATCGGAGTTACGATGAATAAGAAACGACTACCGAGACTTTTATATTATATTAAAAAGACTATATATACTTGATTTATTATTTTAATTGAGCAAAACTATGTAAAAAGTTATTTAGGTTAGGTTAAAAAAATAATTTAATCCAAAAACTAACCTAAAACTACTCATATTTTATTTATAAACTGTGTCATATAATTTAATCAAATTAAACGTTATTTTTGCAAAAGAAAAAAACATATATGAAAGCAACTAATTGAGTTATCACATATGCAACGTATTTAAACTAAGCAAACTTAGAAATATATTTAAGTTTATTGTTAATAGCATTTATTAATAAAAAGCCACGGTGTAAACCCATGTTTGTTTTAAATTGCAAAAGAAGTTCCTATACTTTAATTAAATTAATATTTAATTATGATAAATATATAAACATATGGCATGGCAAACATCTCTACTAACTTATAGATCATGTGGTCATAAATACAACACAAAAGAACAAACCGAAAAGAGTCAAAAGGATGAAACGCATAGACGCTAGGAGTACGACTGTAACATCTATTATTGTAATCAAGAGTTATTTAATAGATCAGCAGGACATAACTATATGGAATTAACATAACAGGGTTGATTAACCGAAAGCAACATGGCATAGAAGATAGGACCTGCCCTAGCACGTCTTGAAGCTTCGCTCGTTCCTAGTAGAAGCTTCTCTCCAGGTGGGCATCAACCAACAGAAACAACGGCAAGGTGACAGGCAGCAGCATCGGCATCGCAGGGGCTGGTGCACCACGTCGACGTCGTAGGAGTGTTGGGCACGTACAGGAGCCGGAAATAAGGTGGACTGCATTGGCTTGGTTGGAGCTTAGAGAGGATGACCACCACAGCGGGGGCGGCCGGGGAAGATGTACTGCACGTCTCGGCAACGAAGTATGAAGCAGAGAGACAAAATATTATTTACTACTTTAAGAGATTTTTAAACTAGACTCTCTTTATGTAGTTTTGGTGTAATTTGACCAAGGGGTTAGTACATATATATAGGGAGAGAAACTCCCCACCTCCGCGTCAACTAGCGATATGGTACTAATTGATTTGCAACCTTTATTTTTACTAATAGGCCTAACTAATTATTAAGCCCATTAGTAAAGAAAACATTTGGCCTTTGAATCATGATGACGTTGGCCTAGGGTAAAATGAAGGATTTATTATTTTCGAGATTAATTATTTTCATAGATAAAATAATTCTAGAAAAGTCCAGAATTAGTAGTTAAGCCACGAAAAATACTTCAAAAGCTCCGAAAATTTGGGAAAAATTCTCAGAAACAATATGAAACATGAAGAACCCAAATAAAGTATCTGGGGCTCATGATAAGATAATTTGGAGCATCTAAAATTTAGATTATGCTCCACGGAAAAGGCCAGAAAAATTCCCGAGAAGTTTATAGAGATTGGTTGATGGACCAGGAACTAAAAGAAGTGCTTTGAGTGACAAAGAAAATATTTTAGGAAGGTCCTAATCAAAATTTGAGCTTAGAAACAAGGAATTTGGTTGTAGATAAAAGATAAATACGTGCCAAATAAGGAAGATCGATCTACTAAACGTATTTTAAATATTTTTCTTACTATCAACACATAAAGGAGCAACAAGCATCACTTCAAAACATATGCACCAGCATGTATGCATAATAATATTGCTATGCCTTATAATAAATTTTAATTTAATAAAAAATATTATTTTTCCTATATTTTCATGAGCACAAAAATACAAAATTAAATAATTTTATCTATATTTCAAAAGGAATAAATTTTAGGGTGTTACATCGCTTCAAACCCAATTTCTAGCATGTTATTACCCAATGGTTGAATAGTCCGTAATAGGTTTTTTCTTCTTCTTGCAAGGTTTGTGATTGTTAGCTCCTAGTTAACTCCCTTTGTAACTCCTTCTCATGGTTGTTTTCTTAATATTTGTGTCCGGAGAGGGTGGCTCCACACAGTATTCCTTGTCAAAAGGAAAATCCATTCCAATGGGCAACCAGCGGTCTACTTTGGTACTTTGGCAGCACGTTGGCTTCTCCTAAAAACACTCACGCTTTTCTATAGAGTAGATTTTTTGGTGGAGTTAAAGTTGCTTTAGAAAATTTTCGGCAAACACGATGTAGCGTTTTATGTAGTTTATATCAAGTTTAGGAGCAGGAGTCGAGAAAAATCATGTTTTTACATGATTTATTCAGTTTTTTTATTTAGAGCTGTTTAAGCACCTACTGTTTGATAGGACTTAATGGAATGAGAGCTAGAGTAGTGCCATACACACAAGTGTTGCCTTGATTTTTCCTCAGGAGCGGATCTAGCAATCTACCGTGTTCTGGCGACCACCATACCTCATTGCGATTGAAAACACCACCGTGGTGCCTGACGAGTCCTACTTGAGGTAATCCCTCTGCTCTAAAATAGAAGTCGTTCTTGCTTCGTGAGAAATCAACTTTTTTTTTTTAACTTTGACTCAATTATATATAAACAAATATTAATATTTATACTATGTAATTAGTATCTTTAGATAGAATTGTTGAATATACTTTCATAATAAACTTATTTGAAGATATAATATTGTACATATTTTCTACTCTCTCCATCCCAAATTGTAAGTCATTCTAAGAATCTTGGAGAGTCAAACTTTTCAAAGTTTGACCAAATTTATATGATAAAATAATAATTATTATGATACCAACTAAATATCATTAGATTCTTCCTTAATTATATTTTCATAGTATACTCACTTTACGTTACAAATCTTAGTATTTCACTCTATAATTTTGGTCAAACATGAAAATTCTTTGACTCTCCAAGATTTTTGGAATGACTTACAATTTGGGATGGAGGGAGTACAAACCTAGCTGAAGTTGAACAAATTTAGCCTACACATATCCCGTAATGATTTTTTTCTAGGATGGAGGGAGTAAATGACAACGTATCAAGTGGATAGGATGAAAATAGTCGAAAAAAGAGGATCGGATGAGAAGCAACAATTGGAACCAACATTGTGAAAAAAGAAAGCCCCCTAACAAGATGGTGAATGATTTTGTTTTTGCCATCTTACCAATTTGCTTCCTAGGTGCCACACTCACCAATTGATCGTGGTTCTGCTATTTGTTGGTGATTGAAAATTCTTTGCTCTACCATAAGATCATCATTTGTCATATATAGTACTTTGTTAATGAATGGCTATACATATATTTATAACACTACATTATAGTCCCATGCTTCGTTACACAAATTAGTAATACTAGCAAATATGCCCGTGCGTTGCAACGGGAGAATAACATCAAATAACCATAGACAGAGATGAGATAATGTTGTATATATCTTTTTATAAAATTTAAAGTCTATTTTCAGTCAATTTAAAGAATAAAAAAAAGTAAACTAATAGGACAAACACTTTGCATCTAGGCCTCTAACTTTTTATTCTCAATATGCTCTGAAATGTACAGAAGATTTTACAATGGGACCCTAAAAAAGCTTCTATTCTTTTTTTTCCTCTTCCACGAGGCTGATTCTGGACCGACTCCGATTGTGGAAGGACGCGGAGCTGAAGAAAAGTTTTACAGACTAAAATTTTTATAATTATATATTAGAGATATATTTAAAAATATAAAAGAAATTAAAAAAAGAATACACAGCCACAAAACCCTAGTGGGCCAGCCGGCCCACCAGGCACACACACATCACACGGCGCCGCACGCACACACACACGCAGCAACAGGGCCCGGCAGGCGACAAGCTGCATCCGGCAAGCAGCAGGCGGCAGGTGGCTTTGGCAAGCTGCAGGCGGTTCGCGGCGTCGTGCGCAACCGCAGCGGGCGGCTTCAGCAAGCAACGGGCGCCCGCAGCGCGGGACGGGCGGCAGTGGCGGACCCGGAAACGAACCAAGAGGAGGGCTAAATAACATAGGCTAAATTTTTTTTGCTCAATGCAGTACACTAATAGATATAGCTAAGATTGATAATTCAATATTGATTAAAAATGTTTAAAGGCAAAGATTCATAGAATAAGCATAAAAAATACCAAATATATAGAATCTTTTGAAAAAAAAGAAAAACTTGTTAAAAGATTTTTGAGTCCAAGAGGGGGGCTGCAGCCACCCCAGCCCCCCCCCCCTTGGGTCCGCCAATGACGGGCGGCTGTGGGAAGCGGCGGGCGGCAAGTCGAGCTCGTTGCTTGCGTCATGCGCAACTGGATCCGGCGTGCGGGTGCCGGGTGCAGCTTCCTTGTTGTTCTCTGCTGCAGCTTCCTGCGGCTTCCCTGCTGCAACTTCCCAGCAAGCGGCGGGTGGCTGCAGCTTCCAGACATGCGGCAAGTCGGCAACCGGATCCGTCGTGCTCCAGGGCTCCAGGCTTTCCTTATTCTTAATAGTAGATTCTTTTTTTTTCCTCTTTTACATGACCAATTCCAGACGGACTCGGATTGCGGGCGGAAAGAGGGGAGCGGACAGAAAGTTTGGGTGGAGTGAAATTTTCGCAATTAAGTATTAGGGATAGATAGATAGAGTTCGCCATAGGTGAATTTTTTTTTTCTGGATCCGTCTATGTTTTCCCTCCTTCTAGCTAAATCTCAGCCTTACATGGTCATGAGCCAACGGTGAAGATGGTTACCTGAAAACATACTATATTTCAGACATGTTTGTAATATTTTTGTTATATAAATGAGAATTATATGATCTCCTAAAAAGATTTTAACTCCTCTGCTGCTCCATTGGTGTGTCCTACTTGGAGCAGCAGAACAATCCAGCCTCATTAAATTACGAACGTTCACCCATAACAAATCAAACGATCAATTTTCAGACATACCTTATTTGGAAAAAAAAATCCCACCACTTTCTCTTTTTGGCAACCAGTTAGCAAAATTTCAGAAAATCAGCCAACCGCGCATGCACAACGCTTCTTCCGCATAGCGCCTCCACATTCATGCACGCTTTTTAAGGACGGTTGACATCATAGAAAAAGAGAAATATTTATTCAAAATACTATAACTTCTGAATGGTGTATCTTTTTTAATTTCGTCTGCACTGATGTGTGCGACGCGACCAGACGAAAAAAACTAGACCCCACTTTGCACATGTTTCGAAGATTTTTTCTGTTACCATTTATGTATATTAACTTACATCATATAACTTATGTCATGAAAGTTATAAAATATAACTTATGCGAAAAACTAAAATCTTAAGAGTTAAAACATTGTTTATGTATAAAAAGTTATTAAACTCAAAGGAATAAATTAACTAACTTGTGCCAAAACTGCAAACACAATAGTCATTAACATACAAATGAATGAACCAAATTCTAGAAACACAAAAAATTATGAAACACAACTTATGTAAAGTTAGACGTATAAGTTATATTTAAAACTTATAAGTTATACAACTTGATGAATGGTTTAGATGTAAAGGCATATAAATTATATTCAAAACTTAAATGTATAAATTAATATCACAACGTATTAGTAGAATATGCTAAGTTATATGTTATAAATTATTTTTATAAGTTATAGCCTATAAATTATATGTTATTTTATTATACACATAAATTACTAATAAAATAAAATTCTTTAAAACTTATGGTCTAGTTTTGTTTGTCTCGTCACATAGAACACAGTGATGCAGATGAAAATAAAAAATAGATACACTATTCAAAAGTTATAACATTTTAAAATAAATATTTTGCTTTTTTTTAACCGGACATCAGCATTGATGTCAATGCATGGGAGGGAGTTAAACTTGATCGTCTGTTGAATCATTCGCTCAGAATGAATACATTAAACGACCATAGAAGTGGATTTGGGAGAACCGTCGCCGCTCCTGCCGTACACACACCATCCGCCAATCCAGTGCGCGCGTCACCACCGGCCCACCAATAACTTTTCGTTTGGCTCGCGTGATTGGTGATATTTGGGCTTTACAAAGGGACCACGTATATCATTCTTCCTGGACTAGACAGGCGCCGGACACTTGCCGTTTAAAAAAAAAATATTTTTATAAAAACAAGAAGTCAAAACTAGACTTTGGAGACCTAGTTGTTGTTCTAAATAACTTTTTTTATGAGTATGGAGGGAGTATATGAGTTTCTCGCTACTCACATAGTTTTGGATAGAACTTTCTAACTTCGGGAACATCATTAACAGCTTGTAGACATAAGTTCTTTTTGTTGCTATTCAATGTCTTCAGAAAATTTGTACAAAATAAAATTTCAGAAGTTGAATTGCATTTTCATACAAAAAATATGTTTTTGTAATAACTCGATAACTAAGTTTTCTAGAAATGCTTATAAGAACAAAAATTATTATACTGCTATCAAGTTCTTAAAAGTAGTTTTATAAACTTAATCGAATGTAAAATGGTTTAACTTAGGAAGGTGTCTATATTTTCGGAATGCTGGGAGTATATATGTTGATTCACATTTGCATGCATGTCATTAATTAGTAAACCATTGAATCTAGTACAAATGTTTTTCTTTATAGTGTTTTGTGACACTTTTTGTTGAAATTTGAAGCCACTATCAGTATGAACAAGCTTGTAAAATTCATATGCACCGTAAGTATGCGCGCCGTCACTGGGAATTCATTTTTTTATGTTTGGGAATTCATATTTTGCTTCAGTAGCCAAAATATGTTATAGATTGACATATTTGGATATATGCTGAGAAATTGAAACAACAATTCACAGTGCGCACAATGCAGTACAGATCGATCAGCAAATCTGCAGATGCATAGCATATGTCCTCAAAAAAGAAGATAAGAACAGCGCCAACAAACAAGAAAGTGGCACTATAGATGTGCAAGCAGATACACGGACGGTAACATCAGTGGAGACGCAGTAATAATAAGAAGATAATTAACATGCAGCCACAACTTGATTTGACGCCTGAGAATGTCAAGCAAAGCCGGTCACGAAACACGTACGAGGAGTGATATATATATATATATATAGCCTGATTTGGCGGCGATCGACGGAGACGGAGAGTGATCCAGCTCAAGCGTTTATTCCGGCCGGCCGGCGACGAGGGCTATAGCTAGCTAGCCGCTCTGCTGCAGCTTGTGGAGCAACGCAGCGCGCAGGCCGCGCTCGTCGCGCAGCCCGGCGGGCACGTCGACGACGGCATCCTGCACGGCCACGCCGTTCACCCTGCACACGCACGCGTGCTGCACCTGCAGGTCCAGCGACCGGAGCGCGAGCATGAGGTGCGCCGGCGCGTGGCGCGCCGTGGTCGTCGTCAGGCGCAGCGCCGCCGCGTCCAGCCCGGCGAGCATCCGCACCTCCAGCCCCAGCTTCCCCTGGAGGAGACCGAACGAGTGGTGGTGGTGGGTGGCCGCCGCCGCCGCCGCGGTGGTGACAGCGGCGGAGGCTGCCTGCTTGGCCTCGGCCTCGAGCTGCTCGACGCGGTCGCGCAGCTCGCCGATGTAGGCGGCGGCGGCCGCGAGGAGGGACGCCCTGTCCATCCTGGACACCGTGGGCACGGCTGCCCTGAGCTCGCAGAAGCGGCGGTTGAGCTTGTCCCGCCGCTGCCGCTCGGCCTCCACGTGGCTGATAGTGGGGCCGTTGGTCCGGGGCCCAGGCTTCCGGCCACGCCGCTTCGGCGCAGGCGCCGGCGCCGGCGGTTCGCCGGATCCGGACAGGTCGCCGTTGCCCGCCGAGCGGCAGCCCTCGTCTCCATCCGCCAAGGGCTCGTCGAACCAATCGTTGCCCTCCATCCATTCCTCCGGGACATCCCAGGACACGAACTCCAGCTCCTCAAAGTGGCCGGCCGCGGAGAAGGAGGTGGGGGAGGGAGAGCTGCATGATGAGGCGGGGTAGACGAGCTCATCCATTGCACTGTGTTTTGTGCAGGTCGTGTGGTCAGGCTTCCCGTTTATGGCTATTTGCTAAAAATGGTGCATCTGTTTGTGGTAAGGCCCTTTGTTCTTCTTGTATGAGGGCACTCACAATGTAGACTCTATCATAGAGTCTAAAGTTATTTATTATCTTGAATAATGTGGACTTAGAGTCTAAATAAGACTTGGAGTCTTATTTTTTCTACCTCTTTCTTTAATAAATATGCTGCCACATCAGCAAAATATCATAAGTAACATGTAATTAATTGTCTTGGACTCTGTGATAGAGTCTTGCATTGTGAGTGCCCTGATACTCCTTCTGCGTATAGTGTGTATTCCACAAGTTTTAAGACAAAATTAAAAGAGAACATAAAAGACACATATATCTTTGTTTTATTTTTTAATTAAATGCTATTATCAATGTAATTAATGGTGATTAATTGATAAATCGAAAGTACTTAGGCCAGTCTCAATGCATGTTTTATGAGAGTGTCATGCACATTAAATAGGGTGCCACATAAGCAAAATTACTGACTTAAATGAAGGAGTTTCATCAGATGAGAGAGGAATTTCATCCCCATTAAACTCATATAGCTCGGTTACCTAGTTTATAGTCTTGATAACTGTGTCATGAAACTATGCATTGAGTCTGGCCTTATTCAATAGAAAATTAGGTTTTGTTTCCAAAAATATATTATATTTGAGGACAAAATTTAAATGTGGGACAGAGTAAGTAGGCACAGATCGAGTACTTCTTTTTTTGAATAAATAAGGATCCCGTACTACGGAGCATGAGATCGAGCCGGTTTGCAAATCTTAGAAAAGTCCGCACTCTTGGCGACCTTGATTATGTGGCTTGGGACCATGGACAGAGCCTTTTGTGTTTCCTTGGTGTGGTCCATGAACAATAGGTGGACATTAGTCCATTTTCCCGTCATGACGATTTTAATGGGGCTGGAAGGCTGGTAGCTAGCGTCTTGTTTTCGTCCGACCTTTTACAAGTCTATAGTAGCCTCTTGCTTTCACTATTTAGTGATTACAAATATATTTAGCTACTAGCTAAATATATTTAAATGTATTCGTTGTTGCTTCTTTTTTATATATATTAATTATAAACTTAAAGCTAGTGTTTCACTAGGACACTCGGCAAAGAAATTATTCTTTTAAAAAAATCTTTGCCGACTTTGCCGATTACGAGAGAGAGGGGAACTTGGCGAAGAAATTATTTAAAAAAAAAAAATATCCCGAGTGCTAGAGAGGAGGCACTCGACAAAAAAAATTATTTTTTTTAAAAAAGAAAAAAAATCTTTGCTAAGTGTCAGAGTCGGGCACTCAGCAATGAAATTATTTTAAAAAAATTCTTTGTTAAATGCCAGAGAGGAGACATTCGGCAAAGACTGACACCCGTCACCTATGATCGCCTTTGCCGAGGGTCGGGCTTTGCCGAGTGCCCAGCAATCGGCACAGATGGCCGCGCTCGGCAAAGCTTCCTTTGCCGAGTACGACACTCGGCAAGGAGGAACTTTGCCGAGTGCCCGACATTTAGCACTCGACAAAGACCCAGTATCCAATAGTGTTATAAGCTGCTAGATCATTGGATCGAAGATACTCCAAACAGGTTAGACTAGAATTGGTAAACCCACAACAATAACTTAAGGAGTATGCTTAGTTGGGTTTTTAATATCTTTTTGCATCATATTGTCAAATAATTGCAACTCATCGACATTGCCTTAGATAATTTGAATTACAAATCTATTGATATAACATGTATGCACAAAACATATATATAATCAGATTAAGTATTGGTTATTACAAGATATCAAATTGACTTTTAATACAACAAATACACTTATATATTTTTTGTATATATTGATGAGCGAAGAAGACACCGGTAATTACTCAATACCGTGCAACTCTACTTTTTATTTGGTACACATGTACTAGCAGATGTCCTAAAGTTACCAGGCCCCGCTGTTTCTACCACATCACCCATTTCCATTTTTCAAGGGCTGTTTGGAGAGACGAAGGTCGAAAAACTGCACATATATGCCAACAAGTCAAGCTTCGGTACTAGGGATGAAAATGAACGGCTCGGGATAAATTCTCTCATGTTTTCACTTTTATATTTTATTACAAAAATGAAAACAAAATCAGGAATGAAGGCCAAAGACGGGAATGAAAACATTATCCACCGAAAAACGAAAATGGATCAATTTGAACATCAAAATGCATGTGTCGGTAACAGTCGTGATGTAGAAAGACAATATGGGACATCAATTCGTATACTGATCTAACCGACCTGATATATATATATATATATATATATATATATATATATATATATATATATATATATATATATATATATATATATATATATATATATATATAGCAACACAACCAACACATAAATAATTCTAATTCATGTTCATAATTAAGATGACAGAAGTATAAGAGCGAAGGACCATAAGTCCATAACAGCAAAGCCAACCTCCCAGCCTAGCTAACATGGACAGGGCTTATGATGACTGACTGCATTATTGCACATTCATAAGATGACAAAAGTAATTAACTTAGGAATGATGTCTTATCTTATCCATAACTAACCTTTGTATGAGAAAAGAAAAGATATAACATTGATGTCATGCATCCATGTAAAAAACTGATTTGCACGTACTCATGTGACGTGTTTCGCTTGTAGGGTCCAACCAAAGGACATACCAACATGGAATATGAGTTTTTCCTCATATATATGTATACTACTACAACAGCATGAAGTCATGAACGAGGGCAGCTAGAATATATGGTTAGGTTATTACAATCCAAGAGGTTACAAAACTCTTACGCAGCGAGCTAAACTCAGCTCAAATTAATGTGTTAGTTTGTGTTGCATATATATACATGACGCCTTCCATTCGTTCTTGCGTCCTTTTTGCACGAACTATATATATACATGTAGAAGAAGACTCGCTCGATCACCATCACAAGAATAGTCTTGTGAACGACACGTGTGTCCCATACTACACGTACCGTTCGTTGCACAGCAGCACACAGGTGGACAGGTGGTATATTATACCACTGGTATGCCGTTTGTGGCTTCGTGCCATAACAACGTACCATAGAATATGTATGCCGGATACGTTAGCTTCGTGGCTTTGTGGTTGCTTTGCTGTTGTTTTCTTCGTGTCCTTGTCACGCACAGCAGGACCATAAAGCATACTATACGTTTGTCAGCTTGCTTTCCCTTGTGCATATCCGGTGGTGCAGGCCCTCTTTGGCATTGTTTAGTTTCACTCAAAATCTAAAAACTTTTCAAAATTTCTTATCACATCGAATTTTGCGGCACATGTATGAAATATTAATTATAGATAAAAATAACTAATTATACAGTTTGTCTATAATTTACGAGACAAATCTTTTGAACTTAGTCTATGCATGGTTGGATAATAATTATCAAATACAAATAAAAATACTATAATGCCGAAATTCAAAAAGTTGTTGTATCTAAACAAGCCCTTTGTCGTCACATGCTGCTGCATCCTGCAGAAATCTTATGGCTCGTGATTCGTGAAACCCTACTACACTTTTTTGCCCATGAGAATGGTTGCTCGTCAATTACAACCTTGTTTAGTTCCAAAAACTACCAAAAATTTTAAAGATTTCCCGTCACATCGAATTTTACGACACATGCATGAAGCATTAAATATGGATAAAAATAAAAACTAATTACACAGTTTACCTGTAAATCGCGAGAAGCATCTTTTGACCCTAGTTAGTTTATGATTAGACAATATTTGTCACAAACAAACGAAAGTGCTACACTATCCGAAGCCAAAAATTTTTGCAAACTGAACAATGACTCATGGTCAGGACAAGCCAGTGTGTTAGCAGAGAGAGAGAAAGAGAGAAGGGGAGCTATTGAAACCAAAATGCTCATAGTAATTTTTTTCAAACTTTAGGTTTGCCGATAGTAAATATATATACACTTCTTCGAAAAAAATCAAACTGTAGATTTGGCTCAAGTCAACTTTTCTAAGTTTGATCGAGTTTTTAGAAATATACCATATTTATGTCTTCAAATAGGTTTACTATAAAAATATATTTCATAACTAATCTAAATATATTAATTTGGTCTACTAAATGATATAGTAGTTTTTCAAATAAATTTAATCAAAATTTAACTTGTTTAATTTTTTTCAAAAAGAGATAATTGCACTTTTTTTAGATGTAGGAAGTGCAATAAAGTAGTAGTAAGAAAACAGGGGAAAAAACTTGCAGCAGAAGCAGAAGCAGGGCTAAAACGTGCTCCCATTGTTCTTTAAAGAAACCCATTCTTTCAGACATGCACAGCCTCCAAGGAAAACCACTATTGCATGCATGCTCTCTCTGAGGCCAAGTTGCAACTCTTGCGTTGAATCTTGTCAGCGTTGACACGACGATGGACTGGTGAAAGGAGCTACTCGCTCTGTCTTAAAAAAAAAAGTATCGTTTTTGGTTTTTGTGCCACAAGTTTGACTTAATTTGTAGAAAATATATGCAATATTTATATCTCTAAACAAATTTGTTAAAAAACTAGACTTAAAGATCTTTCCAATAATACTAATTATGTACTATAAATAATAATATTTTTTTACTATATCTTTAATTAAAGTTAGTTCTCGGAAAGCGAAAACGACACTTATTTTGGGACGGAGAAAGTAGGCGGAGGATCCAGCAAATTTATTGGTGCTTTTTTCATAAAGAAAAAAATATATTCCTGCATCGTTTTATTTATGACCACACATTTACCTCATATTGGATCATTATATTATAATTATAATTATTGGTTTTTGAACGTCTTCATTTTTGTCACCAGTGATAAGTGACTGATAACTAACTAGGTAGCATGCACACATGACTCATACAATAGGTGCTTTGTTGTACGCCATATTATAGACTATATATACACACAAAGTGTTTTTTAATTTACTCGAGATTATCAGAACTTTTAACAGTATATTTTTCCTCACAAAATATATCATTTGTAACTGCAAAGCAAAGGGTAAAGTATTCTTGAGATATGAATAATCTTAGTCTAATAATTTATTTCACTAATCATGCATGCATGGTAAGAGTTTACTGAGTCGGTGATATAAATGTTTGACTTTTTATTTCCATACATCCATTCTCATCAAACAAGCTAAGGGCTAATTAACAAATTGTTTAACGAGATACCTCCTTGCACTGTAAAACATTTGCTTTTTCTAAATACATTATTTTCACTGTATATTATCTAGACATACACTGTATCTAAATATATGTAAAAATAATATATTTAAAAACTGAATTGATCTTACTGTTTGGAAAAAACGGAGTATGGTATAAGCGCCATGCAGAGAGCCAGTCCATTTTAATGCTATCACTAGATAGCAATAGAATCTACTGTTCACCTGAATACACATCATTGTTGCAAAGGTTTTGTCGACGGAGAATGAGTATATTATATAATTAATCCGGTCAGCCGGGAGCCGGCCACCAAATAAAAGCACAGCTAGCTTTCTTCAACCTGGAGGCTGCTTGGAGCACAGCTAACTTTGATCCATGGGAGCAAATGGTGCACCAAGCCTCCCGGCCACCGGCTACGTACAAATCATCCGCTCCCTTGCAGGCTCCGGAGCAACACCGCTCGGAGGACGCCGTCGTCCCGCAGCGCGACGGGCACGTCCACGACGGCGTCCTGCACGGTCGTCGTGCCGCCCACGCGGCACACGTACGCGTGCTGCACCGGCAGGTCCAGGGAGCAGAGCGCGACCATGAGGCGCGCGGCGGCGTCGTGGGGTGTCGTCCCTGCCGTCGTCGTCAGGCGCAGCGCCGCCGCCTCGCGCTGCCCCAGCATCCGCACCTCCAGCTTCTCCTTGAAGGCCTCTGGCGGCACCACCGCAGTGACGGCCTGCTGCTGCTTGGCCTCGATCTCGACCCGTTCCGCGCGGCCGCGCAGCTCAGCGATGTAGGCCGTGGCGTCGGCGAGGAGGGACGCCCTGTCCATCTTGGACACCGTGGGGACGGCTGCCCGGAGGTCGCAGAACCGGCGGTTGAGCCTGTCCCGCCGCTGCCGCTCCGCCTCCACGTGGCTGAGGACGGGGCCGACGGTCCTGGGCCCGGGCTTGCGGCCCCGCCGCCTCTTGGGCGGCGCAGGTGCCGCCGGCAGTTTGTCAGACACATCGTCGTGGTTGCCTGCTGCCGGTGCCGAGGGCGTCGCCGCCCCGGTGCCTAACACTGTCGCTGTGGTGCCGTCCCAGAGCTTCTCTGCGCCGCCGCCGTCGTCATCCTCCAGCCATTGCTCGGGGACGTCGCAGTACGAGAACTCAAGCACCGGGTGTTGGCCGCCGGCGCCGGAGAAGAAGGCTGGGGACTGAGGGATGGATGAGAAAAAGCTGCGGCAGGCAAGCTCATCCATGATTCCGCTGATGAATGAGGAAGAGATTGCCATCGTAGTCAATTGCCTTTATCGGCCATAAAATGTGATGCGCGGTCGATCGTGGCTGTGTGGCTGCCACCGGTAAAGAATCGTCATTCCAATTTGGGCAGTGATGTGATCGGCGGGGACCGGGATATTGATGTTATGCTTCCAATTTCATCATATATACTGTACTGTCGATTATTTGATAAAGCATCCCATTTACGGTGACAATGACTAGGCAGCATGTGTAGTACTCCATTGATGTTGTTGAAAGTAAAGTTTCCGAATATTAGCTTGACTTCATTTTTGTCTAGTAATGTAAAGTACATTTCGGTATTAAAACATACGCTAATCTTTGTGGGAGTTTTATTAAAATTTTATTTACATTTAATAAGTTATCACATAAGCGCTTTTGATAGTGTGGCAACCTTTTTAAGAAGACAGATAAGTGAATTTTGTGGGGATCAAACTTTTTTTGGCACCATTACCAACTCTCTATGAATCATAAAATTAAATGTTTATAATAAAACTTTCCATTAAGAGTAGGTGTTTTATTTTTATTTTATTTCATTTTATATGACTTGCTGGAAGTCTTGGAAACAACCAATGAATCTCACTGAGACTGACCTTATTGAAAGATAAGTTTGGCATCATAGTCACTTCCCTTTATCTCGATTATGGCCTTGTTTAGTTCCTACTAAAATTCAAAAAGTTTTCACGACACATGTATGAAGCACTAAATATAGACGAAAACAAAAACTAATTATACAGTTTGCCTGTAAATTACGAGACGAATCTTTTGACCCTAGTTACTCTATTATTGGACAATATTTACCACAAACAAACGAAAGTACTACAGTAGCGAAATTCAAAAAAATTTCACATCTAAACAGGCCTATAGCTCAAAACGGCTCATGTGGTTGTTGTCTTGGAAACAACCAATGAATCTCACTAAGACTCAAACATTTGATGTGACTCGGACTAAACTTTCCTCTAGTGTCCAAACACATGCTGAACCAAAAAGTGAACACTTTAGTCTAAGAATCTTCAAAGCCATGAGGGAATATGTTAGAGCATCTCTAGAAGTTTGGTATAATTAATTTACTTGCTAAACTAATCAATTTAGCAAGTTAACAAAAGAAATAGCAACCTTAATTTTTGTTCTTCTCCAACACTCTTCTATAATAACTTTCTAAAAGTTATAATAGAGCCCACATTTAATGATTTTTTGGTTTATTATGTTGTTCATAAAAAAATGAAAAGAAAATTGCGCATTTTTTATCGGCACCGCACTGACGCGAGCACTAGCTCTATACGGCCAGCAAGGCATGCCTAGCATCCATGCCTTCCGGCTAATGCAAGCGATGAGCATATATAAAGATAGCAGACTATGTACATGTGAAGACAGCATGTCGTGCTTTCGAACCAAAGATTAATAACACCCGCGGAGGCAAGCATGGAGCGATAGCGTTGACCTATAGGACGGTGACAATGGAGGCCGATACATACAGCGGCGGTCGGACTAGAAGACTGTATGAGAAATGGTGTGAAAATAGATCCAAAGAGAAGAGATAAGAAGTTCTCTCGACTTTGAAAATTTTTATGAGTTAGGAAGGATATTTGACAACTTTCTATTTTTAAGGAGCTATTTTATCAAACTGCTGAAATTTTTTTTTCTCTTTTTCTAAAATATTAAGATAGGAATTGTTTTACCAAACTTTTAGAAGTTTTTTTTCTCTTAACCAAAAGGTGAACACGTTTGTGTTTGCCCAATCTAGACAGGTTCACGTTCGCCCAAGAGTTTGCCCAAATCAGAGTGGGAGTGGATGGGTCATCAGTATCGTCAGTTTTTTTTCTTTTGAATAAACTCGTCAGTTGATGGGCCGATATTCCGGCACCGCAGTTCCTCCCAATTAATATCGGTAGTCGTGCAGCCAATAGGACTGGCCTGTTCGGCAAGCTGAGGTGCAGCTGCAGCCGCAGCGGCCAGATCAGGAAAGAGCCGTCTGCGACCGTGGTGCAGTCGTGCAGCGGCCGCAGAGTGGAGTACTGCCGTACTGCGACCCCCGGGGACCGGTCTTTTTCAAAATTATTGTACATGGTTTTTTTTAACGAGGTCTTGTTTAGTTCACCCAAAAACCAAATTTTTTTAAGATTTTCTCTCACGTCGAATCTTGCGGTACATGCATGAAGCATTAAATATAGATATAAACAAAAACTAATTGCACAATTTGTCTGTAAATCACGAGACGAATCTTTTAAGCGTAGTTACTCTATGGTTGGACAATGTTTGTCAAATAAAAACGAAAGTGCTACAATATCAAAATCCAAAAACTTTTTGGATCTTAACAAGGCCTTAGTTTCTTACAAATTTTGCAAAAAAATTCAGATTCCTCGTCACATCGAATCTTACGGTACATATATGGAGCATTAAATATTTAAATATAGATTAAAAATAACTATTTGAACAGTTTTTCTGTAATTTGTGAGACGAATCTTTTGAACCTAGTTAGGTCATGATTGGACAATATTTGTTAAATACAAACGAAAGAGCTGCAGTGTCAATTTTGCAAAAAAGAATTCCAACTAAATGAGCCTTCACTCCACAATCCAAAACCTTTTCAAGATTCTCTGTCACATTGAATCTAACGGCAAATGCATAGAGTGTTAAATATAGATAAAAAAATAACTAATTGCACAATTTACCTGTAATTTGCGATACGAATCTTTTGAGCCTAGTTAGTCCATGGTTAGACAATAGTTGTCAAAAACAAACAAAAGTGCTACAGTACTCAAATCCAAAAAGATTTTGAAACTAAACAAGGCTTGAATACGCCACTTATTAGCGCATGCAGAGTAAGTCTTAGAATAGATTTGACAAAATCTGAACACCACCAGCATCGGCCTGTAATTTTTTTTTCTGATTACACAGATAACGTGACACCCCTAACACATATACACAAATAGGCGTGAGGCCATGTTGGCCACTCTAGCGGCAGGGTCACACAACTAGTTTGACACAACAGGAGAAGAGAGGTTGCACCAACTCAAGGGCTGAATGGCTCTAGGGCCCAGCCATCAGCAGATATGGTGGTCTCCTTGCAGGCCAAGAAAGCCTCAAGAAGGCTCACCTAGGGGAGGACATGCCATAGCAGGCATTCCCTGACAGTCAAGTGTTAGAACGGTGGCAGCGACGTGAGGAGGTAGTTCGCGGCATTGTCATATCCTCCCTATGTGACAAGATGACCTCTAACAAGGTCGTAAGTAGAGGACTCATGCACCCGGTCCATAGACCATAGACTAAAGCTAAACCAACTTTGTACATTGTGCCCCCCATAGAATATAAGGAGACATGGCTCCCTATAAAGGGGATAAAACCCTAACTCAGTTAGAGTCTTTCTCACTTTCAAAGGAGGATGACGGACGAACCCGAGGAGAGCAATGAGCGATCCCCAACTAATTTATCTCGATCTCTACCATTGTAACATTTCAATTGGGCATTCCTAATACGAAGATCATCATACTGTTGGACATAGGGCTTAGAAGCTCGAGACCGGATAAATCGTTGTGTCCCTTTCGTGTTTTAAGTGCCCAAAAAATGGAGACCCACATATCGACTTTTGATGAACAACCATGATGTTCGCCGTTGTTACGAACCCACGACAAGTTGTTTTGAGATCCATGCTATTTCTAGAAAAGTACACAGGTTTATTATGAAAATATATAACATAATTAATCTAATAATACTCATATTAGGATCATAAATATTGATATTTTTGATATAACTTTGGTTAAACTTTAGATTGTTTGTCTTACTGAAATATGAGATATATTTTATACTACAATTTGGTTTGTTAAATAGCTTCAATAGCAACAATTTTTACAGTATATTGCCGCAGCCTGTGGCGTACCATGGTTGTAGTAGTAGCGTGGTGGACAGCGGCCGAAAACCAGCGCACTCTAAGGGCACGTTTGGCTCCCGCCGTAACCGCACGCAGCCTCAGCTGTGGCGAGCGGCGACACAAAAATGAACTAGGGTCGCTTGAGCTTATTAGCCGAATATACCAGAATATATGTCAGTCATTCAGTAGTATTTTTCTCTAACAAATCAGTCAATAGTATTTTCCGTCATATTTTATCGGCCAAACGAAAAAAAAGAACAGTGATGCCAGTGTTTGACCTGAGCTTTATACAGAAAGTTGCTCATAAAATTGTTTTTAAAAAAACAACTTTACTAGTTAAGTTAAACTATACCAAACAAGCTCTAAATAAATCCATGATTCTTGTAGCTTCTGTACAACCACAAAAGGAGAGTGAGACACATCAATATCTATCCGATCACTCATTGTGGGTGTAGAGCAGAGGGCGGCAACGAAAAGCACGGCCACCAGACAAAAAAAAAAGGTGCTGTGTGCACATCATCCGCCATGCTGCGTTCGTTTATGCCCCATCCAGGCCCAGTCCAGCAACGTGTGGAGAAACCCGTTGGTGGGCCGGCATCATGGAACGACATGGGCCGTTCATGGTAGAGGATGCCCGCTTGGAAAATATTCATTTGTCTCTCTCAGCTTTTGCGAAAATCCGATTTGCCTCTTTACATAGGGAAAAAAACCGTCTTTCACTACTTACAAAAAAAAAAAATCAGGAGACAGCCTACCTCCAAAAATAAACCATCAACACTGATCATTTCGTAGAGACGGACGAGCTACCAGCCTCTTGAAATGGAAAACAACATCCTCTGTAAATAGTTTTTTAGTGCTTTTAACTACTCAAACTTATGAAACCATTTGAATCGGTTCCCAGCACTGTTTTGATAGTGGTTTTGTCCGGTATGACACCATATCAACAATCTTATGTGGCATCACGTTAGCAACAAGGAAAGTATATCAGGCTGTATTGATAGCTCACAAGGTTAAAATAATCTTTATTAGAAAAGGTTATACAATTTTTTTTCAAAAACACCATCAAACTTTTTTTAAAAAAAATTATGCAAATAAAAATCCTAAATAAAATCTTATTTAATCTTAGAAAAGTTATAGAATATTTGTTTCGGCTCAGAAAAATATTAAAACCAGTTTTAGATTTAATCCATTCTCTATATTGTGGTGCCAAGCTTGAATATTATATTTTTCTCCTTTTTGGTTGTTTATTTGTTAGCATTGTTATCTCTTATAGTTAGTTTATATATTGGTGACCTACATTAAAGTATTTTCCTTGTGTTTTGCTCTTTACAAAATTTTAATTAGGCTATTCAATCCACCTCTAACTATCCAAAAATCTCTAGCTTTTAAAACCCTTCTCGATCCGATGCACACCACATCCTAGATTTTGAGAACCAAACTAGCAGACCCTCATGCACATCTTGTTAGGTGTGAGTAACCAATGTTGATGTGTGTCCGACCTCCTTCAAGTTCTGAAGACTTCGCCTTCCTTCTTAACTTGACCGATGATGCCATCTCTCTCATCAGCGTCAACTTCATCATCCATGTACTCTAGTGATGTAGATGTGTGTCCGGGCTCCTCCAAGTGCCATGACACACCAGCGTCCTCCTCCTTGGTCCATGCCGTCTTCATCACCCATGGAATGTTGCTTTTCATGTGCCCAATTTGACCAGCACATGGTACGTTAGCCTATGGTCCCTCTGTCCAAGCCTTCTCGTTTGCTCTTCACTGCTCTTAGACCATCGCGCACGAATTCCGCACTTGACCTTCTCCATCACGCTTGAGCGTCTTGGCACACCTAACACAACTGCACACTCTCAAGCCACAAAAGATATGTTGCACAACGCACTCAACGCAACACAACACTGACACATCTGGTTAGTCATTAGCATAATCAAGCACATATCAATTATGAACTAAACCGGGAAAGCCTAAAACATCTATCAATCATTCATGGTCTCTCGGGTTGAGATCAAGACACTTCTCAACCTTGGTCTCTCGGGATGAAGTGGATGTAGTGGCGAGGGTGGCAGAGAAATATTTTTTCCATGCAAGAGAATTGTGTATCATTGTATTAAGTATAGAAAGAAATTGCAATTTACAGGAAACGCCGGTGGCCAGCTAGTCTAGAACGCGAAACGCTACATTTTGAAGGTAGGGGAGCTGTAAAGAATGAGCAGATGTATGGCGTTGGGTCATGGCCGAAAGATCTACTAAAGAATGTGATTGTTGAGAGGACAGACCCTATCATTTATCGACTGTACTTTTGTGCCTTAATCACCTGAAAGACTGAGGTCTGCTGATACGTTACAGTTACACTTACACATCACACCAAGACACCACCGGCCTTCTGATCTTTGAGGCCGGTTATTATTCGATTATTTTTGCGCAAGAATAGCAGCATCATGAGCAGATTAAAGCATCTGATTTTACCTAGCTAGATAGTATATTGTTAAGATGTAGATCAACAAACGGACGTTGATTAATTGTTGATCCACTGATTGAGCTGATGAATATATCCAACGCGAGGTCCGATCCAGAGCTTATTAGCTTGCATTGCTACGCGCTCTCGTCCTGCTGCAGGACGTGGAGCAGCGCGGCACGGAGGCAGCCTTCGTCCTGGAGCGCGGCGGGCACGTCCACGACGGCGTCCTGCACCGTCGCCGCGCCGCCCACGCGGCTCACGCACGCGTTCTGCACGGGCAGGTCCAGCGACCGCAGCGCGCCCATGAGGAGCGCGGGGGCGTGGCGTGTCGAGGCCGTCGTCAGGCGCACCGCCGCCGCATGACGCCCGACCATCCGCACCTCCAGCTTCTCCTCGAGGCCCCCCGAGGCCGGGCACATGGCGGGGTTGCCGCCGCCCAGCTTCCTCGCCGCGACCTGCTGCTTGGCATCGGCCTCCAGCTGCTCCACGCGACCGCGCAGCTCGGCGATGTAGGCGGTGGCGTCGGCGAGCAGGGACGCCTTGTCCATCCGGGACACCGTCGGCACCGTGGCCCGGAGGTCGCAGAACCGGCGGTTGAGCTTCTCCCGCCGCTGCCGCTCGGCCTCGACGTGGCTGACTCCGGGGTTGTCGGACCGGGGCCCGGGCTTCCTGCCCCGCCTACTCCTCGCCGTGCGGTCGGACATGACGACCGCAGCCACCGGCGGGTTGCTGGACAGGTCGGAGCCCGCCGAGTCGTGCGAGCCTCCGGCCACCCACTCAGAGCCATCATGCATGTGCTTATTATCGAGTGCTTCTTCTTCGCCGAGTAGCCATTGCTCGGGTACCCCGCAGGACATGAACTCGAGGACAGAGTGGTGGCCTGCCGCCGCGGAGAAGAAGGACGTTGGGGAGGCTGGGGAGCAGAAGGATGACTGGGGGACGAGCTCATTCATGGCACCTTGCTGCTGCATTTCTGATTTTTCGTGTAGCGAGCTTTGCAGAAATGACAGCTTCGGAGCTTCCCTTTGCCTTGTTCCTTGAGGTGGTAGCATAGCACTCGTAGTAGGAGTGTAGGACTAGCCTATTTATAGCCAATAAATAATACTCCCTCCGTCCCTGAAAGAATAGATTTCTGGCCTAAAAATTTGTCCCCAAATAAATCAATTTCTAGGATATATGGTCCTCACTGCTCGCCTCGTATTCATCGTGGCATCCAAGACGCACACGCCTCGTCTCTCTCTCTCCTTCATTTAGTGGTGGACAGTTGGCTGGATGAGTAAATGACGTGAGCAGCTCGTAGCCCAAAGCAGTGATTCCTGTGCATCTTAATGGTGAAACTCATATTAATTAAGGGTAACTTAGTCATTTGGCAGCTATGCTAATCTGTCTGAAACTTGCTAGAAATCTATTCTTTCAGGGACGGAGGGAGTACATTTGCAAATAAGTACCTCTGGTAGCTTCATATCACTTCATTTTCAACAAATTTCAATCAACTTCGCTAAAATTTTAAGATGTCAACACGGGCTTTTAGTTAGATGGTTTACCTTTTGAGTTTTGATATAGGGTCTACAATTCTACATGTTAAATTGGTGTACAATAGCTTCTTCATGTCACTTTGAATCATTTAAAAAAAACAGTCAATTTTGTTAAAATTTTGATATGTGAATGCAAACTTTTAGGGACTGTTTAGTTTCCTATGGAATGTAAAATGCCAACTACTTTAAAATGATAAAATACAAAATACTAAAAATTTTATGGTATGTTTAGTTCCATCTAAAATATAAAATTTGTTGTCGTCATTATGGTCTCTTGAGTCTTGAGGCTCTTTTGGGCTTTTTTTTCGTCTTCAGGACAAAATCCAAAATGAAGAATGACAACAATTTTACTAAAAAAATTGAATGGTGTTTAGTTTCATTATGCAAAATGATGAACCAAAACCTAGAGCTTTTTAGGATAAAAGGAGAATTAAACACCCTCTTAGTTTGAGGATCTAGCTTTTGATGTGGGGTCCACATATCGATCTTGCTATGTTAACTAGCACTACACCCTGAGCATCGACTGGGACGAACCGTACCGACAAAATAGCCAATTAAGGCATTGTTTAGTTTTCAAAATTTTTCAAGATTCTTCATCACATCAAATCTTTATACACATGTATGGAGCATTAAATATAGACGAAAATAAAAACTAATTGCATGAATCTTTTGAGCCTAGTTACTATGTAACTGGATAATATTTGTCACATACAAACGAAAGTGCTACAATAGCAAAAAACTAAAAATTTTCGTGAACTGAACAAGACCTAATTGTCTAAAATTTGTGCCCAATAGTGTCTGACGGACCTGCTATTTTTTAATAGAAATATCAAAAAAATGTTTGGGGTTGGTTCGAGCAAAATTTCCCTATGCAAAGACACATCTATTCAGCCCTGTCAATAAGATCCACGGACAAGGCAAAATTTGGCGAGCTTGGGTTAGGCCGGGACGGCTTTGCTCGATTGTAATTGCCATAAAATAGTTAGTTTCAAAAAAAAGTCATAAAATAGTTTCATGTCACATCGAATCGTAGCAAATAAATTTTAGTCAATTTTGTTAGAATTTGGACGAGAGCTGAGGTGGGATCCATATGTTGATCTGGCAGTGCTAATTGACATTAGTTAGAGCATCTCCAACAATTTGAAAAAAATCACTTGCTAAATCTTGAGTTTTAGCAAGTTGCTATTTCATTTGGCAAGTCAAAAAAAAGACTTCTCTCCAACAAGTTGTTATTCTCACTTGGTAAAAATAGAAGATGACAGATGAGACCCGCCTGTCATCCGACCACCGTGCGGAAGTCCAACGCCGCCGCCGGCATGCTCAGCTCGCCCAGCTGCCGCGCCCGCCTCTTGCCTCAGCACGTCGATGGAGACAACGGCGCCGCGCTCGTAGCGGGGTGACCAAAAGCAGGCGGTGTGCTCACCGTCCTCCGCCGCCTCGAACCTGAACTCCCCGCATTCCCCGCCCTCCGCCACGTAGAGCTCCTCACCGCGCGGACCCGTCACGCGCACCAAGATCCTCCGATCGGCCGCTGAAGTGGACTCCGCCACCACGCGGTACGACGCGTGGCTGACCGCGCGGCGGCGGAGTTCCTCGGTCAGGCACTTGGAGCTGCCCGACGGCACGTCGAAGACCAGCGCCTTGACGGCGGTGGCGGAGACGTCGCAGAGCATGACATCGCCGCTGCTGATGTCCCAGTTGAGGTAGTCCGGGCGAAGGCCGAGGCCCTCACAGAGGAGGCGGAGGATCTGCATCTCGAGACCGCGCGTCTGCACCGTGAACCACTCCACGACCTCCCGGAGCCTCGCCGGCTTGTCAGGCCAGCGGCAGGGGCTGTCGCCGACATCGGGGAAGGAGCAGGCGAGGCGGAGGCAGTCGCGCCAGACTTCTCAGTGCTCGTGTCGAACATGGTGCTGGAGTAGATCCGCGTCGCCTTCCCGGTGTCCTCGGAGTAGAGCCCGGCCTTGTCCTCCGCCGGCAGCGCGAAGAACTCCTAGCACACCGCCTCCCTCGTGGCGTCCGCGTTCCCCTTTCGCGTGCGATAGCAAGTTCCTCCGCGCGCGGATAGATACGCGCGCGGGGACGGTGTTTACGCAATTGACAATATCAAGTGGATTTACAAAGTTGTTGGAGAAGTGTTTTTGTGTTTTTGTCAAAATAATAAGAATACCAAGTGGATTTGAGGAGTTGTTGGAGATGCTCGCTCCCTATTGTATTGAACCATCTCCAACAATAAATTTAAATATTTTTTTATAAAAATTAAATAAAGTGTAAATGAGCGATTTAAGTCCAGAGTTTGGCTTTTGATGGGTACGACTAGTTCGTTTTAAACGTGGGTAATAGTAGGCAAAATTTTGGTTTTTGTTGAGCAAGTTCGTGGGTTCTGCTAATTGACAGATTAGATTGGGTTGAGTCGAAAGAATAAAATTATGGGTTATTAGGTAAGGTAGTTAATTTGATATGGATTGGGTTAAGCGATGTTGTTTGTTTCACCATGGCAATGGGCAATCGCCTTATGGGATAGTAAATTCTATCATGGCTATGAGGCACAAATGTACATGCCCCGATATCATTCTGTTCGCGCGTTGATAAAGAAAACCTTACCGCGGTGGCTTGAATGTAAAAGCGTTATCCTTTTCTCTCTGTACTCAACTGATAAAGAAAACCTTACCGCAAAGGCAGTAATCAACCTGCAAAACTACTCACATTAGCACGTTGAGTACGAACTGATACATATCGATTAGTTATATCAAGGTAGTACCATTGTCGCTGGCACAATAAGGTCCTCAAATAGCTAACTAATCGATGTGATGTCGATTTGAGCAGCTAACCAATTGATGTAAATATATATCAAGCATAGCAAAAAATACATGTACTAATCTAGTTCTAGAAGGATAAAATGAGCCATATATGCTCGCGTGCGTACGGGCTTAATTAACCATCGGGTACATCATCTCTCTCTGACGACGTCGTGCTTTGTGCAGTAAAGCGCACACTAATTTCTAGGTCAACACACTGTTAAAAGTTCAATACATGTGTGCGTTATTATACTGTGTCCTGGTCCTGGATTCATTTTTTGCGAGGGCGGCAACTGTTTAGATATATATATGCAAAGAATTGCAAAAGTGGAGCAACAAACTGTTTATACTTTATATGCAGTGAATTGCAAATGCCGTGGAATATAGTGCTCGTTTAATATATATTATTATAAGTTGCTTATAAGGTTTAAACAATCTGAAACTAGAAGACGAACGTCACGTTTTTCTTCAGTGTTTTGTAGCCGTGCTTCTTCCTACAACCATCCATTTAAGCTAAGATTTAAAACGCAAAAGGTTGGTACGTAGATCAGATTATCATTATCACATTTTCCCTTCATTTGTGTAGCTTCTCAAGAATGTACTCCCTCCATTCCAAATTATAAGTCGTTTGACTTTTTTTTATCTCAAGTTTGACCACTCGTCTTATTCAAAAACTTTGTACAAATATAGTCAAATTTAAATCATTTTTGAAGAACTTTTATTAATAAACCAATACACAACAAAAAAAAGTTATATTTTATACAAAACTTTGAATAAGACGAATGGTCAAACTTGATATTAAAAAAGTCAAACGACTTATAATTTGGGATGGATTGAGTAGCAAATACGGCCATCGAGAAATTTTAGAATGGTTGAAAAAAAAATAGACCATCTATTGAGAAAAATCAAACAGTATAAAAATAGGATATACCAATGTGAAAGTACTCAGAAGTACCAGGAAGATAAGGACAATGTACTGTCGAGAAGCGCCTCAGTGCTGCACACCTATTATACTGCCAAAGACACGCCTCTCCTTTAGAATATAAATCGAGCGGGATGTGTTCACATGATACATGGGAGGAGAGGAGCAGAGAGGACATTGACGGATCTAGGATTTTACATCATTCCACATACAAAAACTTTTAATACAAGTATGCAATATCTTAGACCATAAGTGCATAACATAATGACCATAACAAGAATACAATGCAAAAGAAATTATATTGCAGTGATTACCCTAGATTTCATCAATCAAGATTTCAATTTGTTCTAAACTAGAGAAGAAAACAAAATCTACACATGAAAACTTGAATTCTAGACTGGAGAATGGATCTGGAAGAGGGAGACGCTGAGTCAAACGAGGATATATGCATGGGAGGCTGGTTATGATCCGATCTAAGCTAGTTAGCATGCCAACTGGGCAAGTGAATACAAAATGACGACATCAAAACTAACCACAACATCAAAAGCCTGGTGTGGTGGCTAAGTATGCTTTTATACTACTCTGAATGGTTAAAAATTTCTTTTTTTTGGTGTGGCTAAATTAATAAGACTGCCGAGATAATTCAATGGCCCAGAATGAACTTCTCTAAAACGAAAAGTAGGTTTTGCACACATCGCATTCCCAAACAAACGTACAAAAGTACTACGTATAGCTTCTAGGAGCAAGTTGTAACTGAAACGAGAGGTAATGGTGGTGACACAATCTAGAGTACGTCCGGACCCGACCGGATTGTGAGTTTGTGACACACAACGTAACGGAAATAATTAAGCGGCAGGTGAACCAAGATCGGTCGCATTCCATGGGGTCGTACGTGTACGTACAGCCAGCGATCTTATCCCAAAAGGCCAAAAGGGTTTTGCATTGCATCAAGAGGTCTGGCCGTCTGGGTCGACGTCGACCGATTAGATCCATCTCCATCTCCAGCTACACCTTGCCTGCCCACAGGCACTCGAGCTGGGTGGCGACGACGCTGTCGCCGTCGCCATTGCGGCCGCCGTCGCTCTTGCTCTTGGGTGGTGGTGGAACCGAGGAGGCTCCGACGACGACGCCGTGATGCTGCGGCCGCCGCAGGATGAGGTCGCGGAGGTGCGGCGGCGGGCGCAGGCCCATCGCGGCGGCGCGCTCCCACCGCCGGAGCCGCGTGACGCCGATGCACGGGCCGTAGGACATGTCCATGTCGAACTGCCGGAGCTCCTCCTCCTCAGCGGTGTAACCGCCGCCGGAATCTGAACATATATATATATGTATATATACATGTCAATGCGACGATACATATATACTGCTGTATGTACGCACGACGTACACGCCGCATGGTATAGGAGACTAGGAGTACGTATACCTGATGCGTCGCCTGCTTGGCATTGCTGCTGCGATTTGCCTTTCTTCGATTTCTGCTTGGGCGTCGACTTGCTGCTGCCTTTCTTCCTCTCCGGGTAGATACCCTTCAGGCGACCCCGTGTGGGCGCCATCTCAGCACGTGACGACCCTGACCTAGCTTGACTCTTCTCGTTGGTCGTTGCATATATATATATATATCTACAACTAAAAGATACGAAGAGGACCCATCTACCACATCCATGGTGAAGCCACAACTCCCATTTTACTGTGTCATGATAGACTATCCCATCAACACAAGCCCCACTCAACCATGCATGCAAAATTATTTTAGTGAATTAAAAAAGTCATAACTCTTAAACCGAAGATAGAAATTAAATTATGATTGCACCATTAAATTTTTTATAATAAATCCTTTAAAACAAGATCACACATGGATATATTTATATAAAATTCTATTAATGAATATTTATCTCTACAACTAAAAATTATGGAGAGGACCCGTCTACAACTCTCATCCATTTGGTGGTCTTTTTTACTGCGCGATGACACGCTATCCCATCAACCTAGGCCCCACTCACCTATGTGTGCAAAATTGTTTTAGCGAATTAAAAAAAAGTCATAACTCATAAACCAAAGATATAAATTAAATTCCGATTGCACCATTAAATTTCTTATAAAAAATCCTTCAAAACAAGATCATACATGGATATATTTAGATAAAATTTTATTAATGAATATTTATCTTATAAAGATAAAATATTTTCTTTTAGTAAGTAGAGACAATATTCTAGGTTCAACAGACAATGTTCTGTCTTTGTAAAAAATGTTATGGATTTTGAAGAATAGTATTTTGGTTTTAGGTTTACGAAACTGATATTACAATATACATAAAAATACATAAATACATAATATAGATAAAAATAATAATAAAATCTAGAGTAAAAAGCATAAGAAAAAAAATAAAAACACAGAATGGAGAAAAATTTCAAATAATGTCAAAGGGTTACTTTTCAAATATCTTAAATATATTTATAGAACATTAACATCACTAAATACATCACAGAACATCATTAAATATATTATAGAACATCACATCTATTATAGATTACATGTATACTAAGTGAACACCATAAGAAACATCATAGTATATCACATGTATACTACGTAAACATGACATAACACAACATAGAACACTAAATATGTACTACATAAACATCTCACATATATGGGAACGGATCTAGTGCAAACTCATCTCCTGTGCAAACTCTAATCTGGACCATAGGATGTTGATCCAAGGGGCACGGAAAGATTGGGTAATTTTGCACTTAACCGCCCGCTCTTAATCACACTTTTACAAATCCCTCCTTCCACCTCTCTCATGCGCCCCCTTGGATCAACATCCTACGGTCCAGATTAGAGTTTGCACAGTTTGCACGGGAGATGAGTTTGCACTAGATACGTTGCCCACGTATATAGAAAATAAAAATAAAAATAAATACTAAGAAGAAAAATATAAAAACAAACATGATTAACAAATGATAAAAAGTGCATAGAGAAAATAAAATAAATAAATAATTTAAATAAAGATAAAAAGAAAACTAAAAGGAATTAAAATATAAAATAAGAATGAAGAAACATAGAAAATCTAAAAAGAAAAAAGAAAAACAAATAGAAGCAAGGAAGAACAATAAAACTAAAACCAAAAGAAAAAAATAAAAGGTAAAATTAAAACAATAAAAGAATAAAGAAAGGACAGGAAATAAAATAAAATCAAAAAATAAAAACTGAAAAGAAATGAAAAAGGAAGAATATAGACAGAAAAAATAAAATAACAATGAAGAAACAAAGAGTATGTGGATTTTAAAACCCGTAACAACGTACGGGCATTAACCTAGTCTCTACAACTAAAAATTATGGAAAGGACCCATCTACCACACTCATGGTGAAGTCACAACTCTCATCCCTTTTAGCCATAATAGGCTATCCCATCAACCTAGACCCCACTCACCCATACATGCAAAATTGTTTTAGCGAATTTAAAAAACTCAAAACTTTTAAACCGAAGATATAAATTAAATTCCGATTGCACCATTAAATTTCTCATAACAAATCCTTCAAAACAAGATCACACATGGATATATATAGATAAAATTTTATTAATAAATATTTATCTCTACAACTAAAAATTATGGAGAGGACTCATCCACAACTTCCATCTCTTTGGTGGTCTTTTTAACTGCGCGATGACACGCTATCCCATCAACCTAGGCCCCACTCACCTATGCATGCAAAATTGTTTTAGCGGATTAAAAAAGTCATAACTCCTAAACTATAGATATAAATCAAATTCTGATTGCACCATTAAATTTCTTATAACAAATCCTTCAAAACAAGATCACACATAGATATATTTAGATAAAATTTTATTAATGAATATTTATTTTTTAAAGATAAAATATTTTCTTTTATTAAATAGAAACAATTTCTAGGTTCAATAGACAATGTTCTGTCTTTGTAAAAAAATGTTATCGATTTAGAAGAATAGTATTTTGGTTTTAAGTTTATGAAACTGATATTACAATATACATAAAAATACATAAATACATGACATAGATAAAAATAATAAAAAAATGTAGAGTAAAAAGCATAAGAAAAAAATAAAAACACAAAATGGTGAAAAATTTAAAATAATGTCAAAGGGTTACTTTTCAAATATCGTAAATATATTTATAGAACATTTAAATCACTAAATACATCATAGAACATCATTAAATATATTATAGAACATCATATCTACTATAGATTGCATGTATACTAAGTGAACACCGTAAGAAACATCATAGAACATCACATATATACTACATAAATATGACATAACACAACATAGAACACTAAATATATACTACATAAATATCACATATATATAGAAAATAAAAAAAATAATAAGAAAAAATATAAAAACAAACATAATTAACAAATGATAAAAAGTGCATAGAGCAAATAAAATTGATGAATAATTTAAATAAGGATAAAATAAGATTAAAAGAAAATAAAATATAAAATAAGAATGAAGAAACATAGAAAATCTGAAAAGAAAAAATAAAAACAAATAGAAGCAAGGAAGAACAATAAAAATAAAACCAAAAGAAAAAGAAAATAAAAGGTAAAATTAAAGCAAGAAAAGAATAAAGAAAAGACAGAAAATAAAATAAAATCGAAAAACAAAAACTGAAAAATAAATGAAAAAGAAAGAATATAGACAGAAAAAATAAAATAACAATGAAGAAACATAGAGTATGTGGATTTTAAAACCCGTAACAACGTACGGGCATTAACCTAGTATATATATATATATATATATATATATATATATATATATATATATATATATATCAACTCGATGCGTGCAACACCAATATCGTATTAGCGTTTATCGCATGAACACCAGCCCGCTTTCATCAAAAGCCTCTAAACTGTAACTTTGTTCTAAGTTGATCTTCTCTAACTTTAACGATTTTTTTTTAAAAAAAAAGAGATATACAAGTTCAAAGAAATGTATTATCAAGACCACTAATGAAATTAATTTCATATTCTAGACTAGATATATGCTGATGGATTTTTATATGAACTTGATCAAAAATTAAGAGAAATTTGAATTAGAACAAAACTAAAGTGAACTATTGTTTGTTACAGATGGAGGAAGTAGTAAGCATTAATCGCCAATACTATTTAGAAGCTGAATTTGAGTAGTCCTTCAAAGAATTCAACTTATGTTGTGTGTATATTTGATGATAGCTGAAGAACTAAACATTATTTTATTATTATAAAAATCAGAAACTATGGCCTTTACTGTTAGTCCAACACAAGGTTCACTCGTAGAGTTCACGAACCAAAGGATGTATGGCGGCTCACTTGTTTTTCTTTTTCCTTCCAGAATTCAGATCATGCACCAAATAAAAACATAGCAAGACCAAGATGCATTCCAAGCAGCTACATATGGCGGCAAAGTACAAGTCAACCATTCGGCATACTTTTTCAGATAATTCCGAAATACGGAGTAACATTTATACCATCTACTTGATTTCTAATAATATGCAATTTCAACAGCACAGATATCATCGCAATTCTGTTTTGTGTGAGAGTCCAGTATCCTAACATAGACTACAATACCCAGGACTAATCAGCAGCCCAGCACCACTTCAGACTCATTAGCAGGACATAATTCTAGTTGCAGACATACACCTGGGCCCTGGGCCGGAGAAAGTGGAACCATTGTTATTTAGGATTTTATTAGATAGGAGTACATCATTGCCTTATTTACAGAACCAGTGAAATATAGCACAAAGTAAATGCATTATGTCCAACAAAAACGAGGTCTTGGTTCTTTGCCTTATTTACAGGACTATATGACGCAAAGCAAATAATGAATGTGTGGCAAGATAAGTCTTTTGTCAGTACTAAAAACTCGACCCCATGGGAAAGACCTCCCCTCAGGCATTGCAGACAAGGTAGAAATTTCCTCCAACTACAGGGTCGAGAGAAAGGCCCGAAAGCTGGCTTCCCAGGATGCGCTGCGGACAGGTTCATGACAAGATACCACTTTTGTCAGTAATAACAAGACTATCTTCTAAGGTTCAGAGATGATCTAACTGTTGATCTGATCACAACTGAGGCCACGAGGATGTTATCTGATGCTAAAACAAATAGCAATAGGAGTTGTCCATAAGACAAGGCACCAACTCAGGGTCGTAGTTGTTCCCTTGCAAGGGCATTGAGGAGTATTCATCAGTTAAACGCAACAAAAGGCAATAAAGGCCTTGAGGAATAGCAATTGCAGCACAGTGTTTGTTTACCTGCTCTGCTAACCTTGGTCTCAATTCCTTATCCATGCTTTCCATCTGCATGGTATAATGTAGAAAATGAGTATAAGAACTGCAACTTGCTGATAAGAGAGAACCATAAAAAGTTGTATAGATGACATCATGATCATGACACTCTAGCTGATATCAAACTTTGGGTTGGTGATCACTCAGACTAGGTGCATTAGCTTTGTGGGACATTATGTAAGTACCAAAAACTTGAAAGATTTCTACACCATACTGATCTGATGTACAATAACTTGAGATTGAGATCAAGCTACTCATCCAGACGGAGGCAAGTAATCATTCTTTACTCTAAATTTGAGTCCTAAAATGCGGTACCCTCATTACGCCACTCGATCAAGCTATTAACCTTTAGATCTGAAAACACTTACAAGTTGGCTCAATTGATACACTTTAGTTGAAAGGGTGTGAAACATTGAAACTGTATGCATTGTTATATGAAAATACATCCTTTCATATAAAATACGCTCTTAGACTACACTTTGGACACTATAGAAGTGTAAACATATCTTTTTCATTAGTGTTGATAGTACAAAGAAAACATTGATAAATAGTCTCAAAGCAAAGCATGGGTGATAGCATCACTGGATATTAAAAAAAAAGGATTACATCACCAAACAACATTAAATAAGAACTGGCATAAACTAAAAGTTTACTGGCAAAAGTGCTGGCATGGACAGTTTACTCTCAACATTTATATGAATTAGGGAAAGAAAGAAGTTAGCTTACCATAGCATTTGGTTTAAAAGCAAACAACCTTAAACTATAATCAGCATTCTTCATATCCCAGATAATTCATAAAAAGATTCTGGAATCTTCGAATCTACAGAAGCTTCCTCAGAATTTATATTTCATCGAGCATCACGTACAAATCCCTAACAAGTTTCTGCATGTTATAATACAAAGTTCAAATTAATAAAGCAAAACCTAAAAATGAAAGAAAAAGATTAAGGACATATAAGTACCATGGAACAATCGTTTCCCCTACCAAGAAGGCTCGGACCAAATCTTCTTCCTAGACAATCTGATAATAGCAGTTGGCAAACAGTAACAGGTTACTGAGCAGACATAGTATTACAATAACATTTTATAGAGAGAATTGAGGAACAAATAAAAATCTTGCTGCAACAAATAGCCAAATAATGAGAACCCACCCCATGCTGAGTTGCATATTGCCTCAAACCAGCAGCAGTAATAGACACTTCTTTCATTTTAAGACTTTATATTTTTATTTAAGTATATAACTGAAATTCTGCAGATTAAGGTGTACTAATCCCACTAGGATTGGGGCTTACCATAAGCAAGCACAGCCGGTTTCACTGATCACATGATGGATTGCTGCTTTGTTTATGGTTGCATCACATCAGAATTCAGAAGCTGGAGGAGGCCATAAAAAGGACAGTCTCTGAGATCTGTCGTGGGCATTTCCACCATTTCTTTTTGTTGTATAATCACACACATGTCCATATCACTCACGGAACAAGCAGTTCATGGCCAACCGGAACACAGCCAACACACTTAACATGCGAACTCAGCCTATCAATCATATCAGATATCTGGTCGGACTCTGGGTGCTTTCTGTCCCCAACTGTGAACTCATGGAACGCCTCATCAAGTTCTATCCAGCTTGAGCCAGCTGTTTTCTGAGACCCTGTTCCTTTCATCTGCACCCTTGCCTTCGCCATATCGCTCCACTTCCCGGCCTCTGCATAGATGTTCGACAAGACAGCGTAGTTCCCTGCATTTGAGGGCTGCAAGTTGCTCAGCTCATTCGCTGCCAGTTCTGCGTACTCCACATTCTTGTGCAGTCGGCATGCACTGAGCAAGGACCCCCATATGACCTCATTAGGCTCCCAAGGCATGCTTTTGATCATGTCGACAGCCTCCTTAATGAGCCCTCCACGGCCAAGAAGATCGACCATACAACCATAATGCTCTATCTCAGGCTTGATGCCGTAGTCTGTCTCCATGTTGGCAAAGAACCTCCGTCCTTCTTCCACAAGCCCCATGTGCGTGCAAGCGCTGAGAACATTGATGAGCGTCACAGCATCAGGGTGAAAGCCTTGCTGCTTCATTTGTGTGAAGAGGTTCAGCGCCTTTTCACCATGCCCGTGCATTGCAAACCCTCCAATTATAATGTTCCAAGAAACTGAATCCTTTTCAACTATCTCAGTGTCAAAGATGTAGTCGGCTCGGTTAACACATCCACACTTGCAGAACATGTCCATCAGGGCATTGCATACAAGGGTTGATCTTCCCAGCTTCCTCTGGCGCACATGTCGGTGAATCCTCTTCCCAAGGGCAAGGCAGCCAGACTCAGCACATGCAGCCAGGATACTCACAACTGCAACTACGTCAAGCTCAATGGCAGCCTCCTTCATCTCAGTAAACAACCTGCCTGCTTCACCCACAAGCCCCTTCTGAGCACATGCTGAGACCATTATGGTCCATGTCACCAAGTTCTTGGCGGGCATCTTATCGAATATAACCCGCGCCATCTCCATGTCACCCTTCTTACAATAGGCTGACACCACAGTCGACCAGGACACCACATTCCTCCCCGGCATGCGCTGGAACAGCTCGAAGGCCTCCTCTGCCTCCCCAGCTTTGGCATAGCCATCCAGCATTGTGTTCCAGCTCACCGTGTCCTTCTCGGGCATCTCGTCAAACATGCTCCTTGCTGCGTCCACCTCCCCTTTCCGCACCATTGCGGCCATGGCCGTGTTCCAGGACACGACGTCCCGTGTCGTCATTTCGTCGAACACCTTCTTCGCGTCCGAGAGACCGTCGTTCTTGGAGTAGGCGTCGATCAGCGCATTTCCAACGAAGGTATCCTCGACGGACCCGAGCTTGAAGACGTGCGTGTGCGCCGCGCGGACGGGCGTGACACCCGCAGTGGCGAGCGCCTTGATGAGGAAGGAGTAGGTGAACGTGTCCCGCTGCCGCAACGGCATGTCGACGAACACGGCGAGCGCGGCGTGGGGAAGGGAGTTGAGCGCGTAGGCGCGGAGTAGCGTGTTGGCGAGCAAGGCGGTGCTGGGGGCGAACGGGGGCGCGGCGGCGGCGGAGAAGACGCAGCGGCAGGCGGGGACCCGGCGGAGGAGCGCGTAGGAGGCGATGAGCTTGGACGCGGCGCGCGGGTCCCGGTGGAGCCCCTGCCTGAGGACCTGCGCGTGGAGCTCCTGCACGTGGCGGAGGCGTGGGAGGCCGTGCGGGAGCGAGGCCAGGTGCTCCTCCACGAGCCGGCGCTGCGACGGCGCGCCGCCCCACTTCGGCGCCGGGCGCAGCGCGATGGATGCGGCAGCGGACATTGAATCTCGGTGCGTCGGCTTCGGTGGCGCCGGCGCCGGCGCCGCCTTGGTGGATGGTCGCCGCGGTGGTGGGGGGTTCTCGGCCGGCGAGGAGATGGCGGGAATTGGAGGGAGCTCGGGCAAGGGGTCCTGGACTCCTGGGGATGTGGTCTGGGCGTCTGGCTGGCTGACATGTGGAGCCGAGCCAAAACCTTGGACTAGTAGGGGATAAGTTAGTTGGACCGTGTGGGGCATGCATGCAGTGAGCCATTATTTCCACGGGCCCCAGTGGCCTACTTTTGGCCAGGCTAAGCATTCTAATGGGCCTGGGTGCGGATAGTGGAAGGGCCCAAGGATGGCAATTATATGCTCTATTTCTTTTTTTTTTTCGTGGCTTCATGGCAATTCTATCCTCGGGTGCAGGTACGTAACTATGCCCCAGTATGCATTTTGCTTTCAGAGCTTTCGTCAATCTCGTCTCGAGGTCTATTTTTTTAAGATGGTCATAGAGATAGAATTTAGGTGTGTGTTCATAGGATAAATGTGCATGTATTGTGAGCGTCAGCGTTGTTTTGTGCAATCTAAAAAAAGTATCCACTGATATCGCACATAATGCGTATAGCATGTATATAAATTTTCACCCGCGGGTGTGGATACGGGTATAAGATTCTACCATGAGTGGGTGGGTCTGTCGCTTCACCCTTTAGAGATGTCAAAAGTGTGGATTAAGGTCGGGTGAAAATCTCCACGGACCCGAACCTAAAATCTGAAACTGCTCCGAACACGGATTCATATGGTAATCCAAACCCATCACCAACATCGGTGGATATGGGCTCGATTTCTGCCACAAGAATGGGAATACGACAGAGGTGGTCAGGTGTGCCATGTCCATGTGTGGCGAGAGGGAGGGGAATGATTGAGATGGGAGACCGGACTCAGAGGAGGAACAAGTGGTGTTTTGATTCGGCGTGCGATACCCACCATATAGATTACTTTTATGGTTTTACATTGTGAATGTAAATCTATAGCTAGAGATATAACTTGTGCAGGACCCATTTATATGGATGACTTGTCCATATACATTGCTCATGCCCTTAGTGCTATCTAATAATGAACTCATTGGCCCATTACCATCTTGGATGAACACCCTACACTGCATGTTTTACATGGACATGGTATCAAACAACAGCCAAACAGAGGACGTGGAGATCCCAATAGCATTAACGGAGATGCCAAAGAAGGCTACAAGTGGACAGGGTTGTACCTTATTTGGGTGCAGAGTTCTTCTAGCTACTATCTGTTTACCTCTTTCAGTTTTGAACCTTAGCAGTAATTAGCTGAAAATTTCAATTTGGACAGTCTGAAGCTCTGAAAAAATGTAGAAACGCGGTTTCAGTTCCGTCACTCTTGCATTGTGGGCCTGCTTTAATTTGGGCATATGGGCAGTGCGTGGCGAGAGGGCAAGGCGAACTCGAAACATCAGGTGAGCCGTCGGGCCGGTCCGGTGGCGGCGAAGTCGAGGCGCGAGAGACCCTTCTCCTCTCCTCGCTCCGGGCGGGACAGCGACGCGGAAAGCGTGGTTTGTCGCGGCGCTGGACGTGCCGCCTCCCCCGTCGACGACGAGAGCCGAGAGCGAGACCTCCCGACCGCACTAGCCAAGGCCACGTCGACAAGGCAACGAACCGATTGGTTTTAATTAGTAATTATTTTAGAGTAATTATTGATTATTAGGGTGGCGTGATGAGCGCGCCGTCGCTCTCGCGCACGTCCAGCGGGGGCGCAGACCACGTTGCATGGACACCGACGCCGGCCGGAATCCGTCCAGGGTCCGGGGCCCGGGCCCTTTCGCTGTCGGTCCCTCGGTCTCGTCTCCTCCTCTCTCTCACCGTACCGGTGCACGGGTGGAACGGCGACGAGTGGCGCCGCGGCGACACTCGAATTTAATTTCGTCAAGAACCTGCAAGAAACTAATAAATACCTGCCGTACGTCGAGATATTTTGTAAAAAAAAAAACATATACTGCTATTCATATATACTAGCAGTAATACTATATCCAATCTTTTGGCGCACATCGTGAAAACTTTATTGTATTGCTTACCTGCGAATTAGGGAGTCTGCTCGGTCGTCAAGCCCCCGCCGTGTTTTGGGGTTTATTAGTCATTTAGTCTTGGCCCGGACCTGGCTGCTTTCTCCTTGCACTTGGGTTAATTCTCTGCTGCACGATTTGAACTTTCCAGAATGATCCACACCACTGCGATGCTTGATTATATGCTACCTGTATATACTATTCCATCCGTCCAAAAAGAACAATATTATGAGATACAGTACGTCAAACTTTCTTAAATTTAACTAAAAATATTAGCAATACTTATATTAATAGAAAAATATTATGAAAATATATCCTATGGTTTGTCCAATAATACTAATTATGTATTATACATATTAATATTTTTATATACAATTGCTCAAAGTTTTAAAAAATATTTTATCTAAATAATTACTAGTTATGTGCGAAAAACTCTATTATTCTTTTCGTACGTGGCCTTCTCTTCCCTTCTTGTCGAAAGGAAAATAAAAAGAGAAATATAAAAAAAGGAGATAAGTTGCACTCTAAATGATATGGCTTTATGAAATCATAGAGAAAGAATTTACTAGTGAGGATCTTCTATTTAAATATAGTAGATTAATTACACATTGTTTTCATAACCCCGATTGATACCTTGCCATGGTCACACAGATTAATCCACGGGTGATCTAGAGCTGGGACCAGATCCAAAACGACGGTGTCGCCCCCTTTCCAACAAGTCCAAGATCTATCCGTTTCGATATCGCATGAACAAGTTATGATCGAAACATTGACAACGTGTCTGCGAATCTGAGGGTGACATGGTAGTTGAGTTGGAGATAAGTTGCAACTTTGAAAAGACGATGGTGTAGGCGTGTCCAGCGTGGCGATGTCCTCATCAACACTGATGTGAGAACTAGCAGGTGGGGAAGCCTAGCTACAGGACCCCTGCTCCTCGTACTCGTTCGTGCGCTGTCATGCGCCTTGGATTCTGCGTGCATTGAGGAGGAGCTGAGCCACGCCTCTTGGGCTCTTGGCAGTAAGAGAGAGGAGAAGGTTTTAAGGGAGGAGGAAAAGCAGGGGCGACAGCGATGTGCATATGATGTCAACGAATGGGAGGCGGAGATCCACATCGGGGCAGGCACACACATGAACATATGGTGTTTTATTTTTTTAGAAGAAAAGACAACTTGTAGAGGGATTGAACTGTGGGCGCGAGTTGAGAGCGTGGGAGTTGGTGGTCGAGGGAGGGCGCACGACCACGAAAGGTATGCTTCGAACTCTAATCGTGGGAGGGAATGACTAAGAGATGATCGGATGTGTATGTGTTTTAAGATTTTGCATGTCAAGGTGCATATTTTTGGGTGACCGAAATAAAGGTCATCTGGAGGTGAGGTGTTAATTTGGGATAGACATAGAGAACTCTAATTGTAAATAAAGGGTGATTTATAGGTGTAGAGATAGAGATAGACATAGAAACAAAGATAATTAGTAACTTAAGTGTAGAGGTAGAGATAGAAGTAGAGACCGAGTGAAGAGATATATAATAAAAGAATGTATTAAATTTCACCTTGAATACAAGGAGAAACATGTGCAAGCAGGGTGAGTCAGTGAACTCAAATTCACCGCATCCGACCGAGTCAACACAGATTCTCATGTTGAACTTGCCGTCCATATCTAGCTCTCTCCTAAAGCTCTTTAAGAACACTTATATAATATACCTGAAGCTATTGACGAAATCGATCATTTCCCCATGCAAATAGAAAACCTTTGAATCGTGTTGCAGACAAGTGTATCCACTTAGACCTTGTTTAGTTTGTCATTTTTTTTAATTTGGCTACTGTAGTATTTTTGTTTTATTTAATAGTTAGTGTCTAATTATAAACTATTAGTCTAAAAGATTCGCGCTTGTAAATTACAGGCAAATTGTACAATTAATTATTTTTTATCTATATTTAATGCTTTATACATGTGTCAAAGATTCGATGCGACGAAACAAAAAGAATTTTTTTTAAGATAACCTAAAAAACAAATCCCATTTGCTGCCAGAAAACCAGGCCACGAGGTTGAGGCATTGTTTAGTTCCGAAAAGTGAAAAGTTTTCGGTACTGTAGCACTTTCGTTTGTTTGTGACAAATATTATCTAATCATGGACTAACTAAGATCAAAAGATTCGTCTCGTGATTTCCAGCTAAACTGTGTAATTAGTTTTTGTTTTCGTCTATATTTAATATTTCATGCATGTGCCACAAAATTCGATGTGACGGGAAATCTTGAAAACTTTTTGGTTTTCAGGGTGAACTAAACAAGGCCTGATTGTAAAATCGCAATTCTCCAATCACGGTGAAGTCAAGACCCCCCATGTGGAGCGTGGGAGGAAGCGTAGTCCACGGTCCACGCACACCAGTGAGCGTAACCATACCGGGGATGGTCCGAACCAACAAGCAACCCCACGCACACGCACCCACTAATTGCGGCGCCAACAATCATTAACGACCAAACCCCACCGCGAAATTATCCGAAACACCCTCCTCCTCCTCCCCGCGGCGTGTGAAACGACGAACGCGGAAAAGGGAATAGAATAATTAAGCGCTGGAAAGGAGGGACTGATTAGACATTTCCTCCAATAGGATCACGCGTCACGTAACCCCGCGTCGGGCCACATGCACACGCGAACCCACCGCCGATTAAATAAAGCCCCACAGAAAAAAGAAAATCAAATCAGAAATTTTCAATTGCTTCCGCGAGAAAAAAAACATTTCCTCTTTTTTTCTTTATTTTGTGTGTGTTTTGTTTCTAGTGATAGCTTTGCTCTTGCTCGCTCTCCTCGCCTGGGCGAGAGCGAGACTCCGTGTGCGCCTCCATCCACTTCGCCATCTCCTCCAGCTGCAGGCCGGCGCCTCGCGCTCGCCGCCAGCATTCCGGCAGTTCCTGCTCCGTGCCTTCAAGAGGGGGTAGCGGCGGGATGGACGACCCGGGCGCCTCCGCCGACCCCGCCGGTGCCGCGCGCCACCACCTCTCGCCGCAGCAGCAGCAGCAGCTCGGGGGGCAGCCGCCAGTGCCGCGCTCCCCGACGCCGCTCGACCTGGCCTCCTCCTCCGCAGCCGCCGCGGCGTCCGGGTACCGCCGCCTCTCGCCGTCGCTCCGGCCGCCGGCGCACCCGCAGGCGGCGCGCCTCCCGTCGCCCTACGGCCAGATCCCTTCGCCAGGCGGCGCCGGCGCCCACCACGCGCGCTCGCTCTCCCAGCCGCTCTTCTTCTCGCTCGACTCGCTCCCGCTGCCGCCGCCGCTGCCGCCCTACGCCGATCTGGGCGCCGCGCCCCCCGCGATACCGCCCTCCCCGCCGCCGTCGACCTCCTCCGACCCGCACCCGCCGCCGCCGCCGCCGCTCGGCTTGCCGCCCAGGAGGGCAGGCCACCGCCGCTCGCAGAGCGACATCCCCTTCGGCTTCGCGCAGCTCAGCCCGCCGCTGCCCCCGCCGGCTCCCGTCAAGCGCGAGGTCACCACTGCGGCCGACGGCTGCAGATCGGACGGCGGCGGCGGCGATGACGCCGCGCTCTATGATCTCGTCAACTCGTACATGGACCTGGACGGGCTGGACCCGCTCAACTCCTCCGAGGACCGCCACGAAGACCGCGACAGCCGCGCCAGCGGCACGCGCGCCGGGAGCGCGGCCGAGAGCAGCGAGAACGAGGCGGAGAGCCAGTCCACGTCGGTCGACAGGAAGGATGGGGGCAAGTCCCGGCATTGTCGTAGCCTGTCTATGGATAGCTTCATGGGCAAGCTCAACTTCGCCGCAGGGGATGAGTCTCCTAAGCTGCCGCTGCCGTCTCCTGGTGGCAGCCTCACTAGGAGTGGGAGTGGCTCAATGGAAGGTGGTGCTGTCGCTCTGTTTGATATGGAGTTTGCCAATGGGGAGTTTACTGATTCTGAGAAGAAGAAGATCATGGCGAATGAGCGACTTGCTGAGATAGCTTTGACGGATCCTAAGAGGGTCAAGAGGTGTGCATTTCTTCATATGCTGGGTAAATTTTTCTCTTTTCCTGAAATTAGGCATTCTGACTTGTGGATTTTTTTTCAGGATTCTGGCGAATCGGCAGTCAGCAGCAAGGTCAAAGGAGCGCAAGATGAGGTACATTCAGGAGCTTGAGCATAAGGTGCAAGTGCTGCAGACAGAGGCTACCACACTCTCAGCACAGTTGACAATGCTGCAGGTTTGTTCTGTTTAGCTGCTGGGGATTTTGATTCAACCTCTGATTGTGATGTTTTTAAGTTAACCTTGCTCTTCTTGTTTGCAGAGGGACTCAGCTGGACTGGCTACTCAGAACAACGAGTTGAAAATCAGGCTGCAAGCAATGGAGCAACAAGCACAGCTGAGAGACGGTAAGCTTGTTTTGATACTTGTCTGCATTGGCCCCAAGTTTTCTAGTGGCAATGGACAAAATCAAGAATTTCTTGCTTCAAAAGCTAGCAAATGACTAATGTACCTTGCATTGCTCATTGGGTTGGATTTCCAAAATCCAGTTGTCAAGTTGCTCACAGAAGTTACTTATGCATGGGTTGCTTGCTGTTGTAAATGTTGTGGCAGTATTTTTTGTGGTTGATGCATCTCATTCTTCAGCTTAATGTTAGTCTAGAGTATAGTCATTTGGAGATTTTCTGTGTGGGATATAATCGCCTGCTGGGTTGAGTTTTGCTATTACTTAAGCTGCATCCTTAACAATGTACTTTATACATCACAACTGGATGCATATGCTAAGTTCTACAGCCTTTTTTGCGGACACTACAGCCAATCTAACATGAAAAAAAACCCTGATTTGTTAATTCATTTTGTTGATCATCAATTTTAGAGCTAAACTCATGATGACACCTGTGAAACTGGTTCTCTTAATGCTAGTATGTGAAAATGGCCTTGAGTGAAATGCCCCTGACATATAATTTTCAATTACTAGGTGGATACTTAAATTTCTTTTGGTCATAGGCTTTTGATATGAACCATGAAATGGGCTATTAGTTCCAGATTGGTCAGTAACTTCAAATTTGATCATTTGATGGATGATCGGAAACAGCACAATCATATCCTACAGAAGGCTTGAGTGGAGATTACACATCATGAGTCATGACTCTTAACATCTTCAAGGAATTTATCTAAGTTTTTTTTAATATGCATGCTTATTTGGTTGAACCAAACATGTTATGTGTCTTTAATAAAGGGTAAAAGTATAATTTGCTTATCATCATGATCACATAGTCTATGTATATCAGCCATATCCAGTTTAGCCTAGTGCACTGTGGGCATGTTTGGATCATGGCATGGGAAACTTGCCTGCGTCTGGGCTTTCGATTTCAAGCACTTGGGGTCAGATGCGCATGCCTGGGCGAGAGCCCCTAGACCAAGGCGGCATCCAAACAGGCCCAGATGTGTGCCATACTGCCATGTTTTGCTTTGGTGTCCATAGCTTATCTTGACAAGTCCTGCATAAATGTATCCTAACATTTGCTAAGTTGTTAGTAAGAGACTTTGCTTTTCCTTTCTTATTAATCAACAAAATTTAGTTTAGCAATTATCTTAACATAATTTGATAGCTAGACAAAGTTTGAATGCCAAATGATCTTTTTCTATTTATTGTTTCTGAAATCTTACAGGAAGGATGCTTATTGTTTTCTTCCCTCTCCCTGCACCATACATGCCCTATCTTTTGTGCTTATTTATTATTATTTCTGGTGTACCGAAATTGGTTTCAGCAAATGCTGCCTTGAGGTTAGGATTTCAGGATCAGTAAATAACACTTGTGAATGAATTGTCATGATGCCATGCTATTGGTTGATTTTAGTTCATTACTTAAGGTGTATTACAAGTTTGCAGTGTAACCATTACCGACTCATGTTAAACACTGATAAAGCATAGGCATAGGTACTACTGTTCTCCCAATCATAGGGGTGACTCTAATTTGGCATGATAAAACGTTGGTTGCTGTGTACGGCAAGTTGATTCTTCTTTCATGATGGTACTATTTTAGCGAATAGCGACTGCTAGGCCTACCATTAGAAATTGCATGCATGTTTGCAGAAAGACTTTGCATAGGAATCCTATATGTTTATAATGTTGTGTTACAGCCATGTTTGGTGCCACTGTCTCTAGTTAATGGTCATGTTGCGAATTGGTGATATTTTTAGGATTTGCTCACCCTTCATTTGGTATTTCTTTCTTTCTTCCAAGTTTTCAGATTCAGTGAGTCAAGCTGCAATGTTTGCTCAGTTACAAAATATGTTGCTTTAAAAATGCTGGGTGCATGCTTACTTTTGAAATCAATATTCGAGGTTTCTGTCTCTGTAGAACTGATAAGTGATGATGCATTAGTGCCTGCTGTATTATTTAGTTTTGCTAGTCTGTTGCGCTACCTGCATCCATTTATGTTTCTTCTTGTAATCTGATCTGATTCATGTGAATGCTCCGTGCAGCCCTGAATGAAGCGTTAACTGCCGAGGTCCAGCGTCTGAAACTCGCAACTGGGGAGATAACTGATGGACATGGACGGATGCCGAAGGGGCTACAGCAGCAGATGAACTCCCAGATGCTCCAGCTCCAGCAACTGCAAATACAGCAGCAGGTGCCCCAGACACAGCAGCAGCAAGGCCAGCGACAGCAGCAGCAGCAGCAGCAGCAGCCCCAGAAGTCGGCATAGATCAGGTCTGAGAGAAGGACGAGGAAGCTAATTGAGCATATGGCCAATTGAAGGATGGTGGGGAAAGAAAACCCCAATCTTTTGCGTATATCAGACAGGTTGTAGGATAGCAGCAATAGTAGGGCGAGAGCCGCCATGGTCCCTTGAGTTGAGTTGTTTTCGCCCGATACCGCACCTTAGCTGGAGTCTGTCGTACCATACATGAATGCCTGCCTGCCTAGTGTTGAGGCGTCTGGGTAGCGTCCCTGAACGTGTTCTCTCGGAGTTGGAGGTGTTTCTTCTTCTTCTTCTTCTGTACTTTTGTCTAAGAGGGCTAGGGTGTCACAAATGTACCTGCGTAATAGTGTAATTATTATTATTATTTAGTGTCTGTGGAGTGGACTAGTATGGAAGTGAAAAGCTTCCAACTTCACATGCATGTTCGTTGATCGTCAGTCAGTGGCTGCTGCTGTTGGTTGCGGTGCCTGCTGACTGCTGTGGGTTGGTCACTGGAGCCTTGGGGGGCCAGCACCAGCAAGCACATGGTGCCTGATTCTGCTGCGCATGCACTGTGAAGTGGTCTTCTGCTGACTTTGATATGCTTGCAACTGGAGTGGTGTTTTGTGGAATCCTGGCGTGGCATGGACTGTGTCCAAGCTGCTAAAGTGCAGATCGTGAAGGGTTGGTGCCCACGCACGTCACTGTGCGGTGGAGTGTGAAGTGGACGGCATCAGATGATCTCCTTGCCGTCGTTGGAAGTATGAGAGTAAAAGTCTCGCTCGTCGTGGTGAACGCGAAGATTCTTGCGGTGCGGTGCCCCGAGAAGGTGGGCGCTGCGGGCCGGGGCTTGCCGCTGTTCGTCGGGGCTGGGACAGGCGGGCCGCAGGGGTGCAAGGCCGGAGGGATAGATCGGTCAGAGATCAGAGCGGGGCAATTCGGCACTTGGGCTGGGCCGCCTGTGTGATCGAGGGGCGTTGCTGCCTTGGAGCCTCACAGGTGTGTTTGGTTGGGCTCCCAAGCTAGCTGAGTTGGTGTTTCTTCTAGAGCCAGATCAGAGCCAGTCTCGATGCTCACTTTTTGTAACCACCCAGTTTCACTTTGTTCTTCAGTGTTGGTGCTTGGCCTCCCACCGGTGCTCCTCCTCCTCCCCCCGCCGGTGCTCCTCCGCGTCGGTCATCCCTCGCTGGAGCTCATCCCTAGCGGTACTCCTTCACGCCGGCGCGAGGAGGCGGTGGAGACAGCAGCACACCTCATGTTACCAGTAGACATTGAAGACGTCGTGGTTGGTGGCGTAGACGACGCGGGCGCAGCTGATGCGGGTAGACGACTATCGGAGGTTGGGAGTGGCTCAACGTGAAAGGAATCGACCTGTATGATAAATTTTTGGTATATAATATTCCCTGTGCCAAGTAACACGGGCTGCCAGCAGGGAGTGACCCGTGCAATATTTTTTATGTATGGCCCTAATATTTGGAGCCATATAACGAATAAGCATATGCTATGACTTATTGAAAATTATATGGTGCTAATTAAGTTCGTGCGTTCAATAATCTCCGGATCGATCCATGGAGTAGAAGTTAGTCATGAATAATTATTGGTCCAAAAATAACTATGTAGATATTCTCAATATCCATGTTTATACGCAAGAGGTTCCTACTATATCATGCATAAAGGTGATGAGGAATACGTATACTTTACAAGCTAGTTGAATTAATTTAATCAGGTCTACAACGTACTAAACGTGTATCAAGGCTCCATGCATGCATGCACGACTACTATGTATATAGTTGGCTTCTTAACTAGCGGGCTTTCTAAACAATATATGCATATACACACATATGGGTCCTCCATGTCATGACGTATAAGAACCTTGATGAAATATGTATTGTCGTATTAAACTATCACATGCACATGTTTATGTAGTTGTTAATTATGAAGGAGCTTATGATATGTGGGCCACGCATCTTCAATTTATTTTGATAATATATAATAATTTATGAGCAATAGTCCAGATCGCGTACGTGTAGATGCACGTATGTTGATATGCCTGGTCACGATAAGCCGGCACTCACGACCGGTTGGTTAGAGATGCATGGATTCCGTACGTGTATATACGTGTATATGATAGCTAATCGGTGTGGATACGATTCGGTCGTTGCCGGTTGGTTAGAATCTATCTAATCCAAACAAACACGATTACTTGGCCAGGAGGCCAACGCCTCCTACAGGCCCCCTATATAAATCAGCCGCAGCCAACAGGGAGGGCCGGGACCCTTTGGACGCATACACGCTGCCAAGCCTTGCTCTCGGTTGCAGACATCACGCACAGGCATAGCACATACATCAATTCCACGCCCTTGCTCCACCCAAGCCGTCGCTGCACGCCGCTGCATATTCGTTGCTCTACCCAAGCCGTCGCTGCACGCATATACGCCACTGCGTATTCGCCGGATACGCTTGGAGGTCATCTTCGTCGAGTTCGAGCTCTGATCATGTCGTCCACGCCGGTTGTCACGTTTCTGGGTGAGCAATCAACCTAGATGTGATGATAGATTCACATGACTATTATATTATGCCAAAAGTTATTTGGTATTGATCTACTATCGTGAGAAGGCCAGCAACTTGATGACATCAGAACCCTCGCCGCGCGAGGCCGTTTGTCAAGTTGTTGATGATGAAACCAAGCAATAAAAAGGGACGCGCGAGACAGAAATTTCAGCTCGTCACGACGGCGGTGGAGGAGTCGTTTTGGCTTACTCTGTTATTACGACGGCGGCGGAGGGGTCGTTTTGGCCTGCTCTATTATTTCTATGGCGGTGGCGGAAAGTGTACGGCGAAAGTCGTTTGTTATTTTGATCTACTATCGTGAGAAGGCCGGCAGCTTGGCGACGTTAGAACCCTCGCCGCGCGAGGTCGTCTATCAAGTTGTTGATGACAAAGTTAAGCTACATATATATAAAAAGAGATAAGACGCATGAGATGGTAACGCCCCGCTCGTTGGCAGCGCGCGAGATGGAAATTTTCACTCGTCATGATGATAAAAAAGAGGACACATGAGATGGAAACGCCCGCTCGTCGTGTTGATAAAAGGCAACACGCACGAGACGGTAACGCCGCACGTTCGAGTTGCTGTGTCGAGAAGGTGGCACATCTTCGTATGGACGCATATACGCCGTCGAGCCTCTGCTCTCCGTTCCAAGCATCCACACATAAAAAACTTCCTTGCTCACGCTAACGCCCTGTTCTTGCGAGTCTTCGTTGAAGCAACACCGACGAGGAGCTCCAGCTCTTGCAAGTTTGCGTTGAAGTAACACTGGCAACGAGCAAACAATTTGTTGTTTACTGCAGCAACATCATATTTACATGATGTCGTTCCTCACGTTCCATGGTTGGCATATAATCCGATGCGCTAACAAAGTTCAGATGAACAAGAACAATTGCTCATAAGTTGTATCTACTCTGAGCTATTTTTTTCTTTTCTAGCTCTATTATTCCTACAGCGGTGGAGAGGTCATTTTGGCCTACTCCCTATTATTCTTACAACGACGAAGATTGCCTAATTGCGGGTCGAGATTTAATAATCGACGAGGCGCTTGCCTGGTCTTATTCCTACATATAAAAGTTGTTGCGCCCAAATATGGTGTAACGCTCGAATTAGCGCAAGTAACACCGGGAGGCTGTCGATTTGATCTCGTGATGAGAAAGCATCGTTCAAGCAATACTTTGCCGCTAATTGATTTTTTTGGCGGATTTTTACTATTTGCGTCTAGTACCGACAAGGCTAGACGGAACTCTGGCCAAGTGCCGACGAGGCGAGGTCACTAGTCCATCTACACGTTCCAATTGACGGGATCGGACAACATCGTTGCTGGGCACCGACGAGGCAAAGGCAACTCACATATGTCCGTGTTAGTGAAGGCCGGCGTACATGACTGGGCACCGACGAGGCGAAAGTCACCCCCTTTATTAACATATTCTGTTTATTACTCCGACGTGGCGATGACAATGTCGTGACCGAGTTTCGGCGACATAAAGCCACCCATAATTATTATGCCGTATATCGCATATGGCTATGACGGCGACCAAGATAGTTGACGACCATGAAGCGCAGCTTAATCGGAGGTTTTCCGTAAGCTCGTCTTGCGGATGTAATTAACCGGACGCGCCCAACAGGCCCCGGGAATCGGCGAACTACGCAATTTTCTCTACAAGTCAGACCTCTCCTTAAGCATGACGCTGAAGATGGAAGAAGACAATTTTTTCGTTGATCATGTATTTTGTATATTCAAAAAAGAATTAATGAAATATGTGGTTCTCGAATATGTGTGCATGTGTCTCCCTTGCATTACATTATTTTTCTATGTCTTCGCCCGGTTTTCGACCAAACAAAATGGCACGCCCGGTGGGACTGGATTCTCCTCCCATCTTCGCTGCGCTTCAATGGTTGTAAAAAAAAGATTGCCCGTTCGCGGTTGCTGTACGTGGTTGAACGATGCTTACTTCAAAGACATGCCTCCCGGCTTATACACGAAGGAAGAACAACAATTTTGTCGCATCATTGAAAGAACGTCTTGCATGCTTATGCAGACTCATATATTTGTATACACGAAAGGGCATCCAGTGCCTAGTTTGTGTGCTTGGTTCACTCTCTATGCCTGGTTAAAAAAGAGAGAGAAGATATTGAGCATGGCTTGCTGGTCCAAGCAGCCACGCCGTTTTAAGAAAAAAACTAGAAGAGGAGCACATCGTGTTTATATATATATGCGTGAAGCTTTAAAAAAAATATATGTTCATCCATACAAGTTTTATTACACGGTGTACTAATTGAAGGATTCCCTCTCGCAGGTGAGTCCTTCCCTGCCATCACCATCGAGGAAGCGATGAAGTTCTCTCCTGCTCCGTGTCTGATTCACTTCGGCACTCACGCCCCCATGGCGGTCTTCACTCATGGAGACAAAAAGTACTACCACCCCACGCAAGAGTTCGTGCAGACTCAAGCCGTGGAGTTGAAGAAAGCACGCGAGCATGCGGCTGCTAAAGCCAAGAAGGCAAGACAAACTGCCGTTGCCGACGCTCGTGAACTGCTAGGGAAGCCCGAAGCACTCTCGAATGCACGGGAGCCGAGTTGTCCAATCTCAGAGGCCAAAGTCCTCGAGGCACTTAATGACGCCTCTTATTCCTTGTCCTGGTCAATGTGCAATGCGCGCTCTAGGAACAAGAAGAATACTCTCCGCAACTATCGAAGGAAGCGGAGCCACGTCAAGAAGCTTCATGCCGAATTGAGTGCACACGTTGTAAGAAGCACGACGCCTAAGCAAGTGCAACAAGTCCCTGAGTTCCTCGACGTTGTGGGAGAGCCTTATGTGCTATCTGTAAAGGCCAATAGGCCAACTGAATTAAAGAAGCTTGTCAGGCAAGCTATTATGAATGAATTTTGGACACGTACATTAAAACGTGTAGCCAAATTTCCTGAGTGCGAAATTGCAGCTCGCACTAAAAATATTCTTCTACGCCCGCCTATGATGGTTGCATCATACCATACCACGGCTGATGCCAGCCCCGAAAAAAATAAATTTGCTGCACTATCAAATGAAGTACCGGCGCCTTATGCAAACGCACCACCAACCGATCAGCTCCAGCAGCAATTTCAGCAGCTGCAAGCTCAGATGAAGGAGTTGGAAAGGCAGCTCCAGGGTCGCCAGCCAAGTGCATATGCAGGGGGTAATCGGAGGCCTATCTCTCCTGTTCGTAACTCTCAAGAATCGAGGCCATTCACGCGAACTGGTGGCAGGTCTAAGTACCAAGGCCCTGGTCGTTATGGTCACACTCCGGAGTCTTCTCAACAAGCGGGTGGCAGGTACTATGTCGCTAGCCATCGCCCCCAAGATGAGCGGAAGACGCTAGCACCACGGAGGGATCTCCCTCCACGCCCGTTTCATCATTCAAGACAGGCTCCATTGCTTCCTCGCTGGAATTCGTGGGCACGCCAAGAATGGCAACCAAGAGATTTCAGAAGGGACCAATATCATGCGAAAGAGCAACAACATGAACATGTTGCGAGCGCACCACCCACACGACCAAGGCAAGTGCCGCAGGATGAGCCGCACTTGAAGGTCGCACCTACTCAGGTGGCGTCTTCATCAGGCCCTCAAGTGAACTCGTCACTCTTGCCGACTCCGGCAATTCCACCTAAAGCTCCGCGGCCTCCTACCGCTAATCAACGCAAACGCGAAAACCGCAGGAGGAATCGACGCGCCATGTACCAAGAGCTACAAGATCTGGTACTTGGCAGCGTGCATGTTCGGGTCCGCCCCGAAGGGCAAGTTCACCCCTTCTACGACAAGATCACACTTCGCCTTTCGCCTACTCTACTCCAAAATGAGAGATACAAGTATCTCGTGGATAATCTCGTGCCGAGACCACGTCTAGTACAAGGGGATGAAAGGCCAAGTGTGGCCAAAGAAGAGAACCCTTCGCTCCAAACCTCCGCTAAAGGGTCTTTGGAGAAAACGCAAAATGATGTCACTATGGAAGACTCCCATAAAGATATTCAACAAGAAAATATGCACCCATCGTCTCTGATAAAGGAGATTGAGCAAGCGGTGTTGACTGCTCACCAATCAAGAGGGCAGTCTAAAAGAATGCAAGTTGAAGATAGGGAGCATGGTTCTACCTCTCCTATTCAGATGACCTTGTGTGGCACTACGTTCACACATGCTGAACATGAAGATGATTTGATATGGGTACCTCCACAAGTTACCCATGATTTCTCATATCCTTCGGATGAGGAGATCGTACCTAACCCCAAAGCAACCTTTTCTAATGGTTCGCTTTCGAAATTACGCCGCCGGTCCAAGGGACCTGGTAATCAAGAACAAGAGGGTGTGTCATCGGCTCCATGCTGCCCGATTACTTCTGGTGGCTCTAAGTCTGAGGGTGGGTTATCTCCACGTGCTTATAATGACCTACAATCACAACTCCCTCAAAATCCTGCCTCCTTAGAGCGGATAGCACGGCGCCCGGGTGCTTCAACCCGATTGAAAGGAATCGCTATGCAAGAAATTGAAGGCACTATGAGTCCAGTTGATGGAGCCTTCAAAGATGGAGAGTTGGATGATGATTCCAGCATTTCTCTAGAACAACACACTAACTCCCCTCGCTATTCTGAACTTGCTCATTCTGTAGTATCAGACGAGGAGAGTGAAAACGAAGGTCAAAACACTGTCCCGGTTCATATGGTCTCGGACGAAAATCAAAAGCAAGATGATCTAGTTGATCCCAATGGGAAGGACGATACAAGTCAGGCTAAACAGCCAGACCCCAAGAACAAAGAGAAAACCCTTCCTGAAAATCCACAATATGGAATGCCCCCACACCTTTGGCCGGGAACAAGTGCACAGGGAGCTCATGACGGGTCGATTGACGAGAAGCTGCGTAACCAGCAACAACAAATAAATAATTTGTCCTTAAAACTCGATCAACTTGTTGAGATCCTAACAGGTTCTGGGCAAGGTGTACCTCGAACTCCACAGAAGGCCGCAGCTGACCCACAAATAGAAGAGCTGGAAGATGCGGGTCATGTGCCCAAGACTAATGAGGTACCCAAGCCTCCGCCGCAATTACAGTTCACCTCACTGGGTGCAACAGCTAATGCTGCGCCTCCCCCGAACACATTGAAGAATTTTCATACTATCATAGAGGACCTAATAAATAAAAAGATGAGACAAGTGAATGTTGATCAGTCACCGCAATCGTCCGATTATGAGCTTGATAAGCCTTACGAGGCTTGGCATGATTTGGTGCAATTCCCAGCTGGCTGGAATCCACCGAAGTTTCGACAATTTGACGGAACGGGAGACGCACGAGAACATTTGTCGTATTTTGAGGCAATGTGTGGCGATACTGCTCGTATCCCTTCTCTCTTGTTACGACAATTTTCTAGCTCATTAACGGGTGCAGCCTTTCATTGGTATAGTCGCTTGCCAGTTGGCACCATACCTGACTGGAAAACCATGAAAGAGCTATTCAAGGCACACTTTGTATCAATGAAGAAGGATTTTTCAATAATCGAGTTAGCACAAGTTCGCCAGAGGCGTGACGAAAAAATTGATGACTACATAGTCCGTTTTCGTAACAGCTATGTACGCCTCGCACGTGAGATGGATCCCGAGGATGCAATTGAAATGTGTGTCTATGGCATGCAACAACACTGGTCACTGGAAGTTTCACGGCGTGAGCCCAAAACATTCAGTGCTCTTAGCTCAGCGGTGGCTGCGACAAAATTGGAGTTCGAAAAGTCACCTCAGATTATGGAACTCTACAAGAATGCTAGCACTCCCGATAATGTCAGGAGGTTTAACTCGACCTTCAAGGGCAATAATAATAATAATAATGGCGGCAAACAGAAGGCTCCAGCCAAAGCTAACACCGCAAGGGTTGAAACCTCACAGCATCAAAGGAATGTGCCTGTATTGGGCATGCGAAATAATACTGGCGCCAAGACATGACCATCTATTCAAGAGCTCCTTCGGAAGCAATACATCTTTCGTCGAGACGTGGTGAAGGTTTTCTTCCAACAAGTCATGGAGCACGAGTACCTCACTCTGCCTGATCCTAAGCGACCGGATCAAGTTAAAATGGTCGACAATCCTTTGTATTGCCCATACCATCGGTATGTCGGGCATGTTATTGAAGATTGTGTCGCCTTCAAAGAGTGGCTACAAAGGGCCATCGATAAAAAGAGGTTGGCAATCCTACCAGATGCCGTCAATCCTGACTTTCATGCAGTAAATATAATAACCACAAGGACGAATGCTGCTGAGGCAAATGATGATAGCTGGGTACCACTCGCTCAGGTTGAGCACCGATTAAAAAGTTTGGAACTCTCTCAAAAAATAGATGAGCGGGATCCCAATGCTTGGCAGACTGTTACTCATCACAAGTTGACGCCAAGACGCATACATCAATGTGATTCGGGACGTATAATTTCGCATTCTATGGATGTACCCTCATACAGGTGGCACGATCCAAGTCGTCGTCGTATGCCGCCTAGATTTGTACCTAAGGCGCAAGGAAATGAATCATTTCCCCGACGAAGCCGAATGTTGCCTACGCTTGGACATTTCATGCCTCATAATTGGGAGCAACAAGCTGAAGCTCCAAATGGCGAGCCACAAGGTAAAAAGGAGTATACTATATTACATCGTCGGCCTGATACGGCTACATGTAGTGTGGTCCTTAAATATAATGATACGACTAGTTCCGAAGCGGATGATGGGCTTACACCTCGTGAGCGCCAAATGCTTATGGACGAAGTATCACCAGTGTTCTGAAGTAGAAGTTAACATGAATTTACAAAGCGGAAAGGCCTTGCCAGAGCTCCAAAGGCCTCAGCCAAAAAAGGGTGCCAAGGAAGACGCTCCGCGTACAAAGGATGCAGCTACTCAAGAAAACGCACAAGATATTCCACCCAATAGTGGGGTAGAGTCTCACAAAATTGATTACAATGTTGTCGCACACCTAAAGCGCATCCCAGCATTGTTGAGCGTCTATGACGCATTGCTACTAATTCCAGAGCTACGCCAGGCCCTCATCAAAGCGCTTGAAGCTCCAGAAGTTTACGAAGTTACTATGGCTAAACATCGACTTCTTTGCAATGCAAGTGAAGTCAACGAAATCACCTTTTCAGAGGAAGATAAGTTGGTGGAGGATGATAATCACAATCGACCACTTTACATCGAAGGAAATATTGGCACCGCTCATTTGCGTCGTGTGCTCATTGATCCTGGTTCCGCGGTGAATATTTTGCCGATTCGAAGCCTCACTCGTGCTGGATTTACAATGGATGACCTTGAACCGACTGAGGTGGTGATCTGCGGGTTTAATAATCAGGGCACTTCAGCCCTAGGTTCCATCACTGTGAAGATTCAAATGTCCACTTTTAGCTTCAAAGTGCGGTTCTTTGTAATTGAAGCAAATACATCATACTCGGCGCTCTTGGGTAGACCATGGATACACAAGTACCAAGTAGTCCCCTCGACACTCCACCAATGCTTAAAATTTCTAGATAATAAAGGAATGCAACATCGCATTGCTGCCAATGAGTCCCCATATACCGTTCATGAGTCGTATCACGCCGACGCAAAATATTATTTCTCAGGCGGGGAGCTGAGTAAGCATCAAGGACGTGTTGCGCCAGCTGCTGACATCATTATTACGCCTGGCTCGAATACATCTTCTGAAGTAGATGCCTTGAGCACCCCACATTCTGGAAGAAGAATTCAAAAGAGAGAACAAGTTAAAAGGCATGGAAAATCTCTCATGGTTACACCGTCCTTCAATACTAAAAATACTCCGTCGACGCCAAGCTCAGGTGCGCCAGCTACGCCTATACTCTTAAGGTCTGTGCGTCCCCAAGTGACTTTGGGGGCTGAAGCAAAAGATTCTTCAATGATAAAGTCATTAAAATCCAATGACTTGACTCATCTTAATTCTATAGGCGCTCGAGGAGTTCCTAAGCTTCTCACGTCAAAAAGCAACATGCCACCTCCCCTGATGCTACGTACTGATATTACAAAGGCAGGAACTGCAGTTCCTCAAGAAGGGATGGTGCGTAAAAGGGTGGCAGAAATTGAGGATCAAAGGAAGGCTGGGATAAAACAACCTCCTTCAATGTATACGTCGATGACGACACCGTTAGATGTGTGGCTAGTTCCTAGACAAGCAGGCTGTAAATCTCTGATGCTCTTCTACAAGGCACCACAAGCGTTGCCTTGTGATTTTGTAATTAAATTTCCAAAAGTCTGTTTAGAGACAGGAGAGCCCACCACTACTACCAGAGCTGAACCAAGGATGGTTCGCTTACTCGAGAGGTCTGGGATTCATCTTCGGCAAAATTGTAGGTTACCACCACCACCCGCCATATGTGAAGAGTGGTGGGACGAAATAGAGAAGATTTCTAAGATGGCTGAAAAGAAGACGAACCAGACTCAACCAAAATATGGTTTGGGTTATGTTCATTCAGACTCATCTGAGAAAGCGAGGGTGAAAACAATAATGATCCATGGCGAGCGATGTGTCATATGACGTCCGTCGTTGCAAATACAAATGATAGGGAGGGTGCAGCTTCTGACAATGAGGATTGTAACCCGTGTCCTATACTTCACCAGTCACGATCCTTGCAAGCTGCTGCTAATGCTTATCAAGGGTTGAGAGACGAACAATACCTTCTAAATCGAATCCGTAAAAACATGAACGTGGAACAAGATGAAGTTCTTGATGCTGCTTCTGCTCCTCAACAACTCGAAGACGGTGTCCAATTGACTATTGATGAGCTAGTCGAGATCAACCTCGGAACTGAGGATGACCCACGTCCCACTTTTGTGAGCGTGACACTCACAATGGAGGAACGCGAAAGTTATCGAATTTTCTTAACAGAGTTCCGTGACTGTTTTGCATGGAGCTATAAGGAGATGCCTGGGCTTGACCCTCACGTCGCCACTCATAAGCTGGCCATCGATCCTCGGTTTCGGCCGGTCAAGCAGCAACCTCGTCGAGTTTGTCCTAAGCTACAAAATGACATAGTTGCTGAAGTTGATAAATTAATTGCTGCGGGCTTTATAAAGGAGGCGCAATATCCTCGTTGGTTATCAAGCATTGTTCCTGTTAAGAAAAAGGATGGTCAGCTTCGGATTTGCGTCGATTATCGCGATCTGAACCGTGCTTGTCCTAAGGATGATTTTCCAATTCCCATCACAGAGATGGTAGTACATGCTACCACCGGCTATGGCGCCTTGTCCTTCATGGATGGTTTTTCAGGTTATAACCAAATTAAGATGGACCCACAAGATGCATTCGATACAGCTTTTCGAACGCCCAAAGGGAATTTTTACTACACTGTCATGAAATTTGGCTTCAAAAATGCGGGCGCGACTTATCAACGTGCTATGACTGTGGTCCTTGATGGCCTCATCCATGAGACGGTTGAATGTTACATTGATGATCTGGTCGTGAAAACAAAGGATCGCCAAAAGCATCAGGATGATCTACGTATTGTCTTTAATAGGCTACGGAAGTATCAACTAAAGATGAACCCGCTTAAATGTGCCTTTGCGGTACAATCAGGTGTGTTCTTGGGCTTTATTGTTCGTCATCGAGGCATTGAAATTGAGCCAAAGAAAATTAAAGCTATTTTTGATTTGCCGCCTCCCCAAAATTTGAGTGACCTTAAATCTTTACAGGGTCACCTAGCATATATTCGACGCTTCATATCTAATCTCTCAGGACGCACTCAGCCGTTCTCGAGACTAATGAGAAAGGGTGTGCCATTCCATTGGGACGAGCAATGCCAAAATGCGCTCGACAGCCTTAAAAGGTATTTCCTTAACCCTCCTGTCCTGGCGGCGCCTGTGAGAGGACGCCCACTAATTCTTTATATTGCTACGCAGCCCTCTTCGGTGGGCGCGCTGCTCGAACAGCATAATGATGAAGGAAAGGAGGTAGCATGTTACTATTTGAGCCGCACCATGGTAGGTGCCGAACATAACTACTCACCTATTGAGAAGTTGTGCTTGGCCCTCGTCTTCGCACTAAAGAAGTTGCGACACTACATGTTGGCGCACCAAATTCAGCTCATAGCAAGAGCAGACCCCATAAGGTACGTGCTAAGCCAACCGGCCCTGATGGGACGTCTTGGTAAATGGGCTGTATTTATGATGGAATTTGACATTACTTATGTCCCACAAAAAGCAGTTAAAGGGCAAGCTTTGGCTGATTTTCTTGCAACCCACCCTGTGCCGGACGATTCGCCACTAGTGATTGATTTACCTGATGAAGAGGTATTTTCCATCGGTATTGAATCACCGTGGGAATTATATATTGATGGTGCATCCCGTACCGAAACAAATCCTGACGGCACGCTTAGCAAAAGAGCCGGGGCCGGACTCGTATTCAAGACGCCGCAAGGCGAGACCATCTACCACTCATTCTCCCTCCTTAAGGAAGAGTGCTCAAATAATGAAGCTGAATATGAGGCCCTGATCTTCGGCCTTTTACTTGCACTTTCTATGGATATTCGGAATTTGCAAGCATACGGTGACTCTCAGCTCGTCGTTCGCCAAATCAATGATATTTATGAGGTACGCAAACCTGAGCTGGTGCCATACTATGTGGCGGCACGTAAGCTCATGGAGAAATTTCAGAATATTCAAGTTTCACATATTCCACGAGGCAAAAATGCCTCAGCTGACGCATTGGCTAAACTTGCAGCAGCGCTAGTGCTCCCAGGTGGCGAGCCCGCTGAAATAAAAATAGAAGAGAGATGGCTACTCCCCGCTGTCCTAGAACTTGTTCCTGAAGAATATGAAGTCAATCAAGTGACGACGATGATTGTTGAGCAAGATGATTGGCGTAAGCCATTCATTGATTATTTTAATCATGGCACGTGGCCAGATGATTCGGTGGAAAGGCGCCGCCTACAACAACGCCTACCATCATATATCTATAAGGCCGGGATCTTGTACCGACGATCATTTGGTCAAGAAATACTCCTGCGGTGTGTCTCAAGAAAAGAAGCTGATCAAATATTACAAGAGATGCATCATGGAGTATGCGGTGGCCATCAAGGGGGTGCCAAGATGTATCATAGGATCAGGTTGGCTGGGTACTACTGGCCAAAAATCATGGCTGATTGCCTTAGAACTGCAAAGGCTTGTCATAACTGTCAAATTCATGGCGACTTCAAGCATCAACCACCGGTTCCGCTTCACCCTACCGTTCCCTCATGGCCGTTCAACGCGTGGGGAATTGATGTTATTGGCTCCATTGAGCCTCCCTCATCCAAAGGGCATCACTACATTCTTGCTGCAACTGACTACTTTTCCAAGTGGGCTGAGGCCATACCTTTACGAGAAGTAAGGACGGACAACGTCATCAACTTCCTAGAACGACATATCATATATCGTTTTGGGGTTCCACAAAGTATTACATCCGACAATGCTAAGGCATTCACATCCACTAAGATGCAAAGATTCATTGCGAAGTATAATATTACATGAAATTATTCCACGGGATATTATCCTCAAGCTAATGGGCTTGCTGAGGCGTTCAATAAGACCCTTGGGAAAATACTTAAAAAGACTGTGACGAAGTATAAAAGAGATTGGCATGATCGTCTCTTTGAAGCCTTATGGGCATACCGAGTTACTATTCGTACTCCAACACAAGCAACGCCGTACTCCCTCGTTTATGGAAGTGAGGCAGTCTTACCACTTGAAGTGCAGCTCCCATCATTACGGGTGGCTGTCCAAGATGAACTTACAAATGATGAGCAAATTCGGCTTCGCTATCAGGAGCTGGATGCTTTGGAGGAGGGTCGTCTCAACGCACTCCAGAATTTAGAGCTATATCGCCAGAACATGGTGAGGGCCTATGATAAATTGGTGAAGCAGCGAGTTTTCCGCAAAGGTGAACTTGTTCTTGTTCTTCGACGCCCTATTGTCGTTACACACAGGACGAAAGGGAAATTCGAGCCGAAGTGGGAAGGGCCATTTGTCATTGAGCAGGTTTATGATGGTGGTGCATATCAGCTGATAGATGACCAGGGACTCCGTCCTATGCCGCCTATCAATGGCAGATATTTAAAAAAATATTTCGCGTGACTAATTGTCGGGCGATCCTTCCTCTCTTTTTTTTAAAAAAAATATATATATATATATATAAACATGTTTTCTCTCGTTATAGAAAATGTGTCTTAAAATGAATGGACATCATGTCCAACAACAAAAGGCTTTCTCCCATATATGTCGTCAAGCTCAGTCCTCTGGTGGCTGTCATTCAAGGCGTGTCCCTGGGCAGGGAATGCCCCGATCAACTTAATTCGAGGTAAAGGGACCTCAACACAAGCACATGGTTGGCACCAATAGGGGATAAAAGTGGGCAGATGAATTTCGATCCGTGCTGACTCTGAGAGTCGTGGGTTCACCACACCCTTCACCTACGTCCAGTTAAAAGGGAGTACCAAGCCTCTAGGGAGACTATAGGGAAAAGAGCATGAAAGGGCTACCTGACTCGACAAAAGTCTGAATCAAGTGTGAAGCCACATGCCACCCTAAGAGGTGATAACAAGGGCCAAAAAAATAAGCCTGCGAGGATTATTAGTTACATAAAGTTGAAGAGCTACCCTCTGAATTCATTGAAGACAAAATCCAAGAAGCAAAATAAAAGGAGAGAAAGAAAAAGGAGACATAGTCAAGTGTCTCGAAGCTCTCAATAATAAAAAAAATCAAGGTGTCAAGTGAACGAAGGAGGAGGGTAGCTATTCATCGTCCTCGGCAAAAGTAAAGGCAAAAAAAAAGAAATACCATAACCAGTTTCCCTCCAAACCAATTCCAAAAATATAGTTGTATCCTATGTTCCCTACTGGACAATGGTAGAAGGTGTGAGGCACATGACTGAAGGGAGGCTCGGAGGTAATTTCCCTGACCTAAAGAGGTCCTAATGAAGTGCTAATCTCTCAACACGTATATCACGAGGAAACTAAACCTCAAGTGAAAGTTGTGTCGTTGACCTTTTATGTCAAAATACACCCTTGGATGACGTCGCCGGAAGGTGCTCCATAGCTTGGTGACTCATGGGAAAGCCGACATTTTTTTTTTAAAAAAAAATATATATTGTTCTCATTCTTTGGAATACAAGAAGAACTCAAGGCATGTCTATATTGACGCCCATCATGGCTTATGTGCCAAGATGGCCCTTCACCCACAAATTGGCCTATACGCTATTTGGCTAAATTATATTTTGGCAGTACACCTATGGAGCTTCGGATATATATGCTATTTATTTGGGAGCAGTGAAGCAAGTCAGTGCGACGATTGTGGAATTGTGAAACCCTTCAGGAGGGATGGCTAGCACCGTTATAGCTAAACGGTTGCATCCACCTTGATAAATTTCGCCAAGTTTTCGATACTCCATTGACTATCACCAGCATTTTCAGTTGCAATGGGATCAGAATACTTATCCATGATATGGTATGATCTTCGCTATATCGTCAAATGTGGCATGATTTTTCGCCATATTTTCTAAATATTTGTCGACTTGTGGTGTCAAGATACCTTTGAGACCGTAAGCCGTCAGAGACAAAAATGAAGCCAGGCTATGATCACGAAGTCACGTATATATGTCGAAATTATATTTCCCCGAGTCGAATCTCCGCTGCTTCGCGCATAGACTCAACTCGGCGGGTGGCATTTGTATGATAAATTTTTGGTATATAATATTCCCTGTGCCAAGTAACACGGGCTGCCAGCAGGGAGTGACCCGTGCAATATTTTTTATGTATGGCCCTAATATTTGGAGCCATATAACGAATAAGCATATGCTATGACTTATTGAAAATTATATGGTGCTAATTAAGTTCGTGCGTTCAATAATCTCCGGATCGATCCATGGAGTAGAAGTTAGTCATGAATAATTATTGGTCCAAAAATAACTATGTGGATATTCTCTATATCCATGTTTATACGCAAGAGGTTCCTACTATATCATGCATAAAGGTGATGAAGAATACGTATACTTTACAAGCTAGTTGAATTAATTTAATCAGGTCTACAACGTACTAAACGTGTATCAAGGCTCCATGCATGCATGCACGACTACTATGTATATAGTTGGCTTCTTAACTAGCGGGCTTTCTAAACAATATATGCATATACACACATATGGGTCCTCCATGTCATGACGTATAAGAACCTTGATGAAATATGTATTGTCGTATTAAACTATCACAGGCACATGTTTATGTAGTTGTTAATTATGAAGGAGCTTATGATATGTGGGCCACGCATCTTCAATTTATTTTGATAATATATAATAATTTGTGAGCAATAGTCCAGATCGCGTACGTGTAGATGCACGTATGTTGATATGCCTGGTCACGATAAGCCGGCACTCACGACCGGTTGGTTAGAGATGCATGGATTCCGTACGTGTATATACGTGTATATGGAAGAAAATTCAGTGGGCGATGGGTTCATGCCAAAGCCCGTGCACCCCCAGCCTCGATGCCTGACACGTGTCTCGCGAGAAAATCAGACGTCCAGGAGAACGGCTCGGGTCCTCGTGTACACACACCTCGGCTGCATCGGCTCCGCCTTCCTCTCCCGAGCCGAGCCACAAAGTCAGGCTCCTAATTCCCTCTACCGCTTACGATTCGTTCCAGGCGCCGCTCAAGCCGTCACACCTGCAGGGCTCCATCGTCATTGCCGTGGTGGCCAGCAGTGTCAGGCTTTGGATAGGGATGATACGAGCATAGACTAGGGCCTTGTTTAGTTAAATTTTTTTTATAAAAAACATTAGATTTTTAGTCACATCAAATCTTGATTGAGTATTAAATATAGCTAGATAAAAATAATAACTAATTGCATAGTTTACTTGTAATTTGGGACATGAATCTTTTGAGTCTAGTTAGTCTATGATTGGACAATATTTGTCAAATACAAACAAAAGTGCTACATTATTCATTTTTAAAAAATTTTGAAACTAAATAAGGCCCGTCACATCAAGATTTACGGCACATGAAGCATTAAATATAGATAAACAAATAATTAATTACACAATTTATCTGTAATTTATTAGACAAATCTTTTAAGCCTAGTTAGTCCATGATTAAACAATATTTGTCAAATACACACCAAAGTGTTATAATACCAAAAACTTTTCACGGCAGCAACTAAGGCCTTGTTTAGTTCCCTTTGAAAACTTTTTAGGTTACTGTAGCATATTCGTTTGTGACATTTATTGTCTAATTATGAATTAACTAGGCTTGTTTAGTTCACCCTAAAACCAAAAACTTTTCAAAATTCTTCGTCACATCGAATCTTGTGGCACATGCATAGAACATTAAATATAGATAAAAAATAACTAATTGTACGGTTTGACTATAATTTACGTGACAAATATTTTGAACCTAGTTAATTCATGGTTGAATAATAATTATCAAATAAAACGAACGTACTTAAATACCAATTTTTTTTATCTTCTCAATTAAACAAGGCATTAGCCTAGGAACTCGTGAGGAGAGAAACGGAGCCGACTCAGCCAAGCCACAGGTGTAGTCGAACAAGCTGTGTGCGTAAGCGAGGATCTGGCGCGGAGCCGCTATCCCGTCGGACGTCTGATTTTTTGGTAAGACACGTGTCACGTATCAGGGCTAGGGGTGCACGGGCTTTGACGTGAGCCCATCGTCCACTGAATTTTCTTCCGTGTATATGATAGCTAATCGGTGTGGATACGATTCGGTCGTTGCCGGTTGGTTAGAATCTATCTAATCCAAACAAACACGATTACTTGGCCAGGAGGCCAACGCCTCCTACAGGCCCCCTATATAAATCAGCCGCAGCCAACAGGGAGGGCCGGGACCCTTTGGACGCATACACGCTGCCAAGCCTTGCTCTCGGTTGCAGACATCACGCACAGGCATAGCACATACATCAATTCCACGCCCTTGCTCCACCCAAGCCGTCGCTGCACGCCGCTGCGTATTCGTTGCTCTACCCAAGCCGTCGCTGCACGCATATACGCCACTGCGTATTCGCCGGATACGCTTGGAGGTCATCTTCGTCGAGTTCGAGCTCTGATCATGTCGTCCACGCCGGTTGTCACGTTTCTGGGTGAGCAATCAACCTAGATGTGATGATAGATTCACATGACTATTATATTATGCCAAAAGTTATTTGGTATTGATCTACTATCGTGAGAAGGCCAGCAACTTGATGACATCAGAACCCTCGCCGCGCGAGGCCGTTTGTCAAGTTGTTGATGATGAAACCAAGCAATAAAAAGGGACGCGCGAGACAGAAATTTCAGCTCGTCACGACGGCGGTGGAGGAGTCGTTTTGGCTTACTCTGTTATTACGACGGCGGCGGAGGGGTCGTTTTGGCCTGCTCTATTATTTCTATGGCGGTGGCGGAAAGTGTACGGCGAAAGTCGTTTGTTATTTTGATCTACTATCGTGAGAAGGCCGGCAGCTTGGCGACGTTAGAACCCTCGCCGCGCGAGGTCGTCTATCAAGTTGTTGATGACAAAGTTAAGCTACATATATATAAAAAGAGATAAGACGCATGAGATGGTAACGCCCCGCTCGTTGGCAGCGCGCGAGATGGAAATTTTCACTCGTCATGATGATAAAAAAGAGGACACATGAGATGGAAACGCCCGCTCGTCGTGTTGATAAAAGGCAACACGCACGAGACGGTAACGCCGCACGTTCGAGTTGCTGTGTCGAGAAGGTGGCACATCTTCGTATGGACGCATATACGCCGTCGAGCCTCTGCTCTCCGTTCCAAGCATCCACACATAAAAAACTTCCTTGCTCACGCTAACGCCCTGTTCTTGCGAGTCTTCGTTGAAGCAACACCGACGAGGAGCTCCAGCTCTTGCAAGTTTGCGTTGAAGTAACACTGGCAACGAGCAAACAATTTGTTGTTTACTGCAGCAACATCATATTTACATGATGTCGTTCCTCACGTTCCATGGTTGGCATATAATCCGATGCGCTAACAAAGTTCAGATGAACAAGAACAATTGCTCATAAGTTGTATCTACTCTGAGCTATTTTTTTCTTTTCTAGCTCTATTATTCCTACAGCGGTGGAGAGGTCATTTTGGCCTACTCCCTATTATTCTTACAACGACGAAGATTGCCTAATTGCGGGTCGAGATTTAATAATCGACGAGGCGCTTGCCTGGTCTTATTCCTACATATAAAAGTCGTTGCGCCCAAATATGGTGTAACGCTCGAATTAGCGCAAGTAACACCGGGAGGCTGTCGATTTGATCTCGTGATGAGAAAGCATCGTTCAAGCAATACTTTGCCGCTAATTGATTTTTTTGGCGGATTTTTACTATTTGCGTCTAGTACCGACAAGGCTAGACGGAACTCTGGCCAAGTGCCGACGAGGCGAGGTCACTAGTCCATCTACACGTTCCAATTGACGGGATCGGACAACATCGTTGCTGGGCACCGACGAGGCAAAGGCAACTCACATATGTCCGTGTTAGTGAAGGCCGGCGTACATGACTGGGCACCGACGAGGCGAAAGTCACCCCCTTTATTAACATATTCTGTTTATTACTCCGACGTGGCGATGGCAATGTCGTGACCGAGTTTCGGCGACATAAAGCCACCCATAATTATTATGCCGTATATCGCATATGGCTATGACGGCGACCAAGATAGTTGACGACCATGAAGCGCAGCTTAATCGGAGGTTTTCCGCAAGCTCGTCTTGCGGATGTAATTAACCGGACGCGCCCAACAGGCTCCGGGAATCGGCGAACTACGCAATTTTCTCTACAAGTCAGACCTCTCCTTAAGCATGACGCTGAAGATGGAAGAAGACAATTTTTTCGTTGATCATGTATTTTGTATATTCAAAAAAGAATTAATGAAATATGTGGTTCTCGAATATGTGTCCATGTGTCTCCCTTGCATTACATTATTTTTCTATGTCTTCGCCCGGTTTTCGACCAAACACGACCTGCAACAACGGCTCGTCGGAGATCGACCAGGCACACCCTTCGGTGCTCAAGAATAGAGGAGAGGGGTCCGGAGATGCGCGTGCGCTAGAAGTTCGGCGACACCACATCTCGCCACCCAACACCCCCACTGTCGCGGTGGCTGCTGCGGCTCCGTCCACGCACATCATCTTTGTCTTCCGCTTCGAGCTCGCGGACTGGCGCGGGAGCAGCAAGTTCGTGCTCATGGTAGCACTGCTGTTGTTGCTGTCGTCGTGGAGATGAAGGAGTCTGTGTGCTCCGCCTCAGAACTGGAGGCGTGATTCAACCCAGCTCTCTATGCTACTGCCATGTGCTCCGACGAAGGATGCCCTGTTGCTGCCATGGAAGAGAACCGAGCAGCAGGAGGTGCTTGTCGTGCTCACCTAGGTGCCCATCACCTGTTTGTGAAAATGTCTCAAATGGGGCAAAGTTACTAGCTCCAAGAAGTGATGATTCTATGCAAAATAAACCAGACAACCAAACACACCATTTGTTAGCTAAGCTTAAATAATACAGACAACCACAATTGGCTTGATGAGTCGAGACTAAGATTGCCATTGTTAAAATTCTAGCCATGCTAGAAATAAGTCACCAAACCAAACACAGCCCATGGTGTCCGAACTGGCCGTGGCCCGTGGGGCTATCTAACATATACGGCACACTATACAAACCATGATAAAGAGTGTAAGCACATTCTGGATCTTTGTTCATTTATTATCTTCCTTGCTCTCATTTCCATGGAGTACAGGCATGTATATCCAAGGAAACAGCTGTGTATATTGTTTGGCTATGTCCATCACATGCCCCAACGCATAATATGATGATGTATATACATGTATATACGGCTGAGGATATGCCCTGGCCACCAATTCACCAGATCCCCCTCAACCTCTTCGTAATTGGTTGTATGATTCTGTCAATGTGATTGCAATCAAAGTTGTCCAGTCAGACAGGTAAGGCCCTGTTAGCATATATGGTACTGTGCTGGCAAGGGATGAGTACGACTATAGATGCGTCTATTTGTTCCGGCGTGGAAGGGATATGATCCCCAACTCATAACCCGAAAGGTACGTATCCAATTCTTTCATTCCCCAAAATCTTGTGGTTGCCGAATTCTGGCCAAGGAAACATCCTAGTCAAACACTCAACATCGGAAGTTAGGAAGTAATCCCCATCTTTGGGTGCAAACTACATGTTGTATAGTTCCATAGACTTGTATGCATATATACTGTATTGCTGAAATATTCAATCTGTCGCCAGAACACCAGTGTGATACAATCTGAATATCTGATTCATAAATACACAATGTTCTTGTATTTTGCAAAAAGGACAATCCTGTTCAATGAGGTAAAAATCTAATTCGTCCATGTTGTCTGAGTAACAAGGCGGTAAAAATGTATATGTTTCTTGAGTCTTGGATCTTTTGTGGGTTTAAAATGAACCCTACTGTTTTGGCGGTACTTAGACTATCTTCAACAGAGCACTTATAAATTGGAGACCTATTCCATACTTTGGGTCACATACAGTAAAAAAGCCATGCACTCAAAAATCGCATTCTCCAACAGCCAACCCAAAAGCCGTCCTTCTCTCCTCACTCTCTCTCTATCCCCGTGTCGTCCGTTCCCATTCCTCTCTTCCTCTCTACCGCGGCGCCGCTCGTACTTCTCTCATGGGAAATGTTTGTTTTGCATGCAAGGATTATAAAATGCTGCACATTTTAGACCTGTTGAAGAGTTGTTCACGTGTGGTTCATGATTTTCCTATGTATCATTCATAATCTTATAAAGTATAGGCAAATTGTATAATTAGTTTTTATTTTCGTTTATATTTAATACTCCATGCATATGTTTAAAGATTTGATGTGATGAGAAATTTTGAAAATTTTTTAGAAGTAGACCGCGGCACATGCTTGGAGTACTAAATATAGACGAAAATAAAAACTAATTGCACAGTTTACCTGTAAATCGCGAGATGAATCTTTTAATTCTAATTACTTCATGATTAGACAATATTTGTTAAATAAAAACAAAAGTGTTAGAGTCTCGAAAACCAAAACGTTTTCGAAACTAAACAGGGCCCTGTGTATGTATGCTTGATGTGGTTGGAGTGTGTTTTGTGGAATGCTGTCGTGGGACGGATATATCCAAGATGCAAAAAGTGCAGACTGCAGAGCCCGTGCGGTGCGGGGTGCCGTGCCGGGGCCGCGCGCGCGGGATATATGCAATGCCGCCGGGACCGGGATCGGCGGCATGCACCGCTCACATTCCCGTTGCTGCACCCGTACGGTATTCACCATGCACGGTCGGTCCGCACGTGTCACGAGGGCGCGCGCGGTGCATGCATACTACTCCCCTGGCCGGGCGGGCGGCGGACGCACGCACGCGCGCGTGCTCTCCGGCCGGCCGGCCGGTCAAGTTGGACCGGCGCGCGGCATCGACGATTATGGAGTTGTTTGATACACCCTTCATGAGTTATTGTGATCTATTTTTTTACCAAACACTTATTTCTAAAACAGTTTTATGGATGATGTTGTTTTTCCTCTCCTTTCACAAAGATATAAGTTGAGATGAAGCTAGGAAAAAAAGTAGCTTATTGTACTTTATCCTTTATTTCTCTCTCTCAACTATGCATAAAGTAGTTGGTGAAGCTATTTCGCCAAACACTTTCTCCAAATCAGCTCAGTTTCATCTAGAAAGTCACTCATAGAGCTATTTTCTAAAAAAAACAGCTTTACTAGTGAAGTTGAGCTGTACCAAACAAACCCTATACATTGTCGCGTAGTACGAAGTACACCGTACACGTACATACCTGCCCCACGTGGCGAACCAAGCCGATCGATGATAATCTTGATGACGAGGCAAACGGCACGATGAGTTACGTTCCACGCGCGCTACACGTATACGATCCAGACAAATTAAAGCCAATAACGGCTGGTCCGGAACAAAATTAAAGTCACTTACCGGACGGACGTTACAATACACGATGATGATATGGAAACGTACGAAACGAACCGTGTACTTTGCATTGCATGCATCACACACATCATTTGCAGCCATAGATGTACATTTGGCCCGTTAACTTTGGCCCGGTCCGGTGCTTGCGGGCCACGGGCGGCCCGGCCCGTTGCCGGACCGGGCCATGGGCCGCACCCTCGGCCCGCAGCACGGTGGTGGCCCGGCCCGGTCGGCCCGTGGCCCGATATGGCCCGCTCATTTTTTCTATATGTTGTGATTTTGTGCCTTTTCTCTTTAATATAACTTGTGAATTGAGATATGTTTTGCTTAAAACAATGAAATTGTATGCTGCTTCTTTCATATTCTGTGATTTGTGAAAAAAATTGACCTTTGTTAAAAAAAACTGGTAAATTAAGCTTGTCGGGCTGTGGGCCGGCCCGGCCCGACCGGCCTGAACGGGCGGCACGACCCGGAAAAATGGCCCACGGGCCGGACCATGGGCCGCACCCTCGGCCCGCAGCACGGTGGTGGCCCGGCCCGGTCGGCCCGTGGCCCGACGTGGCCCGCCTCGTGCCGTGCCGGCCCGGCCGGGTCGGGCTGCGGGCCGTACCGGCCCGGTCCGTTGTACATCTATATTTGCAGCAGGCTGCAGGGGCTAGCAGGTACTAGTACACAACAAAAGTCTGGCAGCCAGTCCGTCCCCGACTCCCCGCGTGTAGTGTTTTGTCCTGTCGACGCAGCGTTTTGCACGTGTGTGCATGCATGCATCCAGTTCGACAGTTCTCGTCGAGTGCCGCACCGCACCGCACCGCACCGCACAGGCACAGTCGCAACGTGTGAAATCAATCGCGGATTGGACGCAAAACTTTCAATCTCATCGGCTACCTACCTACTACGTACAAATAAATACCGTCCATGGACACGCATGCTGTCTTTGGACGGGAGCTGGAATTTCAAACTGCATGCCTTCCTGTTGTTGGGGGTTCCCTTGCCGTAATGGCACCCACACTGACGTGTACGTACGGTATAAGATCTATCACCATATATGCATGCATGCATAGTAGTACTGCTCCTCCTAGCTTATATAATAAGTGATAACTAAGGTCCCGTTTAGTTTACTCCGATAAAATTTAACTCCTACCATATGGACATATGCATGAAGTATTAAATATACATTATTTATAAAACTAAAAACATAATTAGAGAGTAATTTACGAGACGAATCTTTTAAGTCTAGTTAATCCATGATTGGACACTAATTGTCAAACGAAAATGCTATAGTGCTTATTAAACTTTAACACCCAGTGGCGAAGCTAGAGCAATTTGAAAGATGGTGCACTTGTCTAATTTGAAAGATGGTGCACTTGTCTTGTAGATACATATGCTTGTATCAGAGATGATGCATATATGGTGAAATTTAAGTAAAACTACTATTTTTTTTTTCAGATTTGGGATGGTGCATCGGCACTATCTACAAATACTATACCTTCACCCCTGTTAACACCCCAACCAAATACCCCCTAATTTCCGGCGGCCTGTGATGACTTGCATCTTATCTTGTGCGCAAGATCGATATGATTATGACCGAGAGTAGCTCCAAACAAGGACACTATGCACGTACTGATTGTGTGGGTTAGCTGTGTATATTATTGGTCGTAGTAGCTTGCAAGCCTAATTTAGGCAATGAGACGCGTGCGTCAAGTAACTAAGGCCTAGTTTACATCAAAAAGTTTTTAGATTTTGACACTCTAGTACTTTTATTTGTATTTGGTAATTATTGTTCAACCATCGACTAACTACGTTCAAAAGATTCGTCTCGCCAATTACAGGCAACATGTACAATTAGTTATTTCTTTAATCTATATTTAATGCTCCATGCATGTGCCGTAAGATTCGATATAACGGAGAATCTTAAAAAGTTTTTGAATTTTAGGGTGAACTAAACAAGGGCTAAGAAGAATTAGTTCTACAAACTTAATCCACACTCAGACCCAACCAACAAAAATAAGAGCATGGTGGGAAGAAGTGGCACCCAAAGTCCCAAAAGAGAGCGACAACGTCACTTCGACGGGGTGGTGATTTATACGATATGAAACATTTGGAAGGAAAGAAACAGAAGAATTTTCAAAGACATGGCTACAGATGCTCGACAAGTACGTGGCCCTCAAAGCCAAGGAGGACATAGATACGCGCTCTAGGGTACTTAACTACCCGACTTAGCCTTTCTCTGTTTAGCACCTATGGGGGATGTGTTGGGTGTCTTCTTTTTTTTCTAAGCGTGCCTGGTGAGGCTTTTATTAGGCCTTCCAGACCTTCGTGTACATATAAATCAATAATGTGATGTAGCATTACATACTCAACATATACGATCTACACCATACAAAAGTGCTTTGAGATTTGTGCATTTTTACTCTCCTACTACTACTTCACACTTCCCCACTGCTGCTTCACACTACCGGCACATATCTCGATGCAATGTTGGACGGTGAAGATAGCACATTTTGAATATGTATGCACCAAAAAACTGTGTTTCTTTCCTTCCTTATTTGAGAGGTAGAGCTCCTGCTAGGTCTTCAAAAAAAAAGTTCTACTACCAGTTCTTGGAATGCATGGATTATTTCTGTTTTTATCCCCGTCAAGTGCAGTGCTAAAAGAAAAAATGCAAATGCAAGCAGTATTTGGACTGAGATGAGAACATGCATCATATGCATGATCCATGTACTCTGCATGTAGATAGCAGCTATACGTCATTATATTGCCATAACACACACTATAGATCGAGAAATCGAAGAAGCTGCATCATCATGCATGCAGGTGGCAGCTGACACCTGACAGTTATACTATATATAACTTGCTAGTACTAGTAAATGAAATATATCTATTAATTTCCTCGGTGTGCCCATACGTTGACATACAAATCAGCATAGTCAAGGGGTAATCATATATCGTCACGCGCGCGCATGGCATGAAATTAAGACTCACGCGCTAGCTGAGGTCTGAGGACGAAAGCGTGCTTCATTCAAGATTGTTAACATACTGTTGTGGATCATATACTACGTCTTTTTTTCCAAACATTATTATTAAGACCCACGCGCTAGCTGACGACGAAAAAGCGTGCTTCAACTCTACTAGCTGTTGGCATATGTAAACGTTTTTTTTTTTCCAAGCATGCATTATTATATATCCATGCTCATCACTAGTTCAGTATACACAGTAACATTAACATACTCATAAACACGTGTAGTACAAACTGTTGCGTGGATGGCGTTCTTCCATCATTTATGTGAATTGGTGAATATATATACGACTGCCCGCCTCAAATCTGTAGATTGTTGTTCTGTGTGCATATATATATATATATGCATCAATTGAGGCCTTGTTTAGTTCGTAAAAATTTTCAAGATTTCCCGTCACATCGAATCTTCGGTTGCATGTATGGAGCATTAAATATAAATGAAAATAAAAACTAATTACAAAGTTTACCTGTAATTTGTGAGATGAATCTTTTGAGCCTAGTTACACTTTGTTTCGACAATGTTTGTCAAATAAAAACGAAAGTGCTACAGTAGCCAAAACCGAAAATTTTTGCGAACTAAACAAGGCCTGAGTATGGTATGGGTGGCAGATCGAAGACGAGGTCACTCGATCGATCGCATTCATGCATATCATGGTGCCAGTACTGAGCACTGACAAGACTCAATGAGTCGGTACTGTGCTGCTCCAAGTCAACTCAGCTGGCTAATGTATAAGCTGTACTATTGTATTATATGCCCTCAGATCGGCAGACGATGTTGCATCATCACAGCAACAGTCTGGCTTCTTGGCCTACTAGCCCTGACGAATACACATAGATACAAAACCAGAGATATATCTTCTGTTTGGGCATTGAACATTTCTATTTGGCATAGACAAGATATACAATATATATATATATATATATATATATATATATATATATATATATATATGATGATGATGATGATGATGATGATGATGATGATACATGTCATGTGCGTGGAAATTGAAGCACACAGACACAACACCAGTCGACGGAACGTTAACGATCCTTATATATAGATTGTCTCTCCTGAGTAGTGTCCAGTACTGTACATGTGCGGTGCACATGCTGACACGATGCATGGATGTGTAGTGGTAAATCCAGACGCAAATCGCGCGAGCGGCCGGAGCGGTAGATGGATCATCATCTCGATCGGTGACGACGACGACGCAATGCAAGGCTGCTAGCTAGCTAATAATAGTAGTAAGCGTGTGCATGTTCGTCTCTTTTATGACCCCAACAGATCTAGGAGTGTACATGCTTCTGCATGTACTCCTATATATCCTGTCATTCTCTGGCGGTGGGTGTGTATATATGCTGCCGCTTGCATTGCATATGATATGCCTTTGCCTTTGCCTTTGCCTTTGCCTTGCTGTGCCGGCCGGCCTACTGACCAACCACCCCTCCGTGACGCACGCTTCTTTACTGACGCCCCGCCCGCCGCCTGCTTGCTATTGCTAGTGGCTCGCCTCCATCCGCTGATCCGCAATACAGTACATATGTCAGTTTTTGGAAACCAGACTATATATCTATCCTTGAACCGAAGGTGACGATATGATTTTGCTTTCTTTGACGACGGTTCTGATGGTACTTTCTTTTTGCAGACGATTACATGTACATATGTATGCACACTTAGCTTACCTCTATGAACACAAGTAGTATATCGTACCTCTGTGAGCATCTCCGAGAGACGACTACTTATAAGTTAGTGAGCCAAATAATGTTTGAGATTGATGAAGTCATCTAGACGTGTCTCATAGTTAACGGACGTATAAATTGTGCTAGAAGAATAGAATCAGAGCATAATCTTGAAATAAATACAAGAAATACAAGTACCCGTGATAATCCTGAGAGTTGGTGGGCTGGACACACTAGTTGTCTGCTAGTTACTGGCTAGCTAACAAGTGACGATCCACAGGAGTAGACACGTACGTACGACAGTAATAATTGTTTCGTCGTTGCCTATGTAGATCGTTGTAGCGCTGTCCCTGTCATATATATACTCACTGTGTGTATATTGTTGCACTGTGCCACGCACGCCGCTTCCAATTAATTCGTGTATAAGCGTGCTTATATAGTTGCTGGACTAGTCACAGGAGAACGGATGACCGATGCTAAGAGCATCTCCAACAAGTTTGCATAATTCACTTGGTAAATTTCTGGATTTGCCAAGTCTAAACCCTAAATGCCAAGTGAACAAAAAGGTATACTCCAACAAGTTGACATTTGGGCTTGGCAAATTGAAAACTAAAGGCCCACATGTCTTAATTTTTTTGGTGGGTCCGGTTCCAGGCATCAGAAAGCCGCCGTACTCCTTCGTCTTCCGATCCAGAGCCGCGCGCGTCCATGCATCGCATGCATGCCGTCGCACCTTCCTCAACCGCGCGATCTGTTTCCTTGTAGGACCGCGGGAAAAAAGGAAAGGCCGAGAGGTTTTCGCGCGCGCGGGACAACAGGAAACGCCCGAAAAAACATCGATGCCGAGTGCTCGAGTGCGCGCAAATATGCGCCGGGAAGGGCTGGTTTTGCCAACCTTGGCAATTTGCCAAATCCATTTGCCAACTTGTTGGAGGATGGATTTTATGGTTTTGCCAAAAATCAAGATTTGCCAAGTGCATTTGCCAACTTGTTAGAGATGCTCTAAGTCAATTGGAATTTCTATGCTTATTCCATAGTGCTTATCTACATACTAGTGCTTATCTGCATACTAGCGCGCCATCCGTGTTGTTCAAAACTTCAGCTAACGTATATATGGGTAGTGCTTTGCTTTGACCCTGTTTAGTTCCCCTTGCTAAATATTAATCACTTTACTAACTAAAGTTCTAAATACATTGACTAAAAAAAGTAAAATAGTTTAGTCCCACTAGTCACTTAAGAGTAGCTAAAATAAGTTTAGCTGACTAAAATTTAGTAAGGATAACCAAACAGACCCTTTATACATGTATACTATATATGTGTATATATTTCTTCACTGATTACTAGTGCGTTACTGTACACCTATCCTAGCAAGTAAAGAAATGCATGCTACTACTGTTGCTCATGTCATAGCCGGAGGATGGAGTAGATGGCCGGCGATCGAGCAGCCCGAGGGCGATTTAAATGGGATCCAGAAGGACACGGTAGCAACACACGTTCGCCAAGCATGGCACCGAGCTGATGTGTCGTTTTTCATGGCGGCAGAATGCAGAAGCAGCACATTGTTTGGTCTCATCATATACTTATATGCTGCTCCTCCGTACACTAAAGAATGTGATTATAGAAAACATGTTGTTCAAACTAGTTTAACTTTGAACAAATTTATAGTAAATACTATTAGTATTTATATCTCCAACTAAATTTGTTGCAAAAATATATTCTATAACTAATTTAATGATACTTATTTTGATTTATAAATATTAGTATATTTTTGTGTTTCCTCCATATCTATAAAGAAAATCATTCAGGACAGTGATACGATCTCTAAAAATGGTATATGTATATTTTTATTAAAATATTTTTCAAACTAAATCTATTCATATGGTTGTCATATTTCTAAACTCAATAATTTAAAAGTTATTTATAATTTATATTTTTAATATTTGACTCAAACCTTATCTAAAACGATTTTCTTTATAGCCATAAATAGAGTATAATTTTAAGTTAAAGTTTAAACTGTTTAATTTTTCTCGAAGTACAAGAAATATATTATTTTGTGGACAGAGGCAGTGTGGCATCTGTTTTCTTTTCCTTGGATATCGTGCGCTGTAATAAGGGCTCGTTTAGATGCAAAAAGTTTTTGGATTTTGACACTGTAACATTTTCGTTTTTATTTGACAAACATTGTCTAATTATGAAGTAACTAGGCTTAAAAGATTCGTCTCGTGATTTACAGGTAAACTGTGCAATTAGTTATTCTTTTTATCTATATTTACTACTTTATGCATATGCCGCAAGATTCGATGTGACAGGAAATCTTGTAAAGTTTTGGGTTTTTGGATGTATCTAAATAGGGCCTAACTACATGCATGCGTGCTGAACAGTGAGAGAACTGTACGTGACGACCGAGATCCAATCCATGGATCCATGTGGCCATACGTACTATGCAATTTGTTATCCCTAACAAAGTGAACAGTGCAAACTACACTAGGGTTGAGTTGGGGGAAACCTCGAAGAAATCCTCTAAGCTCAACCTTTGGACTGAGTCGGACCGTGTGTCTGCGAGAAATTTAAGAAGCATCGATCATAGATTTTGCGCCTCACGATTGACTTGTCTGAAAGCCCACTGATAGTGATGAATGGATGGCCGGTCGATCGGCCTCCATGATCAGTTGACGAAACAACGCTTGTGGCATTTATGCACGCCGGCGGCAGGGCATATCGATGATTGAGCACCGCCGCCGTGCATGTGCATGATGGTCCGAATATGGGCGCAATCTTATTACGCCGTTCGTTGCGGCACTGGGCTCCTCGATTGTGTGTACTACATACACATACATATCGCTTTTTGTACCCATCATCATTATCATCATCATATTAAAGCATAAGAGTAAGACAACTCCATGTCTCTGTTTTTGGCTAACGTGCGTGCTCAGATAAAGACGCTGAAAAAAAAACCCATGTCTTCGATTGGAGACTGTTCGCTGGTGTGAAAAGTCATAGCTAAAAATACTTTTTGCTGATTTATTATGATAGAAAATACTGTTCGCTGATTTATTACGATAGAAAAATATTTTTGGCTGACCAGATAAAGTACGACTGATAAAACAAGTGAACGAGACTTTGACCCATTGGGAGGCCGGGCACCCCGGCGTTTCAGTCCACGTAGACATATCTTGTTGATTCGGTTGTTTATTAAACTATCAGCACTCTTGTAAATTCATGAGAAAACAGGAAAACATGACTTGTGGATTGGAGGCCAATTCACTGACACCAAAGCAATCAAACAAAGCAACGTGAAAAGTTTCAGGAAATCACATCAGGGAAAAGCGACACGATTTCTTGGAGGGGCTCTCTCGGTCGACACATGAGCAATATTAGGCACCACCGCGAGAACGTGCTATCTATCTATATCCTGCATCCATTCTCTTGTGCTATAAGCGTTTGATTTTGTGGACAAAGGGTTCGACGGTGACGCCCTGCTTCCGTGTCCTCTGATTTCTAACTTAGTAGCTCTATTAAAATCCCGCAGGTTGCTACGTTAAAATCACGAAAGCTGAGTCGAGACTGCGACGAATTCGACGGATCTAGCAATTCCGGTATTCAGCAAGTATATACATGCACAGCGCTGTACTGCCATGAAGAACTTTTTTTTAGGGCCACTTTATTCGCTTGGCTGATAAACTATAATTAACGGTTCGTTGATTTGTTATGAGAAACAAAACGCTAGATAGATTTAGTAAGCTCGGCACTATGTTACGTACGAAACAAGCGCGCAGGTGTCGAAGGCTCGAAGCTGCCGTTCGCTGCCTAGACAGACAAGGATGGGTAAATGTGTGAAAGAAAAAGAAATATAGGGAGATTTTTTAAAAAAAAACAATATATAGACATAAACAAAGAGATATGGACCAACGGAGGCACTTAAAAAATTTAGAGATAAAAAAATACAGTTTGAGAGTTGATGGACCTAGCACCTAGGTAACACTCCCTCATCAAAAGTTAATGGACCTCTGACGCATTTTACTCTTTCTCTCTTTTTTCTTTCACAACAGGCACAAGTTTACTATCTTTTTTTTTTATAACAGGCACATGTTTCTGTTCATTCACACACTAAACAAGAATCTACACAATACGCAACAAATGTGCCAAAAAGAGGAGTGTTCAACACCTGATTTCCGCTATTGAGAACTGACACACCAGAAAAAAGACCCTTTCAGAAAGAAAAATGTTAAGTTAAAATTTTAAATTCCAGTTAGCCTATTCCAGGCTCAGGAACTAATCCAAGTTCAATTAGATTTTTTCCCCATGCACTCATTCCCTGATAAGCGTACGTGGCCTAAATAAATTAAAAGAGAATGGAGAGAAGGGATCAGAGAGCAAAGTGGGACAGGTGGTCGGCCGGATCGGAATGTACTCTCCTACATTCATACATGTATACGTCGTTAACCTTTGCAAACTAAAACTCCATCCGCCTTAAAACACCATCCCTCTCCAAAGTCCAAACACCTCGAGTTTTTATCATAAAAAACACATGTGTACACCTTTGCTTCTCCCTCTGGTTTATATATATCCATCTACATTTGCTCTCTCTGGGAATCTGGATATATATGCACCCATGTACATCCAGACATATCGCGATATATGCACGTACGTACGTGAGACACTGCAGATACATACATATACATACGAGCCTATTAGGACAGGAGCAGCAAGTCGATCGATCGTACTGCTAGTAGCAGTAGCTAGAGATAGCAAAGCTTAGCCGTCGTCCGTCGTGACATACCTGCAGCTACCTAGCTAGTTTTCTTTCTTTAATTTCTAGCACGTACGCGCGCTAGCTCGCCGCTCATCGTCGGTGTCGCGCCGCTGATGATGGAGCAGCCGACGACGCTGGCTGCCGTGGAGCTCGCCGGCGGCGGCGGCGGCAGCCGTGAAGACGACGACTGGTACGACGACGTGGCCACGACGGCGGCCGGCCGCGGGAGGTCGACAGAGCCACCGCCGCTCACCCACGACGACAACCGCGGCTTCCTCCGGATGCTGCGCGACAAGAAAGAGAGGTGATGATATCTGATTGTACTGAACAGATCAACTATAATAACATGCTTGCATGCATCGATCAATCAATCTGTCAGTATATTATTATTCTACTAGAAGATCGAGTTGCAATTGCAAGTCCTGATGCATGCATGGTCTCGTACGTCTGAACTGGCATATGGTGGAGAGCAGGCTTGGCGTGGAGGCGCCCAAGGTGGAGGTGCGGTTCGAGAGGCTCACCGTGGAGGCGGACGTCCGCGTCGGCCGCCGCGCCGTCCCGACGCTGCTCAACTGCGCCGTCAACGCCGCCCAGGTAACCAACGAGAACCCCGTCGTCGTCGTCGTCGTCGTGTTCCTTCAATTCCCACACGCCGCCGCCGCGCGCGATGTGTTGTTGTTCTGTTAATTGCTTCGTTCCTTGGCTTTCTTTGTGGCTTTGTCTCTCCTCCTTCCTCCTCTCTGGGTGCATGCATTGCTGCAACCTGCAAGGCATTTTCTTTTCTTTTTTTATTTTTCATTCAAAAAGAGAATTTTCTGCTATTTTATAATTTCGTCACTTGGGGCAAGAGAGAGAGAGATTATAGATAATTAGAGAGAAAAGGGCTGTGGATTTGGTGAGACACGTCGAATGGACTGTCCTATCCTAACACCTTTTGCTCCGATCCGTTTTCCGTTGAGGTGCGTACTGTATAGGTTACGCGGCGCCAACGATCCAGGCTGCAGCAACAAATACGTCCGTGTAGGTTAGATCGAGGCTCTGTGGAAGGAGAATTTCTTGTATGTAATCTCGCTAGCGCAGCCGCTTGTATCATATACCAGTTAAACTTGTTACTAGATCTATGAAAATAATATCAATATTTAATTGTACTCCAAAAATATGTTTATTATAAAACTATATTCCACAATTTGATCTAACATACTCTCGCAATTTCGATTATAAAACGTTTTGGTTTTTTCTAGATATATAGTTTTTGCTATACACTTATACATACACTATGTCTAGACACATAGTAAAAGATAGTATATCTAAAAAAAATAAAAGAAACATCTTGGAGGGGGTACTTATTATATATCTTAAATATTAGTATTTTATTTTTATGTATTTTGTGAAACTTAGGAAACTATGATTTCTTGAATACCCAAAAAGTGAGATGCATACTTCCTCCGTTATTGGTTTAACTGACAAAACTTAGGAAACTATGATTTCTTGAATACCCAAAAAAGTGAGATGCATACTTCCTCCGTTATTGGTTTAACTGTCGCCTACATTTTCGTATGAGTCTAACTTTCTTAAGTAGATTTATGGAAAATATAATATTTATATCCAAATAAGTGTATTATAAAAAAAAGTATATTCAATGATTAATCTAGTGATACTTATTACACACCATAAATATTACTCCTTCCATACTAAACTATAAGACATTCAAAAAAAAAACTTGGAGAGTCAAAACATCTCAAGTTTGATCAAAATTATATGATATGTAATAACATTTCACTAATTAAGTATCATTGGATTTTTTTATTAATTATATTTTTATAGTATATCTATTTGATGTCATAAATGATTGTAATTTTTCATGTAACTTTGATCAAACTTGAGATGCTTTGATTCTCCAAGATTCATGGAATGTCTTAACATTTAAAATGGATGGACTAATGAGGCTCAAAAGATTCGTCTCGCAAATTAGAAGTAAACTGTGTAATTAGTTATTTTTTATCTATATTAAATGCTCCATATATGTGTCAAAAAATTCAATGTAACGGAGAATTTTTAAAATTTTGGGAACTCAAACAAGACCTTACTCAAAGTTAAATATGTTTTAACTCCTCGATACGCAAAAACGATATTTAAAGTGGACAGAGAAAATATTTTTTTTAAGACAGAAGTAGGTAGCAGACAATCAATTCCATCTACTACTGTTGATAAAAACAATAAATTCTGTAAGTTTTAAATTGGACAATATTAAAGCTGCATCGTTCAGAGTCATGGCATATCTATAGTATATATTTCCTGAGATTTAGGACAGAGACAGAAACAGAGTCCGGCAGCCAGCCAGCCAGCTGGGACCGTTGGTAGCAGGTTAGGAGGCCAGCCTTCAACCTTCGAATTCCTATTTCCTCGTAGGAAGCAGCGCATACCACAGAGCACACAACTTGACAGGCAGCCATGACCATGACGAGACCGCCTTTAATGTGAGCTTATCCTATTGGCGGAACTAGCAATTTGATTAAGTAGACCGAACAAATATAATGACACGTCTAAATATGATAAATATATTGTCTCAACAACTTTTTTACATATATAGTTAGTATTTATAATGAAAAAAATCACAACATTGTGATAAAAAATGGGTGAATTGATTTCAACTCCAATATGTGTTGGGGTACTTTTAAAAAAAGTTCTACTGGATTGGGGGGTGCGGGGCACGGCCCATGGTTAACCCCCACCCACCACTGCTGGTCTGCTGCTTCAGTGCTTCTTGGCTTGTTGCTTTCCCCTGCCCTGTGAACAAAGAGAACCCAACACATCTGTTAGATTCCTCATGATTAATGAGGCTCATTCTATGCCCATATATTGGGATAGGGGTTAGAGCATCACTGCATCAGCAGTGACCATGCATCTGTAGAAATGTAGATTGAGATGAAGGGCCAACATGTTAGCTATTCATAACAGGTTTCCCTTTTTTTGTACTTGAAACCTCAAAAGGTTGATGCAAAACTTCATAGGCCATGACCTTAAAGTGTGCATCCTACAGTCGCCCAACGCTAGCTACAGATGGTCACTAACCTGGTTGTGGCAAAAATCCAGCATCGAACTAAACAGCCCATCTCTGTACTATACCTGAACCTCTTTGTGGAGATTCAGTAGTTATGCCAATCCTACCCTAAGCTTATTATCAAGATTATTTTTAACCTATGAAGATTCAGCATATAGACAATAACCATCTTCCATAGTTCCATAGCCTTCAAAGTTTCTTATTAGCTCTTCATTTCTGGATATGGTGTTTATGAAACAAAGCTATCATGTTTCCTCAGTTCAGAAATTCCAGAGCACATGACAAATACATGGATTATGCACAAGCCACAGTGTTATGCAGCAAATATATTTTTTTTTGGACACCTACTAGAGCTGGTAGCATGAACACAACAGCATTACAATAGTACTTATGAAGTCAAATGTATATTATAGTTAAACTGAGAAAGAGGATCGGTAAATCTTCAGACAACCTTGAGTTTAATCCAGAATAAAAAGGATACTGGACCTTGTCATGCTGCTGCGTGCTTTAGCAAGAGCTAAAATACAAGTGTATGTCATGCATATGTTTGTTTTACAAAGTTGGTAAGTCATATTCGAAAAAATATATATTAGTTTATTTTGTTTTCAGGAATTAGCAACGTCTGTTCATATGTGTGTTACAAGGAAAAGACCTATCAGAATCATAAATGAAGTAAGCGGGGTCATTCGACCATCAAGGTAAAATGTCTCCTTATCTTTCACTAGCTGCCAGAGTACAGACATAGATCCCAACAGTTCTATCTTAAACTTAAGTGCTTGATCAAATTTAGTAGAAAGCTTACTAAAATGCACATGTATGAATTTGATAGTCTGTTATTAGTCAACAGTTTGACTTAGGACAAACTTAGATCCCTTATATTTCAGGACAGAGGGAGTAATTTATTAAGATATATTGACTTCCATATCCAATTGTGTCAGGATGACACTCCTTCTAGGAGCACCTGGTTCAGGGAAGACAACTCTCCTAAAAGCGTTGGGAGGAAAATTGGATTCTTCTTTGAAGGTAGACTGAGCTGCCTTCATGCTACCAAAAGTATTTGTCAACAAAAAAAAGGCAAAAACAGACAATAATGTCTAGCATTAACTAACATAAATATATATATTTCCTAAATGGCCAATGTGAATAGTTCAAAGGAAAAGTCATGTACAATGGAGAAGAAATGAATTACTCAACACCACAGTACCTGCGTGCTTATGTTAGCCAGTATGATCTTCACCATGCTGAGATGACAGTAAGAGAGACGATCAACTTCTCTTCCAAGATGCTTGGAACCAATAATGAATTTGGTAAGACATACTCTTGCGTATAGTGAGCTATTCATTTTGAAGATCACTGGAATGTGCTGCAATTTATAACAAGGCAAACACTTGAACTCGAGAAGGAAGAATCTACATAATATTCAAGATAAATCAATTTTTCCATGGCATCTATACTGACACAAAATTCCTATTTGTATGGAATGACAAACTCAGAGATGCTAGGAGAAGCAATAAGAAGAAAAAAGGGTGTCATCAATAAAGTGGACCAAGATCTTGATTCATTCATTAAGGTAGTTCTTCTGTACTACTCCATACTTTGTTTTTGCAAGACTGGATTATGTTTTGTTTAGATACTCAGATATCTCCTCTCTCAGGCCACCACCTTTGGAGAAGGAAGCAACCTCACAACAAACTATATTATCAAGGTAACTTAAACTTGTTTGATTTGCTGTATATCTTGATGATATAATAGTAACAGTTGATTATATGCAGATACTTGGCCTGTCCGAGTGTGCTGATACCCTAGTAGGAGACGAGATGAGAAGAGGAATATCTGGAGGACAAAAGAAAAGAGCCACAGTTGGTAAGCATTCTTATCAAGGCTGATGGTAAAATGATACATATATAGCTATAGGGTTTATGTAGCTGCCACTGGAAGCACACACTTCAATCTGAAACAAAGCCACATTAACTGACATTCCACCACCTTAAGAATGCAAAAGGTTCTTACAAGGGTAGGAATCTTCATGATAATGAAGCATGACTAGCTCTAAAATAGAATGCTTGTAACTGTCAAGTCGGATGGAAGCAACTAACCAGAATATTAGAATAAGGAACAGAGTAAGGAGATACTTAACTGAAACCTAACCTAAGTTGGCATACGTTAAAGTGATGTTATTTAATGCAGGGGAGATGCTAGTTGGTCTAGCAAGATGCTTCTTTATGGATGATATATCAACAGGTCTAGATAGCTCCACGACATTTGAGATCATGAAGTTTCTCCAACAGATGGCCCATTTGATGGATCTCACAATGGTTATTTCCTTGCTGCAACCACCTCCCGAGACATTGGAATTATTTGACGACATTATACTTTTATGTGAGGGGCAAATTGTGTATCATGGTCCTCGAGAAAATGCTACGGACTTCTTTGAAACTATGGGATTCAAATGCCCTGACAGAAAGAATGTAGCCGATTTCCTTCAAGAGGTAATCAACCGTCAAATGTGCCTAACTGCCTATAAGGATTAAGTAATAGCTAAATATAACAGTAATGCCAACTGATAAAAAAATGTATAGTGTTCAAGGATAACTTTGAGATAACTAATACATCAGATCCACAAAATTAAGCAGGCAATAGATGACTTACAATTCTGTGCAGGAAAGTAAAATGTCACTATTCTGCAATACACGTGCTTTTGCAAAATAATGTAACAAGTTCTCTCCAACTGGCCACTGATCAGGTAACCTCTAAGATGGACCAAAAGCAATACTGGGCTGGTGATCAAAATAAGTATCAGTACCATACAATTGAAAAGTTTGCAGAATCCTTCCGCACGTCCTATCTCCCTCTTCTAGTAGAAGACAAACTGTGCAGTTCAAACAATACAGGAAAGAATAAGGTGGTAAAAGTGAATGCGAGTCGCCGAATATCAAGATGGAATATTTTTAAAGCATGCTTTTCAAGGGAAGTACTTCTGCTGAAAAGAAACTCACCGGTCCATATATTCAAGACCATTCAGATAACTGTTATGGCTTTGGTGATCTCCACACTTTTCCTGAGAACAAAAATGAGTCACAATTCTGTACTTGATGCCAACAAGTACATGGGAGCACTGTTTATGGCTGTCGTCATAGTAAACTTCAATGGAATGACTGAAATTGCAATGACAATAAAGCGGCTTCCCACCTTCTACAAGCAAAGAGAGCTACTAGCATTGCCAGGATGGTCACTCCTTTGTTCAGTTTACCTTATTAGCATTCCCATATCACTTGTTGAGACAGGCCTTTGGACAGGCTTAACCTACTATGTGATTGGATATGCACCTTCCCCTATCAGGTACTCATCTCTTGGTACTTATATGCTGAATGACCTCTGGTGTTTCAATAGGCGAAAGTAAGAAAAATATTTACATTGCTTATGGCAGGTTCATCCAGCACTTTCTGGTACTTTTTGCCATGCATCAAATGTCAATGGGCCTGTATCGCTTCTTAGCGGCCATAGGAAGGACACAAGTGATGGCCAATATGCTAGGGACTGCAGCTCTTATTGCAATATACATCCTTGGAGGATTCGTCATATCAAAAGGTTAGATGAATGTACATTAGAATACACCATGAAACATGAGTACATGACATACTCAGTAATAAAAGTTTGTGCAACAAGTTGCTAACCATGTCTGCACACTGAAACAGATGATCTCCAACCATGGTTGCGCTGGGGATATTGGACGTCCCCATTCACCTATGCACAGAATGCGATCGCCCTCAACGAGTTCCATGACAAAAGATGGGCTACTGTAAGCACTAATTTGAACACTTGGAATGATAGCTATATGGTAGTATATCCTTTTTCAAATTAATTACACTAAGGTTCTTGATCTTTTGTTACTGATAGGAATTTTATTATAACGATGCAAACACCGTTGGTGAAGCTATCCTCAAGATCAGAGGGCTGCTCACGGAGTGGCACTGGTACTGGATTTGTGTCACTATTTTATTTGGATACTCGCTGGTCTTCAACATCTTCAGCATATTTGCATTGGAGTTCATGAACTGTATGTATACCAATCTATCACAAACCTCGTAAATATTGAATTTGAATGAAAAATAATTAATTATCTGTCATGTTTACTACTTGCAGCTCCACACAAACATCAAGTTAACATCAAGATCACAAAAGTGAATTATGTGTACCATAGGCAGATGGCTGAAAATGGCAATTCATCAAATGATCAAGTTATCCTCCCATTTCGACCCCTCTCCCTGGTCTTTGATCATATCCACTATTTTGTTGACATGCCTAAGGTAATCTCTTGATCACTAATTAAAATCTTACCCGGTAGCTTCATTAATTCCAATCACATACTGAAGAAAAGAATACAAATATCCCACCAGGAGATCACAAAAAATGGAGTAACAGAGAAAAAGCTTCAGCTCCTGCAAGATGTCAGTGGTGCTTTTAGGCCAGGAGTGCTAACAGCTCTGATGGGGATAACTGGCGCTGGCAAGACAACATTGCTCGATGTATTAGCTGGAAGGAAAACTGGGGGATATATCGAAGGGACTATTAAGATAGCAGGCTACCCTAAGAAGCAGGAGACATTCTCAAGGATCTCAGGTTACTGTGAACAGAGTGACATTCACTCCCCTAATCTCACTGTTTATGAGTCACTAAAATTTTCCGCATGGCTTCGTCTGCCTTCAAATGTTAAACCTCATCAAAGAGATGTATGTGTTTCAACTTCACCCCCTCTTTATCGCTGCTGGAGTCTGGAACCTAGTTCCTGACACAAGATTTATCTTCAAATACATTTCAGATGTTCATCGAAGAAGTCATGAGCCTTGTTGAGCTCAGTGACTTGAAGAATGCCATGGTAGGCATCCCAGGAGCAACTGGCCTGTCAGCCGAGCAGCGGAAAAGACTAACAATAGCTGTGGAGCTGGTGGCCAGTCCCTCCATTATATTCATGGATGAACCAACCACCGGTTTGGATGCTCGTGCTGCAGCTATTGTCATGAGAACAGTACGAAAGACAGTTGACACTGGACGAACTGTTGTCTGCACAATTCATCAACCAAGCATCGAGATATTTGAATCTTTTGATGAGGTATGAGTTATTTCAAATGGTATAAATAGGTACACAAAAATATAGCTACAACAAGGAATAGAGAAACATGATAGTTCAGTGAAGGAGTGGTGTTGTCAAGGCAATTACACAGCTAAAAGAAACATGATTCTTGACAAACTTAAACAACAAACAAATTTGACAAGTGTACAGAAGTAGCATAAAGTTGTAAAATGCAGTCATAACCTAAAGTAGAAAACGATAAAAGAACTACTACATGATAATTAGGTAGAGGCACTATAAAATTACCATTCTGAGTTTCAAATCCAATTTGGCCAATTGCAGCTTCTGCTTATGAAAAGAGGTGGTCAGCTCATATACAATGGTTCGCTAGGTCCACTATCTAGCAACATGATAAAGTATTTCGAGGTAAGATTACCTGAGATGGACATTTATATTTCTAAGATGCAGAGAGAAGAAAATACTGAAAATTACTTTGTAACAGGCCATACCAGGTGTTCCTAAAATAAACAAGGGCCAAAACCCAGCAGCATGGATGTTAGACATCAGTTCACACATAACAGAATATGAAATCGGAGTGGATTATGCAGAAATTTATCGCAACTCCTCCCTATACAGGTACACCCAGTAGTACAGCCATAAAGCTGCAAATTACTTTATTCTAGCTGCTATAAACAATAAGGTGGAAGTGAATCTAATGGAATTTTCGGTGGCACCTGCAGGGAGAACAGGCTTCTAATTGATGAATTGGCGCAACCAGAACCAAACACAGAGGATCTACATTTTCCTCGTGGTTACTGGCAAAACTTTACAACACAATGTGTGGCATGCTTGTGGAAGCAAAGTTGTGCATACTGGAAAAACTCAGAGCACAATGTTGTCCGGTTCATAAACACTTTTGCTGTTTCAATCATGTTTGGAATTGTATTCTGGAAAATTGGCTCAAACATGTAAGCGGATATTATTATCTTTCATGAATATTAAATTAATCTTTATGCCCCAATCAAGATCTAACACAGATTTCGTGTGCAACAGCAAGGATGAGCAAGATGTATTCAACATACTTGGAATCGTATATGGATCGGCACTATTCCTGGGTTTCATGAATTGCAGCATCCTACAGCCAGTGGTGGCAATGGAGAGAGTTGTGCTCTACCGTGAAAAGGCAGCAGGCATGTACTCCACCATGGCATACGCTATCGCTCAGGTACCAATAAACATCAACGATCAACATGTCCTAGGAAAATCCAGTTGTTCCGATCGCAACAACAGGCTTGGCACAGATTATGAACCAAAGGTTTACGTGTTGCAGGTATCGGTGGAACTACCTTACATGTTGGTGCAGGTGCTGATCTTCTCATCGATCGTGTACCCGATGATCGGATTCCAGCTGACGGCGGGCAAATTCTTCTGGTTCTTCCTATACCTGGTGATGAGCTTCATGTACTACACTCTGTACGGGATGATGACGGTGGCTCTGACCCCCAACATTGAGATTGCCATGGGGCTGTCGTTCCTCATCTTCATCTTCTGGAATGTCTTCTCTGGCTTCATCATCGCGAGAGAGGTACAACACCCCACATATGAATTGGTTGAGAAATGGATTGAGTCCATTAGCGAGCTGATGAAATCACCAAACCTAACCAAATGAAACCAAACCAGTCCATGTACCTGATGAGTGAAGTAAAACTGCTGCAGATGATGCCTGTGTGGTGGCGGTGGGTGTACTGGGCCGACCCGGCGGCATGGACAGTTTATGGGCTGATGTTCTCACAGCTCGCAGACCGGACGGAGAAGATCCTGGTGCCGGGGCTCGGGGAGCAGACGGTGCGCGACTTCCTAGAGGGGTACCTGGGCCTGCAGGATCGTTACTTTGAGCTGGTGACCTGCCTCCACCTCGCCATCATTGGCCTCTTCGCCTTCCTCTTCTTCCTCGCCATCAAGCATCTCAATTTTCAGCGCAGGTAGGAAGCCTTGTAGCCTTGCACCACCACCGGCCGCCGCTGCCAGCCAATTTGCTGCGCGATGCCTGCAAGTAATACACGGCTAGGGTCAGACAGTAACCACTTCCTAACAAAACTGTAGAAAAGGCTGGGAAGAAAGGGGCGACCTGTCCCGTTGCAAAAGTGTGCATAGATTACTAGTACAGAGAAATGAATTAGTAGTGAGTAATTAACTGTGTTTATCATGTGAAGGAATACGAGTAGGTTCAAGGGGAGTGCAAATAGTGTAAGGATTAAGATTCAGAAAATGAAAATGTGTTGTTTGTCATTGTTTTAGTTTTTGAATCTTGAGAGATAGATGGAATGGAACTGCTGCAATCGTCAGTTCTGTGTGATGTTTATATGAGCAAGACACACCATACTGATGCTCGATTTCTTCAGATTTCCCTGGCTGTATTATGTGATTGGTCGCGATCATGGTAGCAGGACCTCAGCATCAGTGCTCTTTCTAGAGAAAAGAAAACGAACACATCAGGTTTAGATTCAGGCGAAATTCACCAAGTCTGTTCAATCAAAAAAAAAAATTGGGTGTGTAAGCATCTCCAACAAACGCCAAAAAACATACTCCCCAAAAACTGGTTCTGGAACCTTGACAAAATGAATTGCGAGGGAAAAAGCACCCTGCCACCAATACTGTGCCTTTTGCTAATCAACATTACAACTGCATATGATTGACTCAAAAGTTATCTGAATAGTTTTTAACATCGAGTTGCGACAAAGCAACTCAGTAGCTATCATCGAACCTATTAGGATTATAATAATCGTAATAGAACCTTAACTTATTTCATCCAACAAGTATTCAAATATAAATCTTGAGCTAATAACCTGGAGTTATTTTAATGCTTTAACTAATAACAACTTTATTAGAAAAAAACATACAAAAATAAGTACATAACACAATGGTAAGGTTCAGAGGCAACCTAAACCTTATCTCTGAACCTGAACATGTATTACAACCAGATGTTCAGAACATTTCAGAAGTAAATAAAGAAATATAAACATCACAACAAATATTCAGACTTTGGGATATGAGCAGAATTTGGGGAGAGATGCTAGTGATGTCATAGATGTCCATTAACATCAAATCGTCCTGAAAAATAACTCATACATGTGATGGCTATTTCTTATCTGTTTCTTGTCGATACAACTTGCTTGCCGTGCTGTGTTGTCCAGATTGCTTTTATCATTCGATAGTGGAATTTTCGACAAATAGCTAGTGTGCATATCGGTACCTTACCGAGGACTTGTACCGAGGTCGCCGCGGGTGAAGTTAATGGTGGCGGCGGCAAATCGATGGGGCCGCGGCGGCAAGGCTCGCGGCCATGCGCCGGCGTCGCCTGCGACTGCGAGGCGGTCGAACGGGAGGGGAGGGAGCGCACGGCGCGTGCCATCGTCGCCTGTGGGTGCTTCGCGAATAGGGCGGAGAGAGGGCGGCGGATGGCGCGAGCCGCGATTGGGCGAGGAGAGAGGGTAGCGACGACGCGGAGGTCCAACGGTGCCGGCGTGAGGTGAGGGGGAAGAAGGGAGAAGAGAGTGAAAAAAAAGTCCTCGTGTCATACTCTATCAAATTAGAATAGAATCACCTTATTTCACTTTACCCCTTCAGTTTGTGTTTTAAGGGCCTCATGGAACGTAAAATGCAAAAATACCAATTATTTTCAAATGATAAAATGCAAAATTCTAAACTTTTTATGGACGTGTTTAGTTTCATCTAAAATGCTAAATTTTTTAAGGTCCAAAATACATGAAGCTGCTTTTTTATGTTTTTTTTTTGGGCTCTTGAGGTCAAATACAAAATAGCAACCATATCGCTAAAAAACGTTAAAGGGCTAGACTTTGAAAAGACTTTTACAACAGTGGCAAGACTGGAAACAATTCGGACGCTTGCAGCCTTTGTTGATTCAATTCGAATGCTTCCGGCCTTTGTCACATATCATGACTTCAAGATATGATAAAAATCCAATCACTAGGACCAACAGGTGTGATAAATACACAAACCGACAGTCTGGTGTGTAGTGAAGAATGAACACAGAATAATTGTTTGGCTTGTATTGTGTTATTTTTTTTTAAAAAAAATTCTTAATACCATGACCAAAATAAATTTTGGGTCATGCCATCTTTTTCATAACAAGTGGTAGGTTTTATAACAAGAAGCAAATGTGATAGATGAGACCAATGGTGACAAGTAGGGATATTCGTCAGTGGTAGGTTTTATAACAAGAAGCTGCTAATGGACTCAATCCATTTCTCAACCAATTCACAAGAGTGGTAGGTTTTATAACAATAAGTTGGACGAATTCGTTTAGGGTCCTCAATATTCGTTTAGGGATATTCGTCCAACTTATTTTATCTTCATCCGATTTTAAAATGAGTATTTAGGACCCTAAACGAATTCAAATGAAAAACTGTAAAGTTTTATAACTTTTCGAGATCTACAACTTTGGTTTGATCATTTCTCCTTCCAAGAAGAATTTGAATTTTAAATGTGAGAAATTCAAACGTAATTTTTCATGAATAGATGATTTTAAATAAAAAAACTCTAAACTACAAAGTTTTATAATTTTTTGAGATCTACAACTTTTGTTTTGGTCGTTTCTCCATCCGAGGTCATTTCAAAATTTCAAATTTGAAGTGAGAGAAAATTCTAACATAAATTTCCTTGGATAGAGGATTTCAAATGTAAAAGTTGTCAATCACAAAGTTATGTAACTTTTCGAGATCTATAACTTTCATTTTGGTCGCTTCTCCGTCCGAAGTCATTTGAAAATTCAAATTTCAAATGTGATAAATTCAAACATAATTATATAGTCGTTTCTCCGTCCGAGATCATTTGAAAACTTGGAATAATACATAATTTTACTGTTCAGCGTCCATTTTTAGAGACGGTTCTAGATCCAGCCGCCTCTAGAAATTAACATGTAGGGGTGGTTAGATTTATAGTTGTCTTTACAAAGAATTATAACTTTAATTTTGGTCATTTCTCCCTAGCTCCAAAATCATTTGAAAACTTCAAATTTAAATACATAATTTAATTGTTCAAGATCCATTTTAGAGGCTACTACATCTACCACTGCTGGCTCGTAGCTTGAACGGCAATGACATATCAATGCCAGGTGGTGATTTTAGTCGGCAGCGTGATAGGGTGGCATCACTGCTGGGTCATTAGCTTTTCGCTAATTTTTCTGGATCCTCGCCTCAACATCTGGCTCCAGCACACCCAGCAGTGATGCTCTGATATTGATTGTGTGTTCTGGCATAGTGAAATCTAGCATTCCTTATGCGAAAGAGGTGGACGAACGACTGCTTTAACATTAAGTTCTTACCCTAGTCAAGAATGAGGTGTGGATTTCAACCACTATGGCTGGCATCATGCATGGTGCGGAGTAGATCAATTCTATTTGGAACTAATAAGTAACGTACTATAACAAATTTAGGGACCTAGATAACACACCGCGAGACTTATAAATAAAATAAGACTTCAAAAGCTTAGGATCTAGGTGACGAACAAAGACAATTTTGAGAACTAAAAATGTATTTTAGAAGTTTGTAGACGTGGATGATATATACTCCAGAACAAGTCTGGGACCATATATATAATATGTGTCTGGTTATATATATCCATCTACATTTGCTCTAGGGTATGCACGCACACATACAGTCGACATCAAATGCAAGTACATGACATATACACAAAACTGTGCTGATGTGCCGACAGCATGATGCGCTTATAAGGACAGCAGCAAGTAGATGGCTCTCGAGAAAGTTTCTCTTGCTAGGGCGCGCGCTAGCTTATCGGTATGAGGCAGTGATGGAGTACAGGGAGGTGGAGCTCATCGGCGGCGGCCATGAAAACGACGACGGGTACGTGGCCACGAAGACCGGGAGGAGGGAGCCCCCCCCCCCCCCCCCCCCCCCCGCACGGTCCGCGAGGGCGCGCTTTGACCCACCACCACATCGCTTTGCGCCCGGGGCCCGCGCCCCCCACCGCACCCGGAACCACCGGCTCCAGGCCCCACACGCCGGAGCCAAAGAAAAGCAACCCACCCCCGCCGGCCCCCACCTCCGGCCGTGTGCGTTAAATTTTGCCACCACGTACGCACGTGCTTGCCGCTCCGCCTCGCCTCCCATCCCTAGCAACTAGCACTAGCAGTGGCAGAGTCGACGAGTCCTAAAACCCATCCCTCCTCGATGCTCAATTCAATCAAGCTTAGCAGCAAACAAAAATGGCGACACAGTACAAAAACGTGTAGTATTAGATTAGCAAAAGGTCGTTAATTAACTCAATAATAACAAATCAGCTGCTCAATTTCATTTGCATTACACGCTGCTTCTACTACCTCTTTTTATCATCTTCTTCTTCTCCCTACCACTAAACACTGGGGGGTCACTGAACGTGAGCTGCTACGACAGAAAGCATCATGTAGTTCATCATAAGGAGGATTGCAAAAGGGGGAGAAAAAAGGGGGAGAGATTAAAATTAGAGCAAAAGGAACCTAAGCTTTGGGGGGGGGGGGGGGGGGGGTTGGACTTTCTGGGCGGGCGTACGGTGTGGCGTGTTTACTCTTCTGGGCTGGAGTCGGACACCGGCTCGTCGTCGTCGTCGTCATCGTCCTCCTCCGGATGGTCGCGCTGCTGCTCGTGGGACTGCTGCAGGTGCAGCTGCTCCGAGTTGCTGTTGTGAGACATGCTGGAGATGGGCTGATGCTGCTGCTGATGATGGAAGTCCGCGACGTTCACCGCCGCGGGGAACACGGCGGTCTGCGCGCCACCGATGTTGATGAGCTGCGGCGCGGACTGGATGGCCCAGAACTGCGTGGGCTGGGTGCCCGCGACGCCACCCGCCGCGGCGCCAGGCTGGGGCACCATCCACACGGCGGTGGCCTGCGGGATCATGCGGTTCCCGCCGCCACCGCCGGGGCTGCCAGTCGCAGGGACCGCGAAGACCGGGACGAGTCCTTGAGGGGCGCCCGACGCGGTGATGGGGGCGAGGCCGCTCGGCACCGAGATGGCCGCTCCGCCGGTGCCCTGCAGGAGTGGGTCAGCGATGACCGGGTAGTAGGCCGCCGCGGGCGCAGCGGTGGCGAGCGGGGACGCGCCGGCCGCGGCCCGCGTGGGCTGCAGCTTCCGTCGGCGCTTGGCGGCGGACGCCTCGTCGCCGTCGACCACGGTGGTGAGCGACGAGGGGCTGGAGGACGAGGACGACTGCGTGGGGATGCGGAGCACGCCGTCGACCGTGGTCGCGATCGCGGGGACCGTGCCGGTGCCCGTGGCGGCGATGATGGCGGGCTCCGACTGCTGGAGCAGCCACCGGATGGTCTCGCCGTCCGACTTGTGCCCTAGCTCCCGCGTGAGCTGGAAGATCCTGGCCGCGCACGCCGCGGGCATGCGGATCCGCCGCCCCCGGCCTTCCACCTTGGTGTGCCGGTCGCGGTTCCGCGGCGGCGGCTTGCTCCGCACCATGGCCATCCCGCCGAAGAACTCCACCGGCTCAGGCTTCGGCACCATGAACCCGTGCATGGGGATCGCGCCCATCGCCATCCCCGCTGCCGCTGTCGCCGTCGCGACGCCGCCCGCCGCGTGGTGTTGCCGCGCGCCGTCCCCCTCCTCCGCCCTGTTGTCCTGCGCCTGCGCCTCCATGGCGCGAATCGAAACGAGCCGGGGGGGCGGGGAGAGATTGGATTTTTCTTGTAACCGCGCTCGCTGTGGCTCGCTCGCTCGTCCCTCTCCTTCCGCGTGGGAGCGCGGGGAGAGGTGGGGCTCGCCTGGGACGGTTGTTTACTTGGCTCGCCGCCTCGGGCGAGAGAGCTAGATTTATCAGGCGGTGTCACTTGGCGGTGGGACCATGACGCCCGGGGCCACCGCCCAACCGGGGCACGCCGTGGGACCCGGCTGACCTGTACCGGGGCCCGCCGCATTAATCTGCGCGCCTCGGGCGCGCATCCGACGGCCCAGGAAGCGTTGTCGTTTGCCCCCACCTTGCTGACGCGCGGGCCCGCCGCGTGGCCCCCACGCATGATGGTCAAATTTGCAGCGCATTCATGGTTAATTAAGGTGTATTATGGGAGCGGCCATTCGGATTAGGGCAAGCATTAGCATGCGCATGCCCTTAAGATTCGCATCCGTGCGTGACTCGTGACCTCCCAGCCACCCCCAAGCTTTTCTGACAGGTTGGACCAGTGCTACAATTACGAAAAAAAATATATAGATGACAGGTGGCCCCGGCGCGGTGTAAGTGGGGCTGTGGTGGTGGAGGAGGGGTCCATGGGAGGAGGGACCGGAAATTCCGGGACACGCGTCGTGGGAAGAGCGGAGGTTACGGCTCGTGTAGCGTGTACTGGACTCTGCGCACCGGGAGCAAGGGATCCGGAGCGGGACCCGGAGGGGTCGCTGGGCCCCGGATTGGCCCAGCTGGATCCAACGCGATAACTGGGGACCACCTGCCTGTAAGCAAGATCTGGGCCCATCCGTCCAGGATATCGCGCGGGATCCACTGTGCAGTGGTAATCGCGTGCCTTGATGAGTGATGAGCTTTGGGAGAATATACTCGTATTTGCTTGTTTATGTCTTTTTCAAGATAAATTCTCCCTTTTTTGAATTATTAATTGTCATTCTAGGTTTTGCTCTCAATCAAATATTTCTTTCATTGTGAATCTTAAAATGCAACTTTATGATGTTTTTTAACGACTAACAAGAGAGCTACAGCCTACAGCAGTCGATTATATGAATCTTTAGAAATTGGTTGATGTCAAAGATAAAGATGTTTAACTTAGATAAAGCTAGGATGATACTAAATGGATGGAGTAACTATCTTTAAATTTTTTATGGACATATCTTAATGGAAAAAGTCTATATAACCACCTCAACTATACAAGATGGACTACTTCATCCACCGAACTATACAACTGGATTTTCTAACCTCTGAACTTTTGAAAACCAATTAAATAACTTTTCGAGCGGTTTTATATTGTGGCTTTACTATAGTGCCGATGATTTTGTTCTTTTTTATTTATTTCTGTTGAATCTTTAAAAAATTATAGTTAATCATAGAAAAATCATAAAATGAAAAATCTAATTTTGTGAGACTTTACATAAGTAGATCTACATAGTGAACAATAATATGGTATGCTTTAGTACATAGTTTTTATTATAGCTTTAGATTTATGTTTTTCTTTAATTAATTAAAATAATTCATAGATCTAAAGCTACTACAAAAAATTATATTGAAGCATACCATGTTATATGTTTTATTAAGAGGGCATTGGCAGGGTACAAACTACCAGTATCAACGTCTAACTGCTGGAATTATGAATTGAGATTTAATTATAGGAAGAGAGATAGAGTTCTTTTTTCATCGAAAAAAGAATTATATTATATAAAGTTGCTACATCAACACGTTACAAAACACAATAGATTACACAAATATCAAGAAACTGATTATTATTTACTCCCTCCATCCCAAATTGTAAGTCATTCCAAGAATCTTGGAAAGTCAAAGCATTTTCACGTTTGACCAAAATTATAGAGAGAAATACTAAGATTTATAACGTAAAGTGAATATACTATGAAAATATAATTAAGGAAGAATCTAATGATATTTAGTTGGTATCATAATAATTATTATTTTATCATATAAATTTGGTCAAACTTAGAAAAGTTTGACTCTCCAAGATTCTTGGAATGACTTACAATTTGGAATGGAGGGAGTAAAATATATACTCATGCTGTGAATAGCTCCAGATTTTAAGACCAAACTTGTACGACGCTTTGCATTATGGATGACCACACAGGCAAACACTCAGCAAAAGCCATGACAGCAGATGCCCTACGAACGACAACCAACATTCATATAGGCAGAGTTGGAAATTTCTTCTTTTTGGGTTCTTCTTTCTTCTTCTTTTTGTCATCGAAGAATAAGAAAGACTGATCTGAAACTTATTCTTCCTAGTTCTTCGTCATGGCCAGATCTAACCATAATAAAATAGAGAAGAATCTAGAGAATTTTCTGCCATGGTGGTGACACCATCTATGCCTTGATGTTGTCGTCCGGAAATAAAAGTCTTCATGACGTTATACCGGTGAGGATGTTGACGCCATAGTTATCGCTCTCATTTTCAACAGCGCCACCATGGAGAAAATGATTCCACCCCGCCCTCTCACCATCGTGAGAAAGGAGGAGAAGATAAATTCCAAAACAAAAAACTTAAGAAACACTAACCTAAGGACTCGATCAACTGAAAAAACTTATAAAAATGATGAATCCTCACTCCCTCTGGCGTCTGATGATAACAGTGTGGTGTCACAATTCCCCCGAGATAGAGTTATATTATGGAACCTATAATAATAAACAAAAACAACGGTTCCTCCATTAGGTCTACATATGAGACCCTGTTGCTTGTTAAATTTATCGCCTATGACATATAATGTTTGAACATATGCATGAAGTATTAAATATAAACTATTTATGAAATTAAAAACACAGCTAGAGAATAATTTGCGAGACGAATCTTTTAGACCTAATTAGTTCATTATTAGACACTAATTTCCAAATAGAACGAAAATGCTACAGTATTGTTAAACTTTACACCTCCAACCAAACAGCCTAGGTCCCTCAGCAATTAAAACTTTTGCCTTAGTATTAGTGAAATAAGGCATATACAAGTAGTGTTGCTGAACAATAAAACGACAACCTTACAAAAAATCAATCTTCATATAATTATCACCTTTAAAGTAAGATAAATTATTACTCATAGATGGTTAGCCTTCTTATCTTGGTTCATCCATAACATATGCGGTCTTACCCAACACTAGATGCTTGACACTAGACCTCTCAAATTAGACTATCTCCAACAATTACATCCAAAATATAAGACCCATTCAATATTTAGGTAATGCTACAGACAAAGGGTTCAATACTCATTCGACATATTCTCTAATAAGACCTAAAAGAATTCGTTTCTGCAATTGGTCTTCCGTATAGTTTTCTGTTGGAGTCTGATTCGGGATCTCCTACAGTCCTACTACCCATTTTCAATTTGAGTGTCGAGATAGGTCTCTTGTTGGAGACAATCTCACAAAAGCATTGTTTAGCTGTTTGGATGAACATAGCTAAACACTTGTAACGTTTAAATGGCCCATACGACACTTAAAAATAACAATGGATACATAATTTATATGTATAGATGGTTTTAATTTAGGACAACCATGAAAAAAACCTCAGTGGTTTTTCGGTTCATGACTATTGTTGTAGATATTCATGTTAAACTGCAAATGGTATAGCTTGTGTGATTGTTCATTGATCGTTACTACTATCTAGAGGCTCTTCTGAGTTCTGAACAAATACCACGTGGGCACAAGCTTGCCTGTCTGACGAGTTGCGCTTATGTTAGGCCTTATTTAGATTTTGGGCGAAAAGTTTTTAGGTACTACAATATTTTCGTTTGTATTTACCAATTATTGTCCAATTATAAATTAATTAGGTTGAAAAAAATTTATCTTGCAAATTACAAATAAACTATATAATTAGTTATTTTTATTTATATTTATTCTACATCTTTTGCCAAGTATGTCTAGGCCTTATTTAGTTCTAATTTTTTATTGCAAAACGAACACTATAGTACTTTCATTTATATTTGACAAAAACTAGACTAAAAAAATTTGCCTTGTAAATTATAGGCAAACTACATAATTAGTTTTTTTATTTATATTTAATGATTTATACATGTGACACAAGATTCGATGTGATTTAAAATCTGAAAAACTTTACAATTTTTTTTGGAAATTAAACAAGGCCCTAGTGGGCTTTTTCTGAGCTTCAACCTTCAACATCCCAGCTCAGCCCATTCGAGCAAATGGGCTGCTTGTTTTTTTGCCAAAATTGTTCGAGTTCGGCAGGGGTGCAGTGGATATCAGACTGACACATCGTTCTGGCATTGTCGCTCATCACAGCTCACTGCTCACGTGCCGGAATCGCGCAAGCCAGAAATCCAACAGGGATGTGGTGACCGGTAACGACGGTAACTACGGGCTCGTTTACTTCTAAAATTTTTGATAAAATAAGTATTATAGCACTTTTATTTGTATTTAATAAATATTTTCTAATTATGAACTAATTATATTTAAAAGATGCGTTTCGCAAATTATAAATAAACTGTATAATTAATTATTTAATGCTCCATGTATCCATGTGTCGCAAGATTTGATGTGACAGAAATTTTGAAAAATTTATGTAATTTTTTATGAACTAAGACCTTGTTTAGTTCACTCTAAAAACAAAAAAAATTTCAAGATTCCTAGTTATATTGAATCTTGCAACAGATGCATGAAGCATTAAATATAGACTAATCACACAATTTGTGTGTAAATCGCGAGATGAATCTTTTGAGCCTAGTTAGTCTATGATTATACAATAATTTCTAAATAAAAACGAAAATACTACAATATTCAAAACTAAAAAATTTTGGAAACCGAACGAGGCCTAAACAAGAGGCATACACATCATCCGTTCCTCCGTCGATAAAAAGCGTCGCTATAAGGCCTTGTTCATTAAAGTGTTTGAACACTGAGTACATTTATAATTATAGCAATTAGTATTTAATCAAAGATTAATTAGATTTTTAAGATTTATCTCACAAAATATATACAAACTGTATGATTAGTTATTTTTTAATCTATATTTAATGCTCCATATATGTGTCTAAATATTCAATATGATGGGATAAAAAGTTTTTGGATGGAAACCAAAGAGGAATTCATACTAGAAGTTCAAATTTAAACTACGACAATAACTTTATTCATATACAAGATAATGATTTCTTTAAATACGAATTCTTTATTTTTTTATCATTTCAAATTTTAAATAAGAGTACTCCCTCGATCCCTTAGAAAATGTGAATCTCACTTCTCGAGTCAAATATTCTTAAGTTTGATTACTTCTATATAAAAAATAGCATTAACATTTGTACATTATGAAATATATTATCATTAATCTAGCTATACTAATTATGTGTCATAACTATTGTTTTTTTGTATATTTAGTCGAATTGAGATTGATTGACTCCTAAAAAAGCAAGATTTGCATTTTTTTTAGGATTGAGAGAGTAGCATATAAGTTTCCTGTTGAATCACACACCCTGCTTAGTTCCACCAGCGCAAAATGTTAGCTGCATTTAAGGAAATTGTTTGATAATATAGTGATATGTACTTAGGCGTGGAGCTTTGTGGAGGTGAATTTGGGCCCTTGCCTTCTACCTTTGAAAAGATTTGAATGCCTTGTATAGTAAGTTCAGGCAAAAAATAGGCCAGATCCTCATCAAGTATGGAGCCTCATGGAGATGGAACTATCCCTTCGTCCCCTATTTGCTAAAAAGATTTAAACGACTTCAGATGATAGCAGATGATTCTTAGCCAGGACTGGAACCACATAGACCTATGTAAATCATTTTATTGATTCTCTTCTATGACATCTTAGCAAATCGGTGTTTTCATAGCTACGCAGAGGGCTTCCTTCCTCATTCTCTCTTCCCCGCCTAGGCCCTGTTTAGATTGAGAATGAAAATTTTTTGAGTGTCACGTCGGATGTGTCGGAAGGATGTCGGGAAGGGTTTTCAGAAACTAATAAAAAAATAAATTACATAGCTCGTCAGAAAACTACATGACAAATCTATTAAGTATAATTAATCTATCATTAGCACATGTGGGTTACTGTAGCACTTAAGGCTAATCATGGAGTAACTAGGCTTAAAAGATTCGTCTCGTGATTTTTAACCAAACTGTGTAATTAGTTTATTTTTTTATCTACATTTAATGTTCCATGCATGTGTCCAAAGATTCGATGGGATGGATGAAAAATTTTTGGGTGAGTAACTAAACAGGGCCTAAATTGTGGGAAAAAATTGCGTGCGGACCATCTGTATGTGGCACGGTGCAGACGCAGAGCGTATTTTGACAAGTGGATCAGCTAAAACATCATGCATCACTACCATGTTGGTTCCTAATTCTCTATGACATGGCGCAACTTGATTGGAAGTCCGTATTGTTGCTGGTGTGGACGGTCCGTACGTAATTTTTTCCCCTAAATTTTAGTTCACCCTCTGTTATTGTGTGTGCTGTCAAGAAATAGCGTTAGCGATAGATATCTAATGCGTACTTTAAAAAAAAAGGGTTGAAATAAATTATTTAGTTTAAAACAAAGAGGGACTTTACATTTTCAACGGGTTCATCCTCACGAACAACCAAGTCAGTCCGCATGAGATGGTAAAAGTTTTTGTGTAGTTTTGCTTTGAGGCTCCATCACAAAGGTGTTGACTTGTTGAGGGATGAAGTTGGTCAACGGGAAAACCGATTTTAGTAAGGTATTGTGTGGCCCAGCTCAGTTTTATTAGTGAAGTTACTTTTCTAGAAAAAAAAACTTCATGATCTATTTTTTTAGATAAAACTAAGTTGTTTCAAAAAAGTTGTTTGGCAAAACAGTTTCATCAACAGCTTCATGTATAGATGAAAGAGAGAAACTGAGAGAGAGTTAGGATAAGCTACTTTTTTCAGTTTTATGCCAACTCATATCTTTGTGAGAAGAAAAGAAAAATAGTTTCACTCATAAAGCTGTTTTCGAAAAGATTGTTTGAAAAAAACGGCTCAGCGCTAAACAAGGCCAGACGGGCCGGCGGGTCGGGTTCATCAAGTGTGTTTGGTTTCATGACCAATTTCTAGCCTGGCTAGAAATAAGCCAGGCTAGTCTAAACCTGTCTCCAACAAGCCAAGATAAACTTGTTTGGTTGCCTACACTACGTAAGCCTGGCTAACAACTAGTTTGTTTGGTTGGCCGATTTCAATTTGGCTTGGATAGAGTCACATCTTCTTTATGCAGGTAACTTTATCCCTTTGAAGCAATTCATCGAACATCTTTAAGGTGAGCAGAGAGAGCAGAGGGAACAAGCCATGGCCAACGCCGCAGTTTGTTATGCCGCTTGAGCTTATCAGACGAATCTACCAGTCATTCAGCAGTGTTTTTCTCTCACAACAAACAACAATAATTCCTGCCATGGCTTATCAACCAAACGAACATTGTGAACTCACCATCAACGATGCCGCGACGTCGGTTCTATGGCTGGTCTCACAAGCGAAGTAGACCAGAGGGGACCCGTGGGTCGCCGAGGCTATGGATCTCGGTCGAGTCTTCATGTCGGGTGACTTGGCTAGTGGCACCATCACGCGCCACTTCGCCGGTGGCGCCATGTCAGGCCCAGGAGGAGCCAGAGAAGGACCGCATCACAAAGGAGGACGGGGGCGGCACAGAACACGTCTTCGTCTTGGCCGTGGTCGACCATGCCACGCGCGCCTTTGCGATGATGGCGTTGGTGGGAGAAGGAGGAGCACGGACAGGAGGAGGAGGAGGAGCGCCAACGGGGGAGGAGGAGGAACGTCGGCGGGAGAGAAGGAGCGCCGACAGGGAGAAGGAGGAGCATCGCCGCTGATAAAGGAACACTGACAGGGGAGAAGGAGGAACATCGGACGATGAGAGAAAGTCAGTTGAGCCTGTCGAAGCTTGGCTCCAGAAAAAATACCAACGTAATGTTTTTAGTTGGATCTGGCTAAGACTGTACAGAAGGCCAGATAGAGCCTGGCTCCAGAGGCTGGCCAGACAACTAAACAGACCAAACTTGACACGTCTAAGCAAAATGCTAGGTTTGGAGGCCAAACACACCCATGTATCTGCCCTGTAGGCAAAATTTCTCCCATCGCGATTCGTGTGTCTGTTAAGAATATTCTTAATATTCTAAGTGATCAATTAGTGGACAATTAGCAACTGCTAATGACGGTTTCCTCTCTCACGCTCCTACTCTTCCTGGCATGGATATGGGGATCGTGGGAGCGGGTCTCCGCTCTGGGAACTGCCCCATCGGGGGCTTGTATATATATATATTCACTGTTCATCAATAAAAGATTACTGTCTACTATTCATTTTCTACTGTTCCTATTACACACATCACAATACGTTATCAGCGCTCTACACTGAGAAGAGAAGGCCGGGAGCAGTTCCTCAGGCGCAGGCGCCGGAGCCGTTCGTGATTCCGGCGATCACCGGAGTTGGAAAGCGAAACCAAGGTACAATGCCTCCACGGCCGTACGTACCGTCTGCACAACTCGTTCTTCGCCTCGTCTTCATGATCTACTACTGCGCCTGCCGCATCGGGGTGCCGTTCGACAACGAGCACATCCGGGACTCCCTCCTCAACGCACTGCGGAATCTCCTCGGAGAAAGCCGCGGCGCTGGTGCTCCGGTGGAGGCCGGGCGTCGTCGTCGTCGACGTGGGCGTCGTGCTTCCGCTCCAGTGGCACCGGTTGACCCAGTGATGGGTTTGCCGGCGAACTGGAGTCCTGGACAGGGGGAGGCCTCCGTCCAGCACCTCCCCTGGTGCCCGTTCCAGGGAACGGCGCCGGGACTGTCCTCCTGGGTGCCCGTGGCGCTCGCCGCCATGAACCCGGAGGCCGGTCCATCGTCTTCGACCGCACCGTCTGGCTTCACCGACACCAGGGCAGCGCCATCGTCTTCGGCTGGGGCTCCTTCCGCGAACGTGGCGGCTACTACAGCCGGTTCCCCGTCGACCCCGCTGCCGAACGGATCGGCGACTCCTCGGCCGCTCGCGACCATCGCAGCGCGCCGGGCCGCACCTCCGCTCCGCCTCTTCTCCAGGGACGCCGGCGAGATCCTCGAACCCGCCATCGCTGCACCGACTCCACCTCAGCCGTCCACACCCCCGGCCGTCAACATCGCCGACACGGCCGGGAGCCCCACCATCCGTCGCACCTGGATCTCGGTGCCGCACGGCCCGTCAGCGCGCGCGCAGGGAAGCCCTCGCGCGAACGGCCGCGTTCGGGCACTCGAGAACGGGCACGCCAGCCCGGGCATGAGTGGCGGCGGTGGCGCCTCCTCCTCGGAGGGGCGCGCCCCTCCCTCTGCTTGAGCCACCGTCGGACGGGGAAGGGGCGCCGCTGGTCGCCGGCCGGCCGCCACCCATGGCGGACCGAGCTGGGGCTTGGGGGTCGGCTCCTTCCCGATCTGCGCCGGCGCTCCTCACCGGCGACAGAGAAGGGCGACGATGGAGGCAGGGACGGTGGCGCTCCTCGGGGCGGAGGGCGGCGGCGCCGGAGCTCCTCCAGGGCGGCGGCGGCGCCCCTGGCCGTGGGTGGAGGTGGTGGCAGTTAGGGTTCAACCCTAACTGCCGCCCTTTTATATGGGCCAGGGGGAGAGGGGGTGGGGGCGCGCGCCTGGGCCGAATTGGCAGCCGAGGCCCAGGTTGCGGTCTGCCCCACCCGCCGGCTGCTGCTGTTGCTTCGCGGGCCGGCCATTTTGGCTTGGGCTAGAAGACGTCCTTTTTTTTATTTCTGTTTTATTTCGAATTTGTGAATTCCAGCAGTATTAGTTCCTAATCTTTAATTAGACTATGCTAATTTCTGCAATGTTATCAGTATTAGTGTTTTTATTCTTCAAGATTAGAACACTGATGTGATTGTGGACTTGTACAAATGTGTTTGTTTATTTGTACTTACGCAAATTCGGATTTTAATATAGAAAGCTAGTATGTTTGTGTTATTTCATGATCACTCTCATACTTGTTGTGTCATTACAATAATTATATCACATATTCTATCTCTCAGTTATTATTCATTAGCTTATTTACTGATGAATTACAGCAATTAATTTATGCATAGCTTAATTATTTATTATGGGGAGAATATTTTTGAAATATTCAAGGCATTGGCTATGATTGAAATTTTCTGCCGATTATTTAAATATAAAGACATGCCTAAGGTAGTGAGTTTATTCACACATTTTTAAAGGTCTACATCAAGTCTTTTGGACTAGATGATTACCTAATGAATTTATACCCCAAAATAAAAGATTAGACCAAGATCATTTATGGCTTACACTATTGCAGTGATTACCATGTTTTAATCATTAATTTGTTTATATATGGTATAGTAGAGTTCTTAGCATTGGCTGCGTTTAATTCAATATTTGGATTATTCGGCCCAGAGACCGTGCTAAGACAGCAAATTATTTGCCTACTATTAAGATCTACTCTATGTCTTATGACATTTGAGATTATCTAACCATATATATACAAATTTTTTGAGAGTTGCCCTGAATATTATATGATCTTTGTCTACCTATTGATATCTTAAATCAAGATGAGCTATGCTAGTTAAATTAATTTGCATTTTATTACAACATTTTGCTTACCATCATGATTGTAATTTACTTTGAGTAAATTTATTAAATCAAATGGTATTACTTTGTAGGCTATGGCCATGGCTAAAGAGTTCGATGAACTTGCTTTAGATGGTCACAATTATCCTACTTGGGCATCGGATATCAAAATTAACTTTGCATCCCGTGGACTTTTGGCACACATAAATGAACCTATTGAAGGGGTAGTGCTAGATGAGCAAAATAAGTACGGGGCCTTAATGTTATTAAGGTTCTATATTCATAAGGATCTCAAACAAGAGTACCTTATGGAGGAAAATCCTCGCACATTATGGCTTGCTCTTAAAGAGCGTTATGATCAGCAAAAGGAACTCATATGGCCTGAGGCCAATCATGAGTGGAATCATTTACGTCTGCAGGACTTTAAGTCCGTTGCTGATTACAATCATGCTGTTCATAAAATTTGCTCTAAGTTGAAATTTTGTGAGAAAGAGCCAACGGATGCTGATAAGATAGAGAAAACTCTATCTACCATGCTACCCGCTGACCGAGTCTTACGACAGCAGTATCGGGCTAGTCATTACACTGTTTATTCTCAACTTATTCATACATTAACCCAGGCTGAGAAACATGATGAGCTTCTTATGAAGAATCACCATAAGCGCCCAGTTGGGGCAACACCTCTGCCTGAGGTCCATAATGTTCAGAATAATGTTAAGAATAAAAAGTTCAAAGGATCTACTTCTGGAGGTCCTAAGAACAAGCCCGAGAAGCGAAAATTCAACAAAAAGCAAAAGCCAAATGGTAAAAATAAGCAAAAAGGTGAGGGCAAGTCCAAGAATGACAATAAATGTCATAGGTGTGGGACTTACTCTCATTTTGCTAAGGATTGCCGTACTCCTAAGCACTTGGTTGCACTTTACCAAAAGTCCTTAAAGGAAGCAAAGCAAGGCAAAGCAAAAGAACCAGGAATTGAAGCACACTTCAATCTTGCTTCTGAGGCCACAAAGGAAGTGGGTTGTTCAAGCAAGGCTATTGTGGAAGCAAAGAACAACAATGCTCACCAAATTGAGAACCTTCCAGGAAGGGATGACATGATCATGGAGTTCACTTCCAATGACATGTTTGGAGATTTCAATTAAAGTCTCGATCCAGAATTGATATCTATCTAATTATTTTATTAGAGATGCAAGTGTGTTGTAATAAATTAAGTTGTACAAACTCTATGTGCCTTGAGTTGTACAAACTTGTTTGTGAGATGAGAATTGTGGAACTATATGTATTGTAATGTCATACTCTTATGTTGGTATTGTAATAAATTAAGTTGTGTATGTATTTCTATATGTTTTATAAGAATTTTAATTGCATTCTTATTTCACTATAGATGTCATCTGATGTCAATCCAATGGAGGAATTATGTCTTGTAGATAGTGGAACCACAAACACTATCCTTAGGGAGATGAAATATTTCCAGACTCTTAAGAAAAGAGAAGGAAATGTTATGACCATCGCTGGAAGTGATGCTCTAATAGTTGGTTCAGGTAGAGCCACTATTGTTCTCCCTATGGGTACACAATTAATGATAGAGGATGCATTATTGTTTCCTGAATCAACCCGTACCCTTTTAAGCTATAGAGATATCCGTAAGAATGGTCTCCATGTGGAAACACATGTAGATAATAAAGAAGAATTTATTCTCTTTACTAAACTTACTGGATTTGGCAAACAAGTTTGTGAGAAAATTCCATCCCTCCAATCTGGATTGTACTATACATACATAAAACCAATATCTCATGTTGCATACAAGATAATTTTCAAAATGTTGATTTATTCCAAACATGGCATGATAGACTTGGTCATCCAGGAATTGGAATGATGAGAAAAATTATAGGCAATTCATTTGGTCACAATTTGCATAAAGCAAAATTCCCACAATCTTCGGATTTTGTATGCACTGCATGTGCTACAGGGAAATTGATTTTAAGACCATCAACTCTTAAAATCAAAACTGAACCACTAAAATTCCTTGAACGAATTCAAGGGGATATTTGTGGGCCGATTCAACCTGTATGTGGACCGTTCAGATATTTCATGGTATTAATAGATGCATCTACAAGATGGTCTCATGTGTGTCTTTTATCGACACGAAACCATGCTTTTGCTAAAATAATGTCTCAACTAATACAGTTGAAGTCACATTATCCTGAACATCGAATTCAAACAATTCGAATGGACAATGCTGCTGAATTTTCATCTCATGCTTTCAATGATTATTGTATGGCAATGGGAATTCAGGTTCAGCATTCTGTACCCTATGTCCACACTCAAAATGGTTTGGCTGAATCTTTAATAAAGAGAATTAAACTCATTGCAAGACCAATGTTGATGAATTGCAAGTTGCCTACTTCGTGTTGGGGTCACGCAGTACTGCATGCTGCTGAATTAATCCAACTACGACCAACTGCATATCATGATAATTCCCCTTTACAATTAGTACGTGGTGATCCTCCAAATATTTCCCATTTGCGTAAATTTGGGTGCGCAGTTTATGTACCCATCTCACCACCTCAGCGAACAGCTATGGGACCACATAGAAAATTGGGGATCTATGTGGGATTTAAATCTCCGTCGATCATTAAGTATTTAGAACCTCTCACAGGGGATCTATTTACGACCCGGTTCGCTGATTGTATTTTTAATGAGGATCATTTCCCGGCATTAGGGGGAGAAATGTACCAAAATGAATGCCGAGAAATTAATTGGAATGCGGAAGGCATTTCATCATCTGATCCACGTACTATGGAAACTGAACTTCAGGTTCAAAGACTTATTGATTTGCAAAATATTGCAAATAATCTGCCAGATGCGTTTACTAACTATAAAGGTGTTGTTAAATCTTTCTATCCTGCAAGGAATGTGCCAGAAAGAGTGGAGGTACCAAATAAAACCACTCATGTAATCCCTCTTGGAAACAAGAGGGGGAGAGGCAATTCCAAGGTGCAAGATAAGAAACAAAAGAAAGTAGTAAACGAAGATCAACTTTCTGTTGATATACACCTAGTGACTAATCAATATCTTTTGGAAAGATTTGATATGTTACCTGATCCACTTATGTGTGTAAACACTAAAGTTGGGACATCAAGAAATCCTAGATCAATCATTTTGGGAAATAATGATGATCCATCAAGGGTAGATGAAATTGCCATTAATTATATAGAGACTGGAGAGTCCTATGATCGTAAAGCTACAATTGTCGACATTTATTTCTCTGAACAAATTGCTGAAATCCTTCAAAATGATCCAGATCCAAAATCCATGGTAGAGTGTAAGAAACGCTCGGACTGGAACAAGTGGAAGGATGCAATAGAAACAGAGATAGCTTCGCTTTCAAAAAGGGAAGTGTTTTCGGCTGTATTGCCAACACCTCCTGGTATCCATCCTGTTGGATATAAATGGGTTTTTGTCCGGAAACGGAATGAGAACAATGAAGTGGTGAGATACAAAGCAAGGCTTGTAGCACAAGGTTTTACGCAAAGACCTGGTGTTGATTTCAATGAAACATATTCTCCAGTTATGAGTGGCATAACATTTCGATATTTAATATCCTTGGCAGTGCAAAATCGTCTATCTATGCAGTTGATGGACGTAGTGACCGCATATTTATATGGGTCATTGGATTCTGAGATATACATGAAAGTTCCTGATGGAATTAGTATACCAAATTCTGAGGCAAATCGCAACATGTTTTGTGTAAAATTGCAGAAGTCATTATATGGCTTAAAACAATCAGGCCGAATGTGGTACAATCGGTTAAGTGAATTCCTTATACATAAAGGATACACAAATAATGATGACTGTCCATGTGTCTTCATTAAAAAATCCCAAAAGGGTTTTTGCATTATATCTGTATATGTTGATGATATAAATATCATTGGCAATGAGCAAGATATTAATGAAGCACGTCATCATTTGAAAGCGGAGTTCGAAATGAAAGATTTGGGTCAAACCAAATTTTGCTTAGGTTTACAACTTGAGCATTTTTCATCTGGGATTTTTATTTACCAAGCTGCCTATATCCAGAAAATGTTGGAGAAATTCAATATGGATAAAGCATACCCATGTAAAACCCCCATGGTTGTAAGGTCTTTAGACATAGAGAAAGATCCTTTCAGACCTAGGGAGGAAGGTGAAAAGATTTTGGGACCTGAAGTCCCATATCTAAGTGCTATCGGAGCACTTATGTATCTTGCTAATAGTACCCGGCCGGATATTGCTTTTGCAGTTAACCTATTAGCAAGACACAGTGCAACTCCTACCAAGCGTCATTGGGTTGGAGTTAAGACCATATTTAGATATCTCAATGGTACAAGAGATCTTGGATTATTTTATAGCAAAAATCAAGATCAAAATTTATTGGGTTATACAGATGCTGGATATTTATCAGATCCCCATAATGGTAAATCCCAAACTGGTTTTGTATTTTTAAATGGTGGAACAGCAATTTCTTGGAAATCATCCAAGCAGACATTAGTGTCTACTTCCACCAACCATTCTGAAATTATAGCATTATATGAAGCATCACGAGAGTGTGTATGGCTTCGCAGAATGGTAGACCACATATTAAAATCATGTGGAATTGGTGCACTTGATGCACCAACAATTATCTTTGAGGATAATGCTGCTTGTGTTGTACAAATGGAATCAGGGTATATCAAGAGCAACATAACAAAGCATATTACTCCAAAATTATTTTATCCCCATGAATTACAAAAGAATGGGGAAATTGAGATTCTGCAGACTAAGTCATGTGATAATCTAGCAGATTTGTTCACCAAGTCTCTACCATATTCTATGTTTCACAAATATGTTGAAGGAATTGGTATGAAAAGACTTAGGGACTTGCAGAAATCAGGGGGAGTATCTCTTGATAAATGATTCATTTGTATTATGTTGCACTCTTTTCTTTGTATGAGTTTTACTCTAAAGTTTTCTCATATAAAGTTTTTAACGAGGCAATATCAACATTTTATATATGTCATATCATCCAGTTTTCCCATAAGGGTTTTTTTTTTGGAGATGATATTTTTAAGACATTATTATAATGATTATCACGGTGTTTCTCCTTTATTTTCCCATTGGGTTTTTGAGGAGTTTTATCCTGATATATCAAAGCATTCCTAAGTTTTTTCCCACAGGGTTTTTCGAAGGATAAATGATGGTGACAATTATGATGAACAATTGAAGAAGATAATTGATCAGGGGGAGTGTTAAGAATATTCTTAATATTCTAAGTGATCAATTAGTGGACAATTAGCAACTGCTAATGACGGTTTCCTCTCTCACGCTCCTACTCTTCCTGGCATGGATATGGGGATCGTGGGAGCGGGTCTCCGCTCTGGGAACTGCCCCATCGGAGGCTTGTATATATATATATTCACTGTTCATCAATAAAAGATTACTGTCTACTATTCATTTTCTACTGTTCCTATTACACACATCACAATAGTGTCCACCAGATCCACGACCCCGGGACAGGTGGAGACCGGAGAACTGAGACCCAACCGCTCTATAATCCACGCCCACGACGTAAGCGCACGCAGAAGCAGACCCACACACCAAAGGCGACGTCGCGTGTGAGAGCTCTCAGAGCCGGGAGGCGTCGAGAGGTCGAGCCGACCTCGCACGCAGTCGAAGGCGCCGGCGCCGCCGCGGCAGCGGAGGAGGAGGAGGGGTCTCGATCGCCGAGATGGAGGAGGGCAAGGACGTCGGGATCCTCGCCATGGACATCTACTTCCCTCCCACCTGTGTCCAGCAGGTGAGACGCTCGTCCCCTGCTTCGATTCGTTGCGTTCCCCACCGTGCACGTCTCGTGTGACGTGATACTGCGCTGCGCCGTATGTGAGCCTCCGGGGTCCGGGCACCCTGCGGAGATCAGCAGGCGATGTGAGTTTCCCTGGGAACTCTGACCTTTATTTTTGGTGAGTTTTGGGGGGGAGTTATTGCTGCGAGGGGTTTTAGGCCGGCTTCGCTGCTGAAATTTTGGGTCCAGAAGGTAGTCGAAATCGCATCAATTGGAAAAGTGGAAGCCGTTTTCACATAGATTTTGTGGATCGCTAGCGGCGGAGAATTGTTCTGTTACCTGCTGCATTTGTCATGTGAGATGCTGGGCCTGATGTTCAGGGCTGAATTCGATGTGGCGTTGGAAGGGGACTCAGACGGGTTGGTTTTTGCATCATGGTTGTAGGTCCCTGATGCATTTAGTCATTGACTGCAGGAAGCACTGGAGGCTCATGACGGTGCCAGCAAGGGGAAGTACACAATTGGGCTTGGGCAGGATTGCATGGCATTCTGCAGCGAGGTGGAAGACGTTGTATCTATGAGGTATGTTGATAACTGTTGGTTCCCTTCTGTCTTTGGAACTAGACCTCCTAAACCAAAGAGTAGAAACCTAGCAAGAAATTGTAGTGAAGATGAATGTGTTTCATGTAATGCTCTACTTGAATCGCAAATGTTCATGACGGGAAATTCTCTCAGCTTGACAGTTGTTGCATCCCTGCTGCAAAAGTACAACATTGATCCTAAGCTAATTGGACGCTTGGAGGTTGGTAGTGAAACGGTGATAGATAAAAGCAAGTCCATCAAAACATGGCTGATGCAAATTTTCGAGGTTCGTCCCCTGAGACACAGACTCTGCAAATTACACATACACAAAAAAAAGGAGTGGAGGGGGTGCACTCCACCTAACCCAAAGTTGCAATGCGGCATTTCATCGTTTTGCCAGGCCCACTTCAGTTTCACCTAATAATCTGTCATTGTCAACGTTTGTTATGAAATACAAACACAGGAAAGTGGTAATACTGACATTGAAGGAGTCGACTCGAGCAATGCATGCTATGGTGGAACAGCTGCCCTGTTGAACTGTGTGAATTGGGTTGAGAGTAAATCATGGGATGGACGCTATGGCCTTGTCGTTTGCACAGACAGCGCGGTTTGTCACCTCAAATCACCTAGTTTTGGAACCTAGTTGTTAAGTCTATCCCTTTTGTCTCTGTGCAACATTTAGCACTAGATTACCTTATGTGATTATTCTTTTCAGGTTTATGCAGAAGGACCTGCTCGTCCTACAGGGGGTGCTGCTGCTATTGCAATGCTTATTGGTCCAAATGCTCCTATATCTTTTGAAAGAAAATATAAAGCTTCCCACATGGCCCATGCTTACGATTTCTACAAGCCGGATCTTGCAAGTGAATACCCGGTAGGATTCAGCCATGTCCACTCTCATATCTATGAGGGACTTCTCTAAATCAGTGATACTTTTGGTTATTCTTTTCTCAGGCTATATCTATTATATTTTCTGTGCCATTGCTTATTTCCTGGACTTATATTATGTAGGTTGTTGATGGAAAGTTATCTCAAACATGCTACTTGATGGCTCTCGATTCATGTTATAAACAGTTTTGTACCAAGTAAGCTTGCTGCGATTACTATTGTTTTGGTCTTGAGTAACATCCTATTCATGCATGGTGAGTGACATTAGGTATGAAAAGCTAGTCGGAGAACAGTTCTCAATATCTGATGCAGATTATTGCGTGTTCCATTCTCCATATAATAAGGTATGGTGACTTCACGCTTGCTCAAATACTAATGTTTTTTTTTGCAGCTGGTTAATTATTCACATTCCATTTGCCTACCTAATTTATGTGGAATGCTAACACTTTGTGTTTATTATCGCAGCTTGTGCAGAAAAGTTTCGCTCGACTCTTCTTTAATGATTTCATGCGCAATTGCAGGTACACTTTGTTTTCTTTACGCTTAAACTGCATTTATTTTCTTACTTAATACTTATCCTTTATGTTCTGAAGTTCTCTAAGACCTTCCTTTTGGGGGCTACAAGTCACTCTTTCTTTATTCAACTTTTTTGGTCCCCGGGCAAAGCTTCTTATCTGTTTTTTTCTTCAACACTAGCTCAGTTGATAACGATGCTAAAGAGAAGCTTCTACCTTTTGCAAATCTGAATAGTGAAGAAAGTTACCAAAGCCGTGACTTGGAAAAGGTTCTTTCTTATTTGGTGGATAATTCTTAAAGCTTAATTGATGTAAGCACTAAACCGATCCTATGCACTTTTAGGCTTCTCAGCAAGTTGCAAAGCATTTGTATGACATCAAAGTTCAACCGTCAACTTTGCTTCCAAAACAAATCGGTAACATGTATACTGCATCTCTGTATGCAGCACTGGCCTCTGTAGTCTACAACAAGCACAACAGTCTAGTGAGTTTTGTGTCTTTATTCCATGCAATTATGTATCTTCATCCTGCACAGCTAATTTTTGCTTCTTATACAGGCTGGCCAACGAATCATTATGTTCTCTTATGGCAGTGGCTTGACATCGACATTGTTCTCATTAAGATTGCATGAGGGACAACATCCCTTCAGCCTAGCAAACATTGCTTCCATGCTTGATGTAACAGCAAAGCTCAACTCAAGACATGTGGTATGGTCTTCCATTCCTTAGTTCCTCCTCGGTCAGTCTGCTAGTCTTCTACTGTAGTCTTGTTGATAGGATAAGGAACTCGTTATAGTACGATCATGCAGCAAACTATCAAAGCACACAGTACCGTTAGACATACAAGGTGAATTCATTTCCATAGTGGTTCCCTTTGGCATGTTATATTAGCTTCCAGCTAATTGCTGATCGGAATTGGTCAAGTATTTAGGTGTTTGGGGATTTAATTTAACACTCTGCAGGCATTTATTTTTGTGTGCCTGGGTGAACACATGGTCATTAGAACTGAGTGTGATATGCAGCCTCTACAGGAATTTCAAAGAACTAGTACAGGCAGATGCAGTGATGCTCATTGCATCACCCTTGCTGTGGCACATCATATCTCTTGAATGCAATTATGGGAATGAAATTTATTGCCAAACTTGTCCCCAAAGTTGATTCCATCACCGGCGAAGCTCCCTTGCTTGCAGTCTAATTTGATTTGTTGTTTGTTACCAGACACCACCTGAGAAGTTTGTTGAGACATTGAAGCTGATGGAGCACCGTTACGGAGCAAAGGATTTCGAGACAAGCCAAGACACAAGCCTGTTGCCACCTGGCACATTCTACCTTACAAAAGTTGATTCCATGTATAGGAGGTTCTATGACAAGAAAGCATCTGACGACATTGTTTGGGGTAAAACCAAGGTTAGCAATGCCCTAGCAAATAGCCAATAGCAGTGAGGAAATATCATAAAGCAATGTTATTAGATAACTGCACTATTAACCATCATTGTTTGTTCTGTTTGGTGTATTTATGTTTATTAGATAGAATTATCAGGTTAGCCATCCTGCAAATGTGTTCACCGTAAACACTGAACTTATATTTATGCTGAAAACAGAAACTCTGTACCCTTGTTTTCTCTTTGATTGTGCTATGATTGTATTGGTGATTGTGATTGACCAAAACTCATGATTTCATATACCAAATGAGGCCTTGTTTAGATCGCAAAATTTTTTGTTTTTGGGTACTGTAGCATTTCGTTTTTATTTGACAAACATTATCCAATCACGGAGTAACTAGGTTCAAAAGATTTATCTCACAAATTACAGGTAAACTGTGTAGTTAGTTTTTATTTTTATCTATATTTAATGCTTCATGCATGCGACCAAAGATTCGATGTGACTGAGAATCTTGAAAATTTTTGCGAACTAAACAGGGCCTGATATCATTATTAGGGAAACAAAGCTTACACTTTACACCTGACAGTTTACACTGAAAGAATGACCGGAAGGGATGGTCGTGCTGATCCCAAAAGAATGCTGCTTTTACAGTGAACTGAACCGTACCAATATGCCATGCTGAGCTGAAGCTACCGGCTGCAATCTGCCCTCTCCTCTCCTCCTCCTAGAGTCGTCTACACCTCGACCGTCTTCTGGTTCAGCGCGGTGTACCTCCACCTCTCCTTCTCCACGAAGTCGGCGTCCAGGAACTTGGCCACAAACGCCCACAGCCTGTACGCGTCCTCAAAGTTGCTCAGGAACCCCAGCGACGCATTCACCACGAGGATCCCCACGTCGCCACCGGCGTCCTTCCTCTTCTTCCCTCCGGCGCCCACAGCAACGGAATCGCCGGCGATCCTGTGCTCCAGCACAACGCTCCTCTCGGCCTCGTACTTGTCTGAGAACCAGATGTTGCACAGGAAGCCGCAGGTGAGGGAGATGCTGTGGCGGTCGGCGAGCTTCTGCACCAGCAGCGGCGACACCCGCTCGCCTTTCCAGTCGAACACGTTGAACGCCAGCGAGGGCCCCCGGTCGAACTTGACGCGCGGGCCGTACAGCTTCACCAGCTGGTGGCCGTTGTCGGCGTGCGGGTGCCGCAGCTTCTGCAGGGCCACCACCAGCCAGTTGCTGATGCAGCGCAGCCGGTTGCCGATGGCGATGAGCCCCAGCGCGTCCGCGTGGTCCAGTCCCCGGCACTCCACCTCCATCACGCTCCCGTGTTCCTCCTCCTCCTCCTCCTTGGCGGCCAGCTGCTCCTCTGTTTCGTGTCCGTTCTCTGCTCTGGGTTCCTCCGAGTAGAAGCCGAAGCCGCCGTTCTCTGCCGTGCTGCTGTCGACCTCGCGGATCTCCGGGGCATGGGCGTCGCCGTTCTCCGCCGCGTCAGACTGCAGGGTCCTGCTGCGAGTGATGGCGGTGGAGCTGAGCGGGCCGGAGAAGGAGCTGGTGGTCTCGACGTCGACGTCGTCCAGGGCCGCCGGTTCGGCGGCGAGCTTGGGGAAGCTCCGCGAGTGCTCCAGCTCGGTGGAGTAGCCGTCGTGGAGCGACCAGCGGCGGGCGGGCACGATGCTGACGATGCCGATGCTGCGCGCGATGACGGAGCGCTCGAGCGCGGCGAGGCTGGACTTCTTGACGAAGAGCCCCGCGAAGCCGGAAGGGTTCTCGCCGAACACCTTGAAGAAGTTGCAGACTATGAAGTCCGGGCGGATGAGGGAGAGCCCGAACGTGTCGAGGTCCTTGGTGCCGAGCGCGCACGCGTCCAGCGCGACGTGCCACCCTTGCTCGTGCGCCGCGCTCATCCACAGGTACGGGTACCGGGCGCCCGTCATGCGGGAGGCGAGCGGGAAGACGAAGAGCCCGCGTCCTCCTCCGCCGCCGCCGCCGCGGCAGCGACGGCCCCTGGCCAGCCTCTTGCGGAGGTCGGTGCCGTGGATCCTCATGCTCGGCCAGGCGAAGCTCGCGGACGTGACCTCGGCGCCGCGGCGGCGCGCGCTGTCGGCCATGGCGGCCACGGCCTCGCTGTCGTAGTCGTACACGGGGAGCAGCTGCTTCCCGGGCTGGAACGAGTAGGACTCCGCGAGGAGGCGGAACGCGGTGGTCCTGTTGGCGGTGCACACCATGGCGTACTCGTCGTCGGGGATCTTGAGCGACGCCATGATGCGCCTGGTGACGGCGGCGCCGATACCCGCGCCCGCCGCCTTGGCCGCGACGGTGGCGTCCCCGCATTGCTGCACCTGCGTGCGCAGGCTCGTGGACTTGTACGCGATGTCGAAGAAGGGCGGCTGCCACGCGGAGGCGGACGAGGACGGCGGAGGCGGCGCGGCGGAGGAGGTGGAGGGCAGGGAGGAGTTCATCTGGGCGTGCGAGAAGAGGTTGATGCCGGTGTAGTCGAGGCACACGTGGCGGTCCAGGTGCTGGTACTCCTCGCCCCGGATGGCGTCGGCGCGCGCGCCGCCCTGGGCGTACTGCGGGAACGCCGCGGCGAACTCGGCGTAGGCGTCCGGCAGCGGCGGCAGCGACTCGTGGTTGGTGAAGTGCGCCCCGGCCAGCAGGCCCGACGCCGCGGCCTTGACGAAGTTGTGCCGCGACGCCCTCGCCGTGGTGGTGGTGGTGACCGTGGCCGCCGCCGCCGCCGCCGCCGAGGCGGCGGCCCGCTTGGCGCCGCCCACGGGCATGCAGCCCGGCAGGCACATGTGGTCAAGGTCCGCAGGCACGTTGGAGGCTGAGGCCGAGGCCGAGGCTGCCGCCGGCGCCATCTCGTCGCCGCCGCCTCCACCTCCCGCCGGGTTGCTGCTGCTGTTGTTGCTGTTCCTGCTCCTGAAATATCTGTTGATGAGCACGAGCATGGTTGCCTCATGGATGGAGCAGCCCTCTTGTGGCCTGCAACTCGGCGAGTTGCTGATGATGCCGGGTCGGACAGCGACGGGCGGGGTGGCCGGCCGCGGCCTGCCCTGCCCCCTTGCCCGGTCGCCTGCCCTGGTTGCTGCTAGCTTGCTTGGGGACGGGTTGGGTGCTGTGGCTGCTGCTGATCAACGGTGGTTCTCCTCCTGCCGCCGAACAGAGGGTTCCTTCGTTCGCCTTTCACCTTTCAGCTTCAGCTAGCAGTGCCTCGGGGCCTCAGAGTGACAGCAACCTACCAAGCCGAGAAAGCTTGAAGCATCCGCCTCCTCACCTGCGCTGCGCTTGGCTCTCTCGACCTCTCATCGGGTCAATGACATCCATGATTATGATTACTCCTATATCCTTTATAGGATAGGATTTTTCTTTTTTTTTCTTTCTTCTTAATCTTCTTCTAATTTTCTCAAAAAAATAAGAAGAGATCTTTTGTGAAATAAAAATATAAAAAATCTCCTATTTTGAAAATAAAAATAGGAAATAAGAAAAAAATATATGACAGAAAAAAGTAGGGGAGGGAAAAAAAACAGAGAGAAGCAACAGTAACTTTGGAATCTTTAGTTACAGAAGCCCATGGCCTGTATTTCAGGAAAGATCCGATCTAGCTATATACGAATACTGATGAAGGATAGGGTCACAATTGAAGTACGTCGTTATGATTCCAACAAAGATCGTATAAATTTTTTGTCATATAATTTATAGACTTTTCTATAAGGATTTAAAGCGTACTGAAGACTCGAAGGATACTGAAGATTTGAAGGATACCAAAGATTCAAAGGATTAGGTTTATGGGTAATAACTTTCAAGTTTCATAACTTCTAAGTGAAGAGATTTTTTGTGATTGAGGGTGTGAGTGTGATGTGTGAATGGCTCCAACCCGACTTGCACGATTCACGGCGAGAGGAAGCTTGTTTTCTTTCTTCCCCCGCTCCCGTTCTTGCGGTGCCGGCGCTGACTGACCGGCCTGCTTGTTCATGCCAGTCGTATTCACCAACAGAATTATTATTACCGCGCGGTTACTTGGTTCCGCGTCAGTACTTATTTCTCACTCAACCTCGAGTAAGAGCAAGTATTATAGTGGGATGTAAGCTGACTAGATGCTGAGGTGGAGGAGAGAAGAGAGGAGAGAGAGGAGAAGCGGGCTGCAAGCTTACAGCCAGCCTGGGTACAGGAATCAAGAAACTTTGTGAGGGAGACAAGTGGGCAATGTATTAATAGTGAATAACTAACTATTGTATGGGTGGGCTAGGAGAAGGCTGCAAGGAACCTTACAGCCAGCAAGTGGGCTGTATTATTAAACTTGCTCTAAGTAGGGCCTTGTTTACTTCCCAAAAAATTTTACAAAATTTTTCAGATTCCCCGTCACATCGAATCTTTAGACACATGCATGAAATACTAAATATAGACAAAAATAAAAACTAATTGCACAGTTTGGTCGAAATTGACGAGACAAATCTTTTGAGTCTAGTTAGTTCATGATTGGATAATATTTGTCAAATACAAACGAAAAAGCTACGGTGTCCATTTTGCAAAATATTTTGGAACTAAACAAGGCCTAGGTTGTTTTTAACATCGACACGCCGCGGACACTGAAAGGAGAAGAAGAGAAATTTCTCCATGAAATTGGACAAAACGAGCGGCCGCCGGCCGGGGACCTCTCTCGTGTCTCGTCCGAGTGGGATAGCAACTGCGGCTACACAAAAGCAGGGCAACGCTGACTGTTTCAACATAGTACCGCAACGCAAGTGCGCAACGCAACGTGAAGCGCCAAAGAAAAAAGCAGGACGGCTGCGGCCTGCAGGACTGCGGCGTGTAAGTAAGTGTTTCGTGTTCTGAAAAGATACCTAAAAATACTATTCGCTAATTTATTAGAGCATCTTCAAGAGATTAGTAAAAAAAAACTAGTTAAATTTACTAATTTAGCTACTCTTTAAAATAAATTTGACAAAAAGATATTAGAGTACTCCAACCGACTCTATGGCTAGTGAGGTAGGCTATCCAAAAGTAGAGAACGAATAAATTGAGATGAAGAGTTTCTAAATTCGAAGAGTCATTTGCAGAGTCTATTGAAGACGTTTTTCCTTCAACAATAACAAAATGTATCTTTAGAAAATGATTTAGCTAATCTCACTCTTACAAGAGAAAAGTAAGTTATAGATCTGGCAAAACAGGAGCGACCTCGACTCGGAGCAGAGTTGGTTGGTTTTCTGGGGTGGTAAGAAACGCGGAATTCCAAAGAAACGCACGGCCGCGCAGTGGACCGAGAGCAACCGGAGGTGACCACTGACAGCGCCCTGCACCGGCCGGGAGCGCCGCCTCAGAAGGCCAACAACGGTTTTGGGCTGACCAGCATTGCCTCCGCTCAGGCCATTGACTGATAGAGTCCCCCCACCCCTGGCCAACGGAATTGTTAGACCTTGTTTACTTGCTAAAAAAATTTTATAAAAGTTTTCAGATTTTTCGTCACATCGAATCTTGCGACATATGCATGGAGCATTAAATATAGATAAAAGAAATAACTAATTACACAGTTTATCTATAAGTTATGAGACAAATCTTTTGATCCTAGTTATTTTAGTTTATAATTGGATAATATTTGTTAAATCTATACCTATCTATAAAAAGAGAAAATTTCAGTCTGCCCAAAAAATTTTTCTGCCCCGCCGTGTCCGGTTCCGTCTAGAATCGGGCCGTGGTACGTTATGGAGGAAGAAAGAAAATAGAAGCTTTTCTAGGATTCCCAATGCAAAATCTCCTATACACGTTAGAGCATGTTAAGAATAAAAAAAATACAAGGGTCTAAGTGCAAATCTGTCCGCTAATCTCAGCCTCTTTTTTGATCTGGTTATTTTTTGGTCTGCTCTATCCGTAAAGAGATAAATTTTCCGTCTCTGCCACAGAGTCCGGTCCCGACCATAGACTTTTGCCCCCCATGTTTATCCTATCATCAAGTTCATTCCCAATTCCAAGAAAAGAACTCTAATCTACGTGCTTGCACAGGAGACAACGTTCAAACAGAATCAGATCAAGGCAACATAGACCAAAATTGAGGCCAACACAAATCAAAATCGGAGAATGATTTAACTTAAAATCGGACAGCAACCAAACTATAAATACAAGCCATTGTCGACCTCCACAGCAACCACAAAAAAATTACAAAATCACAGAAAGAAGAATGAATCAACGAAATCAGATGGGGTGCACCCGTCACTGTTTCTGGGCTCGCCGGCCAGGGAGCCCACGCCGTCGCCTCCCTCCTGCGCACTCACAGACTAGGTCTTCCGTGCGCGCCCACCAGGTGCGTCTGTGCCGCTGTGCCTGGCTGTAAGACTTCCGAGCCCCATGAATCTGATAGAGTAGATGGCGATGAGTTAGGGTTGGAAGCAGAGAAAGAGAGGAGAGGGTGGCGGGCTCCTGGGCAAGCAGTGCAAGCGGCCCAAGGAGACGGGCGGCTGGCCGAGATGCGTCGCGAGGTAAGCAGTACTCCTATGTGGCTTGACTGTTTGAGGTATCAGGCGTGGGAGACAGGGATAGGATAAGGTGTGAAAGACAATTAGGCCTGCGCCGATCATGAGCTGTCTTTTTTTATTTTTCTATCATTCCTCATTTTGATTTTTGCGCCGGTTATTTTAAGTTGCCTATTGGCTAGATACGTGTTGTTATTTTCTTTTTGTCATTCTAGATTAAGAAGATCTAGAAAAATAATAACAAAAAGTATGAGATCAAGAGAGATGGCTGCCTAGGTTCTTTATAAAAGCAAACTCAATAATAAAATTAGGTGCTTAGCTTTTGTTTACTTCTGAAAGCTTTTTGGTTTCGGATACTGTAGTATTTTCATTTTTATTTGACAATTATTATCCAATCATGGACTAACTAGGGTCAAGAGATTTATCTCATGATTTACAAACAAACTGTGTAATTAGTTTTTATTTTCATCTATATTTATTGTTTCATGCATGTGCCGCAGGATTTAATGTGAAGGGAATCTTGAAAAGTTTTTTGTTTTGAGTTGAACTAAACAAGACCTTAATTCAAGTTGTAAGAGTTAAAACTATCTATAAGCAGCGCATGCCTTAAGCCTCTTTCGATTGAAACATATTTGTCCATGCAAGCAATCCTTGCTCTAGACAAACAACTTAGACACACGGGAGCCATGGCTGGCTTGGCCAATTTCTCAAGCTTTAATAAATAGGTTGTGTGTCCATGATCCTATGTTTTTTAAGCATGTTTCACTTAAAGCAATATGACCCAAATATAATCTTAAAATCAATTAACAGACATGACATAACAATTAATTTCTGAACATCTCATATTCAATGTGTTAATCCTATAGAGTTAAAGCAGTATGACCGAACTATAATGTTAAGATCAATCGAGAAACATGGCATAATAATTAATCTTTGAGCCTCTCATATTAAATGCGTTAGAACAAGGTGTACCAAGGCATGATATAACGTCAGGATTTAAGATGCTGGAATACATAACATGACTATTGAATTGTTGAACTACAAATCATCTACTTAGAGATCCTAAACCCCGTTGCAACGCACGGACATTTTTGCTAGTAGAAACAAAAGTGCTATATTATCTATTTTGCAAAAAAATTTAGAACTAAACAAGGCCGATAAAAAGTGTGGCGCTGCATGCCAGTACATATGCTTTCGCAGTAAGAGAGTCGTGTGAATTGTGTTAAACCTCCACCTGATGCCGTTGTCTAGTGTACAGTAACAATCACCATCTGATACGTGGGGTTTGCCGGTGGGCGCAGTAGAACCAGCGCCTTGTTTAGTTCACCCAAAATCTAAAAACTTTTCAAGATTCCCCGTTACATTGAATCTTGCGTTACATGCATGAAACATTAAATATAGTCAAAAACAAAAACTAATTACACAGTTTGCCTGTAAATCGCGAGATGAATCTTTTAAACCTAGTTAGTCTATAATTGAATAATATTTATCACAAACAAACCAAAGTGCTATTTCGGCAACTAAAACAAAGCCCAGGTTTATTCCACAGAGAGTATCTCTGCTAGGCTATCTGATAGGAGAAACGTGCTAAAAAGAAATGAGCGAGTATTCGGTCAGATTATTATTATTATTATTATTATTATTGTTTTGGTCCCGTTGACTAAAGATTAGCTGACGCGACAGTGACACGTGCACCTGCTCGCTACGGCTACATCCAGTGCTCTTGTAGTACAACAGCAGCGCGCAATCAGCAGTCAGAAACCGATGGAAGGAATTGGGGGGTAGCCATCGGGCCAGCAGTCCCTATCGCAATCGCGACGAGAAAGAAAAAGGCAGCGTGGCGTACGTGTGATTGATTGAGCAAGCCTGAGGCCGGACGCCGGAGGGAGGGCAAATGGCCACGGCCCATGAGCGAGGGCAAAGTGAAGTGCCAACTGCCAAGTGGGTGACGTCTCACTCGCGACCGGTTCAACGATGGCGACGCCGAGGAGGACAGGGGCGGGCGGAATTCCCGTATCCCTGTTGAGGGCGCCATTACTCATACTAGTATAGTGCCCGTGCGTTGCTACGGTTTTATTTTAGAGATATAATTAATAAAAACAACTGCTTTCAACGAAACAACGATATATTTTTTATAGTTTATAGTCTCAGACAATTGCGTATGATAATTAATAAAGTCCAAAATACACTCATGAATAAGAAGGAATAATAAAGCTATGTCTCATATATTTATACTACAAATAAGTTCCTAATTGCTTAAGTAGATCTCGAAGCTCTTCAGGGATAATGTTTGCACGTTCATTTTGATTACTCTGTAGAATGTCCACCAAACATTCCGTCCTCAGCGAACCTCCACCCTGTGAATGGCAGATAGTAAGTTAACTTATTAATTTGCTATGCACTCTATAAAATTTACATAGAGGATATATAGTTTATATGCTTACAGGGTGGACAAACAATCTATTCCCGTCCCACTCTTTTAAATAACTGTATACAAGGAAGCCGGACACTTTCCTGGAGAAGAGCAAGTGTTTATTTATGGTAGCTAAATGACATGACTATTTGATGAGAAAGATGTAACAATAAGTTATATTTACCAGGAATAATTTTTTGGAGTCCATGTTGGAACTTCAGGATGCCACTCAGAAATATCAATGTTCCATGTAGCATTTGCCAATTTCATGGCATGGTTGAAATGATAGGCAATATCATGTAATGTAGTTAGATATGGACTACATCTATCAGTGCCTGTGTACTTTAGTTTAGGAGCAAGCGGGTCCATAATGTACACTATTTTCTTCCTCATATCTATTATGAATAAAATATAGAGCCTATCTCGATGATATGGCAATAGAACCTGTAAATGAGCACCATATAAGTGCAAAAATTAAGTATTTTAACTTTTTTTAAAACAATATATGTATATATATTATCTTACAGTGCTGCAGTCTTTAATATAGTAGCACGGGGTCCAACATTCAAACAATCCTGCTAGCTCTTCGTAGTTTATCTCGTCACGACACCGTGTATCTCGTCCAATCTGAGCTATATCCTGCTCAGTTTTTTTTTGCAAAATTAGTATATTCAATTAATTACACACAACAACTGAACAACTATATGAACTTACACAGAACTTGAGATCCATGAAGCACCATTTGTCTTCTTCTATAATAAACCTAGCTTCGTTGCATGCTACCGTCCGAACAGCCATATTGAAGCATCTACTATCCATGGGTTTGCTTTTATCTAAAATATCTCTGATTGTCCTGAGACTTATAGAGATCGGATATGGTGTGGTGCTCAGGACCCATTCTTTGCTAAGAATACAAAAGACGACGATTAAATAAAGAAATAGTTGATCACATCTTTTATTATTATTATCAATCGACCAATTAAAAAGAAATAAAAACTTACTCTAACCACTCTTGATTATCAATCGACCATATGTATGTGCTCACCCGATGCAACAATTCCTTTCTGTTCATGAATATTCTGGTAGATGGTTTAGGCACATCGGTCGTAATATCAATAATTTCAACATCACTTGGACTATCTCCGCCTGCACTTGGTTGTTTGAGTTCTCGGTGTACATTCCTAATGTTTGATGTAGAATCCCACAATATAGCAGGTAGCTTAAACCTAAAATTATTGATATCATCCTGCAAAGTAGTTATAAGGATTAAGTTTTATAATATTAAAATCCTCGACCACACGCGTAAATGATATATATAACTAAATATGCATCATATATGAACTACCTGAGTTACTTCATCAGAGAGGGAAGATCCCGTCCAATATTCCATAAAGTTTACCATCCATAGACCGCACGATATTCTGTACATTAATAATTAAAAATATCAAACATAATACAAGTCTCGTGGCATTTACAGGTTGCATTTACAGGTTGCATCGCATTAATTACCCATCTTTTTGCATTGGCTCTTGGATCTTCTCAATAATACTCCATGTTGAGACATCTAGATTCTTCCACTTGCCTCGGTCAAGGTTTCTATCATGCTCCAATGCACATTTTAATTGGCGTCTGTACACATCGGCTTTACATGTGTCTGAAGCATGCGGCTATCATTTTGTTCATCCGGAAGAGTAGGGCACGATCGGTTGCTGCTATCAACTGCTCTTGCTCTTTTATAGTCTCGTCTCTGTTGCAGCAATTTTGCCTTCTTTGTGGCATCCATATTTATGTACCAACTCCGACTTCTAAGCAGTTTGATATTGTCTGAAGTGGCACCTGGCCATCAAAGTACACAAGAGATATAATAGTAGATCTGTCATGTACCATCAAAATTTGCTCCCTATAGCAAGTAACAAACCTGGATTAATTACGGTGCCGTTTGAACTTTCAGTCTGCAAAGGCGCCAATGGTGGTCTTTGTTTTCTAACGTACTGATCATTCCTATGCAGCCAGTCCATAGAATCAGTAAGATCAATATTTTCTTGTCCAAGATGTATTGATGGCTGGCAAATGGCTGAAACACCAGTTTCTTGTGGTGACTTTTCTCCTGTGATACACATTCATTTTTTTACATATTATTTGATTTGCACCAATAAAGGACACATTTACAATTTATAATCAGCATTGACAAAGACAAGAACGTACCTAAGAGATATGGTGACAGAGACGGTGCCAAGGTCGAATGCACTGCTTCGGTCATTTGGACATCAGTGGCACCGGATATAGGTTCTACATCGCAGACCAGGTGTGGTTTTTTATTATCACCCTGACCAGGTGTATTTGCCACTGTTGCAGCTCTTATCATTGCACGATATTCACGTTGCTTCCTATTCCGTTCTTCTCTTTGTTCACTGGTTTCCTGGGCCCTCTTACGTGCGCGGTATTCACGTTGTTTTCTATTTCTCTCTTCCCTCTTTATTTTCTCCTCATCTGGAAAATATATTGTGGCATGAGTTTCAGAAAAAAAATGCGAACTAAACCAGTTTCATTGGTCGTGAACATACTTGTTTCATCGGCGCTTTTACGACTGATAGTGTTTGATATGTCGCCAAACGCAGGGCGGGCTTCTCGCGGATCACCCATCGCAGACCTATAGACATGGAGTGCACTTCAAGACAATGGTCTGAAAATACTATTAGAAGATCTTACTTATTTGGTTTCAGAACAAGATAACAAATTTGCCAAAAGGGTTACTTAAAAACAACCATAAGGTTACTGCATTAGACAAATTGGATTAGATGGTTCCAAATTTACCAATATCTCTTCATTTCTCATCACATGGTTTAATTCCAACGCAATAAAGGATATTGTGATGATTTTCATTTTTCAGGTTGTCACTAATCTCAATTGTGATGCCAGAGTTGCATATCCTAAATGAAATTTTCCAGCATCCAAAATAACAAATGATCAACAATTGTCTGAACACACAACAATTATCAGGAAAAAGGGTTTGCTGTCAAGCATAATTAATTCTCAAAATTCTCAGAAACAGGCAATTTGCATCTCAAACTCATTGATCCAGCCATCTAGGTAACAGCAGAAAACCCAAACATTGATCCACCAGCATTTTAGATGACAATATAACAGACAGAGGGGAGCACACCGGCACAACCAGTCCCAGAATGAGACATCACACGAACAACAAAGGGGAGCACACATTAGCTGCTCTGGTTCTCTGAATAAAAAAGATACTGCTGAGATTCAATTTGAGTTTGCAAGAGGCGCTGTTTAGTGAAAGAACGGGTTGGTAAGTAACTGAAAATTTCCACACTACATGTATATGCAGCAGCATAAGGCACTGAATCACAACAAAGATCCATATAACACATCCGGTCTCTCTCTGTTGTTCTCATTTTAGTTCCCTACAGATCTAACAAAGAGTATAAGTAATTCCATGTCAGTCTACTCATCTATTTTTTTTAGCAATCAAATTATGTGGACAGTTTCATGAGAAAATAGTAAATTAAATAATTAGAAAAAATATTTATTGAAGCTTACTTCAACTATATGTCTCTGCCCTTAGCCACAACTCTCCTAATTAACACATCACATGAGTTGTAGCCCAATGGCTACAACGATTATTCTGTGATAAATGTTCCACTAATGTTCAGGTGCTGCAGAGAATTAGCCCTTGATACCTGCAGGGATGTTCAGGTGCCGGCGTCCTCGTCTAGGCGCGTGACGGCGACGGCGTTCCCCGGTGCCGGCGTCCTCGGCTGGGCGCGTGACGGCAGCGGCGTTCCCCGGTGTCGGCGTCCTCGGCTGGGCGCGTGACGGCAGCAGCGTTCCCCGGTGTCGGCGTCCTCGGCTGGGCGCGTGACGGCAGCGGCGTTCCCCGGTGTCGGCGTCCTCGGCTGGGCGCGTGACGGCAGCGGCGTTCCCCGGTGTCGGCGTCCTCGGCAGGGGCGCGTCCTCGGCAGGGGCTCGTCGGTGGCGACCAGGGGCGCCCTGGCGGCGTCGGTGGCGGGCAGGGCGGCGTCGGTGGCGGGCAGGGGCACCTTCGGCTGGGCGCGTGACGGCAGCGGCCCTCGCTGGTGTCCGCGACCTCGGCAGGAGCGCGTCCTCGGCAGGGGCTCGTCGGTGGCGACCAGGGGCGCCCTGGCGGCGTCGGTGGCGGGCAGGACGGCGACGGTGGCGGGCAGGGGTCCTGGCCGCGGCGCTGGCGGGCAGGAGCGCCCTGGCGGCGTCTTTGGCGCCCTGGCGGGCAGGGCGGCGTCGGTGGCGGGCAGGGGCACCTTCGGCTGGGCGCGTGACGGCAGCGGCCCTCGCTGGTGTCCGCGTTCTCGGCAAGGGCGCGTCCTCGGCAGGGGCTCGCTGGTGTCGGGCAGGGGCGCCCTGGCGGCGTCGGTGGCGGGCAGGGCGGCGACGGTGGTGGGCAGGGATCCTGGCCGCGGCGCTGGCGGGCAGGAGCGACCTGGCGGCGGCGTTGAGCGACCTCGTGCGGCGCGTGGGAGGGGCGCGTGGGAGGGAGCCGGGGCAGCGGACAGTCGCGACCTCGTGCGGCGTGTGGGAGGGAGTCGAGGCAGCGGACAGTCGCGACCTCGTTCCGGCGCGCGGAGGGGTGAGTGATGAGTTTGATCTGAGCGTTCCTGGCCGCAAGATGATATTTAGAGTTAATCTCCCCCCTTAATTTTGTAAATTAGACATCACTGTGTGCAATTAGGTGGGTGTACTTAGATTAGGCATGACTGTGGGGGTAGTTTTGTGTGTGGATTTAGGAAAGTTTTAAGTGGTGTATTATATAGTAGTGGAGATTTAAATTCTAGTCCATCTCATCCAGGTAGGATATAGTATAGTACTAGTAGTTAACTGTTTTTTTTTCCCGATATAATATAAATATGTATAGGTAGGGGAGGATAGAATATGGGAAATAGATTATGCATGGACTATGAATATACTATAAATATGTATAGGTAGGGGAGGGTAGGGGAGTAAGTTTTTAACTCAAGTAACTATCTATCGATTAGCCCACTGTCATACTAATAAGTCATCTAAAAAAATTCACTCATTGCTCAAACTTAACGTACGAAGGTGAGATTTCAATTTTATTAGGGTCCACGCTTTTGATGACGTGGGTCCATATATTGCCATGTTAATCTGCAAAAAGTTGTTGACAGTTATAATGAGTTCTTTTCAGCAAGTCTCAAGGTATTTCGTTTGAGGTGTTAAAGTTTAGCAAGTACTGTAGCATTTTTGTTTTATTTAGTAATTATTAGTATCTAATCATGGACTAATTAGGCTCGAAAGATTCGTCTCGCAAATTATTCTCTAGTTGTGTTTTTAGTTTCGTAAATAGTCTATATTTAATATTTATGCATGTGTGTAAACATTTTATATGATAAACGGTAAAGTTTACCACCTCCAACCAAACATGGCCTTACTAAAATTCAATCAAACTTCAAGGGATGAACAATAAGTTTTTATAATCCGAATCCGATTATAGGCGGATGCGGCGTAGGATATGGGATTGGTGAAATCCGACGGATATGGATTATCCGATAATTGAACGCGGATTATCCGACGTTTATAATAGGATAGTCTGAATATTTTAAGGAGTCCAAGTGAAAAGAATATAAGTCAGTGTAGCCCATGACACAAACATGATTATATTGTAGCCCACAACAAAGCTCGTCTAATGAAAGAATTCTACCAAAGTGAAGGACTAGTACCTCGCAAAAAGTGAAGGCAAGTTTTGCCTAGCTAGTTAAGAATATTTACTTATTTTACACACTTTTTTATACTCTTAAATTCAAACTGCTAACATGTATTAAATTTTTGAGATCTTAAATCAAAGTGGTGGATTGATGGTGATTATTTTTTGTTGCACAACCGGTTTATGACTTTAGTTAATGAATTGTTTCTCATCATAAAAAATAACACATAAGCATATATTATCCGACTTTAAAAAAAATCCACTTCCGCTCTGATACCGGTCCAAATCTGTACCATTTTTTACATCTAAAAAATCCATATTCATATCCGAATCCGCATGATATCCGATCCGCTCCGAATCCGATCAAGAAAAAAAGATTAGGATATAGAGAAGCTATTATCTGCTCCGATCCGATCCGTTTTCATCTCTAATGAGCCAACATGTGTATCCAACACATATACGCGTAAGATAATAGAAGTTAGTGGTTAAACTCAAAACCATAAGAATAAATAAGATGATTATTGATCTGGACGACAGGGGTTGTTTGGAACACAGTTTTTTCTTTGAATTTTGGAGGTTTTCATTCCTCTAGAAAGAAAGCATGCGACTGTGTTTGGAATGTAAAATTTGTAGTTTCCGTTTCGGAGAAAAGGCAGCAACTATTCCCTCCATATAGGAAATAGATGTCGTTTAGGACATGATTACGCTTAGTGAGAAGTGATTAAGGCCTTGTTTAGATCCATTTTTTTGGATTTTGACACATTAGTACTTTCATTTTTATTTGACAAACATTGTCTAATTATGTAGTAACTAGGTTTAAAAGATTCGCCTCCCGATTTACATGCAAACTGTGTAATTAGCCTTTATTTTTTATCTATATTTAAATGCTTCATACATGTGCCGTAAGATTCGATGTGACGAAGAATCTTTAAAAGTTTTTTGTTTTTAAGGTGAACTAGGATGTATTTTTTTTCCCTGTCTGCACTTATTAAGGCCTTGTTTAGTTCCCTAAAAATTTTGTAAAATTTTTCAGATTTCCCGTCACATCGAATCTTTAGACGTATGTATGGAGTATTAAATATAGATGAAAATAAAAACTAATTACACAGTTTGATCGGAATTGACGAGACGAATCTTTTGAGCCTAGTTAGTCTATAATTAGACAATATTTGTCAAATACAAATGAAAGTGCTACTATTCACATTTTGCAAAATATTTTGAAAGTAAACAAGGCCTAAATAGAGCTGCTGTTGTCACATTTGCAACGACAATGCGTAGCTCGATTGGCTAGTGCTATGCCGCCTGAGGCAAAGCGGTCGCTGGTTCTAAGCCACGCGGTTTCCCGGTCCACTCCACGCCTCCAGGTCCGCGCGGTGCCTGCCGTAGTGGTGGTGGTGCGCCTCCCCCGCACCGCATGCATCACCGTGGACGACCTCTCCATCGCCGCCGAGCGCCGACGCTGAATCCTTCCAGTCCTCCGCTCGACGCTTACGGTTACGGGAGTCGCTGTATTGTATCGGTGGACTCGCCGTCACCGATTCACCGCTGCTGGTGTTTTTCTCTTCCTCAAAAGGGCAGTGTAAATCCTTGGACCACCATGCCACGATGTGTTTATACTACATTGTACGTAAGTCGTATATCGTGTGGCGTGAGTGGCCGATGGCGATGGGTATATAGATGATGACCGATGGTAAGTGCCAAGGTTAATGTCGTAGCCCCTCTCCTAAAAGGCTAAAAACTAATGTGGAAAGGCGACCGGTAATATAATTGCGGCTGGAGTGGATGGACTCGACTGAGCTCTCGATGTGTGCGTGGGAGCCAACCACAGCCACACCTGCGTACGTGCGCATGTCGGCGCCGGCCTCCCCCTCCGCGTTGAACCATTCACCGTGCGCAGTAAAAGTTCGCTAAGATATTTTAACTCAAAACTTTTAAAATTTTAACCAAATTTAAAGAAACAAAACGCTAATATTTATAGTATCAAATTAATACCATTACACTTATCATTGAATATATTTTCATAAGATACTCATTTTATGTTATACATATTGAAGCTTTTTTCTATAAAGTTGGTCAAAGTTAAACAAGTTTGACTGACACGGATTCTAGGAATTGAAGATTTCAGAGACAGAGGGAGTATTGTTTGGTTGGTGTTATTAAAGCTTACCAGATATTATAGTATTTTTGTTTTATTTGATAATTAGTGTTCAATCATAAATTAACTAGTCTCGAAAGATTCGTCTCACAACTTACCTTCTAGCTATGTTTTTAGTTTCATAAATAGTATATTTTTAGTATTTTATACAGGCGTCATAGATCTCTCTGTCCTGCTGCTATCTGTTAGGTGGGGGTACTGACAGGGTCCCTGTACATGGAAGAGAGTCAATCGACTGTCAGCGAAAGACGGGAAGGGTTCTTGATCTTAATCTTAATGCTGCCCTGAAGCTACAGGTACAGTACAGATTGTGTTAATCACGATGTGCGCAAGGACATGTACGTCCTTGATGGCGAGGCCGGGCACTGTACAGCCCACAGGGACATTCTTCCGCCAACTGTTTCTCATGGCGCCATCGTCGTCGTCCGTATGAGGGTCTCCTCCCCTACAGTGTGAAGTACGTACTACTCCGTATGAACACAAAGCCTTGCTGTCACTGTGTCACTGTTATTAAGATGATAATATCGACATGGGTCCCTGCAAATTAGACAGCATTGAATCAGAGCCTAGGACTCTAGGACTAGGAGCTAGCACCTACATACAATTATTATATAGGAGTAGGACCATTTGTGGATCCTGTCATCCGATCGCGATCGGGGACTGTCTGACTGATTGTGGCGACGAGGGGCCTTGGGCGGGCGTATCAGCCCAAATCAACTTCCAGGCCTTTTTATCATTCTCTTGCAGCCCAAGACGTCCCAAGCATTGCCGAAGCGGAGCAGCTTGCAGTCCAGCCCAACCTGACCTTATGATTAATGCACGGCCCATCTCATGCGTTCCGCTGGTCTCTAGCTATCTCCTTAAGAAGACGATTCATGCACCAAAAGAGGCCCAGGGAGCGTGGCCACGTCGCCCGCAATTCCCGGCCGTCCGATGAATGGCCCGCAATTCTCTGCTATTTTGCAAAAAAGCCCTCACACTTTGTTGAAATATAACCCGCCGTCCAGCACACTCTCTCATGTTTTTATTCAAAATAGTCCTCGAATTTTACTGAAATAAAATATCAGTCTGTACTCGCACACTCTCTCAGCTTACTGGGCCTAAGTGGGCCGAATACGGCCCTATGCTATTTTTATTTTTCAATTAATTTCTAATATTTTCTTTTCAAAATAGAGATATCCAAAAATTCGTAAAAAAAATATAGAAAATCATAAAAAAACAAACTAATTTTGTTGAGTTTCTTATGACTAGATCTATGCATTTCACTTAAAATATCATATGGTTTAGTGCATTTTATTTGATAGATATATACATCTATAATTTTATGTCAGTGATTAATTTTTTCCTCATATCGCATATGAACTAAAAATAACTCTCCAAAATTAACTCTAAATAAATTTATACCCTTTTCATAATCTCTGCTTTCTAATTCTCCCCACCTTAACTCTAAATCAATAAATACATTTTTTCATAATATTTGTTTCCTAATCTTTTAATTTTATACTGACTTGTAATACAAAATAATCCAAAACAAATAATCACTGATATACATATAAGAAGCCAAATACTTCACTATATATATGACATTCCGTGCACTCACATATATGAGAACATCGTGTCACCATGTAAACAAACAAAATAAATACACTTAAAATATACGCCATACAAAGAAAAAAAGAAAAACACATAGACACATGTACGACGCATAGCTAACCACTGCCCATAAAGCGGCAACGCCGCGCACATTTCTAGTACAACCGCAACAGCGTTTGCTGGTGGCATTTTTTCTTTAAACAACAACAACAACAATATTCCCTAGCACACAGACTCACACCACATATAATAAAAAATTATATTCTATTAAAGAAGACGATGAGAGAAAGGGTGAGATAGATAAAATATTTTTTTTAGAGCAAGAGGTAGAGAACATTTTTGGGACGAGATAGGTAAAACTCTTTTTTTTAGAGCAGCAAGGTGACCTCGCTCCTTTGATTTTAAAGACTGGGGAAAAAGACCATTTTTTTAAGACAAGCGATATTGAAATATATTTTTTTAGAGCAAGAGATAGAGAACCCTTTTTTAGGACAAGAGATAGAGAGATGTTTTCTTTTTCACAGCAAGAGATAGAGAAAAACATTTGAATAGGACATTCGGCCGCCCGGCACACACTGACGGTCTGAGGGCTTCAGATAAAATAAACCTTTTATCAAGAAATATAAAATATAAAACTTCAATTTCTGCAGCAGGCCATCCATCATGCAGCTACAACTCTATCTACGACATCTATCTAAAAAAAAGAAAAGCTTTTTTTTTGACAAAGACAAAAAAGAAAAGCTTAAGGATGGGTCTTCCGGTCGCCGTCGATCAGGCTGCTATCGCCGGTCGCCGTCTCCCGGACGGAATAATATCAATCAAAATGCTGTGGCTCCAACACGAGGGCGTATACGTGGATACGATACGCAGCAGTCGCCCACTGTTTCGTGTGTCACAGAGATACGTACTAGATCGAGACAGATATCGTGACCGACGACATGTTCTAATCACTGCATTTCGCATCGATCCAGAAGATTTTTGCAGCCAAAGCCCACAGCAGTATCCACTTTCCAACGGATGCCAAGTGACAAAGTGAAATCATCAGCCGCCGACGACGACGACTCTGTGAGCGCGAGCGCGACCACAGGTCACCGGTGCCTGCGCTCGATCCTGGGTGGTTGTGGGCCTTGTGGCGCCGCGGCGAGTGACTGCGCGCAGCGCGCGTGAGAGCCAAAAATCTCGCCTGGCCTGCACTGTCGCTTCCCCTGCGTGTTGCTGGTCGTCGCAACGGATAGATAAGCATGACACCGCAGGCCACGCAGTGCGCGTGGACTCTTCTGCCGAGCGGCCTGCAACTGCAATAGAGATGCCGTCTGCGTGTGCGTCTGCGTCGGCATCGGCGCCGGCGTCACCCCAGCGCTATAAATCCGTCACCTCGCCCCACCCACCCGCCGTGCCGTGCAGTGCAGTGCTCTCAAGTCTCATCTGTGTACACAGTCTCTGTCTGTCAGTCAGTAGTTGAGTGAGTGAGTGAGGCAGCGGCGAGGAGGATGGGGAAGGGAGCGCAAGGGAGCGACGCGGCGGTGGCGGCGGCGGCGGCGGCTGGGGCTGGCGAGGTGGAGGAGAACATGGCGGCGTGGCTGGTGGCCAAGAACACCCTCAAGATCATGCCCTTCCAGCTCCCGCCCCTTGGTACGTAACGTGCCTCCATGTCATGGTTCTTTGATTCTCGCTGTCGCTGCTTATTATTGTTTGCTCTGTTCAAGGAAGGAATGATTTCGCTTGTTACTATTTGCTCTGCTCTAGGAATCAGAGAAATCGATAGGTTTTTTATTATTATTGTTATCAAATCGATCCATAATCTGCAGTAGTATGTAGGAATCTGGACAGCCCTGGCAAAGTTTCCATCTTTTTTACATTATCTTATCGTGTTTGCAAGTGCTAAAACGAGGGTGGGGTGGGTATACAGATGTAGTAGTCAGGAATCGAAGATTTGGATCAGCCTCGGCGTTTTCTTCCCCCTTTTGGGATGGAATTAGGGCATGTTCTTCTTCTTTTTTTAAGGAAATGGTATGTTCTTCTTTACATTAAACAAAATCTAGGGTCAAAAGGAGGGGGGTATTTATTCCACAACTAGTTACAGTATCATCAAGGCTGCATCACATCTACAAGTAACATCAGTGCATCTTTGTTCCAATATTCCACCTACTCCAGTACAAGGCCACTCACTGATTCAGTAGATTAACCAGAACAACAGAATTGACAGTAACTTCAAAGTTTGGATCCCTGTGCATCAGCAACATAGAATCTGTCTTTTCACTATTTCCTGTTTTTTTTTACACGAAAGAATTGGATTTACAACGGTCTACGCAACATTACAAATGAGCATTCGAGGTATGTCACCATGAACTTGGGTACTGGGAATATGGATGCTGCCGCCTTCAGGTAGTCTATGGTTTCATCGCTTTCGAACATCTGCACTACGGTGTCAGGACTTGCTGTGGATGTGGGAGCGCTAGTAGTCGAATATGACTTGATGTAGATCGGTTGCATACCATGTGTCCATGTAAAGAAATTGTTTCTGTCGAGGACTTTAGGTCGGAATGTTGGGCGTTTTTGTTTTTGAGGACGGGGGTAAACTAAATATGCTCCCCCTTATTGCTTATTACCACTGACAGTGAATTTTGGGTGGCATTTTCAGGCCCTCATGATGTCCGCGTGCGCATGAAGGCAGTGGGGATTTGCGGCAGCGATGTGCACTACCTCAGGGTACAGTGCGCGATCCCATCGATCTCCTTGTTTTTTTTCACATCCCATCCCCATTGAGAGTACTCAATTCGCATGTATCTATCCACAACGCAGGAGATGCGCATCGCGCACTTCGTGGTGAAGGAGCCGATGGTGATCGGACACGAGTGCGCGGGCGTGATCGAGGAGGTGGGCGCCGGCGTGACGCACCTCACCGTGGGTGACCGCGTGGCGCTGGAGCCCGGGGTGAGCTGCTGGCGCTGCCGCCACTGCAAGGGCGGGCGGTACAACCTGTGCCCGGACATGAAGTTCTTCGCCACGCCGCCGTTCCACGGCTCGCTGGCGAACCAGGTGGTGCACCCTGGCGACCTGTGCTTCAAGCTCCCCGACGGCGTTTCCCTGGAGGAAGGCGCCATGTGCGAGCCGCTGAGCGTGGGCGTGCACGCGTGCCGCCGCGCCGGTGTCGGGCCGGAGACGGGCGTCCTCGTCGTGGGCGCCGGACCCATCGGGCTCGTCACCCTGCTGGCGGCGCGCGCGTTCGGCGCGCCGAAAGTGGTGATCGTGGACGTGGACGACCACCGCCTGTCCGTCGCCACGTCCCTCGGCGCCGACGCGACGGTCAAGGTGTCGACCCGCGCCGAGGACCTGGAGTCGGAGGTGGAGCGGATCCAGGCGGCGATGGGGTCGGAGATCGACGTGAGCCTGGACTGCGCCGGGTTCAGCAAGACCATGTCGACGGCGCTGGAGGCGACGCGCCCCGGCGGGAAGGTGTGCCTCGTCGGGATGGGGCACAACGAGATGACGCTGCCGATGACGTCGGCGGCGGCGCGGGAGGTGGACGTGGTGGGCGTGTTCAGGTACAAGGACACCTGGCCGCTCTGCATCGACTTCCTGCGCACCGGGAAAGTGGACGTCAAGCCGCTCATCACCCACCGCTTCGGCTTCTCGCAGCGCGACGTCGAGGAGGCCTTCGAGGTCAGCGCCCGCGGCCGCGACGCCATCAAGGTCATGTTCAACCTCTAGGCGGCTGGCTAGAGCTAGACCACCGCCGCCGCCTCGATCTCTCGGTCCAGCCGGCCGGCTAGCCGCCGGCGCGTGAGTTGTGACCCTGCCCGGCTGCCCCCCCCCCCCCCACCCAGGCCCCAGCCCTGGAATAAAATGACGAGAAAAGAAAAACTTTATGGTTCAATGAATGAATGCATGGGCAGTTTGCCGTGGTTTAAGAATAAATAACTTCAACTTTGTGTGTTCTTTCGTGTCGACTGTCGTGCCATTTGTCTTGATCGATTTGAGTTTTTTTTTTTTTTTTTGAACTCTCCTGTTTCGGTGGAAAGTCGGTCTGGAAGTCTGGGCAGCCCACAGGATGGCCGGCGGTTTCTGCTAGCCGCGCCGCGGGCTCGCGGGCCTATTTTAGAGCGGGTCGCGCCGCGGGCCTTTTTCTTCCGGCCCACAGGAAAGTACGTACGCGGTCCGAATCCGAAGTTGACGTGCCCATGTATGGGCGACGGAAGACGACAAGGATCGCCTTTTCAGGATCCCATACCGGCATACCGCCTTCGCCGCGTCGCGCCGAGTTTTTGTTTCCCTCGGCGCATGACTTCGGGCTTAAGGTACCTTTCCCGACGGTTGCATCGGGAGCAAGGCACTGGGACGTGGGCAAGGGAAACAAAAGACCCGACGCCGTCCTCTGCTCTGCCGCCGCCGAGGCAGAGGAAGCCATCAGCGCCACGCCACCCCGCCGCCCGCCAGGAGCCATGGCCCAGCAGCATTCCAGCAAGGGTCAAGAGGGCCACGACGGCCACACGGTGCACAGGACAAAAGCCACCTTTTTCTCCTCGGCCATCCGTTCCGTTCCGCGGGACCGACGGACGGAGCGGACGCGACGGCGACGCGGGACTGCGGGAGTGTGGTGGGGGAGCTCGCAAGACCCAAGCCAAGCCAAACCAAGGCCGCCGCCCCGATGCCCACCGCGGGGTGACGTCCGTGCTGCCGTCTCCGTGGACTGACCTGGACCCGAGTGGAGCCGCGTGCGTCCACGTCTCCCCGTGGCCTCCCACTTGCACCGTGGTCGCGTCTCGCATGTGTTGTCTGTCTGCCGACTCCCAGCCTCCCATGGCAATGGCAATGGCAACCCCCGTCCGGTGCTTCGGTGATGGGATGGGGGGCCCAAGCACGGATACAACACTGGTTTCTTTGACTCGAAGACTGCTGTCATATTTCTGATACTACTAACATGTGACGGATCATGGTAGCACTTCATTCGCGGAGACACAACACATGACGCATATCAGTTTGACTTCTCATCAGCAGCGCTAGGGAACAAAATTTTAATTCCGATAACTTGTTTACCTGCACACTAATCCGTCACAGTCTAAATAAACAGGAGGTATTATAATGTATAGTTAGTCAATTTTCGATCCTCATAAATCATATACTAGATTAGAGTGGGTTGATGTGCAATTAATTCAGCCAAATGGATAAGAGTCTATGAATACATGGTAGTCCAAAAAAAAAAAGAGAAACGATCAGAGTCTTAAAAGAAGAAGAAGAAGAAGAAGTTCGGGTCTATGTGGCCTTTAGTGGAAACGTTTTAATAGGACAGAGATTGATTTCCGTTCAACTGCCAAATTGGGTTTTAGCCGTTTCTTGCGTTGAGGACAATCGTTGAAGCGTTTTTTGCCTTTGTCAGCTCTGAAACCGTTTCAGGATACAAAGTAGTTAGTTGATGGTGCCATTAACTCCACAAGTTGCGCCTCGCAAAAAAAAAAAAAAAAAAATCCGCAAGTAGCAGGAATTTACTGACTTTTTTTTTCTTTGAGTGAAACAGGAGGGGTTTCCACATACTGGATTTACTGACTGTTTATTCAATACATTGTTCGGTTTAACAAAAAATGGTTGATTCAAAGACGGGAAAACCTAGCCCAAGTTTGGGCATGTCTAAAGCCCGTCGAAATAAACCTTCTCAAATGCAAACATGCAATGTAGTATTTCTAGTTCTAGCCAATCCAGAGAGAACGGCAAGATTTCTATTTTCTAAATTCTAAGCGTGTGAAACAAAAGCATAAAAAAGAAACGAACAGATTGTTTTGTTTGCGGGAAACGCACAGCGTTAATCCTCTGCTCTCTACTCCTACTCGGATCTTCGGATCACGGCCGGGGGCGCTACGCTCGGCTAGCCCCACAGCTCCATCTCACCGGCGCCGCAATCTTCATCCTCGTCGGGGCAGTCCACGGCGGGCGGCGGCGGGTCGATGAGCAGCCCCTGCGCCAAGCTCGCATAGTAGGAGCCGGCGTCGTCCATGCCGCCGAACACATCCAGCTCGAGCAAGCTGTCCACCGCCGGCGGCCCCACGGCACGTGGCGCGTGGGCGTGGTCCACGCCCGCCGCCGCCGCCGAAGCCGAAGCGGCATTGTCCTGCGAGGCAGCGGCGGGCGCGTCGTGCCCGCCGCGCTGGCGCTGCAGCATGAACCCGGCGACGGCCTCGGTGGCGGCGCGCTGGACGTCGGGGAGGCCCACAGCGGCGGAGGGGTCGGCGGCGGGACGCGGGACGTGGAGCAGCGAAGCGGAGTCGGCGAAGTTGAGGCACGCGGCGTCGCCGCAGAGCGCGAGCATGGCGGCGTCGTGCGCGCGCGCGGCGGCCTCGGCGGTGTCGAACGTGCCCACCCACAGGCGGTCCCCGCGGCTGCCCGGGACGCGCACCTCGCACACCCACCGCCCGGCCCGGCCGCGCCGACGCACCCCGCGGAACACCGGGTGCCGCGTCTCCTGGAACTTGGTCCGCCCCGCCGGCCGCTTCGGCGGGGACGGATGCTGCCCCGACGACCCGAGCGACGGCGAAGCCGAAGGCGAAGTTGCCGCCGCCGGAGGCTCCGTGGTGGTGCGCTTGAAATCCATCGCCGTTTGCACTTGGTCGTTGGCTGGCGCGCTGTTGCGCGGGTTCGCGGCGGGCGAGGCAGCGTATTTATAGGTACTCCTTCCTCCGCGGCCGGAGACGGGAAGCAGAAGACGGGTTTGGTTTGGTCTCTCTGGCGTACTTACAGTACGCAGAAAACGATGATGTGGTGCGAGCGTGTGTGATGATGACCCGGACCATGTGATGTGCCTTCGTTCATTTCTTGCCTTGGTCTGCTGCAGCAGTGTGTGTTTGACATGTTCCGGCACTCCGGCAGGCAGCAGAGGAGATGGGGGAACCTTCGTGAAAGCAGTGGCTTCTACGGTAGCGCACAGTAGAAAGAACCCAGATGCTGTGCTGGACTGGGTTGCCGCGCCGCCGAGTCCGGGGACTGGGGACTGGGGGACGTCGACTTCGCCGCGGCGGATTGCTTAGGCCTTGTTTAGATACACCCAAAAACTCAAAACTTTACAAGATTCTCCATCACATCAAATCTTGTGGCACATGTATAGAACATTAAATATAGATAAAAAAGATAACTAATTGTACAGTTTATTTGTAAATCACGAGAGGAATCTTTTAAGCCTAATTGTTTCATGATTGGATAATGTTTGTTAAATAAAAACGAAAATACTACGGGGCCTTGGCCGCTTGGAATGCGCGGTCGGTCGGGTAGGCAAGGCAGGCACCAGCCAGCCAACGCCGTCGCGGTCTCCCCCGGTTTCCAGGACCGGTGTGGTCTGTGGCTGGCAGGCCATGCAGAGGCAGCGGCGGCGGATACCAAGGCACCCGCCGCCAACGGGATACCGCCATACTACCAGCTACCAGGACTGCACCTGATTAGATTAGCCAGAAATGGGCTAGGAGTATTTCCGTTTCCGGTATGCCGATGCACCCGTGGGCGCGGCTGCCGCTGCTGTTTTCTGATCGAGTATTTTCCTTGCCTCTTTGGGCAGGCTGCTGCCCTGCTGGTCCTGTGCGAGAGGGATGCCAAATTGTACACTCGCACTGTCACAGACACAATGCCGTTCTTTATTTATGCAGTTCTAGCAGCCATATGTTTGCACAAACGCCTATACTTTGCAACCACTCTCGCGTGTGAGTGCCGTCGACAATACATCACATGTATGTTCGGGCTGACCATAAAATCGGCTAAGGCTTAGATCTATTTTTTTTTTGGATTTTGACACTGTAGCACTTTTGTTTTTATTTGACAAACATTATCCAATTATAGAATAACTAGAATTAAAAGATTCGTCTCGTAATTTACAGACAAACTGTGCAATTAGTTTTTATTTTCATTTATATTTAATGCTCCATGCATGTGCCGTAAGATTCGATGTGACAGGAAATCTTGAAAAGTTTTTGGATTTTGGGGTAAACTAATTCAAGGCCTAAATGTTGATTCTAATTTGTCGTGACAAAAAAAAATATTATTAGCTAGCCGTAAAAGCTTCTTCCTCGCACAGTCGCACGCTGATGCTGGACGTCATCTCGTCTCCTCTAATCTGACTTCTTCATTCCCCCGCGCCCAGTTATTAGGTGCCCAACTGCCCATGAACCACCTACTGCCTGGTCGGTCATGCTCCACCACCTCTGTTCCTTTATAATGTGCTTATGGGTTAGCGTCATAATCATTGATTAGTACCCAACCAATCGTGGGTTTTAATTTCTATTTTTAGCCACTTTTATCTCATCTTTCTCCATTATATGTATATTTTTATAAAAGTATTTTTCAAGATAAATCTACTCATATGGTTTTCACATTTCTAAACCCAGCAACTTAAAAGTTATTCATAATTTATATTCCCAATGTTTGACCCAAACTTTATCTGAAAATACTTTCTTTACATGTACGGAGGGAGTACTTCGTAAAGTCAGTCCCAATAATATTTTTTTATGGATATTAAATAAGCTACCAACTTAACAGATATACCAACATGATACAATATAAATGAAGAGAGATGTTGAAAGTTTCATGGATGGAAATAAGTCTATAGAGATAAAACCAGTTTATATTGTTTTACAATACATGAAAGTTTTGGAAATTGGAACATAGAACCCTAACTAGAAGTGGCCTAAGTCTTTCGTTTGCTTACATGTTCCATCCTACTCTCTCTGTCTCTAAATATCTGTCGTTTACGTTTACCGAAAAATACAGAGTAACTTTAAGTAAACATATATTAAAAATAATAATATTTATGGTACATAATTAGTACCATTAGAAAGATCTTTGAATATATTTTTTTAATAATCTTACAAATGTTGTGCGAATTTTCTACAAATCAAGTTAAATTTGTGGTATGCATACCAACGATGACAGTTAAATAGGGACGGAGGAAGTAGTTTTTTTACCGTTGAATCAACATTTTCTCACTTACTGCATTAATTGATTAAATATCTATTAAAAAAAAAAGTAAAATTCACTGGCAGTCTCTCAACTCCACGGTGAGGGTCCATTTGGGTCCCTAACTCTCGAGTCTTATGGATCCCTAAACTTATATAGTCATGACTCTCGGTCTTTGGTTCTTGAATTTTGATTTTTGAGTCCTATAACTTGTATAGCGGTGTCATCTAGGTCTTTGAACTTGCATGTCAACACATAATTAGCATGCCATATGTCTTTGAGGTGCAAAACGTCTTTCTTTACAAGTACGAAGAGAGTATATATTTTTATTCCTATCTAAATTCTTGTTATATGTTACATGAGCTCTCTTCAATATGCATTATTATTTCTCGAAATTGTTGCTGTAATTCCTTCTTTAGGAATGACCATTTTTATAGACACTTACGTGCCACACGTGCCTATCCTTAACATTTCTAGTGAAAACTATGCCAATAGATCTTGCAAATTTTACGTGTTCCAAGGAAGTACTTGACAATCGAGATGTGTTGCACTCAATGTTTTAAATAGCGAGCTATAGAAAATAGCATCTTTCTGTTCTAGACGCTATTTGCGCTATAGCGAACGCTATAGCCCCACTATAGCGGCTGCTGTACACAGCAGCGTGTTGTAGCTATCCACGCTATAGCGACGCTATAGCGGCGCTATAGCGCGCTATTTAATTGAAAACAGGTAAAATATATAATAGACAGCAACAAGTTCAAACAACCATCATATTTCACAATCACAAATCACTTGTGTTACATAGTTTAAAAGTTTAATACATAACTAAGTCATAAGCATAATGCATGACTGCATAGTGTATAACCACAACTGCATAAGCACAGCACAACAAATAAGTGCATGACAACATGATCACAAATAAACAGCAATAGCACGCAAATAGCGGCACTATGGCGCTATTTCAGTTTAGCGGAGCTATAGCGCGCTATAGCGCTGATAGCGTAAAAATGAGGTATAGCTTCGCGTCGACTTATTCTGGGCGCTATAGCGACGCTATAGTGCGAAAATAGCGCGCTATTTAAAACATTGGTTGTACTCAATTCATCCTAAATTATAAGACGCTTGACTTTTAACACTAAGTTTAATCACTTGTTTTATTAAAAAATTTATGCAAAATATCACTTCTTTTTGTTGTGGCTTGATTTATTAATAAAAATTTATCAAATAACTTAAATTTAACTATGTTTATATAAATTTTTTGAATAAAATAAGTAGTCAAACATGTTAAACGTTTTATAATTTAATTAGAATGGAGAGAGTATAACAGGATGGATTCTGCTCTGATAGATCAATCGGAATACCGGGTGCCGCGTCTCCCGGAACTTGGTGCGCCCCGTGGGGCGCTTGCGGCGGCTGGAAGAACCGGCGGCCTCCTCCGTGTGCTGCGCCGACGACGGCGAGGACGCCGACTCGCTGCAGGCGCTCGGCTCTCGCTTGATCTGGCGCGTCATTGGCGAGTGTGTGGCAGGTCAGGACTGAGGATTGTTACTGGTATGTCGTCGTCGCGAAGGTGTCCACTATAGTTTTGGTGGGAAATGACGGTTCGGAGGGCGCGTATTTGTAAGTGGCCGCCGACCGCCGAGGCCCGAGGGAAGGCAAGGAAGGGGCTGCTGGAAGTGGAAACTGTTTCGTCGTCCTGTGGGCCATGGACGAGGATAAGACCGAAAACAGGTGCCATGCAGGTGCCGCAGACCACTAGTGACTAGGCCAAGGCTGGCTAGGCGGTTGCGAGCACACCGCCGGAGTGCCAGTGGCACGGCTATTTTCGGCGTGCGCAGATGAACAAGTGGGAACTGCCGAACAAGTGCCATAAACAAGTGTGGCTTCAGCAACGGCTGGGCGAAGGAGAGCGAGGGCTCATTATCCGTTTGGGCAGGGCCGGTGACGAATCTAGAAAATATTTAGAGGAGGCTTAACTTCAGCCTCTTCTTAAAGAGCATCAATGATAAAAATTTGTAGAAAAAGAGCTAAGAGGGGCTACGTAGGTTCTACGGCGGTAGGCGGGGCTAGAGCCCCACCAGCCCCACCGTTGGCTCCGTCGCCGCAGGGCGAGGGAGGGCGCACACCCACGGAAACAGAACAACGGCTCGGGCAGATATTTCTGGCGCCACTTGCATTGCAGAGAGCCAGAGAGACTCTCTCTCGCTGGCCGAACTTGTCGGAGGAAGGAGAAGGCTGGCCCTGGCCGGGTACCAGCTCGGGCCGACGAGAGCTCCACCGCGGCGGTGACATCCGCGCTGACGCGCCGCGCGGCCGTACTTTTTTTTTCACCGGTCGGATCGGATGAGTGTCGCTGTCGCTCAAGGGGTAGCTAGCGGGGCGCCGGCGTTTTTGCCACTTTTGCTCTTTGTTCAACCGGCGGGGCATGCAGCAGCCAGCCAGCAGGGCGGCAGGCGGTAACAGGAGGAGGACCATTCACCCAACCAAGAGCGAGCACATGATATCGTCCATAGCTCGTGCCAATCAGCTGTGAGATGAATTATCCACTTGAGCAAAATACAATAGTACTCTGCAATACGAGATGGTAACACTTGTGCATGGGTACAGGAGGCTGGCTAGCCGCTAGCCTGCTATTTTGGCCTTGTTTACTTCTAAAAAATTTTGCAAAATATGAATAGTAACACTTTCGTTTGTATTTGACAAATATTGTTCAATTATGGACTAACTAGGCTCAAAGATTCGTCTCGTCAATTCCGACCAAACTGTGCAATTAGTTTTTATTTTCATCTATATTTAATACTCCATGCATACGTCTAAAGATTCGATGTGACGAGAAATCTGAAAAATTTTGCAAAATTTGTTGGGAACTAAACAAGGCCTTTATGGTTTTGGCCGGTTAAGTACGGTTACTTTAGCCCGTGTAAGCAGAGTAGCAGACATGTATATCCTGGTGTCAACGGCCATGAGTCATGCATGATGGCGGCTAGGATTGTGCGACTGACTGACTGACGGCATCAGGCCTTACATTGCAATGCAATTGCGTGGTTAACTAAGCTAAACAAAGATGACTCGTCAACCATCGGGCTCAATCTTAGGACCTCTTTGTTGCTTCTTCCTTTTTTAAAGTAAAAGTAGTACTCAGCCAAAGACCTCGTTGGCTGTACGAATATCTGTAGAAAAAGCAAATGTTTCGATTCCACCTCGATCGTATTATCAACCACAAACACCAACTGGGCAAGATTGTGTAATTGTGTTCAATTATGCAGAGAGGGAGAGGCCACAGCTACAGAGACATGTATGAGCTGCCCTCTAGATGTAACATGGACAATATAGAAAACTATTTACCCCCCTTTAAAACTCTAGCTATAACATGGACATTATATATAGAAAACTAAATACGAGTTCTGGTTTTAGTTTAAAGATAATGCTAAAAATTATCTCGTATCTTCTATTTGACATCCTCTACCACAAATAATTATTCACATTAAAACGATTCATATGAAGAGATAATATGATGAGAAGTGTACAGATCTAGCATTCTTAATCTAAGAGCAGCTCCATTTTAGAGTGAAATCGAACTGCGTGGGCAGCTGAAAGCGAGCAATGCACACTGCAGCATGCAAAACGTGGTGTCAGAATCTAAACTCGGACTTGAGACGGTTTTGGTTGCTGTGGAATTATCCGTCATGCATGACTCGTGGTTAGTTGACATCAGGAAAATGACGGCTAATATGTATTAGATGAGGTATGCCGCTGACCAGCTGATGGTGCAAGTACCAAGCATCATACCATAAGTGAAAGCCCAAAGTGATTCTTATTTCTTAATTTATTCGGTGTGGGGTGGTCTAAAAGTCGATGTCTATATATATATTGTGATGACCTAGTGGTGCAAAAGTGAACCGAGTTCTGCTCCTATGGATCGGATGCAACACTGAAGTTGCTCTGGGCAATCCTAGTAGGTTGTACCATGAAAAATGCATTTGCATAAAATTAACATCTCAAAGGTAATGTCAACGCCCAATTTGATTTTGAACTCAAATTCTAATGCAACAAACATGACACACATGCAAACATGATTACGAAAATATGTCACTTTTCTCCATATTTTGAGATTCATCTAGTATCGCATGCACATTGCGAACTAGCAACACAAGTGTAAAAAAAGGAACTTGGTGCCCTACGAAGCAAGTGCTATGAGGCCTTGCCTCCAGTATTAGCCGGAGTGTCAGATTGTATGTATTATTTTGTCGATCCTTGATGTCAAAAGATTTAGCAGATATGGTCGAGTAATAGAATTGTAATTTTCTATAAAAAAATGAAAACAATTGTTAGCATAGTGTATAGTGGACAACGAACCTAAAAACCATATAAATGATGAGGCTGTGACACAAGGCAACTTTAGAACTAACAACTCGGTGTGCCACCACTCGCTCAGACACGCAACATCGATTCAACTTGATACTAAGAATTGAGACATGCTACTTGATACATGGCCATGATTTCCATATTCTTAGTGATCAAAATCAATGGGCCAAAGTTTTATTTCTTTGTGAAAAGGCCAAAGTTATTTATAGTGTATTGTCAGATCAGGACAATAATTTTGTGAATCAAATAATTCTTCTCTCTTTTGTTTGTTGATGAGTAGCATATGGAACAAATTAGGTCAAAATGGCAGCCTCCTCAAAATCGAAGTTTTTTTCCCCCAAAGACATAGATGTTAGGCCCAAATTTATATAAATACGGTCATTTCAGCCTTTCTCAAATGGAATTAAGTGAGATGGAGAAAAAAAAACTAAATCGTCACCACGCGACTGGCGCCGAGCCCATCAACGTAGCCCGCCCAATCCCGGCGACCCGGCCCGGTCCCATTCATATCCTCCGACGACGCGCGGCCGCGCGGGCACCACCCACCGCCACCCAGATGCGCAGCCGACCCGCCAGGATGGCAGCGGGGCCCACCCCATCCGCCGCGGCGGCGTCGTTCCGGCCGCCGATCCCGCCGCCGCCGCCGTGCTTCAACTACCGGGCGGCCGTGCTCGCCGACACGCGCGCCGCCGCCGCCGCCGCGGGTGACCCCGCGCTGGCGGGGCTGGTGGAGTCCGGCGCGCTCGTGCGCGTCCCGCGTCGGCGGTTCGGCCCGGTCCCGGCGTGGCGCCCGCCGGACTTCGTGGAGCCCGACGAGGTGTGGATCCTCGGCACCTCGCACCTCTCCCCGGACTCCGTCGCCGACGTCGAGCGCGTCCTCCGCGCCGTCCAACCCGACAACGTCGTCGTCGAGCTCTGCCGGAGCAGGCAAGGCCATGCCTTCCATTAAAGCACTAAGCTGCTTAAACTAAACAAGTGTTGTCAAATCTTCTTCCGGGCGGGGCTAACTGACGCCGTTGCAGAGCCCTCACTGCAGAGCTGGAATCATGTACGTGTCCAGTGATTCTTCCGACGAGCCGCTCTTGAAGTCTAACATGTTCTCTCTCGGTGGCTCCAAGTTCTTCGGTGCAGTCAACAGAAGCATCAACCTGGGTGAGAGCAACCGAGCACTACCTTGTGCTTGTGTTTACCACTTCTCATCAGCCATGGAACTCACTGAGACCTGCTGCTTCTCGTCAGCCATGGAACTGACTGAGGCTTTCTGATTTTGTTGGTTTCTTTGGAATGGTACAGGTGGGCAGAGCGCCTTTGCTCTGCGTCTGCTCCTCGCTGTTTTTTCTTCTAAAATTTCTTCCAGTGCGAACCGGCCGTTTGGAGAAGAGGTGCTTCCTGATAAACTGACATATGTGACATGTGAGTTTTCTTCAGATGTTCTGTGACAACATAGCAACTGAATTCTACTACCATATACTGTGTTTTCGTAGTTCCGGGCAGCTAGGAGGGTGTCTGAAGACATTGGAGCTCAGCTTGTTCTTGGCGATCGCCCGATTGAAATAACTGTATGTGGCTTTATTAGCTGTACATTGTCTTTTAATGGTATTTGTACACTGAGCTTGCATTGCTAACTCTGCAAAGTACAACTGATAGAATAGCAGAAACTCATACCAGATTGTTCATGCAGCTTGAACGAGCATGGAAATCCCTCACCTGGGATCAAAAGACAAAGCTACTCATCTCACTGTTCCGTGGGATTGCTTCGACGACTGACACGCCAGTAAGTACTTGTATTCATTTTGTCAGTCCTCAGTTGTAATTGCCTAAAAGAGACTGTTGCCAGTCTTTTTAGTACAAAAATGTATCTCGAACCAAATATCGATAAATCATTTTGTCTGTTGACATTCTTGTTTGATTACTACTGTAGCAGGATGAGAAAACTGCCGTCAGCCCATATGAGTTGTATGAGAAACTTAGCACATCTTATCCTGCACTGCTGCAGCCTCTCATACACGAACGCGACATGGTATGAGCATGATTCTGAACAGCCTATCTGAATCCTCCACTCTTTGCAGAACATGCAACTATGTGAATTTTTTAATTGCATCAAACTTTGCATGATACTTCAATCATCCATGTCTCTAGCAATTCAGTTAAACTCTGGATGCTTTCTTGCAGTTCCTTGCATGGTCGCTGAAGCGGAGCAAGGCTGTGAACAAGAGCAAAACTGTTGTCGGAGTTGTAGGGAAGGGGCACATTAATGGCATTGTGTACGCGCTGATCTCTGATCAAGGGGATTTGAGATTCCGAGACCTTGTTGGTAGAGCATCATCTGATACATGGGTTAGCTCACTCATCAAGGGTCTGGTAAGGGACACTGTAATAGGATTGGTCCTCTGGGCTTTGTATGAACAGTTGCAGGCTGTGCTATAGATGGTTCAGACTTCCACAAGGCACACAAACTCACAGTACAGCACTGAACTTTTTACTAGCTGAAACTGAAACTCCCCATTCTTCACAAAGTCGATGACTTGATCGAAGTACCTCTAGATTGAAGCCATTGATCTGTCAAGTGCAGCTATCTTCTGAATATATCTACACAAGAGAACAAAACACTGCCTATATTTTTTTCTTCTACTTTCTTTGCCATTTCATATTTGGGCAAAACAACAAAGATGCATTTTGTGCTTTAGCACCCTGTCACCCTTGTTAAATATGCCGGCAGAAAACCAATAATTTTTTTTAGAAAATTCTGATGGAATTTCCTCTGAAATCTGAATGACCAGAACTTGTCGAAGACCTGACATCCTTGCTGCTGTGCCTGCTGTGGTTTGTACAATTACCCTTGGTAGTAATGTCTTTAAGATTTATTTATTTATTTGACATGGCCAACATGTGGCTTTTCTAACTTGCCATCGCCATAACGGGATTTGCAAAAATGCAATTGTGGACTCCTTGATTTCACTGCCGCGTGGATCTGCCCAAGTTAATTTACCAAAACTGAGTTGATTCGTTGGTGCCATTGTTACTGAAGGAAGTTGGAAAGCACCTAGGTTATTTTCTTGGTGCCATTGTCACTCTAGTCGGCACGTCGCTTCATACCTATAAAGAAAGTCATTTTGAATAAGGTTTGGGTCAAACATTGGGAATATAAATCATGAATAACTTTTAAGTTGTTGAGTTTCAAAATGTAAAAACTATATGAATATATTTGTCTTAAAAAAAACTTTCATAAAAATATACATATACCACTTTTTGATTAATATTTTATAAAAACAAAGTTAAAATTTGGATTTGGACACCGCATCGCTGTCCTAAATGAACTTTTTTAGGTATGGAGGGAGTATCTTCTTTCGTACGTAGGAAAGTACATTTTATTTTCTCAAGCCAGGCATGTTCACATTATGAAAACAGAGGAAAAGAAAAGGCCGAAAACATAAAGGCCTATGAGGCCCATGTTCTGCGTCTATGGATGATGGGTATGTGCTAAAGGAATGCTAAACATGTCGGAAAACATGTCCACTTCAGGTCTTCTATTTTTAACGGACCGAATTTGGCCCGTGTACTGGAAAATGTACTACAGTGTTTTTCTCCCTAGCTTAGCGCCGTGACTCCGTGAGCTGAGTAAGCAGTGTAGGCATAATCGTCCTTGTACTAATCTTTAGCTTATTAGCTGATAACGGCATCTTTTATTTGAATATCATGTGATGATTCAAATAAAGGATAAAAGTATCCAGGAAATCCATGAGATGAAATTAAACTCGGAGATAGGAGGATAAGTATTGTGAATCTGTCATAACTAAACTACTACACGCATTAGTTTTAATTCATTTTTGTTGTACCTATCATGATACTATGTCATACCGAATTCAATGTCACCGTCAGAAAATAAACACACATCTCGTTTTCTCGAGAAGTCAAACATTATAAAGTTTGACTACATTTTATACAAAAATGTAGTAGTATTTAGGAAGTATAATAATTATCATTAGATTAAGTGTAGAATATACTTCTACAATAAACTTATTTGAAGGTGATACTGGTTTCTATATTTCTAGTCCTCGAGAAGTGAAATATATTTTTATTTTGGGATAGAGGAAGTATATAGTGTATATTTTTTAGAAAAGTCGGCAAAAGCTTTGCTAATATTTTATTAGTAGAATAAAAATAAAACAAAAGTAATTACAAACACTGTCCTCTAGAGCAGAAGTACGTGATTATTATGATGCTGAATTTTTATATAATTTTTTGAGCACCTTAACGTCGTCAAATGGAAAAACTCAAAACTAGAAAGTTGTAGATCTCATGGAGATCTACAATTTTTATATAAAAATTATCTTCATTCGATGTCGTATTGAAGAGTTATGATTTTTCGAAAGTTTGGTCTTGTCACGCCATTTCCAGTGGGGCGACAAGTCTATACTATCACGCCAACGCATGTTGCGCGACAAGCTTTTCCACGTCAAAAACGCCATCAAATGTATCGTTTATTGCCGCGCCAACGTATGTGGCGCGACTACGTTATTTAGTTGCTCCAGAGAGATCAGCGCGACCAAAGGGGCTATGGAATGCAATATATTTTTTGAGAGAATGAATATTGAAATATTTATTAGAAAAGATTAAAATATAAAAAATCCTTGTTCCAAGATGATCTTTTTTTTTTTAGAACAATTCCTAGATGATCGATCACGGACGATACCCAACAAAAGGGTCCCTGATCTACTGTACCTGACACTGAGGCTAGCTAGCAGCTTCGCTGTTTATATGCGAAATGGCTATATATGCAGACGCACTGGGTGACGCTAATAAGTACTAGCTAGAGTATAATGCAGCTGGCGACCGGGGCTGTTCCTTGCAAAAGACTGCCTCTATTATTGGTGCAGCTGGAGCCGGCCGGAGCTGGGGCGGCAGGTAGCAGGGCCCCAGGTCAACTCAAACGGCTCCCACAAGACACGCGTGCGTGAGCTGATGAACTCTACCGCAGAGCAGCCGCTCCATTATCCATCCTCGTCTCACTCGAACGAACCCCGGCCGGGCATGCAGCAGCCACACCATCACGTCGATCGAGATCAATTTGGGCATGCATGCAAATTTCATTTCAAGAGTAAAAAATGCTCGCTTTGATCGCTAGTCCTGGAAGAAGTTTAATGAATAATAGGATTATATATAATGCTAATTATAGAAATTATGACATAACGTGATATGACTAGCAAGTTTGATGGTCTAAATGTGTATGTTGGAAGTTTAGGTCAACGCATTTATATTTTAGAAATAGTATAAAATAATTTCATCTCATAAAACTCTCTCTGTTCTTATAAAACTCTTGTTTTCTCTTTTTATTAATACATCATCACATCAGCATATTTAATATCCATAAAATTTTGATTAAACACCATTAAAACTGGCCTTTAGAGACATTGACACCCTTACCGTGTGTTTGGTTCTGGGTTCATTGGGTTGGAGCCACTCCAACCCACGTTTTGGGGATGGCTCCGACCCTTGCTTTGTTTGGTTGCGAGAATGGATTGGAACCGTTCTGTGTTTGGTTGGAGGAATGAGCTGGGGTGGGATCCATCCCATTTTCTGTTTGGATGGATGGATTCGAACAGAACCTGGATATGGTCACCTATGCACTGAAATGGTGAGGTTACCCTCATCAATGTATGATAATTCTCACAAATATAAACAGCACACCGATCAAGTGATGACACATGGTAATTTTATCACAAACTCGAAACATTTGAGCAACCAACATATAATTTGTGCTCAACACATAGCAATATTTTCCATGCTTGCACCATGCATCAAGGAACAACGCAACAAATAATATAACCACATAAAAAGTCTTGCCATATTAGCAATAAAAGTCTTAGGCCATATCCATAGGCACATTACACATAGCAATATCAAGTCTGATGCTTGCACAATGCATCAAGTTCAAGTCTTACACAATATATAGCAAGTTCAAGACGTCCACATAGCAAGGTACAAGCATACTTAGACCACAAATATAAAGTTCTATGTGGTACTAACAAAAGAACCATCCCAAGCATCCAACTTACCCTTACTGCCCAGGATAGTTGCCTGCAATGTGCTTTGCAACCCAATTGAATTTATGTCGAATTAGGCCATTTGCATCAATAGAATGCACCCCACTGAAGCCATGCCGAATTTTGAGTGGAGGCAAAGGGAGAACCTGATCCTCTTCCCAAGTGAAGTCAATCATCAATAGCTCAGCTGTTTGTATAGTTGAAGGCCAGCGACAAATTGATATATACTGATAGCTCTGAATATGCCCACCATCAGATAAACGTTGCAATGCATACTGTAATGAAGCACATGTGTTACTGCAACTGCAATAAACTTTGAACAAGGTGCGATAAAATGCCAACCAAGGAGGCTTTGGCAGGATGTCGTCGGCCACAACCAGTGATTTAATCCACTGCAACAAAGCTGCATAACAATAAAAATATGGCCAAGGTGTTGGTTTGAGTTGGTCTCCCACACTCTGGATCTCAATCTGCAGAAAGAATGATCGAGATGGAGGCCATGGTGACCACAAATCCACATCATTTTCCAATACATACGTGAACATGCCTTGCTGGGGAATATGAGATGGCCACAACTTCACTGAACCCAACTCTGCCAGTTTCTGATATCTCTTTACCTCATGCACAGTGGCAGCACAATCCAGCAATACAGCATCCAGCATAGGAGTAGCGAAGAGCATAATGATATACCTGCTGAGCAGTTCACCGAGCAACTCGTGAGCACTTGTCGACACAGACGAAGACATGCTGGTATGAGCCATCGTCGCAACAACCCGAGCGAACAGCACAGCGCCTCGGTCAGCAGGCATTTCAGCGAACACCATCTGAGCATGAATGGAGATGGTGACAGGCTTACTCGAGGCTGCTACCAAAACCTTCGAAGGCACATCCTGTGGAGGAATAGGAGCTGGTGACGCCGTGGCCACGGTAGGAGGCGCCATGGACGACGTAACAGCGAGGCGGGACGCGGCGAGGTCAGCAAAGCTCGAGATCGGGCCCACCAGCACCCCAAGCTTGTTGCGGAGATCGTCCCAAGTAGCACGGCTCGCGACGCTGAACCTGGCGACGCTGAACGGGGCGGTTCCTCCTGGCGGACCTGCAGGCGGCCGACGCGGCGCTTCGGGCGGACCTGCAGGCCGGCGGCGCGACGCTTCGGGCGGACCAGGCAGTCGCGTCTCTTCTTGGCAGACTGGCGGGCGTGGCTCTTCTCGGCGGACAGGCGGGCGCAGCGCTTCGGGCGGGCACGGCGGACCGGGCAGGACGCGCGCGGCGGACCAGGCGCGGCCGGCGCGATGGCGAGGCCGGGCGGCGGCGATGGGGATGGGCGGTGTCGGTCGGAGCGGTGGAGTGATGGGAGAGGTGAAGGGATAAGGTGCCAGGCACGTGAACCGTCCCAACCCGAGCGGAGCGGCTCCGTCCGTCGAATTTCGACGGCTCAACCCAACCCGCATATTGGAAGAATATTCTCCTGGAGCCAACCCAACCTGCTCCTAACCTCCATCCAAACAGCCAGAAAACAGGTTCAACCCAGCCGGGTTGGCTCCAGCACCTCAACCAAACACACGGTTAGGGCACTCCCACTGCTAGAAACTACATATAGTTTCTATACCTATTAATTTCTATAGACACTAAGTATAGAGACTATGGTCTTAATGGATAGTTTCTATACAATAATTTTTTTATCCAATCACATTCTGTCGGCGTCTAGACTCGTGGTCTAGGCACCAACAAGTATAAGTCTGCGTGACTGACCAAGCTTGGATGGTGATGCAAGTGAGACACAGAGGGTTTATACTGGTTCGGGCCAAGAATGCCCTACGTCCAGTGCGATCGGTGGTTCTGTATAACCTTGCACCCAAAGGTGCTTGTGGTAGGGGGTACAAGCAGGTTGCGAGAGAGGGCTAAGTCCTAGGTCTCGGCTTGGTGGCGGACAGAGTGCGGGTTGCTGCTCTGAGAAAGAGTGTTGTGTGCGTGTGAACTTCTTGAACCCTCTTCTAGCTATGAGTCTTGGCTCCCCTTTTATAGCCTCAAGGGGAGACAAAGATTTACATGAGTTAATTTCCCTGGGTGGAATGGTGAAACCACAGTCCCGACCCCATTGGAGCTGGTCCATCTCGTCCTTGAGGGATGGTTGACAGCATGGCTGTTCCTGTAGAGGGTTACCGAGCCCTGTAGGGGTCGCGGGGGTCGGATCGCCAGCACTGCTTCACATCTTGTCAATAGTGGGAAAAGACCCCAAATAGTGGTGCTGATTTACCTCTCCCATTCCCTTTCTACTGTGCGGCAGTATGCCACAGTGAAAGAGGTAAGGGCACACAGTGAAAAAGGTGATGCTGCAGTGCCCGGGGTGGTTGGAATAGTTGTCGCCTTGCCCTGCTGCGGTATGGAAGCCATCGCGTCTGTCATGTCATAGGTACGGGCGCCGTGCGGTGGAAATCTTGCTGCCCAGGCGGAGTGGGGTCCGGCCCCCGAGCCTGGACGGGGTCGGGCGAGTCGGAACTTGCGTCCGAGGCCCTGAGGGGTCGGGCGAGTCAGAACTTTCGTCCGAGGCCCTGAGGGGTCGGGCGAGTCGGAACTTGCGTCCGAGGCCCTGAGGGGTCGGGCGAGTTGGATGCACTGGGGCCCGTACCCTGATGATTGTGGTTAGTATGTTTTTTTTGCTTTTTTGATTGCTCTGATTTGGGTATCCCTTATTATGGTACCCAACAGTAGCCCCCGAGCCTCTGAAGGGGTGAGGTCACCTCTTTAGAGGTTCTTTCCCCAGGGACTGTAGTTGACTAGGAGCCTTTTACTTTTCTCCGTGGGGTGCGCGCGAGCGCACCCGCCGGGTGTAGCCCCCGAGCCTTTTGGAGGAATGGTGTTATTCCTTCAAAGGCTTTCACCCTTTGACAGCTATAGCCTGGAGTGTTTTAAGGGATAGGTTGCGTGTTCTTTACACGTAGTGCCTGTTCCCATGGTGCGAGGAAGCCCCCGAGCCCTTTCCCCGCAAGGGTCAATCAGGTTCTTTCTCGTCTTGTAATTACATCCCTCATTCTTCCTTTCGCTCGGAGGAGGGGTGGGTCGTGCCGTACTACCCTCGATGGGCGAGTGACGACGCTTCCCGGGAGCAGCAGGCGGGTAGATCCAAGTGGATGTCCGAGTCCCGTTCGATAGGGGTCGGCTAGTGGCCTTATGGGCACATCTCAAAAAGTACCCGAGGGCAGTCACGGTGGATGTCGGAACCGTTCGTTAGGTTCCGAGGGCTCGATGCCTCCCTCGGTGGGATCCCACTCACGTGACACCCGCATGGGTCTCGGATATGACTTGTAAAGATGCGCCGACTCCCTGTTGGGCTCGGACCTTGGCCTCTATTGTGCTCATCTTCAGTCATCCCTCGCTCAGTTATCCTGAGGCGACTGTTCGAACCTGTGTCGCAGGTCAGTCTCGCAACCTCTGGAACGTGGGTGGCCATGGCCTGGGGATTTTGGGCCTCGAAAGGCTTTTTTCAGACTCGTTTTGTAGTGTTGGGGGTCGGGCGAGACGGAATCTGCGCCCGGCGGGAGACCACTTTGCAACTTTAGTTCGGGGCCTTGATGGGGTCGGGCGAGACGGAAAACTGCGCCTGACGGAGACCTTCCTGTGACGCTTGGTCAGCGGGGGGTCGGGCGCCGCGTCTCCTGGAAGGAACCGCCCTGACATAACTTTTCAGGGCGCTTCTTTTGAGGCGCGGCGCGCGGGGACTCGAAACGGTCGTGCCGTCTCGCCCCGGCCGGATGGGACGTTTCGCCTGCGAAATTAATGCGCGCGTGCGGCGGGCGCGGGAATCGGAGGGAGTTGGCGCTTCGAGTTTTTCACCTGAGTGGGCGACGGTTGCTCTCTCCCTCTCTCTCGCTTGGCCTTCCTCGCAGGGGCGTGGTCATGGCTCGTCCCTCCTATAAAAGCGGCCGTTGGGGGCTTGATTTCTTTCCTCTCGCTCCTGCGCCAAAAAGCCCCTGCCTCCTACTCTTTCTTCTGCCGCCCTCTTTTCCATCTCCACCGTGCAGACTCTCCTCTTCCTCCGAAGCCATGGCCGGCGTCGAGGCGTGGCCGCCCAGCAATGTGACCAAGTCCGCGCTGGAGGCGCGCGTGAAGGCCGGGATTCTCCGTCCTCTCAAGGATGTCGGGTTCGCGGAGTGGATCGTTCCCTCGGCGAACGACAGGGAGCCAAACCCGCCACCGGGCTATGTGGTTTGCTTCCTGTCGTTCCTAGACCGGGGGTTCGGGATTCCGGCCGGCCGTTTGATCAGGGCGATCCTCCACTACTACGAGGTGGAGTTACACAACCTGAACCCAAACTCGGTGATGCAGGCCGCCGTTTTCACCACGGTTTGTGAGGGATTCCTGGGGGTTCCAGTCAACTGGAATCTCTGGCTTCACCTCTTCAAGGCGGAGATGGCGGCCCGTTACGTGGGGAAGGAGAAATTCCCCCTGCGGGCCGGTGGCTGCACGCTGCAGCTCCGTCAGCAGCGGGCCGGGCTGTACATCTGGAGTTCGATGCCCTCGTCGAACCGGGGGTGGCAGAGCTGGTGGTTCTACCTCCGAAACGACGGCGGCCTGCTGCCGAAGTACACCGGGAAGATGGTGACGGAGGTTCCTATGAAGTGGGCGTGGGGCGCTCCGGCCGAGGAGCAGAAGAAGCTCGCCCCGCTTCTCGCAGGGCTTCAGAAGCTGCGAGATGCCAAAGTCACCGCGGCCACGGTGGCAATCGCCTTCCACAAGAGGAGTTTGCTTCAGCTGGCGCAGCGGCGAGTGCCCATGTTCGAGATGACCCGGGGGGTCCCCTGGGCAGGGACGAGGATGTTAGCCGAGCCGATATCGGCTTCGGACATCACCGCCCGGGTGGAGAGGACGACTCACTCGGACATGAAGAACTCCCGGGTGGTTCCGATGCGCCCGGAGAAGGGTTATATTTCTCTGGTAAGTGTAGACATTCGCGCTTTCTTCTCTTTTTCTTTCTGCATTTTTCTTGATCCCTGATTGTTCGCAGAGGATGGGAGTTGTCAAGGATTCCCCACCCCCTGTCCCAGAGGACAAGGAGATTCGGGCCAAGAATCGGACCCCGGAACGAGGAGCAAAAGAAGGCCAAGGAGGACAAGAAGGCCAAAGCAGCGCGGAAAGCGGAGCGGCGGGAGATCTCCGCCAAAAATCATCGTGAAGCCGAGAAGGCGGGGGTCGCCCCGCCCCCCTCTCCCGAGACCTCGGTCTCGGAGATAGAGGGTGGGGGTGGCGACGTCGACTGGCTTGACGAGCTGATGGAGGAGGACGACGCAGTCCCTCCTGCCGGGGGGATCGATGCCCCGGAGGGGTCAAAGGCCCGAGGTGGGTCAGAGGCCCCCGAGGGGACCCAGGCGCCGGGGGCCGGACAGTCCGTTCCCCACATCGTTGTGGACGACGAGGACAGCGCCCCTCGTAAGGATTCGGCCCCCGTAGGCCCCCAAGAGGGGGAGAAGGCGTCGGAGGCCGAGCCCGAGGAGCCCCCTCATTTGGTAGTGCCGGAGGGTCTGGCCGAGCCCACCCCATCGTCCGGGGCGGAAGCCGGTGCCCCCGTGGAGGTGTCGCAGGCCGAGGCCAACATGGTGCCCCCTGCGCCGTCGGCAGGCGAGACAGGGGTCCGACCGACGGCCCCTGGCGCCGCGGGAGACCCCGAAGGAGCCCCGAGCTCCCATAAGAAGTCTGCTCCCCGGGCGAGGTAGAGATAGGATTCCTGATCCTTCTGCTGATTTCTTGTTTTTCTCTTTCTTCTAACTTGATGTTGTTCCCCCAGCCGTAAGTAAAAGGCGCCTTCGGTGGCGCTGGCCCCCCTGAAAGCCGTGAAGAGGGGGGCTCATTCGACTCCTGGGTCGGCTAGGCCCGCGTCGCCGCCGCCGCCGGGCTACGAGGAGAGAGGGCGGCACCAGGGGGCAGGACACGGGGGCGCCGAAGCCCCAAGGACCGGAGGATGCTGACCTGGGAGGTGCGGCCCGGCCTGAACATGCTGAGGAAGGTCGGCCCATCGTGGCGTCCAGCGCGGCGCCCGAGGCCCCCGCGGCGGGAGAGGTAGATGCCGGATGGGGTAAGAGCCCCGTAATCTAGCCCAACCTCGGCGATGCCGAGGGGGGAGCCAGATTCGTTCTGGATGACCCATCAGAGAATTACCTCTGGCAGGGTCTGGACGCATGTGGGCGCGCTGGTATCGAGGCCCTGAATCGAGCTTCTCAGCTCGTGGGCCGTGACATGTTTAACCTGGCTCAGGTAAGATTTTTACCCGTGTTATGAAGTAGTTTTGTCCTTACTTTGCGATATCAACTCCCTGTGTGACCTCCGATCTTGTAGGCGCTCAAGGCCACCTCCCTGGAGAAATCAGTATTTCTCCGTCGGGAAAGGGATGCTCGGGCGTCCTTTGAGAACGAGAGGGCTGCCAGGGAGGCGGCAGAGGGGGAGCTCGCGAGGGAGTGCGAGGTTTCTGCCGAGCTTCGACAGAAGTGCTCGGCACTAGCCGTCGAGGCTCGGGAGGCCCGGGACAAGGTCGCCCCCCTGGAGGAGAGGATTGGGGCCCTTGCCCGGGAATCCGAGGCGCAGAAGGCGGCGGCTGAGGGGTATAAGGGTGAGGTTGCTCGGCTTGAAGCTATGCTCGCCGAAAGAGACCTTGCCTTGAACCAGGCTCAGACCGACCTATCCGGGGCTCTGAGCCAGGTGGCCCGCTGGCATCAAAGCTCGGCGGAGCACGAGAAGCGTGCCGAGGGTAAGACCTACGCCCTTTACCTTGAACTCCTTTATACTTTTGAGTTAGCTTTTCCTGACTTTTTGTTTCTTACTCTGTTTTTCGACAGAGTTAGAGAGGAAGGTGGTCGAGGCAACCTCTGCTGCCGAGGGCCTGCAGAAGTCCCTTGATGCCGAGGCTTCGGACCGCTCGGCTCTTGAAGCCGTGGTCACCTCGGCGTGCGAGGGGCTCGGCGTGTCTGCGTCAGGGTCATCGCTGCGGAGTCGGGTCGAGGCCCTTTACTCCCGGGCCGGGGAGAGGATGAGGGAGGCACTCCACGCCGGGGTGAAGAAAGCCCTGGCGGTGGTGAGCTCTCACTTTGCCGGCATTGATTTGCCGGCGGTCTGTGAGGGCTATGTTCTCCCAGATGATGAGACAGAGGCCCAGGAGGAGGTGCAGAGGCTCGAGGACGCCGCGGCTGCCCCCGGAGATGCCTTGGCCGCCTTCTTCGACGACGAGGTGGAGCTTCCGCCCCTCGGGGCTCGAGGACCTGGGGAAATAGGGCAGTAGGACCCTTAGGTTTTTTTTTCTTTTTGTGGGTGTCGAGGCCGGTGGGCCTTTGTAATATATATACAATGTTAACGTCAAATGTAGATATTTGTATAACTGCTCTTTTTGAGCTTTTTCCCTAAGTGTCTTATTTTCTTTTTCTTTTTGCCGATCCGACCTCGGCAGCGCGAGGTCGGGTGAGCTACTTAGAGTTTTTGCGCTAGCCAGAGTCCCCGAGCCTAAGTGCTTTTCCTTTTTCCTTAGTAACTCTTGGAAGTCCGAATTCGTTCCCCGAATCTAAGGTGAGTAGAGGCGGTCTTTGCTCGTGAGCGTAGATCCTTCCTCGCGCTCATACCTTAGGATTTAGGGGACGGATTTTCGGTTTCTTGAGTCTTTTTAGGAAGGAGGAGGAAGACCTTGGGTCGGGGTTCTTTTAACTTGCGCGAAAAAAGAAAAAGGTTCGGAGTCGACATAGGGGGTTCCCCCAGGTTCGGAGTCGACATAGGGGGTTCCCCCATGTAGCCCCCGAGGGAGGCTCGGACTCTGGTTGGCAGGTCCGAGGCTCTCTGATAACTTAAACTTTGATTTATTCCTTGAAGGTAATGAATGAACAAAGAAATTTTTACAAAGTTCTAAGGGAAAAATCGACGTAGCTGTTCTATGTTCCATGCGTTTTTGAAGACCTCCCCTGCTGCATTGGCGAGCTTGTAGGTCCCGGGTCGGAGGACTTCGGCGATGACGAAGGGTCCTTCCCAGGGGGGTGTGAACTTGTGACGACCCTTGTTGCTCTGTTTGAGCCTTAGCACCAAGTCGCCGACTTGAAAGGCTCGACCTCGGATCCGTCGCGCATGGTATCGGCGGAGGGTCTGTTGGTACTTGACGGAGTGTAGGAGGGCTACGTCTCTGGCTTCGTCGAGCTGGTCCAGCGCGTCTTCTTGGAACGTTTTGCCGCTATTTTCGTCATAGGCTTGTACCCTTGGGGACCCGTACTCCAGGTCAGTGGGGAGGACGGCTTCCGACCCATAGACCATGAAGAACGGGGTGAAGCCCGTGGCTCGGCTTCGGGAGGTTCTCAGACTCTAGACGACGGCCGGTAGCTGTTTGAGCCACCTTTTCCCAAACTTGTTCAGACGGTTGAAGATCCTGGGCTTCAGGCCCTGGAGTATCATGCCATTGGCACGCTCCACTTGACCATTGGTCTTGGGGTGAGCCACTGCCGCCCAGTCCACACGTATGTGGTGTCTGTCGCAGAACTGCAGGAACTTTCGCCCGGTGAACTGTGTGCCGTTGTCGGTGATTATGGAGTTCGGCACTCCAAATCGATGGATGATATCCTTGAAGAACAATACCGCCTGTTCGGCCTTGATCCTTGTGATGGGTCGGACCTCGATCCACTTGGAGAACTTGTCGATTGCGACAAGCAAGTGGGTGAAGCCCCCGGGTGCTTTCTGCAGGGGCCCAACCAGGTCGAGGCCCCAGACAGCGAAAGGCCAGGTGATGGGGATCGTCTGCAGAGCCTGAGCAGGTAGATGTATCTGCCGAGCGTAAAACTGACATCCCTCACAGGTCCGCACGATGTCCGTGGCGTCGGCCACGGCGGTGGGCTAGTAGAAGCCTTGTCGGAAGGCATTTCCTACCAATGTCCGAGGTGCGGCGTGATGGCCACAAGCCCCCGAGTGTATGTCTTGCAGGAGCTTGACTCCTTCCTGATGTGTGATGCAACGCATGAGGACACCCGAGGGGCTTCGCTTGTACATCTCCCCATCGAGGAGGACGAAGGTCTTGGCACGACGGGCCACGCGCCTTGCCTCAGCCTGGTCCGGGGGCAAAATGCCGTCGACCAGGCGTTGAAGCAAAGGGTAGCGCCAGTCGGGCGAGTCGTCAGATGCAGGTGGCTCTGGCTCGATGTCCATGGCTTCCTGTTCTTGAGCGGCAGCGTCTTTGGGGTCGGATCTCTGTTTGCTTGGGGGTTCGTCCGACCCCCCGTCGTCCTTGTGGCCGACGGAAGGTTTGTAGATGTCGCTGACGAAGACATCCGGGGGGACTGTGGCTCGCTCGGATGCCATCTTGGCGAGCGCGTCGGCGGCCTCATTATACTTCCTTAACACGTGGTTAAGTTCGAGGCCGTCGAACTTTTCTTCCAAGCGTCGGACCGCTTTGCAGTACGCGTCCATCTTGGGGTCATGGCAGCCAGGCTCTTTCATGACTTGATCGATGACGAGTCTGGAATCGCCTCGGGCGTCGAACCATTTGATCCAAAGCTCGATGGCGATGTGGAGACCGTTAACAAGGGCCTCGTACTCTGCTGCATTGTTCGAAGCGGGGAAATGGAGCCGGATTGCGTATCGCATCCTTACCCCGAGGGGGGAGATGAAGACAAGGCCCGCACCGGCCCCAGTTTTCATCAAGGACCCGTCGAAGTACATGGTCCAGCACTCGTGCTGGATCTGTGGTGGTGGGAGCTGAGTCCCGGTCCATTCTGCCATAAAGTCCGCCAGGACCTGGGACTTTATGGCTTTCCGAGGCTCATAGGTGATCCCATCGCCCATGAGCTCTATGGCCCATTTAGCAACCCTTCCGTTGGCTTCTCGGTTCTGAATCACTTCTCCCAAAGGGAAGGATGAGACCACTGAGACCGGGTGAGATTCAAAGTAATGGCGGAGCTTGCGTCGGGCCAGAACCACTGCGTAGAGTAATTTTTGGATCTGGGGGTATCGGGTCTTTGTGTCGGAGAGCACTTCACTGATGAAGTACACCGGCCTTTGGACCGGCAGGGCGTGCCCTTCCTCCTTCCTCTTGACCACGATAGCTGCGCTGGCCACCTGATCGGTGGCTGCGACGTAAAGAAGAAGTGGCTCCCCCTCGGCGGGGGGCACCAGGATGGGAGGGTTGGTGAGCAGAGCCTTGAGTTTGTCAAAGGCTTCCTGGGCCTTGGGGGTCTAGGAAAAGTGCTCAGATTTCCTAAGTAACCTATACAGAGGCAGCCCTTTTTCCCCGAGGCGAGAAATGAAACAGCTTAGGGAGGCTAGACATCCCATTACCCTCTGTACTCCCTTTAGGTTACGAATCGGGCCCATGTTTGCGATGGCCGAGACCTTTTCTGGGTTGGCCTCGATCCCCCGCTTAGACACAATAAACCCGAGGAGCATGCCTCGGGGGACCCCGAAAACGCACTTTTCGGGGTTGAGTCTGATCCCTTTTGCCCTAAGGCATCGGAATGTTTCTTCCAGGTCGGCAACTAGGCCGCTTGCTCTCCTGGATTTGACGACAATGTCGTCTACATAAGCCTCTACCGTTTTGCCTATAAGGTTCCCAAAAACCTGAAGCATACATCGATGGTAAGTGGCCCCCGCGTTCTTGAGCCCAAAAGGCATGGTTACGTAGCAATACATTCCGAAAGGGGTGATGAATGAAGTTGCGAGCTGGTCGGACTCTTTCATCTTGATTTGGTGGTAGCCGGAATAAGCATCAAGAAAAGACAAAATTTCACATCCCGCGGTAGAGTCAACTATCTGATCAATACGAGGTAATGGAAAGGGATTCTTTGGACATGCTTTATTTAAACTAGTATAGTCTACACACATCCTCCACTTCCCATTTTTCTTTTTAACTAGCACGGGGTTGGCTAACCACTCGGGATGGAATACCTCCTTGATGAATCCGGCCGCCAGCAGCTTGTGGATCTCCTCCCCGATGGCCCGACGCTTCTCCTCGTCGAATCGGTGCAGGCGTTGCTTCACGGGCTTGGAGCCGGCTCGGATGTCCAAGGAGTGCTCGGCGACTTCCCTCGGTATTCTAGGCATGTCCGAGGGACTCCACGCAAATATGTCAGCGTTTGCGCGGAGAAAGTCGACGAGCACCACTTCCTATTTGGGGTCGAGGCTGGAGCTGATCCTCAACGCCTTGCCCTCAGAGGTTCCGGGGTCGAGGAAGACCAGCTTAGTTTCCTCCGCCGGCTCGAAGCTCCCGGCGTGACATTTGGGGTCGGGGACGTCCTGGTCACTGTCGCCGAGGCCAGTGAGGATGGCCAGAGACTCTGCCAGAGCCTCGGCCTGCTCGACGCACTCGACGTCGCACTGGTAGGCGTGCTGGCTGGTCGTGCTGACGGTGATGATGCCCTTTGGCCCTGGCATCTTGAGATTGAGGTAGGTATAGTTGGGGACGACCATGAACTTGGCGTAGCATGGTCGTCCTAGGATCGCGTGGTAGGTCCCTGGGAACCCGACCACGTCGAAGGTGAGGACTTCCCGTCTAAAGTTGTCGGGGGTCCCGAAGCAGACGGACAGATCGATCTGTCCGAGGGGGTGGGCACGATGCCCCGGCACCACTCCGTGGAATGGCGCGGTGTCGTTCCTCAGCCGGGACTTGCTGATCCCCATGAGGGCCAGAGTCTCGGCGTAGAGGATGTTGAGGCCGCTGCCTCCATCCATCAGCACCTTAGTGAGACGGGTCTCGGCGATGATGGGGTCGACGATCAGAGGATAGCTCCCGGGATTGGGAATCCGATCCGGGTGATCATGTCTGTCGAACGTGATCGCGCTCTCGGACCATTTGAGGTACGAGGGCGCGGCCGTGCTGACTGCGCAGACTTCTCAAGGGTGTGTTTGGTTGGCCCCCTGTGATAGGGGCACGGCTTCTTCAACATTTCGTCGAAGAGACTGGGGCCAGCGGGAGCCCGCTTGGGGTTCTTGCGATCTGCCGCGGCGACCAGGTTGTCGTCCGACTGTCCCTGCCGCCCCTTGCGGCCCTTCTTCTTCTTCTTGGGGTCGCGCGATCCCGAGGCCTCGGCGGCCTTAGCCTTCTGTTTCCCTTTGGCTGTGCTGTCGGAGAAAATGGCGCCAACTGCTTCTTCGCCTGAGGCGAAGTTGGTGGCGATGTCGTGCAGCTGGCTGGTGCTCGTAGGGGTCTTGCGTCCGAGCTCGTGTACGAGCTCTTTGCAAGTGGTGCCAGAAATGAAGGCTCCGATGACGTCGGAGTCCGTGATGTTGGGGAGCTCGGTGCACTGCTTGGAGAATCGCCTGATGAAATCTCGGAGGGACTCATCGGGCTTCTGCCGGCAACTCCTGAGGTCCCAGGAGTTCCCAGGGCGCACGTACGTACCCTGGAAGTTCCCAACAAAGATCCTAACCAGGTCGGCCTAGTCGTGGATCATGCGCTCAGGAAGGTGCTCAAGCCACGCCCTGGCCGTGTCGGCCAGATGCAGTGGGAGGTTGCGGATGATGAGCAGGTCGTCATCCGCTCCGCCCAGCTGGCATGCCAGGCGGTAATCCGCCAGCCAGAGCTCGGGGTTAGTTTCTCCTGAGTACTTGACGAGGTTGGCGGGCTGTCGGAATCGCACAGGGAACTTGGCCCTGCGTATGGCCTCGCTGAAGACGCGGGGACCCGGAGGCTCTGGTGACGTGCTTCGGTCGTGATCGGGGTCGTACCTCCCGCCTCGGCGCGGTCGGTAACGTCGGGACTTGGCCTCGTCCTTGTCACGTCGCCTGGCCTCGAGGGTGGCCCGTGCGTCTGCGTCAGCTCCGACGCGCTCGTGTACTGACGGGGCCCTGTTGCCCCCTTGTGGGTTAGGGGGTGGCGGACCCTGCATCGTTGGTGCCTTGTTAGGAGGGGGTCGGTCCCCATGACGTCTCGTGCTATGGGATTGTGAGGCAGAACTTTCCGCGTTTTACACCACAGCCTGCTCCAGGAGGCCACGCAGCCCCTGACGCACTCTCCTTCCCTCAGGAGTCGAAGGCTCGGGCATCGCCCTGAGGAGGAGCGCGGCGGCCATCACATTCTGGCTGGCCGTGCTGAAGACTGGGGCGTCACCCCCTGTATCCTCGACGATGCGGCGGTTGACGTCTCGGGCGCGGCGCCTAGCCTCACCGCCGTCTCCGCGGCCAGCCGGCTCTCGGACCAGGGCCTCGCGGAGTTGGCGGAGGCGTGTGCGTTCTTCTTCGAGCCTGGCCTCCAGCTCATCGAGCTGTGCGAGGTCAGGACGGTGTCCCCCAGCGGGGGCAGATGCTACCCCACGGGCTCCAAGATTCGTTCCGGGAGTTGGATTGGGAGGTGGAGTTGCGTTCTCTTGCCTAGAGGGCCCTGCGTCCCCCTGGGTGTTATGCGGCGTGTCTCCGACTTCTAAGTTGAAGCACTCTCGTGACGGGTCGTAGCTTCCGTCGTCGGAGTCGGAGTAGCCGAGACAATAGTTGCTGGCCTCCAAGAAGCGCATGAAGGTCTCCGGGTCGCCACACCCGGAGAAATCAGCGCCAGCCCACTCGTCGTCGCCCGAGGTGAGGTCCTCTGGGTATGATGAGACGGGCGGTGTGGAAACGAGGTCCAGAGTAGACCTCAAGTGGTGCCCCGGAAGTTCCGCATACGCACTTAATGAAGTGCTCACGGAAGAGGCGTAGGTGGTGGCGGCGTTCCTGAGCCCAAAAGGTAACTCGGGAGGTGCCGTTGTTGCTCCTTTACCCATGGGTGGAGGAGGAACAGATGTTGAGCCCCCTTTGTCCCCCTTGCGGGGGACGGGCGCGGGCCGTGCCTTCCCCTTCGAACGGGGTGGGACGGGTGGCCGCGATAATCCTCTGTTGGTCCTAGGGGCGGAGCCTGATGCCCCGCGAGCCCTTCCTCTAGCGCCTGTCGGGCCGGAGGAGCGGGCGACCTGGTGAGGAATATGCGGGGGGAGGACCAGATGGATCCTAGCCTCAGTGGTGGGATCGGAGATCCTAGATCTCTGACGTCCCCGCCGAGCGCCCCCCGTACGGTGTCCCGAACGGTGCCCACGCTCGGACTGTGGTGGGATCGGCTCGGGAGCAGGCTCGACGTCACCACGTGGCGGGAGGAGGACCATGTCGTAGCCGGAACCGAGGGACATGAACTCCAAACTTCCGAACATCATGATGGTGCCACGGCGGAGCGGGCGAAATCCGTCTGCGATCCAAACCTTCCCAGTAGGGACAGGTGAATGTCACGCAGAAGGCCCCTAATCGCATATTGGAAGAATATTCTCCTGGAGCCAACCCAACCCGCTCCTAACCTCCATCCAAACAGCCAGAAAACAGGTTCAACCCAGCCGGGTTGGCTCCAGCACCTCAACCAAACACACGGTTAGGGCACTCCCACTGCTAGAAACTACATGTAGTTTCTATACCTATTAATTTCTATAGACACTAAGTATAGAGACTATGGTCTTAATGGATAGTTTCTATACAATAATTTTTTTATCCAATCACATTCTGTCGGCGTCTAGACTCGTGGTCTAGGCACCAACAAGTATAAGTCTGCGTGACTGACCAAGCTTGGATGGTGATGCAAGTGAGACACAGAGGGTTTATACTGGTTCGGGCCAAGAATGCCCTACGTCCAGTGCGATCGGTGGTTCTGTATAACCTTGCACCCAAAGGTGCTTGTGGTAGGGGGTACAAGCAGGTTGCGAGAGAGGGCTAAGTCCCAGGTCTCGGCTTGGTGGCGGACAGAGTGCGGGTTGCTGCTCTGAGAAAGAGTGTTGTGTGCGTGCGAACTTCTTGAACCCTCTTCTAGCTATGAGTCTTGGCTCCCCTTTTATAGCCTCAAGGGGAGACAAAGATTTACATGAGTTAATTTCCCTGGGTGGAATGGTGAAACCACAGTCCCGACCCCATTGGAGCTGGTCCATCTCGTCCTTGAGGGATGGTTGACAGCATGGCTGTTCCTGTAGAGGGTTGCCGAGCCCTGTAGGGGTCGCGGGGGTCGGATCGCCAGCACTGCTTCACATCTTGTCAATAGTGGGAAAAGATCCCAAATAGTGGTGCTGATTTACCTCTCCCATTCCCTTTCTACTGTGCGGCAGTATGCCACAGTGAAAGAGGTAAGGGCACACAGTGAAAAAGGTGATGCTGCAGTGCCCGGGGTGGTTGGAATAGTTGTCGCCTTGCCCTGTTGCGGTATGGAAGCCATCGCGTCTGTCATGTCATAGGTACGGGCGCCGTGCGGTGGAAATCTTGCTGCCCAGGCGGAGTGGGGTCCGGCGCCCGAGCGTGGACGGGGTCGGGCGAGTCGGAACTTGCGTCCGAGGCCCTGGGGGGTCGGGTGAGTCGGAACTTTCGTCCGAGGCCCTGAGGGGTCGGGCGAGTCGGAACTTTCGTCCGAGGCCCTGAGGGGTCGGGCGAGTCGGAACTTGCGTCCGAGGCCCTGAGGGGTCGGGCGAGTCGGAACTTTCGTCCGAGGCCCTGAGGGATCGGGCGAGTCGGAACTTGCGTCCGAGGCCCTGAGGGGTCGGGCGAGTTGGGTGCACTGGGGCCCGTACCCTGATGATTGTGGTTAGTATGTTTTTTTTTTGCTTTTTTGATTGCTCTGATTTGGGTATCCCTTATTATGGTACCCAACACATTCATTCTCTCTCCATTCTCAACCAATTATATCACTTCATGTCTTGGATTTCGTGTAGATATGATTTCTAACTTAGACCCAGTTGCTATGATTTTTGCTCTGTCTCTTCAATAACTACCTTGCCATATCAGTAAAATGCTTAGGTGACACTATAATTAATGTATATAGAAACTATGATGGTTTTTATATTGGGAGTGCCCTTAGGCTAGTTTGATTGCCACGCCAATGCCAACTTCTGTGTTGGTAATTACGAACATTGATGTGTCACAATATTAAATATAAATATATCCGATGAAACCTCCAAGACTGTCATATTAGTCGAGTTTAAGCACCGTCGACTGAGTATTTTACTATGTACTCCCTTCATTCTAAATTATAAGTTATTTTATCTTTCTTGAAAAGTCAAAGTATTTCAAATTTGATCAAAACTACAAGAGAATTACAAAGATTTATGTCATGAAATAGGTATACTATAAAAATATAGTTCGTGAAAAAAAATAATAATTATTTAGAATCACAAATGTTTATTTTATTATATAAATTTTGGTTAAACTTAAGATATTTTGACTCTCCATGATTTAGGCCTTGTTTCGTTCGCGAAAAGAAAATTTTGGGGTATCACATTGGATATACCGGCACACATTTAAAATATTAAATGTAGATTAATCAACAACCAATTACATAGCTTGTTTGAAAATTGCAAGATAAATTTATTAAGTATAATTAATCCATCATTAGCATATGTTGGTTACTATAACAATTATGGCTAATCATGACCTAATTAGGTTTAAAAGATTTGTCTCACAATTTACAACCAAACTATGCAATTAATTTTTTTATTTTTATTTAATATTTTATGCATGTATCGAAAGATTTGATAAGATGGGTGAACAGTTTTTAAGCGTGGAACTAAACTTGGCCTTATAATTTAGGGCCCAAGGAGCAGTATAATAAATGAAATCTTCACGCGGGACACGTGCAAAGTTCAGGTGCAGCAACTTTCTCAAAAAAGGAAAAAAAAAACAACTACCGTGCAGTCGTGCACTGTAGTCTTGGGCCTATTATCGGTGCCTTGGTCTCCCAGGAAGATGGGAGCTGGGAACGAAGAAATTATTGAAGCGAGAAGCACTGCAGCTCAGCGCACTGGCTCTCTGCATCTCACATCTCCCAGGAAGACGGAGAAGGTGCGAGCACGGAAAGGCCGAGGCCTAGGCGGGAAAAAACGCCGGGGCACCTCGGATGGCGAGCGAGGCCGGCGTGGCCGGCCGGCATGCAAGCAGGCTGCAGCAGAGTACGTCTCGATCGCGAACGTGCGGCGGCACACGACGACGACGACGACGACGACGACGAGACGACCCCGATCGACGCCAAAAGGTAGTAGCCAAAAGGCGAGTGGAACCTCGTGCGCGCGGGCGCGGGTAACCTGGCCAGCTGGCCGCACACAGCCCCACCCGGCGGCGTCCGGCCCAGCCGTGCCGCGCCGGCCGGAGATTTTAGCTGAGCCAAATGTGGTGTTGCCCGTTGCCGTTGCCGTTGCCGTTGCCGTTCGGTCGATCGATAATGCACGGACCACGCACACCATGCATGCGTGCATTCGATGGTCTCGAGCCGGCCGGCCGATCGTGCCAATCACTGGCATGGCCCATGCATGTTGTAGAAACTAGAAACTATATATAGCTAACTCTAGCGTACACGAAGCAGCTGATAGACGCGAGTCGTCGAGACCACCGGCCCGTACACGTACGCGTGTGGTGTGCACGCCTGCAGGGCGCGCGCGTAGGGCTGGGCCCCTGCCTAATAACCTGGCATGTGTTAGACGACGGGTCGCTCTCCGAGCTAGCTAGCTAGCTATAGGCGACGACGCGTATAGCTCGCCACCATGCACGCATGCATTTGCCGGCGCGCCTTTACGCTCTCCCAGCCGGTCGATCGGTGGCGTGTGGCGTGTGCATACCCACGCATGTGTGCATCCCTGGCACCGATCGGCCGGCCGGTCGTCGCGGTCCTGCTGCATGCGCGCGCGCGCGCGCGGTCCAGGCGCGGCGCGGCGCATGATGTGTGCCCAAGCGCGCACGGCCGGGGGTGATGGTCCTGGTCCTGCCGCCCGCGCTAGTTTTCGTGCCGCCGCCGACGACGATCCATCGGCTTTCGGCTTGCATTGATGCATGGACCTGCATGTCCCCCGCGCGCTGTCTGCCTCCGCCGGTGGTGCCGCGTGCGCGTCTGCCTGCCGCGCATGCATGTGGATGTGTGGGTGGTCTGTGGACTCGTGGGCATGCACGGCCCGGCGATCGAAATCGGAGACGAGACACTGTGCGGCTCGTGTGCTCGATCGGCCCGCGCTCTCTCTCTCGCTCGACAGGGACGTGCCATCTGACGACGACGACGGGTGACGAACTGAGATTGGTTCGGTTTATTTATTTCGTTCCAAGTTGCATATATATATGGACACGATGATCGACGACGCAGGACCAAGGGCCGGGGCGGTGCCCACACCTACATGCAGCTACAGGGTTAGCCTCTAACTAACTATCCTCGATCGATCTCGGCTGGCTCTGCTGAATCACAGACAGCGTACGACATGCTCGGCATATTATTGATAGATCGTCGACGGTGGATCAGGATCATGTCGCGCTCACGTACGTAGGTATGCAATTAAAGAAAAGCTTATTATGACCCCCCCCCCCCGGCCCGGGCTCGTGATCACCGGCGGCTAGTGTAGTCACCACTACGATCGAGTGCATGCTACTACGCATTTATACTCACTCCTACATGATACTAGTATATACTATGTATAGGGAAGCTTGGCAGTTTTACACAAGTGGCTAGCTAGCTCTGAATAACCCTCTTTCTCTCTCTCTCTCTTGTATGCAGTATGCTAAGTGAAGTCCAAATATATACCCTCTCCGTCCTATAAAGAAAACCATTTAGGACAACGACACGGTCTCCCAAAATCTAACTTTGATAGTTATTTTTATAAAAAAAAATATATTTATCAAAAAGTAGTATATGTATATTTTTTATAAAAGTAATTTTCAAGACAAATCTATTCATATAGTTTTCACATTTCCAAATTCAACAATTTAAAAGTTATTCATAATTTATATTGCTAATGTTTGACCCAAATCTTATCTAAAACAACTTTTTTTATAGATATAGAGAGCACATGAGTGCTTTGCCTGGACCATCCGGACAATGGCGGATCGAGAACAATACACATGCTTCGTCTCTACCGCTACCACAGGCCCACACCATGCATGCAGCAACTGGCCTACAGGGATCGTCCTCGATTGATCGCCCCCTGGACCTCGACGACGACGTCCGGCCTTGTCCAGGTCCAGCACACAGTAAGACGCACGTTGCTTCAGTTAAGCCACATGGCCACATGCGCGTGCGAGCGAGGCTGGCCAAGGCCAACCCTTCGTGCGCGCTCTCATGCAGATCGAGCGTCGTCAGTACGATCGACAGCCAGTGCCGCAACCTCGCTCGTCGCTGATTGGAATCATTGCGAACACGAAAGCTAATTAACGCCTTTTCAAAAGCTCATCTGAATATAGCTAGATCGATAGATGCAGTTCATCATCACTCACGCATCAGCAGGGACGGAGCTTGTACTAAGCCGTAGCAAAGCTGCGTGCTTTGTGCATATATTTAACTATTTAAGTAGTATATACCTTTCCTAAAAAAATGTCAGCAGACAGTTCAGTCGTCCGTCCCCTGGATGCAGTGCTCAGTGCTCTGCTAGTCTGCTTGCTTGAGATGCATGCATGCCCTGCTAGCTGCCCATGTGTGTGTATGTCCGTCCATGTCTGTACATTCTTCAGGTCCGATGAAATTTACTATTTTGGGCCCTTTTGCAGTTGTCTTTACAGCCGATCCGTCCATTATGCAACGCCAAATGAGTTCTCCCGTGCACACAAAGGACATACATTTCCAGGGATATTTTATTTTATTACCTTTTTCAATACTATTTTTCTATTTGGGTGGCCTTTTGATATCCTCAGGGGACTGCTACTGAATTTTTTAACATGTTCATCGGTTCTAATAATCTATCGATCGGGCAGCTAATGCCTACATTGTACTTATAGATTAATGATGATACGCAACTAGACTCTAAAAAAAAAATGGGCTGCTCGGCCAATAAGCAGCTCTTGATGTATACGAATGTGTGTAGTGTGTTGCTAACCAACAGAGCATCACCACTTAAATTCTACAAATTGCTTATGTGGATCACAAGAGCTACGTCCAATTGGTTCCGCTAGCTTTTGCATGCATATGTATTCATTCATGCGCTGTCGCAACATTGTTTATTCCTCTGACAAAGGCTAGTAATTTTTTTTTGAAACATTACAAAAGCTAGCTAATTATGAGAGAGCTAATGCCTTGTGCCACTGATAAGTTAAAAAAAAAAGGCAGATGTGACGAGTACTACTCCCATGGCCTTTGTTGGAACTTGGTGGAATCTTGCTCCTTTTGTGAACATGCTCCTTTGGATGAAACAGCCAAGCTGTTGGTGCACATAAACTAACCCCTAGCCGAGGTAGCACAGCTACGGCTACTGCGCTACTGCTACTGCAAAATGCATGAAGCAGATATGGATTTCTAGTCTATACTCTTACTCTATAAGAAAAGAGAGATGACAGAGATCGACAGGGAGAAACAACAAAAGTTCATGTGGCATAGTATGGGGTAATCTATAGCAGTAGTATATATATAACCGAAGGTAATCTAAATTTTTTTTAAGATTTTCCATTATATTGAATCTTGCGGCATATATATAAAATATTAAATATAAATAAAAAATAACTAATTTCACTGTTTGTCTGTAATTTGCGAGACAAATCTTTTGAGCCTAGTTAGTCTATGCTTGAATAATAATTGTCAAATATAAACAAATTTTTTCACCCAGAAAACTAAACAAGGCCTAATATGCATATGGTTAATAAGCATCGCTAGCGACTAACTTCAGGTTGTCTCCTGATGAGGAATCCAGGGTGGCTCCAGTGTGCGGGGGCCATGCAGTGCAGGTCGTGTGCATCAGTGCATGCATGCTCCTGCATGCTCGCTCTCTTGAATTATGAGCAGCTCCTTTCCTGTTGTTGAGAGGGATGGCTTACTTGAAAGGTACATTACTTTTAATCTTTCTAATGGCAGAGCGAGCCTTGTACTTGTGGATGCAATTATGCGAATAATTCAACACAACAAGGACAGTGGTTTTTTTCTTTTAGATAAGGTGCATGCATGTGAGCCAGCATGCACGCTCCATGCCGACAACTGCGTTGTTCACTGAGAGTGAATTGTTTGTCGTTTTTGTCCTGCATTATTCGTAGTAGCCACTTCGATCGGTTGAGGTGATATATATAATCATTTGGATTCTTTTTTTTAATTCGATAATTATTACTAATTTGCTTTTAATATTAAAGGAACAATTCGATTTCAGGTCCAAACTGGAAGAGACCCTGCTTGTTGCAGCACATTTACATTTGTGGTTGTTATTAGAATATCTGGTAACCATAAGTGTGATTTGATTGGAAAATAAAACCATATATGTGATTTCAATATGCAGAACAATGTTTCTTTTTCAAAGTATGAAGGTTGTGCATAATGTAAATAACTATGTTTGTTTGCTGATAAAGGTCAAGCTAAAATTTAAGGCATTCTAAAAAAGGCTAAAATTTAAGGTTATCCTTGGTCAAAAGGAAGAAACTCAAATGCTAATGGTAAATTAACACTGCACATTTTATTTTAGAAAATTTAAATACAACGCATTATCAAAATTCATATTTAAACTTTTTTAGTACTGTTAAATAATACTTTTATGAAAAAATTATTTGTAAAAGTATAGTATGGAGTCAAATAAAAAATGCTTCCATTCTTGAATGGTTCAGAGTGAGAATAAAAGTACTTTAAGATGGTGAAATTCCCGAGGAGCCCTTGAGCCTTGGGTGCTCGACAGGCTTAGCTAGAGCTTGGGAGCTAGCCGATGCTCGAAGGCATTGATTGCAAGCCCAACCTATAGCTCGGGTCATTGTCGAGCGATGGTCAGGCTCGGGCTTCCTTCATTCGGGAGCTCACGGGCTTGATGAGGCCCCGAGCCTTGAGCTAAGGTGGCGGACAAACTCGGGCTCCGCCTGGCTTTTGACCAGAGGGTACGCGTGAGCATACTCAATGGGTATAGTCTTTAAGCCCCCGAGCGATCATGGAGGGATCGGTCATGGGGTCTATTGGTCGGGAGCCTCTGTCCCGGGAACTAAACAAACCCCTGTGTTTGATTCTCATCACCGGACCAGAGCAGTCCAAGGGGACATTTCGGGTCCAAATTGAAAGAGACCTTGCTCGTTCTAACAGATTCACATTTGTATTATTATAATATATGGTAACCATAAGTGTGATTTGCTTGAAAAATAAAACCATATATGTGATTTCAATATGCAGAACAGTGTTTCTTTTTTTCAAAGTATGAAGGTTGCGCATAATGTAAATAACTATGTTTGTTTGTTGATAAAGGTCAAGCTAAAATTCAAGGCATTCTAAAAAAACTAAAATTTAAGGTTATCCTTGGTCAAAAGGAAGAAACTCAAATGCTAATGGTAAATTAACAGTGCACATTTTATTTTAGAAAAGTTAAATACAATGCATTATCAAAATTCATATTTTAACTTTTTTAGTACTGTTAAATAATATTTTTATGAAAAAATATTTGTAAAAGTATAGTATGGAGTCAAATAAAAAACGCTTCCATTCTTGAACGGTTTGAAGTGAGAATAAAAGTACTTTAAGATGGTGAAATTCTCGAGGATCCCTTGAGCCTTGGATGCTCAGTAGGCTTAGCTAGAGCTCGGGAGTTGGCAGATGCTCGAAGGCGTTGATTGCTGGCCCAACCTATACCATTGTCGAGCGGTGGTCAGGCTTGGGCTTCCTTCATTCGGGAGCTCACGGGCTTGTCGAGGCCCCAAGCCTTCAGGTGAGGTGGCGGACGAACTCGGGCTCTGCCCGACTTTTGACCGGAGGGTATGTGTGAGCATACTCAATGGGTATGGTCTTTGATTCCCGAGCAATCATGGAGGGATCGGTCGTGGAGTCTATTGGTCGGGAGCCTCTATCCGGGAACTAAACATACTCCTATGTTTGACTCTCATCACCGGACTAGAGCAGTCCAAGGGGACATTTTGGGTCTAAATTGGAAGAGACCATGCTCGTTCCAACACATTTACATTTGTACTGTTATAATATTTGGTAACCAAAAGTGTGATTTGCTTGGAAAATAAAACCATATATGTGATTTCAATACACAGAACAATGTTTCTTTTTCAAAGTATGAAGCTTGAGCATAATGTAAATAACTATGTTTGTTTTCTAATTAAGGCCAAGCTAAAATTTAAGGTTATCCTAGTTAAAAGGAAGAAGCTCAAATACTAATGCTAAAGTAACAATCCACATTTTATTTTGGAAACATCAAATACAATGCATTAGCGAAATTCATATTTCAACTTTTTTTAGATATTATTGTTGAATAAGTATATATATTTTATGAAAAATAATGTAAACATATATATGGATTCAAATAAAATATGCTTCCATTTTTGAAGAGGGGGCTATGTTAGGAGTGAGAATTAAAGTTTTTTAAGATGGTGAAATTTCTTCAATGGGGTCCTATTGTCCTCTCATTGCCTATGTTCCAACCTTACGTTTTATTCTTCATACTTCTCTAAACATCAGTTTCATGTGTGATAAATTTTAAGTATGAATCTAAAATAGATTTCTCTAGGAAGAGAATAAACTCTAGGGATATATGTAAAGTGCAAGTTCTTTTCATAATTCATATGGTAATTATCAAATTGAATCATGTGAAGTTTCTACGTTCTAAATAGATAATTTTTCTTCCAATGTTAGACGTTGTGTGCATTAATAGAGAGAAGCATGTTGTGACTTCATTGATCATAAGATCTATTAGGATATCTCAAAGGTGTTCATATGGCCAGGCAAGGTGTGTGTGTGCTTCATAGGGGTAAGTACGTGTGCATGTACTAAGTGTTTTGTGTGTTTCAAGGAAAAGATGGCTCTCATTCTACCGTTACACCTTTTGTGAGTTTGTAAAACAAGTAAGGATACACTCCAATTAATTAGCATTTGTATAGGTCTCGAACCAAGTTTGTTTGATTTTCCATCAGAACTAGGGTAGGGGTTGAGGTAGGGGCTTGGTTGGGGTTTATCTTAGATGCAAGCTAAGAGGTATGAAATAAGTCACTTCAAATAATTGAAAGGTATCATGAAACATATGAAATAAATAATTACTTTTCTTTATTTTTCACTCAAGTACATTGCATTTATGGTCACCAACTGTCATGTACGTGCAAATAGGTCACAAAAGTTTGAAATGGGACTATCTGTCACTAAACTTATTAAATCGACTAAGGATTTATATAGATCACATGGCCTAACAACTAGCTGACGAATTTTTAGCTCCTAAGGATCCAAACATGTGGGCTAGAAGATGGACCAATTGTTAGCCAAGAAAAAGACTCTTTGGTGCAAATAACATGCTATTTGCCAAGGGCTCAAAGATGACCACGGAGAAAAGACCAAAAATGTCCCCTTTCACCTTATCCACGCATTTCTTTTTCATCTTAATTGCTGCACCACACGTCCCTCCCCTAGTTGCCACCCAATGCCACTACGCATGTTGTGGTCTATGCCAACACACAATGAGCACTCTGGGTCTCTAGGGTGTTGCCGTCCACCTGATCTCGCCTTCAATTCGACTGCTAGTAAGGGATGAATTCATTTGGTTCCACCTATGATTCAGATGCCATCCCCTTGCTGGTCTTCAACATCGATGACGAGAAAGGGAGATGCGGTGATGGATTTGGGTGGGGTTTGCATGCTCGCAGTGAGTGAGGTACTAGTGGCCACCAAGCCAAATGCCTTCAATGTGGCTTCAATTCCACCCCTGCTTTGGTGTCTGGCTTGCGACAACCCGCGTCCTAGCCCCGCCTTGCTAGGCTTCGATGCCTCTGCCTCTGCCTGACCATGGCTCAGCTTGGAAGCTTCGATCATCTCTCCATTGATGCTTTGGTAATCTATGTGGTTGAGAGAGAGAGAGGAGACACGGGAGAGAGATGTGTGTGACAGAGGGAAGAGTCAAGGGGCACTCTAGTACATCTATAGATATGTATGAAGTTATTAGCTATAGATCTAAACAGGTATGGACTAACAACTAGATGACTTATTTTTACCCACAATTAACAACTAGTCCTAGTCCATCCGGACATGCCATAAGGTTACATATGTGCCAACTTGTCTAATCTTATTGATGTCAACACTACCCATAGTGCCACTATGGCATTATGTTCACATTAGAACGATGACACAATTTACGGTCACTGTGTTAAACTCACTTCATCATGCTAAAACTAATAAATTGTGCCCTACCTTATATATAAGACATTATTCGACGGGTGCTGAGAAGTGTCATGACTGTCACGAGAGATGGCTAATCCACTTGACAACATGGCACAACCACTGGAGGAACCAGAGGGGCTAGCAGGGGCAGTGTTCCCCCAAAGCACAGTGATTTACTTAAAGTAACTATATAAATATTAATATTTATAGCACAAAAAATATCAAATTCACCTATTTTTTGTTAAAATATGACGATTTTGGTAAAAAATAGTGTAATATTTTTTTTAAAAAAAGTTCTTCAACCATATAATTATGTATATTTTATCACACTAAAAAATATAATCATATTTTTCGTCCTCTCTTAATCAAAATCACTAGTTCTACTACTGGGCACAACCCTGAGTTTATGACACCACAATAGAGTGGCGACTAGGTTGTTGGTTGAGCATCGAGTAGGTGAACCGTGGTCACTACTCCTCAATTCCAAATTATAAGTCATTATAACTTTTCTAGCTATGTAGCTTTTACTATATCTAAAAAAATTAATGTATATTAAAAATAGAATGACTTATAATTTTGAATGGAGACAGTTAGAAGCGAAAAAATCATACAAGACATGAATTAAATGTTGTTGGAGTCTTTTTTAAAAAAAAATAGATTGTATCTTGTGTGGTGCTAATGTCAGCGCAATTAGATGAGTTGGCATATCAATGACCTTAGACAATCTACTTAAAGTGTTTAGTTATGATTTAACTAATTTATTAGAACAATAACCTAGGAAGTGAACCTAGCTTAACTTATTGGGTGAAAGCTCAGGTTCCAGTCATCTTTCATTTAAAAAATTGGATGTCTATTTTATTTAATGATATTAATGATAACAATGGTAATAAAAAACCATCTACACCCGCTCAGGTTGGTCTTCTTTTTAGAACAGTGACCTATTTGCACGTGCAAGATAAGTTCGGTGACTATGCACACAATTTCCTCTTTTTTCCCCGTTCAGCATAGATCCATGCGAAAAGGAAAAAAAATTAATCCTGACAAATCAGTAGATTAAGCTACAAACCAATGCTGTGCAGGCACATGAAACGGGGATATTTGTCGACTGTCAAATCACTCGCAAGTTGCATTGGAAACCACTTGCATGCACAAGTGTAGGGCTTGTTTAGATTGTAAATGAAAATTTTTAAGTGTCACATTGTATATGTCGGAAGGATGTCGGGAGGAGTTTTTAGAAACTAATAAAAAATAAATTACATAGCTCGTCAGGAAACTGCAAGACAAATCTATTAAGCATAATTAATCTGTCATTAGCACATGTGGATTACTGTAGTAGCACGTAAGGCTAATCATGGAGTAACTAGGCTTAAAAGATTCGTCTCGTAATTTTCAACTAAACTGTGTAATTAGTTTATTTTTTATCTACATTTAATGTTTCATGCATGTGTCCAAAGATTCGATGGGATGGATGAAAAAATTTTAGGTGGAAAACTAAACAGGGCCTAAACCTCCACTAAAAAAATAACACGAGCCCCAAAATTTGTGAGACGTCCACGTACGTTTGCAGCAGACGTCATCACATCGTCGTGCCGCTGTTTGCAACCTCCATGCAGCACAGCACTGCGCATGCTTTTTTTTTTGCCAAAAAAATTTCTCATCCCTTCATCAAGGCCTTGTTTACTTCCCAGAAAAATTTGCAAAATTTTTCACATTCCCCGTCACATCGAATCTTTAGACGCATGCATGGAGTATTAAATATAGACGAAAATAAAAACTAATTGCACAGTTTGGTCGAAATTGACGAGACGAATCTTTTGAGTCTAGTTAGTCTATGATTGGACAATATTTATCAAATACAAACGAAAGTGCTACAGTGTCCATTTCCTAAAATTTTTCGGAACTAAACAAGGCGCAACACATAATTCGAAGAGGGACAAAAATAGGGTCTTGTTTACTTCCAAAAAATTTTGCAAAATTTTTCAGATTCCCCGTCACATCGAATCTTTAGACACATGTATGAAGTATTAAATATAGACAAAAAAAAAACTAATTAAACAGTTAGGTCGAAATTGACGAGACGAATCTTTTGAGCCTAATTAGTCTATAATTGGACAATATTTGTCAAATACAAACGAAAAAGCTACAATGTCGATTTTGCAAAATATTTTGGAACTAAACAAGGCCCAGCAAGGATGATGATGCAATGCTCTCAATATCTTCATCGTTCCAACTTCCAAATGCTAAAAACACCACTGGATCGGACGTTCAAAGAGCGAAAAAAAAATAAAAATATATTTAAGAATCCAAGAATCCTCCGTGACGATCAAGTTAGCACGGTCACGACGAGCATGCCGTTGTTCGCCTTTACTTTGGCAGCGTCTGCATGGCCGCTTTTGACATCGGCGACGACGACTATGCCGCCGCCGGTTAGCACGCTCGCGCGGACGGCCTGCTCGTCCCAGTCCGTGCGCAGCACCGCGTGCAGCATCAGCGCCGCGCACACGAGCTGCGCGGCGAGCATGCCGGCCCACATGCCGGCGAAGTCGAGCCGCGCGGGCCAGAACGCCAGCGCGAGCGCCGCCGGCATGCCGACGCCGTAGAAGGCGGAGACGTTGATCCTCGCCGCCTTCCCCGGCCGCGCGCTGCCGCGCAGCACGCCGCATCCGGCCGTCTGCGGGCAGTTTCCCAGCTCGGCTGCGCCGAGTATGGGCAGCGCCGCGGACGCTAGCCGCAGGATGGCGGCGTCGGTGGTGAACATCCGCGCCCACACCCCTCTCACGGACGCCGCGAAGGCGCACGCCAGGAGCCCCAGCGCCGCGCCGCAGCAGAGCCCGACGCGTGCCACGAGGCGCGCGCGCTCCGGCCGCCCCGCGCCGAGCTCGTGCCCGACGCGCGTGGACACGGCGCAGCTGAGGGAGTGCGGGAAGATGTAGAGCAGCGACGTGGTCTGTATCAGTATCCCCATGGCGGCCACCGCCGCCTTGGGGTCGGCCAGCACGCCGCAGAGCAGCACCATGATCTCGTACCACCACCACTCCAGGCACACCGACATGCAGCTGTGCAGCGACAGCCTCAGCAGGCACCCCCACTCGACGTCCTCGGCCGGCGGCGGCGTCGCGCACATCAGCGCGTCGGCCTTGCCATTACCGCCGTCATCGCCGTGCCGCATTAGTCCGGTAAGGTAGACGTAGGCCACGAGGAACAGCAGGAAGTTGAGGTTGGTGCAAACGGCGCCGAGCGCGACGCCGCGTATCCCTAGCCGGAGGCTGTGCACGAGGAGGCAGTTGACGGGGACGTGGAGCAGTAGCGCGGCGGCGGCGGCGTACGTGAGCGGGAGCGTGACGGACTGCGCGCGGAGGTACACGCGCAGCGGGTGGAGGAAGGACTGCACGACGAGGTCGGGCAGCGAGCACAGGATGAAGTCGTACGCGGCGGCGGCAATGTCGGGGTCCTGGCCCGTGGCGACGAGCGCGCGGTGCATGGCGAGCCAGAGCAGGGTGATGGGCACGGACGCGGCCAGGAGCAGGACGACGGTGCGGCGGAGCGCGGCGGTGAGGACGGAGGTGCGGCCGGCGCCGAACGCCTGGCCGCACACGGGGTCCATCCCGGCGGCGAGGCCGGAGAGCACGGAGTAGCCGGTGATGTTGGCGAAGCCGAGCGCGAGGGAGCCTCCGGCGAGGGGCAGGCGGCCGAGCGTGCCGAGGAAGAGCATGGACACGAGGGAGCGCATGTACATGAGCAGGCCGGCGCCGACCATGGGCACGGCGAGGCGCAGGATGGACGCGATGACCTCGGTGGGCGCGCCGCCGTCGCCGCGCCGCGCCGGCCTCGGGCGGTCACCCAGCGCGGGGCAGGCCTTGGTTGGCGGGAGCAGGACCTGGTGGTGGCATTGTGTCGGCTCGGAGCAGTGGCAGTGGCACATCGCAATGCGATCCGTGGAACGTGGATGCGTGTGCTGTTTCGGGCAATGCGCTAAAGTTTGTTTGCCGTTGCGAGATGTGTTTGATGATGCGAAGCGAAGCGAAGCGAGCAGGGGAAGTGATGGCAGAGGGAGTTAGGGAATTGGACGTATATATAACCAACCGCTCTGCTCAATGCTGACATCCGTTTGAAAAATTTGTGCCCTGGGCCCACGTGATTTTTGTAACTTTCCTTTAATAAAAGGGAGAAGCGATTTCTGTTAGAGTTTCATTGTTCAAAAAATACTCTAGTAGTCAAAACAAAAAAAAACTGTTCTAGACTTCTGAATTCAAAAAAAAAACTGTTCTAGATATCTTTTTCTATAGTAAAGAAATAAATAACGTTAAAGGGGTGGTAATCTATTAGATGTGAAATGTTTAGATTGAAGAAAGAGAAATTCTAGCGGAAACAAATATTTTGTATGTAATAATAAAAAACTATGTGTGTGGACACATAGAGGCAGGAAATCTCAAGGGACGACTTCTTCTTCCTTGTGTTTGGAAGGAAGGGTTTGGAAGGCAGGTAGACACGACGGTGGTGGTTGGTTGGCCGCTGAACGGACGGGGCTGGGCAACCGGATGGCAAGAGTTAGGGAAAGGGTGACGGTGGCGAACTTCAGTGTTTTCCTTGTATTTAGCGCGGAAGGGGGCAGTTACCGGAAGCCTCGGTGGTAGGCGGCAGCGACCCGAAGCCTCGGCGGTAGGGGCCAACGACCAGCAACCTCAGTGGACAGGAGGCGGGAGCGTTTCAAAACTGGAGGAGGTAGGCAGCGGCCGGTGATTTGGCGGCAGGGACGCCGCCTAGGCTGGAGGAGGCAGGCAGGAGGTAGGGTTGTCCGAGAACAGGGTGAAGGAGATGGGATGGAAGACGATGATGCAAGGAAAAAGATGAATAGACGCTGTCGGCTGGGGCATTGGATCAAGATCCAATCGCTGAGATCGATCGCCTGAAAAAAAATTCAGGCACATGAGGGATACACATCCCTCTTTTCTTTTGAAAAATATGGGTGTTTGAGGGGCGAAGTCTTGAGTATTTCTTTGTGTGGCTTGGTCTACAATTTTTTATACATTCTCTACTTTAGCAGTTTTGCCTTAACAAGATGTGTTTTGCAGGAATATTCACTTTGGATCGGTCATACTGACACATGATATATTCTTGGCAATGATGATAAATTTTAATATGAATATAAGGATATTCACAGAGGTTAAGAACACTATAAGGTGAACTGCAAGCATGGGGCTTAGTAGTGTGTATATGTCTTTGTTTATATCTTTGATCGTACTATTAACGAGGTTATTAGTGTGATCTTTTTAGTTCAAGAAGCTAACCATGCAAGTGGGTGAGTAGAATTGCGTAGGTTAAGATTGCTGCAGTCAGACTTTTTAGAGCTCAATTCAATCCTCTTGGGCATTCAGTCCTTTCAATGGTCTAATGTGAGAGCGAGTATGCTTATGTATGTGTTTGACCTTGTAATTTAAAAATTGTATTGCTAATTTTATAGTATCATTAGTTACAATAACATGCTTTGTGAAGGAATAGTTACACACATGGATATGGTTCAATGGTCAAAATCCGTGCCCGCTCTACGTAAGAGTGAGGTCCCTTAGCTTTATTTAGGCCTTGTTTAGTTCGCAAAAATTTTCAAGATTCCCCGTCACATCGAATCTTTGGTCGCATGCATGGAGCATTAAATAAAAATAAAAATAAAAACTAATTACACAGTTTACCTGAAATTTATGAGATGAATCTTTTGAGCCTAGTTACTCCGTAATTGGACAATGTTTGTCAAATAAAAACGAAAGTGCTACAGTAGCCAAAAACCTAAAATTTTGCCAACTAAACAAGGCCTTAGACATGTGCTCGGTGTGGGTGGACCATGGGAGTGTGAGTGGGCGTGAGAAAAAGAAAAGGCCCTGTTTACTTTCCAAATTTTTTGCAAAATTGCTACAGTATCTCTTTCGTTTGTATGTGACAAATATTGTCCAATCATGAACTAACTAGGCTCAAAAGATTCGTCTCGTCAATTTCGACCAAACTGTGCAATTAGTTTTTATTTTCGTCTATATTTAATACTCCATGCATACGTCTAAAGATTTGATGTGACGGGGAATCTGAAAAATTTTGCAAAATTTTTTGGGAACTAAACAAGGCCTTAGAACATTTTGTGCAACCAAAGAACTCATTTGTTTTTAAAGGACTGATTTGGAGCCTGTGTACCGTGAATATGCCACACGAATGCCATTTGAACAAATTTGCGAGGTTAATAAAAAATATTGCTCTATAAGGGAGTGTTTGACGGAGCCCTATCAGCGCTACAGCATGACAGAGATGAAGTTGATGTTGAGCGAAGCGGGGGGCTGGCCCCCCGCGGTACGGTACATATATGCAAATTAAGGTTCCACCGAATATATGATCTTGTAAGCCGCCGCATGGCGTTGTAACCTAACTCTTGATAATAGTGAGGAGTGTTTGCTGGCTGACGCCTGTGGTTTTTCGCCTTCGCTTTGGAGGAGTTTTCCACGTTAAATCTTATGTCTGCGCTGTGTTTTGATTTTGTGTCCTTCATCGTTTATCCGCCGTTATTCACAACACTTGATGAGGCTTGTCACTTGCTTCACCTCTTTCAAGACCTGAAACAGTTTCACGCTACAGTTGCAAACAACAATTCTACAGTGTTTCTGTGTTTGCCAAAAGCTGAAGTGAGAGCGAGCTATACTGAACACGCCCTTAAGAGAGCCATGCCTAAATCTGTGGCTCTATGCTTTGCTTCACCAAAAGACGTTGGCAAAAGAACCCGGAATTATGTTAATACACATGCATCTTGCTACTAGCAAGCAATTTGAGGATGTACACATGCAACTTTGTTGTATCCAGCATAGAGATACTCTGTAACAGGAAACGTGCATGATGATGAGGGGCGTCGGGATCGAACGATAGATCGCATCATTTTGGGTGTGACTGGTGGTGACTGGAAACGAACGCCCTGCCATTATGATAGCTTTGCCTTTCCTAAAGCACATTATAAGCAACAGTTCATGGCCCTTTCCTTGCACAACGTTTTCAGCCCTTCTTTTCAAGTACACTGCTGCCGATATTTGTCATGCACTTGAAGTTCATTCATTGTGCTCCGTGACAGCAATGCGCACCGAACATTTAAAAAAACACTTGTCATGCTTAACAGAATTGGTTAGGTACAGACAGTGGCGGAGCTGAGAAACTTTATAACTAGAGCTAATACTACGAACCACCAATACCGAATTACATGCTAATAAATAAAAGTAATGCTAATAATATATAAATTTAGCTGGACAAAACAAAAGGATTACTCCAGTGTTTTTTCCTCACACCTAGGGTCATGGCCATGGTGGCCCTAGCCTTACATCCGCCACTAGGTACAGAGCAGGGGCGGAGCCAAGAAGTTAGTTTTTAAATGTTAGGGGGGACAGCAGTATAAAACTTTCAAAAATTTATTTAAATTTTTAAAATTCAGTGAATATTTCACATTCATAGGGGGGGCCAAGCCTTGCTCGCCCCCTGTCTCCGAGGTGGAAAATAAACTAACTTTCTACCTCAATTCCTCAAAACGACACAATCATATGGACTAAGTGCAGTGCAGTACAGCTCTAAAATCTCTTTAGAATGCAAGATTTTTTTTCTATTTTCTATTTTTTTAGAAAATCAACAGATTGATGTGAAACTCCTGTGTGCTCTCGAAAGGGCCCTAATTAAATGCAGCTCGGAATTGTCTTCGTCGTCCAAACACGTTTATGTATGCATGGACGGTATATATACAACTTTCATAGATGTAACATCACTCCTTTTAATGTAATGTTCAGAACAGTTATGTATATTGATACTATTAATTAGGGACTTGGAGAGATAGAGTGGACTTTTAGTTATACTGTACTAGAGATTGCCCATGCTTCTCTCATGTCCAATTTCTAAATGATTCGGCAATCTTAAGGTTGACTATACCTGGTATTAGTTTATGAATAATTTAACCAATCATATCATGCATTGCTCGAGAGATCTCACCAAATCTGTACAAAATATTGCATGATAAACTCTGGCATTTGACTACTCCATATACCCGGAAGCTGTGACAAAAAAACAAAAAAGGTTAGCTCAGGAGCTTAATAACTTAGCATAATCGATTTGACTTCCTCCCCTATTTCTAATGCTTTGCAAATAGCATTAGGTGGTCTATGTTAGGCCTAGTTATTGGCCTCCATGTGAAGCCACCTAGCCAAGATTGACACTATGATACGGCCAGCTAGTCTCAAGATTCTTACCAGGACAACGGCGTTGTTACTACAAACATGCATGTGTAGAGGACTCTCAGAATTTGAGCTGAAACCACTGAAAATGACTTTTATCAATGCTGAATTTAGCAGAAACGTCTCTGTAGTAGTACATGTATAATTACCAGGACCAGGAGAGGTTGAGAGCTTGAGATCAATGCTCACATGGGTTGGACCGAGCTGAAAGCGTAGCTTTCCCTTTATCTCTTCTGGTTTCGGTGGTCACCTCTGAAACAACCCTGCCCCTTGATGCTTACTGGACCGCACTGCACACTGCTAGGACAAAAATGATGAATAGATGATCATTCATAGATGCCCCGGGAAGAGGACATGCCCTGCTCCCGGGAAATGGGAGAGTGCCTACAACTGCTGCCAGGATGGCATGACACCTGCCCAAGCACTACTTTTTCTCCATAGTGCTAGGAAAGAAGAACACAATCTGCCTTACTGCCATATCGCACGTTCATATCTGCTAGCAGTTGTAGGCAAATGTCCATTTATTTAGAGATTGTTTAGGACAGGGTTTTCAATTTTGGTCTTAGAAAAATTACTTCCACCCCCAAAAGTTACCAAAATTAATTCGGTCGAATTTCACTGAACTTTTAGAGACTTGCATATGAAGTATGTTTTTTAAAAAAAAATAGATCTAAACAAATATTAGCATGATTTATGACTACACATCTATTGAATAGAAGAATATGCAACATAAACAATATAATATAGGAGTCTAGTGCATTATTACAAAATTTTAAAATTTTCTTTCGGCCACCATAGAAATTACCGAAACTCACAAAATTTTGGCAAAATTTTTGTCCTTAACCTTCTCCAACTATGCTCCACAAAATTCATGGAACAACTTCACAAAAACATAGAGTTTCTGAAGCACCCCTTTAGATGCTCTTTTGACTCCACCTTTTTTTTAATTCTAGAGTAGATTTTGTGGAGTTGTATCTACTTGGCTGAAAAACATGAAATGAAGTTAAAAAAAGTGAAATGGAGCCAACACCACATAAATCCTTAACTCTCTTTTTTGACCTTTGAATTCGGCGACATAATGGACTCTGCAATGTGGTTAATGGACAAGCAAACTGTTTGGGTTTGGATTAGTTTTTCATGCTGGTATATGTGGGTACTCCCTTGGTCCCAAATTAAATCAATTGTCCTAAGTTAGACTATTTTAAATTTAAATAAATTTGTAGAAAAGAACAAATATTTATGACAATATATCAATATCACGAGATACATTATGTAATATGTTTTAATAATATACTTACTTTGTGTTATTTTGTATCATAGTTATAGTCCTTTCTTATAGAGTTGGTCAATTTAAGATAGTTTGACAAAGAGAGATTTTATGAATTGGTTTATTTTGAGATGGAGGGACTAACTTAGAAGCAAGTATTAAGGGTATTTCTGGTTACCTTTGTTGTTAATGGAATAAGTACATAATTTAGAAGCAGAAACTATGTACTTTTGTTTAACTCTTTTTAAAATAACAAATATGGTAATTCATAAGGCAGGTATTTGTTTTTTCTTGGTTATTGTTTCAAAATGATAATGGAGGATTATTTAGAAGAAAGTGTTTTGGGGTCCCTTAAGAATATACTAGGCGGTAAGAAAATTAGTAAGGAAATTACAATGTGATAATTTTAGTATCTCTCTCAAGTTATAATTAAGCATTATTTGGCATAGCTCAGCTCTTCTAGTGATTTTTTTTTGCTTCCGCTCGATGAGCAGATCTACCGTGAAGCTAAAACCATTTTGGTGACCTGTTTGGCAAATCAGTTTCACATGATAGATAAAAAGAAAAAATGACTATAATGCCCTTCTTCTTCCTTATCCTCTTGGTCTTCTATCGCTTCTTCCTCAAACTCCCATTCGACGACATCTACGCTTGCCCTCACTCCTTCGGGCCATATCCGTGCGTGCCCTAGCGGCCAAGCCCGCTCGAACCCTGTGGGGACAAATCTAACGTGTAGACATGCTTGGGCCCACCGGTGCCAAATGAAGTTGTGAAACCAAATAATTCATGAAGCTAGTGGTGAGGCTATGCCAAACAGACTCTTATTGATATCTTTCCAAGGATAAAAAAATCTCTCTCAGTAGGTACTTATATTGTAGTTTAGGATGTCTTTTTATGGTAGAGGTGGATAATTTTTTTTTTGAAACAAAAGAGGTGGATAATTTAAGAACTGTGCATTGCTAAACACTTTTTCATAATAATAAAGGTAAGTAACAAAGAAGTGTTTGTTGGTCTGAAAAACCATAGCTGAAATATTGTTCGCTGATTTATCATTTTTTAGGTTGTTTGCCTCTTCTATCTACTATTCCAAAAATAACGACCGTCCAATTAGTAAAAGTAAGACTCCTTTGATAATGTCAAATTTACAGGCACTGCTGCACATAGTACTGATTTTGGCTGGCAAGCGCTAGGGAACTTCACTGCGTAAATGCCCAAGCAGGCAGTGCTGTTTTTTAGTTGTTGTATCCCTGGAACAGTAGAGGGACTAGTTGTCATCCATGGTCCATGTTGCTTTAGGAAAGCTTGCCTTTCCCCAATAGATCTACCTCTCCCTCGTCTGGTAGTACCCAATTGCATCGCAAATTGCAGGTTGTTAGGGATTTGTACTAGTGTAGCACTATTGGTGAGCCCCATCTACTTTCTGGGTGATATGTTCCATCTCATCAACCTTCGGTTTGTTTTTGTTATCACACGAAAAAAAACAACAACTTCGCGGTTGCGTTGCCGTTTATAATGTTACAAACTATCCCTCCAGTTCAAAGCGCATTGAGATTCAAACTTTACAAATCTTTGACCAATAACATGGTTAGAATTATAATTAAATACATTATCTAATAATCATAAGTTTTATAATCATGAACAATATAATATTAAAAAATAATGGGTCAAACTATAACGACTTAAGAAAATATATGATATGCTAATCTATGTCTTATAAACTGGATCAGAGTATGTGCACTTTATTTAGAAGTTCAATAGACATGCAGCTCAACACTGAGTCAATTCTCGATTTTTGATGAGTCAATTAATCTTAAATTTGATCAAATATAGAAATGTTTAAAATTCTTTTTGTAAACCTATTTTAATACATCAACATTAATTACATTTTAAGGTCTCTAGCTAGTTAATAAACTTAAAAAGTTTGAGTTAATTTGAGCCCTGGATTGTATATTTTTTTGGAACTGAAGAAGGTAAATTTTGTTTTTGCCCCCCTCTAGATGCAGCTCCTGACAAAGCGGAAGGTTACAATGATATAGATATACTGGCTGCTGCTACCATGGAAATAGCATTCCATGATGAACAGCAACATCTTGCCGGGGAAGCGGAGAGGAATAAACAGTTATGCACCTACTGCTTATTTTTGAATAGCTTGGATGGCTGTGGTCCGAGACAATGTTTCTGAAACCATGATCCTGATGAGTGTGCTGACATATTAGGTCACGGATCGTCTGCCGCATGATGCAACGACCTGGGCGTGCATGCAGTTACAGGTGAGGTACTCCTTTTTCTTTGTTTTCTTTTTCTCCATACATGCATGCATCTCATCTCTGACGACATACAGGCTTCTGCTGTCTCTCTTTTTATTTCTGATGCCAAGATGATGTCCAGGTCCGTTTGGAACGTGGGATATGAAACTAGCAAGATTTTAAAGGGAGCAATTCATTCTCCTCAAACCTTGGATATTATTTCATCTATTCTTCTTCATGTTTTTTTTTGAAAAAAATTCATCTATTTTTCTTGGATGCACAACGCATGCGCACGGTGAGTCCCAGCTTGTTTTCCCTGCATAAAACACGGTGCTTTGTCCACTCCTTTTTTTACTAACAAAACATATCTGTCGCAGTGGGACGTACAGCTTATTACGTTGTGCGATCGATTTAGCTATTATTGTTGGATTTTAATTGGACTTTGATCCAACCATATTTTAATTACATCAAACAAATTCTAGAAGCCATAAGAAATGCTAGGCATCATGATGGATTGATTTCATATGAAAAATTGAGACTTGACTCAATTTGAATAGGTGGCTATTGTGTGTACTCATTGTAAGATTGAGAAATGTAAAATGCAAGCCAAACATATACCTCTGCACCTATCGGGCCATGTCAAGTCACGACTCTTGATGTGCATAGGCTCGTTCACGATTTTGTGTTGCAACACAAGAGAATGTTTTGTAGTTCCACACTATAGACAAGAAGGATGGAAGTGAGCTTTTGCATCACATTATATTGTTCATGAGTCATTTCATCTGCATGGCTCTCATGTTGCTCAAGTCTTGCTTGGGACTAGGCAACCTATCTTTCATCTCACATGAAGAACAATAGCCCACATTTATTGTCATTAATTACCAAAAAACCAAATAGACATTCACTCTGGTGACCACATAGGAAGTATGCCATGGTTTCTTCCTTCCCTGCCTTGAACTGTCCCACCAGATAACTCTGGTGCCATTCTGAGTTGAATTTTTTGTGTGTCCATTTGTCTACGCTTTTCTTCATTGATGTCTTGGGCTTCTTGCTTCTCTTCTAGGGTCTTCAATACTCCTTTTGATCTCCCTTCGAGGTGCTTGATCTCCACCTTCTCCTAGCTCAAGTCCATGCTTTGTATCATCTCTAGAATGAAGTACCATGTATATTAGCAAACATTGTTAATTTTAGTGCCAACCCTTGTTGGATGAGATCAACGACATATCAAAATATTGCTCCCCATGTTAGGCATCATCTAAATTTCACCTCCACCAATGATACCCATGGTTTACTTATTTGGTTGGGTCTTCACCTTAAAGACATGCTTCCAGAGCATGAAGTAGGATTTGATGCCCAAGAAACACTCGCATGTAGTGACGAAAGCGGAAATAGTAGCACCTCATTCGGGTTGTGGTGTTGTAGCTCAATTTGATAATAATGCAATAACCCATGGAAGAAGAGATGTGTTGGCACCAAGAAACCTTGATCAATAATAGAGGACCAAGACAACTATCTCACCAGTGTTGGATGTTGGGCACTACTTCCTAGTGGTGGTGTGTCATCCCATGAACTCTTTTGCCGAAAGAAGCCCCACATTGACTAGGGTGCCAAATTTGGACTCTGGTGCCATGAATTCCCCCAATAAGTTTACATTGGGTCAAGAATACACTCCATTGATGGCTATGAGATCTCATCGTCGAATAAGGGTTCCTTCTTGATCGTGAACTTTATAAAATGGTAGGCTATGGTTTCGCCCCTTGGTGTGGATTTACATGGGCGAGGGCGATTGTGGCTACAGAATGGAAGCAAAACTACACAGGAAGGGCATGATGGAGGCCAAGAGTTTTCAAGAGAGGATATTTCATAAGACAAAGTGGTGCTAGAAGGCGAAGGCAGGATTTGGGAAAAATAGTTCTCACCATGCTCCCTCCACTAGTTAAGGTCCAAGGAAGGATTATGATGGTATTCCTCTAATATCGCATTGGTTGGCCTCTGATCAACTCAGAAAAAAGGTTGCATTTGAAATCTAGTCGGGATTTATTGTGTAGCTCATGCTGAGTCATCGACCAAGTTTCTAAAAGTGGAGGATATGGATACCACTCAGGCTAACCTAGTGTTAGCTCAAGGAGCCATATTATTTAATTTTGGTCCTGTGGGGTAAATGCCATTTGGCTCACCACACATCCTCATACCACAGTGTTTGCATGGTGTATGATGGCGAAACATACTACAAGAATTGGTGTTTTACATGATGATTCAATTGAGGGTGCTCATAGGTAATTGGGCAGCTTGGATCACGCCAAAAGGATGTTCTAAGTTATCAGTTGCAACTTCTTCATGAATAATTTATGTGAACTTACACAAACCTCTCTCCTAAGCTCCATGCTTCATTGCCAGGTTGTTGGAACCGACAGTGATAGAGTATCACTTCAGGTTCATGGTTTTAACCAATAGTGATAGCACAACCAGCAGTTCTAGGTGAACTATCACTATCGGTTCGTGTATTGAACTCGTAGTGTCACTGGCTTCAACAAACAATGGTAGTTGTTTTGCATAAAAAATCATAACTTTTTTATATAAGATCGGATTAAGGTAAACCTTACATCAAAAGTATAAAGCTTAAAGAGATCTAAACCTTTGTATTTGACAAAATTTTAATTTGAGATGGTTTACAAGTCCAAATATCCAATATAAGTTCTCAGAATAGATTTGAGATGACTGACAATGTTGAATTGAGACAAAGTCAATATCAAAGTCAATATCTCATAATAGATTTGAGATGACTGACAATGTTGAATTGAGACAAAGTCAATATCAAAGTTGTAGTACTCGATGAGATCTACAACTTTGCAATTAATAAATTTTTCATTTCAAATTGTTTTAAGTGTCAAATATATTGTATAAGATTTAAAATATGTAGGTAATAGAATAGCGTTAGTTGTATAGTCACATGTGTCACATAGCTCAGCTAGCTAGTAAGTGCGCTCGAAGGAATGTGAACGTTTTACCATTCATATAGACAGCTAGGATATTCTCCTCTACCGCTCCGTCTAGAGGTGATACCTAACCGCATCTTGAAATTAATCTCTAGCCCCTTTAGAAATGGAGTCCATTTTTAGAGTTAGGCAGGCAGCTGCGAGTCATAGTTGTCTTTAGAAAATAATTTTAGGAGTGGTGTGTTCACCAAGAATTAACAAGTTTTAATCTTAATAATGGGTTGTTTTGTGTACTTTATTAAAAACAGGAAATAAGGAAGTACAAACATAAAACGACGGTCAAAGGACACATCACACGTGGACATGCATGCACATACTATAACCTATATAAGCATCTTCGAAAGACGGACATGAAGTCTTGAGATTGACAAAGTAATAAAAAAAAATGAGTCGTTATCGATGGCCATGCATGCATGTAATGTAGGAGTATATCATCACTGAAACTGTAAGCAGCCGAGAGAAAAGCGAGCACTTATAGGCTAAGTCGGCGCAACCAAACTATATCTAGTAGCCGCAGCCGCCCGATCGAAAGTAATTAAACATGGCACGTGGTGTTCACAATCCTCTGCAAAACCCCACTGATTAATTAAGCACTTTGTCACGGCGCTTTTGTTAATTAGTTACTACGACGCTGTACACTGTTCGACCGCATGCATGGCGGGTTATTACGTGATGAGGCTGTTATTAGGTGCGTGGAATCTGAGAGTTCAGTCATTCAGTGAATGCAACTCCCTCGTTGGTCGTCGATCATCATCGTTGCCTCCAAAAGAGTCTTTTCACGTACGCCGGCTCTTATCTGCAACGTCATCTGCCCTTGCAGCACTGCACCTCCAATTCCATGAGCACTAGTAGCCGGCCGTCCCGGCCCCGGCCCTAATAGCTAGCTCCCGTTGGAGAAAGCAGCTGGAAGCGGCCGGAGTGCCGGACCGAGATGGCTAAGGCCTTGTTTACTTCCACCTAAAAACGCAAAATTTTTTAAGATTCCCTGTCACATCGAATCTTTAGACACATACATGGAGTATTAAATATAAATGAAAATAAAAACTAATTGCACAGTTTGGTCGAAATTGACGAGACGAATCTTTTGAGCCTAGTTAGTCTATGGTTAGACAATAATTACCACAAACAAACGAAAGTGTCACGAAAATTTTCATTTCGGGAAGTAAACAAGGCCTAAATCTGACAGCGGCGATGATCGAGGCCAGTCCAAGGCGCCACACGAATGATTGGTTGCTGGTGGTGGTGCGTGTGCGTGCATGCCTGCCTGCCCTGCCGATGATCATTCTCTCGATCGATCGCTTGCTGCCTCGTTCACTCCTCTCCTTGATCATGCCAGTGTTAAAGTTTAATAGGTACTGCAGTATTTTCATTTTATTTGATAATTAGTATTCAATCATAGATTAATTAGATTTAAAAAATTTGTCTCACAAATTATTCTTTAGTTATTTTTTTAGTTTTGTAAATAGTTTATATTTAATATTTTATGCATGTGCTAAAACATTAGATGATCCAGTAGGCGATAAAATTTATAGGAGTGAACCAAACATGGCCTCAGACACACCGGGCGATCGAAGTGACGGATCAGCGATCCGACTGTGCCGAAAGCCAGGCCACAGTCCCTCAGCTTTGGATTGTTGCCGATGTGTCGAGCTGTGGGTGTGGCATGCATGCTCAGCTAGCTAGTAGCTATACCTGCAAATCATTGGCCTTGTTGTTTCATCACGGGACCCGGGGCAAGCTACTAGCTAGAGGTGGATATGCATGATAGGTTCGCAGGGGCATGCATTGCATGCACGCATGGATCGACCTTTTCCGGTTGTCAAAATAAGAGGCTTTGCTTGATTGCTTCTTAGGACGGCAGTCGTCGTCCTTGCAGCAGTTGTAGGTGTGATCGATGATTTCACTTGGTCAGTGTACCTTCTTTGGTTCTCGATAACGAGCTAGCTCGGCTTGGCTCCTTAAAAACTCGAGTTAGCTCATTAAACTCGCGAACCATGTATAAAAAATATATAAAATATAATATTTATATTTATTTAAAGCTTAAAAATAATAATAATATAATAATAATATATCCAAATGTCTTAAGTCCAATAAAATATTTATATGAGTTAACATATCAACTATTTATAAAGTGTAAGATATGAAGTAATACAAAACTAGTATAGATTATGATAATTTTTTTCTAATATTGTAGCTCGTTTGGCTCGCGAGTGGCTCGCGAGCTGACTCGAGTTGACTTATTATCTTAACAAGCCGAGCCGAGCTAAGTGGAGCCAGCCACGATCCAAACGAGCTAACGAGCATTGGCGGACTCAAGGGGGGCTGAGGTGGCTGCAGCCCCCCTCTTGGACTAAAATTTTTTTTAGCAGATTTTCTTTTTAGCAAAAGACTTCATGAATTTGATATTTTTCTATGTTTATTTTATGAATCTTTGCTTTTGAGCACTTTGAATTAATATTAAATTATCAATTTTAGCTATATCTATTAGTGTACTGGATTGAGCGAGAAAAAAAAATTAGCTATGTTATTTAGCTCCTCTCTTGGTCCGTTTTTGATCCGCCACTGCTAACGAGCTTCAAGTTTTTCAAACAAAGCTTCGAGTTTTTCGTCGCCTGACCGATGAACCTCGTCTCGTGTGACGTCCCTGTCATCGGGCCTGGAATGGAACCAATACATGCATGCATGGGGCTAGCTAGCTAGCTACTATATGCAAAGTGAAAGCTATACGTTTCTTTTGCTACTCTCATCAATCTCCGCATGCATTGCGTCATAGATTTAATTTTGTTGGTCTTCAGACAGCGTCGTAGTCGTGCATTGATCAGTCGTATGTAGGGAATGATGAAGCGACGTATAGCCAACTGGCACAAAGTTTGTTAGCAAATCTGAGCATCCGCTCCCTCTCGCCCATGTTACGTGTGTGTGCATATGGCACTGTCAGCAGGTAATGCATGCTATCGTCTCGTCTCGTCAGAAAGCACGCATCGATTAGACGATCGATATAATTTCAGGGCGTTCGGCAGAGTGCGTGTGAGCAAGTAAGGCCTGGTTTACTTCACCCCAAAAACCAAAAAGTTTTCAAAATTTTCCATCACATCGAATTTTTCGGCACATGCATAAAACATTAAATATAGACGAAACAAAAACTAATTGCACAGTGTAAACCGCAAGACGAATCTTTTGATTCTAGTTAGTCCATGATTGGATAATATTCGCCACAAACAAACGAAAATGCTACAGTAGCGAAATTCAGAAACTTTTTACATCTAAACAAGACCTAAGTGATAACGATACCCAACCATAAACGGCGCCAGCGTATGACAGGAACGACGACAACTTGCAGGGATCTATCGTCCCTCGACCCAGCAGATGCAGGCCGGGGGGAGCTTGGCTTTCCCCGGCGCACATGCACGCTTGCCCCTGAAGGCTGCACCTGAACCAACGAACGAAACAACGGAACGTGTGCAGGCAATGTTTCAAGGGAAAAGATCGGTGACCGGCCGGCAGCAGCAGCTGGAGGTAGCTAGCCCTTCCGAGGACGCATCGATCATCTTCCAGTGACACTGACAAATTCAGCAGATAAATTTAAGCGAACATGGCCCGAGAGGCCGGCTGGTCCCGGGCTCCCCGGCCGGCAACGCGCACGTTGATGGAACAGCGACGGCACGGGCAGCCGCCGGTGAGCTCCTGCCGGCCGGTGAGCTAGGATGCTCGGAGGTGGTGGGGCTTTTATTAATTAATTTGTGTGGGGAGGGATGGAATGATAGATATATGGGTCGGTCGGTTGATCGATCGACCAGATCTGAGCTCGTCCTGTTCCTGTAGTTGCCGATCGAACTTGTAGTTTGTTGGGTGTCGCCGCTGTTGCAGCATGATCCGCAACAGCCCCAGGGTCAGGGTGGCTAGCTGGCTGGCTCGTATCAAGCATGCGATGGCCTGTGCACTGGTGTTTGATCGAGTTGACACGACGAGAACATGTCAGGTAGTATGTATGTATCCTCGGAGAGTCCCTGAAATGCTACTGTAGACGACAGCTTTTTTTTTTTAATCATTGAAAAACTGGTAGCATAGCAGCTGTCGCCAAAGTGTGTGGCACTGTGGTAGCTGCTGTTTATCACTCACTCTGCACGTCCGCCTTTTTCTTATCCTGTGGGCTGTGGCCCATGCATGCTTTCCTTTTCCTTCCCGTTGGGCCACTTCAAGCATGCTTTGTCTGTTGGCCCATGGGCGGAGCTCTTCCACTTTTCTTGCCCCTCATTTGTTGTCAGCCCAGACAGGAATTTGGATTTGGCCCAACAAAACTTATTTTGATTTCTCAATAAACTTTTCGTAGTAATTCTGATGGAACGTCGTCTTAGTTCTTACTATGGCTAAGGCATTTTTCCCGTTTGTTTGGAACATTTTCATACTATGGTTCGAAAATTTTCTTTTACAGAGAATTATTTTCTCAGCCCTAAAAAAAGTTATGTTTCCTTTCTTGGCCTTTTTATTTTTGAAGTTACCTTTTTGACCAGAGAGCTATCTTTAGTTCCTTATATGGCCCTTCTAATTTTTTTGAGTCTTAACGATGTTAAGTTAGAGAAAAGATGATGATTTTACCCTTGGAAGAAAAATAAATTAGTGCAGAGTTTAGCTTATTGTGGTTATTTTTTTAGTAATATTTAGTCAGGGGCAAAATACTTCCATGTTTAAAAATAATATATTCCTTATTTTATACAATTCTATGACAAGCTTAAAACATGTGAAATATTTGTATTTGAAAATGGAGAGGGGTTTTCTTGCCCATCTCCCCTAGGTCCCATTTTCATCCGGAATTAACCCATATTATTCTGTTTTTTCGTCATGTTTTCTATTTTGTTCAGCCTATTTCTGTATTTGAAAACGGGAGAGGGTTTTTCCTGCCTGTTTCCACCGGGTCCCGTTTTCATCTGGAATTGACTCGTATTTATTTCGTTTTTTCGTCCCGTTTTCAGTTTATGTGAGAAATGTCTATAAATTGATATGTTCATAAAACTACTAATCACCAAATATGCATGTTAACATGTTAACACATATGACATGCATGTTAGTGAATATTAGACCGATATGTGGCTGGTTGCCGCCACCGGGATGAGGGCAGATGTGTGGTGGCGGCGCGCTGCTGGACCATGCGTGGGGGACACGCCCACTGGCCACCTCGGCATCCATTCCCAATGATACAAACTAGGTATAGTTTTAATTTTTATAGACATTATATATAGAAACTATAGTCCTAATGGATAGTTTCTATATAATATTTTTATATCCAATCACATTTATTCTCTCTCCATTCTTAACCAATCATCTTGGATTTGGTGTAGACATGTTTTCTAAGTTAGGATTTTTGCTCTCTCTCTTCAATAACTATCTTGCCATGTCAGCAAAATGCTTAGGTGGCACTGTAATTAATGTCTATAGAAACCATGATGGTTTTTGCATTGGGAGTGCCCTAAACCTATCGGACGACCACAAAACGTTTGACGGATTAAGAGAGCAAATATGTTAGGCCATCCTTAGTGCCGTTTTATGACCTAGTTTGGGCACTCACAATGCAAGACTCTATCACAGAGTCCAAGACACTTAATTACATATTATTTATGGTATTTTGCTGATGTGGCAGCATATTTATTGAAGAAAGAGGTAGAAAAAATAAGACTTCAAGTCTTATTTAGACTTCAAGTCCACATTGTTCGAGGTAATAAATAACTTTAGACTCTATGATAGAGTCTGCATTGTGAGTGACCTAACACATCTATATTAGAAACAATGCAGAAAGTTTTATGAAGATGAAACTCTCTCTATTTTCATAAAACTTTTATCATCTATCTTTTTATTAATACAGACATATTTAATTGCAAAAACTCTAATGAAACGATTGGCCTTATATATCCTACAAATATAGGCTAATCGTGCGTCGTCTTATATTTGCTTCCATCTCCAATAACCAACACAGTATGGACGGCAGCATCGAAGAGGAGGCGGCGGCGGCCAGGCCAGGCCAAGCAAGAGGGCGCGTGGGACGGCGGCGTCTGGCCTGACAGCGTTTGCGCTCCGCCTGGCGAAGCACCTCGCCGGCGCTGATAAGGGCGCCGGCGTCGTCGGCGGTGGCGGCCAAAACATCGTCTTCTCGCCGCTGTCCATCTATGCCGCGCTAGCCCTACTGGCGGCCGGGGCACGTGGCACCACCCTGGACGAGGTGCTGGCCACGCTCGGCGCGACGTCGCGCGACGAGATCGCCGAGTTCGTCAGTGCCGTGGTGGAGCGCGCCCTCGCCGACCACTCCGAGACCGGTAGTGCGCCGCGTGTCGCGTTCGCGTGCGCGCTCTGGCACGAGAAGATGATGGCGCTGAAGCCGGCTTACAGAGCTGCCGCCGTTCAATCCTACAAGGCCGAGACGCACGCCGCTGATTTCGTGAACAAGGTCAGTTTTCCTTGATTTACCTGTTATATATTTATCAATGTAAATACAGGGACATCAACGACGGGAATTAGATCTGAATATTGCTTCAGCTAGTGGCTAGTGCATGCGTCCGTGCTATATATTCTATGCTAATCGATCTGTGAATTAATCAATGAAATAATAATGCATGCAGCCAGAGAAGGCAAGAGAGAAAATCAACAGATGGGTTTCGAAAGCCACGAAGGGTCTCATCACCTCAATCCTTCCTCAAGGTTCCGTAAGCTCTGATACTGCCCTAGTGCTTGCCAACGCCATCTACTTCAAGGGCAAGTGGTCCGTGCCCTTCCCCAAGAAGGACACCGAGATCAGACGCTTCCAGCGGCTCGACGGCAGCCACGTGCTCACGCCGTTCATGCGCAGCCGGAAGGATCATGCCGTGGCAGTGTTCGACGGGTTCAAGGTGCTCAAGCTAGCCTACGAGACACACCGGCGGAAAGCAGACAGACATCTGAGCGGTCGTAATTCTAAGCAACAAGACGGCCACAACTCTGACGAGCACCCTCGGTTCTCGATGTGCGTCTTCCTCCCGGACGCGCACGACGGCCTGCAGAACCTCATGGACATGGTGGCCTCCCACCCTAGCTTCCTGTGGGACCACATGCCGAGGCGACGCGTCAAGGTTGGCGAGTTGCGACTGCCCAAGTTCAAGCTCTCCTTCTCCAGCAGAATCAATGGCGTTCTAGAGGACATGGGGATCAAGGCCGCCTTTGGCACTGCCGACCTGTCTGAGATGCTGGAGCAGCGCGAGAATGGCCTGGTATTGGAGCATGTTTTCCACAAGGCGGTCATCGAGGTGAACGAGGAAGGGACAGAAGCAGCGGCCTCTACTGCTTGCGTGATGAAAAAGCTCTGTCGTTCTAGTAGGCTGCCTGTGAATTTTGTCGCTGACCATCCGTTTGTGTTCTTTGTGGTGGAGGAGGTGTCTCGTGTCATCGTCTTCATGGGACATGTTCTCGACCCGACGAAATCAGAGCATGAAAAATAAAATCTCAGTGTGATTTTATCCTATACCTAAGTGCTAATCTTAAGTTCAATGGTTCCTGACGGTGAGAAAACCAGCAGGTCCGAAAACAAAACAAGTCTTTTACGTCCGTTGCTCTCGGTTTTATCTTTAGTTATTGCATAATTTAGTTAGGGCACTCACAATGCAGACTCTATCATAGAGTCTAAAGTTATTTATTACCTCGAATAATGTGGATTTGGAGTCTTATTTTTTCTATCTCTTTCTTCAATAAATATGCTGCCAGACCCACTTGGCCATTCGAACGCCCGTCTCGTTTAAATATTAATGGAGACGGTTGCTTTAAAAAGACCACCTCTGCTAATGCATATTAATGTCACCATAGTGCATTAAACAATACTCCCTCCGTCCACGAAAGAATCAATTCCTAGGATCCGTGCCAGTCAAACTTTTTAAAGTTTGACTAACTTTATAGAAAAAAGTAAACAACATCTATAATATAAAATGCACATTATATGAAAATATATTCTATGATGAATCTAATAATACTAATTTGATACTATAAATCTTAGCATTTTTTTCTAGAAATTTGGTCAAAGTTTAAAAAATTTGACTTAGGACAACTCTAGAAATTGACTCTTTCGTGGACGGAGGGAGTAATACATATCATGTATAACTTAGTTATAGAAATATTTAGGGTTTATTTGTTAAATCTGAATAAATCTACACTAAGTTATACATTATCTAATAATTATGAAATTTTTACTATAGTTGAAGCATACAATAGTTAGGTCATCATAAAACATTTACCACAATTGGACCAAAGAAACTATAGTTATGAGTTATTCTAAATAATTACACAAAAGAATAGATCAAAACTTATAGCAAAAACTTTACACTAAAGCATGTTATATTATATGTTCACGGTGTACATCTACTCATGTGGAGTACAACAAAATTGGATTTTCTATTTTATGATTTACTATGATTTTTTAAAGATTCGGTTGAAATAAATAAAAAACCATCTTTAAAACCGCTTATAACCGGGTCAGGAGATAAAATGTGTGGTTTCAAAAGTGAAAAGGAGATGGTTTGTCTATTTTTAGAGTTGAAAGTGGACTAACAAAAATTGACAGAGGAAAAGTAGTTTTTTTTTCAAGTTTATTTAATTACTTTGTTTGGGCTAGAGCCCGAACCATTCATTATATGGGCCGGCTATATTATATTTTCCTCAGAGACGGTCGTAGCAATTGCTTTGGGCCGTCAGTCCCGTCCACGAGACCACGATGGGTGTCACTGTCCACTGAGTCTGACGAACGGAGACGGAGCAGCGTCCCAGATTCCGGACCCAATTTTTTTGCCTTCTTTTTAAACAAATTTCCATTTAGCCATTTAAGTGACATAAACTGATTTTTGGATCCTGAAGGATCGACACTAAAACTTATGGCTCCGAGATAACACATTTGGCTCCGACCTTGGAGCCATGGATCTTGGTGCCGAGCTTCGATTGAGAAACTCCGACTAAGTTTTAGAGCCTACTCTCATTGGTTCCTCCTCCCACTCGGGTTCTTACTCTCCATAGAAGCAACTACATAATATTGAAGTCTCTAGACATCCAAAATAAATAAAATTCATGCAGTTCAAATACATTGCCTAACTACATCACCTATTAACCTAAGGCCTTGTTTAGTTGCAGATTTTTTTTGCAAAATCGACACTGTAGCATTTTTGTTTGTATTTGACAAAATAGATTAACTAGGCTAAAAAAATATCTCATAAATTATAAACAAATTGTGTAATCGAGAACGCCGCTAGGCACGACCGTCGGCCACCAGGGAAGCTAGGGAAAGACAGGAGGCCGCCCTTGCCACCGATTGCCTGGAGGATGACGATGCCCCCCTAACTAGTTATATAGTCATATAGTTAGCTAATTTAATTGTATATATAGCTAATCTAGTTATAGTTATCTAATTCTATAGTTAGATTTGATAGGTAGTTAGTAATTAGACAATATAGTTAGTAAATTTATTTTATATAGATAGATAGCAAATATATATATATATATATATAGGTTATTAGGTGATATACATAATTAATGTATTTGAAATGTATGAATTTTGCTTATTTTAAATGTATAGAGATTTCGATATTATGTAGTTGTTTCTATGGAGGGCAAGAACACGAGAGGGAGAAGAAACGATATTTGGTCGTGGTTTCTGAATCCAAGCTCGGCGCCAAGATTCATGGCTCTGAGGTCGAAGCCATAGATCTTGGCTTCGAGGTCGGCGCTACAGTTCTCGACTCTGAGATCGATGTCAAGATCTATGGCTCCAACTTCGGAGCCAAGGTGTGTGGCTCTAAGGTACTAGTCACGTTTAGAATGTCCTAGTGTTGGAGTCAAAATTTATGATGCCGAGATATATTATCTCGGAGCCATGAGTTCTTGTGTCGATTCTTAGAGTAAAAAAACAGTTTACATCATTTAAGGAGACAAATATAAATTTATTTCAAGAAAAAAACAAATTATAAAAAAATAGGGATTTCGGAACACGAATCCACGTCCACCCAGACGTCTGAAGTCTGCAACTGTAAAGCAGTTGCTGACTTGCTGGATGAAAAAAGAAAACAGTTGCTAGATGCATCTGCTCCCGGTCCCAATGGAAACGCGCGTGCCCTATTGTTTGTTCCTTTGTGCCCTGTTTAGGTCCTAAAATTTTTGCAAAATATAAATAGTACTATTTTTGTTTTTATTTGACAAATATTATTCAATCATATACTAACTAGACTTAAAAGATTCGTCTCGTCAATTCCGACTAAACTGTGCAATTAGTTTTTATTTTTGTCTATATTTAATACTTCATGCATGCGTCTAAAGATTTGATGTGACAAGGAATCTGAAAAATTTTGCAAAATTATTTGGGAACTAAGGTCAGTCTCAATACATGTTTCATGAGAGTGTCATGCACATTAAATAGGGTGCCACATAAGTAAAATTGCTGACTTGGCAGGGTCATTAAATGAAGGAGTTTCATCACATGAGAGCAAGTATTATAGTGGGCTGTAAGCTGGCTAAATGCTGAGGTGGAGGAGAGAAGGAAGGAAAGAGAGGAGAAGCAGGCTGTAAGTTTACAGGCAGCTTAGGCACAGGAACCAAAAAACCTTGTGAGAGAGGTAAGTGGGACATGTATTAATAGTGAATAGCTAACAATTGTATGAGTGGGCTGGAAGAAGGCTGCAAGAAACCTTACCGCGAGCAAGTGGGCTGTATTATTAAACTTGCTCTGAGAGAGAAGTTTCATCTCCATAAAACTCATATGGCTCGGTTACCTAGTTTATAGTCTTGATAACTGTGCTATGAAACTATGCATTGAGACTAGGCTAAACAAGACCTTGGTTTCTTGGCGCGCCGCACATGCTGCGACGCATATACTACTACTACTATTGTTCGTGAGCACTCCCGAGCGTTTACCTTGCACCGCTGACTCTTCTTTCCTCCATGCGCCCCGCCCATAAGTGCACTCACAATGCAGACTCTATCATGGAGTCTAAAGTCATTTATTACCTCGAACAATGTGGATTTGGAGTCTAAATAAGATTTGAAGTCTTATTTTTTCTACCTCTTTCTTCAATAAATATAGTGCCACATCAGCAAAATACCATAAATAATATGTAATTAATTATCTTGGACTCCATAATAGAGTCTTAGGCTAGTCTCAATGTATAGTTTCATGACACAGTTACCAAGACTGTAAACTAGGTATCCGAGCCACAAGAGTTTCATGGGGATGAAACTCCTCTCTCATCTGACGAAACTCTTTCATTTAATGATTCTGCCAAGTCAGCAATTTTGCTTATGTGGCACCCTATTTAATGTACATGACACTATCATGAAACTTGCATTGAGACTGGCCTTAGAGTGCTCTAAACAAAACGCAAAAGAGAGGAGGGAGTAGATGTGCGTGCGCCTGAAATTCCGCGCACGTCACTGGCGGACAGACAGCCGAGGGAGGAACCCGAAGCTGTCGTTCGTTTGACAGGAAGCAAATATTGTTTGCTGAGTATGTGATAAATAAAGTTAGTAACAGTAGGAGTTTTATGTCACAGTTTCCAACACATTAATATTTTGGAAACAGTGCATATGAGTTTTATAGGAATGAAACTCTCTCTACTCCCATGAAACTCTTATTATCTCTCTTCATTAATATAGCGCCACATCAGCATATTTAATGTGCATGAAACTCTAATAAAACTCCATTGAGACTGACCTAATAGATAATTCCGAACCAATTGGTTGTTGTCTCTAGAGGCCGACGACGAGCGACGAAACAAAGAGCGGGAATGACCGGGCACCGTAGCCGTGCTCTCGTCCGTCCTCTCGTGTGAAGTCAATGCGACGCTTCCTCACCCAACGCAACCGACCGAGAGGCTGCTGCACACGCCTCGCCTGACTGACTCATCAGCTCGTGCCGTGCGCCACCTACCATTGCTGCTGAGGTGAGGTGAGTGAGGCTGCAGAGCTACCGACACCTCACACCTTCACCTTCAGGTTCGTTGCAGCAGGTGTGCCGATGAAGAAAGGCAACAAGACAAGCCACCACCAGCAGCAGCAGCAGCAGGGGGGTCGACTGGCCTGGCCGTGTTGCTCTCTCTCTCTCTCTGCCCCGTTGGATCGGCCGTCCCTTTCACGCACGGGCCTGATGGAGTGGTGTGGCGAACAAAACAAACGCGCAATCAAAGGCACGCATGCAAGCCTTGCATTGTTAGCTAATGATCCTTATGTGTATTAATCCGTCGTTAAATACACGAGCTAGCAGTGCCAGTAGTATATATAGTAGTAATCAAAGGAGCAGGAGATACGTAGCGTCGTCGCCGTCGAGCCAATGGCGTCGATGCAGTCACGGACCGACCCTGACAGGTGACGGCCGATGGCGACGCCGCAGCGGCAACGAAAAGCGCACACGCATCGATTAGAGTATTACTACTAGCAGCCGGTCAGCTAGCCGGCCGGCGAGTCTCTCTTTGCGTGCTTCGCCCCGGTTAGCCTATGCTGGGCCTTGTTTAGTTCACCTTAAAAACCAAAATTTTTTCAAAATTCACCGTCACATTGAATCTTACGCCATATGCATGGAGTATTAAATATAGACGAAAATAAAAACTAATTACACAGTTTATTTGTAAATCACGAGATGAATCTTTTAAACCTAGTTACTTTATGATTGGATAATATTTGTCAAATAAAAACAAAAGTGCTACAGTTTCGAAAACTTTTCAGTTTTCGGAACTAAACAAGGCCCTGTTATGCATGCGCCTCACTCGATCGGGCTCCGCGGTCGTCGTCTCGTCGGCACCACACCCCACACGCCACACACACTGACGATGCATCTCGTTGCCATCTTTGCCATTCATAAACACGTTTCGTTTGGCAGCTAGTCAGCTTGCAGAGCGCCCCTGCAGTCCTGCACAAACAGCACAAGCCACTGTACACCCCAACACCACCGTGTACAAAAGAACATTTGAGGGCATCATGTCCTTTTTTTTGTCACTAGTGTCACCACGCCCACCCAAGCACTGCTAGTAACCGTGTCCGGTACAATTGGTTGGTTCCTCTCTCAGTGCTCGCAAAGTCTCAAGGTTTTCAGTTTCTCCAAAATTCCTGTTACTGTTACTGCCAGTGCCAATTGTAGATGAAGAGCATCTGATACTGATGGAGTTGTTAATTAAGCCGGAAGAGGCCAACACAACAAGCAGCTAAAGCAATGTATACAATACAATGATTAGGGCATTAAAGCCAGAAAAGGTCCCGGACCCGGAAGGAGGGCTCTTGTACATACAGGGGGACAGCACCAGTCCTGTTTTTGCTGTACAGCAGCAACTGATGGACGGGCTGATATCTGGTCTGTCTCCTCACCTACCCTTGTTCTGAAATCTGAACCACCACTACTACTGCTACCACAAGTTTCTACGCCCGCCGACACAACAGAGAGAGACAAGCTTCTTCCATTTCCATAGTACAGTAGTATATACTATACTCATCCATCATCGTAGAAGGCATCTCAGCAGCCAAGACAGGTCAAACATCAGCACAGAAAAACGAAGTGGGGGATAAAGGTTAAGACCCTATTTGGAAGCAAAGTATTTTAGAGTTTCTTTAGGAAACTATTATAGTTTTGTAAAAAAAATATATTTTAGCTTTAGAGTGCCATAAACTATTTGAATGCAACAAATGTTATGGTTTTAAAAACCATAGTATTGTTAAAATCACATTTGGCTTTTAAAAGATTTACAAATTCCACTCTAGACTTTTTTTTCCTAAACCGTTAGTTTGAGGTTGTCAAACTGTAGTTTCTTGATACTACGGTTTTTAAAATACTACCCCTACCCATCCAAAAGCATAACACACACTGTAGTTTCATGTATCCTATCAGCACATGGAGGAATCTTTTTGAGCTTGGGGCATGCATGTACGATTTGCAAATCACCATACTACACGTCCAAAGTCCAAACCACCAGCCCCGGCTGACCAAGCGCCTAGTTTTACGCTACTAGCTAGGCATCATGCATGCCGGCGAGTTCATCCAAAACGCTAGCTAACGACCCTGCTCTGGCAGATGTGATCGAGATGCCCAATAATTGCCCACAGCTGCCACTGCGAGCCAAATCCCCCAATCAGTCCAGTCCATCAGCTCAGCTGCAACTGCAACACTCATCACTACTCACCCTCTTCCAACTTTCAACACATGACAGCAGCGACGAACCGAGCATTGTTTTGGTTTTGCATGCAGAAGAATGTGGGATATGATGAACCATCCATTCATGCATTACATACGGGAGCACAATGCAAACAAATACGTATGTTGAGAGCTTTGTTTGATTCATTCATTCATGTACACTATACATACACTGCTGCCACTACTATACAATACGGGAGCACAAAAATCCTTCATCGGTTCGATCGGTTGCAATGCAAGGCCACCACTTATTTGCAGACAGACACCACACCATGGATGCAGCATGCGTTTCTGCTCTGTTCACTAGGAGCTCACTGCAGTTGTTTTGTTGCCTTTCTTTTTTGGGTGGAGATCATGCAATATACACAGACTCAATTTACTCAAAGGAAGGACAGGAGGAAAGAAAGAATAAAGAGACCGGGGAAAGAAAGAAAGAAAGAAAGAAAGAAACAATGGCGATTGACATGCACCATAGGCAAGCAAGGTGAACAAGAAAGGTACCGGCCGAGCCAATGGACAGGCAGGCACACATGTGGCGGGAGAGGAGGGCCGGGGCCAGGGGGGGCACAGGCAGGCAGGCAGGCTGGCTGGCGCGTGGAGCCTTCTAGAAGAGCTCCCACTCGAAGCGCGGGGACGGCGTGGTGGTGGTGGCGGGGGCCATGCTCGTCACGGGGGCCGCCGACGTCGACGGCACCGACGACAGAAGGTCGAACGTCTCCCAGCTCGCCGTCTGCGTCTGCGGCACTAGCGCCGTCGCCGTGGTGGGCGCCGGCGGCTGGAACTGCCGCCGCTGGTGGTTCTGATGCGCCGCCGCCGGGGGCGGGCGCGGCGGCAGGTGCGGCGGCCGTGCCTTGTTGTTGGTGTTGTTGTTGGTGGCCTTGGACACCGGCGCCGCCTTGTTCTTGGCGCGGACGGCGTCCAGCGTCTCCACGTACTTCTGCACCCGCTTCTCCTGCGCCCGCCGCGCCACCTTCACCTCCTCGTCAACAGCGGCGACGGCGTCCAGCTTCACCAGCTCGGTCATCAGCGCCTCGGTCAGCGTCACCACGTCCGCGTCCACCACCTTGCCGCCCTTGCTCACGATCGTCTCCAGCGCCGACACCTGCAGTGCCGACGACCAACCGTCCGATCAATCAGCCAACGCCGGCGTGCACGTACGGTACCGTCGTGAGACATCACAGAACGCGGTGGAACAGTCACGGCGTGCCGGCGAGATGGATGAATTGAATATACCTTGGTGGCGAGCTTGTCGACGTCGAGCGCGACGCGTGCGATGGCCTTGGCGGCGCGCTCGGCCTTGCTGGTCCGGCGCTCCTCGAGGAGGCGCTTGGCCTTAGCGGCGGGGTCCTCGAGCATGACCATCTTGGAGCGGTCCTTGACGCCGGCCATGTCCAGGAACGCCTTGGAGTCCCTCTCCTTGTCCTTGTACACCACCTTCTGGTCGTCCGGGTGCAGGCCCGTCTTCTCCGACAGCAGCTTCTTGAGCTCGCCTGCCATTTTCCATCCATTCACCCCCACCCGAGATTCATTCAATTAAATCAAGAGATGAAACACATGGAAAGCATCGTGAAACGCGTAGATTAGCAATTACTACTACCCACCGAAGGATGCCTGGGAGTTGATGTAGATCTCGTGGTAGACGCCGTTGAACTTGACCTTGACGCGGATGGTGGGCACGGGCGCGCCGCCGGGGGGCGGGTCCGTGTCGGGGCTCCGCTTCTGCACCAGCATCCCGCCGGGCCGGACCTCCCACACCTCTTCCTTGGGCACCGCGGCGGCGGCGGACTCCTTCATCGGCGAGAAGGCCACTCTCTGCTCCCGGTTCCCGCGCATCATCTTGTTGATCTTACTGCTGTTCTTGGAGATCGAGCGAGGCCTCCTCCTCTGGTTCCCGGCCTCTTCTAGCTGTATATCTCTACCTACCTATCTATCTATGCAGCACCGAGGCGGAGCGATGGATCCTCGGCAGACGAGCAGAGTATGTGCGTATGTATGTACACTGTCTGGAGCAGTCGAGCGGCCGATCGATCAAGAACCAAGCTCAGAAAAAATCTTCTGCTGGCAAGTTAGCTGCTGCTACTACTACTGCAATCTTCTGCTGCACCGGAACCGGAAAAATCAGTTCTTGGCCGGTGGAGGGGAGGGGAGGTTGGTCACTAGACTAGGAGCAGATGCCGGTAAGCTTCAAATGGAGAAACGAACGAACGAAGGAAGAAGAAGAAGAAGAAGATGGGGAGGAGGAGCAGGAGAGGAAAAGGACACGATGATACAACCAAGGGACAGGCCGGAGCTGGCGCACCAGAATATTTATACTACTGGAGGAAGCCAAGGCCAGGGCCCAGGGCAGCAGTGCCAGTGGCAGCGCCAGGCCACCTCGCGATGGAAATGAAATGGACCGCGGGTGCGGGCCGGCCCTGCACCACACAACTGGACGCTGACTGGCCTGTCCTGGTCCGGCGTTGTATGCCGGCGTCTCGCCGTTGAGAATCAGCAGGGAAGTTGTAACCATCCGATGGATGGATGGATGGATGGATGGATGGATGGACATGCCAGTGCCAGCCAACCGGTCCCGGTGCGGCGTCCTCTGTCCCTCCCCCTCCCGGTCGACGCTTGCTGCGCGCGTCGAGTTGGGTGGGGTGGGGTGGGGTGGTTGCGACAGGTGCGCGCGCGTGGCCGGCCCCGGACTCGACCAGGGTTGGTGGCTGCGCGCTGCGCGACCTGCAAGCCTTGCTCGGGACGCCGCGGTCGGTCTCCTCTCCTCTCCTCTCCTCTCCTCGCTTTCGCTTCGTTCGTTGCCGGCCTTGGCCTCCAAGCAAGCTCGGACGGAGCCGGACGTTCCGTCGTTCCCTCAACCCGTCCGAGGTCGCCACTTCACCTACTGCGTGCAGAAATGGAACGACGACCTGCTCTGCTTGCTTCGTGTGCACACTGCACACACCGAACCACTGCGTCATCAGTCCGCGCGTGCGTGATCTACTTCTCTACTCTTTCCCGTTGCGTCCTGCTCCTAGCGCCTTCATCTTCGTCACCTACCAGTAGGTGTGGGTGCGGGTGCGTACTACGCGGTGTCAGGTGCGCGGCTGACACGGCGGCAAGTGTCGGTTCCTGGTGAGCGTATATATGATGGATCCATCATGCAGGATCATTCGTACGTTTAATCATGGCTTGCAAAACATCAGCTAGCTAGCTGCATTATTCAATCATTAATCCGGGTACGTCGTTTTGGAGCCCCCCCATGGCCATGGGTTAATTAAGCATCCCAAGTGGAGGCTCTTCCATCCGTGGTCTGCTGAGCTGTCCCCAGGCCAGGCCGGGCCAAGTGCAACAGGGTGCAGGGCCGGCACAAAGCCTAAAGCGCCGGGATCGGAGATGGTCCAGCGACGAGGCATGCATAACACGGCACACAGCGGCATATATCCTCGCTCGCTCCAGTCTCTCTCCCCTGCTCCATCGTCCGTCGTCGGTCCAGCCAGCATATAAAAGGGCAGGCAGGCAGGCACTCGATGGACACTGCTGGAACATGTTACATGTGGCATCTTCTTTTCAGGTGTTCCTGTCCTGCGGGCTGCCGGGGCACCATGTATGGACGGCATCGTCGGCGACGTTGAATCTGCTGCCGAGCTTGCTAGAAAATGATCAGATCAGGGCACTCTGCCCCGGAGGCTGAGCTGCCCCCCCTGCCCCACGCGGGGGAATATGTTGGGCACCAACGAACTCGACTCGACCCAACACTCAGGGGCGCCCAGCAAACATTTCGCAGCCATGCTCCATTGTGCACAGTACTGCACAGCCAAAGCAGCCACGCATAATAGCCTAGGGCTCGTCGCAATCAGGAACATAAACAGCCGTTGCTTTGCTTGCGTTGCATGCAGAAGCTCTATATGCATGCCCCTTGCCGACGTGTCCTCCCTGCTGTTGTTGTTGTTGTTGTTGTTTTTATATGGTGCACGAGACGTGTCGTGCCCGGGTCCATCCGTAGTAGTACGTGGTACCTTCAGAATTCAGATGCCGCTCCCTTGGTTTCAGAGTCCCCCAGTGAAATTGCAATTTGCAAAGGCCATGGCCCATGGGACGCCGGACGCCCGCCACCGACAGTTGCGCAGTGGCCACAGGATTGGATTGGCAGCGCAGCGGCCGCGCGGACGTGATCGGAAAGGGACCGCGCAACGCACGCCCCTCTCTGATCCCGACCCCGCCGGCGAGGTACGTGGTCGTGGTCCTCACCTCTGCACGTACGGCGACGCCGCACCCACCGGCCGCCGACGGCGACGGCGACGCCCGCGGCCCGCCTGCATTCGCTCGCTGCATCGCTAAGCTAATTTCTTGCGCACCGGACTGGCGGGAGCTTCTCGTCGGCGCTGCCCGGCCGGGAGAGAACAGGACAGAAGAAGGCGGTGTGGAGAGGAGGAGTCGGTAGCAGGTGTCGGTCGGTCAGCTGTTCCTGACGCGCAAGTCGGACCTTCCGTACCGGCTGTTCCAGTCGTCGTCGGCGGCGGCGGCGGCGTCGGCGTCGGCGTCGCGATGTGATGCCGGTCGACGCGTGCGGCCAAAGCAGCCGACCCACGCACACACGCACACAGACAAAAAACACAGACTTGTCCTCTCTCCCCGACCTTCAGCTCCGCCTCCGGCGCGAGGGAAGGGCAGGGGACTGCAAGTGCAACCCGTTGATTGATGCTACGGCCTGCCTGCTGCTGAAGCTGCAAGTAAATGGTTCCGTCAAAGATTACACTTAGCAACCACCAAATAATTCAGTTCATCGCCCCGGTCCGATGTTGCTATTGCTCCTGTTATCAATTGCTTCTCAGTTTGGAGTATACCAGAACGTACACCGACGACGGTGCCAGCGAAAGCGAATGGCCGGAAGATTCGTCTCACAGGTTATAAACTGTAAAATTGGTTATTTAATGTTTTATGCATGCGTCCAAAATTTGATGTGAAAATTTTTGGAAAATAAAAAAAGCCTTGGTTACTAGCTACAAATGCGATCAGTACCTGACTAGCTGTTCACTACATTACGATCAGAGTCAAAAATTTGGGGGTGGGCAGTCCAGTCAGTCAGTAGATGCTGTGCTGCACTGCTAAGCTACTCCTTAAGACAGTAACTGCTGACACTGTTCAGGACTTCAGCGCCAGGTTAAGATTCAGGGTTTCAGTGGGAGACTTGTATCTTTCAGAACTAAGGCCTTGTTTAGTTCCAAAATTTTTTCGGATTTCGCTACTGTAGCACTTTCGTTTTTATTTGACAAATAGTGTTCAATCATAAACTAACTAGGATCAAAAGATTCGTCTCGTGATTTACAGACAAACTGTGTAATTAGTTTTTGTTTTCATCTATATTTAATGCTTCATGCATGTGTCGTAAGATTCGATGTGACGGGGAATCTTGAAAACTTTTTGGATTTCGGGGTGAACTAAACAAGGCCTAACAGATTAGTTGATGTTGTTGCAAATGCAAGACACTTAGACACACATGAACAGAACAGTGGTGGGGGTCATTGCTCGCTTTCAATTTGACAAACACCAATACCTGCCGAGCGAGCAAGTTCCACCTGGCCAGCCTCATTTTCTAGCGGCCTGCTTCTACGAAATATCTAGAGGACAACTAATAATAAGATGACAAGAAATTCCATATTGCAATACCGCCATAGTGCCATGAGCCCATGAGGGCCTTAGAATAAGTAACATAACTACTTGCATTGTTTCTTTTATTTTTGGCCAATAATAAAGACTGTCGGTTTGATGTGCATGCATGGATAATGGATGCTAGCTGTTTGTGCTTGAAATATATGTCGACGGACAGATTATATATGTGGTCTACAAAGTGGGACAATTTGCACCCTTGACAAAAGCCCCAAAGCCACAAAGATGCCGGGGGCGGGGTATGGACCATCCATAAAAAAACAGTGCAGAGCTTACTTTTAATACAGATCAGCTAGCTGATAATTGCTATAATTTTATTAGTATATCATGACCACACTCTCATATTCTCTCAGAAAAAATATATAAAGTGCGTGAGCAGGGCGCAAGTGCGTAACTAAAGAAAGGATGAACTACCAAGCAAAGAAATAAAAAAGAAAGAAAGAAAATGTAGCACTGTGTTTTAACGATAGCAAAGGTCAGCGATAAACGCATGAACACGGGCTAGTAAATAGCAAAGGTCGTTGATAAATGCATAATAAACTACGTACCTGGCAAAAGCAAAGACTAGCCCGGGTAATAGGTTTTTAATTATGCGGATTTGCCACGAATTGCTCGCAAATTTAAACTATATGTGAATTCGCAGGCTGCCTCATATGTTAGTAATTTATCATCAGACAACATTGCTTAAATTTGCTTTCTCTCGTTTGCTCCTGCATAACAGTATACTCATGTGGATCATTCATTTCTTCTATTTACCTATTGTTCTATATACCTTTTTCATATTCACAGTTGTCCATTTTGCATCACACCTCCACATATGTTAGACATATGTTTATTTAAAATTATCCCTCATTCTAACACAATGCTCATAAATACTTTCTTTTTCTTGGGTAATTTAGAAGCACCAATAAGTATTTTGTGATATCTCTTTTATATGACATAAGACATATATGCAGCTACCAATAGAGCTCAGCCAAGATCATCCAACACCATGATCCATGCTGTCATGAGCTCATAGTCTACCCGAAACAGCACCTTTTGAGGGCATTATGAATGGTTCCATCGATCAAAGACGCTGTCTATTATCTCCGTCTATCTATTATAAAATTGCGTCATATCCTCACGAGACACTTTTTAATTCTGCACATACATGCTCGTGCAATTGGCTAATAATAATAAGCAAATAATGGGAGACCTAGCTAATCAAGTTGAGTTCCTGCTGGGATGCTTTACAGTCTATCAGTGAGGAATCAGGATCTCGATTTTTCTATGATACATTAATTGATGCGCAGATCCATCGACCAGTAGTAGCCAGCGCACATGTTGGAAATCTCCAAAGGATGAGACGACGATGACCTGAACGAATTCAGGCCGTTCAAGTAAAAGCAGCGTGGAATAATTTTGATGGGGAAATTAAAAGGTCGTGGCATGGCGCAGCGACGCATCTTGTCCATGTGCATGTGCTGACCCTAATCGGTAAAAAAGACTATCTGGAAATTTCTCGTGGAGAACATATATGTCAATATATGGCATATACAGCGAGTGAATGAGTGAGTGGGGGCCCATTTGCAAACTATGCAACGGCTAGGCTTCTGGCCCGAACAGACGTTCTCTCTCAGTATTTCTTCCTGGGCCATAAGGGCGTCTCATCACGGCTTGGGCCACACGAAGAAGCAATCTCCATATTCCCTAATCTGATTTTTGCTTCAGAATTTTTCTAATTTTAAGATATTTTTTAAAACTTGTAGAACCATTTTTTACGCAATAGCTAGCTAGGCATCATGCTAATAATAGGGATTCAGGCGGGGGGGGGGGGGCTGCACCTGGTGCATCAATGGAGATATAGGAGGGTGAGAAAGAAGAAGGGGTGGAGAAAAGGAGAAAAATGAAGAAAAAATCGTTACTGTTTGCATCGGCTCTAGCATGTCAATGTACGTCTTTCAAAAAGCACTATATGATTTGGTGACATATAAAACCAAATTTTTGCAATAAAAATTTCTAGGGATTCAGATGTCAAATACGTTTATAAAAATGACTAAAGAAAAGCGAAAAAGAAAAACGAGGGTGGAGACGAGTCGAGAAGGAATCGTTTTCTGAGAGGACCCAAGTCCCAAACAGGTCAATTATTAATTTAAAGAGGCAGTAGTGCTACTACAACTCGTTCAGCTCAACTCTGAGCACGCCTCGTCTTCCTCGTCAACCCCGGCGGAGATGAACGGCAACGAAGAGGCTGAGGCGCTGATGAGCTCAAGAACGTGACGCCGCGCGTACCTCGCGTTCAGTTGGCTCACACACAACTGCAACTGCAGCGCTCGCTCTTCCCAAACCACAAGACCCGCCTCCTGATCCGTCCGTAGGTGAGCCATGCAAAGCTCGCCGCGCCCTAGTCCGTTGCACACTTCATCAAAGCTACAAATAGCGGCGGTGCACCAAGCCACACTTCCCAAGCAAGCCAGCAGAGCAGGGAGAAGCCTCAGCCTCCACGTCCACAACACCAGGAGCAGGAGCACGTCCGGCAGGCAACAACAATGGCGGCGCTAGAGGCGGCCACCACCAGCACCGTCCCGCGCGCGCTCCTCGCCGCGTGCCTCGTCCTGCTGGTCCTCGGCGGCGGCCCGTCGTCGTCGGTGCAGGCGCAGGGCGGCGGCGGGCTGTGCCTGCCGCAGCTGAACGGCCTCCTGGCGTGCCGCGCGTACCTGGTGCCCGGCGCGCCGGACCCAAGCGCCGACTGCTGCAGCGCGCTGAGCGCCGTGTCGCACGAGTGCGCCTGCAGCACCATGGGCATCATCAACAGCCTCCCCGGCCGCTGCAACCTCGCCCAAGTCAACTGCTGTAAGTATATGCCAAGTCAACTGCTTTTATTCATCATGTCTTCATCTCGGTGCTAAGCTTTTTACTATTAATCGATGTGTTTTCGTGGTTTGGTTTGTGATCATCATGCAGCCGCTTGAAAGCAGGAGCGAGCTGCCACGGATGCTGCTGCAATGCGTGCAGGGAAGAGGAATAAGAAGGGTTTTCCATTTCACAGTTGAGAGTAGCAGCCGAGCTCCACTGCTCCAGCTTTTGTCTTGACCACCGCCGGCATCGCCCAACGTTGTTGTCGTTGTTTTCTTTCGATATTCAGAGACTGTCTTCCGGGTCTATATCATCACCATAAATAAAATAAGTAAAACCAAACCATGCATGACCATCATGCAACCTCTTCTATCGTACACTTCCCTTGTGATGCCTGTTCATTTTGATATCAGAGACCTTCTTTACTTGGAAATTTTTTTGCAAAATTACTACAGTAACTCTTTTATTTGTATGTAACAAATATTATCCAACTATAGACTAACTAGACCCAAAAGATTCGTCTCATAAATTTCGACCAAACTATACAATTAATTTTTATTTTCGTCTATATTTAATACTCCATGCATGTGTTTAAAGATTCGATGCGACGGAAAATCTTAAAAAATTTTAGTTTCAAGGGTGGAAGTAAACAAGGCCCTTACCGTGACTGTGCCGGTCACAGTAAATGACGTGATCACGTAAGTACAGTCTAGGAGACCGATACGCATGATCCAAACCACCATTTCTCCAAAGTAAACCATACTGATACAACAATTCTAAAAACAGCAGGAGCTAAACAAACTGAGAATTGAGTGTACATCTGCACTTTAAATGTGGCCATGAGAATTGAGTGTGCTACCGAGTCAGAGAAACACCTGCGTTTAAGAGCACAAAAGATGGCGACGGGATCTCCTCCAGATATGAGTAACCATTCAACCGCCGGAGTATTTCGTAAACACAACGCCTGGTATGACTTCAATTTAAAAGTGCACATTACTCAACCATAACTCTAAAACCTTATACTCTACGCTGACAGTTTTTCTAGGAACAGAGCTTCCTGCTTGCTAGTCAGACCGAGATCACTCAATGACATCTGGCTCTCCCCTTCAGTGAAAGCACGCCTGGGATAAGACCTCACCTGTCCAAAGAAAAATCACAAAATCACTACCGTTACAAGAATCGGTCAGAGGCAGATGATAAACTTTATGTAAAATCAATGGAAGATTCTGACGTCTCCCTCAACGAGGCTCACTCATGCCATCACTCTAGAAAACAGCATAACCGACCAGCAAAAATGCAATGCTGATGAGTGATGAACAAAAAAGATTGTTGGTGCAACTTTCTGTCTCGGTGTATAATCATTCATTACTAACTTTTTAACTTGTTGACTGACCTGGCTACTTAACAACCACCAGGGCAATTGATGCTACAAGCCTATAGCAATTAACAGGTGCTTAAGATAAAGAACTAAACAGGAGATCCCCCTAAACCCACGTAGATAGTTCAAAATGGCTTGATAAAATAGTTCAGATTTGAAATGGCGGAAGTTATCGTTTGTTCAAAACTTCAATGGATAGTTACTGTGAAAATTGCCAAGTGAAGTTGCCAAAATAAAAGGTCCTGCAAAAGTATATTCTGAAACAATACTATCTTTTCATTCTTGTTAGCACAAAGTGTGAATAACCAGCTGGTGCTGATACCATATCTCCAGTATAATAAGCTATGGACTGTAACTGCACATATCTTTTATCAGTAAATATTGTTTTGCAAATATACATTGAAGGAGGTAGATGAGAATTACCAGTCTATAAGTTCCTGGCTTGAAAGTCCTGCCGATGTCTATGAAGTCGAAAAGATACTGCAACAGTTCCAGCAAGATTAGAAGCATAATGAAGCACTTCAGCAATCAGCAGGGATTCTGGCAACTTTAAGTAAGCTCACCTGAAGTTTGTCGGATTTGAGAAAGCGCCGTCCTCGACGACTACCATCAGGCATGCGGACTACCACTGTGACAGCCCCTTCATCATTTTGTAGTGGCTCCTTCGGTAGTGATGCTTGTTTGGCTTCAAGCTCGGATTCCAACTCCTAAGAATCACCCCAAAAAGAAAGGTATGTTACTACTCGTAAATAACGAAAGCCCTGGAGAATATATATCTAACGATATTTAGCATGAGTTGAGAAGGAAATCAATCTGCTGCCATTATTATTCAACTGCTAAATGATAGACATCTTACACTAAAGCCAACAACAGTTTACCAAGACTTTTCTGATAAGGACTGACAAATGTACTACAGTTCTTTCATAATATCTGGAACATCAAACACATTACTGAATACCCAGTTCTGCAATTAACCCAACCCAATTGCAGTTTAATAAACCGTATATGCTCCTGAGGCAACAAATTATCCAAGCGCAGTAAATGTATGAATCTCAATCATATTCTGCAACTTCGACTTCGATAATATAAAGTGAAGTACCTCTTCCTCACGTTGTTTCTTTAGCTTCTCCTCCTCTTCTTTCTTTTGACGCTCAAGAGCAGCCTCTCTTGCTGCAGCTTCCTCTACCCTGCGGAGTTCAGCCTCCTGCGCAGCCTTCAACTCTTTTTCTCGATCAGCTTGGAGAGCAGCAAGATACTCATCATCCTGCAATTGAAATATTAATCATATACAGTAGTTGTAATACTATCCAGCAGATGAATACTGCTCAGTACCTGCTGCTCCCTTAACAACCGCTGCGCCGTTAATGATGGTGACGGCGGACGTGCTACTTGGGGATAGCGAGTCGACCTGCCACGGGCTGGGAAGGAAAATGGATATGGTGCTCCTTCAGGAATCCCACCAAACATTGCAGCCTCAAGCATAAGAGCTTCATCATGCTCTTCAGAAGAAATACCACCCCACTTTTCAAGGAAATTAAAACAACACTATGAGTTGATGAAACTACAATTTTGCAGACCATAGCTCACTAGAGGCATGATGGGAACTGAATACCTCTTCTGAAGGAAAACCCCCACTATGCTGATGACCAATTTGAACATGAGGTTGAGGACTTGAGGGGGGGTTGTCAAGCCTTTGTACAGTTTCTGCTGGCTCCGTAGTTCTGCCTCGCAATCGCCTAGAACGAATCCTAACTAAAGGTTGTTCGTCATCATCTTCACTGTCCAATTGGAAGTTCTCTTCATCTACTGTTTGCTCAGAAGTTCCAACTCTCCCTGCGGTTAGTCCTCGCCTACAATAAGAATGGACATGTATGAGGAATCAGTCGCTATCAAGTATATTCCAATTAGACACGGATTATCCTTACAAAGGTTGTATAGGTAAAGGCTGGCTAAAAACATTGCATGAAAATGACCCACATAAACAGGGAAACAGTATCACATCCCGCACGATGCATGGCTTCCATGCAAATGAAAGCCTACCAGAAAAAACAAATGGTAGGGGAACATAAATTGAGACATTAATTGATTATGAATAAGTAATAACCCACACACGACCACTATTCTACACATTTTGAAAATTGTGTTCACCTTTCATGACTTCCTCCTTGGTCGCCTTCTTTATCAGATAAGTCAGGAGAGTGATCTGCTGCATAAATTCCCTCTTGGCGCAGAGCTCTCTCTCGCTCTGCTGTCTGGTAGCCACATAAAAAAACACAATGTGGATATAGGTATATGAACAAAAATACAGAGCTACATCTTAGAAGTTAAAAGGCTACCTCCAAGGACAAAGAAACTGCCCGAGCAAGCTCATCATCACCTCTGCCACGTGTCGTGTTTTCAGACTCACCACTGCTTAGAACCTGTGCGCAATAGATTTTGTTAAAAAGTTTGTATAAGCAGATGTAAAATCGAAACCCAAAAGCAGAAGTTTACATTTTTCATGCCTTCAGATTCCCTTTTTGAAGCTTCAATTGCTGCCCGGATCATCTCCTCTTCTATATCATTGTTATAGCCACTAACATCAACCACTGGAGGCGCACTTGGCATGGAATGGTTTGGGTGCGAGGCGCTGCTTGGGATCATAGGATCATGAGCAGATGGTGTTGATGGTAAGTCTTCGTCATCTTCATCAACTATAACAGTCCCATGGACCTCTGGACCATAATAAGATTCACGTCCAGTAACATCCTCAATAATTGGACCCTGACCAGAACTGCCTGATTGAGTATTGCTGTCCTTAACTTCAATAGGTATCTGCCTCACGTCCCTAGGTTGTGTAACTCGGGGTCCACGTCCAAATATATCACCAGCAGTTAAGTCAGCAAAACCTGGATCCAAAAGTGCAAAAGGGTTGCCCAAAGTTCTAGGGAACAAAGGTCTGTTGAACATGGGATCAAGTGGTTCATCCAGCTCCATCATGTCATCATAACTAGAAGTGGCAGGCACAGGATTTTGATTGATTCTGGTGCTGAAAATCATTCGTTTGAGAATTTCAGTCACATCAAATGGAACGGGAAAAAAATACCATGTGGAGAAATACATAGAAGTTAAGAGAATGAAAGCATACGTGGTCCTATCTCCCTCATTAAAATAAGCATTCACAGCTTCATTTAAATTGTGACCATGTTCCTGAGTAAAAAAAAATGGTCAGCTGTTGTAGCTAATATGAGTCCAAAAAGGCAGTCACATTTATAGTTAACAATGATTATGATTATGTGTAATATATCTGCACTACATTTCTTCAGTTAAACTATTTGACTGAGAGTAACTTGCATCATTTAATGAAGTTAAAACCACTAGGGGTTAAAATGCAGCACACTGAATGCTAATTATTTATTCGTTTTAAATAACATTCTTTCCATGGAGGACATGGAAATGCCCTAAACAGAATATATTTGCAATCTGATAGAGTATTTATTCATGATAACTTTTTTAGTTAAGGACCAAGTTTGATGCAGAAAACTGGATGAATACAGAACAGCTGACTGACAGAAAATATTTACTACATAAAAAGATATGCGAAATACATGAACTAGAAACCTATCTTCATCACAGAGACAGAAACAATTCAATTCAGACTGTAGATTACAGATTCAACTGCACCATTAGTTCTAAGACAAATCAGCTGGACCTTATGTGCTCAAATCATGTCACGTGCTCAATAATTTAGCACACATTCTGAAATATATTGATATATTGAAGTATTTCAGTCAGCTCTCTTAACTCGGCATTATTACAAACTCAAACAGGACCATAATGCAAACCTTCAACCAGGCAGTAGACAACAACATTCTTGACCCCACAAACAAACATCCCAACTGTTTTTCCCTCACCTAATCGACTCAGGGGGTGTTTAGTTCCCCTTTTTTCCCAAAAAAATTTGGGTTTTGGTCGTCCATTTTGCAAAATGGAACTAAACACCATGCAAATTTTTTGGCAAAAAGGTAGTTTTAGGCCTTGTTTAGTTCCTGAAAAATTTTGCAAAATTTTTCAGATTCCCCGTCACATCGAATCTTTAGACGCATGCATGGAGTATTAAATATAGATAAAAATAAAAATTAATTGCACAGTTTGGTCGAAATTGACGAGACGAATCTTTTAAGCCTAGTTAGTCCATGATTAGACAATATTTGTCAAATACAAACGAAAGTGCTACAGTGTCAATTTCCCAAAATTTTTTGGAACTAAACAAGGCCTTATTCTCCATTTTGGATTTTGGCCTCAAGAGGGCAAAAAAACCCAAAATGATCCTCATTGCAAAATATTTTTGCAAAATGTGAATAGTACCAATTTCGTTTGTATTTGATAAATATTGTCCAATCATGGACTAACTAGGCTCAAAAGATTCGTCTCGTCAATTCCGACCAAACTGTGCAATTAGTTTTTATTTTCATCTATATTTAATACTCCATGCATGCGTCTAAAGATTCGATGTGACGGGGAATCTGAAAAATTTTGCAAAATTTTTTGAGAACTAAACAAGGCCGGCCGCCCCTCAAAACATGACACTGAAAATTTTGTATTTTGCATTCCACCATTCCAAAATAGTTGGCATTTTGCATTTTGCATTTTTTTTTTTGAACTAAACACCCCCTCAATCTAACATTCCAGAAACTGAGCCTCCAACAGAATTTAACACAAATGAACTCACAGCTTAGTTCTCCGGTTAAACAATTTGGGAATTCACAGTTACAACATTTGATGAGATCTGATGCATCCGCTTTACTCTGTTCGTCCGCCCCGATCCAGTGAAGTCTCGGCATTTCACACAGTACAAATGCAAACTAAAAACTAAGCGCGCGCATCAATCCACCATTGGCAGCTTATGTCTTGATATCATAGAGCTAGGGAAAGGTTTTTCCAATTTCCAGGTGTGTTGGGTGGGTAGAGATGCAAACGCGGCTGCTCATGTGTGTGCAGCCACGATCTATGCTACTGAACGCTCCTCTTTTTGGCTTGATGTAATACCGGATTGGCTAGCTGATCTAGCAATCGCGGATTGTATTCCCTCTGAGATAGAATGAATGAAAGGCTCTATGATTCCCTCAAAAAAAAAAACAGAAAACCTCCCATGCATTACACTCTTTACAAACTCAAATTCCGCAATTTCTGCGACCCCTAAACCCACAGGGAAGCGATTACGATTACGCACACGAAACCCCGGGTTCAAGTCGCGCATCTCACACAGCCACACCCAATCCGCCACGGCCCCGCACACGCCATCTAACGAACCCACGCCGTGCGGAGCCGAAGCCGAACCCTAGCCCGAAACCCCGAGCAACGAATCCCCAAAAAAAGCCGGTACCGTACCACCAATGGGTAGAGACGGGGAAGGGAAGGGAAGGGAGGGGCGGGCACGCGTCCTCACCTCGAGCACGCGGATGGCGGCGGCCTCGTCGGCGCCCGTGATGCTGACGAAGGTGTCGATCGCCTCCTGCGGCGGCCGCGCCATGGCTGGAGGCGCAGCGGCCTGGGGGGGCCGCCGCGGCGATGCAACGGCGAGGAGGTTTGTGGGGGGCGGTGCGGAGAGCCGGAGAGGAGTCGCGAAGCAGCGGAGCCGTGCGTGTTAATTCAAGTGTGGTCGGGGGGCGATGTGGTGCTTTCTTATTGCTCTCCTCTCGCCGTCTCGCGGGCCGTGGTGGGCCGTCGTCAGCGGTGGGCCTGCGCGAGAACGACAGACGCCGGAAATGACGCCGGTGCCCTCGCGAACGCTTGCGTGTTGAAGCGCTGGATGACTGGATCGGAGAGGAGTAGGGGCATGGGCGTAAAACGCCATCGACAGCGGCTTTTCCTATCTTCTTGCGAAACAAGGATGCCGCGGCGGTAGAAGAGGAGAAAGGAAAAGCGTTGGTCCCTGTTCACGAAGCCGATGATGGAGGACGCTTTGCCGATGTAAAAAGTTTTTAAATTTTGATACTGTAGTATTTTTGTTTTTATTTAACAAATATTGTCTAATTATAAAGTAACTAGATTTGTCTCGTGATTTACAAGTAAACTGTGCAATTAGTTATTCTTTTTATCTATTTTTAATACTTTATGTATGTGCCGTAAGATTCGATGTGACGGAGAATCTTATAAAGTTTTGGGTTTATCTAAACAAGGCCGGGGGCTGAAAGCATCTGTAGCCACAAGGAACTGACTTGGTATATGCCTTGCTGCCGGCAATGGAGTCTAGAGAAGAGCAATGTCTAATTTGGAAGTTCGTTTATGTTCTCTTCAAAAGCAAGACAATTCAATCTTTCAAACAAACCTGAAGCTCATCGTCATAAAATGCAATTGAGCTTTGGCAATCTTTCAACTCTCTAGTCCCCAGTGCGTAGACACTCAAAAAATCTACATGCTTTATATTTGCCGTCCACAGTTATCAAGTGAAGCTAGTGTTTCTCATCATGTTCGTTGGATTGTTTCAGCGGCTGATGTTGATTTGTTGTGAGAGAATCAAATATAGCAATTGCGCTGAAATCAACAGTTACAAGCTCGAGCTACAATTCTGAAACATTTGTACTTCAAAGAACCAGGGAGAATTAGGGCACAAGTGCAGGATGGTCAGGTGGAGGAGGACACATTTCGTCGTACATTTCCACAAACACACCAACATAAAAAAAATAAAAATAAAAAATAAAAAAAATCTGCTCCCTCAAGAAGCATATACTTTGCAGAATATAGCAAGCTATGTATCGCACTTCCATCTGGATGTTGGTACGCAGTTCAGGTAATGGCACCAGTGGCAGCTATCGTTCCCGTTCTTACCCTTGAAGAGCATGACCAAGATAATCACAAATCTGCAACGTAAAGCCACATTTGTCAATGCTTCAAGTTTCGATTATTAAGGAAAAGAATCATCATTGCTCATACAAAGTGCTACGTCCAATCACTAAATTTGGACTTGTCTTAAGCCAAAATAAACTTTGGCTCCTACTTTTTATTTTACCATAGCATATTGAACAGGCAAAAATATATCTGATGAATCTTTTGGAAAACAATCTACTTGTATCATTTCCAAACATTCAGACCCAACACAGGAAGAGTATTTCTAGTCAAGGTTTGTAGTGATTATTACTTAAGACAGCCCCAAAAACATCACTTATCTATGACACTAAAAGATGGTAGTTTAGACAGTAGAGCAAACCTTGTACTATGCTTATTTTACATATCTGAAACAACACCTTTTACTGAATGGAGATAGTAGTTGTTTGGCATTAGTTTGCAACAATGCATAAGCCCAAGGCAATTATGGTATGTGGATACCACATTGCCTATTACAAGCGAGATGTGATCTTTAGTGTAATTATCCTAGGATGGTTGCAACTTACCCAACTACCAGCAAGAGGAGTGCAGCAACCCACAAGACATACTGGTACAATTTGTACTTTGGAGGTTGATTAGTCTGAGGTAGCTCGCTGCGTTCCATCCAGCCAAATTGAGGTCTTGCCAGCAGCACGAATCCAAGAAGAAATCCAGAAGCAAAGCCACCAATGTGGGCAAAATTATCAGCATGAGGTAATATCCCAATGGCCAGGTTAATTGCAATTATAAAAAGTAGAGTTATGATTGCCGCTGCCTGCAAGAGTGAATTGACTGAAATTTGGCCAGGAAAAAACACAGAGAAAAACTTAAGCAAAACAGTATGAAAGGCCTTCTGCTGACCTTGTTGGAATAGATAGTCCAGTTCATAATAAGCTCTGAAAGCATTGATCCAAGGAGGCCAAACAAAGCCCCAGAGGCACCAACAGAGATGTAGTTACTGTGTAGGAAAAGAGCAGACAGGACACTGCCGCCAAAGCCAGATATCAAGTAGATAACCCCAATGCGCACTTGCAAGTCAGAAAACTAAAGTGAGTTGACAGCAGAGACCATACTACTGCCAAAACCAGATGCCAGAGGTATTGACAAAGGTAAACATAGCATACATCCAAATCCATGATGAAATTAGAAGAAAATGAGCCTCAAATAACATGTAAAACCTGATTACATCTTAGATGAATACCAACCAACAAAGTCATACTTCGATTGATGAAAGTAATGGTCTCATGTCGCGATCCTAACAGGATGGTGCATATAGAAAACTAAGTAGTTGCAACACAAAGGCAAGGCCTCAAAAGAAACCTCCATGACTACTTAATTCAGATTTCCATAAGCTCCAAGACAGAATCAGCTCATATCATTTCAATGCTTATGATGTAAAGTACATCTTCAAAGTGGAGATTGATGTTGGAAAATAATAGACAGTCAAGTATCCAATCAGGTGCTAGAACTGGCAAATATAGGAGATTGATGCTGGAAAATAATAGATAGTCAAGTATCCAATCAAGGTGCTAGAACTGGGAAATATAGGAGATTGATGTTGGAAAATAATAGATAGTCAAGTATGCACATATTCCAATCAAGGTGCTAGAACTGGGAAATATAGATAGCGTGGTAATGACATAGTGAACCAACAAGTGCAAAAGAAGCTTACCAAACCCAAATTGTTGCTCAAGGCGGATTCCAATGAAGAGCAAGCTTAGCATGTTGACAACCAAGTGAACTAGACCAGCATGGAGCCAGATACAGCTTATGAGGCGCCACCCTTGGTGCTCATGAACTACTTTGGCCCAGTTGAGAGCTCCCATCTTCTCCAAGCTGCACAAAATTGGAGCTTGTAAAGCAAAAAATGGTGTGCTTTAGTATAGGACAATGTCGAGCAAATGTTGAACATAGTTCCGGTTTCATATTGGTATCTAAAAACTTTCCCACGTGATGGAATTAGTAAACAAGAAGTCAAGAACAGACAAATTCATCTATTTTACAGCTACATTTAAAAATAAGTAATTAAGTACCTTGCATTATTTTGCAAGAGTCATGAGATAACAGTAGTAATAGGAAAAAAATCCACAAGCAGGAACATAACCTGGTTACTTATTAAACTGCTCATCTATATCTGAGATCTATCAAAAGTGTACTAGCTGTAATTTTTAACTGGGACGTACTCGTAGCAGACACAAAAGACAAATCTCTGGAGAAGATTCTACTGCTGACTGAATCAGGTGTTGTCACTGCCCTGTACTCTTAGCTAGTATTAAGCTAAAATCACAGCTACAATCACAAAAGACAAAAGACAAATGTTTTAGTATAAATCTACTCCCACTGTCACAAAATAATTATCGTTTTGGGTTTCACGTTGCAAGTTTGATAAGATTTATAGAAAATAGTTGTATCTCTAAGTAAATTTATTAAAAAAAACTAGAGTCAAAGATCTTTTTAATGATACTAATTATTAATATTTTTTACTAATATATATTTAGTCAAAGTTTTTTTCTGGGAAGTGAGATCAACGGTTATTTTTGGATTCTGCAGTAGTTTCGTCGTTTACTCGTTATAGTATGGAGTATCTATAAATAGTCACCAAAACGACCAAGAAAATGGCAACTAGTACTAACCCCAACCTTTACAAGCATTTATTAGAAAAAAAACTACCTTTACTAGCGATTGGACTTGAAATCGACAACCAAAACGCGGCCTCTGGCTTGAAATCGTAACACTGGACCCGTCACAAACCCTTCCTGAAACCCCCCAAATTCGCACCGGATCCAACAACTCGGCGGAAACAGGAGCGAAATCGTAATTCTCTAGGACTAAGGAGTGACGAGACGTACGTGGCGGAGGAAGGCCCGAAGAGCGGGTTCTCGCGGAGCGGCTGGAAGGAGAACCGGCGGAGGAGCCCGGCCGCGACGCACCCGGACCCGGCGCCGCCGCCGAGCGCGCTCCCGTGGCGCGGGCAGTCGTTGACGAACATCTCGGCCGCGAAGACCGCGATGCAGGCGACGAGCACGGTGGGCACGAGCCACGGCCACCACCGGCGCTCCTCCTCCGCGGCCGCGGCCGCGGCGCCGGCGTACGAGTACGAGGCCGGGTACTGGTAGTACCCCGCGGCCTTCCCCTGCTGGCCGCCCCCCGTCGCCATGGCTGGCTGAGTTGTCGTCGGCCGCCGCCGCGCGCCTCCGCCTCCGCTGGCTACAGTTATAGCGTGCGGGGTAGTGGACTGGTGGGTGGACTCGCGCGGCTTTCTGTGTGTTGTGTGCGTGTGTGATTTTGGCTTGGCTTGGCTTGGAAGCGAGGAGGACGGAGAGGAGGGGAACCCGGGAAGAAGAGCCAAAGAGAGGAGAGGACCAGCCAGAGGAGGTGGAGTCTGGAGGGAGACGAGTGGAGAGTGAGGTGGGGGACAAGGAGAACGATCGCTCTAGCACGAGGGGACCACTGGTGGGTGACGAGCTCGGCTGCTATTGTTTGTTTTTTATTAAAACACAATACTCCCCAAACACTCATTTCTAAAAAAAATGTGTCAAAAAATTTAAAGTTTAAATAAATTTATAGAAAATATGATAAATATCTATATTCTAATATATTTAATACAAAAATATATTTTACTATTAATCTAATGATACTTGATAGTTATTACACATCATACATATTGATGTATTATTTTTATATGTATTTAGCAAACTTTAAAAAATAACTTCTTAATGAGAGATATGTGTATTTATTTTGAGACGAAGGACTATATATACATATAAATGTTTACCTACATGCGCATACATTCAGTACATACTAGTATACTACGTTAAGTCGAGACTTGAACTAAGAAGTATGGATAGCCGGTTACCATCATTTTGGAAGGAAGAAGAACCGATAAAAGCAAGTCTGAAAGCATTTTTTTTTGCCACTGTTACCGAGACTAAAAACTAGATAACCGAGCCACATAAGTTTTATAGGGATGGAACTTCTCTCTCATCTGATGAAACTTTTTCATTTAATGATCTTGTCAGGTCAGCAATTTTACTTACGTGACACCCTATTTAATATGCATAACACTCTAACGAAACATGTATTGTGAGGTATATTTGTTTCACGCGGAACCACATCTCGCCTAAGCCGCCGCTGCACTAAAAAGAGTGCCGCGAACAAGACAACCACCATAGTTTGCGACATGAGTTGATGATGAAAATGAACTACTTTGTGAAGGTGCGTCTAATTCTAGGGATGTCAATGGGCCCCGTTCTCGATTCCCCGCGGGGAGTTCACCTATTAAGGGACGGGGATGGTATAGATTTTACCCCACAGGGAATTAAACGGAGCAAAAGTTGTCCTCGTCGAGGTTCGCGGGGACGGGGATGGTATGCATGCCCCCGTTCCCGCTCTGCGCGGGGACCCGACTCTCAAGGCTCATATACTTACAAGGTCCAATAATTGTGATATATAAGCAAAGTTAAAACTTTAATCCTTCACTTTTCCAATCTTAAATGTAAGTTTTTATAGAAGAGATCTGTTTATATACCATTAATATGAATTTGTGAATATGTGAATAGCTGACATCACACTAATATAAACTACCGCGGATACGGGGAACCCCACGGGGATTATTCTCCGCACGAGGACGGGGATGGGAAGAAAATCTCCCCCGTGACATTTCGCGGGGATGGGATGAGGGAAGTTTCTTCCCTACAGAGACAGGGCTGGGGAAGCACTCCCTGACGGAAAATTCTCCATTGACATCTCTAGTCTAAACCATGGTGTCAAGCAATGCAGCACTGCGAGACACCATAGTTTTAGCGCGCCGATCTGTGGCACGTGTAGGCGTGAAACAAATTAACAAAACACGTTCTTAGCAAACCTTCACCCTTGCCTCTTTTTTTTTTTTTGGTTATAGGACGCAAGGCGCAAAGCCAGCCTTTTGCTTGGGCAGACGGTGACAGTCCAATAGTCCATCCCGTACAAGCAATCGATGCGATAAGCTGAAAAGGAATCATAGCGTTTTTAATTTTGGAGCCTGGTGGCGTTTGGAGAAGCGCAACCATCTGCTTTGAGACGTACAGTTTTGCTTTGTGTTTACAACGCGTCACATGTTTTGAAAAGCAAACTACAGATATAGATAAAAAATCAGAAATGGAGCCTGCTGAGTTCACGACACCCTGCGTACGAGAATGGTCGGTCTCCGATCCATCTAGCTAGGTCGGCATGCATCTCACGAAAGCCTAAATGCGGAGTTTTTTTTTTGTTTTGGTTTTGGTCCGAGCACGCAATTGCAGCGCAGCACGTAATTCCGTTCAATCCACCGATCGATTCGGGACGGGATACCAAGCTGCGCGTCGCGTTCTCGTCGCAGTCGTCGGGTGGCGGGCGGCGGGCGCTTCCCATCCCATTTTGCCGCGTCCCCGTCGTGCCCCCATTCTATCACGGGTGCCCCCCCGGCCACCGTCACGAGCGCCACCCCCCCCCCCCCCCCCCACCCATATCAAGACCATGCATCATCGAGGTCTAAATCCAAAAGAAAATTTAAGCTTGCCCGTGTCCTAACGTTGTTTCAATTTTCTTCTTCTCTATAATCATCTGACGTACAGTAAGCGCTAACCAGCTGTTAACGGACGAACGGACGGATGCTACCTTGCGACGGCAAACGCTTCCACCGGAGGGCGCGCCGCCGGAGCAGAGACCGGGCTCGGCGCTGGCGCTGGCACTGGCACCGGCGCCACCACCGAGCCGGAGTCGGGCGTCTCCCGCACGTTGGACAACACCGAGCGGCAGGGCTGGTCGCCGCAGCTGAGGTTGATGCCGTCGAGGCGCACACCGGTGCACGGCCGTTCCTCGCTGCACAGCAGCCGCACCGCCACCCTGCTGCTGGACGTGCCCTCGATCCGCTCGAACGTCACGTCGCTGATCTGCACCTCCGACGGCTGCATATGCTCCGTCGTCGGCCGACGCCGCCGGCGACCAGACCGTTAGTCGTGTTAATTCTTTGACGTGTGCCCTGAAGCTAGGTCCAGAACATCAATGGCAAACACGGTAACGCACGTACCTTGTTGGCGTCGGCGCAGTGGTCGTGCGGGCAGTACCGCTGGTCGATGATGATGGGGTTGGCGACGCCGTCCATGGTGATGTCCTGGAACGTGATGTTGGACGCGCGGCTCGGCGGCGACCCGGGCCACGTCTTGATGCGCACACCGTTGGTGGTGCCCTTCACCGTGCAGTTCTTGATGATGAGACCCTGCACGTCCTCCTCGCCTTCCTCCTTCCCCAGGCTCCCCACGCTGCATATGCAAAACCACGCACAACATGTAATTCTTCATGATATATACTAGCTAGGTTTCTTCTCCTTCTTCTTCTTCTTCTTCTTTCTTTTTTTCGCACACAATTTGTTCGATCAATGTCGACCAACTAGTGTTGAGAGTTGAGACCTGAGTCCGTGGCCGGGCCCGCAGATGACGCCGTCGACGACGACGTCGACGGAGCCGGGGCCGACGGAGACGCAGTCGTCGCCGGTGCCGATCACCGAGTCGAGGACGCGGATGTGGCTCGACAGGCCGACGTGGACGCCGTCCGTGTTGCGGCTGTGCGCCGGCGCGTGGATGCCGAGGCCCTCGGCTACAACCCGGCTGCTGCGGCGGATGTTCACGTGGAACCCCCGGCTGTTGACGAACGCCAGGCCACGAAGCGTGGAGTTGGTCACGCCGTCGAAAACCAGAGTCGTCGTCTGCGGTGATCACAAGCAATGGCCGAATGAATCATCTCATGCATGCATCTCGCCGTACGTCCCCGTTGACATGCACGGGACAAAACTAGGAGGAAATGGCATCGAACTGATCAAGCGTACGTTCTGGGAAGCTAGCTATAATAACTTACCGTCGTCTTGGACTTGGACTTGACCTTGTCATCGTCGCTGCCGGCGCCTTGGCCGTCGAGGGTGCCGCCGTCGCCGGTGACCAGGAGGTTGTTCAGGCCGCTGAAGGTGATCCAGGCATCGCTCGAGAGGCGGCACCCCGCGCACGGCTGCAGCACGCCGTCGATCACCACCGCGGGCGCGCCGCCGTTCCTGCACGGGCCCTCGAACTCCACGGCGCCGACGGCGAACGTGCCCTTGGGGAAATGGAGCGTCGCGTTGCCGGCGGTGGAGTCGCACGCCGCGCGCCACGCCGCCAAGAACGCCTGCATGCACGGCGACCACGTACGCGATTCACCATTTCAGACGGTTGAACGTATAGACATGCACGTACCATATCAAGTGATCGAATAAAATCTGTGGAAATGTGGGAGAGTAAACGACACTCACGTCTTTGTTGTCCCTGTTGCTCGGCGCCGCTCCGTACTCTGTCACGTCATAGACGGTCACCGCTTTGCCCTCGCCGTGTGCGTGGCCGCCGCAGAGCAGCACGACGACGACGACGACGAAGTAGAGCACCGGGGACTTGACGAAGATGCTGGCCATGGCGTCGGAACGGGGAATTTGCAGAGACGCCGAGTAGCGTGAGGGAGACAAACTCCTCGCCTTATATGGCTAGCTTACTTGGGAGGAGAAATGAAGTCATTACCCTTGGTTTCTATGGATAGTCTCCAATAAAAAAAGGAGAAAAATTAATGTATCTTAGAAATTGTCTATCTCAACCCATAATTTTTTATAGCAGTTTCTATATATATGAGAACTTAAATGCACCGTAAAAGGAGATGGATCAGCTGTGGAGGAACAAAATAGCCTTCCATTTTAAAGTACACTGAACATTAGCTTTTACAAGGACTTGGAAATAAACATAATATAGAAGAACACTAGTAGCAGCAAATAGGATGCTAGTAGTTTTTTATATATATTTATATATACTCACTCTATCTTGAAATATAGTACGTTGTAGCATTCAAAATTTATCCTCAAATATAATACATTTTAGATGACAAAAACTAATTTACATTAAATACTTTCTATTTATCAACCAATCATTGCTTACATTAAAAATAGAGAAAATAAAATAAAAATGCATATGTCTTTTACGTTTCTTTTTAATTTATCCTAGAATTTCTAAGATATATTGTATTAGAACACAATTATTCTTCTTAGTATCGCTGGCTAGCTTCGTTTCTTTTACGTGAGCAACACTATCGTGGGAAAGAAACATTTCGCGCACGAGGGAGCCTTGTGGGGAGAAGGCGCGAGAAAAGCAGTGGTGGGAGTTGAGGAACGGGTTGAGCGTAGGGGATCCGGGTGGGAGGTCGGAAGGAACTAAGGAAGCCTTGGAAATGGTAAAACGGGTCTTCGATGACGATTCGTTTGTCATATGAGAAACGGTTTTTTCTACTATTTCTCCTCTCACTCTCTCTATCAACAAAAATGTCTATGTGTCATGCTATTTAGGGCTTGTTTGACTGGCTAAAAAGCTATGGTTGAAAAGTATTGTTTTTAATTTATTGTGAGAAAAAAATATTATTCAATGGCTGACAGATTCGATAGACAAACTCAAGCTAACATACTCTTAATGCCATGAAAACTACCCTTAATTCTATGACGCGAGTTTCAACAACATATACAAATTACTATCTGGCGGGGAAATAAACAAAGAATAAAATTATGAGCTGCAGTCGTAGGTTAGAAAGCCACGAAGGAGTACACTAGGAACCGTGCAAACATAGCGATGAAGTACTTGCTAGCAACTAGTTTTTTTTATCCTATCTTCTTGTTAGACTATCTCTACAAACAACACTTATTCGATATTTGGGTAGCGCTATAGACAAAAGTTCAATATCTATTCGACATCTTCTCCAATAACATGATCTAAAAGATAATCTTTTCTGCAGACGAGTTTTCAGAAGAAAGACAATACCCATATTTAAGTTGTGACTTTCAAACAATCTAAAATAGTTCTTCTATATAAGTACTCATTTGTTGGAGATAGTCTTAGAGACGCTTAGGTGCTGCAAGCGTAACCTCTCGGATTATTTTGGTAGAGTGCTCTGAATGAGCTTAATTGGTCAGTGGCTGCGACTCTCCGTTTCAAACGAAAATGGCTACGGCTTAATGACTGCATGTAACTGCTCTCAATAATACTCTCTCCGTTATATACATAGATTAAAGAGTTTCTCCTCAAATCATAATTTTTAACAAATTTTACCAGATTAAAATATCATTATATAGAATGCATTATAGCTTACCGTGGGCAAAGGTCGCTCTCGGTCCGGAGGTCACGAGCCTCCGCGCGGCCCGGTGGGAGGGGAAGCTGGCCTGCGGTGGCTTATTTTTTTTATCTCGATCTCCTTTTTTTTTAAAAAAAATGGCATGTTTTTCTTTTTGTGAATTCTTCACAACACACCTTTTATTTAGGGAATTAGAGGTCACGTAAAACAGTAAACGTTGTTATTACTGGTCAGCAAGAGATGTTAATTATTAAGATTATAGGCTTTGACCTAGCTAACGTGCTCTCAGGTCACCACTTCTTAAATAAAATTCCCAAAACATGGACCTCATAATGTTAATTAGGGGTAACAGCATTGGTACTGATTAGAGCTGCGGCAAGCATACTAATAAGGTTTACGGTTTTGTCCCACCTAGTGTGCACATTGCTACTCCCTCTATTCCAGATTGTAAGTTATTCCAATAATCTTAGAGAGTCAAAGCATTTTTAAGTTTGACCAAAAATATACAAACATGGCCAGACATACTCGTACATATTGATCAGGGTTACAACATCCGTACAACGGTATTGATTAAAGTAGCAATAGATATACTGCTTAAAGCCACAAATAGTATACTGATTAGTGACTAGGGTATAGCTAAAGATGATCAACGGGCCGGCCCGGCCCGATAGGGCACAGACCCGTATGCCCTACGTGCCACCGGGCGGTGCCTCCATAGGCCATCGTGCCTGCCGGACGGCCTAGGCACGGCCCGTGGGCCGATTTTCGTGCCGGGCTGGCCCGAAAAGCACGAGGCCCAATAGTGCTTCGAGCCGGCCCATGGCCCGTTATATAAAAAATACCAAATTTAATATAGAATTTAACAAAGCATAAGTAAATCACATTTAATTCGTAGACATTAATATTTCACAATTCACATAACACAATATACTCAAAGATCATATTTCACTTGTCAAAAATTACAAGTTTGACAAGTCACATAACAATACTTCAAGTTTCACAAATTTTCTGATACCGGGCCGACACCGTGCCTGCTGTTAAAAGCGGGCCGTGCCGTGCCGCCCGGCGGGCCGAGGGGTCGGCCCAAGCACGACCCGTAACGTGCTTCGGGCCAGCTCGGGCCTGGTTAGAATCGGGCCGTGCCGTGCTCGGGCCGAGCCAAATGACCATGCTTTGGGCCGTGCCTTCGGCCCGCGGACCGCATGCTCAACTTTAGGTATAGCTAGTGTTCGCTCTATTGCTTGCTTAGATTGCTACTGTTGACATTTAAATTAGGCCTAGACCGATTTTGGAATCAGTCCATACATTTGTCTCAATCTAAGAAAAACTTTATAATACAACCTCAAAATAGTACTTCCAAATAGTACCGTATTGGTTTTTCATAAGGACAAGACCATCCATACTCCATATAAAATATGAGGTAGACAGCCGAATGATGTATCCAAAAACTACATAATTGATTATATATCCACCTTTTATCTCTTTTTTTTTCTCTTCAAACGCCTTGCTATCTTATATGTCTCTCGATGGGATTTATGGACATTTTAGGTGGCATTGCTAATCCTAGAACACTCTTGTTGAGTATCTAAGCAACCTCATCAGCCTCACCGTTAGGACCTCCCTCCGCTGCATGCTAGGCCGTTTATGGCCTATGGGCTATCTACTTGTTCATAATCCATTAGCAAATTTTCTTTGTTCTTTGTTTTTAGAATGTTACTTCCCACAATTATTTATTTGATGATTCAACGTTTATTTCCTTACTAATTTTGCCGATTCAATACATTCATAAGAAAGGTTGATTCCATACACCTACATGCACATGACAATCACCGTACCGTGTGTCGAGAAAGTTGGTTCCTTTTGAAAATGTGATGTTGAATGTGGTGGCGGCCCCGGCCAGACATGCGAGAGCGAGACACTGCATGCTTATTTAGTTCACACAGGTAGAGAAAAGCCGAAGGTTTAATTGACTTGGGAGCGTCCCTGCGTCAAGCTGAAGGTTTATTTTACGTTTTTCTCAACTTTTGCTACGGAGATCCAGGAGGAGGCGGAGGTGTGGTGCTTGGCTGGTAACAGGCGCTTCGCGGCGCTTCTGGCTGATTGATTGGTTGATCGGTTCGATCAAAAGGTAGCAAATATGTTGAAATGTAATAACTTCGGCTTAGCGAGTGGAGGGGTGAGGTTTTTCGATCAAAGGGTAACAAATATGTTGAAATGTAATAACTTCGGCTTAGCGAGTGGAAGGGTAAGGTTTTTCTGTAGGTAACCGCGGTTGCCTTAGCTGCTGTGTTTAGAGCTAGACTCTTTTCTACTTAATGAAATACATGGCGGGGACGGGCGTGATCGCAAAAAAAAAAAAGCACAGGTTTCGGAGATGACAAGACGCAGCATCTCTGAGGATCAACAGTGAGGCTGAGGCCAAATCTCTTGTTGGCAATCAACGAATCGAGAATGACATCATCTTATCTCTAATCGGGCAGAGAGGGAATCTGGAGAGGAGCAACGGTCCGCCGTTCACGGACATGTGGTGAGAAAAATGATGCCACCAATATAAGAAAGTCCACACAAAAAAAACAGATCGAAGATGAAAAATGGAAACAGAAACAAGAGTCTTCTGTCAAGGCCTTTGTTTAGTTTTTTTTTTTACAAAATAGACGTAGCACTTTCGTTTGTATTTGTTAAATATTATTCAATCATAAACTATTATGTTCAAAATATTCATCTCACAAATTACAGACAATTATATAATTAGCTATTTTTTATCTATATTTAATGTTTCATGTATTTGCTGCAAAATTCGATGTGACGAGAAATGTAAAAAAATTTATAAATTTTTTTGGAAAGCAGTGAAGCCGATGAGATGGGGACATAGCATAATAGAGTGAAGCCGATGAGATGGGGACACGCTTGACAGAAAACTGTTGGCTGAAAATATTATTCTTTAATTTATTTTAAAAGAAAAATAATATTAAATAGCTGATAGATCAACGGATAAGCTCAAGCAAACCGAGCCATAAAACGACTAGTACCTCCTTTCAAAAAATAAAAATAAAACGACTAGTAGCGAGGCAAGATTAGATGGGCTAGAAGCATCTCCGTCAAAGCTAGAGAAGTAGGCACAAGACGGGATCCCTCTGTTGTTGGATTAATTTTTGAGTAAATTGCACTCACCATACAACAACTAATTAAGTGGGTGCATATTAGTCCAACATCTTCTAATTTGTTCAATTTAATACGACAACTATCTAGGTGGATGTTTATTGGTCCAACATCTTCTAATCCATTTAATTTGAAGTAAGAACTCAGTGTCTTTGTATACTCTAAATCCCTATCATCGGAAGTTACACACCCTAACACGCTCATTTCGTCCATCACTCAACTTGAATTACTTATTATATTATGATATCATTTTTCTGACTCTGTCCAAATAAAAGTTTACATTCAATTTTTATTTTAAATTTGAGTATAGGAAAAGTCATACCATTAAGAGAGACATAAAATGGTAAGGTTATGAGGAATCAAATGCTCACTACCTATCCTTCTAAAACTTCCACGAGAATTTGTAGAAGCTCTGCATTATGCTAATCCGCTAAATCGAGTTTTAAGTTTTTACAAGCCAATTAACCTCCCCCTCTCTAGGCCTTTCCTATCCTTTGGACGGTGTAACTATTGCATCGTCTTCTTTTTTATGTCTACTACATCATCTTATTTTTTTTGTGTGTCTACTACATCCTTTAAAAGGTGGTAACCGCTTTTTATTTTCTTTTTTTTTCTTAGCTTGGTAAACCTATATAAGAACTTGGTTAGTCCAAACAAAAAAACCAAAATCAAATTTTATTGATTCTCGTTTTTGAAAAAAAGAACTTTCGGTCCCTGATTCTTATGATATGGACAACCCACATATCAGTTCAAGCCAGCCATGAATGACAATAGGTTGGAATTAAAATAATATTATGGTATAGAAAGAAAAATGATCGGTTTGGAATTTTTCATATTTATGAAATCAATGACAACTTTTATATTTGGCCGCGTTCATAAATGATATCGTATAGTAAACGATTCAAGCTGATTGATGGATGAGATGAGCATGCTAGGGTCTATAGCTTGCAATGACAGTGATTCAAAGTGTACAGAGATGCGTTGTTACAATACTTGACCGTATATGCCGAATAAGCAAGTTCTTGTATCAAATTAAACTTATGAGAAGATTGTGGATCAATATGCACCCACCTATATTGTTGTTGTATTAAATTGGACAAATTACAAGATATTGGACTAACATGCACCCACTTAGATACTTGTCGTATGGTGAGTGTAATTTACTCTTAATTTTTTACCCACAACTATTAACTGCCAACCTATTGACCCATACAGCCAACTTGAGCCTATTTATTTATCAGTTAAACTTATCAGTCATTCAACAATGTTTTTTATCACGATAAGTTAGCTACATCATAACTTATCAACTAAATGAATAAAACACCGGTTACATGGTAATTAAACGTGTCTGTCCGGAGACATCCGATAAAGTACGTAGACCAAAAACCACCTGTCAATGTAGAGCTGTTTATAGATTGGAAAAAAACAACTACGAGAAGTCGAGAACAAACCGTGGTCTCCGCCGGTGGCACACAACGCGTCACCATCGGCGTCCCAATCATCCCCGACTTGGCTTGGAAGAAAGCGCCTTTCGTAGTACCTTCTAGTAGGCGCGAACGCGACGTTTTCTCGCCATCGCCAGATATTTTTCGCGTAACAAACGCTGCGTAATCCACCTGGAATCGACGAGTCGACATAGACAGACAGACACACACCCCCTTTATCGGAATATCTCAACTCTGACCAGCCACCACCTCAGCAGCTAATCTAGACGTTTTGGACATGTTCCCACATGCTGACTATCCAAATTATAATCACCCCCACCCAAAACAGAAACTGCAACTGCAGATGCGCAATTTGGACTACTAGCTGACAAGGATTCCAGTGTTGTGTGTGTGTGTGTGTTTTTTTTTTTTTACAACTCCAGTGTTGTGTTGGATCACCAACTTCAACAAGAACATAAATTAGTTACTACTCTACAGTCCATAAGTTAACCTCTAGTTTTATGGATCGCCCTATGCATAATGGATGTTGTCGGATTCACCTCAATCCACAATCCACATATGTTGGAGTGGATTGAGGTGAAATTTAGTTCAAGTTCTACTTCAATCCACCCCAACACACGTGGATTGATGCGAATCCGATTACATCCAAACAAAGTCTAAAGGATACTCCATACTTGCAGTGATTATGAGATAAACTAGCAAAGAGTTACTACCAAATAAGCACTGGAGTTTTACATGGGATCGGTCAGTAAATCCCCAGCTAATTAGAGGTCTCATTCTAGTTTAACCTGTAGTAACATAAAGTACTAGCATTAGTAAGTGTAATAATTTACTGAGACGGACGGGATTGGCTTTGCAAGCTCTCGAGTCACCTCGAGTTGGTGGACCCGTCGTGGTCGCTCCCGGCGCTGCCCGAGCCGTTGCAGGCCCGGAGCGGGTGGTACACGGGCCTGGGCCGGTAAATGGGCCACGACTGCGGCACCGGCTCCGTCGCGTTGTTCTCCTGCTGCCGCTGGTCGGGATGCGCGGCCTCCACCGGCTCCGCCTTCACCTCCGCCGCGCGGCTCGCGGGGTAGTCCTCGAACACGCCGCCGTTGCTCTCGTCCCGCATTCGTTTCCGCCCGATGGAGACGCCGAAGAGCCTGGCGCCCGCCTTCTCAACCACCTCGTGCTCCGTTCCCACTGCCGCCGCGGTCTCGACGGCCGCGTCAGGCGCGGGGTCGCCGCGGCACGAGGGGAGGAGCTCAAGGATCGAAGGAAGCGGAGGCGGCGGCGCCGCGGCGGTGGCCTCCGCCGACTCGCCGGAGCAGTTCCCGGCCGCCGCCGCCGCCTGCTTGGCGGCGGCTGCGTCCGGCTGTTGCTGAGTGGCGGCGTACTTGGACATGAGGAGGAGGATGTTGTTGCAGAGCTTCTTCATCTGCCCGAGCTCGCGCGCCAGCCGCGCGTTCTCCCGCCGCAGCCGCTCGTTCTCCTCGCCCACGTCGCCGGAGGGCACCCCGCCGGAGCCCGACCCAGACGGCGCCGGCGGCTGCTGCTGCAGTGAGGGCTCGGGGGACGAGCTTGACGACAGCACCTGCTCCTCGCCCGAGTACACCGGCGAGCCCACGGGCAGCGCCATCGGGATGGCCGCGGCCACCGTGACCGCCCCCGTGGCCGCCGTCACCTTCCGGCGGTGTATGTCGCAGAGCAGCCGCTTCTCGCCTCGGCGGAAGCAGTCGTTGGCGAACTCCCACCTGTCCGGCACGATCTTCCTGAACCCCTGCACCCACCCGTGGGAGCCGCGCGGATCACAACAACAACAGTCAGCGCCATGCCGCCGAGACGATCATACACAGCACGGGAAGGATGAAAGAGAGCGAGATGAAACGGGAAGGAAGGAGGCGCTCACGTAGGTGTTGAGCTGGCGCACGAAGCTGGAGAAGTTGTTGTGCTTGAAGTACTTGGGCAGGAGGTCGCGCGCGAACTCGGCCGGGCGCCACACGATGAAGGCGGACCCGTCGTCGTTCCACGAGATGACGTCGTCCACGGCCGGGTCGTCCACCAGCTGGTACGTCTTGGTGAGGAACGGCGTGGGCACGGACCTCTGCCCCGCCGCCGCCGCTGGCGCCGCCGTCACGCCCTCCGCCGGAGGCTGCGTCGTGGTGGCGGCGGGCGGCGGCGGCTCGCCCACCGCGGCCGCGGCATGCTCGGCGGCCATGGCGGCGCCGGCCGCGCGGATCTGGCTGGGGGGCACCGTCGGCGGCACGGGAAGAGATAGAGAGAGGAAGAGGAAGGAAGGAAGAAAGGTGGTGGGTTCTGGAAGTTTCCGGTGGCGTAGCGTGGAGAGAAACCAGCGGCGGTTAGGAGCGCGGATGAGGCGAGGGCGCGGAGGAGTAGGAGGAGACGGGAGAAGAGGGACGCGGTCACGGGGCGGGGAGGCGGTAATATGGCGAGGAGGACGGGCGACCCGCCAGCAACTCGTGCCGCGGAAAGAGGCGAGCGGAAACCAAGTCGCGCGCGTCGCGCGGCGCGGCCGGGGCGGAGGGGAGGGTACGGGCGGGCGTCCGGCCGGTCCCGGATGGCGTGGAGGGTGTCTGGCCCGCCGGATGGGAGGCCTGAGGTGGAGATGGAGATGGGGTGGCGGCGCGCGGGGCCGGGGCGTGTGGGGATGGGGGTGCGTGGTGGGTGGGGCGACGAAACTGCGAGAAGGTTCGGTTGTTTTTTCCACGGTTCGATGTTCTGGAAGGTTCAAGGCCCGCGGCGGAGGAATCTTGGACACGTCTCGTGCGCCTGTGGGGGCCCTCTGAGGATTATTCTATATATATATAAAAATAAAACAAACTTTATAAAATCGAAAACTCATTAGCGCTAACGCTAACTAACCACAGCCAGCTATTCACTCAGTACAGAATTATCTCTAGTTGGTATAGCTGATAAGCCATGGCTGACTGATTTATTGTGGAAGAAAAAACACCGTTAAATAACCAGCAGATTTGGCTCATAAGTTTAGTACATCTCAAAAATTTTGGCTGTAAATTTTACATTCCAAATTGATGTTTAGATGTTTCCTAAATTTTTTATCTGCAACACACAAGACAAGGACCCTTAGGCCTTGTTTAGATGCGAAAATTTTTGGATTTCGCTACCGTAGCACTTTCGTTTGTTTATGGCAAATATTGTCCAATTATAAAATAACTAAGATCAAAATATTTGTCTCGCGATTTACAGGTAAACTGTGCAATTAGTTTTTATTTTCATTTATATTTAATGCTTCATGCATGTGCCGAAAGATTCGATGTGACGAGGAATCTTGAAAACTTTTTGGTTTTTGGATGAACTAAACAAGGCCTTAAGTAAGTTTTTTCGGGCTTCAAAGTCCTAAATTCCAAATTTTTACGGCCTAAATTTTACGGACCTCTATTTAGATCCATTCTTCCAAAAAGTACTCATTTCTCCAAAATTTTTACGTGTTTTGCTACATCTAAACCGGCCTTAAGCGAACAAGGTGCAAATGCACGATAAAGACCGGTGCCAGGAGTTTGACTAAGGCTCTTTTCAAAAAAAAAATCTTTTTTTCCATCGTATTGAATAAATATAAATTACGATACAGATCTTTTAAATCTAATTAATTTATAATTAAATATTAATTATTAAATAAAATAAAAATATTGCAGTAGCTAAATTTAAAAAAAATCGTGACTTAAACAAGGCCTGATCTATGTGTATCCGTGTGGAGATCTGGTGGCTTCCGTACATCATTGGTGCAAGTTAATTCGAGCGTGACAGCTTTTGTGACTAGATGATCGAGCGCAGATATTTCTTCGCAACCGACTTAAGGTCTTGTTTAGTTCACCTTAAAAAGCAAAAAGTTTACCTATCACATCGAATCTTAGGGCATATGCATTAAAAATTAAATATAGACGAAAACAAAAACTAATTACACAGTTTAGTTGTAAATCACAAGACGGATCTTTTGATCTTAGTTAGCCTATGATTAGATAATATTCGTTACAAACAAACAAAAGTGCTACAGTACAAACAAGACGTAAGATTTCTTTGGTCCAACGCACAGCCTTTTGAGCTGCCGAGATCTTTTGCTGATCCCGATCGCACTAGCAGTCTAGCACTGAACTCACATAGTAATTATCGTGGTGCTCCGTGGATGGCGGTACACGAGAGCTGGTCCTTGCATGACGCCGCTAGCTGCACTGTTCGCCGTACGGTGCACGGGGGCGTCCATGATTCATGGATGAAACATCTGGATTTTCGGTGAGAGTTTGTGACAATCCTCGATGGTTGCCTACTTTATAGCATGGCAATTATTACGGTTATTACTACTACTGGTACTCCTGCGCTGTGTTGATTTCGGCATGGGCCTTAGTTCCGAAAAGTGAAAAGTTTTGAGTACTGTAGCACTTTCGTTTATTTGTGACAAATATTATCTAATTTTAGACTAACTAAGATCAAAAAATTTATTTCGTGATTTACAGCTAAACTGTGTAATTAGTTTTTGTTTTCGTCTATATTTAATGTTTCATGCATGTGTCATAAGATTCGATGTGACGAGAAATCTTAAAATCTAATCTTGAAAACTTTCTTGTTTTCAGGTGAACTGAACAAAGCCATGGAATCAGCCTCATTGATCGATTGTTGTAGTGCTGATTAATTTCTTCAGCACGTGTCATGCCGTGCCTTTTGTTTAGTCACACACACGTAGTACTCTGTGTAACACACAGTATGGTCTATAAGACTATCCCAACAATCATCACCCAAAATACAAGACTCATTTGTCCTTTGAGTAGTATTACAGGTAAAATGTTCCATATTTATTTTTAGTCTTCTTCAACAACAAGACCTACAAGACAACACTATCTGTAAATAGATCTCGAGGAGAGATACCCAAATTCGGGCTATGCCTCTCCTGATACACAAAATAGGTCTTCTGTATGGCTACTCTGTTGAAAGCTATAGATATTTTGTTGGAGACCCATTTTAGATTTTAGGTTTGGGTTTCCAAATGAATCTCGTCGAGACAGCCCTAATACAATCGTTTTTTTTAGCGCAAGTTAACAATCTCGGTTTAGGCCTTGTTTAGTTCACTCTGAAAACCAAAAAGTTTTCAAGATTCTCCGTCACATCGAATCTTGTGGCACATGCATGAAACATTAAATATAGACGAAAATAAAAACTAATTACACAGCTTAGCTGTAAATCACGAGACGAATCTTTTGATCCTAGTTAGACCATGATTGAATAATATTTGTCACAAACAAACAAAAGTGCTACAGTACCGAAAATTTTTCACTTTTCGGAAAGTTCCCAAAAAAATTTGCAAAATTTTTCAGATTCCCCGTCACATCGAATCTTTAGACACATGCATGAGATATTAAATATAGACAAAAATAAAAACTAATTGCACAGTTTGGTCAAAATTGACGAGACGAATCCTTTAAGCCTAGTTAGTCCACGATTAGACAATATTTGTCAAATACAAACGAAAAAGCTACAGTGTCGATTTTGTAAAATATTTTGGAACTAAACAAGGCCTTACTTCGATATTTCCTACTACGCCGGTGCATGTCGTGTGTTTGTTTAATCTCATGTAACATCACTTGCTTGCTCCTACTCAAATCATACTCATATAGCAGTGTTTAATCATGTCGGCAGGAGTACGTACTAGAAACTACTACGTATACATGGGGGCCAGGCTGGGAAGCAAAAATCCGAAGCTGGCAGTGGCAGAGAGGGCACCTCGAAGGCTCGAATTGAGGTATCGCACTGGCTATTTGTCTTGTGAGAGTACAGTAGTACAGTAGAGTACTGTAGTTTTTGTTTCTACGATACAGAGGGAGACTACGGAGGGAGTTAGTTTATTCGCTTGGCTCAAAAAATATACTCTCTCCGTTCCAAAAACAATAACGTTTTTAACTTTAAGAATTCGTATTTGACCGTTTCTCTTATTTAAATTTTTTATATAAATTATAAAATAAATAAATCATTAGTAAAGTATCTCTAATGATAAAATAGGTCTTAACAAAATATATAATATTTATGTAAAAATTTTGAATAAGACAGATGATCAAACAAGATGTCTGAAGTTCTGAAACGATATTTTTTTAAAGACGGAGGAAGTAGATAAAAATATTGTTTCTGAGATAAGAATATTATTTAATATCTGATAGATTTAATAAATAAAGTCTTAGTATTTGGTTGAGGAGTTAAAAAGTTTTTAGGTACTATACTATTTTTAATTTATTTAATAATTATTGTCTAATTATGAACTAACTAAACTCAAAAAATTCATCTCATAAAATTACAGCTGTGAAAACTAACTTATAAGACGAATCTTTTAAACCTAATTAATCTATAATTAAACACTAATTATTAAATAAAATATAAATACTATCGTTTATAAACTTTAATAGCTCTAACCAAACATCCGCTAAACAAGTCCTAAACTGGAGCGAACAGCCTTACATCGTTGACCGGCCATGGGCAGCGTTCAAACGGTCACGGAGTTCGCGGGCTCGAAGCAGGGGCGTCGTGGTGTGTGTGGTGTGGCAGGCAGCACGAGGCGGATCAGAGCAGCAGCAACAGCACTGGGAGACTGGGTTTGACTTGACTCCGGCTCCGTGGGGATGGAGCCGGTGCTTCTGGCCTTCTGGACGTTGGACCGGTCAGCTTTTGCTGCTTTGTGCTTGTTTTTCACGGAAGTTGAATACTGTAGCAACTTTATTTATATTGAATAATTATTATTTAACTATAGATGTTTAACAGATTTGTTTCTTAAATTATAAATAAATTATATAATCAATTATTTTTAATTTATATTTAATGTCCTATATAGGTATCGCAAAATTCGATAGGATAAGAATTTTGAAAAGTTTTTGAATTTAGGTGTATACTAGTTTAGATCCAAAATTTTTTTGAATTTTAATACTGTAGTACTTTCATTTTTATTTGATAAATATTATTTAATCATTAAGTAACTAGGTTTAAAAGATTTGTCTCGCAATTTACAGACAAACTGTGCAATTAATTTTTATTTTTATTTATATTTAATGTTCTATGTATGTGCTGCAAGATTCGATGTAACAGAAATCTTGTAATGTTTTTGGTTTTTGGGTGAAGCCTAAACAAGTCCTTTGTGCTGTGCTGGTAAAGCATCGTATTGTATGATCCTGCTGCCACACTTTCGCTACCTACCAGGAGATCTCTGGATTCTGGATAGAACATGGTTCTTTCCTAAAAAAAAATAGAACATGATTTTTTTCGTTGAGGTCCTCTTTAGTTTCTAAAAAAAAAGTCTTTCATTTATCCTATCGAATATTTGGACATATACATGGATCATTAAATGTAGACAAAAAAAACTAATTGTGCAATTTGGTTGTAAATCGCGAGACAAATCTTTTAAGACTAATTAGTTTATGATACTCCGTAATTGCTACAGTGACCCACATATACTAATAATGTATTAATTACACTTAGTAAATTCATTTTGCAGTTTTGAGATGAGCTATGTAATTTGTTTCTTTTTTTATTAGTATCCAAAAACTTCTTCCGACGTCCTTCCGACACATTATTCAATGTGACACTTAAAAATTTTCATTTTGCAAACTAAACAAGACATGAGACTCAGGCCTTGTTTTGGGTGTCACATCAGATGTCAGAAAAGATTTGGATACTAATAAAAAAACTAATTACATAACTCGTCTTGAAACTACGAGACAAATTTATTAAGCCGAGTTAATCTATCATTAGCACATGTGGATTACTATAGCACTTAAGGCCAATTATAAACTAATTAGGTTTAAAAGATGTGTTTCGCGATTTCCAACTAAACTATATAATTATTTTATTTTTTTATCTATATTTAATACTCCATTCATACGTCTAAACATTCGATGTGATGAGTGAAAACTTTTTTAATGGAAACTAAACAAGGCCTGAGAGGAAACCATCAGTTTTTCCTTTTTCTAAATATATATAAAATAGAAAGTAAAAGAAGAGAGGAACCCATCAGCTACTTCCCTCTATCCTAAATTAAATTATATGTCAATTTTGGTTTGTATATTATAAATTTAACTTGATTTGTAAAAAATACGTATAATATTTGTAATTTGAAATAAGTTTGTTTAAAATTAGATTCAAAGGTGTTTTCAGCGATACTAATTATATACTATAAATATTAATATTTTTTAAATATATATTTTATTAAAATAGTTTTTTGGGAAACGAAAACAACGGATATTTTGGACGGAGGGAGTACAGGCGTTCACCAACTTCTGACTAGAACATACAAGAAGAACGGTGGGCTTAGTAGGTCTATCTTCGTGCTAAGCATGCCTTTGATAGTCGACATAATTTAGTTTGGCTTGACTTAGCCCTCCTGTTTTCTTGCAGTCTTGTCTGTTGATTGTAATGATTCATGTACTGAAGAAAAATTTTCCAAAAACAAAAGAAAAAAGAAGGATCGTCAACTCAGCGAGTCAAAAGGATACAGAAAGGCCCAGCCCATACGTTATCTCTGCACAGCCCATCTATCAGAACATCCGAAAGAAGAGCCTACCACGCCTCTCTCTTGGTTCTGCTGCTGCACGGGCCAAGCAACAATTCTCTGAGTTCATAATGCATGGGGACCGGTCCATGCTCGCAAGATACGGCCCATTCAGTGTTATTTATCTTTTCTTTTCCAAATCAAAGAGACAGAGAAAAAAAAAAGTGCATTTCCTCCCCAGCACCATAGTAGGGTCATTTTTGGATGCCTAGTTCCTACAATGAGTGAGGTCCGTCATTGGATCCACGGGAGACGACAGGAGACCCCCGCCTTGCACAAGGGGGAAGAACACATTGCTAGCTGTCCGGCTGTCCCCCGACGGGGCATGATTGTCTTCGCAAACAACTCTCACTGCCGGACTGCCCTGGTAAGTGGTATGCTTCAACTACATTTGACACAGTTCTAGATTATCTCCTTTAAAATTAACGCATGGAGGGATTTTTAATTCTAGATAGAAGACCTTGAGTATGTGTTTGTGACACCAACCGAGAGTAAAAGAACACTCTTTAGTGTTAATTGATGTTACTAGCCGGAACTAAAGATCTCTACTATACTATTTGTTGAGCAGAGGATTCTAGTCTCCGTTGGTGGTACCCAACTGAGACTAAATCCTTTATTAGTCTCGGGTCAAATTTTAGACATGACTAAAAGCTAAGATCGAAAGTCTATTCCCTACTAATATTTTGAAGATGTGATTTTCTATTTTATGGTATCATTATTGAAGGAATCGCAAAATTCATTGGTGTCCACTAGGCCTTGTTTAGTTCCTAAAAAATTTTGCAAAATTTTTCAGATTCCCCGTCACATCAAATCTTTAGACGCATGTATGGAGTATTAAATATAGATGAAAATAAAAACTAATTGCACAGTTTTGTCGAAATTGACGAGACGAATCTTTTGAGCCTAGTTAGTCCATGATTAGACAATTTTTGTCAAATACAAACGAAAATGCTACAGTGTCGATTTTGTAAAATTTTTTGGAACTAAACAAGGCCTAACCCCAATGAATATACAAGAGCTCTGTCCCTGTGCTTCACTGGCTACTGGCGTCTTGTTTGCTTGAACTTAACAACACGATTTATCAAGCATGGTTAGACCTTGTTTGGTTGCTTCTATTTTTTCTAACACCTATCATATAAAAAAAATAGATATATACATGAAGTACTAAAATATAGACTATTTAAAAAACTAAAAACATAAGTAGAGAATAATTTATGAGATGGATCTTTTCAACCTAATTATTCTATAATTAGATACTAATTGTTAAATAAAACAAAAATATTATCCGTTAAACTTTAACACCTCCAACCAAATACAACTTATCTACCTGAGACACTCTGCCTACTTCACGAGGGCCCGAATAGTCTTCCAACAAAAACCACGTCCACATGCACCATGCCGGACTAGCAGTGCCCGCCATTGACATGATTATCTATTTCAAGTCTTCAAGACCTCCGAACCAAGGGAAGGACCGACACCGATGAATGATGCGCGTTTGATTTCCTCCATCCGTGGGATTGTGATAATTGGATCCCTAGCTATCCCCTCCCTACAACGTGGCTTCCAGCTCCAGATCTATATGATCTCGTGGAGGCAGAGCAGGTCAGCAGGCTGCTATGCTATGTAGGAACTGTGATTCCCCGTCTGACCATGGACACTTTGGCAAGCAACTCTCCCTCCAGGTAGCGTAAAAGGCCACCACATTCACGTTTCAGGGATGCTCATGCCATATTTTTTCCTCCCAAGTCGCTGGCTGGCTTTACAGTTACTGAGCCGTCTCTGCACCTGCCTATACCACCTTCTACCGTGCTCTCCCGCTGCGCTCATGCCTAGAAAACAAATGTCGTCACAAGAGACAACGAGGAACGGGCAACCACGTCCACATGTACTCTCCACTGCTGGCAGCACGGCGCTACGTTCTCACGTGAGCTCCACCAGTATATCAATACTGCACAGAATGTAGCAGGTGTAGCAGATACCAAACCACTCTGTAAAACAATGGTCCTGATCAATCTTTCAACCAATGGCTGGCTCGGGCCCAGATCAACAAGTGAACCAGACAGGTCTCTCAATCCACACGTGGCCAGCCTCTCCATCCATCCATTCATCCATCCAAAGCAAGCCTCCAAGAAAATCACGGTGGCAGGGGAAGGTACTCACTACTCAAGCTCAGGTACATGGTGCCAATGATGAATGATTAAAGGCACCGAAAAAGAGGTTTGGGACAGCGGGGCGCCCGGGTAAATTTCGCAAGAAACAACCGACAGCTTTACCATGTTCTGTCTCTGGCTTCTATCCAGAATCCAGATCTCGGCCTTGTTTAGTTCCCAAAAGTGAAAAGTGTAGTACTTTCGTTTGTTTGTGACAAATATTATCCAATCATGGACTAACTATGATCAAAAGATTCGTCTCGTGATTTCCAGCAAAACTGTGTAATTAGTTTTTGTTTTCGTCTATATTTAATGTTTCATGCATGTGCCACAAGATTCGATGTGACGGGGAATCTTGAAAACTTTTTGGTTTTCAGGGTGAACTAAAACAAGGCCCTCCTTCCACATGCTCATGGCCTCATGGGGGGGTAAAGGCCTAAAGGTGCTACCACCTGCCTGCCTGGACTCTGGATGAAGTTTCGCCCGCGACTTCACTGTGAGTAGAGGTGGAGACGAGGGATTCTGGATTCTGATCTGTCCGGGTTGTCATTTTACAATCATGTGCGTGCGTCTGTGTCTGTGTGTGTTGTGATCGCCAGAGGGAGAGACCTCGACCAACAATGCATCATCTTCTACTGAGTACCGACACGACAAGGTAGGTACACTAATGGAAACAGACAGTACCCACCATGGACTGCATGCACGCTCTGATGCGTATAGAATAATTCAGAAGTGGACCAATGTTTGCGCCTCTGTGGACCTCCTCCTGGCATGCTCTTGTATTGTGGACAACAAGTACGGTGCTAGTACTGGTTTGGAACACAGTACAGTTAACAAGCATTCACAAATATCTTGCTCGTTGCAATTATGAAGAAACGAAGATGGTGGTTCTTGAGCTAAGCTCCAGTCTGTAGAAGAAGCCTGACAAACCATTTTGACTGAACTCTTGAGCTATATCAGATACAGAGTACAAAGAACAACCAACAAAATCTAATTCTTCTGAAAAAAGGATCAACCTCAAAGTAAAAGCAATGCTCAACTAAATTAACTATAGATCAAAGCACACTTACTTGATCAAGAGCTAAGACGCTTCGACATCTATCTATATGGGACTTATTAATTTCTATGCAGCAGTAACTAATAACGAAATCTATTCGCATTTTCACACACACCAAATCAAACGCAAATCTCGCGTTTCCGCTTCAGGGGAAGCAAGCTCTTGGCCGCCTTCTTCTTCTCAGGCTGCTGCTGCTGCTTCTTGACCGCCGCCGCCGCCTCCTGAGCCTTGGCGCGGCGCCAGCCGAGGTGCGCCGCGAGGTCCTCCACCTCCACCTTCACCACGTCCTTCCTCACCCCGATGTCGGTAATATACCTGCCGGCGCAGTACACGCCCGCGGTGACGGCGGCCATGCCGAGCGGGCCGGCGGCCAGGAGCTTGAACGGCGTGGAGAAGAGCGCGGCCAGCGGCACGCCGACGGCCGACGCGGCCTGCCCGCTCCTCCCGATCATCCCGATCCCGGTCCCAGTCCCACCGTCGCCGTCGCCGTCGCCGTCTCCGCCCGCGGCGGCAGCGGGGAGGAGCCCTGTCTTGCAGTAGAGCGCGAAGTCCTCGCAGTTGTTCTCGAACACGTCGTAGTCGCCGAAGCCGTTCTGGAGGAGGTGCATGGCGCGGCGCACGGCGGCGTCCGAGGTGTCGGCGCGCGCGGTTGTGCAGGTCCCGCCGCGGAGCTTGGCGAGGAACGCGGCGGCGGGGACGCCGTACTCGAAGCGGTGGAGCGCGCCGCCGCGGAGGAAGCAGTCCAGACAGGTGAGCACCACGCCGCTGTCGGGGAGCTGGAAGCCGCAGTCCGGGAACGTCGGGCACTCGTCGGCGCCACCCTGCGAGAGGAGGAGGCTCGACACGGCGATGGCAGAGTCCAGCCCCGCCGTGCCCGCCTCCTTCTTCCGCGTGAAGTGCACCACCTTGCTGCCGCCGACGTAGATCCCTGGATCATGGATCCATGCCACACCTCGCGTCAGAACTCAGAACATGGACACGCTAGCTCCGTACAGTATGATGGCAACTCCATCAACATCATCATCATCATCATCATCCAATCCAATAATCCAATTCATGAGTAAAAGGAAACTAATGAATGCATTATCATGGTTTAATGGTCAGGCGACAATGATAGGCATGTTGAGATGCAAAATTGGAGCTCAAATAATTACCGACATTATTGCGGAATCAAAAAAATCGAAAAAAAACATTTACGGGCAAGCTAGGGCCTTGTTTAGTTCCCAAAAATTTTACAAAATTTTTTAATTCCCCGTCACATCGAATCTTTAGACGTATGCATGAAGTATTAAATGTAGATGAAAATAAAAACTAATTACACAGTTTGGTCGGAATTGACGAGACGAATCTTTTGAGTCTAGTTAGTCTATAATTAGACAATATTTGTCAAATACAAACGAAAGTGTTACTATTTATATTTTGTAATTTTTTTTGGAACTAAACAAGGCCTAGCTTAGCTAGGTACAAAAGGAGCAAGAAAACACTATCCATCCATGTGGAGAAGTACCCCGCTGTTGCCGGCATGCCATTCCCCACATATGCCAGTGATGATCGGATTTGTGGGAGGGACGTCCATAATGTGCAGGAGAAAATGTCGGTCCCTCTAGCAGTAGCAGCGCAGAGTGACAGGATGTGGGTGAGACCTTTACGCTTCCGGATGCAGATCAATGGTCGGTGAGGCGAGGAGATGCAAAGCAAAAGTAGCATGCATGGTAACTCTCTCAGCTGGAGGTGGACAAATGGCATCAATGCATGGAGGGCATCGGATGGAACAAAGGGCCCGTTAGTTTTGAGTTTATACACTGTTGAATCTGTCAGTTTTTTTTTTTTTGACTGTCAACGGGGGAGTCGGTGTTTTTTTTCTTACCGAGCCAACAGGCTCAAAGTCGAAAGGCGTGTATGTCTTTGTTGGTCACCGGATCCGATGACGACGACCACGAAGTTACAAAAAAGATGGTGACAAGGATTCTTTGGTAAAGAAAATGGGTTTGTAACTAATTGATATCTGGAATCATCACTTGAAGTCCGGCACATCTAATCCCGTGAGGGAGTTCATTATACTAGTATGAGCCAGCAGCGGTTGCAGAAATCCAAATTCTTAAGCTAGTAAAACGAAAAAGAAGAAAGGACAGAGCTACGACTCTATGAGCTGGTTGGTGAGTGGTGACCACGAGCAGAGTGTTTTTTCTGTACGGAAGTTACTGGATGAGAGCAGCATGCATACGTATTCCGGCGTCGAGCCGTCAAGAGCATGCATTTGGATGGACGGACTCTGGCTGTGTGGAGCGCCGTATGGTACCACCGACACAGGTGCGGCAGAGCAGTAGTACGAATCAGCAGTCTCAGCGTCGGCAGTTACATTTCTGCTGCCTTGACCACACTCTTTCGATTGGGTGATACGGCATTACAATTTACAGTTACAGTCCTCCTACCCAGCCATACGCGTGCGTACGAACAGAAGTTACTAACTTGTAGGAGTAACTTGCAATGGCCACTGCACAGATTAAGCAAGCGAATGGATAAACAATGCAACTACAGGCTAAGTTGAGGACTTGGCTCATTGGGTCCAGAGTGGAGCACGTAAAAGCAGAGCAGCTACACTGAATCACAGCACACACGCATGGGCTGAGTTGCAGCGTTCTGCGACGCGGTCCGCGAGCTTCCTCGCTTCCGAGTTGGATTTCAACGATCCACCCGAAAAAACGCGAATGCGGAGCGCGACGGCGCGCGGCATGACTGCGCGCGCCGCGCAGCCGTAACCGAGAGAACACCGAGCGCAATTCAGCCATTCAGGCGTCCCGTCCCGCGCGGCCGGATTGGGAAGGCGAGATGGAGAGACTGGAGACCAGAGGAGGAGGAGGAGGAGGAGGAGGAGCAGCGCGTCGTACTCGTACCGTGGTGGGAGTAGGTGTAGCCGGCGCGCCAGGTGTAGATGTGGTCGCCGGGCCTCATCTCCGACCGCTCCACCCGGTGAGACAGCAGCCCCATCGTCGTCGTCGTCGTTCTCTCCCCTCAGGCCCGGCGGTCAGGTCAGGCCTGGGACTTCCCGTCCGGCTTCTTCTTCCTCCTCTTTTTGGCCGGCGAGCGGCGGGCCGGGTGAGATCTTTAGCGTGCCGCAGCTAGCGTCGCGTGTACGCTGCACGCAGTCACATCACATGGAGGCGGAGGCCGGGAGCCTGACCGCCGTGACGCGAGTGAGAAGAAGGGGTGAAGCGAGGATGTCGTGGTCCGGTCCGGTGGTGACTGGTGAGTCGTCGACGCCGCCTGCGGGGGCGCAAGCGCGAACGGAAGGAGCTGATCTTTGGTGGTTGGGCTTTCCTTCGAGTGGTAGCGATCCTGGGTTAGTTTTTAATCTTTCTGGACCGAGGTCTCGGCATGTGCGTGGATGTGCCTGCACTGCGCTGCAGTGTGATCGATCTGCCGTGTGCAGCGCTCGGGATTAGGGTCTGATATTCCAAGGTGATGTGTACACCATGCACCATGGTGCCACTAGTATTTTATTACTCGTACGTTCCGGGATTCGTGTCTGATCCAGAGGAAGCGGATGCATACCCCTCTCGTCTCAATCCTCGTCTTAGGCCAATCTCAATAGACAATGTCACTGCACGGTTTCACATACCAACACGTCATCGAGATTAAAATGAAACCATCTATGAAATAACTCCAGCAATAGAGCATTTCACTTTGTTGTTTCCAAGGCTAAACAAAACATTTAATTGCTGCAAAATGATTGGATTACATGCAAGATGGTGAAACGATTTGCCCCTCAGTAGGGATTTCATCTCGTTTCACCGCGTGGGAAACAACGCCCGTGGAGTTTCAACATGGTAAAACTACTTTCTTCTCTCTCCTCTTCGTTTCATGCAAAAAGTACAGTTTTGCTGATATGACACTCTAATAAATGTGCATGACATCCTGGTGAAACCCCCACTGGGACTGACATTAGAGAATTAGAATACAGAAAAGGTAAATATATGTGCTTAGGCTTCGAAGCAGCTACCTGTGTCGGTTCAACCAAACTCTACATATACCAAATCCTAAGCATCCAAAACCAAACGGTTGGGGCCTGAATTCGGTTGGTTTGAGCGGGATGGTACTATGGTAGCAATCTAACGCCTCGTAGATCGTTAGTCAGCTGCCTCTTAACGGGGACAACAACCAAATGCATGTTTTGTGTCTCAAAATAAAAGTTGTTCCATTTTCTGAAAAGTCAATTCTTTTTAAAAAATTAACAAATTATACATAAAAAATATTAATATTTATAATATATAATTAGTATCATTAGATAAATCTTTGAATATACTTTCATAGTAAATTTATTTGAAAATATAAATGTTACACATATTTGATATAAAACTAGTCAAAATTAAGAAAGTTTAATAAACACATATCACATAGTGACTTTCTTTCTGAGACGAAGGTAGTATGTGATATGCCTAGGAGACTATACCCCATGTATATGCTTTGATCCACTCCTGGTGAAGTTGCCTATTGTGTTGTCACTTTTTAAGACTTAGACACTTAAACCTTGTTTAGTTTCCAAAAAAAATTACAAAATATTTCAAATTTCTCATTATAATCGAATCTTGTGGCATGAAGCATTAAATATAGATTAAAAAATAACTAATTGCACAACTTATCTGTAATTTACGAGATAAATCTATTGAGCCTAGTTAGTCTATAATTAAATAATATTTGTCAAATATTATCTATTTTGTATTTTTTTTTTTGAACTAAACAAGGCCTATGTAACAGTGTACCGTTGCAATCCAACGCGACATGCACTAGGACCTTTTAAGAGGAGAAATAGTGTAACAACACATGTTTTTTGTTTTGCACTCATTACACCCTTTATATTTGGGAAATATACTATTCTCATAATTATAAAGTAAAAGATCACTTGTCCATGTTCGAAGTCGTGATGATGCCAAGTCGGGCAAAACGAAGCTCTCATGCAACAAAACCAAAAAGAGAAAAGAGAAAAAGTAGCAAAGCACACAGTGATACAGTTTTTTTTTGACAAGTTTTTTTTTTGACAAGTACAGTGATACAGTTGCGGAGCTCGGATCAATCACCTACCCCCGATCTGACTCCTGCTGCCTGGCTCTTTGTTGCTAGCCCACGCTCCAGACCGCCCAGTTGGCGTCCAGGCCCAACCCAGCGTTTTTGTTTACGAGGTCAGATGGGCCGTTTTGTGGACTTGTTCAGCCAGCCTGGCCCAAGCACGAGCGCTCCTTTGTGGAAGGGTACACTGGCCTTCATCAACACAGTGGGCCCCACCTGTCATACAACAAGAAGCTCTTTCTGTTGAGATAAAAAAGGGTTAATGGGATACGTGCCATTATAATTTCTCGTATTTTTAAAATATACCACTACTTACATCTTCGATGTGTTCATCATAATTTCTTGACCAAATTGTCCTTATCTCCTTCCTCCATCTAGCTCCCTCTGTCTCTTTCATATTTTTGCACAAACTGTTTTCACAGCCCGTGGATGCAACTCGCTTCTGACCAGACTAGTCAAAACATATTCTCATTCGTTATAGGGCTCCAAATATTAGAGCTGCATATATAGATAAAAAAATATTGCATCGATCAGTTCGCACTAACGGACTATGTTACTTAGGCCTTGTTTAGTTCGCAAAAATTTTCAAGATTCTCCGTCACATCGAATCTTTGGTCGCATGCATGGAGCATTAAATATAGACAAAAATAAAAACTAACTACACAGTTTACCTGTAATTTGTGAGATGAATCTTTTGAGCCTAGTTACTCCGTGATTAGACAATGTTTGTCAAATAAAAACGAAATGCTACAGTACCCAAAAACAAAAAAAATTGTGAACTAAACAAGGCCTTAACATAGAAAATATACCAAAAAAATTTCATACTACAGCGTGCCACTAGGACAAGCTAGAGTGCTCCTTGCTTTGGCAATGTGCCATGGTGGCGGACCAACAGCAGCCACCAGCGAGCACGAGGTGCAGTGCAGGGCAGTGGCGAAGCCAGGCTAGAAGATCACCGGGGTCTTGGCTTAAGAAAGGTGGGATCACTCTCTTTGTTTTTCAAAATCTGTCGGGGTCAGCGGACCCCAATGGCAAGCCTTAGGCCTTGTTTAGATCCAAAAACTTTTTAGATTTTGACACTGTAGCACTTTCGTTTTTATTTGACAAACATTATACAATCATGGAGCAACTAGGCTTAAAAAATTCGCCTCGTGATTTACAGATAAACTGTGCAATTAATTATCTTTTTTATCTATATTTAATGTTCCATGCATGTGCTGCAAGATTCGATGTGATGAGAAATCTTGTAAAGTTTTGAGTTTACTAAAGGCCTTAGCTTCGCCCCTGGTGCAGGATCGGTGCACATGTGCGGCCATAGTGGCGGGGCTAACGAGCTGAGCAGCACGAGGGCGACACGCCGAGGACTGATGAACAGGGAGGTGCGACACTGCACTTAGATATTACACACGCGGCCATGTCCAACGGTGAACAGCTCGTACAAAATATAAGAGACAAAGAGGTGGAACGTGGAAGAAGATGAAGGCAATTTGATCCATAAACTGTGATGAACACATTAAAAAGATAAGTAGTGGTATATTTTAAAGATAGAATAAATTATAATGACACACTTCTAACGATGAAATTTGTAATGGTATTATCCAATTTGGATACACTTCCTCGTTCTTGTCTGTGCGCCGCCGCTTTTCTTCGCTAGTGCGCCGCCCTGCTCGCGAGCCATCACGGCCTGCTACCGCGGCCGCGGCGCCGCACCCGGCTCGCTAGCACTCGCCTGCTCCGCCTCCCGAATTCCCGCCAAGCTCGCCGCTCCGCCCCGCGCCGACGCGCCTGCTCTCCGGCCGTCCTCGCCCCGCGCCGTCGCGTCTCCGGCCGTCTCTGCTGTGTGCCAGGAGGAGAACGCCGAGCCGCCGTCCTATTTGCGGGAGCGAGCTCATCCCGAAACCGGCTCCATTCCATCTGCTCTGCAACCATTCCGATCCTCCAGCACCGGCCGAACCCACCTTGTGACGTCACCCGTGAACCAGGCCCACAGATCCCGCCCGCGAGCAAAACAGCCAACGTGCCCGTGCACCGTGCTGTCCCATTGGCAACTTGCGCGCTTCCTCTGACTCGGAGTGGCCGCTACTCTACCCAACCCACTTCTGCCTTCCGCCGGCCGCCGCTGCCGCCACAAAAACCCTAGCGGACACCCGCCTCGCTCGCGCCGCCACCTCATCCTCATCCTCCCTGATCCCCGCTGCACAGCTGCGGGACCGAGAGCCGAATCCGTGAGCCATGTCGACCAGCAAGGGCGGAGCAGCCAAGGGCGGCGGAGGTTCGAACACCTCCTCCTTCCCCGTCGTCATCTTCCACCGTCACCGTTGGGTCGTTCGTTTCCATCTGAACTTGCTTGTTTTGCGGATTTTGCAGGGAAGAAGAAGGAGGTGAAGAAGGAGACGAAGCTCGGGATGGCGTATAAGAAGGACGACAACTTCGGGGAGTGGTACTCCGAGGTTGGTTAAGCGTTAATTTGTTTCGTTGTGGTAGGGCAACTAGTTCCGATTTGATTCATGTTGGTAGATCCCATCTGATTTAGTTTCAATTTGATTTTGATTGATGTTGGTGCTGTGGTGGGATGTGCCATGTGCAGTTACGGCAGGGATGAAATTCTAGGTTTGGAGTTTGGTGTAAGAGGGTTTTCTGTTTAGGTAGCTTAGAGTTTTGGTCTTTGTGAACAGACACTGTTACCATTAGACTATAGTTGCCTATACTAGACCGTATTGCCCAAACTACTTAGTCTGCAGCAAAAGCAAAACTGGATTGGTTGGCTTGCTGTATATATTGTTTCAGGTGAAGTGATTCCAATAATTACCATATTCATACTGCTATCCTTTGATAGCGCTGTTTGACACATGGGCAAAATATCATTCCTTGAAATATAGTCCTCGTTTTTTTTGGTATGAAATTATATCTTGTTGTTTCAATGGCGCTAATTCAGAGCATTGTTATTTGTTCCTCCAGGTTGTTGTTAACAGTGAAATGATCGAGTACTATGACATCTCTGGTTGTTATATATTGAGGCCATGGGCGATGGAGATCTGGGAGCTACTGAAAGTAAGTTTTTGTCAATACGGACTAAAAACCACAAGTGTCCTTTGTTGTCAATTCTGGAATTGCAACTATCTCAGTGCTAAAGAATAGCCACCCTTATATCTGGAGACTGATTTAGTGGTGTAGAACTTTTCACAGCTTCTCCATAATAGACGTTCTGACCCTGAATTATGTAGGAAGCTATGTTTAACATCAGGGTCCTTTATGTTTGTTTCAATACATATTTGTGAAGCATAGTGACATTACTGTAATTTTGATAACTGCTTTGTAATTTGGTAGGAATTCTTTGATGCAGAAATTAAAAAGCTCAAGCTCAAGCCATATTATTTCCCTTTGTTTGTTACTGAGAATGTTCTACAGAAGGAAAAGGACCACATTGAGGGCTTTGCACCAGAGGTGTGCCTTTTAATCTTTCCTTCACTTCCCCATTTCCAGATTTTCACAAATTGGATATTTGTTCAATTCTTCAAGTCAGTCTGCCCAACTATAAGATTTTCACATGGTCAGTTACATATGCAAAAAAAGGAAAGTAATATATTCTTCTTGCAGGTAGCTTGGGTTACTAAGTCAGGGAAATCTGAACTGGAAGCACCTATTGCAATCCGCCCCACAAGTGAGACTGTCATGTATCCATACTTCTCCAAATGGATCAGAAGCCACCGAGACTTACCCTTGAGGTGTAATCAATGGTGTAATGTTGTTAGATGGGAGTTTAGTAATCCTACTCCTTTCATAAGGTATCTCATTTGTTGGCTTGCCGTACTGTCTAAATAGCAAATTCTCATAGTTCATTGCTTGCATGTTAATGGTTGGTGATAAGAATACGCCCAGATGGTTGCCTTGCTTGTCAGCTCTCAATATTTTGAAAAATCAAGGAGCTCCCATATTTCATATCTTGTCATAAGATAATGAAATAGCATTTTGGCATTGCTATTTATTCCATAACATTTGAATAAGTGGTCCAATGGAAAGATTGGTAATAAAGGCATTGGCTACTTGTCCTCAAAATTGTCGCCCTGAGTATATAAAATGTTCAATGTGCTATTTTTGTATAGTATCCACGACACCCACCGCTTGACCTGATCCTCTTCCTTCTTATAAGTTTGAGAACTGCCTACATCTATTTTTCACTTGTTACAGTCTTCAAAATTGAACTTGGACCTTGAATTTCTCAAACTTATAGTTACAAAATTGTAACCATAGAAATGTACATTGGAATATGAATCTAGTGGCTCTGATTGTGTATCACTAAACTGATTTTTGGATAGCCTAGTTGTTGGTCTAGAGTTACAAGGTTTGAATTTCGAAATGTATGTGTGGGCGTTGTAATTTTGACCGAGGGAATAAATTTCATGTGCCCTTTGTTTCTGTGCATATGGCTGTACCCAGTTCTTTTCCTGCTAAACATTCTGCAACTACTTTCTTCAGGAGCCGTGAATTTCTGTGGCAAGAAGGGCATACTGCTTTTGCGACTAAAGAAGAGGCAGATGAAGAGGTAGAAGTACATATTTTTGCACAGTTTTGATATGGTTCTGTTGTCGACTACTATTATTGTGGTGGTTTTGGCGAGTCCATTGCGAAGTATGACACTGACTATTGAGTTCGTTTCCCCAGAATTAAGTTTTCAATGTTTGAAGATCTTGAGAGTCTGAAGCACAACTAACCTAATGTAGTATGTTAGATTGCGACTTTTGTTTATAGCAGTAATTTAGTTTTTATTACATTCAATTGCAAACTAGTACCCTTGTTTCGCATTTGGGTAATTTAAAGTTTCATGTATTTATCTAGGTAGTTCTGCACAAAACAATTTGAGCCTCTATGATGTATCAATGGCACAGTTCAATACTGTAATAATAATCTACTTTGATTGCATAAACATTTTTGAATGGGGAATGGTCAGTTATTTTAATCCATGGTGATATTCTCAGGTTCTCCAAATATTGGAACTGTACAGAAGAATATATGAAGAATTTTTAGCAGTTCCAGTGTCCAAAGGGAGGAAAAGTGAGATGGAAAAATTTGCAGGTGGACTTTATACCACCAGTGTTGAGGTATTGATACATTCCTAAAATACTGTAGCCTTTCCGACTTCCGTAACTATCCTGATGAAAAAGAATATTAATTCCAGTATTTTATTGTAATATGCTTGTTGCTAAATAATGTTTTACCAGGCCTTCATTCCAAACACTGGTCGTGGCATACAAGGCGCAACCTCACATTGTCTTGGTCAAAACTTCGCCAAGATGTTTGATATCACTTTTGAGAATGAGAAGGGTGTTAGGGAAATGGTTTGGCAAAACTCTTGGGCCTACACTACCCGTTCGGTAATTCTCAGACTCCTTTGATTGAAAATGGATAATTGATGTGGGGATGGAAATGATGCTTCCATTTTGTATGCTGCACATTATACTTTTGTCCATAGGTAGTCGATATCTAGCAAACAAAGTGAACTGTAACATCATCCATGGACCGTTATCATGTGGAGTCACTAGTGTTCATTTAGTGTCAAGCAGTTGCACGCCATAGGATGCAAAATCACAGATTCATTTGCACGGCATCATAGCAATTTTAATATTAGGGGAACAGCAATATACAGATTTCACCGAAGCACCCAATCTCAGCCTTTAGACGCACAAACTAATGGCTCAGGTCATGTTCAGTTGCACCTGATCCTGGTGCCTCGTACACTAGTGCCAGTAGATCTGATATGTCTTTAGTACCACCTTTACTTGATCTAAAATGCTGTTTGATGATATGATTCTTGAGTGAAGCCATGGAAAGTAGATAATAATAATTATTCTTTGATAATATACTGAGCAAGTGTATACTTAAAATTTAGTTTGAACATGTCCAATATGCCATGTCATCAGTTTGCGAGATCAAATCATTGGAGCTAACTTCTGTTTGCACCAAGTTTTGAAAACAGTTCACTAAAAGTTTCATGGTCCCGGGCTTGGAGCCAGAAACCAGTGGTTGCTGGTCTATCCTTGGTACATGTACAGCGGCTTCTCATTATAGCCCTTTGCAGGTCATTGCAAGTGTAATGTTGCAATAGACCACTTAACCTATAGAGAATTTAGGTTTGGTGGTGTGGGCATGTTATGACTGCTGTTGATGGGGAATAGGGAGTATATGATAGAAGACAGACTGGTGCTCTCCCTTCTGAGCCTCTTCCCTTTCCTTCCCCAATCTCCCTCCCTCTCTCCCTCCTAGAGTCAACCTAATACAGAAAAATCTCGATCCCATTGAAGGAAAAAGAAAAACAGGAAATTCTAGTGATAGCATGCAAGTTTGTTTGTTTTTTTATTTGAAAAAACAACACATGTTGCATTGAAATAATGATTTTTATTGCTCCTTGGATTTCCAGTTGCATAGTGTTCTGCACAAATTATGTTTATGCCTGTAATATATAGTAATATAGAACCTACGCCCTTGCAGATTGGAGTGATGGTGATGACACATGGTGATGACAAAGGCTTAGTATTACCACCAAAGGTGGCACCAATCCAGGTAATTGTGATTGCAGTGCCTTATAAGGATGCTGACACAACTGCCATAAAGGGAGCCTGTGAATCAACTGTTTACACACTCAATGAATCTGGGATTCGAGCGGATCAGGACACCCGTGAAAATTACTCTCCAGGTTGGAAGTATTCTCATTGGGAAATGAAAGGTGTTCCATTGAGAATTGAGATTGGTCCAAAAGATCTGGCAAACAAACAGGTACTAACTACTGATTTCTCACAGATCACCATTCATGTTTAAATTTGATCACATTTTTTTTGTTGGATCTTGTTTTTTATATAAATGAATGTGCCACATGAATCACTCTTGGAATCTTTTCACTAGGATTATCTGTAGTTAGTTAAGAGTATAATACTTTTCATGGCATTTTAAAGATAAGCAAACCTTGTTAGTTGGCTGGTTACTCTTCCCTTGTTTTATTTCATCATTGCCTTTTTGCTTGTATTACCATTAGTTCTTTGATACTACTCCCTCCGTTCATAAATGATAATTGTATTTGACCAGAGGAAAAGTCAAACTTTATAATTTCGACTAACATTTAGTCAAATTGGATGGAATTTCAGAGCATAAAACTTGCATCAACAGATTTATATTAAAAGTGCCTCTAAGATGATATTGATTTTTTAGCTGCCAACTTTATATTATAAGAGAATTTAATTGTCAAAATCTATTTTGTATGACTTTTCCTCTGGTCTAATACTATTACCAATTTTGGACAGGCGTATAAGGATTTGAGAGTCTTCAAAACTAAAACTTGACCATAAATTTCTCTTAAAATGTGTTACTATCATTTGATACAAAATCAATATCACATCAAAAAATATGTGAGAAATATGAACACATTATTACCACTTTTATAGTCATTAAGCTTGCATACCATTTGACAAATAATTATTTGCTCAAAACATACAAAAGTTGACCTTTTTCAATTGATACTTTTTTCTTCCAGCTATTAATTGCCCAATCTGTGTGCCTCTGCAAAAATGCTGCTGAGTGGCAACAATGTTCTGATTCTTTATATTTGCTGCAGTGTCCAAATTACTATGTTTTTGTGCACTTCAACTCCCATGACTATGTGAAAAAATTCAGTGTGAAATTATATCCTGTTCTTTTTAGGTGCGCATTGTCCGCCGGGACAACGGTGCAAAGGTTGACATTCCTGTGACCAATTTGGTTGAAGAGGTTAAAGTATTACTGGATGAGATTCAAAAAAATCTGTTCAAAACAGCCCAAGAAAAGAGAGATGCCTGTGTTCAAGTCATCAAAACTTGGGATGAATTCACAACTGCTCTAAATAACAAAAGGTTGATCTTGGCTCCATGGTGTGATGAGGAGGTACTTGAAGTTGTCATTTTTTTTATCAGATTTGCCTCCTGTCCTGAATTTGTTTTTCGAAACCTTGGCAACAATTAACAAATAAGAGTTATCAACACTTTTGCTTGGGATAAATGAAAGATAATTGGGAAACTCTTCCTTAAAAGTTTGCTTCATTGTCATCACCTTTGGTCCTTGGCTTACCACAAAATTATAAGTATTTCAAAAATGTTGCAGATGAGAGACAATTGGAAGTCTGTCAGTCAATATCTACCATAAACTAGCCTTTCTTGGTGTTCCTTGTACCTACAAGTTCTATTGTACTTCTGCCTGCCTTGTCTAAATTTCTTTTCCCCATACAGGAAGTTGAGAAAGATGTGAAAGCTCGGACAAAAGGGGAACTCGGAGCTGCAAAAACATTGTGTACTCCATTTGAGCAGCCAGAACTTCCAGAAGGTATGGTTCTATGAGGGCCTGAATGCAAGTTACCTATGGTTTTTCCCTTGTTGTGATTGTTGCATTAAAATTGTCATGCTGACTTCTCTTCTACAACCTAATTCAGGTACCCTGTGCTTTGCATCTGGAAAGCAAGCGAAGAAGTGGTCGTTCTGGGGCCGCAGCTACTGATTGCCTGTGCTGGGAGTCTTTTCGGATTCAGTTCTAGTGAATCATGTAGCTTCGGAGTTTCAGATACAAATCTGAAAATCTATTTACATTGTGTTTTACATCGACTTGCAGTTCTCTTGTCATTGGCAAAAGCCATTTATTCCAGCATACATTGCTATTCGAGTTTGGATGTTGCATGAATGAGAAGATCTACATTCGTTTACTGGCGTGCAATGCTGCTATTAAGTAGGAAAAAAAACGCTTCATATCTGATTACGAAACATGATTCTCACGGAATTTAATTCGACCTCTTTTATCTCTGGGCAAAGTCAAATTTATCATGAAATTCCCGCCTGCATTTCGCTGGAATCATTGTTTAGCTTGTTTCACCCGTTGGGTTTGTAACTAGCAAATGTTTCTTTGCGTTGCAATGGGATCTAATACGTATATACGTGAAAAGCTCCTCTACTCATAGAGGTAAGTGACAAGCCATGAAAACACTAACACTCCGTGCTTCAACTTGCTACCGTTGTTACTGTATTTATAGTTATGTAATTGTGTAAATATACATTTTATTTATGAATTTATATAGTTAAAAAGAAAAGTAGATGACTTTTATCTAAAATTACCTAAAACAATAGTCTATGTTGACCGCTATGTATTTTACATGAAGTATACATTGGGGTTTGTCTAAAACAGTTGTTAGAGCATCTCCAAAAGACTAGATAAAATGAATCTCTAAAAACCAAGATTTAGAGGCTCTCTAAAAAGAAAGAGGTCTCCAAATACTAAATCACCACAACAGCCTCTCTATCTTGCCACCGCCATGGAGCGACCGAACCTGGCTCATCGCATGTCCTATCCGCCATCATCTACTCGCCAGCCAAGAAGGAACGCAGACCGTGAGAGCTAGTGCTGCTAGCGAGCGTGAGCATGCACAGTGGTTGATTGTGGCGGTGGCGAGTGGCGGCGGGCGTGGCAGGCATGCGCAGCCAAAGGCGTAGGTACATGCCTGCCATGACGATGGAGTAGTCAGTGGTGCTCGACGCGACGGTGCGGAATGCGATGGGCGAGGGGTGACCCCTCAAAGGCCAAGTTTGGTTTTGGTAATTAATGACACCAAGTTGCTAATGCCTCGTGTTTAAGTGATTTGAGTTAGGCATATCAACACATGTGATGAAGGTATATGGTGGCATGGAAAGGTGGCCACATGATCACAAAGGGATGAAGCATGAAGTAAAGATCATGGTGATAGACGAGGAGCAAAGTGATAAAGGCAAATGTATAAACATAGGGTTTTACTTTTGCCGGTCTAAGATGAGTAGAGAAGTGATTGACCGGGTTTAGGATAGATAGCCGACTATCAAGAGGGGAAATCACGGTTATCTCTCGAATCAAGTGCTACTAGGTCTACATCTTGAGCATATGCATTAGAATCTAGTAAAGTGCTAACTTAACTCCTTTGGGAAAATGTTTGTGAAAAGCTAACACACATGCACTTTAGTGGTGGACACTTGTTGGTGTTAGCACATTTGCAAAGGAGGTGGAGTTCCTAAGGTTGAGAGGGGTTTGGGTTCCTCTCTCCCTCCCGCCGAGCTTGCGAGGCGGGGCGGGATTCGGCGCTTTTGAGAAAAATAAGTGTATATTTTTTCTATTGCGCCGGTGGAAAATTTGAAGAACTCACGGGAGTGTTTTCTCACTGAGAAACACTCACCGGACGCTGAGTGCGGAGGCACCGGACGCTGGCGTCAGAGTCCGGTGTGCTTGACCCTGCTAGGGTGGAGCACCGGACGCTCTCTGAGAGCGTCCGGTGGTTAGCGTTCGGTGTGCGGGCGTTTTTGCGACCCTCTCTGCGCATGGGTCCGGTGAGCACCGGACGCTACCGGTGCTTAGCGTCCGGTGACCCACAAGTTTGCGGAACTCTCTGCGCATGAGTCCGGTGTGCACCGGACGCGTCCGGTGTGGACCTGCAGAGCGTCCGGTGATCCGCAGGTGACCGTTAGGATCTGACACGCGAGATTTAGGACGGACACGTGGCCAACTCCAGTGCACCGGACGCAGGGAGTCGAGCGTCCAGTGGTCACTTAGTAGCGTCCGGTGCCCCCGTTTTCAGCCCAGTGAAAACAGCCAACGACTAGTTTCTTTGAGGGGCTTATAAATAGTTGGAGGCCGGCTTTGGGAGGTTCTCTCTTGCACATTTGATTACTTGAAACATACATTGAGCTAGAGAACACTCCCTCCACTCATCTCCTTGCTTGATTGCTCATCCTAGTGAGATTGAGTGAGATTCAAGTGCATTGCCTTGAGAGTTGCATTTAGTGGCACTTGATTCTTGAGTTTGCTGCGGATTTCTTGTTACTCTTGGGTGTTTCCCGACGCCCTAGACGGCTTGGAGCAGCGGTGGTGTTGAACTCGTGATTGGAGATTGTTTCGAGCCTCACCAAGTGATTTGTGAGGGGTTCTTAAGCCTTCCCCGCGGGAGATCGCAATTGACTACTCTAGTGGATTGCTCGTGGCTTGGAGGATCCCCATCTTGTGAGTGGATGTGCGGCACCCGCTGAGGGTTTGGCTTTGGATTGCCAATTAGCTCATGATCCATCAAGTGAGTGTATCGCCACAACGAGTAGTAGTTTGCCGGGAAGCAAGTGAACCTCGGTAAAAAATCTTGTGTCATCTCTTGCCGAGGTCTCTCTTGTGATTGTGCACGTGATTGATTGGATATATTTTTACTCTACAACGTCGGTATAACAATCACTCCCCTCTCCTTTACCTTTGTGCATACCTTGCTAGTTGTGTAGCTTGTTTAGCTTAGCTATCTTGTTTAGGAGTGTAGCAAGCTTATAGTTGTGCTTTCTTGTTGTAACTAGCGTTTAGCTTTCTTGCTAGACTTGTGTAGGTGGCTGGCATAGCTTAGTTATGCTAGTGCTAGAATAGCTTCGTCTTTTGTTTTACTAATCAACTTGTCTAGTTGAAGTTTGTAGAATTTTTTAAATAGGCTATTCACCCTCCTCTAGCCATTTGGACCTTTCACCCCGCCTCGGACAGGATGCCGACGGTGCCGCTTCTGCGGTGTAGAGACTTGACGGTGACAGCCTGGCCCATGTCACGGTGGCGCACCATGACGACGACGACGACGCGCTCTCCGTGGCCAAGCCTGCGCCCCTCGCATCCTGTCTCTGACGCGGTTGGCCGCGTGCTCGAGCCATTCGGAGCGCTCCGGGCATGGCGTGCCACAGCTTGGCCGGAGGTGCAGACGACGCTTGCGCATCCCACCTCGCATGCAGTCGGCACCCTCATGTTGTTCGGAGGCTGCAGGTCATGAGGTGCCCCAGCTTAACCAGAGGTGCACACTCCCACACATCCCACCTCTCACCCATCCAGCCATGTGCTCGCGATATTCAGAAGCGCTTTCGGCCATGGCTTGCTGCTGCTCGTGTGACTTCTGGTAGCTGCAGCGTGCGTACAGTCGGTCCACTGGGCGCTGGGAGTGCAGGAGAGGGCCACGCGCAGCTGATGGGCGCGCGGGAGGAGTGCGGGAGAGAAGCTGCATGCTGGGATGGCAAGCAAGTGGCGCTCGCCTTTTCTCCCGAGCGCAAATCGCGGGATGGAAGACGGGATAAATTAGAGTAGCTGGTGGAGAAGCTGTTGGACATGTTTTTAACTCAAAAATCGCTAAATCGGATCTTGCTGAGAGATTTAGGCCCTGTTTGGTTCCACCAACTAAATTTTAGCTAGCTAAATTTTAGTCACTTTAGTAGCTAAAGTTTTAAACACATTGACTAAAAAGAGCTAAAATAGTTTAGTTCCATTAGTCATCCAAGAATAGCTAATTTAGCAAGGAGAACCAAATAGGCCCTTACAACATCTCTTAAAGATGCTCTTAGCTTATCGTCCATCAATGCTCATCAGTGCATCAGCATTGTTGAACTCTCCAAAGCAGTTTGGCGCTAAGAATATTGTTACAAGCTAACGTTTTGCAAAAATAAAAAATAAAGTTAAAAATCATATCCATCCTCCACAACCTGTGAAATTAGATTCAGTTAAAGAGAAGTATAATCAAGGCACTACACTACAAAAATAGTAATTCACAACACTAAGCTCAACAAATATAGCAATATAGATGTTTAAGTTATTTCCCTGAAACGTATCAGAACAAAAGGAAGTTTAATCTTCATATATTTCAGAAGAAGGCCTAATATGTAAACATTTTAAGGTTGAACTTAAGCATCCAAGCTGACACAGTAAAATATCAGTAATAGTTTGACAGCAGATATTAACCATAACCAGTTCATGGTCGATGGCCTCAAACAAAGTAAATATTGCAAATATTCAGAACCTTTGATTATATTGTCATACAAATGAAAAGCTCACCCTGCAAAAGGACACATACACATTTTTGTTTACTCACCAGGAGGGATATGCTCTGTTAAAAAAATGGTAGGTAAACAGTGGAAACATGTTGATGCTATAAAACAGTATACTAATGTAGTTTTAGTTGACAAAATATAGAACGGAAGCAATAGCCATCTTTAGAAGAAAGCACCAAATCATACGATCATACCATCTTAGATATGGATTTCAATTTATAGGGGTAAGTATGTGTTTGTGTTTGTGAGCATGTGCGTTTGTAACTGGATCTCACAAAAAAAAACTCCCTCTTCCTCTAAACAAATCAATTTCTAGAATCCGTGTAAGTCAAACTATTTTAATCCGTGGAAGAGTAATAGCATCGATGACATAAATGAGCATATTATGAAACACATGTTCTATGATATATGTGATGATACTAATTTGATGTTATAAATTTTATTTTTTTTAAAAAAATTGATCAAAGTTTAAAAATTAACTTAAGACAACTTTAGAAATATATTTATGTATTTAGTGACATAGGAGGTACTCAATCCATCCAAAATTATAAGACATTTGATTTTTTGGACATCAAATTTGACCACTCGTTTTATTTAAAATTGTGTGCAAATTATCACTTCTTTTGTCGTGGCTTGATTTACTAATAAAAGTTCTTCAAGAATAACTTAGATTGACTATGTGTACACATATTTTTTGAATAAGATGAATGTTTAAATTTAAGGATAAAAAAATCAAACGTTGTATAATTGGAGAAAGTATTCAATAAAAAAAAAATCCTCTAGCTACCAACTCCAGCTACACGATCCGCATCGGAAACGTTTTCCTTTTTTATCGCTTTTTTTTATCACGTTTTCCTTCTCTTTTGAGGGGAGTACGTTTCTCCTTATCCGAGCCGTATTCCTACGCCACTGGCCGGATCGGCTTTTTGAGAGCAAGTCTATCCTCCCTAATATATACTAGCAAAAATGCCCGTGCGTTGCAACGGGAGAAAAAATTATTAAATATTAATAGAAAATAAAGATAGAATATTACATATTTACTTATATTTTACCCTTTCTATAAACATTAAAAGCTACAATTTATCTTACGATGACTATATTACGTGTGCACCTCAAACTAATTGCACAATTTTACTGTAAATTGTAAGACTATTTTTTAAGCTTAATTAGTTTATGATTAGACATAATTGCTATAGTAACCTACATATACTAATGGCAGATTAATTAGGTTTAATGAATTTATCTCCTATATATATATATACACACAAAATTATCATATATATATATAATAATTTTTTTTACTCCCAGTAGTAGTTACTCCCATGTGTATATCTCTAGATTTAGGGCGTATATGATCCGATGAAGTGTATGTAGACGAAGTATATGATCATACTAAACCATCTAAGGTACTATACATGTTAAGTATGCATGCATACATAGAGTATGTGGTTATACTTATTATATATACTACAGTAGTGACGTTTTAGTAATATGTTAAAAATATAAATTCCTTTGAAATTTTTTCACATGTTAAGACCTAGAGTATCTTAATATAAATACTCAAACCGATAAACAAGTATGAATACATACGTAATTTGGTTATATATATATGTATATATATATAGAGAGAGAGAATTATAGATCTCATTTTGTTGATGCCCACTATAGATCCTGGTCGTTCGATCGATGCCGGCATAGACTGGATGCTTGCCACGCCCACACCCAGAAGCGACCCCGCCGACCATAGCCAGCCTCTGTGGACCCATCAAAGGCTCAAACCACATCCGTCTCCTCTGCCGTCGCTGCACGCGCAGGTGTGTCGCATCGCCACCTCGCATCCTTCGCCTGCCCTTCTTCTCTCTGTCTACAACCTCCACCGCCTGCGATGCCCCGCCGGAGCTCTGCATGACGCCCCCGCATGCGCCCTCCGCCGGCCGCGACGTGGCCCGCAGGACGCCGCTGCGCCGCACCGCACCGGCGCCGCCGGGTACGCTGCAGTCCCCGTACCAGTGTTGGCCTGCCTCCCGTCGCAATGCCCCTCAGCAGCGCAGCCGCGACATGCTCCGGCAACAGCGTGGACCCGCTCCCTGCCATCTCTGGATCTCCTTTCTTTTTGGTTCCTCAAGGTCGCCCATGCTGCTTTCTACCAGCGGCTCCATCCGCGCGCGTTGGAATCCAGCCAATGTCGGATGGGACCACGACCGACGGCGCACAGCGGCGGCGCCCGTTCTAGAGGTGAGATTGATTCTCGGCGAGGTCGCGTAGGTACCGGTCAGTTCTGGGCGCGGGCGACCCGTTCCCAGGTCGTGATCTATTCGATTTCGGATCGAGATGGCTGGGCAGACGAAGATTTGATCCAAACAAAATTTGTGGGCTGAAATTTTGCCTCTCTAGTATTAGGTATAGAGGTATAGATTAGGTATAGATTTGATTTAGATTTAGACTTTGATTGAATTGGCTGCATTTGATTTCGTGTCTGATTTGGAAGTGATTTCGTGTCTGATTTGAAAGAGGAGATTTTTTTCCGGTCTATGTTGCGTCCGTACTCCGAATCGAGGCCCGGCGGACTGGTGGCAGAAGAAATCTATAGGGCAGACTGAAATTTTGGCTCTTTATAGATAGGTATAGAATTACAAAAATTTCAGTCCATCAAACTTTTCTGTCCAGAACTGATGAAAGAGGAAAACCAATAGAAGTTTTTTTAGGTTTCCAATATAAAATCTCTTATACATATTAGAGCATGTTGAGAATAAAGAAAGTATATGAACATAAGGTGTAAAGTGTTTGTGCTGTCTTTAAATCAGAGTCCATCTAAAACTGGTGGAAGAGGAAACAAATAGAAGTTTTTTCTAGGGCTCCTAGTGCAAAATCTCCTATATATATAAGAAAAGTATATGGCCTAGGTGCAAATGTTTGTCCTATTAGTTTATTTTTTTATTCTTTAAATTGGTTAAAAATTGATAAATGTGTAGTAATTCATAGAAAAATCTAAAAATTACAAAACAAATTTTGTTCAGCTCCACATATGTAGATCCATGCAGTAAACAAAAAATATCACAAGTTTTAGTATATTTTTTTACTGGAGATGATTACCTATGCTTTTTAGTGTAAACTTGATCGGTTAAAAATTGATAAATGCATAGTAATTCTTAGAAAAATCTAAAAGTTACAAAACAAATTTTGTTCAGCTCCACATATCTATGTAGTAAACAGAAAATATCACAAAATTTAGTATATTTTTTTTGCTGTAGATGCTTGCCTATGCTTTTTAGTGTAAATTGAAATTGTAGTTATCTTGATCCAATTATTATGAAAAATTTATGGTAGTCTATTTAATGTGATGCTTGATTGGTAAAAGTTTTAGCACCATTTCTGTATATCTCACTGATTAACTAATTTATCTAAACTTATGCTTGAGGATGCTTCCACTATCTTTGCACGATGTGTTGTTATGTTCATAATCTACATACATTTAACTCATATATCATATTTTATAGGAATCCTAATCTAAATAAAAAAATAAAGCTAGCAACAAACTTCTCATGTTTTAGTATAATACTAAGGTATATTAAGAGGTAATATTAGAGTAAGATAAGGTTTGACTAATTATTATTATTATTAAATAAATATGACTTTGAGCTATATATTATTGTAAATATTAACTATCTAATATCATAGATGTCATGGTTATCACAAAAATAGATTATGGACTTTAAATTTTATAAAAAAGATAAATATAAATAGATATGTAACATTATGTCATCATTTTCTATGGACATTTGATGTTTTTTCTTCCGTTGAAACGCAAAGAAATATTTGCTAGTATAATAAATAACTTGTTGTATATTGATGTGGCGGAAATAGAAGGAAGGGAGAGAGAAGAGAAACGTACTATAATCTTTCAACCAGCTTAGACACAAGAACTATAAAAATAACTCCAACAGTTCAGCTAAAATAACCAATCCGTTGGAGTTACTCTAAGAAAAAAAAAACCTTAGAGCATCTCCAAGGGTTTTGCATTTGAAGTTTGCATTTGAGTAATTTGCCAAAAAGCTCCAAAAGCGGTATCCAACGGTTTTGCATTTGGAGTTTGCAATTTAGACAACTTGGCAAATGAGGGAGCAAACTTGGCAAAAATGCCAAGCTGTGGACGACTTTGCAAACCCGATCGCGCGAACAAAGTCATGCGCGAGGAAAGCGCGCGCGCCTAGAGACCTTCTATTTTTATCCTTTGCCAAGTCCAAATGCCAATTCCCTTGAAGATGACCTATTTTTATCCTTTGTATTTTGTTATAGGAGTTTGCAAATAGCAAGAAATGCCAAGTCAATTTGCCAAAGCCTTTGGAGATGCTTAAAAGA